>NW_027132905.1:42320000-43570000 GCF_026122565.2 Emydura macquarii macquarii
CCTGGTCTCAGTTGAAGGCCTCTGACTACTACTGTAAAAGAAGATAATAATAACCTGTCCCTATATTTTTCTCTTGTGATATGTGAAGTAGTGGTGGCTGGTAACTGTAAGAGAGGCTTTAAGGTTCTGTTGGATTCAGCACTTAAAATTCACATGCTTATCCAATAGGCCAGAACCTCGTGGGTCTGCAAAGGATTTGGGCAAGTTTAGAGCAAAGGGTTTGCACCTCTTCTCCCCTCCCTTCCCCTCGCCTTTCACACACAAATAGGACACAGCTCCTACCCCCAGATGCATAGAATCTAACATTCTTCTCTCACCTGCACCGGTTTCTCGAAGCAGTCGTTTAACGACTCTTACAGGGGAAGAAAAACAAACTGCTAGGCAAGCAAGAAGCATGTTGCTAGCATGCTAGCGGGGGCCCCTCCCAGGACATTCAGCCTGTGGGCTCTACCGACTGCAAGGTAACAGTTATATAAATGTAATGTTTGGAGCGCGTTTCTTCATGCACGCATGTTCGCTCTTGGCAGGCCCACCATCTGTCACTTGAATGGCGTCTTAGCCGAGAGCTTCACAGTACATTAGGTTTTCTTATATTCTCTAAATGGCTGTTGTTAAGAGCAGCTGGGCCAGCTCTGCTCCTCGCACTAATGACCCATTGGGCTCAGTAGCACTGAAAGCACAGTGCCTGTACACTTGAAGGAGGGCTGAAATGCAGCATTGCTGGGGTTTTACGGCAGTCTGAGCAACTGGGGGACTCGGCAGTTTTCATCACAATCGCTGGGATGCTGGAGCCAAACTGCCCCGTGCTGTGCGGCTGGTCAGCACCACAGCTGAAGTTCTCGTGGAGCTTTCTGTAAAGCACCAAAGCGAAGGTCCAACCTGAACACCCCGCAATCCGCAGAACAGCTGACAGGCAGATTCTCCCCCACAGGCATGGTTGGGTATGTCTGGCCCTTCCCTGCGCTCGGGGGCTGTGCAAGATCGGGGGCTGAGCTCTCGGGAAGGTGTCCTTAGAATCAGGTTGGGACGTCACATGAGCTGGAAGGGTCTGGTCCAGACCTGCCCCTTGATGAGAACTTTGCAGCTTATACCCATTGCTAGATGGAGTACGAAGTTGTGCCAGATGTGTTCTTCTGCACCCCAGGACACTGCTTAGTTACATCCAGCCTACTCATTACTTCCCAACCATTCGTTCATGTACCTCAGACTCTTCTCACTGGTACCCCAGGGTCTTCAGGCTGATCCCTCCCTCCTGTAGGGCTGTATGTGGATCAACGCGCAGTGGATCCGGGGTTGCCTGTAATCATCAGACGGGTTTAGAGCAGCCCAACCTCTGCTCTGGGTTAAACCATGCTGGAACTGAATGGTGGGGAGTAGTGTGGGCATGGAGGGTAGAGCAAAGGTGTTGGACTAATAAAATGGTACAGTTGCGTGTGAGGATTGGCAGTGTCCCGTTTAACATCCGGTTTCTTGTTGCCCAGAGCAATGAGAGCACCCAAGAGCAGCAGGCTTTGCCTCTGAGAGGCAGGACTGATAGGTTTGTTGGGCCTGGAACACTTCTGACTGGTGTCAATAGCGTCTTTTCCAGTCAATAAGTGAGAAGTCAGTCCTATCATCCTTGGCTCTCCGAACTGGGGCTGGCTGTTACGCAGAGCCCTGAGAGGAAATGGTGGTCCTCAGAACTTGGCCATGGATGGAGAGGTCACCTGCCACCGAAGAAGGTTGAGCAGAAAGGGCTCCAATAAGTCACAGCTTTTCTTAAAATAAAGGTGAGAGTTCCTGAATTCTTCTCAGTGGGTAGCCAATGTTGCTTGATGACAGCTGTGCGATACATAGCCCCCAGCTACTCTGGCTAGCACCTTACTCTAGTGATAATTTGCTTGGGTCCCAGTGTCACAGCAAGATCTGCAAGAGGGGTGAGGAAGCAGAGTGAGACTAACTGCAATGGGTGACGCATATCCAGCTTGCTCGGCTAGGGTTAATTGAGAAGAAATTTGATTTAGAAGAAAGCCCTAATCTTCCTTGATTGGAACTTGGCATTTAAAGGCTCCTGGCTGGAGTGTTACTCCTGAGACGGTGACTGAGATCTGTCCTGTTCATACTGGCTGTGCTTGATATTGAAGCTTGAATGCCCAGGGGAGATTTTGTAATGAAATTGATATGATGGGCGATGTGCTTAAAAAATGCTTTTGTGTGCAGTGTCCATCTCTTCACCTGCGTCTCGCTAGGATTCACGTCTTTCTTATGTGGATACCTGAAATCACAGCCTCTTAGGCTCTGATGTTCAGGGAACACGCTCTGTGATGGAAACGTGTCCTCCTTGGGGTAACCACACGCTTTTCTTGTTTCCCACAATCTTCATCCAACATCCCTTCCCTCCATACGTTTTGTGGCGTTGTGAGCATAAAGTCCTGGAGTGTAAGTCCTGAGTGCTGCAGTTCTCTGTGTGCTCACAGCATGGGAACAACGCAGACTTCTTCCCCCTTCTGTCGCTGTATTAAGTCTCTGTACTACAATGCTGCTGTAGGATTTCTAGTATAGATGAACTCCGGATCCTTCTATAGTTTCTCCTGTGCTAGTGTGGAATGGCACTGCCAACTTTGGGACAAGTTGAGATCCTGTATGGCATTCTAACTAACGCTTGCTAGATATAAACATACGGACTGGAGACTGCATTTGCAATGCAAGCGAGAGGGAGATGAGCTCTGGAAGGAATTCACGCCTCCCCCCCCCTTGGGTTCTCCTGGAGTCTGAGTCTTGACCATGAGGTATGTTGTAAAGCTTGTCAGTGCGGTAGGAGGAAGGTGGGGATGAGGGTGAAAAGATATCCATTTATCTTGGGTAAAATCAGTTACAATGATCAGCCTCAAATATGGGCAGGGAGCCAACCGCCCCCTGACTATTAGCAATTTGGACCTGGCTTTGATCGTTATGACCAGCCCCGTGTCTCTCTAAAATGGCCTGATCCACTCACCCTCCCCTGCTCATCCCGTAGCCTCTCAAAGTTGGAGATAGGAGCAACTGGGGCTCAGACGCCACTTGGTTTTTTTGGTTTTTTTACCAGTAACTAGAGCAACAGTTTAATAAAATATCACAACAAGCATTTATGTACAATGCACAAAAACATTTTAAAAGCCTAGTGTAGTTTTAAACCACAACTTCTTGGCATGTGAGGGGTGGCGTGTTAGATTTGACACGTGAACATGCCCAGAGAATATCAGAGGAGTGTGTTCAGTGAGCTTGATTCATCCCGTGGGCCAATGGGGACTGTTGCACCCTGTGTGTGGGTGGTGGGGGGAATTAAAACCTGGAGGAACAGCGTAAGTGTGGGCAGCTTGAATTTGCAACCAAGACTTCACCACAGAGGCTGTCTATGCGCTGAATCGATGCAGCCCCCTGAAACAACAGCTGTGCCACGCCCCACTCTCTGGCTCGGTTGGGGCTGTGGGCACCTTGTGTCAACTCAGCCACTCGGCAAAGCCGTGTAACGGGCTGTGCATGAGAGCGAGTGGAGGGAATTTTCCCACAGAAAGGATAAAGGGTCTCCCACGAGGGGAGCTCTTTGCTAGCGCGTGTGTCGGAGGCCTGTCTTTTTGGAGCTAAAGGACTGAGGTCTAGTCCTCACCTGCCTCTGTGTGGTGGTGGTAATTTATATTGTGATGGTGCCTATGGCTTTCAGAACATGAATTCGTTACAGCGTACTCCTAACTGCCAAGTGCTTGTCCCCTGAGTTACGCTGGTGGAAGCTGAGCTAACGTGCCAGCCAGCCTGATGAACAGAAACTAAATTGTCTCCACCACATCAGTAACCCGAATTTGATTAAAATATCTCTAAACAAATGGCTTGAGAGAGACCCTGTCTGTAATAAAATAATGTGCAAGGTTTCTGCATCGGGACCATACTAAATCAATGCTCTGACAACAGTCCCCGGATGGTTTATTTTCCACATCCCAAATATTAGAGCTGTGAGTATAAGGACCACTTGGCTGCAGTGTGTAGTTTTCTCATGTGATTGAACTGGCATTCAAATCTCGCTGCTAGCAATCATTGTAACTCGCTAGTTGATAGTATTTTCTGATGGTGGCTTTTTTTCTTACGTGGCCTGGCTATGGAATTTTAGTGAGGTCTGTAAGTAACATGAGAAGATAACTAATTTGTCTTTGAAGTGTAACACCCATTGTGTGTGTGTGTGTGTGTGTGTGTGTGTGTGTGTGTGTGTGTGTGTGTGTGTAATATTGTTTTGGCTGATGTGGTGACAGTTATGCTCAGGTGACATTTGTTATCCATGAAAATTAATTCATTACTTAAAAAATGAATTAATACTTGCTGTGTATTGAAAGATGGCTAGAGTGGCGAGTGATATCCTGTGGTTGCATAGGACAGATGAGACTAACTCTTAACTTCTGCTGCATTTCATTAAGAAAAGCATTTCCTCTTGATGGGTAACCTCTGGTCACGAAGGCAGCCTGTGCGCTTGTTTTTCCTCCGTTTCCTTGTGGAGGAAATAAGAAGGCTCCGTTTTAAATGGTCCCTGCGCCTTGTGCGGGCCCATGTCGCTGAGGAGAAAGGGGAGAGTTTGCCCCATGTAACACTCATCTGTACATCTCAAAGCACCTTGCAATGGATGGTAAGTATCATTATCCCCATAAATAAATATGCTGTGGTTTACAAAGGGTCGTCCATTGTCTCATGGTACCTGTAGCGAGATGTAGGCCCATTACGTCTGAGAGGTTTTGTTGACCACTTTTTAAAACTCTTTGTGCCAGGGGCAAGTAAAAATCCCTGCAGTGCTCAGTGTCGTATTGTGGGGAAGGGGAGAAGGGTTTGCTGATGATATCTCAGAAGGTACCATTCTCCAACATCACGGATACCATCAGCCCTGCCTTTTAGCCAATAGAATTGGATGGCACAGACCAGTTAGTGGGTCATTCTGCTCCTGGGTCTCTATTTTCAATGTAGGATAAGCCATGCTAACGGGGGTAAGTGTTGCTCTGTCCCCCTCTAGTGGCTAGACAGCACAGAGTTTTATGGATCTGCTACTGGCGTCAAGCAAATGGACTTGATCCTTTAGGCAGTGGGAGGCGCATGTGCTTTTTAGTTCCAGAGTTCAGATGAACCAGTCAGAGCCATCGTTACATTACATCAGACAGGTGATTAAGAGAAAGCAGAAAGCCTACAAGGAGTGGAAGATGGGAGGGATCAGCAAGGAAAGCTACCTCTTGGAAGTCAGAACATGTAGAGATAAAGTGAGAGAGGCCAAAAGCCAAGTAGAGTTGGACCTTGCAAAGGGAATTAAAACCAATAATAAAAGGTTCTATGGCCATGTAAATAGGAAGAAAACAAAGAAAGAAGTGGGACCGCTAAGCACTGAGGATGGGGTGGTGGTTAAGGATAATGTAGGCATGGCCAAATATCTAAACAAATACTTTGCCTCCATTTTTAACGAGGCTAATGATGAACTTCAGGGTAGTGGTAGGGTGACTATGGGAATGAGGATATGGAGGTGGAAATTACCAAACTCGAACAGCTTAATGGGACTAAATTGGGGAGGGGGCGGGGGGCGGATAATCTCCATCCAAGAATATTAAAGGAACTAGCACATGAAATTGCAAGCCCATTAGCCAGGATTTTTAATGAATCTGTAAACTCAGGGGTTGTACCCGTATGACTGGAGAATTGCTAACACAGTTCCTATTTTTAAGAAAGGGGGAAAAAAGTGATCCAGGTAAGTACAGGCCTATTAGTTTGACCTCAGTAGTACGCAAGGTCGTGGAAAGAATTTTGAAAGAGAAAGTAGTTAAGGACCTCGAGGTGAACGGTAATTGGGATAAAAATACAACCTGGCTTTACAAAAGGTAGATCGTGCAAGACCAACCTGATCTCCTTTTTTGAGAATAAGTTTTTTTTAGACAAAGGCTATGCAGAGCATCTAATTTACCTAGATTTCAGTAAGGCATTTGATACGATTCCACATGGGGAATTATTAGTTAAATTGGAAAAAATGGGGATTAATATGAAAATTGAAAGGTGTATAAGGAACTGATTAAGGGGAGACTACAACAGGTCATACTGAAAGGTGAACTGTCAGCCTGGAGGGAGGTTACTAGTGGAGTTCCTCAGGGATCGGTCTTGGGGCCAATCTTATTTAACCTTTTTTATTACTGACCTTGAGACAAAAAGTGGGAATGTGCTAATAAAGTTTGCGGATGACACAAAGTTGGGAGGTATTGCCAGTACAGAGAAGGATCGGGATATCATATAGAAAGATCTGGATGACCTTGTAAACTGGAGTAATAGAAATAGAATGAAATTTAATAGTGGAAAGTGCAAGGTCATGCATTTAGGGACTAATAACAAGAATTTCTGCTATAAGCTGGGGAGGCATCAGTTGGAAGTGACAGAGGAAGAGAGGGACCTGGGCATATTGGATGATCACAGGATGACTATGAGCCGCCAATGTGATATGGCCATGAAAAAAGCTAATGTGGTCCTAGGATGCATGAGGCAAGGTATTTCCAGTAGAGATAGGGAGGTGTTAGTGCCGTTATACAAGGTGCTGGGTGCTGGTGAGACCTCATCTGGAATACTGTGTGCAGTTCTGGCCCCCCATATTTAAGAAAGATGAATTCAGACTGGAACAGGTGCAGAGAAGGGCTACTAAGGTGATTGGCAGACTGGAAAACCTTCCTTATGAGAGGAGACTCAAAGAGCTTGGCTTGTTTAGCCTAACCAAAAGAAGGCTATGGGGAGATATGATTGCTCCATATAAATACATCAGTGGGATAAATATCAGGGAGGGAGAGGAGTTATTTAAGTTCAGTGCCAATGTGGACTCAAGAACTAATGGATATAAACTGGCCGTCAGGAAGTTTAGACTTGAAATTAGATGCAGGTTTCTAACCATCAGAGGAGTGAAATTCTGGAACAGCCTTCCAAGGGGAGCAATGGGGGCAAGAAACCTAGCTGGCTTCAAGACTGAGCTGGATAAATTTATGGAGGGGATGGTATGATGGGACAGCCTAGTTTGGTAATTGACTGATCTTTGTCTACTGGTGGTAGATATGCCAATGGCCTGTGAAGGGATGTTAGATGGGGTGGGTTCTGAGTTATTACAGAGAATTCTTTCTTGTGTGTCTGGCTGGTGAGTCTTGCCCACATGCTCAGGGTTTAACTGATCGCCGTATTTGGGATCGGGAAGGAATTTTCCCCTAGGGCAGATTGGCAAAGGCTCAGGGAGGTTTTCACCTTCCTCTGCAGCATGGGGCACGGCTCACTTGCTGGTGGATTATCTGTATCTTAAAGTCTTGAAACCATGATTTGAGGACGTCAGTCATAGGTCAAGGGTCTATTATAGGAGTTGGTGGGTGAGGTTATGTGGCCTGTGTTGTGCAGCAGATCAGACTAGATGATCGTAATGGTCCCTTCTGACCTTAGAGTCTGAGTCTATGAGCTTTGCAGTGCACCCTGAATACTACTTAATTCCACAGTCTTGAATGGATGTTCATTCTATCTAGTCACCACTCTGACCATGGAATAAATACCAAATTCTTTAATATGGCACCTGCCAAACATTGGCCTCTATATTGCTCTCGCAAACTATACAGTCACAGGTAATTGCATTTGTGAATGGGGACTTGCACACACAGTTCCCCGTTACACACATGAATTCATGTTTTGGAGGCACAGTCTTAGGTGCAAAGACCTGAAAAGGTATCTCTGAAGTCCAGTTTGCATCAGAAATGCGACTGTAAAAATGGCCCCTTCTAACTCAGGAGATCTTGGGTATAGTCTCTGCTTTATTACCCATCATGAAATTTGTACTGATGTCATTAACACTACAAGAGTCACATTGGAGAGGAACGTTAAAATGAATGCTCTGGTTTCAGAATGATTGCACCATGGTTACCAGTGACAGCAAAGCGAACGGAACAAGACTGAAGGAACACGATTTTATAGATTTTTTTTTTCCTCCCCCCTTAACACAGAAAATGGAATCTTAAGATTGGAATATGTGACTGGTGGTATTGCCTTTGAAAATAGATTGCTTGACAACCAATAAGCCAAAGTGCTGGTGACAGCCTTTGTGTGCAAAAGCTACCTCTGCTGCTGAATTCTAAAGGCAAGACGTGAGACCATGTGACTGAGTTGCTTTGGCACAAAAACTAAGTGTGCTGTTGAATGCCGGTTGCTTGTTTTCTAGTTTTTCTGTGTACGTGCATGTGATGCTATGGGGCTCGTCCATGTGTCTGCATGTTGTCGTTCCAGCTGGAAAGATATAGTAGCCGGTCTCGCAGCCCCTGCTCTTTGTGGTTGCAGTGAGATGTGTGTAAATGTCAGCTTTCCCTCTCAAAATATTAAATCCCTAGGGAGCTTACAACTTGCATATTCGCCCTGTGTTAATCTTGCTATATGACATCGTAATACAAGAGGGAAATAACAGGTGCATCCCACCTGGCCCTCAAACACTGCTTTGGCCATTTTAAAATGTGAGCAAATGTTCAAAGAGAGGAGATGTTTGCTGGTTCCAGGCACACACTCACTCCGGATTGATGTTCGATATTTTGAATCACAACAACGAGCCGTTATGCATTAACGTTAATGGGAGTTTGACTGACTGAGGAGCTGAAGGATAGCAGACCAGCGCTAATGCTGTAGGTGTCTGTGGCGTCTATCTTGGAGCAGTTTCTGACCGTTCAGGAAGAGTGCCCACGTTTATGGGAAGGTGCAGTATTGGTAAGCGGAGGATGATGCTTTTTACTGTAAAATGCTTAGGGTGTCTGTCTGTATTCACCTGTATTCACCCGTGGCGGTGTGGCTGCGATGTCACAGGATGTTAGAGCGACAAAGTGGGTGAGATGATATCTTTTATTGGACCAACCTCTGTTGGGGGAGAGACAAGCTTTTGAGGTTACACACTGTGCTGCATCAAGTCTGGGCTCTTGTGTGAGCTCAAAAGCTTGTCTCTCCCAACAGAGGTTGGCCCAATAAAAGAGATCACCTCACCCACCTTGTCTCTTCATATTCACGTGTTGTCTCTTCGGAGCATGAACAGTCTTTTTATTCCATGTTTGTGCAGCGCCTAGCACAATATGGGGCCTTTGGGCCATGATTGCCAGGGAACTGTGCGCCTGGGAACCATGTCAGCTGTTGGCCCTGGGTGCTGCAGGCACAGAGATTCACCCTGCTGTCTTCACATCCAGCACTCAGCTCTGCCACTGAAGTAGCTGTCTGCAATGCCGAGTGAGATCCCCAGGGTGCACCTGCACTGCTGCTGCATCTGGCGAGAGCACGCGTCTGTAACTGTAACCCACCAGACTCAGGGTCACCAATCCCTCCCTTCCCCTGAGTCACAGAGGGTATGCGTCTGCTGTAGCTACCAGCTAGGGGGATTCTTCTCTTGAGCTGTAGAGAGTCATGCTGAGTTCAGTGCCCAGCGATGATGGCCGTTAAGCGAGACTTTTCAATACACAGTACCATGGTGGAAGGTCTGCTGAAGAGTTCTGCATGGCACGGGGGTTGTGTGGGTTCTGTAAAGGCTGGGCTCGCTGATGGAGCTTTCACGTGCTCCTCTCTGTAATGGGATGACACCCACCGCTGATGGCGCTTAGTGCCACAGGTGCCTTACGCTAGGGAAGGGGACGCCATATGAATGAGCGATTGCTCTGCAAACAGGATAAATCTTTATCAAGTGGTTTGGCCAGCCCCTCCGGGAGTTGGCCAGGCCCCTTTTGCCACTCACTGAAGGGGTTTGGAGCCGTGTTTGGTTAGTGGAAGCATCTGACCTATGCCTTCTGCTCTCAGCTGAGGGTTGGCTGGCAGAAAGAAACTTCAAGGGCGTATTAGAAGTAGCAGCACCTTGGTGAGTTAGTACATTGGTCTCTGTATGCAAAGGCCATGACATGGGGTCAGCCTACAGAGGCCGAGGTTTTTAACTGGCTGCTTCTCTGCCTTGACTTGGTGTGGCTGGTGCCTGTCAGGGCTATATTGAAAGCTTGTTGCTCTGGTGTTTTGAAGATAATTGCACCCTGGGGAAAACAGAATCAGAACCAGCCATTTTCAATGGGCATTCAACCACCAGCTTGCTGTCCTCTGCAGTCTCCCTTTGCTCTTTCCTTCTAGGTCATTTCCTAGGAAACCTTGCTCCTTTTTTAATGAGGATTTGTTAATTTAGAATATGGCCTTGTGGTCAAAGCTCTGGACTGGAACGCAAGAGCTCTGGATTCAGTTTTTGGTTCTGCCACTTTGGCCAGGTCATTTTTGCCTCTGTGTACTTAGTTCCCCATCTGTGCAATGGGGATAATACATCGTTAACCCATGTGGGGTTGGGAGAATAAATTCATGAATGATTGGGAGCCACTTGATACTACAGTGATGGAAGAGCCCCAAAGGCACCCCGATGGGATACATAAGATTAAACTTGGTACTTTCCAGCTAGCAGTTCCCGTTCAGATTTTATTTCACACCAGCTGTAAAAACCTTAAGTTCTCGCCTTCATATTTGTTTTGAAAAACAGTTCTCCCAGGCAAAGCGAATGGTGTGTTCCATCCCTATGTGTAAAACTGAGCGCTAGGGAAAAACTGACCTGCCCTGGCACAAGTGTAGGTTAATAAAAGAAATTCGACATCTGTCACTTGACTGTAGTTCACCTTCCTGTTCGTTTTGCCATTTGCAAATGTTTGCTCACAGAGAGAGGGAGTGTTTCAGACTGGTGTAAATTCGCTCTAGCCCAAGAATCCACACGAAGGCTGTGTCTACATTGCACACTAAGCCACGGCTCTGACTTAGGTTTGAGCCCAAGCCCCGCTTCTGTCCATACACCCGCATCAGTCTGATTCGGGTCAGCAAGCACTCAGGACCGGGGTCGTAGGGCCCTGCTGTGGGTGGGTGAGTGGGGGTGGGTGTGTATCAGAATTTGAGTCCCACTGTGACTTGGGTCCAAGCACTGTCATATGCAATGTGGACACTGCTCACGCCACGGACCTAAGTCAGAAGGTCTCTATTGTGCAGTATGGCCGCGTTTGCACAGCTGAGAGACGGGGTTGTAAGCCCAGGTTACAGAGCAATGTGGACACTCAAGCACAGGCTGGAAACAGCAAATCCAGGTCTTTCAGACCCGGGTTACACTGCAGTGTCGATATACTGTAGAATAGAAGTCTTCAGCTGCCATTTAGAAAACATCCAGTTGGAGCAGAAAAAGAGAACGTGACTTTGCTGGACCAGTTACAAGCATAAATAAGGATATAAATTGCCACAATCAGTTTGAGTAGCTGCTAATAGTTAACGATCGCCTTATAGGCAGAAGTGATTGATGATTTACACGAGCCCTGCCTTCTGAATGCAAGCTTTCTGCAAACGGCCGTTGCTTATTTGACAAGTGAACAGACAGCAAAGGGGCTAAATCAATTAAATGTATTGTTTTCCTGTGAGCAGCGTCCCAGCCCTTCTGGAGAGCACTATTTAGATCGGGACTCCTGGGTTCTACTCCTGTCTCGGCCATGTGCTGTTGTGGGTTCGCGTGGCCTCTCTGTGCGCTTGGCTCTACGGTAATAACATGCCACATCGTTCTGAACTGGTGTTTCTCACCCATGGATTTCAAAGTGCTTTGTGAAGGTGGGTAAGCAGCATTTCCCCTTTTTACAGTTGGGAATAGTGAGTCACAGAGGTGAAGTGACTTGGCCAATGCGGCCGGTAAGTCGGTGGCAGAGCTGGGGATAGCAGCCTTCTATCTCCTAGTCAATGGACTGTGCTGCCTCTCAGCGGAGTCATTGAGGTGGCAGAGGATGATGTGCCAGTTTGCTGGTGGGATATTGCTTTACCTGTAGCCTACACCTCGTCCCCCCCCGCTCCCGTTTTTTTTTTAATGATGGAAAGAACAACCTCTGTGATAAGCTGCAGGTTTCAGAAGAAGCTTTTGCCATTGACTCTTTGGGAGCTACTGTAAGTTGCAGTGGATAGACCACAAGACCTGGTGCTCAGCAGACTGGTTTTCTAGTCTCTGCTCGGTCACAGGCCCCCTGAATGACCTGGAGCAAGTCACTTCACTTCTCCCTCTCTCTGCTTCCCATCCTGCCCTTTGTCATGTCTTCTCTAGACTGCATGCTTTACAGAGCAGGGATTGTCGCTCTCAGAACGTGTATCGCTGCCCAGCACACTGGGGCCCAGATCTCAATAGCCCTAGAAGGTGACAGGAGTCCGTAACGTCCTCACAAAGAAGAGTGATTGCTAGGTCTCCTTGCAGGCTCAAGGCAAGGGGACGTTGGCTCACGTACAACACAGAAATACCAAATCAACACCAACAACGTAACTGACGGGTGACATACGAGGAACGGTGGGTTTTTTAAAGTGGTTTTTTTAAACTCCAGTGGCTGGAAGGTTTGCAAGTTGTGGTTCTCTTCTGGGCTACGCTTGCGGGCAAGGCAGTCGTTGCACACTTTTGCTGTGAACAACTTCAATAGCTCTCCCGGCAGTGGTTGTTGACATGCTTTGTACCACTTTTCATTTTATCAGGCGCCTTCGGATCAGCTGTTTCGGTGTGGAGCGAGTAGTGAGGGAGAAGTTATGCAGTCATGTTTGATGAGGCTTAAAGGATGTGGCAGTAAATCTTCTTTTATTTATGATCTGCCAAAACAGTTGGCTCAAGGAGACTGGGGTCTTTCTCTCCCCCCCCCCCCCTTTTTAATTAAAAGCATTTTGTGAAAATGGAGAATATGGATATTTCAGATCCAGCACTGGGTTTGTTGCATTTTTACCATAGGAGCCATTGAAAACTTTTATTTTGTTTAATTTACGCATCTATCTGCAAGTAGCTTATTTTGGAGGGGAAGGTAGGGTTTCTTGTTTTGTTTTTTATCTTTTTTAAAAAGAGACAGTTTGCTTAAATTATTAAAACCATCTCTAAAATTCCTCACTGCATAGCAGCAGATCTCACCAGCAGCTGCCCTTTATTTTGAGATCTTCTGCTTCAGAGGTATTTTGTTTGGTTTTTGGCCAAACACCTGTCAGGGATGGTCTAGATCATGTTGAGTCCTGCCACGAATGCAGGGAACTGGACTAGATGACCTCTCGAGGTCCCTTCCAGTTCTATGATTCTAAGAATTGGGGGGGGGGGGACTGATTATTTCCCATTCACAGGTGGGGCTACTGCAGTACAAATGAGCTGGCCAAGGTCACACACGGAGTCTGGTGTAGCTGGGAACTGAACCCGAATCACATGAGCAATATAGTTCCTTAACCACAAAGCCACCATGTACCTCTCTGAACAATTAAATTCATAGAGGTAAATGGTAAAGGAGATGTAATGCAATATGGGTTTACCAAAGATAGATCACACCAGACTAACCTGATCTTCTTCTTTTAGAAAATAACTGATTTTTTTTTAAGATAGGAGAAGTGCTTTAGATCTAATATATTTGCCTTCAGTAAAGCATTTGACATGGTACCACATGGGAAATCATTAATTAAATTAGGGAGGATGGAGATCACTGCAAGCATTGTAAGGTGGGTAAGGAACTGGCTAAGGGAAAGAAGTCAAGAGATTGTGCTGAAAATTGAATTATCAGACAGAAGGGAGGTTACTAGCGGAGTTCCAAAAGGATTGGTCCTTGGACCAACCTTCTTCAATATTTTTATTAATGATGTTGGCACAAAATGTAGGAGTGTGCTAATGAAATTTGCTGTTACATAGTTGGGAGGCATTGTCAATACAGAGGAGGATCAGAATATTATACAGGAAGATGTAGGTGATGTTGAAGGCTGGAATAATGGGATGAAATTCAATAGTGCAAGGTACAAGGTCATGCATTTAGGGGCAAACAACAAGAATTTCTGTTAGAAGGTGTGGGTTCATCAGTTGGAAGTGCGGAGGAGGAAAGAGACGTGGTTGTTTCAGTTGATCACAGGATAACTGTGAACCACCAGTGTCATGTAGCTGTGAAAAAGGCAAATGTGATTCTAGAATGTACTAGGTGAGGTATTTCCAGTATATAAACGAGAACAGGTGCAAAGAAGAGCTACTAGGATGATCAGGGAATGGAGGTCTGTCTTATAAGAGGAGACTGGAAGAGCTTGGCTAGTTTAGTCTCAGGAAAAGAAGTCTGAGAAGGGGACACACTTGTTTTCTATAAATATACTGGGGGATAACTATCAGGGAGCGTGAAGAGCTATTTAATTTTAAAGAGCAACGTTAACACTAGAACAAATGGCTATGAACTGGCCATAAACAAATTTGGGCTGGCCGTTGGAAGAAGACTTCTAATCATCCAAGGAGTGAGATTCTGGAACAGCCTCTCCGTAGGAGTTGTGGTGGGCAAACAACTTAATTAGTTTAGAGAGCTGGACAAATTTGAGTGTAGGTGTATGACAGGGTTGCTTGTGATGACGGGGGTAGAACAAAACAGCCCTGGGACTTCAAGTCTGTCTTTTGTGTTCCTAAAGCTCATGCTTCAGGGTTTCAGCCAGCTACCAGCAGGGGTCAGGAAGAGAGTTATTTTCCCCAATGTATTCTGGGAGGGTGTGTGTGTGTTTGTTTTTTTTAAAAAAACACACACGCGCGCACAAATCTCCTTTCTCTGAAGCATCATGGATGGCCCCTGCTGGAGATGCGATGCTGAGCGGAGTGGGCCGTGGTACTGAGCATTCTCTCAGGTGCTTGGCTGGCTGGTTCTTACTCACATGCTCAGGATCAGGGGTTCTCAAACTTTTTTTTTCTGGGATCCCCTTTGAAAATATTTCAGGCTGTGATGACTCCCTCCTCTCCCTCCCCCCCAAAAAAAAGTGATACCCCCCCATGTCAGGCCACCCACACCCATATGCCATAGCACCTTTACTTCTGCACTGCTGTTGGGGGCAGCCCTGCCTTCAGAGCAACCAGCCAGCAGCCGCTACTCTCTGGCCACTTATATCTGAAGAGGTCTGGCTGTCAGCATGCGTGGGGGCTGACAGCTCGCAACCTCCCCTCCCCAATAATCTCACGACCCCTTGAGGGGTCCCGACCCCAGTTTGAGAACCCTGATCGCCATGTGTGGGGCTGGGAAGGAATTTCCCCGCAGGCCTGAGTGTCAGTGACCGTGTGGGGTTTTCCCTTTCCTCTGGAGTGTGTTGGGAGCAGCTCACTAGCCGGGATTATCTGGGTTTATCTCACTTAATTATTTCCCTGCCATTGCAGGGTCCTCAGACACAAGTACACCTCTGTCCCTCCTACTCTTCGACTGTGGCACGTAATAGTCTAATCTCCTGTTGGCTGTGATACTTTGGTCTCATGCTGGTGGTTGGGCTTATTGTGCGGGTATTGGTGGCCTGTGATTTACAGGATGTCTGACTAAATCAGGGGTCGGCAACCTTAATAAAGGGCCATGCCCAATCTTCCCCCCCACCCCCGCTCCTCTCCCAGTGCTGGTGGCAGGGGCCGTGTGCAGCCCCCGTTCTGGCAGCGGAGGCGGTCTGGAGCCAGTTCCGGCGGCAGTGTCGGCAGAGGCGAGCATGGAGCAGCGGGGCTCCGGCCAGGGTGCCGCATGCCGCTCAAAGTCAGCGCACATGCCACTTTCGGCACGTGTGCTGCAGGTTGCCGACCCCTGGACTAGATGATCTAGTGATCCATTCTGGCCTCCGACTGAGTCCCTCTGTAGGTCAATTTACGTGCATCCTGTGGCTGTGATTTCTTGGTCACTCAATTAATAAAGAGCATGAGTCTCCTCTGCAAGCCTGGCTCTTCCTTGGGTCCTGGGCAGGACCTCCCGATCTCTCTTTGGCTAGAGGGCTACCCCCATCTCTTTATTCCAGATGAATGCTTTTGCCACAGCCGGTCAGCAAAACGTACTCAGCGGACTGATGCGGTATCCTAAGGCCTGCTAACAGGACAGCCGAGCGAAGAGTCTGGCATCGTTATGCAGGCTTGTAGATTTCACCATCCAGTTGAACTTTGCTTCCTGTCCTGTCACAGGCATGTCCTTGTCCAGCTGCCTTTCTGTTTTAATCTGTCCCCAAATATTATTGTCTCTTGACCTCACTTAGGCCCGGTCCCTCCAGCTTTGGCTCTAAAAGTGGCAATGACCTGTCCTTCGCCATGTGGCTCAGCTGTAGCCCAAGATTTCGGAAGCCCTGTGAGAACAGCTTTGCGTATCATCAGAACAAAGCCCGTCCCCTTGCCTGTATTCCACCTCCAAACCGAATCTCGAGCAGCAACCTCACCTTAATGAAGATCCACACGCCACTACTTTTGTTTCGTATAATTTCTTAGTGCCATGTGTGTGAACGTTGCGCTGTGTAGGATGTGAATGGTGCCCAAGAGATCACCGAATCCCTGCCCCAGAGAAGCTTTGATCCCAAGGCTACGTTTCAGTGCAATGCAACATCATGCAGCACAAAGGCCGACTGGTGTGTGGTCTGCATTGTTGGAATGCATCCTGGAACAAGTGGATTTTTCCTAAATGTTTTTGAAGGAGGAGAGGGCGGAGCTTGGCAAATAAATTGGAAGGCCAAGCCAGGCCTCAGGGGTGGCATGGAGTCAGGAGTGGGCGAGGGAGACAAAAGAAGCAGTCAGCAGAGAAACTTGGGTGGAGTGAAGGGAGCGGTACGAACAACCATCTATATTGCTTGCACCAGGGCACCTTGACGCCTCCTGTCTCCCAATGAAAATAAGCTGTGCTCCATCTAAGGCAGACCCATTCAATCTGCTATTTCCCTTGTTGCTCTGTGCTGAATCCTCTCCTGTGGCCCACGTGTGGTTGTCTCCCGACCTGGCCCAGCATGCAGTACTCCAGACGGGCTAGCAAGTGTTCGGTATTCTATCCGCTAACGCATGCTTGGTGCTTCCACTTCCCTCGCCAGGACACTTCGTGACTAGCAACCCCACAACCAGCGGATGCGCCTGAAGTGTTTGGAATGGGCTTTTTCCATTTGAAAATGATGTCAACATGAAATTCCCATGTGTCAGTCCCTTCCTTGGGTTGTTAAAACCACCCTAGATTATTATAGCCGAAAGAGGTTTTGTAAATGGAATTTACTTTGCTTCATTCATGCAGTTTGCTCGCTTTGGTTTGGTCAGTGAAACTGGAGTGCTCCGTCTCGCTTTGTCTTGTAATTACTGTTGCGTTGTGATTCTGACACTCACACGGTGTTTGGGTTTCCTGTGCAGCAGAAGATTGTTTGTTTAAACAAACAAACAAAAAAGGCTCATTTGAACGATCGTTTAAAAAAGAAAAAAAATATCTCTGCTGATGTTAGGTGTTGTGTGTGTGTGTGTAAATACAAACCTAATATGTGTGTCAGAAATATTTTGGGAGGAAGCCTAGTTTAGTGAGTAAGCCACTCACCTGGGAACAGGATACTTGCGTTTTATTTCCACTTGTTCTGTTGATTGACTGAGGTCATGATTTTGAGCAAGTCTCACTCTGCGCCTCAACTTCCTGAGCAATGAAATGTGAATGATGGTACTTCTCTATCTTGTCCAAGTGCTTTGAGATTTGCAGTTTAAAAGCCTTCTGTGCTTAGCATTAGCATTTTAACTTTGCAGGAAAGTCCCAATCATGGGGAAAAAATACTTAGCTTCGATAAAGTCACAATGGAGACAACTTCATTTGTTTCAATAGATGTTTCAGTCACTTACACCAGAGATGAGTTAGGCCCCCTGTGTTTTTAGGCTTATTGTCTAGAAAATGCTTGACTTGCAGTACTGAGAAGTTACCCTGTTCTTTTGGGAATAAATGTGCAGTGGATGAGCTAAATACTCCAGTAGGTTTTTCCTACCTCTAGCATCTATGAAATAACATGAGCATTATTGGCTTGGGAATAGAGGAGCTACTCCCTGTGGTAGCTGGAGAGAATTGTCCCCAGTTAAACAGGTGTGAGCTCTCCTGTCAGTGTAGTTAATCCAACTCACCCAAGAGGCTATAGCTATTATGTTGACGGGAGAAGCTCTCCATCAACATAGCACTGTCTACACGAAGGTTTAAGGTCAGTATAACTATGTCACTCAGGGCTGTGGATTTTTCAGAGTTAGGACCCTTTGATCTGGGTCCTAACTTTGGTTAAAAGAAGCAGCTTCCCTGAATGCCCAGTGCATAAGGTCTGTCACTGAATTTTTTTTTATAGGACCTTAAAGAATGGGTCTAATCGGATATGTTCTCAGCGTGGTCTCTGTGTTAACTCCAGGCTGGGGAACACCAAGTCAAGGGGCAAGTTTTTAATGTGCTTTATTCATGGCTGGTAATGGCCTCTAGTTGCTGACCCAAAAGAGAGAGTAATAGACCTACTATTTCTATCAGCTGAGGGAGCTCAGCTTTAGCTCCAGTGGCAGATGCCTTTGCTTTGGAAGCTGTAGGAAAAAGGTTCTAGTACCAACTTTCTGCCACTGCAGTGTGTTGTTTGTATAGTTATGTTGTGTGTTCATGACAATGTCATGCAAGCGTTGATTCATACCATATGAAAACACAAAGCATTGTTGTTCTGCCTAACAGCTAAAAAAAAAATGGTGCATAGGTTCTGTTCTGGCTCTGCTGCATTGAGGGGAAAGATCCCAAGGCTAGGGAGTCATTTGCATGAGCTTTCTACAGAGAGGCACCTGCGGATCTGCCTCCGAAAGCTTTTGCAGCTCATCCCAGTTTCCTGCTCAGTAACTTGGCAGGGTGCAGCCGAGATCTAAGGTTTTCCAGCATCAGAGAAGGCTGTGGATCTTTTGTGTCGAGCAGAGTCCTTCTGATGCTGTGCTGCAGCCTGGTGTTTATCCTGCTCGGCAAAAAGATGCCACCCCTCCTAGTCTATTTCCAGAATAAACAGCATATCCCGGCCAAATCCCATTGGCTAATTCAGTGGGTGGCATTATTTTTGTTAATTTTTTTTCAAGGTGGGGAGGGGATAGTTAAACACTTTCTTTCTGCTGGAGTCCCAGCTATCAAACCCGTAGTTTTAATTTTCATTAAGAATTCCAACAGAAGTGTTAATCAGCTTTGAAAGAGACCTATTTTTAGAGCAGCTGGGTTGTATTCCGTTTGGAATACTCCCAAACCAGCGCGTGGTCAGTAGGGTGAGATTTTTTTGTTGTTGAGAGACCTGGGAAGGTGGTTGTGTCAGCTGTTTGCTCTCGGTTTGCTGTGTGCATGCTGTGGAATACGTTCTGTCCTTACAGGGACTGAAGCATTGTTTGTCTTTTAGAGTCGGCCCTCCCAGTGATGACAAAATCTCCTATCCGTAGGTGCTCTGCTCTGCCAGGAAATCTCCCTGCTGTCTTGCAGTGTTTATATTCTGCATGAGGTCTTAATCCTTGCAGATTGGTCCAACAAGATTGATGTTGCCAGGTGATCTGGGTCTTCTGGAGAAACTTTCTGGGCAGATTTAAAGGTGAAATGACCCCAGTCCTTAGCTGGTGTAAATCAGCAGAGCTCCACTGACTTTAGTGAAGCAATGTATATTTCCACAGCTGAGAATCTGGCAACTCGTTGCATGTTCATGTATTGTAACCTGGTTCGATAGATACAGTTAGGAGGTTCGGGGTGGGGTGTAAACAGGGCTGCCAAAACATTTTGTGGGTTAATAGGAATAACTTCGTCTGGTTTATGTGTCGCAAATTAGCAGACTGTGCTTGCTGCTAATTTAAACAGCTGCTTTGGGGGCGGGGGGAAAATGCTGCTTTGTAAGTAGAATCAAAGTGGGCACCCGTGAGAAGCTGCAGCGTGAACTTCTGTTTCGAAAAGCCACGCTCTAATGAGCTTGTCTCTGGTTCTGTCTTCTTCCTGACGCTGAGACAAATTGGCTTTGAATTTAGGACAAATTACCCTGTTGCTTTGCCCTTCTCTCTGAGGATATTCGAGCGCTTGGCAAGCATTTAGTGGCTGAGGCCTGCGAAGTAGGGCAGCAGGCAGGCTGGGTAGAGACTGGCCACAGGAAGGGCTCGAGTCACTCAGTGCAAGGGTGCGGCCGGCTCTGGCAAAGGACGGGTTAACCCCTGGGTGAGCACAGCTGGCATTTCCGTGCTCAGGGGCTCTGTCAAGGGGGGGGGAGGCAGCTTGAATTTACAGTCAGGGCTCAACAGCAGAAGCGGCCCAACCCCGGTGGAGTCTGAATCCGTGCACCACCCCACCAGAGCAGCACCAGGATTTCTGCCCCCAGCTCTAAGCCCCACCCCGGCCAGTGGAAAGTAGAACCTGAAGTCTGTGCCTGCTCCCATGCCCCGTGGTGCTATGCCATGCCCCGTGGTGCTCTGCCATGCCGCCTGCCGTGCCTCCCTGGCCTCGGATTCCGCTGAGCGTTTTCAAAACGGAGCTTCTGCTGCAAGCCCGAAGGGGAGAGAGCGTGGGCACGAGGAGGGTATAGGAACCTGACGGGGGGGACCACGGGCCGGTGCGAGGGAAGGAGGGCGGCTTCTGCTACCAGCACCGATTTGGTTCCGTTTCTGAATGGGTTTTCAAATCTCCTCTCAATCGACCGATGTGAAGAATGTGACCTTGGAGAAGCCTTCCCCCCACCCCTGGAGAAAGTGCCTGCTGTCTCTAAGCTCTTTACACTTCCCATAGCAGAGGTGCTGGGGGATTCAGGGTTCCTGGCTCTGCCACTGGCCCGCTGGGTGGCCTGGGGCCCTCTCGGCGCTTCCTCTGTGAATCTAAAACACTGGCGCGAGTGCCTCTCCCCAGCTCCCTCTTCCTGAGGCGTGCCCTACCCCTGCCCAGGGGGTGGGCTGGGTGGGCGCACCGCTGGGGCGCTAAGGTCGCCGCAGGGAGACAGTGGCACTCAAGACGACAGCAGCCCAAGCTGCGGTCAGCAGATTGTCTGTCTGATTTCTGCTCACCGGTGGTTTAGGGAGGGCTCTGCGCACAGCGCTGCCCAATACACCCACCGACGGACAGTCCGCGAGCTGGAGAGCTTGCAGTCGGAGGGGCGTGCGTGGAAGGCCGGGTGCACTGGAATAAAGAGCGGTAGCAGGGTCCCGATCCTGCAAACACTGCCCGTTTAGCAGTAATAAGCACCGCACCTACCCGACGTCTATCCAGCTGCAGGATGTGGCCTAGGAGGCGAACGCTCCCTCCACTCCGCGGGACTTTTAACAGAGTAAGGACCAAGGACCTGCTTTTCCAGCTGCCAAGTGGCCCTGGCTTCCCTTCCCATCGGTGGGTGGGATTCAGGGAGCATCCTGCTCTTCCCTCCATTGCAGAGCCCGGCCAGTCGGACTTCAGGAGTCCTGCCCCAGCTGCTTGGCAGGAGTCCTTCGGCGAGTTCCGCTCCTCCTCGCTGTGCCAGCCTCGACCGGGCTGAGGGGGCGAGCTTGACACTCGGGGCTTGATCCTTCACGCCCCAAGCCGCTGAGCTGCAGGCGTGTGTTAGCAAGAGCAGCCTCTAGTGCTCCCTAGGCGCCGACGCTGGCAGGCGTCCTTGTCACGAGCCGGGCACCTCAGCTCTTGTGTAGCAAAGGAAAGGGGCCTTTCCTTTGATCGATCTGTGTTTGCAGAGGCCTCCTAAGTGAAGCAGGTGGGTTCGTTCGTTCATCCTCCTGCCCTCCCTCAACCCACTGCCACCGCCTCCTGGGAACCGAGCGTGAACCGAGCAGAGCTGCCTCTTCCGCACAAATAACGATTTCTGAAACGAGCGGCTGCTGCCGCATTTGATATTCTTGGCACTGTTTGCTGCTACTCGGAGCGAGCTGGGAATTACAGGCTGTCATTCTCCTGCCTCGTAGCCCGGGGCCCTATTCGATAGTTCAAGCTGGAAGCCCTCAGCCAGTGGATCCTGTGTTAAAGTGCCTTGTTTTGGAAGTAGAGGCTTTGATGTATGTACTTCCATGAAGTACGTGGCTGAAGAGTTCCAAGCTGAGTAGCAGGGAAATCACATATTCCACGGCTATCGGGGTCTTTTTAAAGACCGCAGAGGCCTTTGGACTTTGGAAAATGTAGCAATTGGGCCTCGGGGGGAGTTGATGAACAACATAACCCATCACCTCCCAGCACGTGACCCCCTGCCACATGCCTGAGCTGAATGTATGGCCAGTCAGATGCCTGAGCCATAGTGCTGTGAACGCGAACATGCTGAAATTTACTTGTGCAAGAAGTCTCGCTGACCTCTGTGGCTCTGCTCACGGGATTAGAGTCAAACCAATGCACAAGGGTTTGTAGCATTGCGGTATAATTCCTAGTCCATGACACTTCCTTACACACACATTGCCACTCTAGCTTAATATGTAGCTGCTAGCATCAAATTATTGTAGCATCTTAAGTCCTGATCCTGCTCTGGATCCAGCAAGAGCCCCAGCAAGGATTCAGTAAAACACTGAGGCTCGTGCTTAAATCAGCTTGAATGGAATTTAAGCATGTGCGTCAGGTTAAACATGTGCTTAAATGCTTTGCTGATTTTTGGCTGAGGTCATTGAGGCTCTGTGCCAGCCCTAGGGTCTGCCCACGGGGATTTGATGGCAGGATTGAGCGAGAGGTTCCTATTCTTGTCCAAATTAAAGGGATGCTGTCCGATCACAACGTGGCCCAAATTGTAGGGTTTTTTAAAACGAAAACTGACAAATAGAAATTTCCATGACTCTCTTCAATTTCCACAGGAAGCATTTTAATAGCCAATATCCCCCCTACCAGTGTTTTTGCAACCCCAAAATTGCAACTTGATGCTCATTTGTAGGAAGCTGACAATAACTAAAAGCGAACTGAAATTGAATAGTTAGTTCCTCCCCGCTCTGGACAATGAAAAGTGCAAATACATAAATAAAATCTCTAAATTGGAATTTTAAAATGTTTTCAGTTCTAATAATGTGAAGGGACACCATCAATTTAAAATTGCACTCTTGGCTGTAAATGTGTTGCCTGCTAGCATTGAAGAAACAGCGTAAAAAGGAGAAATTGATACTTCTCTCTTTTTCACAAAGGGCTTTGAAATCTATGGATTCATAGATTCTAAGGCCAGAAGAGACGTTGTGATCATCTCACCTGATCACCTGTATAACGCAGGCCAGAGAACTTCCCCAGAATAATTCCTAGAGCAGATCTTTTAGAAAAACATTCAGTCTTGATTTGAAAACTGTCAATGACGAAGAATCTACCATGACCCTGGATAAATATTACTCATGCCATTAAAAATGAACAGCTTATTTCCAGTCTGAATTTGTCTAGTTTCAGCTTCTAGCCATTGGATACAAAAGTAGGTGGTGGTAGTATTATTACTAAGATCTTTCTTACAGAGATTAAAGAAATACTTTTCTCAATTTTTCCCACTTTGTTGATATTGTTCATAGTCAGTCTCCCCATGGTTCGTGTGGGCCTTTAACACAGCAACAGGGAGAGAAAAACAAATAATGGAAAATGTTGTCTTATAACCACAATTTATTGAAATTTCCTAGGCTTCAAGGTGATCCTCCTCCCCGCAAAAAACCCCACCTTATATTACTATAAGAGGTAGGAGCCCAAATCCCATTGACTATCATTGGGACTTGTGTGCCTAAATCCATTAGGCACACTTAATCGCCCCCATGATTTCATTTAAAGAACAACAAACTGCGTGTACCTTAAAATCACCAAAGTTAGACTAAACTCAGTGGAATCACTTATAGTTGAGTGTCGGAGATGCATTGCCATCTATTAGCAAACAGTAATGCAAACCACAGCAAATACACAGATTGGAGAGGGGGTAGGGGACTTTCTGGCTGGGAATTTACTGGGGCCAAAATATTTTAAGGAGCCATTGTTGGGACTCAGGAGATCAGAGTTTTATTTCCAGCTCTGCCATTGACCTACTGTGTGACCTTGGCCAAGTCACTTTTCTCTGTGCTGCCATTTCCCCTCCCTCCCTTTATCTTGTCTGTTTCGACAGCAAGTTCTTCAGGGCAGAGATGATATCACTGTGTGTTTGTACAGAGCTTAGCTCAACAGGGCCTGATCTTGGTTGGGGTCTGTAGATGGTACTTGTTATAGCGATGCTTTGCGTGTCTAGCTGGACACCTTATGTCTGATTCTCAGGGGTTCTGAGCATTCCCAGCTGCCATTGGCAATTGAGGATGCCCAGCACGTCTCATTGTCTGGCCCCTCAAATCACTAGCCACCGTTGGAAATGTTGGTCTGAATGATGGGAGCCAGGAAAAGGTCATTCTTGGGGGCTGGGAGGAGAAATCTCTTGGTTCGCTTCCACCTGACAAATAACTTAGTGGAGCTACTGGGCTAATGCTCGCAATGTTCCTTCCATCTCTGCTTCCATTCAGCCTTCGCTTCTGATCTGGAGCTGAGCAGAACTGCAAACGGAGGGCTGTGTCTGGATCCTGGCAGAAGCCAGAGTGTTCCTTTTACTCTCTGATTAGCAGCCGGTTATGGACTAAGGGGAATCCAGACAAACTTCCTCTGCCCAAGGCTTTTTAGTGTTTCACCTGCCCTGAAACAGGAATTGCAAAATAAACGCTGCTAAACAGATTGAAACTGCATCTGGTTTCACCGAGGTGACAGGAAGTGCCTCTGCATCTGCTTCCCAGGCTGTGCTGAATGAGGGGCTCAGCAAATCCCATATTTAGACCCACATTCGGCCACCTCCTCTCTGAGGTAGAAGTGCTGCTGCACTTGAGAGGAGTAGGGGGCAAGGATTCCAGGGGTGCACGGTGCATGCCTGCTACACATGTGCAGGAAGGGGCAGAGCCAAATCATCCACTGCTGTGCAGCCCCTGGGAGCCATGTGTGTTGCGGGGTTCTTCTCTCCGGCCGCCCTGCCCCTGGCTCCGTTACTCCTCCGGAGGCTGGTTTGATTTGCTCCAGTCTGCATGTTCAAAAGAGGACTTGGAAGAAAGCTTGTCCCTATGGTCTGCTTTCTCTGCCCAAGCAATTCCTGCTCTGTCTTTGAGGGCCCTGTGCTCTGGGAGCTTTGTGCAGGTTAGCAATCTGAAGAGCGATTCAATCCCTCCCTTCAGCTCTCCCCCACCTGTCCCTACAACAGCAAGACCAGAACGAGAAGGACTGCTCTTCCTTATTCCTTTCCCCTGGCACTTAGCTTGGTCCCTGGAAAACCGAAAGGCCAGATGACTTGTATTCCAATTGCGTTGTAGCACGAGGGCTCTTCCCAAGGCCTGATTCTCCCCTTTCTCGCACCTCATCTCATCCCCTGCACCTGTGTGCAATAGCTGTAAAATATGCTCCTTGTGTGTATGCAGGGTCCTGACAAAAGTGTTGTCTCTCTCTGCCCTGCAGAGCCTGCACAGTTATGAGAGAAGGAGCTGGATTCCCTTCTAGCTTGTGGATTACTAACAGAGCTGCTAACTAATTCTGCCCTGGGTTTCACCTATTCAATCACTTTTGAAGACAGTGACATTGCAGAGTTGTAACAGAGAGAAGAGTCTTTATTATTAGTGATGATGCATGAGCCAGAAAGAGCCCAGCCTGGCTCTGATTCAGGACTGAAAGAGTGTAAGGCTGGTATCTAGGAAACAATCTCTTGTCTTGGAATTTGAGCAAATCGGAAGTGAAATCATTGAGCCAAATTAACCAGGAAGTTCCATGATGCATTTTTATTGCTTTTCTGGGCTGAACATTCTGGCTCTAATTCACCAAAACACTTAAGCCCGTCTTAAAATTTGAGCACTCACAGTACAAGATCTCAGTATGTTAAAAATAGGGTGGATTGATTTTTTTTTAAATCACCAATTTAAATCAGAAAGCAGGAAATCTTGATTTAAATAATTGATTCAAATCTTATTTTGCATTTGTACTTTTTATTTTCCTGCAGAAAGGTTGATACTCATTGGTTGGTAATTATAGCCTTTACACTAAACTTGATACTTTTTGCTAACCAGGGGAATACATTATATCTTTATACATTTATTTAAGGAATTATATAGTTTCTTACATTTATTCAGATTCTTAATTTTTTCTTTTTTTACTCTATTATAAAATGGTGAATGATTCATTTTTTAGTTACTAGATTTCTTTTTTATTTACTCCTGATTAGTGTCAAGATGTATATGGATAGGAATTATAATTCAATTCAAAATGTGCAAGAATCGAATTTTAAAATTAAGGGAGTTTTATTTAAAAACAAATGTTCTGCATAAATAAGGTAATAAAGTAAATGTTTAATAAGTTAGTTTTTATCAAAAAGGTTTTGTATTTCAAAGGAAGCATGAGCTCATAGACTCTCAGGTCAGAAGGGACCATTATGATCATCTAGTCTGACCTCCTGCACAACACAGTCCACAGAACTTCACTCACCCACTCCTGTAATAGACCCGTGACCTATGACTGAGTTATGAAAGTCCTCAAATCGTGGTTTAAAGACTTTAAGATACAGAGAATCCACCAGCAGGTGAGCCGTGCCCCATGCTACAGAGGAAGGCGAAAAAACCCCAGGGCCTCTGCCAATCTGCCCTGGGAGAAAATTCCTTCCTGACCCCAAATATGGTGATCAGTTAAACCCTAAGCATGTGGGCAAGACTCACCAGCCAGACACCCAAGAAAGAATTCTTTGTAGTAACTCAGAACCCCCCATCTAACATCCCCTCACAGGCCACTGGGCATATTTACTGCTAGTAATCTAAGATCAGTCAATTTTCAAACTAGGCTGTCCCATCGTACCATCCCTTCCATAAACTTATCAAGCTCAGTCTTGAAGCCAGCTAGGTTTTTTGCCCCCACTGCTCCCCTTGGAAGGCTGTTCCAGAATTTCACTCCTCTGATGGTTAGAAACCTGCATCTAATTTCAAGTCTAAACTTCCTGATGGCCAGTTTATATCCATTAGTTCTTGTGTCCACGTTGGTGCTGAACTTAGATAACTCCTCTCCCTCCCTGATATTTATCCCTCTGATGTATTTATAGAGAGCAATCACATCTCCCCATAGCCTTCTTTTGGTTAGGTTAAACAAGCCAAGCTCTTTGATTCTCCTCTCATAAGGCAGGTTTTCCATTCCTTGTTTTCCTAGTAGCCCTTCTCTGCACCTGTTCCAGTTTGAATTAATCTTTCTTAAACATGGGAGACCAGAACTGCACACAGTATTCCATCTGTAGTTAGTGAATTGAATCAATTGTTTCTAGACACCGTGTCCTTCAAGATTTTAAAACTGGTAGATCTCATCCTCACACCTAGTTTTTCTTCATAGCTTGGAAGAAGAAAACATGCTTTCCTGCTTTTCGAACTCTCAATCAGTTTCTCAACTTTGAATGAATAGTCGTTGAACTAGATGAATAACTTGACAAGAAGAAAATATTCTCTCTGCATCTGCAGAACAAGCTACTTTTGTCAAAAGCTGGTGTAGCACTTCAACAAACTCTCTGGTTCCAGGCGTTTTAGTCAGTGACTTCCACCTGCTCAGTGGTCTGGTTTTCTTTAAAACTTTGGCAGCAAACATGTACTGCTTGGATGTTGCTTTTTAAATTTAAGTTAAAATGTTATAGGTTATAGTAAATTTGGGCCTTAATATAGGTTGTCATAATTTCAAATTTAATTTTAAATAGGCGTACATTTTTTTAAGTATTCAATTTTTTAAAAAAATTTGATTTAAATAAAAATCCAATTTTCTTTCTTTTTTTAAATCAATTTTTATCCACCCTGCTTAAAAAACCCCAAACAATTCATTTCTCTTTAGAAACGTCTTGTCCGCTGACCTTTTCAGGAACCTCTGGAAGTGCCTGCTTTGTCCTGAAGTTTAAGAGCGGTTTCAGCTTTTTGAGCGAGGGATGGAAGGTGGTAGGAAAGATGATGGGATTGCAGAGCTCGTACTTCCTTAATCTTAATCTTATCTTGTTTAAGTGAGGACTCTCTCTAGCCTAAAGCAACAGTCATAAAAACCTAGTTTAATGTGCCCTGCTGAAAGATGACATCTGTAACTGTTTAGTAGAGCTAGAAGCTGGCTCACGGGGGATTTGTTGCAAATACACAGCTTCAAGGCAATCGCTAATTACTCCCAGTAGTATGGAACCACTAGTTGATTTAGATACTGTTGTATTCATCTGGATGACTCCAGGGGTATTGACTGTGGTGTAATAAACAGTCTCTTCCATTAATGTAGAATCCAGGCCAGGATTCAGGGAGGTGGGTGCAGTGCTATACAGCAATACAAACTTTTATTTAGTGTGGGAGTTTGAGGACTAGGGAGAATTATAGGGTCTGTGAGAGTCCAACAGTCTCGATATAGACCTTGTTGCGTACAAATCCAGCCTGATCTCTCCCAAGGGGGAGAGTGCATTGATTACAGGCACTGTGATGCTTCTTCCTGTGACTTTGCTTTGGGATGTGAGGTTATTTTTTTACAATAGGAACAGCTGATCACAAAAGGCTGTCAAACTGAGACAGTGTCAATCACCACAATAATCGGAGCAAGGGAAACATCGGAGTTGATTTTTCCTCCAGCTTGGTTCCATCGCGGGGAGGTTTGAGAACCATGCAGAAGAGCGCACAGGGCCTGAGTTTTGAGTCAGGGCGTTCTTTGATTTGCATCACGGTAGCATTGGTTGGGCCCGACTGAGATTGGTGGCCCCACTTGCTTGTGCTAGGCATTGAGACGGTGTCTGCCCCAAAGAGCTTAACCTAAAAAGCCAAAGGAAATGTCATTATCCTGTTCACAGAACGTGAGATACAGGTAGCGTGCCTTGCTTAAGGTATCTGTCTGTGGCAGAGCTGGAAATTGAACTCGGATATCTTGAGCTCCAGTTCTGTGCCTTAATCACAAGGCCTTCCTTCCTCTGTGAGGGTTGGACACACGCTTCTTGAATTAACTTGTGCTGGCTCTGGGCAGAAGGCATGAAGAATGTGATCCTTTGGCATGGCTTTGACCCCAAACCTCATTTCTGGCTGAGTTTTTTTTGTTTTTTTTCCCCCTTTGAATTTGAGGGCTTGTTTGAAGTTGGAATTCAAGGAGTGAGAAGTCTTGGACTATGAACGTATGGGGGGGGATGTGGCATGAAGCTCTTTGAAAGGAAACCCTGGAGCTGAGCCCAGTTTGGGAGTGTGTGTTTGTTTTCTCCACGGTAGTGCTCCTTGACTGTCTGATTTTTATTGACTTATTAATCAATCAATTCAGTGGGTTGCCCCTAAGATGATCAATCTTCTCCCACCGCCCTATGCTGCTGGAGTGTTGGGACACTAGAATTCAAATACAAACCAAAAATGTCTTAAAAGTTAAACCATTCATGTTGGGAAAAAGCTGGAGGTTACATAGAATTGAGAGTATCACCGAGGCCCTTTCTGAGAGCACTGCACTCTGACATGGGAGTAAATCGGGAAGAGAGTCTTCAGGCCCTTCTTATCTCAGGAAACCTTTTGACATGGCTGTTGATTTCATTTTCCACCGTGACACTGTTTTGAATTGTTGCTGTCCTTTTTAATAGCGAATGCCTTTGACCGTGGCACAGGGCCCTCCATCCGCACGGACAGCTCATGCTGCATCAGTGGGAGCTGCATATGTGGATTGAGGCTGTGTTGTGGGTGCGTGTGTGTATGGTCAGTACCTAAAGGGGGAGACCTCTAAAGAGAACCCAGGAATGAGTGGTAATGGTACAGAACCCAGTGGGTGATTTCTCTCCCCCTCCTCCTCACCCCACCCCCCCGGTGAGTCAGCATGTGAACCAATGCTCCTGCATGGTGTTAGTGGTTAATCTGTACTGCTGTCTTTAGAGATTCCACAGGCAGTTTTTGTAGGAGCAGAGGCATTAGCCCAGGTGTCCTGTTCAAATACTAACTTGGGCAATTACATTTTGTCTCCTGAAGGGCCTGATCCAAAGGGAGCCTTTCCATCAAATTAAAGGGTTTAGACTGAGCCCTAAATCCCCATGCCGTCTGCCCCATAGCTGTTTCTGATTTGAGATACAGTATTCTTTTTCACTTTCTACCCCCCAAGTACCATGAAGTGTTCCTGTGTGCTGTTAAACAGCCGCAAGCCAGAGGTGGCAGTACTTTACAAGTGGCTAGAATCATTCCTCTTTGTAAAGCATTTGGGGATGACAGTTGCTATCTAAGTACCTCCTGCTTTTAAATGCCGATGTTCTTGCAGAATGGTGCTAGGCCATGTGAAGAGATCTCATGGGGCCAAATGCATTCCTAGTTCAACTCCCTGAACTGCAAAGAAATTGTAGCGGGGTGAATTTGGCCCACTATTGGTCTAATGCATTATAACTCTTCTAGATGGGCCTGAATAAAAATCCAGGGCCAACATCCTTTGCTCTGAACCTTGGGATGTTGGAAATTCAACCCCTGTCTTGGATCTGAAGTTTGCAGCTTGGACCCCTCTCTGATTAATACCCTGGGTTCTTCCCTGCTGGGCATGTATCTGAGGAGCCTGGGGGGAGGGGGATAGGTATGTGTCTGGTTTTTTGGGTTGTTTTTTTTTCATGGCCAATTTCCATACATTATGACCTGCATTCGTGTGACTCCTCACCAGCGTGATTCTGATGCGTGATTGAAATGCGTCCACCCTGCGCAAAGATGGGTAGGGTGCAGGAGCCTTGTCTAAGTAACTGGGCTGTGTACTGGAGGGGGGGCAAGCAGGGAATGGAGGATGGAGTTGTGGAGGGACAGCAGCCCTATTGCATGCCCTCTGTGAGGTGGATCTGTGTAGCAATGGATCCTTTGAGCTTTCCTCCAGCTCCGGCACAACCCCTCTCCCCATTGGTACGTTGAAACCACATGGGTTTGGATGCTAGGGATCCTCCGCCCCGGAATACCATACTGTCCAATCGCCTTCTGTTCCTTCAAATCCTTCCTTAAAACACTATAGTCCTTCCCTTGGTAACTGACCATAGAGCAGACAGCGAGCCAGAGAGGATGGAGGAGATTGAATGATGGGGGGGTAGGGTGGGCAGAGCAAAGGTGGCTGCAGGTAGAGACGAGGGCCGGCCTAGGAAGGACAAAACCAGGATAAAGGTGCAAGGACATGGGGAGCGCCTGATGGACATCAGGAGAGGAAATGGATCTGGGCTGCTGGAGCCTGGAAAGGCTGAAGGGGAGAGGGAGGGAAGGGGGGAGAGATTGCGGCGGCGAAGGTATTTGGTTCGCAGACCAAAGAGGCATGCAGTCGAGCAGGGGTATGAACCTAGCAGCTGCTCTGAGGCTGCCTTCCCACTAGCACAGCATGCCCTCTGTGGAATGGGTCGCTGGGTGGGAGGATGGATGTCAGAGGCTCTGGGAAGACAAACAGACGAGTCAAGTCACCCTTTTGGTGAACGGATGTCAAAGGTTTGCTGCTGTTTTTTCTACACAGCTACAGAGTGGCAGTAAAACAACATTTTAAATTAACTTTCTGTGCAATCGAATTGGGTTGCTCCACTTACAGGAAGCTTTTAGGGGATACAGGCTTTTTAATTTGGAGGGCGGGGCATCTTGAAGAAAGCAAATTAGAGGCTGCCCTATGGAAAATGAAATTGATGCACTTAATCTCTTGCTAGCAAACATATGTGCCTCCTTCCTACATAGCTGGCATGGCGTACTGCGGTGCTGGGGTTGCGCCTCCTTTGGTAGTGGAGATGCTTGGATGGGAACTCCGAAAATAAATGAAATATTGAACATAAGAAGGGCCATACTGGGTCAGATCAATGGCCCATCTAGCCCAGTATCCTGTCTTCCGACAGTGGCCAATGCCAGGTGCCCCAGAGGGGACAAACAGAACCAGTAATCATCAAGTGATCCCCTCCTGACCCAGTATCTTGCCTTTGTTCTCATGCCAGCCCGTGCTGCTAGCAGAACGAGGAGCTAAAGGGTAAGATCTCTCCCACTGCACAGCCTCTGTGGTTCTGGCTGCTGTCAGTAGCAGCCTGAAAGATGGGGAAATGCTCTGTTGTGCTCCCTGGCATTTTTGGAACTGCACGCAGCTGATTAACAGTAACACCTCATTTGTCTCCTTCTGAAGATCACAAAGCTTTGGCATCACACTTCTGCAAGGGAGAGAAACTCCAAGCTATAGCTGCCCCTTGGTGCTCATTCATATCCCCCTTGGGGCAAGCCTCAGCTTTACAAACACTTCAGAAAGGGACATGGGGGGCGGAGAATGGAAGCCAGAGAACTTTATTAGCGGGAAGAGAAAAATGACAATTCAAAAAGTGAAGGGTGATTGAATTAACAAGGAAGGGTTGACCGTAGGGTAAAGGGGGTAGACTGTGGTGCAGAGGATCTGAGTTCAAAGTGCAGCTGTGCTTCAGACTACCTGCGTGACCTCCGGCAAGTCACTTAAGATCCGTATTAAATCCCAGTCTGTGAAATGGGGATAATAGAACTTCCTCTGTCTTGTCCATTGAATTGTGAAGTGTTCAGTGTGAACTGTCTGTGTGTGTGTGCACACAGCGCCTAACGCAACGGAGCCCTGATCTGGGTTTGCCCCTAGAGGCTGTACTGGAATGTAAATAGCAGCGACAAAGTAAGAATAAGAATCCAGAGTAGAGAAAATGATTGGAGTTCCCTCTGGCAGATGCACAGTCACTGATCCCTCTCCACCTGCTGTTTTCAGATGATTTGAAAGACTGAGTTGTAAAACAAGAGAGAAACGTGTCCCAACACATGGTGTGTTGCTTTCCTATATCATTAGCTGGAATGGCTGTACCCCTCCACCCTCTCCTCATGCCCTACCTCTACCTGCTTCCTTTCCCCTACTCTTTGGAGGAGGCTTGTCTTGTCTGGTGATGGGGACTTACTGATGTAAACTCATTAGGATCTGGGCCTGATTCTGCAGCTTCAGTTCCCATTTGAAGTCTTTCCAGAGACCTGGGATCTGTCTAGCTCTACTGTGTCTGCAGACACGTTCCTTTTAAATACAAAAAAAACCAAACAAACAAAAAAAAAAAACCCACAAAACCTTGGACAGATCAATAAAGGTGAAAAATACCTGCTTGCAAAAAACTGAATTCTCAATGTTCATAACTTTCTATCTTTAATTGCTATATGCATAGTAGCCGTCTTATTGTAGGAACTGCTGGAGAGTGCAGCAAAGGGGTTGAGTATGGAAGGCAATGGACAGCGATTTGATACTGGAGTAGCTTTCACCTCTAGGTTTTAGTGTCAGTAGTAACCGGAAGTTGATACACTGCTGTCTGCTTGGTGGCCTATGTGAAATGACTCTAGTGTTTTCTCTATGAGCTTGATCCCAAGCACTTTGAGGTCAGGGAAAAGACTTTCAGTGGGCTTTGAATCTAACTCTTTTTATACAGGGTCCTGCTTGGCACTTCTGAGTCTCCAAACTCCAGCTAAAACTAAAATGTGCGTCTAGCCCTTTGCAAACCTACTGATACGCATTTGTAACTGGTGGCAGTCACATCTTGATGCCCACGTTGGCCTTTCTCCCAGATTCAATAATCACTAAGATCAAAAGTCCCCAGATGAAAGAACATTTACCTAGACTTCACTTCTGAATATCCTGGTCTCCATAGCCAGAGGGGAGTTGACAACTTGGCCACCAGACACATTCACTGAACTGGCCAGCATTTTTTGTCCAGTAGATGAATAGCTTTCTTCTGGATGAAATTTAGGGCATGCAGAGTAATTGAACAGGAAATGCATCAGAGCCAGCAGCTTTCCCTCTGCAGGACTAGCTATTTGGGCGATGAACAGAACAAAAAGCATAGGAGTACATTTATGCCCTCTAAGGATAGGAGCATTACTTAAGGTTTATGGTCTCTGCTATGTTGGGATGAGTCAGAGCAAAAAACGGTCTTGTTGTCATGGGGTTACATCTGTTAAACGCTGCCCACCTGGATCTGACGTTGATACAAGTTCTTGGTGATTTTATCTTTCAGGGTGGTGAAGGAGGAGATCTCGGATGACAATGCAAAGCTACCGTGCTTCAATGGAAGAGTGGTGTCCTGGGTAGGTTGGTCTGTGTATCTGTGTACGTGTGCTGCTCTGTGGCTCAGCGCTACATTAGCTGCTTATAGGAGTGCAGCGGGAGCTTTAGCTGGAAAGTACTGGCCGCATGCCAACAAACAAAATCAGATTATGTGGGAGTGCAGGAGTTTTTGTCTCCGTTCCCCTCCCCCATGCTCTCTAGTTGTTGGAGGCACTGTCTCGAACCCTGCTGCTTAAGAAGTTATGTGCCTTTATAAGGGCTGTCTTTGCAGAATTGGGCCCAGACTAAGGCCTTCTCTAGACAGCCAAGATAAGCAGACCTAACATGGGTTGACTTACAGCCACCGCATTAATTACTGCGGTGGCTGATGTCCATGCTCTGGTCTCTCAGCTCCGCTGGCAGCTCCCTGTGGGTAGTCCAGCTGTTCCACAGACTCCTGGCGGGCTGCCCCCTCTCCCCTCCCGGTTCCCAGAGGGGGAAACCACCAGGGGCTTCTCCCCTCCCCCTTCCCCTACCTGGCTTCTTGTCAATTTCATGGCTCTAGCCTGACTGACACTGGGTCACCCTCACTCACTACACCGACATCAGACCTACACCTCTCATTGAGCTGGTTTTATTTTCAAAAGTGCAGTGTACCTAGGAATTCCATTAACTTCGGTGGTATTCTGCACTGTACATAGCAGGCTGTTTACGATGCGTCTAAATACCCATTATTGAAAATATTACCCTTAAAGTGAAACCTATTTGCTTGTGGTTCTTATTTCCAGAAGCATCCATATTGAATTCAGTCTTGCCACTGTCAATCTGAGGATCTTTCTCTTTTTTTTTTTTTTTTTTTGCCCAAGACTGCAAATGGCACAAATGCACACTGCTTGTTCTCAGTTGTCTAGGATTGATGTTTCTACATTTTGGGGGGTGTTTTTCTAACTTGCAAAGGCTTCAATATTGTACGTTTTGTCTCAAAGCCCTCCTCCCCAATTTATTTCGGAATGTTTTGAGGTTCACAAGTATCCGTTCTCGTCCCCCATCCCCCCCCCCCCAAAAAAAAAAAAAAAAAAAGAAAAGAAAAGAAAAGAAACCAAAACAAAACTTATTTTTGCTGCACTAGGCCTTCAAAAATGGTCAAGGAATTTTTTTTAACACTTTATGTGCCACCCCCTAGAGAAAGCATCAGTGTGAATTTGCATGATGGGGCTCTGGAATAAATGTTGCTTCATTCAAAGGAGAAGGATAAATGTGAAGTGTAGTGGCAAATGTGGTGGTATAACAAAAGAATAGATGCATCCTTTTGGTCCATGGTACATACTAATCATAGGCAGAGTTCTACTGAGTAAGTCTGTCTGATTTTTGGGATGGAGGGGCAGTTTTTAATTCTGCTTTGGGAAGCCATTGATCTGGAAGATCATTTTTCATTCATATATATTATTATTAATTTGTATTAGGCTAGTGACATCGGACAAGATTTGGGCCCTATCGTACTAAGCACAGCACATACATGTATGTTAACAGAGTAAGAGACGGTCCCTGCCCGAAAGAGCATATGGTCTTAATAGATGAGACAGGTGAAGGGTCGGTAGGGAAAGACACAGATGGGTGAAGTGACTTTTCCTAGAGACAGATCAATGGCAGAGCTGGAAATAGACCCCAGATCTCCTGAGTCCCAATCCAGTGCCCTATCCTCCAGACCACACACCTCTCATATTCTTTTTCTTTTGTGTGTTCCTCTTCATCAGCATGCTGTAACATCTAAGCCCTTTTGTAGCTGGCTAATTGTAGTTATTAATTACAATCTGCTGTATGTTGTAGTGATGTGCAGCCCTCTGGGATGCCTTCCATCTTGTGCACAGGTGACTTGCTCTCAGGGCTGTGCTGAGTGGTTAACAGCCAGGCTGAAAGACTCTCATTGGAGTTAGCTTGGCCCTGTACCCAGCCCTGCAGTAGGATTGTGGCCTGCTTGGCAAAGATACAGAAAATTACCGAACCTGTGACTTGAGCAATCTTCCCTAAGGCTTACAGCGCAAGGTACCTTCCTGCCTAGCTGGGGATTATCTTGGTGGTTTAAACGCCAAATCTGTGTCATGTTTGTGTTTTATTTATGGTAGACCATTTTTCTGAGGCTGTTGCTATGATTGGCTAAAATCTTATAACTCTCGGGGGTGATTCACAGAGCAACGTGCCTTTAACTGGCAGAGAGGGGCTCTTACGAGCCGGAAGATTTGTGGGCTTTTCCTTTTTACTGCAAAAAGGATCTAGCAAACCGATGCCGGTTTACTATCCTCTTTGATGCTGTTCAGTCTGAGACATCAGATACCCTCCTCTTGAGATCCAGCTGAAGATGAGAACATTCATGGTTGTGTAAGAGCATTAAATTGCAAGCAGACTTGATTGCATAACAAGGAGCGTAGTTTTCAAACACACGGTTTTCATTGGGATGCCCAAAGCATGCCCTTGGGTACGGAAAGCTGGAACTAGGGGTAGCATTCGCCCCTATACAGAGGGCCAGCACAAGGTCTATGCATCACTCAAGTTTCCAAAATAGGGCTTAGGTTGGACTTGAGTGATGTCCATTTGCCCCTTCGCACTGTTCTCAGCATCCCAATACAGGGCGTGAGCGTCGGGTTAAGGCCGTGGCTTTGACAGTTGTCTGATAGGAATCGTAATGCTCACCCCTGGGAGGATGCCCTGGTGAAATTTGTTACTGAAGTCCCAGGGGCTGGTAATCAAAGGGACTGGTAGGTGGTAAGTGTCTGCAGGATTGCCCGCCTCCAGTAAGTGGTAAAACAAATTGCTCTAGGGTTCTTTTAGTGGGAAAACTCCAGCAGATCGGTTCATTTGGACTCAGCAGTAACTGGAAGGGCACACAGACTCCAGTCAGGGCCCAAACATAATTTTTCCAGGCTCAGTACAAACTTGTAACACGGGCCCCCTCCCACACACATACCACGATCCCTCATCTCATACAAACAATCTCATGAGGAAAAACATTTTTCACGGCTCATGGTAATGGGGGTTGCAGCCTGCGCCAGGCCTCCCAGGCCCCGGTAAAGTGTTCCCTTCACTCACTCACTCACACACACACACACACTCACTCACTCACACACACACACTCACTCACTCACTCACTCACTCACACACACCCCCATGCGGGGTCCCTGACTCCAGCCATTGTCAACTGTCTGCTGTGAGCTGCTGAATGCAGTTAGCTCTGTGGGGACTGACTTTTAATCCTCTAACCACTAGCTCATGGGACAAGATCCTCAGCTGATGTAAATGAGTGTATCCCTGTTGCTTTCAATTGTGTTGATTTTTATACCAGCTGGAGATCTGGCCCTTAGTTATACTTATCCCACCCCAAAGAGAGAACAGGGGCCCAAAGTGTTTCAGTGTCTTAATTGTCTCACCAGCCACGCTGTTGAGGAAACCTGTCTTTGCATCGTACTAAACTTTGCTGGGCTGCTCAGAAAGTCACTGGGCCTGTCTGCTTGGAGACGTGACTACACGTGTTTTAGCTGTAAAAGTCAAAGGAAATATGGGTGGCGTGTTGTAGCCTGTAGTAGAAGGCACATGTTCTGTACACTGCAGAAGGAACATGCAATGTCTTTGTTTAAACATCTGTCAGCTTGGGGCCGGGGGCGTTATTCAACAAATACAGAACGTCACGCCTGACTCCAGTAAACCAACTATACGTGTCCGTATTGAGACTGTTCCCAGTGCAGCTGATGAGTTTTACCCTTCTCTCTGGTGAGAGCGGGATTGGGCCTGTAGATGAATTTGTCTCAATTGAACTCTGTCGCATTATCTTTCTCTCTGCTGTTTTAACTGATCCCAATTTTAAAAGGGACACACATCTTAAACAGCACAGTCCCAACAATTCTCTAGCCCCACTTCAGCAAAGCACATGCTTAGGGTTAAGTCCATCCGTGTTTAGCAAAGCACTTAAACACGTGTTTAACATCAAGCATATGCTCAGAAGCTTTGCTGAATTGGGGCCTTTAACATTAAAATGGCTATAGCCCGAAGTGGGAATGTTCTCCAGGCTTTAAAGAGCTGTGTAAAAGAAAAAGAAAATCCAGCGCTTTGTCACCGAGAAATGTTTATTAAAAAGCGATGTACATAGGTCCTCCACAGCTTGCTTTGTGGTCTGTCCTTATTGCCCTGTGGCAGTAGATGACTAATAGACACTGGGATTTTTCAAAGCTGTCTAGAGGATTTAGGTAGCTAAATCCCTTAAATGGCTTTGAAAAACTCAACTACTATTCCCGGAAGTGTGCTGATACAAATCCTTGATGCTAGCAAGTAATTAAGGGAGCAACCAAGCAAGAAAGGGACCATTTTAAATATCTGCCTTCATAACAGAGGGGAAATCTCCATGTTTGCTAGGTGGAAAAATTGTTCCCATTTTCAAGCATGTTTTTGGCGTTGGAGAATAAAACACACATTAAATAAATACTGATGATCCAGTCAGACCTTCCAAGGCCAGCAGAGTCAGGCTAGAGACAAACAGGAGGCAGCTAGGAACCACAGGAGCTCTGTTCTATGTAGGTTCCAGGACCGGGTCCATCACTGTGATACCTAAGTGCCTGATGGTGGTGGTTTTCTCCCTGAGTCAATACTGAACTCTTGTGTTAATAGACCCTGCCAGGCTGGGGGTCCCTTCTTCTGGCTGAGATGTTAAAACCGAGGCTCCTGAAAACTTGAGGTAGTTGAAGGTCCCACGAAGCTCTTCCCCAGAGTAAGAGGCATTAACCGCCATGTCACGTTTAAATTCCAGTTTGCCGGATTACCTGCTCCTCACCCCGCTTGCTCCTGAAATTTTAGTTGAGCTGCTTTGGCCTGCTGCCTACGGTGCCTGTGTGCGCGCTGCTGCGTCACTCCCCAGTGCTGTAGGCCCCGATCCCTCTGCAGATTTCTTGAAAACAGGGATGTTTTGCATTGTATTAATGAAGGGAGTAAAGTGCTCGGAGGAAGGGGACGAAAGGGGCTGCAGTAATGCCCATGACGGTGGTGATTATTATGGCATGCGAGCAGCATTCATTTTAAATGTAAAGAGATGGACATGAAGAGTGAGTTGTCTAACAGGAGAAGAACAAGCCAAACCCTGAGAGCGCCTTCCCAGGGCTCCATGCCCTGCTTATGAGGAGTTCTCTTCCAGCCAGACCTGCTGCTCAGCACCAGCCCCCGTTTAAGCTGCTGAACCGAAAAGCAATAATGCAAACAGGTTGAGATTCAAAGTGCTGTCTGCACCCCTGGGCTGAGCCCTTATCCTTTCAAGCACATTTGCTATCTCCACGGGGTTTATTTTTATCTAACCTAAATTCACTTGCTGTTTTATGCTTGCAATTTAGCGTACGATGGGGTGAGAGATCCTTACTTTTGCTCTGGCAATTGAACAAGCTTCTGACTCAGTCTAAACCAGCCCGTGTGCTGATTGCGCTCCTGTGCAAAATGCAGTATTGACATTAGTGCAAAGGTCATTCTATTTCGGGCGGTCAGAAAATCCATTTCTCCAACCCAAGGATTTAAGGAGACTTGGGTTGTTCCCCCACTCCCCTTCCTAGCTGCTGCTGTTTGTTGCTGTTGCAAAAACCCATTTCTTTTGGAGGCAATGTGGATAAAGGAGCTAGACGTGGGCTCAGGGAGATTTGAGTTCCATTCCCAGCCCTGTCCGTGGCCTGCTTTGTGACAACAGAAAAGTCACTTCATTGCTGTAGGCCTCTGTGTTCCCATCTGCAAAACGGGGGTCATGATATTTGGTTTCCTTTGCAACGTGCTTAGAGATCTACACATGAAATGTGAGAGATGAGTGGTGCTACTTAGTTTTAGGTATCTTTTTTTTTTTTTAAAGATCCCAATAAAATCCCAAAGCCTCTGAAAGACATCTGTTTAAGAGACTGTTTTATTATTTTATTATGAGTTGGTTTCAGCACAGGATGCTGGCCACTTCCAGATCTATAAGAATGCATAATCCCTGCTCCACGGATTTCTCCCTTATTCCAGTTTTTCCCAGCCATTCTTACATGAAAGGAAAGCGGCTGCTGTTTGTATCGTGGTTGATCTTAGAGCCCTTGACCAAGATCAGGGCCCCATTGCGCTAGGCGCTGTACGGATATATAGTAAGAGCCTCCCTTTGCCCCCAAAGCTTACTATCTAAATAGATACAAGACAAAGGAAATAGTATCTCCATTTTACAAGTAGAGAATTGAGGCACAGGGGAGGGAAATGACTTGCCCAGTGTCATACCAAAAGCTTTTGGGATTTGAACCCAGCTCTCTTGTATCCCAGGCCAGTTCCTAATCATCAGATCATCTTTCCCCTTTCTTAAATGAAAGCGTTGTAACTCGAAAGATTGCTCGAACGGCGTGTGAATCTTTGGAGCATAATATTTGATTTGATTTTCTCGAACCTTTTAATGGGATTGTGATTAGCAGCACGTGCACATGAACGGGGAAATGCTGAGGCTCATTGAAATGAAACTGTCTAAAGAGAGACTTAAAAAAACCCACCAGAACCCAAGTCTCTAAGGGTTTAGGCGACAAGTTGTACTTGAAAAAGCTAGAAGCAAACGTCAAAAGCTTTATGTTTTAATTGGGCTCATGACAAATGTCAGTGGCGGTCGTGTGTTCTCTTTTTCTGCTGACAAAGGTAGGTGTTCATTAACTTGGTAACAACAGTGGCATTTATAGGTTGCTGTTAAATACAGAGGGCCCAATCCCACGAGGTGCAGTGTGTCCTCGACTCCTGGGGAAGTCCTTGGCGAAACTCCCATCAATTAAGTGGTGCAGAATCAGGGTCAATGCGTCCTGTAAGCTCCGTGTGCCTGCCTCTGGTGCCATTGACTTCTGTGGGAGCAGGATTGTGCGCAGTGGGAGTGGAAAGGGGTCAGCACCTGGCAGGATTAGGGCCTAATTTTTAACCCATTTCATAAAGTTCATGAGTCTTGAATGGGTGCGGTACTGGGATAACCCTTGGTCAGACCAAACAGGAGGGAGTCTCCCTTGGTCTCTCTTTACTAACGAGTTCAGGACTTGTCACCCTGATTGTGCTATTTCATGTATCCCTCCGTTCAGAGAAGGGCAGACCTCTGCGTCGGTCTCTGCCTTCCTGACACGGGTGGTTTGCTATGGCTGCAGTTCTCAGCTCGAGAACAAAAGTGCAGTAGGATCTTTGAGCACTGCAAACGTGGTGTCTTCTTAAAGGGAGAAGTCGAGGTGTTATCCCCATGTGGGGTCGTAGCAGCCATAGCAGCCTGCAAGGTTCCAATCCTGCAGAACTCCATGTGGACAGACTTGAGATGCAAGGAACCTAAATGCAGACTTGAGATGCAAAGGCCTTAGCCCTTTGTTCTGTGCATGTGTCTGGGGGTTGTCCATACAAAATTACATTAAGGGATCTCTAAGGGTGCACGTTCCAGTAGGAAATGCTTGCATTTAAGATTGCACATGCAACCTTAACTTTGCTCCCTGCTTTGTGCAAGTGTGTTACGAAACTGTTCGCTATTACTTAATGGCATAGTATTTCTCAACATGGGGATTAATTAGTATTAATTAGTCCATGTGAGTTTGTACAGCTTTTTGAATATGTAAATGGCTGAAAGATCTCCTGGAAGGTCATGTAGAGAGATGGGTTTTTAAGGAAATCACAAAACCAAACTTTAAGAATCATACTCCTCAGAAAAGGAAACGCCTGTGAAACTGCAGTGGCAGCTCAGAGAAATGCAGTGTCTTGATTTCTGAGACAGTTTCCTGCATTGATTTCAAGGTTCCTATGTTACTGAAACTCACTGGGAAGCTTCTGATTTCCACCTGGGCTTGTAAGGATCTAACCAGCCTTTCCAGATCTGGGTTGTTTCAATCTTTTCCTGGCTCATCTGAACTCATATTCCAAACCTTCTAGGGTGATGGTCCTCACTATACTTGAAAATTTTCCAAATTTACAGTGATTCCACCATATTTATCCCAGAATCCAGGGGATTAAACTAAACTGAGAAAAGGCACTCTGATTCTGGCGTAAGAATGTCCATGTGGAGTTTTATATCTATTTCAGAATAGCTATTTCAGTAAATTTCCAATTGTAGACAAGCCCTGATGGTTCCCAACTTTTCTTCCATTCTATGTGCTGACGAGATAGAGCCCCACTGAAGAGCTGGAGATTATGCTAGCTCGGGTTAGTCTTTGTTTCAAGTTTTTGTTATATTGTTTGTCATCCCCTTAGTGTTCAGTAAGAGGTATTCATCCCCTTTCTATAGCTTTTGGTGTTCCTGATACGCGCAATGCCATGATCTGGGCTAATGCTTATGAAATCAGGGAAGGGGTAATTTCTCATCTGGATGTTTGTGTCCATGGCTCTGCTCCCCCAAGCCAGACAATGCTCCTTTCTTGGTCGCTTGTTTCATTTTTTCCAGGAAGAACATTAGCTTGGTTGGTCTGTCCTTCCACTCCGTCACCTGATGCATCTCACTTCATCTAGGGAAGTCCTCATTGTCCTTGGCGCCAGCCCAGGGCTCTTAATGCAGAGGATCAGTGGGGTTGCAGAGTCACGGAAACCAAATCTCTACGGTTAGAGATCACAATAGCAGTGCAAAAAGCACAAGCAAACGGATGCCCTACATCAGCTATTCCAAACCAGTGGTATTGCCAAGCCTTCTGCAACAAGTACGCTAGTTTTCCATTCTCTACTTTATTAGTGTTCAGTCTCCGTTCTTGGCCACCACCACTCTTTGGCTGCCATTCAGCTGTGCATGTTCGTAATTCATTGTAAAGCAAACAGTTTCCTCTGGGGGTAAGTATGAGCAGCTGAACAGGAGGGCAATGGGCATTGGTGGGTGCAGGCAATTAAACTGAGAGCTGCATCAAAAGACTGAGAACCCCACCTAGCATCCATCAACCTGTTCCTAAGTTTCTGTGCGTACCCTGCTAGCTAGGATTCAGTTGTATCCCTCCTCTTACAGATTGTTTACAACACCCTTTTGCAGATGATGACGTTGACAAGCAGTTGCCTGTGCTGAACTATCAACTGAAACATCTGTGCCTGACCTGTGTTGCCAATTGCAAATGACTTTTTTCGCACTAACATCCATAAAATTGCAATGCTTATCTGCCTCTCCTTGCTGCTAATTATTGGAGGAGGATTATGGTAATCGTACTGTAAATTAATTGTTCACAGTTTGGAACCTTTTAACATCTCAGTCACTTGAACTGAATAGATAATTGCATCCATGCATTTCGGAGCTAGCAGAGTTACAGCCTTCTCTTTTGGAATAAGGATGTTTTTCAGCATGAACTACACCAGTACCTGGCTTCCCACACAATGGATTTGAGCCGCCTTTGTCTCCTTAGCTGTTTAAATCACACGTCTGCCTATAGCTAGGCTTGGAAGGATTCGATTTTTATTGGTCAGTGTTGGTAAACGTTGATTTCACTGTACGTACACACACAGATGAAAATGTATTTCCATCGATGATGATTGAAATTTACAGGTAGGCAAAGTAAGAAAAATGTTGCTGGAGAACTTGTTAGCGTTTGATTTAAGGACATTTGCCTTGTATATTTTGGCAGAGGATGCCAACAGTTTGTGTTTTTAATAGTTATAAAGTTTTAACTTTTGAATCTCAATGTCTGCTGTCATTAAATTGTCTGATTTCCCCTCTCCCATAATTTCCCCCAACTGTGGAAATTGAAATTGATAAAAATAAAAAAAAAAGCTTAAAGCCCATCATTTTGTACAAATGTGAAAATTTAAATCAATAAAAATAGGAAACACATGCTTAAAAATAAACATCAATATTATCTACTGAAATTATTTTTAAAAAATCGTAATATCCCAAGCCTGCTGGTAGTAAATGGCTTGACTCTCTGAGTCCGTTGTGATAACTGGAGCATTCAGCATCCATGATCTAGCTTACCAGGCCCCCCCCCCCCATCTTTCTCCAGAGGCTGGTGCAGCAATTACCAACTCTTTGAAGTTAGAAGACGACTGACATTTAGAAAGTTCTGAGTTTCGTCTCTTTTTAATAACATCTGAATCATTATATTTGTCATAAGCAGGCGCTTTGATCTTGGCGTCACATGCTGGACTGATTTCCATAGGCGATGTCTTTAAAAAGAGGCTCCACAACCTGTCAGCTGTTGCTTGTTTCCACTGGCTTTGGAACCGCATTTATTTATACTCGTGAGTGGCGAGTCACAATCGCAGCTCCTGATTGGCTAAGAATTGCATACCGCCTGTGCTGTTTGTCCCGCCTCCTCCATCCCTGCATTGGCCTGCTTGTTTGTCTCATCCTCTTGTTACACCATATGGGGTTATCTTAGACTGTAAGTGATTTGGGCCTGTCACTCTAGATTTGTAAGACATCTACTCAATAGGGCCCAACGTGGTTGGCTTTGAGGCACTCTCACAGTATAAATGGTAATAATATTTAATTGCGTGCCAGTCTTTCATCTGCACGAGTACATAGCAAGAGACAGGCCCTGCCCTGAAGAGCTTCCACACAAAGGGAACCATTATCCCCATTTTATAGAAGGGGCACAGAGGAGTGGAGTGACCTGTCCAAAGTCAGAGACGGTCTGTGGCAGGGGTGGGAATTGAACTCTGATCTCCTGAGCCATCTTCATGACAAAATGTGTGGTCCCTGAACTTAAAGGGAGATGAAGAGCAGAGAGCACAGGAGTCTGGCTAGATTTTATCACAAGAAACCTTTCTGTTGCAAGTCTCAAACTTGAGCCAGCAAGCAAACTCTGAGTAGAAAGATTCCCCCTCCCCTGCCCCATAAGAACCAGAAGGGACCAGGTGGGTTTCTCTGCAGATCAGGACTGGGCTGGATTGGCACAGCTGCATGAGAAAAAGTGCAGGTGTCTGCAAGATCGTAAGGCTGGATTCTGCTTTCTCCCCAATTTGACATTGACACCGGGCACGCCATCCTGCACTGCTGTGAGAGGAGAATCAGGCCTTTAGGATGGGTCGGGAGGCTCCCGTTCCCCAGAGGTCAGGAATGGAAGTGGGGCAGACAGACCAACCTTCTCGCCAAGAGTAACAGGAGCTGAGCTGTTGGCACGTCATGGTTCCATTTTAAAATATGTCCAAAACAACATCCTGTTTACGAACTGATTTTCTAAAACAAACAACCAAACAAAAACCCACACACTGCGGAAATCAGGAAAATGAGAGAGGCAAAAAGAACCCCAAGAATTCATCGTGGCTTCCTGAACTTGATCTGGCCTCAGAGGAGCTGCTGTGGGTTGTGCCCACATGTGATTTGTGTGTCATCATAGGGCTGTGCAGCTCTGCTGATCTATGTTCTAAGAGTTTGCTTGGTGGAGCTTGTTCTGGATCGAATGCTCTGTTGGAATCATTGTCCCAGCACAATGGGCTGAGCCCATGGTTGGTGTATATCCTTGACTTACTGGAGCTGCCTTGATTTTTGACACCGGCTGAAGATTGGACCCATTGTTTATGCAGACCTTCCCTTCTCGTTAGCCCAGTATTTCAATTCTCCTTTAGGCAGTGCTTGGCTTCTCCTTCTTACTTTAGCTTTGGCCAGGTATATGAAATCACAAAGCCGCCATCCAAATGTACCAGAGAGGATATTGAGACTCAGCGTGGGCCCTCGTCAGCTTTGTCCATTGCCTTTTCTTTCTGGTCATTGTGCCCTTCCTCCCTCTTCATCTGCGTTAGCTGACAAAATCTCAGAACCTGTCTGCGCCCCGGGGGGAGAGAGAAGGGGGGCTGATGTGCAGCTTCTCTTTGAAGTCTTTCAGTGCTGTTCTGCAATTTAACCAGCCAGTGAGTGTGCTGCAGTTATTGTTCCCCTCTGCCAGCCCCTGCCATCTGGAGGTGTTGGATGAAATACCTGTTCTAAAAACGGATTTTACTGTGGCCCGTTTGCAGGACAGGGAATGACTCCAGGAAAAACAGTGATGTGTGTATATGTGTGTGTGTATATATATATATATATATATATATATATATATATATATACCCCCTATCTGATTTCTGTTTCTTGCATCTGACGAAGTGGGTTGCAGCCCACGAAAGCTTATGCCTGCAGAAATTAAATTTGTTAGTCTTCAAAGTGTTACAAGACTCTCGTTGTTTTTGCTGTAGACAGACTAATGGCTACCCCTCTGGAACTTTTCACCATGGAAGGCTCTGAAGTTAGCAGTATGAAATGGAAATCTACCAACTTCATGAAAAAACTCACACAGATACAGACAGACATCATCTTCCTCTCCAAGTGCAAACAAATGGACATCATACCAAATGGACTGAAAGTGAAAAATCCCTTACGATCGACATATTATGCAGACTATGGTGAGAGATTGTGTCACACACACTCAAAAAAACTATGGAACCACCTGATCAGCATTCTGTACAGCAAACAGGAGAAGATCAAGAAAGAACTTTCAATGCTGGATAATCTCATGAAAGGCCAAACTTCCGCAGAAACTTCCACGTGGTTGATCTTTACAAAAACAAGACTGGCCATTTACAACACTCGCTTTGCTTCTCTACAGAGGAAAAAGGACTCTAAACTATCTAAACTCCTACATGCCACAAGAGACCACAACTGTGATACCCTTGACTCATCCAGCAATATTGTAAATCTATCCAGCTATACACTTAACCCAGCAGAAGAGTCCGTCTTATCTCGGGGACTTTCTTTCTGACCCACAACCCCTACACACATGATACAATTCTGTGGTGAACTGGAATCCTACTTTCACCGTCTCCAACTCAAGGAGTATTTCCACCACACCACTGAACAACACACTAACCCACAGATACCTTCCTACCAACGCTACAAGAAGAAGAATTGTGCATGGACTCCTCCTGATGGTCGAAACAACAGACTAGACTTTTACATAGTGTTTCCGTCAATGTGCACAAGCTGAAATTGTAGACAAGCAACATCGCTTGCCCCATAACCTCAGCCATGCAGAACACAATGCCATCCACAGCCTCAATAACAACTCTGACATTATAATCAGAGGCAGACAAAGGAGGTGCCGTAGTCCTCATGAATAGGTCGGATTACGAACAGGAGGTTGCCAGACAACTTTCCAACACCACATTCTACAAGCCATTACCATCTGATCCCACTGAGGAATACCAAAAGAAACTACAACATCTACTCCAGAAACTCCCTAAAGAAACACAGGAACAAATCTACACAGACACACTCCCTGAGCCCCGACCAGGGTTATTCTATCTGCTACCCAAGATCCACAAACCTGGGAATCCTGGACGCCCCATCATCTCAGGCATTGGCACTCTCACAGCAGGACTGTCAGGCTATGTGGACTCTGTCTACAGGCCCTATGCCACCAGCACTCCTAGCTCTCTTCGTGATACCACTGACTTCCTGAGAAAACCACAGTCCCTCGGTGATCTCCCAGAAAACACCATCCTAGCCACTGTGGATGTAGAAGCTCTCTACACCAACATTCCACACAAAGATGGACTACAAGCCATCAGGAACATTTTCCCTGATGATGATATGGAACACCTGGTAGCTGAACTTTGTGACTTTGTCCTGACCCACAACTACTTCAGATTTGGAGGCAATCTGTACCTCCAAGTCAGTGGCACAGCTATGGGCACTCACGTGGCCCCACGGTATGCCAACATTTTTATGGCTGACCTAGAACACCGCTTTCTCAAAACTCATCCCCAAGCACCTCTCCTTTACCTACGCTACATTGATGACGTTTTCATCATCTGGATCCATGGGAAAGAGTCCCTTGAAGAATTCCACCGGGATTTCAATAATTTCCACCTCATCATCAACCTCAGCCTGGACCAGTCCACACAAGAAATCCACTTCCTGGACACTGCAATACAAATAAAGGATGGTCACATTAATACCACCCTATATCAAAAACCAACTGACCGCAATACATATCTTCATGCCTCCAGCTTCCATCCTGGACACATTACACGATCCATTGTCTACAGCCAAGCCCTAAGATACAACTGGATTTGCTCCGATCCCTCAGACAGAGACAAGCACCTACAGGATCTCCATAAAACATTCTTAAAACTACAATACCCACCTGGAGAGGTGAAGAAACAAATTGACAGAGCCAGACGTACCCAGAAGTTATCTACTACAGGACAGACTCAACAAAGAAAACAACGGAACACCACTGGCCATCACCCACAGCCCCCAGCTAAAATCTCTCCAATACATCATTAAGGATCTACAACCTATCCTAGCAGATGATCCCTCACTCGCTCAAGCCGTGGGAAGCAGACCTATCCTTGCTTACAGACAGCCCCCCAACCTGAAGCAAATACTCACCAGCAACCATACAACACCATACAACAAGAACATTAACCCAGGAACCTATTCCTGCAACAAACCCCGTTGCCAACTCTGCCCGCACATCGACTCTAGTGACACCATCAGAGGTCCTAACCACATCAGCCACACCATAAGGAGCTCATTCACCTGCACATCTACTAATGTAATATATGCCATCATGTGCCAGCAGTGCCCCTCTGCCATGTACAAACTGGACTGTCACTACGCAGAAGAATAAATGGACACAAATCAGACATAAAAAATGGTAACATCCATAAACCGATCGGAGAGCACTTCAATCTCCCAGAAGCTGACTTGAAAGTTGCCATACTTCTACCAAAAAAACTTCAAAAACAGACTTCAGCGAGAAACTGCAGAGCTGGAACTCATATGCAAACTTGACACAATCAAACTGGGTCTGAATAGGGACTTGGAATGTTTATCTCATTACAAGAAGTAATTGTCACTGTTCACACATTCTCACCTTCTAATCAATGGTTGTGAATAGGCCTCATCTACTCTAACTGAATGGACTTTGCTAACACCTACCATCCCCATTGTTGTTCCTTACTCTTGGATGTATATATATACACCCCCTAACTGATTTCTATTTCTTGCATCTGACAAAATGGGTTGCAGCCCACGAAAGCTGATGCCTGCAGAAATTAAATTTGTTAGTCTTTAAATTGCTACCGGACTCTTGTTGTTTTTGCTGTATACAGACTAACATGGCTACCCCTCTGGTGATTTCTCAGTCAGCGGCAGCACAAGTTCAGGGACAATCTGCCAAGCCGTTCGAGCACCAGCCACCAAAGAACAGATTCTTGTCCTAGCGGTGATTCTGTCCGTGCTTTAACCCAGGAGGCCAATCTACTGGTATTTCAGGCTTTTGTAACTGGTGCTTTAAGTTCCCTCACCCTGTCTGAGGGCCTGCTCTTGCTAGGGGCTCCACCGGGGCAGATTTTTGACTTAAATGCAGCCCCAGAAGGGTGCAGGGATTCTCCCAGGCAGATTCAACTGCAGAACTGGAGTCTTAATGATTGGTCTCTGTGCTGGGCCGTGGTTCCCGTGTGCATGCTCTGATCTGGAGTGGCGCTTGGTCAGAGTTCCTGGGAATGACCAGGAGGCAGCAGGAGCTGGCTGGTGTCGTACCTTAGCAGCTCATAAGGCAGTGACAGTAGTGTGAAAGGACCCGATTCAAAGCCCATTGAAATCAGTTGGAGTCTGCCTGCTGACTTGAGTGGGCATTGGATCAGGACTCTTGTTGGTTTGTGTTTTATCTACTGGACTTGTAGAAAGGAGGTGTTGATTGTCGGCCGTGCTGCTAAGACAATGGATCCTCTTTTGTACGCACCCTTCTCATTAACCTGCCCGCTGGGGCTCTGCTGGAGCTCCTGGTGAGCGTTTCGGTGCATTTTTGCCTTTCTTTAGCACTCCAAGAAGAACCACGATGTGACTTGTCAGCTGCATTTGAGGGTAAAATGCGACCGTCTCCTTTTTATGAGCTACATCCACCTTCTCTTGGTTCCGCAACATGGCTTTAAATCACATTCTGCCTCTTGCTTTGGCGGGGCTGCTGCTTAGTCAGGTTAACGTGCTCCGAACACTCTGTGGAGATTAAAATGGACACAGGCAAACCCCCAAACCTCCATTCCTAACCCGAACCTTGGGGTTTCATTTGGCGTCCCTGATCAGGTGTTTGAAAGAGGGTTACAGAGGCCTTTTTGAAGCATGCAAGTTACAGTAAGAAGAAAATGTGAAGCTTTTTTAATAGATATTCCAGTGTGCTATGGAGTCCAATTATTCAAATACCCCTAGGTCTGTCTAGACTCCTCTCTGTTCCTCCAGAGCTTGCCATATTCCATCGGGGGTTTGTGTGACTTGTGGCCAAGATTTTTCCAAATTGGCCAGTGATTTTTTTTTTTGGTTTCCCAACTTGACCCTTTTTCTGAAAACCGGGTTCCCTTTAAGCACCTGCCCTCTGAAAATCAGGCCCCTTTAAGGTGCATCAGATCACTGGACGTTTCTGAAATCCTTGACCCATATGTTTTAGGGCTTGTCTGTGTCTGAGCAGTTAGACTGTCTCCCCATTTGAGCTGGGAGGTGTGATTCCCTGCGCTAGTTACACTGAATCTAGTGTGCTAAAAATAACTGGGGCCAGGATAGCAGAGGCAGTGGCTTGAACTAGCTACATGAGTACATACTCCTTGGTACCCCATTGGCACATACACGGGTGGCTAGCGCAAGCTGTGCAAATATTTTTAGTGTACTGGCCCAGGCGGAACTAGCGTGGGTACGTCTAAGCGAGCTGGGACTGTCGCCTCCCAGCTCTAATGCAGACGTAGTCTTAGAGCGCAGCAAGCTGGGGTGTAACGCTCTGGCTTACTGGCATGCTGGGTGCAGAGTGGCTGTGTGGGCCCTGCTGCCAGGAGCGACAGCAGGATCCCGAGAGCTAGTCAGTGTGCTGTAAATTTACATCCCAGTTTGCCATGTGCTGACTGTTCCTCTAGACCAGTCTGAAGTTTTAATTGAATGTCAACCCCCCAGCCAACCAAAATTCCCCTGAGCGTCTCTGTTGCAAGCTCTGGCTCACTTGGTCCCCAGCTCTGTAAACACTTAGATACATGAGTGCTTTTAACTCCCGTGGGTCGTTCCCCTCGACCTCTGTAGGATGCTGACGTGGGTGAAGTTGTCCACGTGCTCCAGGGTTTGCAGGATTGGGACCTTGCTGGGTATTTTGGCTGTGGAAAATCCATTGGCAGTGGTGGGCGTGCAGGGGGAGAGACAGACGGAGATCTGTACCCTTCGGGCTTTGCTGTCGCTGCTCCTGCCGTGCTTTCCTGCCCTCCCCCTGCAGTCCCGGCAGCGCCTGCCCATTGAGTTGGGAATTGGAAAAGAACTGGCCTGCGGGTGGCTGCCAATTCAGAACCCGCCGAGGCGCCTCTGCTAGCAGTTTGCACACGGGGGCTGGCCGCTAGCAGTGGTTTTTAGCAAAGCTTTGCAACATCTGACAACAATTGGTTGAGTGACTGGTTGCGACGGATCCAGTTTCTGATTGGCTCTTAGTGATGTCATACCCATCTCGCTCTCTCTGCCCAGAGTATCTAGGTGCCAATAGATAATGCTTTGTCAGTGGACCAAACGGCTCGTCCGCTTGTCTCTCTGCTTTCCAGACACTGCATTTCAGGGCAGGTAGAGTCGCGTAGCCTTGTTCCGTACCGAGGGTTGCATACGAGACCTGGGATTGTTCAGCAATCTGTCGCGAGGGGCCAGTGACTTAGTGCATAATGAGGCAGCGGCTGCAGAAATGAACTAATGCAACCAGGCAGCTTCCAACTGATTCTGATTTGTAGCAGGACCTTTCTCTTCCCCCGTCAGAATATGTGCTCGCTCGCTCCCCTGCTGTTGGCACAGGGGGTTGAATGTCATGCCCATTTTGCTGGGAGAAATGTTGTGGGTCAGGATGCCTTAAAGCTGAGCAGTAGAAGGAGATTCTGCTCTCTGGTGCCTTGATCCTTCCCCAGCACAGCCTGGATTTTCCAAAAAGCTCAGCGTGTTGGGTACAGAAACATCTTGGAAATCTGGCTGCTAGTGCCAGCGTGGGAGCTGCTGCGGATGCTGAGAACTTTGAAAACTCGATCACTGGCTGTGGGTGCTGAGCCCTTGACAATCTGACCTTGTGGGAGTCCATTGTTGGTGGCAGTGGCAAGATCCTGTATCACTTGTCCTTGTCCTTGTCCTGTATCACTTGGCCTTGTCTTGGTTTATACTCCAGCTGCCCTCCCCTACCTACTTTTGTTCTCTCGATGTGCTCTGCGTACTGTCTCTGATCCTGTTTGACAAATCACCACCGCCAATTCAAGTCCCTCCTAAAATACCACATTTGTTGTTTTGCCTCTGGGGGATCCAGTTACACAAATTTGAAACCACAAAAACTAGCCCCCTAATTCAGGGGGGTGATTAACAGGTACGCGTGCCTTTCCTAGTACCAGCACAGTCATGTCCCAGTAACATCAAGTCATCCTCCCCCCTGCGCTTTTGGACCCTCCTCTCTTGTGTCCCACCTTCAGTTTAGAAGTGTGAGGGGAATCAGTGTTTAATTTGGGCCAGGGCTGAGCCCCGGCACCTCTACGCTTGGCAGTTCATAGTCCCGACACCTCTGGGTTTGCTGCATCAGTTATGAATGTAAAAAAAATTGCTTGAGTCCCAGCACCTCTTTCATTACAAATTAAGCACTGGAGGGAGGGAGGAAGTGACGGGGATTGGACCCAGCCTGGATGTTAAAATCCAAGGACGGGAGAGGAGTTGAAGGCAGTTCCTTGGTTCTTTCTGTTGCTCAGGCAGATAACGGTATCAGGTATCATTGTTGGGGACACAGAACAGGGTTTAGGCAGAAAGATCAGGAGCTTACCTTTGACCGTTTCCTTGTAAATATCAGGCCCCAGAAGTGAAAGGGACACTGGGTGGGTGGGGGGGGGTGTTCTCACACTAATGAAAACAGATGGCCCAGCCTACACTTACATTCCTTGCATGGCACGGCCAAGGAGACCCCTAAGGCTGTGGACCCTGAAGCCCAGCTGTCTCCAGTCGCTTTAGAGAGACCCTCATTATCGTCAGTTTCCCTTTGCCAAAGGAGATGCGGGGCTGAGGAATCATGGGCTGATGGTCCGTTTTATTAGGCGAGGCCTCCAAACTCTGCAATTGAGGACATAGCAGAGCTTTCCCAGACTTGTGCCATCGGGTGGAGAGAAGAAAGTGGTTTTAACAGCAACCCTTTAACTAAGGCCAGGTGTTTTGCAAAAAATGAGGAAAAAGAACTGAAGTTGGGGACACTGATTGATTGGAAATGGGATGAGTGTTAGTGCTCTTGGAACAAAGTAGCAAGAGAACGACACCAGGGTCTTTGCACCAAGGATCTCTTGAACAGATCAAGTTGTAGATCTGGGACCTGACCCAAGCCCCATTGAAGTCAGTGGGAGTCAGATACGGTGGTGGTGCGGGGCATCAAGATAACTAGAATGTACAGACACGTGTTTTTCATCTGCCCCTCAATGCTGCCAACCCTGCAGGTGTGTAGTGGGAGATACCTATGCTCTGCCTTGAATACAAGCTCAAGCAGAAACATTTGCCTCTGGATTTTGAGTCCCCCAAAATGCCAGGGTTTTGGATCTGCCCAATATAAAATAGGGACCATTGGCAAAAATTCAGAACCAGACCTGAGCATGGATTGCAAATGCTTCCCACGGTTTGGAGCTGTTCAGATCTCAGCAGTTTGGTTTGGGCACCTGGTGGAGGCAGTAAAAACAGCTGATTTACACTCTCATCTCATCTGTGCCCTTAGCTCATAGAACTCTAGTGCGAAGGGACTAACACACATGGATTAGACCCATTGAGAGAGCGTTTGGTTCAGCTCAGCTCTAAAATTGTATAGGTGGCCAGATAAGATTGCAGAATGAAGCAGATTTTATGCTTTAAAATCTCTTTGGTTCTGTTCCTCCTTTTATGTGGACTTGCATTCGTTTTTACTTTGCAGCTCCAGCTTCTCTTGGCCAGACATCGTTATTCCTGACACAGGTCCCTGATTTAAAGTGGCAGCTTCCAATTCTGCTAACTAATGGCCAAAACAGTGCAGCAATGCAGAAATCTAGCACGGGCCCAAACTATGCACCCCTTACATTGGTGAGCAGTCACTCCCACGCATAGTCAATTAGATGGGGGAGTAACTGCTCCCCCAAGTGAGTAAGGGGTTCACAGTTTGGCCCTTGGAAAGTGCTCTGACCTTTTAATTTCAGTTCCACTTTGGTGGTGTTTCAACTTTGGGATGCTTATCACTTTCAAATACTGACTCCACCCTTCTTCAGGTTCATCCCCTTCTCTGCATGATGGGTTTTTGAGAGATGGGAGCCGTGAGAACAATGACACTTTCAGTGCTCTCTTTCTGGAGATAATTAATGTCTCATTAATAAAATTACAGCACTCCATCCAAAGCACTTCACAAAGATCTGAGTAGGCAGGAGCTACTTTTGCACGCCCCCCCTACCTCTGAAATGCAGCTGCCTCTGGTGCAGAAGGCAGGAGCTGTACAACAACAAATAATAATGATTGAGGACGAAACAAAGTATATTGTCTGCTATTGAAACTGGAGGGGAGATTTAAAGAAGAAGGAAGCAGTTACTCGAAGTGCAGTTTGGTCAGGGTACCTGGGTAAATGATCCTATTCTTATGAAACAGGATCTTAAGTAGCCACAAGAGGTCAGGCCTGTGTTTCACGTCATCTGGCGGATGACCCCTCCAGCTGCACAGCCCCCGCTAGCAGCCTGTGCTTGGCATTTGTTCTGGGAGCTGGATCCAGAGCCCACTGAGGGACTGTTGAAAGCAACAAGCGCTAACCCCCGTCAATAAGTGTTTGCAGGGTCAGAGGGCAGCGTGCTGCCTATTGAATCACCGTCAATCACCTGAGGAGCCTGGGTCGTCCTTGGGGCAGTCCCTCTGCCAGGCACTAAGGTACTTCCTGTGTCTGTGATCTGCCTGTACAGACCCTTCTGTCTCTGCCCGTTGCCTTTGATGGGACTCTGTCCGGACAGAGGGTTGGGTCACTTTGTGGGATCAGTGCCCACACCAGCAACGCTCCTGGGGACAATGGGCCACGTCTCTGCGGCTTTGACTTTGGCAGCCTATAGAGCTACGCCTTCATATGAAATAATGACTCTGCCGCTCATGAAACATGGCAGTTACATCGTCTGCAGAAATCCTGACTAACAGCTGTTCTTAATTTGGGAGTTATGCGCCCGCTGTTATCACTTTCCCTTCTTGCCCTGAAGGTGGGGGAGAGACCACGAGTGCCAACATGACCCGCAGCAGAGATGAGAGATTTCAATAAGACGTCTAATAAAGCTGCACGTTCAGGTTTTCAGTCCAACTAAGTCAAGTAAATAGTGATGCACGTTGAAGTGCAGTTGGAGTGAGAGCAAACTATCCTATGGTGCACCCCACACCAAACCAGCCCTCCTGGCCTGGTGTCCTCAAGTGTGGGTCAACTTCACATATCGCCTCCTCGGTCTCATGGCCTGGGCTAGTTCTGAATTTCTCCTGTGAGACAAGTCTTCTTTGTGTTACAGTCCAGGCCTACTACTAACACATAATAAGAGAGAGCCCCTGCCTGGAAGAGCTTATAGTCTCAATAACATGACAGAAGGTGGGAGGGGAAACTGAGGCACTGAGAGGTGAAGTGATTGGCCTGAGGTCACACAAAAGGTCAGTGGCCAAGCTGGGAATAGAACCTAGGTGTCCTGTCTCCTAAGCCAGGGTGCTATTCACTCCTCTGACTCCAAATGGGGCTTTAGGTCTTATGTGCCCTGGAGCAATCAGTTGATGGTATGTCAATAGATTTGCACTAGCTGATCCGGTGCACCTCGAACACCCCTCCCCTGAACCAGCGGAAGGTTTCCCCTGGTGCCTGTGCTAGGTCTTGAGGTGGGATGGCTGACTGGTGCAGTGGGGTGCATCCATACAGATATTGGATTGGATTGAGCCTTAACCTCTGCAAATTATTGGGGTAACTTGGATCGTTGCCCCCAGCCCGTCAATTAAAATCCCTTTTGCCCCTGGTTGCATGGTGCATTTTAATTGATTAAAGGATACCGCAATTGATTAACCTCACTAGCGTAGAAAAGAGCCGAGGAGTGAAAGACTCGGTCTTGGCCAGAAAATCGCACGAGGGGTCAAATTCACCCTGGCATAATGAAGTAGCTCCACTGACTTGATTAGAAATACACCAAGGATGGATCAGGTGTGCAAAGTCTGAGGGTCACCCTTCTGGAGATCCTTTTCAGATGTCTAGCACTGAGAAGGTGAAACAACTTTTTCTTTCCCAATGCAGAAAGAAAGGTGAGTCTCCGATCAGCTTTAAAAGATCACGTGGGATGTTGTTACCATAGACTCTTGCTAAACTGTACACCATTAGCTAGTGCCCTATGAGCCTGTCAAAGGGCATCACTTGTCCTGGTGTAAATCAGGAGTAACTATAGAAGTCAGTGGAGATAATCCAGTGTTACCGATGGGAGAGGAGAATCAGAATCGCCTCATCTCTCGGTAACGATTTAATCGCAGGTGCTGGGGTAAGATTTTAGTTGTGAGACTCTCACAGTGTTAATTCATGAAACAGACTTTGTTAAATAAAAATGAAGTGAAACCACAATTAATTGGTTACACTTTTATTAATCCTCACTCCTGTGAAATAAGCAAATGTTTAGGATCCACTACATCCACCACTGAAATGCAGCCTTCTCTGGAGTGGAACACAGCAGCTTTTTAACAGTGCACAGGAACGCTGTGTAACAGCACAGCTGTGGTGTAAGGCAGGAAATGAAGCAGGATGCTGTATTCAGTCGAAAGTGCAGGGGTAATTTGATGGGCGAAACGTAATTATCGGAGTTGGAATTCGGCCAGGACACTGGGGTTAACAGCCCTACTCTTCTGGAAACACTTTGGGAAGCCTCTAATGCACAAACCGAACATCACATTATCTTTTTTCTTTCAAACTGACATAGTGCTGGAGTATTTTACGTTATACTCTAGCTCCCTAAGAGAATGGGATGTGATTGATCTTAAAGCGAAGCTGATCAGATACTTAGTTCTCTGCCTGGTGTCGTTTGTTGTTGGAAGAAATGATGAATCCTTAATGAGCTTTGCAAAGGACAGAGAACAGACTTCTCTGCACTCCCGTGCATGCCATGAGTCCTTTGTTCGATCCCAGAGTGCAGATGCAGTAAACACGCCCCCACGTTGCTCCAGAATTCCTCCCTCTTGCACTGGCATAACAAAGAGCTTTCTAAATGGAGTGGGCACAGCTATTTTATTGCAGTGTGTACTAGCGTAGCATGGAGAGACCCCAACCAAGTTCAGGACACCATTGTGCTAGGTGCTGTACATATATGTGATTTTTCTGATTCAACTCCATTCGACCACTGTGGAAGATCAGCTAGACTGAACCATTGCCGTAACCTGCCTGCACCTTTGTCGTCTGGGGCAAATTTCCTTTTCTGCAGTAGCACAGCAGAAGCTCCTTTATCATAATCCCATTCATTTGGTATACAGCTTTCAGAATATTGAATGACACCTTTTTATTTCCAGCGCTCACAAATGTGGACGTCTAGGAGTCGAGGATGAAAGATTTGGGGAAGGGCAGAGCGTGCCCTACTTGCTGTCAGCCGGCGCAGAATTGGACAGCAAATGATTTTGTTTTAATAACTAAATTGTTCCAAGGCCTTTTGCTAAAGTCAGGTCATCCTGCAGGCGTCTCCAGGCCCCAGATCTGCACGGCAGCAAGGATGCTTTCTGAAGCCTATTTAAGCTGTCTCACTCCCAGCTCATTTCAGGTGCAAGACTTGAGGGATTTCCTGACACTTCCAATATCCTCAAAGAAGCTGTTTGAGTTTCACATTCTCCCTTCTTCTCCCCAAGGCTGGGCCATCCAGACTCTTCCTGCAAACCTAGCAAACAGCGGTATTTTGCCTCATTGCTTTGCAAGACTAAGCCCTTCCCTTTAAAGAGAAAGACACTTTGTACTTAGCCTTACGCAAGGATTTCAAAGCTTTAAAATGTTGTTTCACTGGTTTTCACAAGTCCCTGGGAGGTTATCCCTGGGAACTCAGCTCCTATTGGAAATGGGTGCCTAACTCCTTTGGCCCCTTGAACATCCCAGCCCAGGTGCGCTATGCCCAAAACAGAGCACATCCCTAACACCAGGCGAAGCTGACAGCGGCTTTCAATGTGCATGTGAGAGCCCCAAGGTGTTTTGCCGCCACCTTGGCACAATTAGCTTGTCAGGCCTGGGGCACTGCGTTGCTGGGTAATTGACAGTCCCGCCAATGGGACAGATGAAATGTCATCCATCCTTTTTTTTTCTGGGGAGTGATTTGTCTCAGTGTCAGCTCATCTCTGCCTCTTTTTTTTTTTTTTTTTTGGCCTGTACCTAATTATGACAGGTGTTCTTGTCAGTAGAAAGGCTCCAGAAAGCGTTGCATCTTCCCACTTCGAAGCAAATGGAACTAGACTTGCTTTGAGTCGCTTGACGTGATTTGGGAGGAGGCGTGTTCAGATTTCATGTCTACACTCAATTTCTTTCTTTCTTTTCTGTCTTTCTTTCCCTTTCCTTGGTTTGATTCATGCAAGCATTCTTGCCCACAGAGGGGGCTTCTTCGAGGGACAGGCCTTGCGCCGAGATGCACCCACATCTCCCTAATGCCGCCATGCCTTCTAGACGCGCTAAATAAATCTATTCCAGTTGGCACATTATTTGGATAGATTGCGCTATGTTTCGCTTCCATCGTTTCCCCCGTCACTTTTGCTTTGGGTGATGTATGAGTCTGATGAGTAATATAGCTGGCTCCGGAGAACCGTTTTGTATTCAAACTGTTCCTTTTTCCATCCATCTATCTCTCTTGCCTGCTTGTTTCTATGGCCTGTTTCCCTGCGGGATTGCATACTGCCTGTCAGGACCAGCATTTTCCTCCTTCTCCTCTGCACCCTTTGCACTGATGGCTAGTCCTTTACCCAAGAATGCTATTAGGATTAGCCTTTGATAAATTAACCAATTACGGTCATGATCGTTTATGTTGTGTTAACTTTTATGCGCCGTTACAAATGGAGAGAAATTGAGACCTTTGGCCTCTCAGTGAGAGGGGATGATCTGAACTGGTATTAGTGCATCTGCTTAATTAAAAGGCTTCTTAATCATGTTGTGTAAAGGGAAGCAGGCAAGGGGATTTAGAGGATAACGGGGGTAATCAGATATGGGCTCTTTCACCTCTAGGTGACTAGTTCAAGTGTAGCTCATGGCGGTAATGATCAGAAATTGTCAGCATCTCATATGATTAGTGGCCCATTTGAAACATATGGGTGGGCCTCAGCGCCGTTTTATGGTTAATCTGAATTCCCAGTCACTGGACAAAATATTCATGATGAAATGAGGGGAAGGATGCTCCTATAGTCAAGGCACGGGGGTAATCAGGAGTTTCCACGTTAATTTCTGTTGCTAACAAACTCCATTTGTGACCCCTTAGACAAGTTGCTTCATTTCTCTGTGCCTCAGTTTCCCATCTTTCTCCTACACTGTGGGTTGTCTGTTTGAACTGTAAGATCTTTGGGGCAGGGACAGTTTCTTGCTCTCTTTGCATGTGTGCGTACATACAGCGCTGAGCACAAAAGGGCTCTGATCTCCTTTTGGGCCTCTAGGTGAGAGACCACAATATAAATAAAATTCTGCAATGGGAGGAGTTTGCATTTTGTTTTGAAAAATTTGTTCTGGGTTTTTGTGTAAGCCTTTTTGCCTCCTGCGTTCTCCAACTGACCTGTGGAGGGTTGGCTAGCATGGGACGAGGGGCTGTTTCTCTACAATAATAAATAAATATATTTTAAAACAAAAATATTGCTCCAATTTTTGCTCTCTTCTGCTGGAAATAAAGTTGGAGCAAAACTGGACCCGTTAATCTGAAATCCCCAAACATCAGGAATTGTTTTAAATTGAAAGCTGGCTCCAAAACACTTCCGGTTTGATTCTAACAGTCCTTTACACAGTTATAGCATCTTCCACCCAAGAGCCACAAATCAATTTACAACCGTTAATTAATTAATTTAACTTCACACCAGCCTTGTTTACTGAGGGGGAAACTGAGGCACGGAGAAATGAAGTGTTCCACTTAAGGCTGCACAAAATCCCCGGCAGAGCTGGGAACTGAACCCAGATTGTCTTACTCCCAATTCTGAGCCTTAACCAGGGATTTCTCCAACTCTAGCAAGCTTCTATAATGCTGGATGTAGCCCTAGCTTCACCTGACTCTACCAAAAAAAAAAAAAAAATTGGGTGGAGGGGGAATTGATGGAAAGACATTTGCCCCCAACACCTTGCAGAATATGGAAATGCAGATATGAGGCAGCTAGATAAATCAGATCGGATGATATCAGTCTCCAACCAACTTCAAAAGTCCTCTAGTGTCCATCAACATAAGGCAATGAGCTAGAAACCAGGGGAAAACGGGGGAATCCATTCATTTAGCACGGGTGTATCCATCACCTGCTTCGCTCACCGTCAAAGAGCCAGATTCTGCATGCACAGAAGCCCATGGGAGTTTCATCCGCTGAGTTCGGTGGAAGCAGGACTGGACCCAGTGCATCTTGCATGTAACCCTAATATCCCTGTTATCTATATGCAGGAGGCTTCCTCCTTAGTGATTAATCATGTCAATAGGAAGTTGAACTAATAAGCTGCAGTGTGGTAGTTATCTGAAGAATTTATACACCGTTGTAATGAGAACGGAATGTCTAATAAGCCTCAGACTGTGTCGAGTTGCCTGTTTGTGGTGAGAGAAGATTGATTGATTGCTGTTGCTTTTCTTCAGTTACCCATTTTCACAGGAGTGTTACGTGTTGAGTGCTTTGCATCCTTCCCCGCTCCCCTGACTGGCTGCCTGCCTGCAGCCTCCATGAATGCAGATGTCGGTATCAAAGGGGTTTTGTACACAGTAGCAACATTGCTTTTATAGAAGGTTTCAGGCCATTATGGACAATTGAGAGCAGAAACCCTGCAAAGCAAAAAATGCCCTGAATCTTCAGGGGTCCTTTGGATATTTAAATTGACTGCAAATTGTTTCTGCCTGCACCGTGTTTTTATGGCACTATCGAGGAGCGACCTGTGTAAAAGTGTATGGGCCAAAGTCACGAAAGTCAGACTCAGATCGGAATTTCAGGTCTACTTCCTAAAGTTCCCAAGTGAGACTGGGGATTTTTGCTTAGGCCTCAGAGCGAAATAAGGGCTAATCGTGGAATTGGATTTGGACCCAGATTCTGAATTTTTGCAATGTTCAAGGGTGTTTGTGTAACCAACCACGGCTGTGTCCATATAGCGGGAATAGTCCTCAGCACTTCTCTCATAAGCTCCTGCCGTGGGCGCTGACGGAGCAACTCCTTGCGTTTGGGCCATGTTATTTCACAGCCTTTGATTTTCATGTTGTGCCTGGGGGTTTGACTGAATCCATCGTGGTAAAGCTGCAGAAGGCCCTGCTTTCAGTGACAAACTCCCCCAGTGCATTCGTGCACGATGCATTTCCCAAGGGCTCTTAAAGGCCTGCGGGGATTCCAACGATTTTGTTCGGTCCAGGCGACCTGATTAAGGTCACAGATTTCCCTGGGAAACTCAAAGGCTGCTGCAGAAGTCTCTCAAAATGCACTCCACGCCCAGTAACGTCTGTCTTGCTTTGAGTCAGCTGAAGGTTTGTGGGGCTCATGAGGGCTTTGTACGAATCTCTGCCAGTTTTGATTTCACGTTCACACCCAAAGCGATCTGGGTTTTTGTGACAGGTTGGCAGAGCTCCATCAAAATACAATGCCAAGCAGTTCTCTCCCTCCGATCTATCTAGACGTTCATCAGGTGCCTATCAAGGGGACAGCCGAGCACCTTAAGTCAGGGTATGGAAACCTGCTTGAGTTGTCTCTAATTCTCCCTTTTTTCCCATTGCAGCTGGTCCTGGCTGAAGGCTCTCACTCCGACACAGGGTCCCAGTGCACTGAAAGCCACACAGACCTCCCTCCTCCCATCGAGAGAACGGGCGGCATCGGAGACTCTCGACCTCCCTCATTTCAGTAAGACCAAGCTTTGCTTTTTACTCAGGGGATGCAAAAGCCTTGCCTGGCTCCTCCCCCTCCTCTCCTCCTCCGCCCCCCCAGGCTCTCCGCACCCTCTGTTACCAGCTTCCCAGCTCCGTGTCCCACCGATTTATTTATTTTTCTAATGCTGTGCTCATTAGGTCTGGGGAATAAAAGGGGGGGGATGGGGAGGAAAAACGGCAATCGTTCAAGTGACATTCATATCCAATTGCTTGTCATTTCGAACCCCCCCCTTGGGGGGGAGAGAAGGGGAGGAATGTAAATGCTTTTTGTGGCACATGGATGACAACCGTTTATTACTCTGTTCCATATAATTATGTAGCGCGCACGGGCAGCCGAATGTCATTATAAAGAGCAGCAATTTACATAAGGAATAATGCTCTCCCCACCTCCATGCTATCACCCCTGACTGTGTGTAATGCAGTGTTCTCAGTGGAATAGCGTCATTATTACCTGCAGCTGTATGTACAGGACCAGTTTCTCGCAGTGTGTAAACCTAGAATGACCATTGACTTGAGCAGGGACCGAGCGCAAAATCTGGACCATGGTATTTTGTGTACTGTTTTAAAGTGTCCAGTGATGCTTCTGATCCATTCCAGGGAACAGCAAGTATTTTCCCCCCAAGACCAGCTGTACTTGAGAGCTTTGATTCTGCCCCTTCATCTTAGACTTGGGTCTGAACTGAAACCCCAGATTTGCACAGTCCTGAATTTGGAAGAGTTTTGGGGATCTGAATTTTGCTGTGGGTTCTTTCGCCCATAACCCAGTGAAGCCATCTCCCAAACCCAGGTTCAAAACTGCCGCCCTGCGCACCATTCCATAGAAGTGGTTGAAATCTGGATCTGAATCTTGGACCTCAGGCCACTCCCCGTTTGTCAACAGAGTGAATTATTCTCTGGCTTCTGATGTGCATCTAAGTGCTTGACAAGTTACGCAGATGGGAAATCGGATGCACAGAGAAGTTAAGGGACGTTTTTCCCCAAGGTCGTGTGCATCAAGTTAGTCCCAGCATCAGGGCTAGAAAGCAAAGTGCTGGACTCCCAGCTCTGTGCTCTAACCACCAAACCACACGGCGCCTGCCCCCTCTTGCTCAGACCACACTGCCTCCCTTTAGAAAAACAGAAGTCGTCAGTCTCTAGGGCGATCAGTCCTAGGGTTACCTAGCTCAGAATTCAGCCTGGTTTCTCTTGCTATATTGAACAGTCCTGCCTCATCAAGTGAACGACCCGCTGAGCGAAAACCTGCTGTTTGTCCGTTTTATTCTCTTTGAGGCCACGTAAGCTCTCAGTGTCTCTGGCTTCTCCTTGTTCCTGGCAACCCATGCACCGGGCATTGATGCTGGGGCAGGTCTCTGCTTTGCTCCTTCGGCAGGCTTCGTGCTGCGTGGGCCAGAATAGCAGGCAGCACCTGGGCCAGGGTGTTAAACAGCGGCTCCATTTGTCCCTCTGCTTGTCCTGCCCCTCACGTTTGGTTCCACGTTGCTGTCATTGACAGGTCCCCAGTAAGGATGGCATGGGAAGTGGGATCCCAGTGCCGGCGAGCCAGTGGTTTACAAGTTCAAGGAAGCAAACCCAGTCTCCTCTGTTATTTGGGGTGGGGAGGAGGCTAAGCACCAAGCTGTGTTCTGGAGGGGGACAAGAAATCCCAGGCAATGCTCACCTTGCCTGCATTCCTTGCAAGGATTCTGCTGCCCTCTTGTGGCCACGCTTTGCTTTCCTCGCGGGCGAGGAGCCGATACAATTGCAGTCACATGACCTGCAAGCATAACTGGTTCTTTGTCTTCCTGACCTATATATATATAGATGGATACGTTATGATTTTAGAGGGATTTAACTGTACCTTTAAAAACACCTCTCAAATGCCGGGCACAGGCCACATGTGCAGCCCTTCCTGTCTTTACCTGTGTTTTAAAGACGCCGTTTTATTAAACTGTGGTCTTCTAGTTCAACCTGCTGCCATCGGTTGAACTCCCAGGACTTTGGCAATGTGGTGTCGTGCTTCCCAGTGCCCCTGGGAAGTGGGGGGTGATAGCCCCGTTTTGCAGCCGGGAAAACGGAGACACAATGAGGTGAAGTGACTTGCCCAAGGTCACGCAGTGAGTCAGGCAGAGAAGTTGGGAGGTCCTGGCTTCCAGGCTTGTATTCTGACCACTAGGCAACATTTATACATGCAAAATGAGCAGGTCTAAATTAGCTATTCTCTCTCAAGAAACAGATCTTGGAGACCTTGAATCTTTTCAGGACCCTTTCCAGTTTTTCAAAGTTCTTCTTGAAGAGCGGACACAAGAACTGGACCCAGTATTCCAGCCATGGTCTCACTGCTGCCATATCCCATTTGCCTGGTCCTGCGTGATATCCCTCTGCCTGTACATCTGAGGATTGCATTCACCCAGTTAGCTACAGCAGTGCACCGGGAGCTCGTGTGCAATTAGCTATCTGTCATGACCCCCCATGTCTTTTTTCAGTGTCCGAGCGTTCCAGGATACCTCCTCCCCCCCCTCCAATCTTAGAAATGTGATCTGCGCGCTCTGCTCTCTTCAGAGGTGTTTGTTTTAGTATAACCGCCACTGACCCGATGTCTACAGCTTTTCTTCTCCCTTCTTTTTCTGATGGTGGTTGTATTTATTAATTGTATTACAGTATCCTCAGGGGGGCCCTGGTCAGAGATGAGAACCCCACTGTGCTAGGCGCTGTACAGACACAGAACAAAAAGACGGTCGCTGGCACAAGGAGCTTACGATCAAGTACAAGACAAGAGATGAAATAGATAGAAATCAAGAGACGGGGTGGTGGGTAGCCCAGCAATGAGATAATACAGTACAGTGATACCGAATGACAAGCAATACACCAGCTGCCTAATTGTTGTTGAGGTTGTTTTTTTTGTCCCATCCCAACCCCCTGATTTTGGTTTTGGCTGAATTAAAAAAGGGTGTTTTTTCTGAAGCTTTCCATTGCATTTCGATGGGATTGCCTTGCACCACGAGCACCTTGAGCGAAGGCAGAAATAACACACGGCTTTTGGGTGGTGTCAATTCAACTGGAGGGGGGAGGGTCCAGGGGTTAGGGCTCTAGGAGACCTAAGTTCTATTCCCAGCTCTGCCACAGACCTTCTGGTTGGCCTTGGGCAAGTCACTTACTCTCTGTGCCCTGTTCCCACTCAGTAAAACAGCAATAATACCCCTGCCCTGCCTCCTGGGGGGGTTGTGAGGAGCAACACGTTAAAGATGGTGAGGCGCTCAGATACCATGGGAGCGGAGGCTTTATAAATCTGACGGAAATCAATCACCTCAGAGCTGCCTTCTCAAGGAGCTTTGCCCAGAACCTGGCGTTACAAGCTGGGTGGGATCGCTTACTCAGATGGTGTAAACTGGTGTAGCTCCAGTAATGTCAATGAAGTGATGCTGTTTTACACCAGCAGAGGGGCTGGGCCGCTATCCCGTCCTTGCACATCCACAGCACGCTCCCTTGCACGCCCCCCTCGTGGCTGTACTGCTGGCACTAACGAGAGAGAGAGCCAGCAGTACGACAGGTCCAAGGTCTCTGGCAGCCTTTGTGCGTGTCAGATCACCAGCAAGCTGTGTAGCGAAGCCTGGTAACAGGCTGGACTCACTAGATGGTGCTGCTGAGGTTGACGGACGAAGGCCTGGAAAACCTGCTGAGGCCCCCCTTTGTTTAGGGCCAGAGGAATGGAATAGGTTCCATTAGGAATCTGTCTTTTCTCTTTCACCCCCACCTCGTGATAACCGGACCTACAAGGGAAAAGCACATCCCTGCTCACGGCAGCACTTCAGGACACAGTTAAGTCCCATCGGTTCATTGGGACATCAGCACGTGCCTAAGTGCTGTCCTGAATCAGGGCCTCTGCTGGTCTAATCTGTGTGGCGGATACTTAAGGATACTGTGGTCCCTTCATCGAAGGGAAGTGTGTGGGGATGCCCAGCTGCAGATGGCGGTTGTGTGGCGTTACACAGGGTGCCTGCCTGCGTGCCCGCAGTGCATCACCTTAGGTTACAAATTGGACTTGGGCAAGGGCCCGTTTGACCACACAGCTGTCACATTATAATTAATGTCCAATTCCTGGGCTAGCATCCCGGGGGGGATTGTTGCTCAGGACTGAGGCACGGTGACACAGCTGGGGGGAGGGCAGAACAGTAGCAGCAAGAGGGACTTTGGGGCAGGATTAAAACACCTTGACAAAGCTGCATCGGGGGCCCACTTGCTCAGGACTGTGGGGCTTGGAAGCTGAATCCCGTCTGTCACTGTGGTCCCCTCTGAATTTCTATCCTGAGGAAAGTCCACAGAGTTCCTGGGGGTTTCCTGCTCGCTTTCGGTCATCCCCATGTTGGTGTGAGCGAGGAGGATTTGATGCAGCCTTTAATTGTTGTCCTGGGATTTTTAAAATATGGAAATAAGAGGACAGCTCAGGCACCAGCCTTTCCCCTGAAGAGAATGTAATTTTTACAGCTCCTGTGGAAAAGAATTCACATCGGTGCTGAGAAGTGTGCTTGAGTCTCTTGAATTCTCTTGTTCTGTGCTTTCTGTCTGACGTGCCCGGCTCAGTCTAGCAATAGACATACGCACACATGATTGTGTGAAACTGTGGTAGGGCATCTCCAGGGCTGCTTCAGCCGTAATGAGAAGCTGGGGCATTCCTTCAGTAGCAATGTGCTGCTTTTGCAACTTCTGGCTGTCAGGAGTCAGCTTTAAGTTATGCGCTGTTTTTACAGAGCTTGGGATTTTAGTCGACTTGGTTCTGGTTTTGTCTCTGTCCCAGGCTGTGGCGTAACCGCCAAGATCTGAGAGGCACCTCTGTAGATTATTGCTAGTATTTTGCATTAGCTGTCTTTCATCCACTGGTGTGAAAGCGCTGTGCACAGCTGGGTAAACATTATCTCCCGTTCACAGAGTGAGAAACAGAGGCACAGAACTATTCAGTCACTTCCCTGGAGTTAGTGGCAGGATTTGGAAGAGAACCAAGATCTCCATTGTGCCTTATCTCCTTATGTACCACATGTCTCCCTGTACTATGGTAGTTAGGAGCACACTCAAGTGGTGCAGAGTTTTCCATTCTTCTAAGTATCCGACTGTTAGGATGCTTCTCTGAGCCTCTGGTACATGCAGAGGCTGACCTGTGGCCAAATTTCTTTTGGGGACCTAATTCCCTTCCCCCCGGGGCATATTTTGCCTCCTCCTTCGAGCACTGAGCAAGGGCCGTCTTACTGGATGGGCATATCCTCCACGTTCAGTCCCCTGTGATTGCAGGGAGAGAACGCTGGGCTCGGATGGATGGATTTCAGTCCTCCTCCCCTCTTGTATGGGGGAAGAATGCTCTTGTGATTTGAGCACAGGCAGGGAGTCCAGACCCCTGAGTTCTGTTCCTGACTGTCACAGACAAATCCTTTATCCTCTCTTTGCCTCAGTTTCTCCACCTATAAAATGGGGATACTTACTTATCCCCTCTGGGGATCATGAGGCTTAACTAGTGTTTGTAAAATGTCTGAGAACCTCAGCTGGACGCTGCTACGGAGCGGCTGAGTAATATTAACCTGTTTCATTTGATGGTTTTACCCCAATTCCCCATTGTATGGAACATAAAACAGAAACCCCCCAGGAAAAGAAGGGACAATCAGTGTTAAATAGGTGCCCATATAATTGGCTTCTGGCCCCCTTTTAAGTCCTCTGTACACTTGTTACACACAAGCTGTTCAGCTCCATTGATGGTCTACAGTAGTTGTATAACAGTTTTTCCTTCTGAATCCATATAATCAATCGAGCACTTCCATAATGTCATTAACTGTATCCATTGTATTGCATTCTCTGTGTGCAATTTATCCTCTCTTGGCCTGCTATTTGACTAGAGAGATCCATTCAGTCTCTGATGGGGGCAAATGGTGAGTCAGTGTTGGAGCATATGTTACTGAGGTGTAACTAGCGTGATCTTTGTGTAACTTTTTTTGTCCCGAAGACAAATATTTAATGTTACTGGAGTCACTCGGCGCATACAAAATTGGTGGCAATGACCTTGGTTCAGACAAGGACCTGGGACTCGAGAGATCTGGGATGTATTTCTCTCTCTCTCTTGAGTTCTTGGGCAAGTCACTTGGGTCCACATTTAAAAAATGGCCTGTGATTTTGGGTGCCACAATTCTTGCGTGCTGAACTTTAGACATACTACAGCAGGGCCTAATTTTCAACCCCATCTCCTATTGAGGTCAACAGGAGCTGTAAGTGCTTAGTGCCTCTGGAATTCAGACCCTACCGTAGGGTCTCAAAAATGGAACCCCTCCTCCCTCAAATTAGCCATTGCTTTATGCCTTATTTTATCTGTTGGTGAAGCGAGGAGGTTCAATTTGAGACCCTTCGGTGAAAAGCGTCCCCAAATGGTAATACAGCGATCTGAGAGAAGCAACGGGAGACCAACCAGGTCGAGCCCTCAGCCAAGACTCATAAGACCTGGGTTCAATTCCCAACTCTGCCAGTGACTCCCTGGGTGACCCGGGCAAGTCGCTGAGGGTACCTCTACACTTTGAGGTAGAGGTAAATCCCAGCTTGAGGAGACAAACTGAGGTAACGCAAGCGTGTCTCCTTTGGCTGGAATTTACTGCCAGCTTAAAGTGCAGACGTACCCTTTATGCCTCAGTTCCCCAGCACTTCCTCACCTCCCGGGTTGTCGTGAGAATAAGTCTGACAATGACGGCGTGGGGCTTGGATATTATTGTGGTGAGCACCTCGTTAGAGAGAGAGGCACATGAGATTTAACCCTCTGCTGCCCAGTGTGTCCACAAACTGGGGCTGCTTGTTTGATGGGCTTGTATCTGAGGTAACTGTGGGTGGCACCCCTGTGTCAGGGAAGCCATTCCAGTTCCTAAACATACAGCAGCGGGATGCTGTGCCAGATCGTGTTCTGTCGGCGTTTGCAGGACCCGTGGGTCAATTTCCACAAATCAGTCCCATTAAAATGAGCTCTGGGCTCTGCAAGTGCTCCTGGAGGCTTCTCTTATTGCCTCCCACATGAGTGCTTCGGTGCCATTTATGAAATGTAAGAATGATAGAGAGCCATAAAACACATTGAGCCTGAAGGCGAAAGTATACAGCCGAGCTAATGCAGTTTGGAAGAGAGGGGGAAAAAGCTCATCCCCTCTGCTCTGGCCAGCTCCACTTTTTTGCATTTCCTCAGCAGTGGTCTTGAAACAGACGGTTGCTCGTAAATGGGATATGTGCACAGTGCTCTGTGTTTCAGCCCCAGTTACTGGCTAGCATATATTGCAGTGATGGGCCACCTTGCTTAGATGAACTGAGGCTGGGAATAGGGAGTCAGCATTGCTCTCATTTTGTCTAGGTTCACAACGTGGCCGTAAGCCTTAGAGGCCGCATTCTTCCCTGGCTTACATCCCAACATTTCCACTGAAATATCTGGGCACTGGCAAATTCCTGCCCTAGAAGAGGAAAATGGAGGCCTTTCCGGCCTCCCAGAGATAGGGGTAGGGCAGGACTTTTTGCTTGGGTGAGTCCCAACTGGCCCCTTGTCCACTCTTGCTCCTTGACGTTGTTCACTCAACATAACCGTACTCCTCTGATCTCTCCTGCTCACCCCAAACAGGCAGGGAAATGTCAGGACACGGTGGGGGAAAATCAGGCTCTAGACTGGTGGAGGAAGGAGGATGGTCCAGGGTAGACCAGCCGCTAGGAACAGACAGTGAAGCAATGCCGTGGCTGGGGCCACCATGCTGTAAGGTTTTGGAGGGAATCTGCATTACTGGGTTCGAAGGGGGAGACCCTGAGGTAACGTAGGGATTGGAGGATGACATGGTGTCAGGCAGTCAGCCTCCTCCCTAATCTGGCAGTGCAGCCTGGAGTGCCGGCGAGTCCCAGCATGCTCTGAGGCTGCTTCCTCCATCCCTCTGTCTCTTAATCACCTGCATCTCAGCAATGGATTCTGGGATTCGTGGTCTTCATAGGCCACAGCTTTGCTGTAAAAGTGGCTCCCAGCAAGCCGCTCACGTTGAACACGTTGCCAGAAAGACTGGGGACCCGTGCGCGGTGCGAACGAGCCCTCAGGATGGTGAGCGACCACACAGGGTGCGGCGGGCAGAAGGTGTCTGCTTTGCAGCAGTGAGACTCCTGGGTAATAGCCACCCTAGGGATAGCTGAGCAAGAGAGCCAGCGAGTGTCTAGCACGTCTTTCAGAGCGACCCCTGCTTGCGACCTCTCCACAGGGACACATCGCTCGACTGGCAGCGTGGTCGGAGTAGCTCAGACGTACTTGCGAATGTCTCTTGGCTCCTTGAGCCTCAGAGAATCTTGAGGAGGAGAGCGGGGAGAGGGCCTGTGAGTTTCGAGGTAGGAACGTGGATGAGAACTCGTGACTCTTTCTTCAAGAGTCCCTGCAGTGTTCTCCCCCCTGAGTTAGGCAGGTCCGGGGTGGGTTTGTGACTCCTCTCTTGATGGCCACGCTCCCAGCAGGACACTGTGCAAAAGTGGTCTGGTCTCCAAGTGCTCTGTGAATGTGTAAACAGTCAAAGCTGCTTTCCTGCTGTCCTCTCCAAAGCGTGCTACGCATCTGCCAAGATTCACGTGGAACCAACCCCTTTCTTATCCCAACCTCAAGGCTGTCAGACCGCTGGGACCACAGGCAGGAGGAGTCGAGAGGTTCTGAGAGGGCTCTGGTCAACGGGAGGGTGATGCTTTCTGTGCGTTCCCGAGGCAGGAAGGCCGATGTATCTCCTTGCCCTCTGGGTCAACACTGAGGGCATCTTCGCGGCACTTGCTCTCTGCGTTGTACCTGCCTTCTGTATTCACCCTCTGGGGCTGCGAAGCCAGGACCCTTCCCGGGTGCTAAGTGTGTTTGCAAATTTTTTTTTAGTGAGGTAGTGTGTGACCCCAAACTGTCTTCTGCCCCCTTGTCTCTCACAGCCCGAATGCTGCCAGCAGCCGAGATGGACTGGACAACGAAACGGGAACCGAGTCAGTCGTCAGCCACAGGCGAGACAGACACCGGCGGAGGAACAGGGAAGGCCATGAAGACGGTAAGCGCCACGTCCCCTTTATCCATACATGGCATCGTTCTTTTCTTTTTGCGGCCCGGATGGAGATGGAGCCGCGGTTGTGAAAGCCCCTCCCCTGAGAGAGGTAGGTCTGGGTTCCCATGCCTTTTAAAAAAGATGGTGGCTTTCGATAAAGGACAGGGCAGCGTGCTAGCGAGCACGACGCACGGAGTCCTGGTGAAGTGGGGCCGGGGGGATTGTATTGTAGAATGTACAGAAATGGCTACAGCATTTCTGCTTATTATTTATATTTCAGTGGCGATCAAGGGCTTTTTTAGAGCTGGTCAAAATTGTCCAGGTTTCTCTTTTTGATGAAAACGTGTCCATTTTGTTCCCCTTTCTTAAATTCACTTTTCTCATAACTTTGACCCCTGTGTTTCAACCAATTCTAGCACTTTGTATATAGAGTGCCAACAGCTTCTTCTGAATAACTGCTCTAGGACTGTCACTGGCACACAGTTGGTCTAGCTGGGATCATGGGTGTAGGCATCATATTCCATGGTGTTGTCTGTTGCAGCTCTGGTGTGTCTCAGGACACTACCTTCAGTGCTATCTTAGATTTCCCCCGAACTCATTTCATTACCTGCCTACAGTCCCCGAGTGGCGTCACTGATCACATCTCATCAGACTTGGATGTAGTGCCTTCTGGGTGCTGCTTCTGGGCTCAGCCCAAGAGATGTAAAGCTGTGTGTACACAGCCCTGCCCGTTATGTGAAGGAGTCACTCCCCTGTGCATGATGGGAGCCATAAGTGACAGCTGTAAAATCCCAGGTGACCTCAGATTTTACACTGAGGGCCTGATCCAAAGCCCTCTGAAGTCAATGGGGGTCTTTCCACTGACTTCGCTTGGGTTTGGATAAAGCCCTAGATCTGTATTAAGGAAGCCATGGTTTTACATGGCTCTGTGTGTGCGTCTAATGCACACCCTCAGATTATGGGTTTGAAACATTTGCACATCCAAAGTAAGTATCTAAACCATGGAATTCCTTCCTCTGGTCTCCACTTTATATAGCTAAGTGAGCTTATTTTTTCATTCCTTGCCAGATAAGCAATGTTTGGCCATGTCCAGGCTTACTTAAGGGTTAAGTGTTGCAGCTCATCAAGCATAAAATTGTCCCAATTCTGTAATAATTTGAGCTGGCATCTCTTAAATCTGTGTCAGTTTAATTCACAGCCCCACCTACCCAAGTATCTGTGGAGTGCCTCCAAACACAAAACCAAAAGGGCATAAATACTGTGTCGGCAGCAGGTGTCTTTCTGTTTATTTAACCACCCAACTTGTCAGTGGCTCGGAGAATGAATAAAAGTCCCTCAAATGGAGGTGGAGTAGAGAGCCGTCTTCACATGGTACTGACTGCAGAATCCGTCGGGAAACCGCTGGAAAGGGGGAATGTTCTAACAATGTTGGGTCAAAGGTTGTTACGTGAAGAATGTTAAAAGGCGACCTCTGTTTAAAGCTCCCTCCCTCCCAATCTCTTTAGAAATGACTGCGTTAAATATGGCAGTCTGAACTCGATAAGAAGGAAGCATTAAGAGACAGACCTCTTGGTGTCTTCCCTCCCTCCCACGCGCCTGTTCTGCTTCTCTTCTTGACGCTCCACTCCAAAGAAACAGAAGGTGCTTGTGGAGTTTGTTGCTTGCCTCCAGTTCTCTACTTCTAAGCTGGTGGACCCCTCATTTGAGGTCTGAGTAGGTCTGTGTCCCACATGCCCCTGACGTGATGCAGGGCCGCTGTTTTAGTGATTTAGCCAGAGCTGTGTGAAACTCCACAGAATCTCTCTGCCTGGGGCTCCGCAGCCTGATTTGGCCAGTTTCAGCCCCTGTGGACGGCGCCTCCCAAGTCTTGCTTTGAGATTGGGCTCTGCATCTGAAATCTCAACGGGCAACTTGGCCAAAACCACTTAGTATCACCTGGTTCTCTACCAGTTCAGCTGATTTCTCATCATTTAGATGAAAAGCTCCTTTCTCCATAGGCTATGTTGAAATGCTGTTCCTTGCCTGTGTGTCTGTCTGTCCATCCCTTGCTCGTCACATGCCATGTGAATGCCTGGTGGTGTCTATCCCTCCAATGAGTTGGTTCCAACACAGATACCTGCTGGGCTGGGTGGGTTTTGAACGCAGCCAGGTCCTTCCTATGAAGGATTCAGTGCTACAAGGCTCTGGGCTGGCTTCAGGGCTTGTTTGGCACCTGGAAGGATCAGACCTTAAGGGCGGTTTACCAAAGACCTAAAAATACCCTGTGAGGCCCATGCCTGTCTGTTTTAAATATATGATGTCCTTTCCCTTCGTCCATGCCCCTCTCTCACTCGCTAGCCCGCCGTAGGGGGAACATGTGTTTTAGGCCTTGACTCCCACGGGCAGATCTGTGGTGGTACAGCTGAGGCTGGCTTTCAGCTGTGGGAGAGGAAGCAGAGAGATTGTACGTTTTCTCTGCTCAGCTCAGAGGCCGTTTCTCCTTTCCCCTGCTCTGTGAGATCTGTCGTGAGCTGTTCCCCCATAGACATGCCTCTGTGCAGCGTGTTCTCAGGCTGAGGTAGGCTGGCAGGGCTCCCAGCTGCCGTCTGTGAGGAGGAACGTGCACTAGACTTGTCAATGCCTGTTTAAATGGCTGGGTCAGAAAGTGGAGAAGAGCTCTGAGGAATCCGGCGGCGTAGGTTTGTGAGACTGTGGACACGGGGTTTGGTTTGTGTGTTTCAGTCCACATAGAGTTTGTAGCCTTGTAGACCTGAATTTTGCAACTCTGGCCCATCGCTGCATTTAAGGGGATTTACATCACATACCGAGTTTTCCTACAATAAATAGTCCATGGCCCCTAGATAGGGTTTACCCCTCTTCAGAGGGCTTTACCTACCGTAGCTAATTACTCATTAATCCTGGAGCCCTGATGAAGCAGGTGAATTAGAATGATCACCCCTGTTTTAATGAGGACATGGAGGTGGGTCATTGGAGGGCCCGATCCTACCCCACTGAAGTGTCTCTGAGTTTTGCCACGGACATCAGTGGAAGCTGGATCGAACCCTGAATGGTTGGCCTAAGACAATAACGTGTGTCACTGAGCATGTCTCATTGAAACACACACGTTCCTGGCTGCTTGGTCCTGTGTTCTGACAACTAGCCCATGCCTTTCCCTGTGCGTGGAAACCCAAGGTCCTGTGGTAAAATCCTCCTGCTTTCCTACCTGGCGTGGTCCTGCCGATATCACCAAACCGCAAAGGAGCCCATTTCACTTATCCAGCTACGTAAGTGGCTATCTATTCTGCACAGCGCTCTATCCTCTTCCCCGGAGCGTTCTGGACACAGGAGCAAGGCCGTGGTGATGTGAGGCAGTGTGCTTAAAACAAGACCAGGGCTGCCTTTCCGACTGAAGGCCACTATCCAGGCTTGTCCGCTCACTACAGCTTCTTCTCGGGCATTTAAATACGATTAAAAGGCAGGTGTAATTTGCAATGATTCATCTCATTGGGGAAAAAAAAATCAAACCACCCCTCTTTATTAGTGAGATTGATTTTGAAACCCCCTTCGCTACGCAGCTCATCTGTCTGCAGAGTCATCCTTTCCGGGAGCCTTCTGGCCATCTATTTCTGCCTGCTGGAACGAAAGGATAGGGGGGCGGGGGGCATACAGCTGTGGAACAAACAACAGGCCGGGGGTTCACAACCAAATTCAGGGACAAGATCTGTGTGTGTCACGCGTCACTGTGAATAATGGCTGAGCCCTTTCCCTGCCGCTGTGGAAATAAGGCAGTGCAAGCTGTCTTTGATCTGGCCATGTAGAGCCTTGTTTAGATGAGACCAAAATTACAACTCTAGTAATTCACTGTGGGGCAGGGGGAGTGATCCTCTTTAGGGCTCTGCAGGCCTCTTTGCTTTGTTCCGTGGGTGTTAATTACACTGCGGTGCAAAGCCAGGCTCCTTTAAGCACCTGTGCAGTGCCGTCGGCTCACCCAGCTACACTGAAAAAAGTGCCCCGGTACGTTCTTGCATGGAGGAGTCCTTCCTTTTGTTTCAACTACATTATTAGTTGGGGTTGGTCATAGTCCTGCTGTGAGCCGGGGGTTGGACTAGATGACCTCCTGAGGTCCCTTCCAGCTCTAATCTTCTATGATTCTGTGAATGGCCTTCCTCTGCTGAAAGGAGAGAGAGGTCCCCAAGTGCGCCATGAAGGGGAGAAATTGTACAGCTTGTTACATTTTTTTTTTCTTTTAATTTCAAGCAAATGCCTGGCAGGAGAAGGTGCTAGTGAGACATAGTGGAGTCTCTCCGACACTGGCACACCAGGGTAACACCCAACTGGGACGGCAAACTCATTTCGCCTAATACTCTTATCATTGCGGGATTGTGAGTTCAAGTGTTACAGGTGTTTTCTCCCCACTTTGAAGAGACTGTAAAGCAAGGAGCAGAAGGCAACCAATAGAAAATCCACTGGGAATATTGGGTGAAATGGGAGCAGAGCGTAAGTAAGGTGAAAACACCCCGAGGAAATGTGACTAATGGAGAAGAGGGAAATTCTAAGTGTATCCCATGGAAGGGACCACTCTTCCCAGCCTAGCATTCAGGGGTTTCTTCTGTCTTTAGCACAGTGTCTTTAGCACTTCCTTTTAATTAAGCCGGTGGTTCCCAACCTTTTCCCTCCCAAAACCATTCCCACGCCTGCCTTGCCATCTAAGCCGGATCAGGCCGAGACACCTTCTCGTTTACCATTATGGAAAGGATAAGGTGGGCAAAAGTCCCTGAAGCCTGTTCGCTACCCTCTCTGGGGGTTGCGACCCCTGTGTTTGAGAACCCACGAGCTAGGCAAGCCGCTCTGGTCGTAATTTTAAATTTGATTCACTCTTGGAACTTTCCAGGACAAGGAGAAAATGGTTCATGGACGAGAATTATTTTTGTGACTCCCCCAAAGTTCTTTGCAAAGTTCATAATGCCACAAACCCACTGAGGGGACTCCCCTTCCTCTGCCGGATCTGGCAAACAACAGTGGAGAATGTGTGTGTTAGCAGAGTGCAGGTATGCACGTTATGCACCCGCCTTTAGGTTGTAAAAGGGTGAATCCTGCTGAAGAGTAAAGGTACTTGAGGCAGCAGTGCTTCAGAGAGATGGTAATGCACCTGGCCTTCCATTTGTAATAGAGGATCTAAAAAGGGAGCATTTCTTGTGTTACTGGGAGGTTCTGTTCATCGTGAATGTTCAATCAAGTCCCATATTGATGCAAAAAGAGAAATCAGGAACTTGAAAGTCCTTAGTCATTTGTGGGCCTCTGAACATTACACTGCTGGGGTGACCTCCCACAAGTGTGAATGCACAGAGAAACCTCTTGAACAGCAGAATTTACTGGTAAAATGAGCAAAATGAGCAGGGGCAACTTACATCAGGGACTTTCTGTAACCTGCAATTCTCCAGAAATGAAACCAGAACAGTCCTAAGTGATTTTCAAAGAATATGATTCACTTCCCCAACACTGAAATGCAGCCACCTCCACTTCACAGAGTGTTACTGTGCATTAATTGCAGCACAAAAAGTAAGCTTAGAAGACATTTCCCTGCAGCTGAACCTGCAAGGGGACTTTCAGATAGCATGTAACTATCTACGCTGGAATCTGGCCAGGATAAAAAGAACATCACACCTTGCGTAACGATAGGTGCTGTTGGATCTTCAATCATTGTTTTATGCTCCATTCAATTAAAAGACATAAGCAGATCTTTCAACAGCAGAATTTCTCCTAGCATTGCTGTGCAGTATGGTAACTCGATGACTTCCTAGCAAAATGTTAGGCAGCGGCTGTCAGGTTGACTTTTTCTGTTTAAATTAATGGAGCTGCTGGGATGGAGTAGGGATACTTATGCACATATTCACACCAGGTTCATGCATGTACAGAAATAGAAAAGTGAGCAAGATTAAGAAAGCCTTTCGAAGTCCATGGCTCTCAAGTGTCATGAATTTAGCCCCAATAAAAGTTGGGAAGGAAGCCTAATGGACAAGGCACTGGCTTAAAACTCAGGTGCCACCACTCTGCTCTGTGGCCTTAGGCAAATCGCTTCCCTTGTCTGCGCCTCCATTTCCCCATCTGTTTGTGGCAGGGATATCCTTTCACTCTATCTATACAGCACCTAGCACAGTGGGGCCCCAGATCTCAATTGGTGCCTTGCGGCCCGACTGTAAGAAAACAATACTTTGTGATTGCCGAGTTTGGACTGTTGAAGGAGTGCGTTTCGGTGTGTTTATGCATGTGTGATGTGTCTCTCTGCTTCCACGCACTTACAGTGATGATGGCAGAAATCAGTCGAGCAAGCAATGTAAATTACAGGTGGCCTTTCTTTTCTTCCTGTCCTTAAGGGTTAGAATCCTGAGCCGCGCTCTCCTGACTTGTCATTCTGCACAGCAATGGAGTCATTACAGAATAATCTTCTCTGTCTTTCCTGAGCCATGGGCTTTGATAATCGGAAGCTCAGTGTAATGTTCAAATAAAGAAAGGCCTTGTACAGACCAATCATTCGGGTGTTGCGCGGGGAGGGGAATGAGCTGATCCGAAGCTGACAGATTCAGTAGAATGTGGGTGTGAGCCTCTGTGTGGAGGATGCAGCATGAATTGAAAGGACATCTTCTAGTTAGCATTACCATTTGTTTTCCTGTAGCTCCCCAGACAAGAGCCCCATTGTGCTAGGCACTGGATGGGGTCAGAGAAGTAAGAGACAGATGAGGAGCTTACACTCTGAATAGATGAGACAGACAAAGGGCGTGGGGGAGAAACAAGACAAGCAGGGGAAGGGTCTCACCCAAGATCACAAAGCAGAACTGGGAACAGAGCAAGGTCTCCTGAGTCCAATGTCCTATCCACTGGGCCTGCCGCCTCTCTAGTTATTGGTCATGTTGTTTGTTCTAACTCCTTGGAGGCTGAAAGCACTTTTCTTGCAATTTCATCCTCACTGCAATTTGCACAAACTGGTTCATCATTATTGAGTTGCTGAGAAAAATTAGTTTAATAGATTTTAGGGCCAGCAGAGACCATTATGGTTGTCTAGCCAAACCTCTTGCGTAACACAGGACAGAGGATTTCATCCAGCAGTTCCTTCCTTAAGTCCAACAACCTGGAGTTGAATTGGAGCACATGCTTCACAAAGACACACCAACTCAATTTAAAAACTCTAAGACTTAAGTGATGGTGAATTAGCGACATCCTTTGGTGGTGATAATTAATAGTGCGTTGTCATGGTAGGATTGCTCATAAGTGTTGGGCTTAACCATCTAGTTCATTGTTTTCAGGATTACTTTTAATAATAGTGCTGCTGTTGAATTGCTCGTATGCATTTGTGGGGACACACTGACCATTCTGTAAATGGATGGTACGCCTTCACCTGAGGCCTTGGGACATACCTGGTAACATGACACTGTTTTTATGGCTCCTTGCTTTATTTTCTAGCGAAGAATAGACATGAATGGGACCATTCAAGAATATAGACTTATACCGAGCACCTGCAGTTTCTCCCACTCTGTGTGAGGAAGGTGTTTTTTCCAAACTGCTTAAAACTCTGTGCACCATGTAGAGTCAAATGCCCAACCCCCTGATGGGATTTGGCTTCATTAGCAAAGGAATTAGCAATATGAAAACAGAGTTCAGCTCAAACTTTCTCCCCAGGTTTAGCTGCTCCTAGGGTTCCTCCATCGTGTCTGCTCAGCCCACACTCTAAATCCTCTCACCAGAGAGCAATTTTTGCTTTATATCCAAGTGAGATAAGGAGAGACAGTCCTCAAATTAGTCAGCAGAATCCACTTAACCCTTTCTCCACAGGATCAATCCCTAATAAAAAGGCTGGGATTTTTCTGGAAAATACTGCCTGCCTGTTATATCGTGTGTTATTTAAACATTCTTGTCTGCGGAGTTGCTTTTGGGGATTGATCAATTTTACTGTACCCAACATTAGAGCTAATTGGAAAATATCAGTTGTTTCTCATGGGAACTTTTGGAAAAACATTTTTATTTTTCAGAATTTCCTGGGAAAATGTTTTGGTTTTTCATTCTTTTTTTTTTTTTTTTTTAAAGGCTTTTGAAAAGTGAAAATGTTGGTGGTTATTTTGTTTGGTTTTTGTTTGTGTGTGTTCGTTTTTCAAAAAACAAAACTGAACTTCTGTTGTTGGAAAAACCTGGAAAATTTTCTAGCAATCATGAAATTTTTCCGAGAAAGCTTTTGTTTTGTTGTAGCCATTTTCATATATTTTAGAACAATATTTTGACTAACTCTGTCCCATATGTGCTGGTAGTAGCTTGGCTACAGACATACCCAGAGTGTATGGCCCTTCCATATAAGGGCCACATTCTGCAGTCCTTAACAGAGCCAAATTCAAGTTGGAAGGCAAACAAACTTTCTGTGCACTCTTAATGCAGATAAATATAGTATTTTAATTGCAGCTTTTCATATAAAAATCAGTTTCCTGTCATAGGTTGTGGCCAGCTTATTTTCCAAACTGTGTGCAGTCCATCTTGGAGATATGGGCCTGGGTGAGCCAGGAAATTGGATGAATAAAATGATCATGACCAATTAGCAGATCAGTATGTGAACAAGGGGTGGCTGACATGTGAAGAAAAAGCTTATTATTATGCAGGACATATTAAATATGCATCTACTGCGGTATAGATGGGCATGAAGCCTTCAGCCATTAGGAAACTCCAGCTAGTGCAGAATGCTGCAGAACATGAACTACTGAGAACTCATCAGCCATCCGTTTTCTACCCTGGCTTCCCACAGAATATCAAATCAAGTTCAGGGGCTTGGTCCTTATCTTCAAGGTAGCTCCATGGCCGGGCTCAGGATATTTAAAAGAGCTGAAGGCGCTGGGATGGATGGTGGACAGTTTTGCTGCTCTACCACAAGGGATCTCTCCACAATATGGCTATAGCTCGAGTCTGTGCAGAAGACAGCGTTTTCATGGGTGCTGGCATGAGATTAGGGAATGAACTGCCCCGGGGACTAAGAACCATCACAAACCTTCTCGCCTTCTGCTTCAAGTGCAAGGTGAATTTCTTTGACCAGCCTTCTGTAGCATAAATCCAGAGCAGCGTGCGGGCGTGCTTGAGAAAAACAGGCTACCAAAACAGGAGCCTGTCCTGCACATGCTTTTCCACATGGAGAGAGAATGAGAGAGCAAACCCGTGACAGATGCTACTCATATTACTCAATGCACTATTGGAAGGTGCTCAGATACTACGGTGATGAGCCTGACGTAAGAACGTTTATGGACTAGAATCGTTCTGTGTGCACTCCTATTTGTAATGTGTGTGTATTTTAAAGGTTTTAAGGTCAGAAGGGGGCCACTATGATCATCTAAACTGACCTCCTGCATAACACAGGCCTGAAAATTTCACACAGTGGTTCCTTCATTGAGCCCAACCCACCCGCAGCTGAACTTTTTGGGTAGTATATATGGTGTACAGAAAGCTCCATTGAGAATGTTAAAGCTGGAATGTTGAGCCATGATTGTACCATAAGCTCCATGCAGGGCAAACCCCTGCATCCAGGCAGTGCCTCATTGAAGAAATTGGCACTCAACATGGTTGCAGAGGTCTGACCATGCAGAGCACGTTGCAAGATCAGGGCCTTAATACGCTGAAGTCAGGAAAAAGCCAAAATTAATGCATAACCATAACTTCCTGCATAACCTTAACTCTTCCCCTTTGCCCAAAGCAGCCGGAGTAGACCAGCGATTCCAGTCTTTTTGTTTGCAGTTGCTTCAAATACCCATTTTTTGCTGGTTCTGTAACATTTTTTTGTAAAATCATGTTGTTCTTTTCTCTTCTGTATCCTGCGCCTTGCAGCAGGCTACTTCCCCTTTTTCGTTTTAGAGCAGAATTCTTGTGTCCATGTGCAACCTTTAATGAAAATCATCAGGAATGGCCAGGCAAAAGAAGTTTCATGTTCTTTAATGGAAAAGCTTAACTGGGCCTCCCCTGCCTGAATGATTGTCTCATAAGTGCACGAGTGACCTTTCACAGAGTTCTCAAGAAAAATGTTAAGCCTTGCTTTACATAAACTGAGAATTAGAAGAATGTGGTTACCACCGGATATATTTATTGTGCAGGAGATTATCAAAGATCGTAGAGATTTGTAGCAGAGAGGAGTTTGTGATTTACTGAATCAGGGAGTAACTCGGTAATGATACATGTGCGGATATTTCATCCCCTCACCCCCACGTGCACACCTCTCGTAAATGTTGTTGTTGTTTTATAGTATAGAAATAATAAATGGCACCAGATGTCATTGTTCCTGTATCTGTCATGATTAAAAAAAAGTCCTTCCTTAGTTATCAAAGAAATTGCGATGTTGGGGAATGTGATTTCCCCCAGGGAATCAGCTTAACTTTTGAAGGGTTCATTATTAAATTGCATAAAGTGATGTGCGCTTAAAGAGCTGTGACATTTGGAAGGAGCATTCTCCTAGTTGTTCCCCCATGTCTGACTGGTGCCTCAGATGAATTTCCATTGCCGTTGGTTTTGAACAAAAGATATCCACAATAAAGCTGGGCCAGAATAGAAATTTCACCAAAAAATGCATTCCTCAGGGTTATGAACTACTTGTGAATTTGGGTCAAATGAAGCAAATAGTTTTGGTGGGGGAAAAAAAAGAAAAGTAATTTCCCAATAAAATGTCCAAAGGAACTGTTTGGACAAGTTTTTAAATGAAATGTCAATGTGAATTGACGCTTCGGTTGGCAGATGTTGTTTGGAAAATGTCGACATTCTGAATGTTTTGTTTGACCTAAACAGAAGTTTTTAAATTTGTTTTTGATTCGTCAAGAAAACCAAAATCACCATCCTGGTTTGGTGCAAAACTGAATTGTTCAGATTTTTTTTTAGGTTGGCCACTGAACTGAAAAATCAACTCTTCACTTAGCAATGGTCAGCAGGGCCTGCTCCAAGCTTGGCCAACCCAGCCTCCCTGGGGTCAAGGAACATTGTGGAATGTGCTGGTTGACTCATTCAGCAAAGCACTTAAGCACATGCTTAACATTAGGCAAGTGCTTAAAGCTAAATAACTTCAATAGGACTTAAGCATGTAGTTAAAGTTAAGCATGTTAAGTGCTTTGCTGAATCGGGGCTTAAGAGAACACCCAGCATAAGATGCTGCCTGTGTTGTTTTCAGAGGCCCAGTGAAGTCAATGGGGGAAGCTTTATGTTGATTTCAGTGGGCTTTGGGTCAGGATTCAGGTGCTTGTAGAGGGGAATGACTCCCTTTCATTACTCATGCACTAACATGACGATGGAAACAAGTTTGTTAATTTCTGGGGGTTCCAACCTTCCAATGTATCTTCCTCCTAACGTGCAATCTCTGTTAAGTAATTTTGAAAAGAACAATTCCCGTTAGTGAGCGACGTGCATCCTCAGATGTCAAATAACGTGATGTACACACTAATCTGCCTCTACAGATCCCCAGTGTGTCTAATAAAACAGCTGGAAAACAAAGAGGACAAGCAAACAGCAGCGTACTCCCTTCAGAGGGACTGCATGATTCTGAGATTGTTGTGTTCCCAAATCAGGTTGTTACCCACCAAGCACAAGAGAAGAGAGCATTTGTGCAGATGTAGGTACTGTCTGTCTCTTGAGTGAGATACAATAAAGCCGACTTGCAGACAAAGATGTGCTTTGTAAAGTGGATCTGGACAAAGTTACCTTTTGAATGTGATCCCCTCCCATTCCCCCCCAAAAAAGTGGGGGGAAGGGGTGCTAAGGAAGCAGAGAAATAATTAGTTTCCCCCACACCAAAAGCCCCTTTGTATCAAACTGAGACGTTGTATGAGTTTGGAAATGCGTATCTTTCTCCTGATCACCTTTCACTCTAATTAGTAGCAAATCTATGTCTGGGTTGGGCTGCAAATAAAATCACAGGCTGAATGGGCTGAAGCTGTCACTATAGAAGAATCCGACTCCCTTTCTTCCCTCCCCCACGTCTCCTTAAAGCAACAAAAGTACTTGATGCTTGGAAAAGTTGACCAAGTCCCATTAAATGAGAGGGGAGCCAGGCTCTTAATTAGAAACGTGGGAGGTCTGCTTGGCCCATGTTCTCGGGACCCCTTGCTGACTAGGACAAAGGTCCCATGTCCATTTCCTGAGGCGGAGTGAGAAAAGGGACCATGGACCGTCTAATTAGGGAGGTAATTAAGGAGCAAGTTTTCATTGGCGTTCAGAATGTTTTATAGCTGCTACCGTTTTTTGGCATGTCACTGGATGTCAAGTGTTGGCGTTATTGTTTCGATGCCAAGTTTGCACTACGGTGAAATTAACCATTGTATGGACAGATGAAAAATGCTGGGTTAATGCCTTGTGCTTTGGGAAATGCCTGGCATTTACACTCAAGGGCCTGCGAATGTTTGGGAAGAGCAACTGTTCCCAATTTTCAGTTGTAGCTACAGTATATGTATTCCTAAGCCTTGGTGAGTACAGTGTATCTGTATTCCCAGAGCCCTTTGTTCAGGCCGATTGCAACGGAAACGCACACAGTAGTTTTCTGAAAAGAGCTTTGCCCAACAGTCTTTGGCTACATTTTATTATTCGTCGAGATCTCGTCGTGCAAAAATCGGGCGTGCCCATAATTAGAATCCAGACCAAATTGGTACATGTGGGTAATATTTGTGTAGTTATTTCAAATGTTGTTGGTTTGGATAGGACCAACAGGGTCTCAGGCTCTCTAATGTACTAAGGACTGTAGTGAAACAGTTAAATTAGGAAGAAGGTGCACTGGGAGAGCCTTAATTTGTAAATACCATCTGTCAGCTAATTTTACCCATTTAGATACATATTATAGCATTTGATGGTCTGATTTTTTTTTCCTGAGGAATCTGCAGATGTTGATTTCACTTGGAGCAACAAATGCTCAGTATCTCTGAAAATCAGACCCAGAGAATGTATTTGTGAATGTAGAAGTTCTCTGCTGAGAAATATTGCTTAGCACTAAAAGCAGGGGACTGGGTGTTACGGTTCTGGCTGCTTCTTCCAGTTTTCTGCTGACTTTCTGTGTGATCTTGGACAAGTCCCTTCATCTCTCTCTGCTTCAGTTTATCTATCTGTAAAATGGGGATAATGACACTTGACCTCAGACATTGTAGGAGATTTAACTGATGTTTACAAAGTGCTCTATGAGTCACAGCTGAAAGGTGACATGGAACCATGCAGGCAAATCTATTAAGGAACAGAAGGAGGATTTGAAAATGAATCCTGTGCTCTAATATTGGGAAGGGATATTATTAAAAGGCAAGTTACATTTTTCTGCATCCAACTCCTTTTCCAGGGCAAGTTAAGATTAATTCAGCATTGGGAAGCAACTGCTCATGAGTGATTGTGTTTCTCGGTACATTTTCTTTAACAAATAGCTGTACTGGCTACTCCTGTTTGAAGGAAAAGGCATCAGGGGTAAGTGATTACGTTCCCTTGCCAAACCAAACACTCACTGTATTGACACTGGAGGCAGTAACGCTCCAGGAACAGTCACACATGTCCAGGGACTTAATGTTGCTGAACTCCAGTAGGTTTGTTTTCAGGTTCGCTTTGTTTTTAACATGGAGGCAGAACCTTCACAGCTGTCGCGAGTTATGTATAAGGGGGCATAAAGCCTTGCCTGGTCTACTCCCACTGCTGGTTTGCGTGATTGTCTTTGAGTCCTTTTGGTGATGTGAGAGAGAGAAGGAGGGAGCCCCTCATTACTGTGTCTGGTTTCTGTATCTGTATTGGGGAAGCCCCATCCCCATTGTGTTAGGTGCTGTACAAATGCAAAACAGAGCCACTCCCTGCCCCGAAGAGCTCACCGTCTCAGCACAAGACGAGGCGGCAGGTGGATATAAGACACAGACAAGCGGGAGCAAAACGTGGCAATAAAACCTCTAATATCTGCGCTTCTCCCCTTCCATCCGCGGGAACGATTGTTTCATATGCTCACAGGCCTGGACGCAGCAGCTGGAGGGCATGGGGTATGTGCTGTTTAGGTGGGAATGGGTTTCAGTGTCTGTTTAGAATTGATTAAAGATCCCCCTGAATAGCTAGAGCTGGGGAGCTCTGTCATTTCCCATCTGAGGTTTCGGTGTGGTTGTGATTTCTGCCGGGCTGGCCTCACTGGTAATCTACCCAGTGCTAAGTGAGAAAACTGTATAACTTCCTTGGGCAGAAGCTGCTCCTCTGCTGCCCCTTTTCAAGGCTTGTTTGATTCCACACTTTGAAGTGCTTTTGTCCCTCGGGGTGAGACCTTCTTGGTTGTTGATGAAAGTCAAGGAGGATCCACTTTAACCTCCTAAGTGATGCCTTCTCCTAATCGTCATGACAGATTGAAAGGCTCTTGTCTGATTGTCTCAATGGATTCTGCTTCCTCTAATGAAGAAATAGCAGCTGGGGGGGTGAGGGGCGAAGGAGGGAAGAAAGTCCCTCACCATTAGTGGGATAGGCGTTGAATACTGGGTACAAAAGAAGCAGAAAAGACAGGATGTATTTGTGTCTGGGAACTGTTGAGACAAAGGCGTGTGATTCTCATTTGCACTAAGGATTTGTCTACTTGGGAAAACTTTATCAATGATACAGGCAGAATTATATCAGTAGAACCACCATGCAGACACTTACTGCAGAAAGAAAGTGGCTTTTTTTTGGTTTAGCTTGAACCCCTTCCTAAGCAACATAAGCAAAACCAGGAAAAAAGCACTTTTGACATGGGTGCATGAGAGATGCTGGTGTAACTATACTATTTACATTTACATCTTAGGTGATACTGAAAAAACCTTCCTTTGTAGAGAAGGTCTAAGGTCCATTTATTCCACTCTGGCCATGTAACCGGGGCCTGAGTATTGGAGCAAATTATACCTATGCCCCCTTTACACTGCTTTGACAGTGTACAGCAGCTTCAAATGGGACTGGGTGTAAATGAGAACCAAGCCAAGGGGGAAAAACCTGAATATGAAACATGTATTATCGTTTTGCCAAAACTAGCATGCAGAAAATAGGAGAGATGTGGCTGGCAGCAAATGTGATCAGTGGCGGCAGGAAGCATGTTGCATAGTAAACTAGTGATGGAGCTTGGCCTGCTTGGGTGTGACTGAGTTACCCAGAAGCGTGGATACTTATCTAAATTACCAGCACCTCTCCGATCTGCAAAATCAGGCAGGAAGCCTCTGTCTAGGGCAGCCATTCAACAGTTCCATTTCCGGTCCCAGCCAAACCCCAGCTATGCAAAAATGACAAGCCCTAAGGAAAAAAAATTGCAATGAGCTCTTACATAGCTCAAAAAAGGATTCCTTACTGGCTTTGGTTTGGGGTGCAGGTTTGAGAAGGGGGCAGCAATCGGGGGTTCTTAACTTATTCAGACAGGTTCGTCCTTATAATTATTTATCTCCATAGCATCATACACATGGCTGGCACTTAACAGGCCTGACCCAGCTTGAGGACTTTAGAAGTCAATGGCTGGAGTTTCAGCTGGTGCAAACCAACATCGCTCCACTGACATCGCTGGCACCGCCGCATTGCGTCCCGGCTGAGGGTCTGTCCGCTGCATGTTTCTGTTTCCGTTTCCAGGGTGGGAGTTCAAAAGGGAATCGGAAGACGACAATTGCCAGGAAAATCCAAGCCTGTATTCTCTCTTAGCTCTTCAGTTGTGCACACTCCATTGCCCCGAGGAGGGGAAACAAACTTGCACTGCAAGGACGGAACAGCCTTTTATGTTTCCTCTCTTGGGTGTAATTACTTTCCTTTGAGTTTGTCTTTGATAAAATACCTCTAACGTTTCTCTAGAGATTTACAGGCGGGGCTAAGCAGAAGATGTATTTAGGTCTGGTCAACTGACTTGGCTTTGTTTACCTTCATAAATGCTTTTTGTCTAACAGACACCTGTCTGGGAACAAACACAGCGCTCAACTATCCAGCACTCTGGGATCAAGAGGTTGTCCTTTCCCTGGGTTGAGACACAGTTGCCTGTTAACATAATCTGCTTTTTAACAAAGTGAATTCTAACTCTGAAGGGCTGCGGAGCTGATACCAGAACCATTTCGATCCCAACCCCAGATGGAACAGGCTTTAAACCCTTAGGACCTTGCGGATGAGTTACTCCTCTCGATCACCCCCTCTCAAAATGTGCCAGGGCTGCCTCACTGCTCTGCTTTCCTTCCTGTTCCTCCCCGCCAGCCCTAAGACACTGACACTCAACTCCCAGTGAAGACAATGGTTCAGTCCAGTTTACCTGGATTAGCAGCACTTTTACACTCCCCATCTTGCTTCATTTGCTGTTTTATGATAGCAAAGGGGGGGTGGGGAAGAAAGTGCACTGAGAACAAACTGTGATAGCCCTCTGAGGAATCCCCCCGGCTGGTTCCACCACTGTAGACGTTAGTAAATGTCTGCTCCGTGATGCACTTGTTAAATGTTTTAATAGCTGCTGTTTAGACAATGCAGTAATGAGTATTCTAGTGAATCTTTATGTTCTGGCCTGTGTCCACTGTGACGGGGGTTTTCAAAGGAGACTAAGATTGGGTGCCTAACTCCTTAATTGGTGGGTCTCAGTCCTTTCCCCACTGGACTTGGGTACCCTGGAGATCTACTGATGAAAATCACTATATAAGTGCTAGGTCGTATTGCATTATTTAGCACTAATTGGCACTCTCTGGCCTGGCTGGGTGCGCGGTGCCATGATATTTTGGGTGTGCCAGCTGTGCCTTACGCATGAAATGGGTAGGTGGGTGGGATCACCTGTAGGTTTGGGGGTGCGTTTGTTGCTTTGTACAATGACAATTGGGCCCTCAAAGTCTGTGGAATAATTTTAAACGGGTCCATGATTATTTTTTTTATAATGGAGCTTTAAAAAGCCAGCAGCTGCCTTGGGAACCCTGCACGTTCCACTGAGAAAATGAACAAGAAGGGACTCGACGTACAGAGCAGATAGTTAGTTAGCTACTGCAAGTTGACATAGCTCCATGGAGCTCATTGAGAGCACTTGGAACTGAGGACCTGGTCCTGGGTGGGTCTGTGTCATAGTGTCTAGACCAGAGCTCAGCCTTGCTGTGGGCGTGGCTGTAGCTCAGCCATGCATGTCTGCCAAAGGGGCCAGTGAAAGAGATCCTCTCTGCCTCAGTGCAGCTCAGGAGGATTTCATTCATGCCCCACCTTCCTCTGGATAACTCTTCACATGGAGGGAGCCAGGAGGAACTCTATCCCTTTGCTCCTTCCCTGCTCAACTCTTGTTTCTGCAACTCATTATCAGTTGATTAAAACGGTTTTGGGGGAAATGAGTGGCAGGCCGCCTGCCTAGAGTAATAACTTTTCATTTGGTTTCACGCAGCATTGCTCCGATAATCACCCCAGCATTTCTGACTCCAGGTCCATGCCCAGCTCTAAACAATTACCATTAGATTTTTTTTTTTAACTGCTTTGCTCCTTGTTCCTTGAATTAGGAATGCTTGACCATATGGCAATTGCAAAGTCACGCTAACCTGATGATCATAGAACAGTAGAACTGGAAGGGATCTCGCAAGGCCATCTAGTCCAGTGCCCAGCACTTATGGCAGGACCAGGCATGAAGACAGGCGTAGCTTTTTGCCCATGGAGCCATCACTTCTGCCAATTGCTCTGTTCGAAACATCTGCAGGTCGCAAGATTCAGTTGTGGCTACTAATTAAACAGCTCCCTGCGTTGAGGCGGTTTTTGGTTAGGAATAAATGCCGGAGGTAGGAGAGACCATGCTTGCGCTTGCATTTGGCAGGCTTTTAGCATCTTTAGATGTGGCAGCTGGGTAGTGCTGGGTCTGATGGTGCAAAACCGGAGCCCGAACATTTACAGGGTCCCTTCCCTGTCGCCTTCTGGAGAGTCTTAGCCTTTCCAGGCCTGTGACCTTTCTGGAAGGAACCTTCTCAGGTGTAATGAGGGAGGGATGGAATGGGCAGTGCAGTCTGGTAGTGTGAGACGGGGGTCTTTGGCTTCGTGTCTCCAGTTCAAACTCAGCCATGGTCAAGAAGTATTGTCTAATGGACATGAACTGAATTTGTCACAGGTCACCCCAGAGGCCAAGGACTTAGCAAGATTTAAAAAAAACTGGGACCCAGATACAGAGAGCCCAGATAGCTAGTGGTGTTCTAGTCAAGGCTGGCAAACTTTTTGGAAGAGATGCTTCAGGGGTTAAGCCAATCTCTAGCTATTAGATATGAGGACCAGAGCTCATGTAGGGGCAGGTTATCCCGCATCTGCTACTGCAGGGTTCTTGCACCTTCCTCCGCAGCATCAGGTACCAACTGCTGTCCAGAGACAGACACTAGACTAGATGGATGGTGGGTCTGATCCAATCTGGCAGTTCCTATGAATGGAGAAGTGCTGGAGGCCACCAAGTAGCACCACTGCTTCTCCACGACCTGGGATGGAGAATTCCTCCCTTCCTTCCCCCATGCGCCTTGCTCTGGGCCAAGTCTGGCTACGTGGGCATGACACAGAGGAAAGGATCCGCCCTTGTGATATTTATAGGCTGTTAGCATATCTCACCTTAGCCCCAGAATACCGAGTTAGCTCTTTTCACCTTCCCTAATAAGTCAGTGCCTCCAGTGCCCTGGCCTTTTGCTCCTCTCTGACCTACCTTTGTCATGTCAATGCCTTTCTGGCAATGTAGTGCCCAGATCTCAGTGCAGCCTTCCAGGTGCGTGCCGCCAGAGCTGTATGAAGAGGAGCCATCCTCACCTCTCTGCAATGGATAAAGTCGTGTCAGGCAGATAATATCTATTAGCCATTGAACTAATCCATCCCTTTCGGCTTGTGTATGACCTTCATTTGCATAGGCTCTGAATGCCTTGGAAGCATCCACATGCAAAGTAGAGCATCCACAAGCTTGAATGCAGTTTGTTGTCTTGAATCATGTCTGTGATGCATGCTGTGTGCTTCACTTTGATAGGTAAGAAGTCTGCCTGACTTCTTCTCCAGGAGATGGGGCTGGAAGGGATTTCAGGGTGGAGGATCTTGCAGAGAGATTTTTTGTTCTCTCTTCTTTTTGGGTGGTTTTCCTTAAATCTACAACAAAAGCCACCAGGGCTGAAGAGTACATGTTGTGTTCCTTGTGTATGGGGAACATAATGCTATACAACTCTGTGTGTGAGTCAAAAGAGGCTATATGCCCTTGGGGGTGTTTCTCTTTGTTAGGTGCTGCTAAGTAGCACATATCCTGTCCATTATTTCAGGAATGGTTGGAGACTCTGCTTCACCTTTCCCCATCCCCCAAGAAATTCTGTTGTAGCAGGTTGTTTTTCCATATCATGTTTGTCTGATTGCAGCCAAGTTAGCTCAAGGCATCGTAAACTGAATCCTGATGGTCTCTTTGTTGAGCTGAACCTTTATTCTGGTTCAGCAAGCCAGAGGGCTATTGGGATGAATTATCTGTAGCTTCCTTAGCGGACCCAGTGGAGGGGGGATCTGAGGTCGTGGGGGAGAGTGTTTGCAAGCCTAGTAGGCTGTTGTGCTTTGTGCTGAGCATACACCATTGAAAGCAAACCACGGTGTTTCCAGTCTCTGTTGTCCAAGCAGCACACGACTTGTGGCTTTGAACAAGGATCAGCAGAATGGGCCTTCTCACTAGAGACCCCTTCGTTGTCCTGCATATGTCAGCTGCTTGCTGGAGAGGAGTCTTACCTGTCTTCCCAGCGCTGCCCTTTGGGGACTCGGCACTGAAGGACTATTCATCACAGCAACAATGTGTGTGCCAGAGGCAAGCCAAGAGGCCCCAGGAATGGAGCACATCGCCGAAACATTTGCATAGCTTCCCCCTCATTGGCTTCTCTCTCGGTGATGCAGCTGTGTGTCTCAGGTGTCCATAGCATGCTGAGGTTTGGTTGTGGGTTTTTTGTAAGGATTACATAGGAAGCCCAGGCTGAAGTTTATTCTGCCCAGTCTGGTCAGCAGAAGTTGTGCTTTAAAGTAAGTATATGTAGCAGTTTATAGAGTGTGTTGCTGGAGGGAGCTTTAAAGTAAGTAGCTTTTGGTATATGCCATTGGAGGAAAAATTCAGGAGGTGGATGAATGTGTAGGATGGGTTTTAGAGAGAGGGTGTATGTGTATGTTTGTGGGGGGGATGAGAGAGAGAAAGATCCACCCCCTCGCTTTGGTGTTGTATCAAACTTTGAAAAACATCAGTCCTAACAATCCTTTAGGGGGTTTGGTTTTGTTTTTTAGGGTTTTTTTTTTTGTTTTTTTTTTTTTTAAAAAACTCAGTTTTGATGTGTTTGCAGAAAAATACTGTTTTTTTTTTCTCTAGTTGAGGATTATTGACCCCTGTTCTGGTAAAACCATGGAAAAGAAGATTTAAGTAGTATTTCTGAACAAAGGCCATGGTTTTGTCAAGCGTGAGAGTAGATTTCCAAAGCTCTTTTGCTGTATGAGGTGCTAAAATTGTATGAAGTTATAAACAACATTTTAATGTTTTCAACAAGGCATATCACTCAGGTAAAAAGTTTTGTAAATTTTAAGATGTTGGTGTTAGGAAATAGATCTTTTGATGTAATATGAATGGAAAACGAAGGCAGAGCTATGGAAGGGGAAGGTATTTTCTTAAATCTTTTTGTTTTAGTGTGAGAAGTGAGCTGCACAAATGGAAATCAGTAAGTTCCATGTCCTAGAAGAGCCACTGTGTTGGATGGTAAGAAACCTAGACAAGGTTACTTACTACTTACTGTAAATGGAGAAAAAATAGTTTCAGAATATAAGATCACAGTTCTTCGTTGTGTTAGATCTGTTAAATGTAACATATGCAGTAACATATAGTATGTACAGCTCCATATAGGAGTCTTCGGGCATTATCATAATACAAAACATAATACCAAGAATATGCACTATTTTACTTTGTTGAAATATCATCACCACATTCCACTCCTCTTCCCAATTTCCTTTGCTCTGCTTATGAGGGATAATTTAAAAAAAGAAAAAGACAAAAGCAAACAAAGAAAAAGGGAGTTGGAAAGATTTGTAACAAAGCTGAGAGACCTCTCTTCAAATGTCCTGTCATCACAGGGAAAAGAGATGTAGCTGTTTATGTATTAATGACCTAGTCAGTGAAGAAGGCAGTTATGGAATATGAAAATCTCCTTGAAATGCGGTATTAACATAGTGCCAAAACTTGAAAGAAGTTGAGCCACTGCAACTCCAATTGGAATCTCTGAAGTTCATCACTTCTGAAGATTTGGCCCTTAATTTTCTGAATGGAAACAGTTCCTCAGCAAAGGCTGCCTCTTTACAGCTGGGCTGGAGCACTGAGTAGTAATGCCAGGGTGCATAGCTTGAGATAAAATGTGAGCCCACATACAAAAATATCTGAAATACACCAAACAGAAAATGTTAAATGACTAATTTCACATTGCCACCAGAGGAGGTGGTGTTAAATAACTGATTTCTAGAGCCTGACTCTGCAGATCTTATTCAAGCAAAGTTCCCACTGAAATCAACAGGGATTTTGCCTGGAGTGACGGCTCGATTTTGTCCAGGTGTCCTGATTCAGGAAAGAACTTAAGCATGTGTTTAAGTCCTGTTAAAGTCAATGGGGCATAAGGACATACTTAGCACGAGGTGATTTAAACACATGCTATGTCATTTCTTGAATCATGGACATAATTAGGGTCCCACAATCTGGAGTGCGTAAGGACTACAAAATATAGCCTGATAAACTTTCATTGACTTCCGTGAAGTTAATCTGGATTTCACTGGTGTGAATGAGACCAGAATCTGATCCATTGTAAGAAGTGCCTTCACCACTGTAAGGAGACAGACTGTTCTGTCAGGGATGTTGTCTGCTTTCTCCTTTGTCAAGTAGAAGTCAGTGGAGTTACTGCGGATTTACACCCATATAATTGACAGAATTTTGTCTGAGGAACTTGCCGATGTTTGTTAGAGACCAACATGTATACATGAAACTGAACAAATTTTTAAGAAGGGAATCCCCACAGGTACTATAAAGAAACTATTTTTAACCATGGTTTATTATTAATACATTGTCCTCCAGGCAAATTGCATAAAGAATTTAAACAACTATATTAAAATAGGAAAATCAGCCAGTGTATCTGCCTGAACTGTATTTCTGAAATATATTAAAAATCAGAGACAGTTTAAAAAAAATCCCCAAATCCACATAATCTCCAGTAGCCTGGGTTTACAGTAAAAAATAATCATGTAAATTCCAAAGCTGTGCTTGTGTGAGGTTTATTTGGATAAAGAGAACTATCTCGTATAGTCCAGGATCCCATTAAAAATGTGTCTGTAAAAGGATTTGGATTTTTGGAGATGATTCATGAAAAAGAGAGTGCAAAGCATTTTCAGGGACCTGCCAAGTGAAAAAGCCCATGCAAATGGTTTGTGTTCTGTTTCCTCAGTCCCTTGAAGATACAGTGCTCACCAGATCGGCTGCCTCTCGGGCACAAGCATCCTTGGGATTATGTCATGGAGGAAGAGCATGCAGATATTTTTTTCCCCCTATAATCTCTGAGCCTTCAGGCAAGGAATTCTCTTAATGCCCCCGCTGGAGCTCTGAGCAACACCCATTTTTCAGAAGTAGAGTTATTTTTAATGCACCGAGCTGGAGAACTCTGTGCTTCTGCATTTGGTTGCTTGAACTGTGCGGAGTGGCTGTCACCTTACATACTGTGGATTCCTTAACGGGCCACGGGGTGGGCAGGGAAATGGTCACATCCACGTTTTTGGAATGTTTCGGGGGAAGCCGACCACAGCAGGAGAGGCGGCGGCGGCGGCAGCATTCCCCACAGAGACCCAGTCACAATAGGAGACGTTGCCACAAGTGGTGTCACCACCTGATGAGACCCCTGGAACCAGTCAGATGCTATCCAGAAGCTCAGCCCCGCGTGTATCAGTGTAGGTATCAAGCCATCTGAGCGGAGGCTCCCGTGTGGCCAAACAGATCAAGGGCTCCGGCGAGTGCATTTTGTACCCACTTCGTCTTTAGACAGGGAAACTGAGGCAGCCTGTCTAGAAAATGGAGATTACACCCACCTGCTTCCTGAAGGGTGTTGGGGGTTTAAATCATTTCATGTTTGTAAAATCCTTCGGAGACAAAAAGCCCCACATACCCGAGTGCTAAGTATTTTTACGTTCCCCTCCATCTCCATCTGATGGAAAGTGCTCACTGAACACCAGGGGGAACATTGTCAAACGGTGCATCCATTAGAAATTCACAAGTACTCTTTGCACAAACGAAACCTGCCTCTGCACCCATTAAAGCAGTTGCCCCAGGACCCTGCTATTCAACCTTTAGTGAAAAGGGCGAGAGGTCCATTCTCAGCCTGCAACCAGTGGGCAGGGCGGGGGAGTTGATCATCAAAGTCAGTTTGTAAGATTCTATTCAATAAGCACTCAGCACTCCCCTAGCACGTACCTAGGATCTCCAAGGGCTTTATGAACATCTCAGGAGAGGTAGGGAAGCATCTTCACTTCATTTTACATACTGTGAAATTGAGGCATGGGGAGACTGAGATTTATCCAAGGCCACACAGCCAGGCACTGACCAAGACAGGAATAGAACCCAGGAGTCCTGACCCCCACTCCCCTGTTTTAAATGGTAGATCACGTGCCCAGTAGCTTTAGCTAGAGCTTCCTTTCTTCCTTGCAACCCGCACCTTTATGATTTTAGTGCAAGACTGAGCAGAAAGAGAATATGGGTCATGAAAGGGAAAATCTGGCGTAGATTCTCTGATCACCAACCAAAGTGACAAGGAAAGTTAAGAACAAGTGCAAATGGATAAGTGTTTAACCCTTTCACTGCTAACCATAGGTGCAGCAGCCATGTAGCACTTGCCTTCTGTGTTTTTAAACACTGGCATTTCATTGGTAGGTCAGAGCTTTGAAGGAAATCTGCCCAGTATCCGGAGAAGCCCTGTTATGTGTGTTTTTGTCCCATGGATGTGAAGCAGCACTCAGCTGGTTAAAATTCTGCCTGCTTTTAGAACTGTCCTCCGTGTGAAAGCTGCCTCTTGAGACCTAAAGAGCGTAGCAAATTGATGTGGGCCATTAATTCTTCATAGTGGCTGGGAACTGATGGAGTTTGTCTGGGATAAATTATTTACCTGATAATGAATGGGGAAACTGTGTTTGAGTCTAAATATCACACATGGGATTAGCCGAGCTAGTCCATCTGATTGGAACACAAGTCACAGCTTCAAGTTTATAGCTTCCAGAACAGCAGCTAGCGGGTACTGTAGGGAAATGTAAATCATGGAATATTCTGAGATGCCAAAGTTATCCGCTCCTGTCGATATTAATGCAAAGTGCAAGGTAATCGCAGTGAAGAATGTGCTCATGCTGTGTTGTAATCCTTCATAAATCTTTGGCCAGACAATGCACAGGCAGCAGGAAAATAAGAGTGTTTCTTAGCGAGAAATACAGCTTAAACCCCTATAATAGGAATAGCTGAGAAGCCTGCGCCAGATCCTAGTGTTAGAAAATAAGAACCAGTGACAGTGGGGAAAAAATATCAATATCATATCAATATTAGTTTGAATTCTGAAGCAAATTTGCTATAAGTGTGTGTTTGTTTTTTGTTTTCTGTGAATGTCCTGGTGAGTGAATTTACTAGCATTGACGTTTGCAGGATCAGTGAATTCTGAGCAAACCTTGCAAGATTGTAACAGGATGCAAATAACAAATTGCAAATGCAAGGATTCTCACCTGAAACCTGATTCTAAGAGCCAACTCATCCAATGAGAGCACAAAAACATGCCACGTGACCTCTGTGTCTAATCGAAAAAGCCTAGAATTTTGAACAGTGAATCATCTTTGCAAACCAAATGAGCTACTGACCCAGAATTATCCAACAACATTATTTGGCAAAGAATTCTGAATGACAAATTCAAGGATATTCTAGCCATCTGCTCACAGACAACTTGTGAACAGAAAAATTCACTGGCTAAATGATCCAGTATGAATGAGGTGCTGTGTTGTGAGGGAGGCCTAGTTTTGGAAGCGACCTCCCTTCCCAGCTGTGTGGGCTAAGAGAGAGCTTGGAGGTCGCAGGTGATAAATATCCCTCTTTAACCCACCCTTAGCTGATGACACATGGAGTTCTCAGTGGTGAAGAGAATGCAAGATGGAATTATATGGAGGAAAAGAGGACCAACAACGGTAAAAGCTCTTAGACCACCCACTCTGAATGGAATAAAGAATCTATGTTGTCTAGTCACTGCCTGGGGGTGGATTTGGGGCTTCCACAGAGTACATGGAGTAATGAGTGCTGGGGGCAGCCCACACTGTGATGCACAGAGTCCTTCAGCTGCAAAAATAGAGAACAGTTATGCAAAGCGGGGGATGGGGGGGAGATGAAAAATGCAGCAGTGAATATAAATAAGCTCTCTCCTGCTAGTGCAGCCTGTTGGCCAGAATCATCTCCCATTTACACTCCTGTACACGAGATAAAATTCTGGCCCTGTAACTTTTATACCATCTTCAATCTTGGAGCTGGGAAAACTTTCCCCAACATGGGCTTGATTTTAAGATCAAGGCTCTGTTTAACATCAGCTCCATCAAATTAAATAGAAATGATCAGCTACCTATGATGTGATTGGTTTTATAAGTTGCAACCAATGAAAAGCAGAGGGAACCCAAGGAGGGCAAGAAAAATAATAAAGGGGGTTTTGTCCAGTGGGGAAGTATAAAGCAGAGCCTCTTAAGGGTTGGTGTTTTGGTCCGGTGCTGCTTCTAATTTATATACTGCTCCTCTATGAAAAATAGACCTTTTAAAATTCACAAAGGGCAAAGTTATTAAATCTGTCCGTGTTAAATTGTGAGCCAGCTAGTAAATCTGTAAGTCAACAGCAAAATTTCAGAGGGAGCAGGAGTTCGCCCCTGGTTTGTTGTCATCAAGTGAAATGCAGTCAGCTCTTGCAAGCAGTTCCGCTCTGTGTTGGGTTTGCATTTGGTGAGGTGGTTTGGCAGTTCTCATTGCTTTGTTATAGGTTATTCTTGTTTGGGTGCTGACTCCACATTGCTACATTTAAATGATGGCTTCTTTCTATGCCCAGAGGGCCCCACTTGGAGATCAGAGACCCACTGTAGTAGGTGATGTGTGTACACACTTCATAGATGCAGAGTCTGTTTCTAACGGCTCAAGCTAGAATCTTTTGAATTTTGGGACATTCTGTTATTTTGCCCCAGTTATCAGAGGCTTATATCCATTAAAATATTGCTGAAGTGGATGGAAACATAAACATTTTTCAAGGCTCAAAGCTGGGGTTTTTTGTTTGTTTTTTGCTGGGCTACTTTTAAGTTGAGCACTGCTAAAACACTCCCTGGTGGGGTGAGCCAAAATGCCATGCAGTCGGGCTAGCAGAAATTTCCACAGTGATTTGCAAGCCTAGAATAAGAACATTCTCTGCACCAAGGAACTTACAGTCTGAGGTGATCGGTACCTCAGAAAAGTACCATGGAAAAACCTAAACTGGATCTAAGACGGATGAGAAACACACACACGAGACCAGACCCTGGGCAACAGAGTCCAGTTTTATTTTCATCGCCTTCACGAAGACACTTAAAGGTGAAGAGGAGAACAAAGGGAAAAACCTGGTCTCTGATTTGAGAATAAGCTCCAAAAATGGCCACGCTTCCCAGGAAGTTAAGAAATTTGATCTCTTCCACAATCATTTTGATTGGCTTTTGAAATTTTCTGCAAGCCAACACGCCGGGAAGCTGTGCTGACTATGGGATAGGTACCAGAGGGCAGCATGACTGTGGCAGTGGGGTAGAGCGCTGTCTCTGGACACAGGAGAGAACTGCCTCCAAAGGGCTTGTGTGGATCTCCTGTACGGTTTGCTATCTGCAGGGGTCCCGGCCCACAGGGTCATTTGCCAATGGTCCCATTCTCGAGTGTCCATTACACACAGCCTTGCGTGCAGCTCCCTCAAATCATGTTTAAATCTGTAGCGGTTTTAGAGGAGAACAAGGGCGCTCGTGGTCAGTAATGTGGTCCCTATCTTAGTTGGGAAGTTACTGCAATACTAATGAGAGAACCTGTTTCCTTTCATTCCTTGTCAAGCTAACCATTAGACGAGGCTTCTCAAGCCTTTTCTGAACCACCACTCTGCCTTTCTTGTGACCCCTGGCCCGTTCCTGTTCACTTGACTTTCCCAGGGATCCTGGTGGTGGGGGGCATGAGGGGAAGCTGTTCTTTCGCTCCGAATGTTGCTGTGTCTTCCTGTATTTTGGTTTGCGTAATAAGGGTGCCCCATCCCGCACACCTGATAAAATAAACTGAAACCCTGTGTTTATTTGGCAAGTCCAGGAGCCCTCCTGGGAACAGGAAGGGAGAATCCTTAACAGCCAGTTCAAAAAAGAAACACAGCACAGAGATTCAACTGACCCAGACGGATGGGTTATGGTCAGCGGGTTTCCTTAATCCTAGTGTTTATCTGCAGTGTTTGCTGAAGACTCAGCTATAGGCTGATTTGCAGATACCTGCTGGCATTGGGACCACCTCCATGCTTGCATGCCCCCTCCAGCTGCTGGATGTATTCAGGGTCTGTTATCACAATCGCTACTGCCATTCGTTTTCGCGGTTTTCCCTTCACCTCATTCCCAGAACTCTCCACAACAGCAAGGGCAGGAGGGTGGAGTGCAAGGAGATCTTTGTGGATTCCCTGGCCTATGGGGGGTGGAGCATATGGGGGTGGAGGCAAGAGGGGGAATAAATTACTATAACAGCAGCTGTGCCCCAAGGCTGCAGTCGATTTTTTCCATCCTTCCCAACCCTAATGAGATCCCTTGCACAAAGCCAGAGGCTGTTTCTCTGTGTTTGTACAGCACCTAGCATGACAGAACCCTGATCCGGTCCTGTGGACCCTCAGTGCTACAACAACACAAACAATAAATAGTCATAACAACATCTCTGAAAATGTCAACCCCATTGTTCGTCGAACATAGCCTTCAAACAGAGGATGTGATGGAAATGCAAGGAATTATTATTATTAGTGAAAGAGATTATTAAATATTCCTAAATCTGATGTACAGTTCCTGCTCTCTTTCCTGGCAGGGTAGGTATTTATTTTATTTGGTCTTTATAACCAAAGTACAAACCCAACACATTGATCTTCCTTCCTATCTCTGCCAAAATTAAAAATGCAGCCCAATTAAAAGTAAAGCCTACAAGTATTCCCTACCAAGAGTAATCAGGACAGTAAAAATTGGGCCAACAATCTGTTCCTAAACCCTTTCCCTCTTCCCCTCAACTTCAGCTCCCACATTGTGCCCTTCCCTCCCCGAATGTTTGTCGTCAATAGACACACCTCGCCTTAGTGAGATTCTGCCTGACATGCCTGATTTGAAATGCTGCCTTGAGACCCCAAAACTGTGAAAATAATCTGTTAATTTTACAAATTCATCTCCACAGCTCCTCAGCTGTACTGTGGCGTCAGGCTTGGCTTTTGTTAACCAGATGCACTGTGAATCCAGCTACGAAGCCAATGCCAAAATGGGCATAGACTCAGTGTTTGACCTTGGCCCAGGTCACTTATGCCCAGATTGTTAAAGGTGTTTAGTCTCCTAAATTCCATTGGAATTTATGTGCCTAATTCCCTTAGGCTCTTTTGAAAATCCCAGCCAATGGCCTTGGGTCCCAATTCAGCACAGACCTTGCACACTTGTTTCAAGTTGACTCCAATGGGACAGGAGCACATGATTAAAGTTAATAATTCAGTAATTAAAGTTAATCGTGTTCAAGGGCTTTGCTGGACTGGGCCTTTACCCTTGCTGTGCCCCAGATTCTCCATCTGCACAATGAAGTTTCTCTTGCTCCCCGTTGCAGAGAGCTGCAAGAGCCTTGGATGAAAAGCGCTCATTGTTATCCAGAGCGGACCTTAGGAGGCTTAGCTAAGACTGAGGCAGACAGAGTTGGGGGAAGAACACCTGTGGTATGCGGAGGAGGAATGGGCATGTAGGATAGATCTTTGATTGAGGGGCAAGGAACATCTGAGCATGGAAAGAGGAATGCCAGGAAACGGGAGGAAAGCCCCAGCAGTTAAAGCTTCACGCATGGCTTTGTTCTCTTGTAAACGGATTAAGGAGCTTCTGTGCCCTTGAGCTCTCATGTTCGCTTCTCATCTTTTGTCGAATCGGAGACCTCTGATGATGAATCCGATTGCCTGGCAATTACTTTAAATCTCACTCAACAGACAAGGCTTCTTTCTGCAGTTAAACATTTGGGCTTTTTGGCTTTGTTTTGGTTTACCCCGCCCTCCGGACCAGTGATGAAAACATCCATTCCTGGACCTGAGAAGGCATAGGCTGGAGTCTGCCTCTTGCATTTGCAACACAAGGGAAGCAGCAAAAGGTGTCTGCCTAGGAAGACACAAATGTTTTGGGTGATTTAAGATGGGATTTTCAAAGGAGCCTAAGGGAGTTAGCCATGTAAATTGAATTGACTGTCAGTGGGATTTGAAAAAACAACGAGAGTCCTGTAGCACTTTAAAGACTAACAAATTTAATTTCTGCAGGCATAAGCTTTCGTGGGCTGCAACCCACTTTGTCAGATGCTTTGTCAACCCACTTCGTCAGACGTTGTTATTGCTGTATACAGGCTAACACGGCTACCCCTCTGGAACTTTTCACAATGGGATTTGAGTGTTTCTTGGGAAATCCCAGCCTTAGTGATCCAACATTACTTCGCCGTTCTATAGCACCTTCCATCTGAAGTTCTCAAAGACTTTATGGACATTCATTAAGCCTCAAAACCTTCACAGGAGCGAGGTGGTTTATGATTCCCTAGTTTATAGATGGAGGAAACTGTAGCACGGAGATGAAGCAACTTCAGTGTTGGTGCTGGGAATAGAAACCAAGCCACTATGTTTTCCAGGCATGTGCTCTAACCATTAGACTGCACTGTATCAAGACCTAAAGCCATTAGATCATTCTATATGAAGCCATATGATATATGATATATGATATCATTCTATATCTAGCCCAAGCCCAATGACTCTCTTCATGACTTTAACAAGCAGATGGTAGCTGTGTGAAACGTATTATTTTGATGAACAGAACACTCTTTTCTCAGCTTTAGAATCTGGAAAGTCATTTCCTTCTCTTTCCTTTTTTCTGTTTTGTCATGGATGAAAGCACCAGGGAAAGAAAAAATTGGCTCTTAGAGCTTGGCTGGGAAGCTGGAGTTGAACGTTCAGGGAGCTTGTAGAACAGATGACTTGACCTTGACTTCCAAAGGCCAAACTTGGCCCAGTCCCCATGAGAAGAAATAACAGTTTCATCTTTACTTGCTTAGTTGACCATTCAAGAGACGTGTCTGTTTTCAGCCCACCTGCTTGATGGTCTAAGTTGGGAGGGGCAAAATTTGAACTGCCTTTATTTTCCCTTCTGTCTGTGTTTGAATCTGGGATATAGAGGCACCGCTGCCTTGTCTCTGAGTTTGGTTTTAAAACCAGAACTAGAAGACTATTGAGAATTAGAACAGCTCCTGGTCCTGTGCCTATCTGCTAGTCCACACTTCCTCTTGTATTTTCAAGTAATCTTACTTCAAAACTTATGCAAAGTCTTAAGCTGTGAAAATTTCTTGATGGGTATAATAACTGCACTCTGGTTTGTACATCCAGTCATTCTTTCCTTATGAAGGTTTTCCATTGTATAATCTGCTTGTACCTGGGAAGGCGTTCCAAGGGTTCGAAAGCATGCTTTTAAAAGGCTTTGAAGTCCAGTTTATTTATTTCTTGACCGGGTGCCTTATCAGAAACCGCCTTTCCGGCGTCTAGGACAAAGAACTCTCTTGGCAAATTGTGTCACTCTTAGGTCAAGGGTCTTTAGTGACAGGTGACTGAGTAGGAGAAGAGAGACAGGATGTTTGTTTTGTAGAGGGAAATCCTGAGTGTTTCTCTAGCTAGAGGTGAACCACTGATGCATTCAGGTAAATGAGGTACACTTCGGTAGGGAAGATGTCCGGGGAAGTCCTTGCACTCTGATTGCATCCTCAAAGCTATGTTATCAAAAGCTAAATGTTCCAGTATATCTTTGCAGCCTCATTGTCTTGGCCATTCCAGATGCATAATGTAGTTGTACTGCCCAGGCTGTCAGGAACCTAACTGGGGGTGTGGGTGAGTGTGAGTGCGGGGGAACATAAGGATTGTGTCTGAGAGAGAAGCTGATAGCACTGTGCAGGCAGGTGCAGTACAAGTTTTTTCCCTACTGCCCTAAGCGCTGCAATCCCAGTTTATGGCATCCCATTAGAATGGCCTCACTGGGTCAGACCAATGGTCTGTCTAGCCCAGTGTCCTGTCTTCCAGCAGTGACCAGTGCCAGGTGCTTCAGAGGGAATGAATAGAATAGATAATCATCAAGTGATCCATCCTGTGGGCCATTCCCAGCCTCTGGCAAACAGCAATCCCTGCCTATCCTGGCTAATAGCCATTAGTGGACCTATTCTCCATGAACTTATCTAGTTTCTTTTTGAACCCTGTTATAGTCTTGGCTTTCACAACATCCTCTGGCAAGGAGTTCCACAGGTTGACTGTGTGCTGTGTGAAGAAATACTTCCTTTGCTTTGTTTTAAACCTGCTGCTTATTAATTTAATTGGGTGACCCCTAGTTTTCCCATGGTATTTGCAACTCTGCTGATGCACCTCACTCCTGACTTTCAGCATTCACTGCTCTTCCAGCACTGGATTCCCCACGCAACTCTGCTGACGCACCTCAGTCCTGACCTGCAGCCCACCTTGCCCTCTCTGCCCTAACCTCCATACAGTTGTCCCCGTGAACCTTAAACCTTGCCTGCGAATGAGCCAGATCATGATAAATGAGGTTGGGGGTAAACGGGAAGGCTAGGGGAGGATTTGCCAGCTGATGACAAGCCTGCCGACCAGGGGAGCGGAATTGCCCAGGGGCCTGGAGTTTTTAAAAGAGCCCAGGACATGGGCAGGGAGTGAAGCTTTTTTGGGGGGAGGTTAGTTTCCTGTCCTGCCTCTTCCACCCACAGCCCCTGCTGCCTGCAGGAAGGGGTTGAGGGGGACCGAGCCGGGGAGGAACATGGTGGTGAGCGAGGAGGGGGCATGGCCTGGGCGGAACGGGGATGGAATGTGGGTGGGGCCGTGGGCGGAAGAGGCGGCACAGGGAGCTAGCCTTCCTGAGCGGAAGCTTCACCTATCGTCCATGGTCGTAAACCTCAGCCATCCCTTTCTAGGGGGCCGGTGGCCATTGACTGTTCCGCCCTGCGGCCCGGGATTGCTGTCGGCGGGCCTGGCTATTGACTAAAATCCAAGCACTAAGTGGTTCTGTTTTTCAAGATGGGCCCTTTTTCCCAGGCTGTTGGGAGCTGGTGGTTTCGGGTGTCAGTCTCACCTTCGTGTCACTGCAGCCATTCGCCGCCCTCTCTCCACCTAATGCCTGATTTACTGCTGTTCTCCCCACAGTCCCTCGCATCAATGGGCACCCCAAGCTGGAGAGGCACCGGGAGCACCCCCCTGGCTATGACAGCTCTTCCACCATGATGAGCAGCGAGCTGGAGTCCAGCAGCTTCATTGACTCTGACGATGACGATGACACGAGCAGGTAGGGAGCCCACGGGGTGAATTCACATCGAGCAGTTTTACTCTATTGCTGTTAATCGTTTGGGGCCAGTTTGTAACCCCAGCTATGCACAGGGCTACAGGGACATAAGGCGTCCCTTACACAGCCTTCCTCATTCCCTGCCCCAGCGGGCTTGCAGCTGAAGACAAAGATGAGTCATGGGACAGCAGTTCAAGTGAGGGAGGGTGAAGAGAGACGAGGGGCCCCAGGTAAGACGGTTTGCTGGATTGCATGGGTTGTCAGGGGGAATTGAAGGAGGAGACTGGAAAAGTTTTAGGGGGCTTGGCCAACAGGAAGCGGGAGAGTTTCCAAGTGAAAGGGGCAACAAGAAGTATCAATAAGTGTCCTTTAAAGCCCTAGCATTTGCCACTCCCCTGGCACTGTAGTACTGTCTTTTCATAGGGCGAAACTGCAGTGGATGTTGAGTGTGAAATGGTGCCTGCTCCATACTGACTGCTCAGTCAATTGATGGAGAGTACTATCTGCCTAACTGGGAGCCAGTTAATCAGGGAGTCTGCTTCATCACAATTCCCAGGGCCAACTGGAGACCAGTGATATTTCATGGTAACGACCGCAGCATCGTTGGGGCATTAACCCCATTTACTGGCGATGCACTACTCGGCTTATCTGTCAGATGAGAAACCCGGCAGGAGGAGAATTCAGCACAGCCTTAGCCTCCTTCCCAACATGGTCTGATCTGCCAAAGCCGAAATACTCCGCTTTCTGAATATACAACAGCCCTTGTTGAAACCAAATGATGGAGGACATCTGGGGATGCATCCCTGGGAGACTTACTTGCTCTTTACTTGGGTCTGAGTGCTGGCCTACTGGTTACTCCCTCCCGTTTATCTCTGGATACTAGAGATGGGACCCAGCTGAGAAGTTTGGACCGAGATCCAAACTGCCCTGTAGCCAGAGCTGAGAGCGAGCGTTCCAGTTAAGGAACAACTGTCTAATGCCTGTACTTCCCAGGCCTTTAACAACTTTATTTCCCTGCTCTGTGTCCTCAGAGCAAGGATGGCTAAATTTTGAAACCCATACAACATGCAGACCTCAAGTATCAAGGCAGATTTTTGGGGGGGGGGGGCTTATTATTAGCTGCAAACTAGTCCATATTTGCAGAGTTTAGTAATGACGTGAATATTGTAATAAAATCTCTTGGTAATACCTTCCAAGTAAGTAGACATTAATTAATGCTGATTTGAAAAGGAATTCTGTGACCCCTATGAGCAGTAGAAGAATTCATTCCCATTAATGCTATTATAAAGACGGCCTGTTTTGCCAAATATTTACATGGGCATTTTAATTAATCTTTACCTTTCATGGAGCCAAAGGACCGGGACTAAGTGGGGAAATACTCCTTGATGTTCTCACAATGATCTTCCATCTCAAAGCACTCTTGCTATTGTTTACAGTTATATGTTTGCCTTTCCTTAAAGGGCTTGTAGGATGACTCCGCCCTCAAATTATAATTATGGATATTTTCTATTAGGAACAGAGAGAACCCATTCCAGGTTCTGGTACTCCAAGGAGACCTCTAATAAAAGCATGGAAGATGCAACTTGATATTCCTGTTATTTCTAAGATGAAAAGCAAACATGAAAAAGGACCCCAACTCAGCAAGGTATTTAAGCCATGCCTCACATTAAGCACATAAATAGCCCGTTGACTGCAGAGGAACTCTTCGCAGGCTAGCAGTTAAGCATATGACTAAGTACCTTGCTGAACTGGGGAGTCAAGTTATTTTTAATTAGTCCCCCTTAATTTCAGCTCCATTCAACACATGTGAAGGGCCAAGTTTTTTTAAAAGGTGCAGTGGGTAGCGAGGTATGCAAAATGCCCGTTTGTCCATGCTCAGACCTGCTCAGCTGGCCTCTCAGATCACCTGTGGACAGTTGGGCCCATCTTGCTTTGACCTGAAAAATATTTTGCTCGCAGATGCAGTCAGGGTGAAAAACATTTGGCCAACACTGGTAATTTCACATGCAAAGGGAAATTCCCTGTGCAAATGTGAGCTGCGGACATTGTTCAGGCCACCAAGAGGTGCCAGCATCTGAAAATGCAGGGAACAATCCTCAAGTACTTTACACGCATGAGTAAGCCCATCAGCATTCCTGGGTGAAAGTGATTTGCAGGATCAGACCCTAAGCCTTTAACCTGCATCCATTCTAAGCTTTCCTAAAAGCTGTAGGGTTTCCAAGAGAGCCTTGCAACTCATTTTGTTTCTTGTAAATAAATGAATTATTTCCATGGCAGCAAGATATGCAATGGGGCAGGATTAGCACAGGCAGGGTGGCTACTGAAGCACAGCGTGCTAGACCCAGCTAAATCCTGTCATATATTTTAATAAAGAAAACTCTCTGCAACTGACCCACGACAAGAGAGAGATTCTTGAAGCTGCTGCCAAGGGCCTTTTCCTTTCTAGGCTAGGGCAGAAGTTCTTGGCATCCAAAGTAACTGCCAAGCCAGCTTGTCCGGAAGAGCAGCGTAATGGAATGCTCCAAGGTATGCTGTTCTATAACAAAGATGATGTTCACAAGCGGATGAGAGATTCCACTGGCGGGGGGGGGAATTTTCTTACTGGGCAAACAGAGCCCAATAGAAAACCAAACATACTTTGGAGCTGCTGGGGATGGGGACTTGGAGAAAGGGCTAACGGGGGTAAGTTTGTTTAATGACGTTGATAAAATCTAGTATTGGAAGCTGAGTTGAGAGTGGGGAGAGGGCAGGTGGGGTGGGATGACATGGAAAGAAGAATCCAAATGTAAAGGATTTTTTGGTGTTAACAGTGAGGAGGATGTGAATTTCCTGTGGTACTTTTCTGTGAGAACTTGGTTGATTTTAATTTGGAGTGGTGCAGCAGTGTTGGTTAATTTCCAGTCCAGTGAAAGCCGTGCTGTATTTTAATGACTCTATTTCAGTGAGTGGATACCTCAAGGCAGCACAGTTCCCCAATTCGACCCCATCCTTTAGGTTTCCTCTCTTAACCGGAATCCTGTTACGCCAAGATTCATTTTTAATCTGTGCCTTATATGGTAGGAGCCATCTTTATTTATTTATTTATCTGCAGCGCTGGCATATCTCCGTGTCTCAGGATCTCTACATTCAGTAGTGGTTTCACTCTCTTTTATGATTCAGGGAGTTTCATACTTTGATCCTCTGATTCATTTTTCACGTTTTTCTTCTGGAAGGTGGGAAAAGATGCGAAAAATCCCATTTATTCTCTAAGAAATATGTCTTTAAAGCAATGTGATAGAGTATTACGCAAGTCATTAAATAGCTTAAACGTAGTGGTATTTGCAGGTAATGGGTGATATATTGAGTACAAAGCTGCTAGGGAGCTCATGCTAAGTAATCCATTCAATAAGGAGGTACTTTTCAAGTCACTCTTCCTTCCCTTAAGACAGTAAATGGTTGGAAAATGAAAGGCTGTGTGGAAGGTAGGTTTTTGACAACCGCCTATAATTATTATTATTAAGAACTCCTAGCTCTAATGTGGTCAGAATTGTGCATGGCAAGAATTCCAGCTGCATTGACTTCAGGTGTGCTGTATTCTATTGCATAAAAGAGCTGATAGAAAGAACATTTTCTGAAGCACTTTTTGCAAACTGCCTCTATCATTACCGTTTTTTTCCTCCTTTCCTTCTCTTTGAAGAAACTAGATTGCATTGATTATCCCCATGTTATGACTTCTGTGTAGCATTGAGTAGCCTTTCAGTTTTGAGGAGTACTAAAGGAGTTTTGGCTAGTGGTTGCAGCAGGACTCCTGGGTTCTATTCCTGGCATGGCACCTGGTGATCTTGAGCAAGTCACTCTCTTTGTCCAGTTGTAAAATGCCGATAATATTTCCTACCCACAGGCACATTGTGAGGATTAAGTAATTAATCCTCGTAAATCACCTTTGAAATACTGGGGGTGAAAAGTGCTACTGAAATGCAAATAGTATAACTGAATATGTAATTGTAATATTTATTTTCTTTACTGATGACACGTTGAGTAAGCAGCAGTGATACCGAGGCCAGAGGTATGAAAAAGTTGGCGAAAAAGTGGCTAAAATGTTACGGCAACATGCGAGAGGAAAGAAATTTGATTCCTTTGATTTTTTTCCCCCCCTAATTATATTTTTAAAAGAAATCGCAGAGACTGTGAAGCCTGATATTTACAAACATGCTTTCACATAGTCTAGGAGTCTTGCCAAGATAAACTGCTTTCCATACTTACACCCCAGGTTATTAAGGCAATTGATATCTTTGCTTACCTTCCCACAAGAAGGGATCAAAAATTAATGAATTAAATGTGTACACATTTGCAGCGTTCTTCAGCATAACTTTCCTCTTCTTTCATTTCTTTCGCATACATTTTGCAAGTATCATTTGCTAATGTCCTTCATCTGTGATGGAAAGATGCCAGAAAGCAAGTGAAGAAAAATGTGTCTTAAAGCTGCAGTTTTGGTCCTGAAACTTGAAAGACTAAGAGTGAGAGAGCCAGTTTGGATCACATAAAAACTGCCCCAAATCATTGACTATATTTTAGAATCAAATATGAACAGAGATCTTTTGTGGGTTTGATTTCCCCACCCCGTGGTTTCTGGTGCAGAATGGAATGGGAAATACCACAGACCAAAAGAACATTGCTCCTCCTAGTCTGATACAGCTAGAAACAAAAGCTCCAGAAATCTTGCAAGAAAGTCAGTTCTGCGGGATTTCCAGTCCCATTTTTACAGATCGACAATGTTCAGCGTTTGGGGGAGTGCATGTCCTAATGGAACTCACATTCCCAAAGGAGGGTCACTTCTCCCTACGCAGATCAGTATAATTTTATCCAGGATTGCCAAGGTACATAGGGAGAGTAAAAGTGTGTATCCTTTAAAGAATCTGAGAATGCTGTTGACAGTGGGATCAGCCTACAAGCGATGCTAAAATGTTCTGACTGCCATCACCCTCACACTTACACAAGTATCTTTCCCCACTTTGCCTAGTCTTTCTATCTAATCCATCTATTTGGGGTCATCACCACAGTAGTGCTCTCATACAATGTATGTTCTCTGGGTGTCGTCTTTGTTGTTTGTCTATACAGTGCTTAGCTCAATAGGACCCTAGGCACTACCATAATACAAATAAATAATAACTGATTGCCCAGCTCCTATGGCCTAGAAAGTAGGCTGCATGGGTGTGGTGTTGGCTACACACCAGATACCCCCTTTCCAGCATTTTTGGATGCTTTGAGTGAACGTCTGGAATTTCCTGAGGGTTACAGAACCATCTTTCTGAATCATTAAGCAGATTGGCTCCCTTTCACGGGTGCATTTGTAAGAATCGGTTTGTTACGCTTTTAATAGCCATGTTCTGCTCTGACCCAGTCTCCATTCAGAAGGTATAATTTACTCTACACCTTCAGAATTCCTTCAATATAATTAGGAAAGGTGAGCAAGTCAGAAGGTGTAGGGACTGTTATTCTTTAAGAAATCAGGAGGGAGAGACGTATAAGATGGTGATGATCGCAGAACCTCTCAGAAGATCTGGCAGTTTGGCTTGAATAATGACCCATAGTTTGGGTGCTAGTTCTCAGATCTCTTTGAGCCTGTATAATCTCTAAGTCTCATGGGAAACAGGCTTTCTCTCTAGATTTCTGCTACTTCTTGCTTCTGTTCTGTTCACTTTCTTGCACTATTTTTGCACTTCTGCTTCTGTAATACTAGCAACATGTCTTATGCGACTTCTGTCTAGTGGCTGGTTCACTAGAAAATAACTGCCTACTACTGGCCACTGGCGAAGCTTTAATGATAGAAGTCTAGCTTGTGATCTGGGAGATTTGAGTGCAAGCCCTGCTAATGATTTGTTACGCTTCCAGCCCTGGCCAGAACCCAGAATTGCAGAAGGGGCAGAGAAAATATAGGAGGAAAAGTTAAATGAACTAAGGATTAGTGAGAATTTTTTCCCAATCTCTCTTGGCCATTCCTTGCATTAGGCCAGCGTCTAAGATGTATCCATCTTGCTGGTGTTTTAGCAATCAACTGAATTATCCCTCCTAGTTATAATCAGGACATCCTTAATTAGTTTCAATGCAATTAGGAACTGAGCTAATTTTACCCTTTGTACATATCAAAGCTAGCTTTGAAACACTGAGTCCCTTGCTTGATGGTGGATTAAAACATCACTTCTAAGTACTCACAAAGTCAGAGAGCAGCTGCGTTTTCCAGCCAGATTTACTGCAGACAAATATTTTTTAGTCAAGCCTGCCTGAGAAAATCTGATTTAAACCCCTGGTATAATTGCTCATTGTGTTTCTAAGCAGTGCCACGTTGACATGCCGAAGAGCAGGAGGGAGAAATTGGCATAACCAGTCAACATGGGCAGTCGGGAGCGGGGTTGGGAGTTCACTGGGAATGCATGGTGATAATGAGAATATTGACAGGGAGAGAATACGCTAACATGTGCTGGAAGATACTTCTTCTGTGTCAGAAACTTCTTTCGGAAAGGTGGGAGTTGCAGCTGGGCGACACTATGTCACTACCAAGACTACTTAAGACAAAACTATGATAGCCTGGGTCTTGAAGATGTCTTATGTTCCTGCTCATTAGTCCTGTGAATTCCTGTCCAGACAAAACATGCTTTGTCTGTGACGTGAAGAAAAAACTTTCTCTACTGGGAGAAGTCGCGCCCTATCTTCTGACTTCTCAGACGTGGCAGGGCATGCGCATTTTACCCCCTTATTCCACACCAACATCTCTAACCAATGGGAAACAGCAGCCAGAGACAGTTAACCCCTTGACTGGCATGGCACCGTGAAACCAAACAAATGATACGGTGTGCTGCCTGCGGACATTGCCTGCGATCTGTTTATCCACTGCAAACCAGAATCCTGCTCCTTAAGAGTGTGCAATGTCCCGTGTTTCTCAACGACCAGTCCGTGGACCGGCACCACTCCCTTAAATTTACCTGACACAGCTTAAGAAGGCGGCAAGCTGGCCCCTAGCGTCAAAAAGGTTGAGAAACACTGGTCTAGCGCAGTACCTTTTAAACTACTGCATGCTTCAGTTGATCATTACAAACACTGAAAATCAACTACCTGGTGCCTAGCTGCCATGAATTATTTAAAGCACAGCTATAATCAGAAAAAATGACAGGTCTAAAATTACCATGTGTTTTGTTTCTTTCTCTGTCATGGCCCAACCCAGCTGCAGTAGAGTCAATAGAAAGATGAATGCATGCTTCACCATGGGTGATGCTGGGATTTCACCCCTTCCCCATGGCTCACGGCTGGAATGGAATCTCTGCTGAGTTTTGGGTTGTATACTGAAGCTCTGAATTCCTACTCTTATCAGTGTAAGAAGAGCACTTGCCTCTCACTCAGCAGCCACCCAAGAAATCTTGCTGTTTGACTTGTGTACAAGCAGGAAAGCTACCCCAGAGACTCTTTTCAAGTAGCAGGCAGGTTCATTGGACTCGAGCAAACTCATTGCGCCTGACTTCAAGCCCGCCTAAATGTTGTGGGTTGGCGAGATCTACTTAGTCTTGCATGCCGTTGGATTCATGCTCTACTAAGGATAGACAGTGGGAGGAAAGAGGAGGAAAGTGATAATCCCATGGGGAAAAATATTGGTGGCAAAATGGACATTATGTGAAATTGACCCCTGTGCAGAGGGGCCAACAAGATCTCTGCCCCCTGTAAGCCATACATATGCCATATCTGGAGGGCTTAAGTAGGATTTAAGTGGAGTACAATCTTTGCTGGTATGGAGGCACTCAAAATCACTGGTTGCTTTTGTAGGCCATTGTCTCTTCAAATGGAACAGCCCTGCTGGTTGGGAGGAAGGATGTGTTTGATGTTGACAAGCTTTGAATTAGTTTTGTGAACTCCAAGGGTAAATCGAGTGGTTCACAAACCCTCTAACTCTGTGAGATGACCATGTCCCCAATATTCATTCTAGTGGGCTCGCGTAGCATGCATCTGGTGGACACAAGTTGGATACTCCTATCACAGTGCGATTCTCATGACAACAGGCCTCTTCCTGACAATCCCCGTGTTTGTCCTCTCTTGCAGTATTCCAGCATTTCAAATGTGGCTGAGCCTTGTAGATGAGGGCCCTGTAGACATGAAAAACAGGTCCAAGGTTCCTCTTGCTCATATATGTGAAACGGGGACCTGTATCAGCCCATTTGCTTTGTAGTTGTTATGTTGTCCTGGTTAAAGATATAGCATCATCTCCTTTGTCTATCTTAACCATTTTTAGAGTAACAAATAGGGAAGAATAATGTTCTTGTGGTTACACACCAAACTGGGATTTGTGAGATCTGGGTTCTGTCCTTGGCTCTGTCCCAGACTGCTCGTGTGACCTTGGACAAGTCACTTCATCTCTTTGTGTCTCCGTTCCTCATCTGTAATATGGGGATAATAAAACTTCTGTACCTCACAGAGGGGTTGTGAAGAAAAATGTATGGATGGATGTTGTGACCCGTCTGTGCCTAGGGTAGTCACCTGAAAATGCCAGGGTCAGGGCAGGTTGTAAAAGGAGAGCAGATTCTCCCAGCACTGGTGGGTGACACTGAAGTCAGACTTCCCAACCAGCCTCAAACAGTGCTTCTGATTCCCCACACTGGTTATCAAGAAGCCAAAATCAAAATATACACAGCCCCCTTTACTGCATTTCAGTCTCTGGCTCCCAATCAGCCACTAGGTCCAGTAAAGAGACCAGTTATTTAAAACTCTATGCTCTTTACCAAAAAGGTTTCTCCTGATCCCAAAGGGTCAGCCACAGTACCAGATCAATATAAGTTTGGATCTTACCCAAATACCATGCTGCCAGCCAATCCTTTAGTAACTAAAATGAAAGGTTTATTATAAAAAGAAAGAAACAAACAATAAGAGAAGTGTTAAATAATTAAAGCAATCAGACAAATACAATTGATTTGAAAGACCATATATATCAGGTTCCTAGAAGAATTGTGGAGTTTGCAGGTTTGTATAGTCCCTCTGGTGTACATCCAGTACCTGGATGGGTCTCAGTCCTTTGTTTCACAGCTTCAGTTCAGTTGTAGATGAGTTGATCCAGAGGTAGGCTGAAGACTGAAGACAGATTGAAGACAAATGGATGTCATGCAGCTGCCTTTTATGTCCTTTGGCCTTTGCCATGCTGCTTGTGGAAATTTACAGGAATAAGATGGAGTCCAGGGTCACATGAGTGACTGGTGACTCATCAGGTATATCCCTGGCTTCTCCCCCGGGCCCATTGTACCTGTGAATTTCCTTAATGACCCATTAAGCAGGCTAGTGCTGCAGCCATCCTGTCTGGGATGTCACCCAGACACAGGACAATTTGAAATACAGATATATCAAACATATCCATAACTTCCATTACACACATAACACATGAACATAAACATCATCATCTTATTTAGCACATTACAATCTTTTTAACGGTACTCGATATGGCATATCTCACATGAATTATGATTCTGACATATTGATGTTAAATAACATAATAAATGCCCCTCCCCCCAATCCAGCCAGCGTCACACCCCCAACGCGAGATTGGTGTAGAAGGGAGTAATCAGAGCTCCTGAATACACCTCAAGGGCCCCCCTAATCCAGCCAGCATCACAGGTGTGACACGCTCGGATATTACAGCGCCTTAGAAAATATTATAAACAAAACAAAAATGAATAAAATGCTCAATGGCGATGTGACTTTCTCCATCCTATGGATTGAGGAGCCATAGGAAGAAGCATAACTATTGAGGTGGTTATACCCTGAGTTTTGAGGCCTGTGTTAAGTTCTAGTGACATGAGATTCCAACCTCATGGAAGAATAGCAGCATGCTGACGAGGATCTTTCTCTCTCCAGTGAACTCAAGATGTAGCATTACATGATTCTCCAGGGTTCTCTGTGCTGGAGCCTTTCAGAGCAGAGATTAAAAGCATTGCTTAGCCTACAGCTGTCTTTATTGTGTGCATTTTTCTTCATTGGATAATGGGGTCAGGACCACTTTAAAGTACTAGGCGATGCTGGGTATCAGAATGATTTGTGTTTGCTGAGATGGGGGCTGAATTCACACTTGCTCCTGAATACAAGAAAGATAATAAATTATTCTCATTAATCCATGTTGTAATTTAGCCTTCAACTTCCTTGTCACAGTTAGTCTACTGCCCTGTGCATGCTACTAGGCAGAGACCAAGAGAACACACTGGGGTGAGCAGCAGTTCAAAGGGGAGAGTGGTGTGTTGTGAGCCAATTGCTGGTGCCTACGTTTCTTGTTCCCTCCTGCATCTTTGGCCATCAGCCGTTTGGAGCAGGGTAGAGAGTAGCAAATGGACTCACTCGCTTTTATGCAGCTGAAATGTGCTTTGAATTTTCCCCAGGTTGAGTAGCTCCACAGAGCAAAGTACTTCTTCCCGGCTCATACGGAAGCATAAACGCAGGAGGAGAAAACAAAGGATGCGACAGATTGACAGGGTAAGGTTGGCGCTGTAGCATACAGCGGGGTGGGTCATGTTTTTGATGAGTGCAGTGTATGCTAGAAAGAGGTCATGGGACTGATCCACAGCTCACTGAAGTTAGCAGAAAGATTCCTATCAACTCCTATGGGCTTTGGATCAGGTCCTTGAACTAGGAATCTTGAAGTATTATCACAGCTTGTTGTTTTTCTTCTGATCTCTGCCTTTGATGCTGAGTGACCCTGCTTCTTGTCCCATCTTCTCACTGCCACTTGCTCCCATGAGATAGCCTCAGTCAGGACACTGTTTTTAGTAAGGGGAAAGGTCAATGGCCAGGTTACTGCAGTATTGGGAGTCGGATCCTGCATCATTCTCTGCTCCCATTCAAGTCAATCGGAGAGGACATTCAGCTCTTAAGAAATGCTCAGTAACTTGCATGGATCGCCTCTCACTCCTTTCTGTGACAGTGCTACAACAGAAGAACCAGAATGACTCAGATGATGTATTATAACTTCACTTGTTTTCTTCCCATAAAAAATATATCACCAGGGACTTTAAAAACCAGAAAATGTTAATATCTTATTGCTAGAACTGAGTTAACAGAAGAGCTATTCTCAAATGTGTCTGCTGAACTTTGATTATGATTCGATTCAGCCAACTTTGTACCATTTTCTGCTTGCCTTTCTGTAAACTTTTGTGAGGTCGTGTTTTCTTTGCATGGATGTTTGGGAAGGAGCTTGGATCCATGTGAATACTAGGACTCCCATACAAATGGGTGTCTTAGCAACAGGAGTACTTTCTTGAGGTCATCTGGTCAGAAGCTGTACTTAGCTTACACAGCTCAATTAGACAATCCCCGATATTGAGGATTGCTATGAGCACCTTTCAAACAACCTATTTGGTGAAACACATTTGTTGAAGAATTCTGAATAAGGAATCAGTTTGAGGAAATCACCATGGGTTCCTAGATGGGTCCCATACAGAAGGAAGGTCCAAATCTGATCAGTTGGTTGCTCCTAGTTAGTTATTTTCATTGCCAGATTTTGAACCATTTAAAAGCCGGGATCCTTATCAAGCCTCTATTGTCTTTTTCCAGTCATCCTCATTCAGCAGTATCACCGATTCCACCATGTCCCTGAATATCATCACCGTCACACTCAACATGGGTAAGATTGACACGTAGCATCGCTGGTGTCAATTTTTATTCTTAATTTTATTTGAGTGTTGTAAATGTATATTGTTTGGGATTATAGTCCAGACTTCGCATGATACAATAGCTGAGCTACTGAAATTAGGGCTAGATCAAAGCTCTTTAAAAATCGGTGAAAAGATTCCCATTGACTTCAATGGTCTCTAATGTCGCTCAAGCACATAATGTTGAAAGTCATTACTTTTTGACAGCTGTCCAGACTGCCAAATGAAGCATGTGGTTCTCAGTCCAGTTCAGGGTGGGTGTGTGTCCATATCACATAACCCACATCAAAACTGTCTCAGACTTTTAATCTTCCTGGCAGATATAGTAGTTGGGCCATGACTGCAGTCATTGGAGAGGAACTTCTCCTCTTACTCCAACAAGTGGGGTAAGGAGGAGCTGCTAGAGGCTTAAATTACTGCCACCCATGCAGTCTCCATTTTTTGGATAAATAGATGCATTCAGGGCTGTCAGGCCAACACCTTTCACCAGTGCTGAATTCCCGCTACCCCAGTGATGTATGGAAAAACAAACACAACCTGGTGCTAAGTGTTTTATTTCTAGGTGCAGACAGGTCTTTTCATTACAGTCTCTCTCACTTATTTTCTTTAAAATGTGCAAATTTTCAACGAGTTGTATGAAAAAATAATCCAAGATCAGCAACCTCCCCCTGCTGTGATGAACATGCCAGGTACATATACCAAGCTCAGCTTACCCTCTTGGTCTGAATGTCTACAACACTTCTGTTGATCAGAGAGATGTGTGTCTTCCAGCTTTCTCAAGGCCATAGAGTAATACTCTGGAAGGACACTGAAAGCTGACAATCACCTTGCTTATTTTTCCCCCCCTCTGCCTATCTAGAAAAATATAATTTCCTGGGAATCAGCATTGTAGGACAGAGCAATGACCGGGGAGATGGTGGCATTTACATTGGCTCGATCATGAAAGGAGGAGCTGTGGCGGCAGATGGCCGAATTGAACCAGGAGACATGCTTCTACAGGTTGGTCCATGCCCCCCAAATTATGCCACTTGTTGAAACATTAGTGGCTTCAGCTCAGCCTTTCTGTCTGCTTCCCTCACTCCAGAACCTGTGAGTGAAATTCACTCTTGGGCAGAGAAGCTTGCATAAGGCCTACATACTACTAAAGTCCCCAGATCTTTGCCATTTAACTTGAGTTCCCCCTGCTGTCTGGCTGACCAACTCTGCAGCAATGGAAAATCTCTTCAGTTTCCCCACCAAATGAAAACAAAGTTAAGACCAATTAAATTTCAGGCCTCACAATACTTGATGATGCCCTATTAATTGCCATTGACATGGGACAGGGTAATGCTAGCCTAAATAAAACGTCCTTTCCCCTTTGGTCACAAACTCTGACCATCCTTGTCTTTTGTGGCATGTTCCAGGTAAACGAAGTCAACTTTGAGAACATGAGCAATGATGATGCAGTACGGGTTTTACGGGAAATAGTCTCCAAGCCTGGGTGAGTATATCACCAGATCTCTCTTTTCCCCTTCTCCTGAAATTAGTATTGGGCAAAACTCAAGAAGTTGAGCAGTTCAATCTGGATAAGCACTGAGAGTATGGGTGCTTATCCCAACTATCTGAACCATTTAGATTAAGTAATGACTAGGTCAGCCCCTGAGTGCTAACAGAACAGATAAATCAGTACAAACAGGTAGCTGTCTTGCTGATTCATTCCCTATGGAGTTCCGAAGGCAAAAGTCTCCTCAAAATGTGATTGGTCTATCTGACCATCCCTGGGCAGGAACAAATTAGTTCACTGCAATAGACTATCATTCTTTCAATTCTACAGGAAAAGGTAACTGAGTCAGCCATATTTATTTTCTTTATTTTCAGACCGATCAGCCTAACGGTGGCCAAGTGCTGGGACCCCACACCTAGGAGTTATTTCACTATCCCTAGAGGTAAGTGAGCAGCCAGGATAACAGCACTAAGTTGCAAGATTTTTAAAATCAGTGGCACAAAGACCTCAAGGGTCAAAGCATTTCCAGCTACCCTGTCATCTTGGGAAGCTTGTTCTTTCACACCCATTTGCAAATAGATCAGAATATCTAGTTCTAAATTTGGAAGTCCTTCCGTTGACTTCAGTGTACTTTGGACCAGGCCTTTAACCCTTTGCAGATTAGGTCCAAGGCTGTCTTAAACATTTAGTTGGCTGATGATCTGGAAGATAATAGCATTCTTAGAGTTAAAAGCCTTTGTTGTAGGCGTTTTAATTTGTTTAATTTCATAAAGAATCCAAAACAAAATTATCTACCTTTTAAAATGTATTTGGTGCAAATTTGGTTTTAAAAAAAAAGATAAAAATTGGTGAAAAGTAATGAGATCAAAGGCAGAATGCCCCAGTGGAAAGGGTGTTGGACTGGATGTCGGAGACCTGGGTTCTGTTCCCAGCTCTGCCACTGACCTGCTGGTAACCTTGGTTAAGTCTGTATGCCTCTACCTCAACCCTCTCTGTCTGTCTTGTCTATTTAGATTGTAATCTTTTGGGGGAAGGGACAGTCTCTGACTGTATGTACAGTACCTTGCACAATGGGGCCCTAGTCTCAGCAGGGCAGCTAGGCACTAACTATAAATAATTTCTCTAGTTTACTGAGCGCTATTCTACTCCACCATTGGTAGAAGGATACGCCTTTGCTAAACTGATTTTTGTCTTTTCTTCGAGTCGTTATTTAGGGTCAGATCCAAATCCCATTGAAGTCCAGGGAAGGATTTCCATTGGCTTCAGATAGCTTTGGCTCTGGGCCCTGGGTCAGGTCTCAGAGTATAATAGGAGAAGACTCCTTCCACAGTCACAGGAAACTGATCCCCTTGGATCTACTCCTCCCAATACTAACCCAACCGTCCCTGCTTAGTGACCATGTTAACTCTGTGCACGGGAATGACAATGACCCCAAGATACTGACCCTGTCCAAATAATTGTCTCCTACCCGCTCTCCCCCCATTAAATCCTGGCGAGGTGGATTCTGCCAGAAATCTGATTTGTTTCTTTCTTTCTTTGCTCTTTCAGCTGAACCGGTGAGGCCTATTGACCCTGCAGCGTGGATCTCTCATACCACAGCCATGACGGGAGCATACCCCCGTTACGGTATGAGCCCCTCCATGAGCACCATCACATCTACCAGCTCCTCACTAACAAGCTCAATTCCTGATTCGGAAAGTAAGTCGCACTGCGGCCAGCACAGGGCAGGTGTCTTCTGCTCAGGGCCGGCAGTGTAGAGCTGTACAAAAAGCAAAACAAGATGCAAACAAAACCACAAACACGACAACCGCAACATTTTTTATTTTTAATTTTAACTTGTGGGGAGCATAAAACTTTGTCGTTTAACACAGTGGTACCTCAGGGTAGGATGAACAAGATTTGGCTCCATGAGTTAGAAGAGCTTCCCCCACATCTTCCTATCAAATGTAGGGGTAGGGCTCCATCCTAATTTATCAGTCCCTTCAAGAACCAGCAACCATTTTCCCCCAGGTGGATAACCTTGCAGATCAAGAATTAGGGCAACATGTTAGGAAACTTTCTATTTGCTTTCAAAACAGCCGTCACGGTGTTTTTAATATGGTTTCATTGTGTTGCCATTTCTTTTTTGGAACGTTCTTAAATAAGCAAAAAACAAAGAAACCAAAACCAAAATGTGATGACTTTTGTCCTGCCATAGGAAATTAAGGTGCAGAGTCTTTCCTCCACTGGTCTGGTCTATTGTGGCAATTTCTAATTTCGCCTATCAGCCTAGCAAGTTATTATGGTTTCTTGTCTTGGAAATTTTAGAACTGAAGAAATAAGTCCTTCCTTGTTCTCTAGCGTGAGTGCAGGGCACAGTACAGCATTTGATTTTAAAACATGTGGCACTCAGGCAAGACAAATAAATACAGCAGATGACTTTTAGGCTCTTCACCACTGAGGAAAGCATCCCTATTCAAGACAACATGTGTTGAAGGGACTTAAACTAGTCCTTAAGTGCTGCCCTAAACAGGGATGGACTTGAGCACTTGCTTAAGTGTTTTCCTGAGTGAATGAAGAATAACGAGATTGGAAACTAAACAGACTCTGCAGGACAGGTTCATGGCTTCTTCAAAAACGTGGTTACCTAGTGTCTTGCGTTGAGCTGCTGACTCTAGCTGGTCCTCACTGTACAATCAATGCACTGACCAACTTAGCTAATGCTACAGTTCTGTACACACTTCCCTACTGCCCTGCGAACAGCAACATTAAACAGCACTTTTGTCTAAATTGGGATCAAATTCTTGTCTCATTCTCTTACTCCAAGAGTGGGGAAACCTGGGTGTGTGTCCCAAGCCCTTCTCCCACCACTGATTCCTCTGCGACAGGCAGGAACAGCTATGGTACTTTGCTGGCTGGCATAATTTTCAAAAGAAGAAAGAGGGAGGATCAGTGCAAAACAGATGCTTTTGGTGGTTATTCATAATAGTGTATCCTTATTTAGAAAATCAGGGCCAAGATTTTCAAAATCTTGCAATTTTGGGTCCCAACTTAAAACACCTTAAAGATGGCTAGTTTTCAGAGGATGGGTGCTCTGCACTTTCTAAATATCAGGCCCTTTAAGGTGCCTCAGATTGAACAACCAAATGTGACTAGTCACTTCCCAAAATATTGGCTTCTCTCTATAGGTTAAAAGAGGGGGTGGGAATAAATGGATCTAGCCGTATCTCTCTCTCTCCCCCACTCTCACACACACCCCTCTTTTAATCTCTTTGCTTTGTAGTGAAAATATTCTCAGTTGCTCAGGGTAATAAAGAAAAGAGATTGACTCTGTTAACTAACCGTGACACTGCCAATTATAGTTTAGGCATTATTTCTACTCTAACTTATTTTGCAATGAAATAATCTAAATTAGAAGCTCCTAAGGAACTTTACACCTTGAAAAGTGTTTCTTTCTTTCCTGCAGATATCCTGTATGGAAAAATCCTGTAGGGTTTAATACAGAATTATGGTGACCTTTTCATATATTTTTTTTACCTAATGTGTAGTAAGGATCTATAATTCCCCACAGATTCTGTAGGTTGCCTTAAAATTTCTGTGGGGAGGATCTCATTCTTCATTAAGGCTCCAATTCCGCAGCATACCACTGAAGCCAGTTTACGTAACTCATGAGATCAATGTTAGGCAAGTGCTTACGTACGTTGCTGAATTGGGGCCTAAAGTCTATAGGTTGTTTAAAGTCATTTCTGTAAATCTTTAGAGAAACCCTATTGGTTTAATTGCTAATGCGTTATATTGGATTTTTCCAAAGAGGAAAAACAAAAACAATAATAATCAAAAGTAGCCCTTCATTGACGATTGAACGACTTTTGGGTTAATGATCAATGACAGACTCTTTCCTGGACACGTTTGGCTGAAGTATTAAACTCCCCGTGTTGTCTGTGCTTGGGTGGTGCCTTTATATTTTAAAGTACCAGCAGGTCCTGCCAGGCTGCGTGGGCGCTCGCTCACTCACTCACTCCGATTTCATAAGCTGACAGCAGCTAGAATTACAGCCTCACCTTGAAACTCTGAAAGGGGAGTCATCTCTTTCATAGGTCTTGTATCTGGATCTCCCTAGACAGTAGGCGGCACCAGCAAAGGTGGGGGGGAATATTATCAGCCGTCAAAGGCAAGTGAACCACTTACCCCACCATTGCTTTATCTTGAGATGCATTTTTTCAGTCTTATACATAGTAAAGATTACTGGAGTCTAATATATCTGCTGACTGCTGTCAAACAATGAGAGTCTGTTACTCTGTTTACATTCCTCTTGAAACATTAATGTATCGGGTGCCTTGATGTATAGTACAGTGATCTGAAAATGTGGAACGCAGAGACACGCTCTTAATCATGCTTCTAAAATGAAGGTTGCTTGGGAGTGAAACCAGTTTCCTGGAGATAGCGTTTCATTTCTTGTGCAGGTGGTGTGTGCTGTCCCCATTTCCTAACACAAGCAGGAAAAAAATTGAAATCAGAACAAAACGGGAGATTAGTTTGGAGAGGGTGTGATTACAGGGGACTTGGAGGAGGGGGGGGTCAGGACTCCTGGATTCAGTGAGACAGTGGCACAGTCAGGAATGACCTTGGGTGAGTCCCTTAATTTCATTGTGGTTCAGTTTCCGCATCTGTAAAGTGTTGATTCTGATGCACATCAGACATGTCCTGAGGCTTCATTCATTCATATCTGCAATGCTCTGTGGGATCTTCAGATGGCAGGTGCCATAGAAGAGTGGTATTTTATTAGAAACTAGGCCGTCAGGACTAGCAATGGGGTTGGTAGCAAACTGCACTGCCATTCATTTGATTTTCCCCCTTTCTGGCTTCTCTACTTGGGGCCCGTCTGATGCACAGTGCAGGCCGCATGTTCAGATCTCAGGGGCGGGTCAGGAGGAAGAGAGGACCTCACATGTTAACCTCTCAGCCAAGCAAGGCAGAAGGTGAGAGAGAGCACACATCTAAACCCACAATGAACTAAACAAAGAGCTTAAATACTAACAGGGCTTTCTGGCCTTGCATTTCTCTGTCTAAGATCCTCCTAGATTCTCTCAGGGTTGTGTCGCAGCAAATATACTCTCAGCAAATATAAATATCAGTTTTACTATTTTGGCTGTCAGCGTGGAAGCAGACAGATAATGGAGCAGCATTAGATGAGTGCAAGTCTGTTATTTTGAGTACTGTGGTATGTCTCCTGTTTTACTCTGTTTATATAACGGGGCTGCGATAACGTAAATGGATTGAATGACTTCACTTTCCTTCCAGCCCACCCCCTTCACCCGTTAGCCTGGGGATCAGAATGAAAGTTCCTAACATCAGAGGTATTGGAGCAGCCAGTGTTATGTCAACACTTGTGACTTTGGGGGCGTCAAATGAAACCCACAACACAACGGAGCTTGGGTTTCTTTTTTGGCTTTTTGTTGGATTTGTTATATCTTCAGGTTTGTTCTCTCAAACACAGGACTCCTGATAGACCTGAATACTCAGTTAAATCAGACTTTTTAATTGATCGGTTCAGTTTTTCATATGAATTATTATTGAAAAAAGTACCTTGTTGTGTAATAATTTTCAGCCCATTCCAGGGCAACAGTCTCTTGCAGTTGCCTCTGGTTTTCTCTGTTGGGCCAGCTGCCTTCAGCCAGTACAAGCGCTAATGCTGGTTTATATATCAAAGGCAGAGGAAGCACCTTTACCCCTCCATTTTTAAAGGAGTAGATGGTCCTTCCAAGATCACCTAAATACCTTTATGTGACAAGTACGACAGTTTTCTATGGAGCTAGCCCCTGAGCATTGCAAAGTCACTCTTGCCAGCTGTTGTGTTTCGGAGTCTGATCCAAAAGCCATTGAAATCAATGGGAATCTTTTTCCATTGACTTTAATGGTGTTTGGATCAAGCCCTCACTCAGTCCATTGCTGTAGAATACTGTCTTGCTTTTTGAAAAGGGCATCCTGCCAAGAGCTACTTGTTCCTTCTGCGTGGGCCTTTCTTCTCAGCAAATATTGTACACACACACGTGCACTAAAATGTAGGTACAAAATAAAGATGGCATGAAGTGTGGTGCAACTGCATTGTCCTGCTGTGTGTACCCTTCCCATCACTAATCGCTAAAAGCGGAGAGGCAAAATTGACAGGTGAAGGTGCCGCTCAGAACCTAAAGCCATGGGCTAATGCAGCAATACTCAGACTGAGGCTTGGGAGCCGCAGGTGGCCCTTCAGTGTGTCTCCTGCGGCTCCTTGCAGCATATGATGTTAAAACACTGAGAGACTTAATTATTATCCAGTCTAAGTTCTTAACCAATCAGGGTGCTTTTACTGTGGTGTTAGCCAATTGTAGAACGCTTCGTCAGTCATTTTGCTGTGAGAATAATATATATATACTGAAACCATGAATTCACACTCCTGGGGATCTTTTGGGTAATGTTGATTGCTAATTTGGCTCCTGGACCACTGAGGTCTGAGTATCACTGGGCTAATTTATCTGATTCAAACAGTGGTAGGGTGTCACTGAGAGTTTTCAGATTTGCACAGCAACCAGCAAACTAAAGCCTCATGATCCAGCACCCTTCTACTTCCAGTGGTTTCTAAAGGCATAATACTGGTTTAGAGAGAGACCACAGGCCTCTATGAAAATCGAGTTTATTGCTCCCCACATATTTAAGATAGTCTTTTTTTTTAAAGTTGCTTTTTGTTACTAACCAAACTAACTTAAAGCAAAAGCAAAATCTTAGTGTTGCTCAGATGGTATAAGAGTTTAGAAATCTCGTGTATACAGCATGTGATGATGTATTTCAAGTGTGTAATTGTGCATAAATCAAGATCAATGTTTTGCATTTTCATTGTTTCCTACTTGTGCCTTTTACCAAAAGTGTGAGGGTAGCTGAAGCAAAGTGAAATCAGTTCCGTTGCTCTCTTAGAAAGGTGGGTGGCTTGTGAGTTGCGCTGTTTCTGCTGGAGATGGGCCTGGGCTGCAAATCTGGAGCTACATGATGGATATGAATTTTCCTGAACTGGGAGGATGGATTTATACTATGGGGATAGTGGGCAGCCCATTCAAAATACAGGACCACCTGTGAAGCTGGGAATTGGATCCAGGGTTTGATGGTGTTTGGGGTTCAGACCTGTCTCTAATCACTGTGATCTGTAGTGAGCTGAAGGCTTTCTCTCTGACTCTCTGGGAGAGAATGGAAGGAAGGGTATTAGGAACAAGAAGGCCAAGATAACCCAGCACAGGAGATCTGGCTGGCACTTCCTTCTGGGTTTTATCAGCAAAATGGATCAGCAAAGCAAATCTCTCTTGTTTCTAGCTGAACACTCGAGTCAGGGGAGCTGTGCACAATATGGAGTGGTGAAATGAGAAAAGCAGCAATGACTGATCGATGCTGAAACATGTAGAATTGGCTTTTCCAAATACTCTGCAAGAGAGGTGCATGACTAGGGGCATGTGTATGTTCTTGTTGGGTTTTGTTACTTCCCTGATTTGTAAGGCAGGACACCATTTGGGTACCACGAAACAAGTCATTTTCAAGGCATCCTCTAGCCTAAGCCTTGTTAATGATACAGGCTGTCTTCTAGTTTTCTGATCCACTTCCCTCCTCCCTTTGATGCTCGCACTGTGCCCGTCAACATCAACATTAACAGCCCTGATAGCAGCATAGACTGACCCTCTTCTTTCCTCGGGCGGGTGGCACCATTCACAGTGATTAACCCAAAGGTCTAGGTAGAAGCCAAACGTGCTTGTTTCCAGTGTCGTCTGTCGTACAACTGCGTGGGCTTGAATGTGGAGGGGACGTTCCCTGCAGTCCCTCTGGGTGCTCTGCAGTTTAAATGGAAAACTGCTGATGATTGGATCTGCCTCAGGAGCTCCCCCTAGTGAAAGGGGCTGGTCATGACTTACCAGGCTGGAGAACTCAGGACCTGTAGGGTGCCTGCACCGCAGTGACTAAACTGTTCATGCCAGGCAGAACCGTTACAGAACTGGTGTGAAGACCATATGGTTGTGCCGTTACTGAGGACAAGCCGGGGAAATCTTGTGGTCGTGTCTTGCCTCTGCTTTGGAAAGCTGTGTCTTGAAAGGCGCAGTCCCAATGGGGAGCTGAAAAGTAATGCCTCCCCCTGCAGACGTGACTGAGCTCAGGGAAGCATCTCACTTCTCTTCCTTTCAGAACTAGAAGAATCGCCCTTAACTGTGAAGAGTGAAATGGCGACTATTGTCAAGGTTATGCAGTTACCCGACTCAGGCCTGGAAATCCGGGACAGAATGTGGTTAAAAATTACCATCTCCAACGCAGTGATAGGTAAGTGGATCCCCCCCAGCTGTTGCTCAGGTCACCCAGCGGCCTGTGAGAAATGGGCTTTGGGAGCTGCCTTTTAGAACTGCATTGACTTTTTTCTTGTGTATATTTGTGAAAGACTCTAAATTATGGAAGGGAAGAACGAATGGTTCTAGTTTGAACTAGTGGTGGGCTACAGTGGTGCAAACTTCCCCCACCCATTGTACCACTCACCTGAATTCATTGAGAATACCATTGCCGTTCCCAGCCTGTGCCTACATGCAGCTCTGGCAATGCGTCTCAGTCCAGGATAGCAGCACCCCCTGCTACTCCAGACCTGGACACTCACACGGCTCTTCCAAGCATCTCAATCGTGACCTGAACTATCCCAGCTGTTCTGGTCTTGAACAGAGACTGGCAAGTGACCCAAATGGTGTTTTCATGCTGTATGCAAATGTGTACTAAGCTTTAAGCAACATAAGTTACTTTCACTTGTAACCTAACCAGGACCCTACACTGCCTGGAGTCTGCACCCATTCTGACCCCCCGTATCTGCTGAAAAACCATCACTGTCTGTATAAACACTGTCAATTCAGATTGTCTTAATTCCTTCTAATACGTATTATATAAAAAAAATATTTCCACGCATGATTTTTTTCCCCAGCATTTAAATGAATAGGTGCTCCAACTGGATGCAGGGTTGTTCTTCATTTCCTGGCCTAAACTGACAGCTGGTGGTGGTTAGCATTGTTACACAGCTGCTCCATGCCACCCCAGAGGTGGATGCATTTCAGTGGCAGGCCAAGTGATCTCCAGATGAAAGGTGTTATGAAAATATGATATTCTGAAGCTTTCTGGGGCAGGGACTGACCTGCATCTATTTTTTTGTCCATGCCTAGCACAGTGATGCTCTGACCTGATTGAGGCACTAATGCATTATGATAGAGGATGGTAATAGGAGTTTGAAAATGCTCTTGATGGCTAAAAGTGACCTTGGGATGTTTCTCCTTCTCTTTCTCCATTCCCCACTCCCATTACAGGGGCAGACGTGGTCGACTGGCTTTACACGCATGTGGAGGGCTTCAAAGACAGACGAGAGGCTAGAAAGTACGCCAGCAGCATGTTAAAACACGGCTACCTCAGGCACACCGTGAACAAAATCACCTTTTCAGAGCAATGCTATTATGTCTTCGGGGACCTCTGCAGTAGTGAGTTCCTCATCTGTGAAGGGAAAGCCGCGTGTGTGCAGGAGGGGAGGGCCAGCTCCTCCGTTCTGGCAGGAAGCCCAGGGCAGCCTCCTGTGGGATTTCACCAGTGTGGGGATTTCCATACACCCACCCCTGAGTCATGTGATCATTAGCCGATATTTCCCCCTAGGAGAAGCAACTGGGTCGCCTGGGTAGGAAGGATGGGCTAGTGGAATAGGGCGCTGGACTGGGGCTCAGGAAATCTGGGTTCCAATCCTGACTCTGCCACAGGCCTGCATGTCCTCAGGCCTCAGTTCCTCCTCTGTAAAATGGGGATAGTATTTTCCTGCCTTACAGGGAGCTGGGGGGCTGTGCGGGACTCAGATGCTGCAGTGAGGCGGGCTCTATAAGTATGATCTAAAATCAAATAACGATTCCACACCCTGACACGGGTGATCAGCAGAGGCAGTCCGTCTGGCCCTCCTTCCATGTACTGTTTCCCGCCAATGCCTCTCGCTCTGGAATTCCTTCTTCAGGTCACTTCAGGGGCTCCCAGCATGGCAGTGTGTTATGCACCTCCATTACTGCAACGGCTTTATCCTCACCACATCCCCCAGAGTTCAGGGCGGATCCCCCTTTCACAGAGGGGATTGAAGTTACATCGGCGCTTGGAGCTCGGGCTGGGATTCCCAGCTTGTGCAGACATGCCAACTGTCCTCAGGCTGTGCGTTAAAACCAGGAGCGAGGCCGCAGGAGCACAGACAAGGGGAACAGCAGTGTGGGCTAGCTGCCCTGAGCGCATCCCACTGGTGCCCAGGCCGGTTTCTACTCGGGACGGCTGTCCTGCGCTGTCCAGGGTGCCACGGCTGCAGCGCTCGTTTTAGCGTGCTAGGTCAGTGAGAGCTCGTGCACGGGTGTAGACGGTAGCCTGGGCTTGCCCACGGTCACACAGGGAGTCTGAGGCAGAGTCAGGCATTGAACCCTGATCTCCTGAGTCCCAGTCTAGTGCCTTAGACACAAGGCCACCCTTCCTTAGTCCACCGGAGCGCGGCTGGGTTATCCGTTGGGTCGCACTGCAAGGCCCAGCTCCATGCTGAGATGCTGCAGGGAAACGTGAGCATGTCTTTGCGGGGGGCTGGTAGCGACAGGCAAATGACAGGAGGTTTGGGGAGTCGGCTCGGATCAGGACGGGTTGCATGTGCACACTGGAGAATATCAGTCCCTCCATATTAAATATTCATGCCTGCTGCACCCTGGGTAATGTTTAGATTGAACTGCTGAGGTTACGTCCCAGGTCAGCCTGCTCGCTGGCGTCGTACAGGATGATAACAGTAGGTGGAGAAGTAGGGAATGTTACTATCCTCCTGTTTTCTTTCTTCCTCCAGATATGGCTGCCTTGAACCTTAACAACGGTTCTAGCGGAGCCTCGGATCAGGACACTCTTGCTCCACTACCGCATCCTGCTGCACCTTGGCCATTAGGTCAGGGATACCCCTACCAGTACCCCCTGCCCCCTCCGTGCTTCCCCCCAGCATACCAGGACCCAGGCTTCAGCTACGGAAGTGGCAGTGCGGGTAGCCAGCAAAGTGAAGGTAAGCCTGTGTGGTTCGCATGCACTGCTATCACTGCTCCCATTACCCCCGGCCGTTTGCTTGAGTTTCCTAGTCCTGGCTGCGCTCCCCTCCTCGGGGTCTCGTATGCTCCACGCGTGGGATCTGTTGCGACGGCATTGAATCAAAACTCTCTTTGCAGACTCAAGGGAGAGGAGAGCCTAGCCTTTCAGCAACGCAGCGTAACTGCCCATTAGGTTTTAACTGAGCCGGCTCAATCTCCCATCCATGGAGCTAGCTAGAGCTCAGCACGCAGAGCAGGAACCAAAGGGGAACTAGATACAGTGCTGTCTGTCCTGTCCAATGTGGCATAGGTATCTGTACCTTTCCTACCCCACAGCATTACATAATAACACTCCTAGATCCCTAATCCCATAATAACACTCCTAGATCCCTAATTAATCCAGTGTCAATGACCCAGTCCTCACCCTGGGAAAGAGCTCCATAGATAGCATCGTTGCCTTTTTATCAGCTGGCAGGCGGAGACCCTGAGAGGCGAAAGGCCTGATTTTCACGGATGTGAGCCACTGATCTCCGTGGACGCGGAGAGTGCTCGACATCACTGAAAATCGGGCCATGAGTGGCTTGCTTAAAGCCGTGTGACAGAACTGAGAATCAGTGACAGAACTGGGATTCGAACCAAAATACTCCGGAGCTTCCACTTTCATACTGAGTGCAGAAGGACATTCGCTTCCTCTTGTTTGAAACAAGCAAGAAGAGTGTTGTCTAGAGCAGCCAGCCAAATGGATGGATGATCAGGATGGTCCCTTCTGACCTTAAAGTCTGATCCGATGAGACTGCAATCCCGAAACGCCGTTCCGCAGGGAGCAGAATTACTTTTGCTCTGATGCATGCATGTTGCATGGGTTACACAAATGTCCCACCTCCTTTCCAGCCCTAGGATCCATTTGCTACTTCATTCTTCTGAGCATAGTAAATAAAACAAGAATCTGTGGTCTGACTGCCCAGTGGGGGGGCCCTGCAATTTCTTAAATTCACTGCTTCCAGTGTGAATATCCCTCTCGGAAACATTGCCAGTAACCAAGAGGCAAAGCTCAGAAGGAGTCTCCAAGCTTGGGTATGAATCACGTTACCCAGAAAACATCTAGTCATTTGCATGCAGCCCCTCCAGATTTAAACCAGCCTCTTTCGCTTTGCAAACCCAGGCTGGAAATCCCATCTCAAGAACTCTCTTGAGAGATTTCCAGAACTCGCCCTTCCAGCCTCAGCAGAAAACAAGTGTGAGTTGGAAGGAAACCAAAAAAGTTCAGATCTTTAGGGAAAATGCACATCAGGTCCATTCTGCCACTGGGGGACACTGATTTTTCCTCAGGTGGTTCACCGATCTCTGTGAACAACAGATTGCTAGCGCTTTGCTGCTGGAATAGGAAAGGTACAGTGTTTTTATCCATGCATCCTGGGTTACCAGCTAGGAGAGTTTTGTTAAAGGCGATGGGAGGGTTTCATTTTAAAGGGTTCAACGCTTTTTCCTTGGTCGTCTTTTGGAAACTACACCGCTGTGTTGTTTCTTGTTTTGTAATTGTGTTATTCCCTTGTTTTGTTCTGAGCAAGCATTAGACTGAAGGATTCATAAAGGAATGGCTGACGCTAGGGGATTGGTAAGCTTCCAACGCCTCCATAAAAATAATGACTTCATAGCATGATCATTTAGACTCTTGTAACCCAAATGTTTAGCTGTTTTTCCTCCTTTATTTTATTTTGAATTGTCAGAGGCGCTTTGCCTGTCCCAGCACATAGTGTTGGAATACCATGACGTTAGCAGCGTGAGCCATCTGATTGACCTCAGAGCTTAGCTGCGTAATAGTGGTAGAACACCTACAGGGGAATGACATCAGAAATCTTCCTGTCAAGGTATAGGCTTCACGATGCTGCGTGAGTGCCTTTTGTCAGCCTTTTTGCTTTTCTTCCTGGATCCTGCTTTATTAGTCCAATAAGTTGCTTCCAGATGCATCCACCCATGCTCTCCCGTTGTACGTCTGGTGGAAGGCACATGGGTGCCGGCCACACACTTCAGCTGTTGAGGGTGCTAGACTGGGCAGCTAGATCTAGTTGCATTGGGCATTCAGAAGTGTGAATGACTGACTGAAGCGTCAAGTGAGCAGCCGTTGAGGGTGGAGCAATAATGCAGCTATTAAAAAAAGAGACAATGGTTCTGGTAGGTTGGTAAAGACCCATGGACAGCAAAGGGGATATCCCTGGATTTCACTCACCAGTGAGTTGCAAGGTCTCTGTCCAGATCTGGAAGGTGGGTGTCCATGTCACACAGTCAGTACCTCGTTGGCAGTCATCAGACCAGCCAAGGACACTGGATTTTCTTCTCCTCTCAAGAGGCGATGGTCTATTTGGATTTGTGATGTGGAGAATTGGAAGGGCAATAAAAGGAAGTTTGTCCTGCTATTGCCTGAATCGTACTATTCTGGGGAGGATGTAGTTCTTTGTAAACGGAGGACTTAGTTCTACAGAGCTGTCAGTCCAGCTCCTGTCACCCCCACCAAGCTGAATGCAATGCCACCTTCAGCAGTGACGGTGCTGATGGGGTAAGTGAGCCTCCGTTCTGGGGTCTGATCGTGAATAGCAGCTCACACGGACACGTTTCCTTTGACGTAGGCTCAAGCTTTAATCTAAGAACATTACTACAGAGTCGGTATAACCTGCCCACCATAGAACTAGACCGTGGGATGAGAACATCCAGGGGCCAGTTTGTGCCATCAGGTTTTAAACTGAGCTCTCGATCCATGGGAATTCCTGCTCGAAAACTGATGCTATTGCGCTGGGGCACTTGAGGGGAAAAGGAGACTTGTCTAGTGCTCAAAGGGTTACCACACAATGTGATCTCCTGCTGTAAACAAGGGCCCACTCCATTGGAATTTCTTTCTGTCCAGGTGCTTCTTGATTTTGAAAAGCAGTTGCCAGAGGACCTTGCAGTCAGATGTGTGTGATGGTTGCCATTGTTTGGGTGGCGATGGGCAGAGACAGGGCCATTCATTCCGGGATGAATTACAATCACTGCCTTGTGAGACGTCTCTGTCTGTGTCGTGCTGGCCTCTATCCTGCCTGGAGTGGGGGCTGGAACAGTCTGCCTAATTATGCTCTGATGTCTGTTTTTATTAGCTCATTAGGAGATGTTTGATGATGAAACTCAGCATTTATGCAGCACTTTGTTTTCAAGGGTTTAGCAAACCAATCCTTACAACGCCCCCCTTCCTCCCCCCCAGGTGGCAGTGAAGTAAATATTACCACCGCTGTTCGTAGATGGGGAAACTGAAGCACACGGCAGTTAAGTGTCTTGCATAAAGCAGACGGGGCAGTTGGTGGGGACTAGGAATAGAATTCACCAGTTGCAGGCTCCTAGTCTTGGGCTCCAACCCCTAGTCCACACGGCATCTCAGGTATTCCACGTTCTGCGGCTGCCTCTGTCCTCAACCTCTCTTGTGCTCCAGTGGTGTATGGATGGTCTCCGTTGCCTGGGAGCCAAGCCTACATTTGCGCCCCCCCAAGGCCTCACAAACACACCCGGCGCAGGGCAGGAGGGGTCCTGGTGCCATCCCCAGCTGCCCCGGGGAAGGGGGTGGGTCTGTACCTGCAGGAGGAGGGGGGGGCACAAATTCAGGCTTGGTTCTGCCACCCCCCACTCCCTGCACTTACCTGGCACAAGGGGCCCGCCTTTCCCGCTGCAAGGCACCGGCTCGGATGGAATGGCCTCACCTCCCCCTCCAGCCTGGGGGGAGCACCAGGTCGGCCCTTCGTGACGGGCTGAGGGCAGGGGTGCAGGAGGCTGAGGGGCGGCTGCTCCCACTTCCGCTTCCGTCCCCCCCTGTGTGTTGTGAAGGGCCTGCCTGGCCCCTCCCCCCAGCCTGGGGGTTGAGGCCATCCCATCCGAGCCGGCACCGGGCTGTGAGGCTGGAGCGGCGGGTAAGTGTGCTCTGGGCCAGCCCTTCACGACGGGCGGAGGGCGAGGGATGCAGGAGGCTCTGCACCCCTCAGAGCCTCCTCCATCCCCTGCATGTTGTGAAGGGCCGGCTCGGCGCCCCACCGCAGGCAGGCCCCTGGCCGCCCCTCGGTACACCACTGTTGCGCTCTGCGGGAGACTTTGAGCTCTCTACTACACCGGGCCGGGCCAGGCCAGCCTGATTTTCTTTCCTCCATCTCCTTTGTTTGCCTTTTCTCAGTTTTGCACTAGAATCTCATCAGCGGAAGGAGAGCCGTGCCTAGCAATAGGAGTACCTATGATCCTCTCTTCTCTCTTGTCTTCCATTGCATTAACCATCAGTGCTGTGAGGACTTCAGAGGAGTAGCAAGCATTTGTTCAAATTCAGAGTCTGGCCCATTGTTACGAGGCTGTGGAGTTTGTGCACAGGCATCATTTTTCAGAGGGATTTATACAGCCTCTGTTGAGAACATCTGTCTAGAGGCATTTGCATGGTACATGGCAATCTCCATGTAACAACGCGACACGCTGGCCTGTGAAGGCCACTACAACCACAAAACACGCAAAACAATGACGGGTTATGTAGGAATCTGCCTATGGTTCAGACCCTAATGCCACCGAAGCAAATAGAAGGACTTCTGTTGACATCCGCGGGTTTGGCTCAGGCCCTTAATTTGAATCTGCTTTTCTTACCAAAGACTGATCCAGAAAAGACCAGACGAGCTTCCTTTTGAAGAAGAAGTTCCCTGGCAGGATAACCCATTTCTGTGTCGGGGTTTCTGACATCCACGCATGGAGTCAATCACAGTGTTAGAAGGAACCTAATTTGGGTTTAAGAATAGAAGCCCCTCATCCCTCCATTTCCTGCCTTTTCGTCTTTTCCTTCTCTCTGTACCAGCCTCCAGCCAGTGGGGTGGCGTGGAAGCAGATGGGTTTCAGGCTCTCGTTTTAGGCTAGCCAATGCTTTCACCGGGCTAGCTGTGGAGGGTCTGTGTGTATCCTTGCATGCCCACCGCCTTCTCAGCTTTGTTCTAGCAGGTGTCGTGTAGCCATCCATAGCATGCTGTGCTTGACGTGGGCCAGAGTTGGCCATTGTCATTGTTGCCACCGTGGGGTTTCAGGAGGCGTTGACGAATGGGGAGAGGCAGAAACATGACTGACTAACCCTCCCTCTCTGTTCCTGTCGCTCGCCATCCACAGGAAGCAAGAGCAGCGGCTCGAATCGGAGCAACAGCGAGAAGAGCCGGAGAGCTCTCGGCAGGGAGAAGGACCGCAAGTCAGCCGGAAGCGGCAGCGAATCCGACCACACCGCCCACAGTGGGGGCGGAGCCAGCATCGTGCGGCGCGAACGGCCCGTCAGCCAACTTAGCCACCGGAGTCACGTCTCTGCCACCCACAGCGAGAGAAGCCACCACAGCCACCATTCGTACGGGCCTCCGGGGGTCCCGCCCCTCTACAACCTGCCAAAGCGAGGCTCCAAAGTCTACGGGACAAGCGGACCACCCGGTGGGCCTCCCGTTAGAGAACTAAGTTCCGTTCCTCCAGAGCTGACGGGGAGCCGGCAGTCCTTCCAGAAGGCGATGGGCAACCCTTGCGAATTCTTTGTTGACATCATGTGAGCGGAAGTGCCTTCAGACTCTGTTTTGGGGGGGGAGGGGAGGGAGGGGCTTGATTTTGTTGATGTTGGGGTTTTGGTTTTGGGGGTCGGGGGGGATTGTTGCCGAACACTTTAAGAAAGAAAGCTTGCCTGTCTTGCATGGAACACCTTCCTGCATCTCAATCGTGTGTTGCAAAAAAAAAAAAAAATCACCTGGGATTGTTAAAATCAGCAAATCGATGGCATCTTTTCTTTCCTCCTTTTCTCCCCCTTTCTCCCCATGTTTTTTTAATGTGATTGATGACTGTATATTCACAGCCTAACAAGCTTTGGTCATTGTGGCACCTACTTTCAGTGCAGTTAGTGCATATTCTTGGCTGATTCAAGACTATTATATCATATGACTTCTAAATTTCCAGTAATGCATCATTAGCACCTTTATTTTTTTTCTCTCTCTCTTTGTCTTACCAGAAACACTGGCTACTGTGATTGATTTCTCTCTCACATGCGTGGTATATAGCAAAACACAACACAAGTGGCTGTGACGCCTGAAAGCGTATGGGTGATATGTAAAAACGGGCAGGCACAGAGCCAAATTTCCAGCAGTAGGCAAAGATCTGATTCGATGTAGAGCCCTACCTTCCTCTGCTGAGTAAAGAGAATTGTCTTTCATTTTGACACCACCTTATCACAATCATGACACCCCTGATGATGGGGCATGTCCATTTTTGTCTGGTTGTAACGTTGCTGTTGTAAAGGTTGTTCCTGCAGCAGTGGCGCAGTTGTCGCTATCTGATTATGCAAGATAAAGAGGGGATATTCATCCTATTCCTTCCCATCTCAGTGGCTTTGCTGCTAATTGTGGCAGCTGCCTTTTCCTCTTGGGTTCTGAATAAGATCTTCTCGGCCTTACCCTTCCCAGGTTCACCTCTGCAGTAAGTCAAAATTGTGGGGTTGGCCATTTGCAGCGGAAATGGTTACCAAGTGGGTGCATTCTGAAGGCAGACAGGACTAGTGGTTAGTAAAGGTGGTAAGGGAAATGCTTTTATGAACAGCTCATAAATGCTAAAGTGGATTAATCTTTATACTCGATGCACACTGAAACCTGGGCCAAGGGTCCCACTCCCAGCAGGCAGCTTTCTCTTAAGCCTCTGCTGTCACCCTTCTCCAAGGATTTCAGTCCTATGTTGTTGGACCTTCAATTAAAACCCACCTCTATTAGTCAGCTTTTCCTGATGGATTTGAGGATAGGTGCTTAAATCACACTTCACTGTATATAAAAGATTTTCCCGCAGTATGAAGGTCCCCCCTGCTATGTTCCTTGCATTGTTGTTGGCATGTAGAAGAAAAGATGTATAGCTGTATGCTGCTGTGATTTCATGTTCCCTTGTAATCCTGCTGCAGCACTAGTGACTTCCCAAGCAGTCTATTTATCATGTCATGCAGCCAGGGGCGGCTGCCACAGCTTTCTCTTTTGCTTTTCTTAGTGGAATTAGAAAAAGACAAAGGATAAAACTTGCAAAAGTAGCTAACTGACTTAGGATCGCGGGTCTCCTTTTCAAAAGCGACTTAAGGCACAGAGCAACCTGATAGTCAGAGTGTCTTGGGGCATGTCTAAATAAACAGTTAGCACATGGCAAGCTGGGGTGTGTATCTGCAGCACTTCATGACCATGTGGACCCTGCTGTTGCACCCTCAAAGTTCCCTAGTGTTTCCCCAGCCATTCATCAGTGCACACTAGGGAACTCTCCCTGCACAGTGGCAATTACACTCCAGCTTGCCACACGCCCAACTCCTCGTTTAGACAAGCCTTTAGGCTTCTGCCTGTCTAAATCCCTTTTCCTAAGTCACCCATTTGCTAGCATCACCCAGCTGTTTTTCTGAAAGCACAGCTTTCATTGAGACTCATCTAGGTCCCGCACATATACCGGCTAAGTGGCAAAGTTGCTGGTTGGCCAATATAAAATGTCATGATCCTTTTAAAACATGGAGCTATTCAGCAAGGTTCTTATTCATTTTGCACTTAGGCATAGCCGCACAAATACTAATTACACTCAGAAATTCATGTTAAAAAAAATCAAACTTTAAAGCAATCAAAGAAATCAGGGTAAATCATCCCTTACTTTTGCTGAATCTCAAGGAGACGCTGTTTAAAAAAAAAAAAAAAAAAGAAGAAAAGTCTGTGACTGTATTGACAATCTCTGGTGGTTCTGCTTTTAAAACAGTTTTTTACTTCTCTGCTTACTTATTTATTTTTTTCAGGCTCACTTTATCTGAAAGCAAAAGTTATGGGATCAGGGAAAAAGATTGTAGTATTAATCTGGTGGGGCATACAGAAGGGGGGGTGATTGTAGGCTGAGCTTTAATCCAAGTGTTTTATTTCCTTGTATGTCTTTTCAGCAGTTGCAGATACACACTTGCTGTATTTTTTTCTTTATGTTCTTGTTGTGGTAAGTGCTTTTGGCAGAAAAACTGCTGTGTCCTGTTGGCCTTTTCTGCTGTGTTGAAATGATTGTGTTACGTATTTCCGTGTGCATGGGTGACTCTGGAAGCAGGCTGACACAGTCCATATGGTAGGTGTGGGAAGGCGCTCATCTGCTGAAGGATGCAGGCTGCCAAGTCTGGCTTTGACTGTGGATTAGGAATCAACCTGATTCTATCCAAACTGGCTCCAGCTGAGATCAAGCACCCAGTTCAGGCAAAATATGCGCTGCTGTGTGTGTGATGGCAGGTTATTCAACAATGAACAGCATTTAGATTCTTCTGTTCCCTGAAGAGCCATGGGAGGAATGTTCGTGCCCGTTCTATCAATGGTGCAATACCTCACGGCTTCTGTATAATACACAGGGCCTGATTCCCCTCCCCCTTCCCTTAGTGGATCACAGAATAACTCCACTGAAGTCTATGGAGAGGGCAGGAGGAGTAAGGGGGGAACCAGGCGCAGAATGTTTCACTTATTCATGGGTGAATGGAGGGAGAAGATCTTCAAAATCCTGCTGATGCCTTTAAATAGGTAAAAGTTTATCTCTGAAGCCTGGGCTTAATTTTGCCAGCGTATACTACCCGGTGGAGTGCTTCCTCCAGAGAGAAGTGCCCTTGAAGTCAATGAGGCAGTCGTAAGTGCTACACCAGGTGGTGAACAGCTGAAGGGTCAGGCCCTTAAAAAGCATCTAGTTTCTCCGCAGAGCCCAGTTAGTTTGCTCCTTTTAAGGTCAGGGAGCTAGCACGGCTCTAGAATGTATACTTGACCTGTCCTCCTCCCACTGCAATGAAAAGTAATGGGCTCACCACGTGAAGGATGTGACACTAAAGGGGTTAAAATGACAAGCTGGCCTCATAACAGGGGTCTGAAACAGTATTTGAATTCTGGAGGAGGGGAAAAAAAAGTGAGAACTAACAAAATCTGCCTGTGCGCTGCAGCTGGACTTGCACTATTATTTATTCATTCCTGTCAACAGCAATTAATAAGGACTAACAGGTGTGTTTTGTGGATTAGAGATAATGTATGTGGCTAAGGGTTTGGGATGGTGCCTCCTACCGGAATGTCAGGGTAATGCACCCACCTAATGTATTCATACAACTCTCTAAGGAGTAAGATTTTGGCAAATGGTTTATTAGAGTCTTAAAGGCACTGCTGTTGTCTTTTGACCTCGTGTTAACACATTTGCTTTTCAGAGGTAATAGTCCCTGGACACCTTTATCCAAAGGTATATTGGATGGCAAACAATGATGCCCAGGCGCTGAATTTTGATACTTTTGTTGTTTTTGTCAAATTGGCAGTCCCATCTTGAGACTGACAGCTGATGAGTTGATGTAATTGTTTTTGTTTTGCATTTAACTGGATTGTAATAAGATTGACTTTAAAAAAATTAATTCTAATCAGTGATTAGAAATACATGTAAAGAATTTATGTACAGTAGAGGGGGAAAACGTTAAACGATTTTAAATAATGAAAACCCAGACTATCACCTATTCTAGTATTGGTTCTACTCCGAGAGTAACCTTTTACTAGCATGGACTGCACTGTTCCTGTTAAATGTCTATTGCATAATTGAATTCTTTTTTTTTGTAGATATTGTATTAAAACCCAAGTGTCTGTATAGTTAATATATAGCTGCTTATGTGTAAATGCTATTTTAAACACTAAAAAAGCTTTTAATTTTATGTGACAACTGCACCCAGTGTCTTCCCTTTATTGATGAGGATTCTTTGCACTTCTGTAGCACCTACCATCCAGGGATCTCCGTCACATCTTAGAGCTCCCCCCTTAGGGGAGGTAAGTATTCTGTCCAGTTGATAGGCAGAAATGTGGTCTGGAGGTCAGAGCAGGAAACTGGAATTAGTAGTCATTTCTCCAGATGCTCAGATACTAAGGTGTATGGTTCAAGGGAGCTAAGGTGAGTACATAGAGGCACAGAAGTTAAATGAGTTAAATAAGAGGTGGGAATAGAATCCAGATGCCTGACTGTCCAGATGCAGGACAATGAGTGAAAAGAGAAGAGCCCAGGAGTTACTGGCTGTGCTCAGTATTTCTGACAGCCGGGCCCTGAGCTTGTAACCAGTGCATTTGAGCAGAAAGCATGCTTGTCTCTTTAAAAGAGAGGAGGCTGGATTAATTAGCATATCTCTTCCCTCTTCCTGAGCCTGCCTTTGGGAAGGAAGAAGTAGGCAAAGCTTGTGGGAGCACAAGGATAATGTAGATGGTGGGATATTTTGCATTAGATGGACCAGGGTGTTATGAGTCCTGGGCCCAGGTTGGAACAAGGTGTCTGAGCTGCAAACCCAAGAAGTGAATGAGAAATATTTCCCACTGTCTGAACCCACTAACGTGGTCCTGTGGCTAGACTCACTTTGTTCTGGACTCTGCACAACTGCCCCAGGTGAGACGGAAACCGGGATCCTGCAGGATGCCAGATTGCAGACCTAGGAAGTGAGTGTAGAGAGGAAACCCTACCCAAGTGCCTTTGATAAGCAGCATAAAGAGATCCGTCCTCTCTTCCTATAAAGCCTGATTTGACTGATAAGGCCTTGCACAGGGATTCTCCCTATTGCATGATGGGGATAGACTCCCCCTCCTAGGCTGCAAAGAGCCAACAGAACTGGGGGTTGCTCACAGTCATCATGGAACCATTAGGAAACCCCTAAACACCCCGTGGGCCTGTCATGGCTAGTACTGCCCTGTAGCCGATATGGACTGGAGACCCCTTCCCTGGGCTGTGTGCAGAAGAATTTTCCCAGCTCTTCTGTCTTCCAAGCCCTGCGTGCCTGTGAAGGGCAGTTTGGAGGGAGCTGAGAGGAATTTGGCTAAACGTTGGATACTAATCCCGATTTAAAGCACAGTCCAGAGTTGCTCTGGTGTCAGTGGGAGGGGAACGGGGCCGGTATTTCTTTCCTCTTTTGAAAATGCTGATTGAAAATGACAAACTGCTGCATGGTCGTGAAATCGTCACTTGGATCATCTCACAAATGACCACGTAGCCTTGAGTACAGTCTCTGATGATGGGGACTTCCATCCATAAAGCCAGATTCTGATACCTTGACTTGTGCTGAGTAAGCAGCTTACTCCACAAGAAGTCCCACACACACAGATTTCTGTATTGCCACATGCACCGGCTCCTACCTTTCCAAAAGAACTTCAGTATGCAAGAAATCCAAAGGAAGAGTTGTGTATATGATGCATTGCAAACTTCCTGTTTCTCGAATGTGTTCAGCGTGTCCCATAGATTAATGTCTGTTTATGTCCAGTCGTCAAGGGAATTAAATTGATGGGATAATTTTTGTGCAACTTAGTGACTAGCTGATAAAAGACCAAAGATGTCAGAAACTTCGGACCAACTTCCAAGTGGGGAAAAAAATAAAATGGGGAGCTCTCAGAAAAAAGGCTTCTTGCTTCCAGAAGGTTCTACCTTAGGTACTTTTGAGTGGGACTCACTGAAGGCACTTTCAGATAGGACTGTTACATTTTAATGTAGATTCACAGGGGCAAATATTGATCTCGTGCCCAGCCCCATGGAGCCATCACTGCAGACCCCAGGCCATGTCACCTTCTGAGGGGCAGAGAGAGACAGCTGGGGCCAAAGGGGGTGTGTGTAGAGAGTGAAGGTGTAAAACACGGCTGAAGGAAGAAAAGGTCAGAGCGAGAGAAGAAAGACATTCTGCAGAGGTGTATGGAGAGGGGAATACGTCTCTCACCCACTACAAGGCGTTTTGGCCCCATTTACATGCAGAAGAGACAGCAAATGTTGGAAGCGAAGGTCACCCTCTGCTCAGGTAGATCTCCACCCACTCTACCCCCACCCCTTCGCTGCTGTTCTAGCTCCCTGTGGAAAGGGCCTCGGTCATCTGCGTTATCCATGGAGTGTGACTGCCACCCACCTCTGCTTGGCACCTCCAGCCCTGCTGCTTTGAAGGTGATGCATCCACACCGGCTCCCCTTTAATGCCACGCTCTCTTCTGCCCACCTTAACTTCACACGGTTGAATTTTGGGGTGCTTAATTTTTGGGCTCCCTACGCTGTGGGGTGTGCTTGCAAACAGGCATTGGTCATGCAAAGACAGTGATCAGTTCGGTCCCCAAGCTGGGCAATGAAATGCTGCTTGTATATTTCAGATCAGAGTATTTTGATTGCCCCAAAAGATAAGTCATCCAGCTTTGGGTGCCTAGATTTCCAGGCTGTGCTGAGGCCCCTGGGAGCAAAGGTCCCATCAGATGCAGTTTCAAACCCACTGTCCTCTCTGTAGGTGGAGGCAATCTGGCCTAGGAGATAGAACGCTGGACCGGGCCCCAGGAAACCAGCATTCTAGTCACAGCTCTGACACTCGGTGACCTTGGGCAAGTCACCTGATCGCCCCATGCCTCAGTTTCACCAGGTGTAGATTGGAGATAATGATACTGACCTCCTTTGTAAAGCACTTGCAAGCGCTAGGTGGTATTATTATTATTATTATAGCTATTGTGATCTCAAGGGGCGCTGCGGCAGGAAAAAGACAGAGGAATTCACAGGAGAGACGACTATGGGGCTAGATGATGCACTGAGCTGCTTGGCAAGTGAGGCGCAAACCCAGAGCAATGGAAGTAAATCTGTCCTCAAAAAGGGTTAGAGTGAGAGAACGTGTGTTTTCACTCACTTTAGTGTCCCAATGGCTCCGACCTTTCACCATCGGCAACAGCTAATAAACAGCAACTATCCAAGGTACTGATCAGACATACTGCCAGCGGCCAGCAGGGCTAGACATCCCCCTGCACTGTTTGGAGAAGAGACCCCAAGCAAGGAACGAACTTGGACACATTCTTCTGCAGCCTGGGCTCTGATACCTCTATTGTAGTAATAAGAATGCATTTATTTCTCAAACAGGGCGATATCAAGACAATTTTAAACCTGTCAGTGGTGGACAATGGGTCTGATTGGAATCACGCTTGCCCTAGTTTTAAACCCACATAACCCCATTAACTTCAGTGGCGTTACTCCTGATTACACTGCAATTGAGAGGAGAATCCAGCTTAGAGAATATAGCCACCGCTATTCAACTGAGAGTGAGGCAATCCTCTGGGATGTGATTCAATAGCTGTGCAGCCAACCTGTGCGTTTATCCATCTGATCTATAATATGACAAAACCGAAGTGCCACTCGATTGAAAGAACAAATAGTAAGTAAATTGCCCAAAGCACAAACACCCCAATCAATGGATGGCAGGAGAAACCAACAAACCTCTGAATGCTGGTGGAGTGGCCCGCACAGTGCTTTAAATGTGTCCAGTGGCCACCACCCTGGTTTGGTTTCATTGATTCCATTGTGAAAAGTTCCAGAGGGGTCGCCGTGTTAGTCTGTATACAGCGAAAACGAGAGCCATTTAGCACCTTAAAGACTAACAAATTTCTGCGGGCATAAGCTGTCGTGGGCTGCAACCCATGACAAAGTGGTTGTTCTTGATTCCATTGCCACTCTGTAAGAGCTAGTCTGCGTTTGCTTCGTTTGTTGGCTTCCAGGCTAATTCAGTGGCTTGATCCTGCTCCACTGCAGTCAGTGCTAGTTTCACCATCATCTCCAGTGGGAGCTAGGGTCAAGCCCACGGACCTTAACTGTTCCAAAGCATCCCCTATGCTGATGCTATCTATTAACTATTTCATCTCATTAACTGATCATAAAATAGACAAACTGCTGCTGTTGCTGAATCCGGCAATGTCTCTGGAAGTTCCCAGTGCAGCTGGTTTATTTTTTAGGTATAGACTGAGCCTTCAAGTGATACCTAAAATTATTGGGAATTGAGTGTTCGGATACCTAAATGACTTTTAAAAATTAGAGCAGTGGTATTTCCAGTGTCCATTTTTTCCAGTAATCAATGTTTTAATTTATTTTATATATATATATTTATCATCTCCATTTATAGCACCATTAATGAGTCAGATCCTTCATCACAAAGAGTGCCTCATTTAATCTGGATTATTTCATAGCATGTGTCTTCTTGGGGGGCATGGGAGGAATAAGGGAGCCATATTATTTCAAAGCTAGATAATCTGATCTGTATTGTACTGTGGGGTGTTGTTTGCGGGTGGGGCAGGCATAGGGATGCACAAAATGAAAGGACCTTGCATCACACACCTAGCTTTGGATAACCATACGTGCATTTTGCCTACGTCGCATGGAACAGATCATCCTAAACAACAGATTAGTTGATTAGATTAGATTATTCTAGGATCATCCTAATCCTATAAACCCCTCAAAACTCATCAAATCTATCTAATCTACCTAAACACAGTGCCCAACACGGCGGTATGTCAGCACCAGCTTTGCATCATGACGACACTTTTTCTGCAAACTTAACCCTCTTCCTTCCTTCAGATCCACACATCTGATGCCCCCTTTCACTCCTGGGATTCTAGCCCTCCTCTTTCTCTTCTGCCCTGCTGTTGCTCTCTCACTCCTTCCTCCCCTCCTGCTTTGAATGGGAAAAAGAAGCTGCTCCCCGGGGCCAAGGTGGTCATGTGGCTGTGCCTTCTGAGCAGGATTTAAGAGCGCTGAGATCTTCCTTTTCAACAGGCTTCCCAGCCCTGCCTCCGGAAGGGGACTAACATTCAGCAAAATGGGATGCAGTGACATCAGAGCACGTCCAGATGCTGCTGCTCCAGGGCGGGGAGTGAATTGGGAGGGTGATGTGTTCATTTAGATTTTACAACAAAGGCATTTAGGTACCCAAAGATGCAGGTAGGTGCCTAGTGAGATTTGCAAGGGTCCGAACGCTCGTTGACTTTCGATGGGAGTTAGGCACCTAATCGGGGTCTGTGCCATTTGTGAATCCCACGAGACATGTTATCTGCATCTTTCGATATTTGCAAATCTGGCCCAAAGGGACCAGTATCCATGCTGCCAAGAGAAGTTGCAAGTCACTCCTCCTTAAGAGTCATTCCCGTTAATGGCATGACTTCCATGGACTGCAGTGGGCTTTGGAGGAGGCCCCTAATATTCACTGTGGTTTTGTAGTGCGGTAAATAGCCTGAATGTAGATTGCCCCTCGAATACAAACCGAAGGCGCCACTGAGTGGCAGGGAGATCTTGCCCGCCTGCTGTCATTAAAACCCTGATTCAGCAAAGCACCTAATCCTGTGAATTGAGAGTCATTCCATTGACTCCAGTGGGCTTTCGAGAAAGGCCTCATGGCCCTTGGAGCACAAATGGGGTATTCTGTAATAGAGTTCGACCTCTTGTTAAGAAAACATTAAGTGAAGTATCAGAAGCAGCTGACAGGTAACAGAAGAATCACTGTCCGGTTTTTGTTTCAGGCATATTTTGAATTTCAGAGAGGGGTATTGTTTTTAATGCATTTGTTTCCTATGGGATCAAACCTTTCCCTCTCTTGAATTTTGTAACTTTTGCAATACGTAGATTGTACATTTCCTCTCTGCTTCCCCGTCCTCCTCCATAGAGGGTGTCTCTCTCTATGCAGAGTGTGAATCATGTGTAGAATGCTTTGCACAGGCAGCAGATGCTTCTGGAGCAATCCATATATTAGAAATGAGTTAAAAAGGCACTTGGAGGAAAGATCAGTTCTAAGGTCTGAAGGCTTATAGCTAGCTACAGAGATAGAAAGTGGAAGTTTTATACTTATAAAATAAACAGCAGGATTTTATTTAGGGGGACAAGGCAATATGCCATGTTTCTTGGGAATATAAAACTTTAAAAAAGCAATTGCTTGCACACTTTTACACACATACACACAAGGTTTTACAGAGATGAAGTATAGTTACCAGCCTTAGTTGCTTGTGTTAGTTTACTGACCAGTTGGCTAAGACACGAGGGAGGGAGCAGAGGTCTGCTGGTGCGCACCGATGCTCCTGGAGGATGATTATAGAACCAAACCCAAAGTCCTTATTTTTTTGTTTCTTTTATAGGGGTAGCTTTTGTGCTATTTTATGGGTTTTACTTTATTATGCTGCATTTGTACTTTGGTGTGATTATTAATTATTTATGATTTATAAGCAACGACTATTGTTGTTTTTTATAGTTTATTTTGTTTTTGGCGGTTTTTTTAGGTGGATTTTAGGGTTATTAGGGTGGGCAGTTTTTGGCCATTTGGGTAAAAGTTGTTTTTTTATTTTTTTGAACATTGGAGCCTTTTTTTTTTTTTTTTTTTTTTTTTTTTGGTTTTATATATATGTATTATTTATATTTTAATTTTTTAATATTTATTTAAAACGTGTAACTGGAAGACACAAGTGTTTTTTAGAAATAACTTTTTTTTATTTAAAATATTTATTATAAAATATTTGTATTTAATATTGAATGTTTTTGTTTTAGAACATTTGCTGATGTTATTTTAAGCAGTGATTTAAAAACGTGTATTTTAATAATAGCAACAGTTTTACAGAATGATCTTTGGTAACTTTACAAACAGGATAATCAATGACCAGATGTTAGTTTTAAATAAACAGATGGTAGTTTTATACAAACTTATCAATAGTGAACAGATCACCCTACATGGCCAAAATGTAAAGCCTCACAGAGACTGCTGTGGTGGTTTGTTAACATACTAAAAGAATAAGGGTATTTTACATAGAATTAATATAACAGAATCAAGCCTTGGATCTAACATTATTTCCCTTTTGACGCTTCAACTTAACAAGTGGGATGGGTTATTTTTAGTTGTTTTAAAGCTATGTACCGTGAGTTGATTTTAGCATGAGGTTTTAGTTTAGCATATATTTTTTTTATTTAACAGCACATAATGCACATGCTATTTAAACAGACATAACTGAAAATTATATATTAGTATAATTAACAATGGTTGGAAAGCAATAGACAATATGCCTTTGGCTGTAGGAGACCAACCTGTGAAAATATTATACCAGTGATAAGCTGTCATGGTTTTTTTAGCTGTGGCCATTTTTAGCATTTTTATTAGCATGGGAGATTTGGATGGTGCGTTTTTTAATATTTTTTGGGGGTTGCTGCAAAAACTGAGTCACCGTGATCTTTTTAAGTAGGTGGTTAGTCAGGTCAGACTAATTAAGGCCAAGGTTTACAGAAAAGTTTGTCAAATGCGAAATTAAAACTGTATATTTTTTGTTTTTGGCAAATAACATGTATGAGTGCTGGTGTAAAGAACACTTACATTACGTTTAGATTTATTTACTGGCGGCTGGCTTATATTTTTAATTTTTTTTAAATAGTTTTTTAGGAATTTAGCACATACACACTGCCCATTATACAAAGCACATGTTAAATTCTTAAATGTATTTCATATACATGTGTGCTTTTAGTGATACATCTTTACTGCACGGTTCTGAGATGGCAAGTAGGGATAAGCATACACCCATTTTTGAGAGCTCTGTTCAGTGCATCCTTGAGTGAGCCTACAGAAGTAGTGATTCTTACTATTTGTGTTTGCTCCTATCTAGTTCCATTAATACAGCTGTACAGAAAATCGTATCTTTAGGGTTTGGATGTGGCTAATATGAAATGGGCTGAACTGAAGGAGCAAAGACTGATGCTTATAATAGGCTGACAAACCACTACATGATTTTTCTTACAACACAATAATTGGCCTGTGGAACTCATTGCAACTAAATATGCCAAGAGCTTGATAGGGTTTCAAAAAGGATTTGAACAACTATGTGGACAATGAAAACATCCATTTACAATGGATAGGATTTTTTTTTTAAATGTCTCAGAAATAAAGCAGCTCGGAAGGAATTCATTCTATGAGCTGGTTATTCCGCAATTGTCCATTATAGGGTTTCCTACATCTTCCTCTGAAAAAGCTGCTTAGACAGACCACTGCTCTGAGATGGTCTGGTAATTCCTGGGCCTGTTTTATGAACAGGTGGGGTTTTTTACATATAGTTCATAATTGGCAACAATGGGTTTGCTATTTTATCCCACTGCAAACTGTCCCATTAGAGGAGGAGTGAGTCTCTTGGCTGATCCTTTGCATGTTTGTGGAGGCTGCGGGAGTGTTTTGCTCTGACTGGGGATGACAAGATTTGCATTTTCTATTTCCACTTCATTTTCATGTTCTTTGCAAAGGCAGTTTGGTGAAAAATAAACTAGAGCAAATGTGGACGATTAATATGTTCCTTGTATCATTCCAGAGATTTCCCCTTAAACTAGATCTAGCGGCTTCATGACAGATATCTACAGTGATAGCTATAGATAAAGAATAGCACACTCACCTATATACTGAAGAATCCGGGGGAGCGGGGAAGGTATAAATGGTAAGAGGAAAGCTCGTTACCAGAATCCTCAGATGGGATTCCAGCCTTGATTTATAGCAGTTATGAGGGAAAAAATTATTCTGTCCCAATTCCTCCGTTTCCACCTCCCCCCCCCCCCATTTCAGGTCTGAACTACTCTTGTACTCCTGTATCTTCCCCTCCCATGTCTCTGGCCTTCCTTCCATGTATACCTCAATGTGAAATCAAAAGCAGGCAAAAATTGCCCAACCCAAGGCCACAATGGCAATTTTCCAAGAAACTAACTTGGAGATAGAGCAGATTGGAGCCACCCTCATCTTCAATGCAAAAAGGCAGCACAAAGAAATGTTAGATTCCAGCATAAAATATTCTCTATTGGTGTGAGATGGATCCAGTAGTCTGTGTGGGACTTATCTCATATTAAAGATGGCGGTGGCCACTTTGGTGGCTGATTTAGGTGGTGAAATGATGTCATTAACTGTAACTTCTACAAAATAAATCCCAGGCTGCGGAATGTCTTGGATTTGTTACTTTTTAATAAACCCAGAAATGTGTAGAAATAGATGCATTCCTGTTACACGAACCTTAGTTACAAAACCCATGTGTTGCAAGCAAACGTGGGCACTAGGAACAGAGCAAAAATATACCAAGAAGTATCCAGGATGATGGAAGATAGAAGCAAACTCTAGACTTTAAACTAGTTGCTGGGACTAGAGGAGCTTGATCCTCGAAGTGGTGCTGAATATGATTCTACTTGGTTCTCACCCTAGCAGCAAACAGAGGCATTTCAGTGGGTTTTATCTCCCTCATCCATGCTGCCACGGTACATGTTTTGAGGCGATAGTTTAGGATCCATATATATGTACTCTGCAATTCCTGGTCTGTCTGGTCCTCTAGCCCAGTTGAAACTTGAGGGGTGTTAAGCACCTGCTTCTTCCATGAGGGAAAATCCTCTTCTCCCTCACTCTCTGCTATACTTTATTTCTATGGCCTCTCCTGCATTTCCATGCTCTGGTCAGGATTGGAAATGGATGTACAGAAATAGCACGAGAGAAGTCTGTTGGCTTTTATTTCTGCCCTGACTAAAAGCGGGAAATCCTGGCAATCTTTGCGGGAGCTGGGTCTGGTGAGGTTTCCAGCTCAGATGTGCACATCTGAGAGGTTCAGAGAAGCATGCAGAGAAGTATCAGAACCTTAGGATGCTTGCTGAATGGAACCTGGTGGCTTTGTGGGGTGACTGAATGAGCAGCACCTCCCTCTGCTTATTGTTTGCCCATGAGCACGTGGGACCTACTACTACCATCGCCTGGGGCAATTTCCTTTAGCTCACGCATCAGAACCCTGTGATTTTTGGAGCTGAAAATGTTCTAGTCTTCAGTCCACCAGGCAGGGTGTGTGTGTGTAATTTACACAGTAATTGTGTCTTTTGACTGCAGCCCCTGGATTCATTACAAACCAAGCCATCCTCGCTAATATTTAAAGCCCTCCCAGCTTCTATTTAACAGCAGAATAGAAGAGGTCTGGTTTAATGAGAGTCCTTCTCCCGAGACACCTCTTCGGTGGAACTCTGGAAATAAGCCACCGTGTTCCATTCGGGCTTAAACCAGAGGATGTAGCATTTAGGAATGTAGAAAGACGCCAGGAACCCGAGCGTGCACAGCAGCATGCTAATGATCGGGGCGACGGGCTTCTCCACGGGCATCGCGCTGGTGTAGATGGCAATGAAAGCGATCCAAGCCACGAAGTAGGTCAGCATGCTGAACGTTATCCCCCGGGCAACGTTGTACTTCTTGGCAGGGGTCTGCACCATGAAAGTGCAGAGGAAACAGACGAACGCCAGGCTGCCGTTGTAACTGTGGATCACAAGGAGGCCGAGCCAGGACTGGACGTTACAATGGATCAGAACTTGGGAAGCCAGCAGCTTGTAATTGCTCGCCAGGGTGTCTGGAGCCGAGTAGCTATACCAGAAACAGAGCAGGCCCTCAATCAGGATGACGAGGGCTACAACGAACCAGGCCCTCTTCTGGGTCAGCCAGAGCAAGGCGCTTTTGGGGCAGCTCGTGAACTCCGTCAGCAAGACAATCTCGAGCGACTTGACGAAGAAGGTGGCGAGGCAAGCGCAGAGGCACAGGACATAAAGGGGCGACCGGGCCCTACAGATGGTAGTGCTGGGTTTCCCTATATAGAGGCACAAACTGAGGCACATCAGCAAGAGGCAGAGCAAGGCAAAGATGCTCCTGGCACCCCCGGATGCCTGCACCAGGGGCGTGTTGAGGTTCTTAAGGAAGAGCACTGCTGACAGGCAGGTCAGCACCCCGGCGAAGAGCAGCAGCATCAGCAAGCCGATGACGAGCGGCTCGTCCCAGAAGAGGTACCTCTCGCTGCGGTCGTAACACTTGGCGCTTCGTACAGGCGACCACTGGTGCTCTGGGCACTCAACGCAAAACATGTCATCTGAGAACCAACAATGGGGAGGGATGTGAGGCGGGGCACGGCTTCACGCGCCATCAGCCTGGGCTGCAGTGACCCCGTTCGAGGCATTTCGTGCCGGTGGATCACCGGCCCAAGCAAACTGAGCAGCTGATTTGGATCCTACAATCCCTGGGTTCAAAGTGCCATCCCCAGAAATATGCAAGCATCTTCAGAGCTTGTGACTCCCCATTCTCCTCCCCCCAACAAGCCCTGTATTTTCTGGCTCCGCTCCCTTCCCCAACCGTGATCTACAGCATCCAAAAGACCTTGAATATTACCATGGGTCATTTTCACCGTCTCACAAAACAAAAACATCCCATCCCATCAGAGGGGCTTTGGCCTGGATTGGATAGTAAAGAAGCTGTCACTTCAACCCTTCAGAAGAATGCAGGACAAAGCACAGGAGAATATATCAGAGGGAACAATCCTACAGGGACCAGTAGCAAGGGCAGACCAATAGGCAATTAAATCCAAGTGAGAGATTCTCACCATCCCTATCTCCCCATGCTGGACCCTACATGCCACTTGAGCAATGTACAGGGGCTGCAAGGGTGTCACAAGGCACTGGGGGAGAATTCCCCCACCCTGGGGCTGGCATAATCGACCCTGGCCTATTCACAAGTGTAGGGGATGCACTAGGGGCAGGAGAGGGGCATGTCTGTAGTGCATGCCATTGCCGATATCTCGAGTTGTGACTCAGCGCTCTGGAGGCTTCTGTGAATTGGAACAACTGAGTGGCCGCTCTAACTTATAGTGGGAACAGCACTGGGCTAGAATCAGGCCGGGGCAAAGATGGCTTCAAGCCTTCTTTGTCCCTCCTCCCCATAGGCTGGACCTTGTGCACTGTGCCTCTCAGGGGAACAGCGCAGAATTGGACACCAATTTTCCTGAGAGGCTCTAGGAAGCTGCGTGACCCTAAAGTCAGGGGCCAGCTGGGATAGGGGTTATTCAGACAGTCGCCTTTCCCACGCCTCACCTGGGGAGTGCCGGTAGGTGTTTACTTCACAGTCGATACAGTCATAACAGCAGAGGTGGAATCCTTTCACTCTCTTAATCTGCCCTGGGTCACACCGCTGAAAGCACGTGGATACAGGCTTCTGGAAGATGAACAATGCCACAGACCTTCAGCAGCAGCAGCATATATTTGGAGACACTGTGATGCAGTGGCTGAGTATGGGCACCACTGCCCCTGATTGGATAGGACCAGAGCTGTGTGTCTGAGTCCCTATACTGCTGAGGAGGAATCTCCTTTTGCTCACACAGCAGGAGTCTATTTGGGAGCGGGAAAAACTGCAGCAGCCAAGAGTCTTGAGTGGCCACAGCAAGCAATCTGGGCAGGTAGCAGTGGCTTTGTTACCGTGTTCTTGTGATTCACAGCGCCTCTGCCCTCCCTCTTTACCTTGTTATCCATGGTGTGAAACCGAATCTGGGCCGTGTTGATGTGTAGGGACTCCCGGAAGTCTCCGACGGGTATGTACTGGAGCCTGTCTTTCTGCCAGCTCCAGAACATTACTTCATAGCCCTGGTTCATGCTATGGAACTGGTCGACCTGGAAGGACTTATTATCAACGGTGAACTGAAGCGTTTGCATGATGTCCAGCAGCTGTAGAGAAAGTCAATTAATGCGAACTGGGGTATGTCTACTCGAGATACAAGCACACCTCATGATTGCGGTGTGCTGAGTATGTCTACACTGCAACATGAGCCCGGGGTCGAGGCTACCCCCCTTCCGTCTACACACACATTGCACTAACCCAGGGCTCGGATCCAAGGTCCCAGGGCTCCATGAGATCCAAGCTTTCGAGGCAAGCCCTGACCTGACTTTAAGGTCTGTTGCTTTGCAGTGCAGACCCAGCCCCTTTGGACTCCCACTCTGGATGTCTGCCAAAACTATCCCACAATCCCTTGGGCCGATTTTCTTTTGTTCTCTGGACAGTCAAGTTTGGTGGACAGTCACATTTTCCCACACTGCACCACAAACAAAGGGCTAGAACAACCACATTTTGGGAGGGCACTAGGAAGTCTGGGATATGGGTGGTTGGACTCAGACCCACATGAGGCAGTGTAGATTCTGGAGCCCCAGGTTGGGACCCTAGAGTTCAACAATTCCTAACCTGGGGTTACAAATGAGTGTAGACGCTCAAGCCCTAGGTTAACACACCCATGGTTTGCTGACGCGAATTCTACCAACCCTGGCTTCCATTGTAGTGTAGACAGACCCACTCAGAGTGCAGTAATGGGCTGAGTATGGGTGCATCATTTTCTGATTGAAATCACTTGTCACCTGTGCAGGCTAAGGTAGCACCGTCAGATCTCAGGCGTCTGGGCATCAGCTGGTAGCTGCCAGGCTCAGGAAGGAATCTCCTCCTTTTTTAAAGCATTGAACGGGCATTATCCTTGGCATTATCCCTGATTCAGTGGCCTGCTGAATGTTTAACGACCCTTTATTGCAGAGTGGGGTTGTGTTAATAAATACTCGGTTCACACACAGCACTTTTCATTTGTAGATCTCAAAGCATCACTATCCCTGTTTTACAGCTGCAGAAATGGGGGCAGGTAGAGTGCAATTAATGTGCCTTGATGTCACCTGGAATGCCAGCGGCAGAGTCAGGAATAGAATCCAGCTCTCCTGACTCCCAGACCACTGGACCACATCCTGGCCGTTGCCAGAGGCAGGAAATGACCTGATGGGCCAATGGCACGATCCATTACAGCAGATCCTGTAACTGAGTAAAGGAGTTGATCCGTGCAGATCAGATGATGGGCTCCTGTTGGGAGCCAGCTAGGGGGATCAATCTTAGCATTTGGAAAGGGGTTGATGGGGAAAACCGGGCAGCATGACCGACGTGGAGGAGTGAAAAGCTGCCACTGAGACCCCAGCCCTCGCTCACCTGCCAGGATTTGACCGTTGCTTTTGGGCAGCCGTCCGCTGTGCACCCCAGCACCTGGTGCAGCGTGTGGGCCACACTGTACACAGCGACGTACACGGCGTAGATCTGCTGGTGCTCCAGCAAGTGAGAGATCTGGTGCAGGGAGAGGTTGTCGCATTGTGGGCACTGCAGGCCTAGCGTGGAAGAATCGGCCTCATGGCTGTGCTCCCAGGAAGCCTGGCAGAAACTCTCCTGCTGGATGGATGTGAAGAGGTCAGAGACGTAGTCCTGAAAGCCGGGCACCTGGCCTCCCTTGACGGTAAAGCCAATGACGGTCCCAATGGCCTGGATGTTAGGGATGGAGGTGACTATGTCAGACATAACCCAGGCCTCACTGGCAATCCAGACCTTCTGGCTCAGGTCATGAGTGAGCCACTTTTCCAGCAGGGCCTGCACTGGCCTGTCGAGAGAGAAGAGGACAATCACATTCACCTGGGTCTCATTGATGTGCTTGATTATTGTCTCCACTGTCTTGTGATCTTGTGGGACGGAGAGCTCAGCAGGAAGCAGCGCCTCATAGGCTATGCAGATGCCCCGGGCTGTGGCCAAGCTGGAGAAGGTGCCTAGCCCTTCGCGGCCGTATTCATTGTCACTCCCGATGGCAGCAATCCAGTTCCAGTCAAACGTGTCGAGCAGCTGCACTATGGCTTCCGCCTGGCTCTTATCGCTGGGGACTGTCCGGAAAAAGGAGGGGTAATACTCCACGCTGCTGAGTTTCTCGCTGCTGGCTCCGTAGCTGACCTGGAAATGGGGGAGAAACCAGTGTGTCTGGATACATCTGCACTGAACGGGAGGTAGGCAGTGGTGGGGTAGCCCTGTCGGTCCGAGGATGTTAGAGAGACAAGGTGGGTGAGGCAAGATCTTGTATTGTCCCAACTTCTGTGGGCGAGGGAGACAAGCTTCCCAGCCACACAGCTCAGCTGGTCTCTCTCACCAACAGACACACAAGATCTGGTCTCCCCCACCGTGTCTGGACTGGAGGGGTCATTTCCAGGTTGGGCAGACGTCCCCGCGCTAGGTCTCATTGAGCTAAAAACAGCATGGAGTCGTGGTGGCGGAGGCTGTGGGACGGGCTGCCCACCCTGAATAGAGACCTAGGATGTCGGCTGGGATAGGACTTGGGTAGGCCAGACCGGCCTGCGCAGCCACGACTAGTTTCCTGTTTATAATTCACTAGCTTAGACTGCGTTCGCGTGCGGACATCTCGCCACGTTGGAAATTACAGCTCCAGCTCCAGCGTAGATGTGCCCTTTGAGAGCCACGCTGGCCAGGGAGAGTGTTCAGGGCCAGAACCACCTGCTCTCGCTTGTCTCCCAGTCCGATTACATCTGAGATCGCTGGGTCCCTAAGAGACAGGTTCAGGGTAAAGGCACAGGAAGGAAGGAAGGAGATGGATTGATTGGAGGGACTGCAGGCATCAGAATGAAAAGCCGTGACTTTCCCCGGTGTACAAACTGCCACCACTAGTCATTTCCTCACTCACGCTGCGTTTTCACTCGGCCGCCTGTTTAAAGGGGATTTCTGATCTGCCCTATTCCCTCTGGGGGCACCAGAGGGCCTGGTGCTGAGCCCCCTGAGTCCACTGAGGTTGATAGGAATCTGGCGTGCTCAGCACCTCACAGGCTCAGACCCAAAACTGACCCACAGAGCTGCATTTCGATCTATTCGCTCAACAGCAGCAACGTGTACAGCCAGGGAGCTTCTGTCTCCACAGCCGCCTGCTGGCACCAGCCAGGGAGCTCATGTGTGATCAGGAAAACCCAACCCATCGGTCCGTCTTTGATAGCCCTTCATCGGAGCAGTGGCCGAGCCCCACACAGTCATCAGTGTGGTTAGCCACCCAACATCCCTGAGAGGTAGGCCAGTGCTGCCTTCCCCATTTTACAGATGGAGGGGACTGACGCACGGAGAGACTAAGTAACTCACTCACATCTGTGGTGGATCAGGGAGTTGAATCCAGCTCTCCTGAGTGCCCACGCTAATGCTCTAACCATTAGACAGTTCTTCCTCTCACCATCCCTGGTCCAAACCCCTCTACTGCAAAAGCCTTGATTCTCCAAAGACTTACCTGTGGCATGAGAAAGAAGCTGAAGAGCTTAGCTGTAATCAGAGCGAGGTCTGAGAGGTCAGGCCCAATCACAGCCGTCACTCGGGTCTGGTAGTCTGTGTAGTTGCACGTGACTCCGATTCCAGTGCTGCCCTCCCTGGCCAGGAACCACAAGCTGGGCTGCATGACCACCACGGGCTCTAAGCAAGTGTCGTAGATTTCGTAGCCCAGTTTTATTCCTGGGAGGAGTGAAGTGGAGTTGTTGATTTTATCGATGGCAAACTTCATCCCTAGAGCCCATATCAGGCCAGTCACGTACAACCTGCAGGCAGGGGAAACAGCAAAGCAGTGACCTAGAACGGCATGAAGCCAGGCTGATCAGTGCAGTTGCACGAGGGATGAATTTATTCTATGCTGTTTGATCTCTCAGCAGTCATGCATAAGCACAGATGTGCAGAACACTACAGCTGAGCCTGCCGCTAGCAAAGCTGGGCTCTACAGGAGATGACTTAATGATCAGCAGAGCTTGACTGTAACCAGGGCTTTTGTAAGACTTTGCACCTTCTTCCTGAAGATCTGCAAGCACTTAATGAATTCGGCTTTGCAGTTCCATTAGGTGGTACGTAAGTATATTACCTGCATTTTACAGGTGAGTAAACTGAGACACAGAGAGGGGAATTGATCCACCTGGCGTCACACAGGAGGTCTGTGGCAGAGATGGAATTCGAACCCAGGGCACTTGGCTTTCTATGTATTAACCACTAAACCATGCTATCGTGCACGGAGCATGCTGTTGACTTCAGTTCTGCCCTCTACAGTGGTCAGACAGTGGATGGGACACAAGGGTCTCTCCTCCACTCCCCAAAAATGGAAGTGTGGGCATAGTTGGCAACCTGTAAGTCCCTGCAAATGTGACTAATTTGGTGAAACTGACAAAAAAATATCAATTGCAAGTATACAGGTAAGAGCTAGAGTGCCAGTCAAGTGAATTCTCTAGTTCATGCTGAGCCCTGCCTGCAGCATTCAGCCACAGAAAAATAAAACATATTGTGTGAATGGATGCTGGGAAATGTGGCTGATGGTTCTCTGGAGTTGGTGTCTGGAGTCCCCCCACGTTTGATCCATGTGAAGTTTGTTTCTTCTGCCGCTGGCTTTTTCTGGCAGCTGACTCAAATCAAAAAGGCCAGATGCTGCCGAGATGCACATATCTTCCACCTGAAGAAATGAACTGCCCCCAGGTTTGTTTGTACCTCGGCACATGGGCGTGCGGAATCAACTCCAAATTTAAGTGTCAGCGGGATGTGTGGTACCTTATCAATATTTCACCCGTTCCACAAAAGTCTTTATTGCATCTGTGTTCTGGGGCTTTCATGCAGCAGGAACTAGCCAAGGAAGAATGTCCTCACTTTTCAGCCATACCTTTCTTCACTTAAGCACATGCGGAGTCGGAGCCTAACTCCCCTTGATTGGAAGACCTGCACTTAGAGTTACACATGTGTTTAAATGCTTTGCTAAACAGGGATGGAAACACTTAAATGCATAGGGCGGCTCAGTCATGCCAGGTGCTGAGCCTCCTCCGCTCTGGCTGAATTTGGTGAGAGTGAAGGGTGCTGATCACCTTGCCAGGATCATCTTATCCTTGTTGATAAGCATCTTCCCCCAAAGACCCAGTGAGCTTCTCAAAGGGTTACAAATGCGATAAGAACCCTTCACTGTCTGCCAGAGTCCAGTGCACTTATTGTTCTGTCCAAAACCTCAAACTATTTACGTCATCGTGCTAGATACAGCAGAATCCTTCTAGTGTTAAAAGCCAAACGGGGCCAGTGCCATTAAAATCTCAGATTCAAACGTGTGTGGAGCGGGGCGGTGGCATCTGATGTTAGAATGAATAACATCAGCAGAAGAGCTTTGAAGATTTCCCATTTCAACATCTGCCATCGTCATGGCAATGCCCTCAGTGCCCCATCATGCCTCCTACCATAGTGTTCTTTCTTCCTAACTCGCCTCCGATGTCATCTGCTGTGACTAAGACATCCTATTATTTGCTACATAAAAGACCGTTTCCCCTCCTCCCTTCCCCCCTGGCGTGACCAAAGTCACTCTGTGCCAATTAGGGTGATATCCTTGACAGATACCTTCTTACCTTTCACACACGACCACAGTGGGCTCCAGTCGCTGGCTCAGGTTCATGGTATTCATTCCAAAAGGGAATAAGCCTCCCAGGATGTAATCACCAGGCTTTTTAAACTGAGCCGACATGCATGTGCGTCCATAAGCTGCAGAGCAGCCAAAGGTCAGGTACAGCAGCAGGACTCTGGCCATGGCTTTGCTACTTCAGAGCTAAGGGTTCACAGGAAACTTAAAAAGGCAACAGGGAGCCGAGGGGGTGAAGAGAGAATCTTGCAGCGGCAGGTCCCAAAAAAATCTTGTCAAATAGAATTAGAAGGGGAGAGAATGACCCAGGTGAATTTGTTTAGCAAAATACATTAAATAGAGAACTCGATGTTTGGTTCTCAGTAGTCAAATGTACACCAGTGACCTATGCATGGGCTTTTCTGCAAACCAGGGGCTTGATCCTGGCTCCCTTCACTCAGCGAGTGGCTGGCATTCAGGCAAGGAGTCCTATTGACTTCAATGGGATGAGTTCTGCAAGTAGGATCTGTTTCCCTGAGGCAGGCAGGCAGGCAGGATCAGGTCCCAGGCCCTGGAGATGATCCAATTTGAATAAAGTTGCTTTACATGATTTCTTTCACGGAGTTGAATTTGCAAAAACTGTCTCCTGTTTGCAAATTTCACAGACACCTGGATTTGTGTGTCGTCTTGTGTCAACAACAGCTCTTGATTACTGCAGATCATCTTATCCAGTGTGCCTCTGCATGGAAGTTGTGCTTTTGTGCCTGACTGAAGCTTGGTCATGAGAGTGCTCTGCACCTTGCAGGATCTGGCCTTTTATTAGAGTAAATGTTTGCTTTCCGAAAATTGCGCTTTGTTTTCTGTTTGAGTAACACAGCCAGGTACCACGGTGATGGTCTCAGACTAGCAGGCCAAGATTTTCTAAGGTGACTAGTGATACTGGCTGCTCAGCTTGAGATACCATAGGGGGCCCTAGATTTCAGAAGGTGTTCAGCACCCACCCTTTGAGAATTAGACTCCTTTCAGGGTGGATAATTTAAAACCAGTTCTCTAAATGGACATGCAGCAAACCTGGGTTTAAATAACCGATTTTAGTCGGGTTTGTATTTGTCATGTTCAGTGATCTCCCTAAAGGAAGGTTGGTAACCATTAAAACGTGTTGAAATCAGTGGTGAGTTAGGCACCTAAATACCCTTTGAGGTTCTGGATGGTAGGCACTTGTGAACTTGGATTCCGTGTAGCTTACACAGAGGTTACGCAGAGGTTGTGACAGAGCGAGGAGGAGAGACCAGTTCTGCTGAGTCCCAGTCCAATGTCGTAGTCACAGGACTGTCCTTCCTCCGCTCTTGGGTTGGTGCTGCTCCACTGTAGTTACTTGGTATCAGTACTTTCTTGATTAAGCCCATCTAATCTTGGAGGTTTATGACTCATCTGAAAATTCTGCTGGAAACAAACAAACAAAAAAGATTCTGGTCCGATCAGTAGCTGGTTCTGTCCTTTCTTCCCCAAGTAAATATCTCATTTGATCTGGCAGTAACAGAAATTGTTTGCAGTTGAGGCCGTAAATAGCCTGCATCGTCTTGTAATAGTAAGCCTCAGTGTGGAGCATAAATCATAGCACTCACTGACTGCTCAGCTTTCAGAGTGATCCAATATATTATTTCCTGCAAGGGCTTGATCAGTCGTCTTGCACTGCAGTTAAACAAATCACTGCACTGTGCTGTATGATGCCAAGTGAATGATAGACCTGCTTTGTGTCTAATGAGCAAACAAAATTAGCCACACATGCTTCTCTGAACAGCTCATTTGTGGGATTCCCCCACTCATCAAGTTTATTTACAGTAGACAGCATAGACAGAGTTTGCGGGGGGCTCCCAACTTTATGCCAAGACTGGCTGGGCTCCCGACTAGGGGTGGGAACTAGCCGGGAGGCAGGGGGCTGCAGCCCGCCTGCCCACTTCCCGGCGGGGTGCCAGGAGTGGGCAGGAGGTGGGCAGCTGCTGCCAGGGTCCCGGCTTTGCTCCCCCAAATGATTAAGTTAAACTCCGCCTATGGTAGACAGAGTCACCTCTGCTTCTGTCAATGCTGGACTGGGGAGATTACAGGAACTGGACACTTTCCAAATGTCTGCAAATGTGGGGAAATGATTCTTATTTATTGGAGGATGGAATGGGGGCTGTAGTTGGTGATGGAACTAGTCAGGACTCCTGGGTCCCGTCCATGGCATTGCACTGACTAAATGCATGATCTGGGAAAAGTCACTTTCCCCATTCCTGTGTTGCAGTTTGTCTCTTTATAAAACCATTCCCGTCCTAGTTACTAGCGGGTGTTTCCAAAACCACTCACATTCAATTTGCAGTGTCCGGCTTTACCCAAAGGAGAACGCTGAGCAGGGACGCCCTTATCAATGTACGTTGTATTGGCTGTGATCGAGCTGACCGTGTCCTATCAATTTAGTATAGCCAGGGGGAAAAAAAAATCAACACATCTCATTTCCAGTGAGTGGCAAACTCCCTGGTGTGTGGGTGAGCTAAGCCATCAATTTCCACAAGGCAATCGTTTGGAAGGGCCGTCCCAGCAGGCAACAGGCTAGGGAAGGGGAAGAGTAGGAAAGACCCCCACACATGCAAGAGAGGGGAGGCTTTTAGAGGGGTGAGGATCCACCCAACAGGGAAGAGGCTAGGGTGGGGAAAAGGAAGACAGAATTCCTCCTTCCTTGAAGAAGTCCATAGGAGGTTGAGGCTTTAGAATGATCTGAGTGAAACCAGCCAGAGAAGCCCTCAGGTGATTGCAGCCTCCCTCTAACCAGCAGCTGAGCGTGGTGGTGATGTGTGTAGGGTAGGTGAGGCTGGGGGGAGTATCTGTAGGGCGTCTGATCTTGCTGGTGGCTTCCCCGCTTCATCATTCTTATAGGCCTCTCTGGCAAGGTGAATTTTTCAAGCCCAGGGCATGGCTCCATCCACTCCGATAACCTGATCTTGTTCAAATCCATCCTGAATGAATAACTGCACGAGCATTCCCTGCAGATGGCAGCGAGGGCAGGCTCCATCACCACGTTCAGTCTGAAGCGAAGGGTTTTGTGCACTTAGAGCTATTTTTCTATGCTGCGTTTTATCTCCTTTCCTTCAAACGTCTCGGCAGTCAGGTTGTGATGATGTATTGCTTTTCATAATGGCTCCATTTTAGTGTAAATGGGATTCCTTGGGGGTTCATGCTATATGGGCACTGTCTGTTCCAAAGCACCTGATGTTTCTATCTGAAGCCAGAGCAACAGAATAAGAGCAGTTAGTGCTGGCAAGGTCTATGAGATCATCAAACCCATCCTCTGCAAGGGCAGGGCAGACTCTTCCTGATCAACTGCCATTACGCTTGATCTAAGCCTCAAAGCAGAGAAGCGGAATGCCATTGTTTTTGTTTGCAAAGAAAGGAAAATCAGTAGGCATGTCTGATGGTGAGAGTACAGAATCACTTTGGCCATCAGGATTGTACAGAGAATCTATGTGGGATCTTCACGTTGCTTCAGTTGCAGCATGACATGCTAGTACAGTATGTTACCAAGGGTTTGTTCTGACGCAGGGCAGGTACGGTGCACGTAGGTTCAAGTGAAAAGGGATGTGTGGAAACTTGGTCTTACAGCAAGTGAGAGTGCTGCTGTGTGAACCCCATGTCACTCCTATCTGGTTGCAGGAGTGAGGCATGGAGGTAGGTGCCTAGCTAAGTGCTCAGGGTCTGATCTGGAGCACATTGAAATCCATGGAAAAGCTCCCATCAACTTTGATGGGCTTTGGTTCAGGCCTCTAAGCTCACATCTCTTTGCACGTGCCTCAGACTTTTCAGTCTCGAGTCCAAATTGCGACTGTCTTTACCTGAGTGCACAAGAAGTGGGGAAGGGCTAGTAGAAACATACTCCAAAAAGGGGCTAATCACAGCTGGGGTGAGGATTTGCTCCAAGTGCATATCAAAGCTGTGTTAAGGGAGTTTTTGTTTGTTTTTTTTCCTTCCAGTTTCTATTTTACCTGAAGTCTCCTTGGAGGATAACCTCTTCAGACAATAAATTAAATTGCCCTGCTATTATGATAAACACTATCTCCTTATCAAGTCAGTCTGTGGGGGAAAAGCTAACCTTTGCAGGAAACCTAATTTGTTTTGAGTAAAAAAAATAAAACAATTTCGGTCCCAGCACTTCTCTCTGCCAGTTGTCTGGGAACATGGAACCAAAAATTTGGTTTTTCTTCTAAAAAGACACAAATAATCACATAAAGACTCACAGTTAAATGGCAAATGCTGACAATCCAGTTCCATGATGAATGTTATGGATCAGGGCCATGGGGCAATCACAGGTTGCAGGCCCAGAAGCGGCACTGTAAAATTGATGCGTAATAAACACGCTCCTAATGTATATGACCTTAGCTCCAAACAAACCCTGTACTCTACCTGCCAAGTAATTGTTCTATTTCATGTTACTTACTAAGCAGTTACAGAGGAATTGTACATCAATTTCACTGGGGAGAAGGGAGGAATAAAAAAAGGAAGTAGCCAATAACACTCCTTTCCCTCCTTTTTAAATTGAAGTTGTACTGTTCTTTGAAGTAATAATTCCGATCCCCAGTGAGTAATACGGTTGCTATGGCTGTTATAAATCTAAGGTGTCTGGGGATGCAATAACGCCTACTAAAGTACATAATTTTTTTTTGACATCTCACATTTCATTGCAGAATGAATGGTATCTTTGGCTTATTTATCTGCTTGAGTCAACAGAAGCAAGAGACTTTCTAAAAATGGGATTTTTTCCTGCTAAAATAACTTCTTTCCAACACCATAGGGACAGTGCTAATTTTTGTGTAGAACATATCCCTGCTAAATCAATGGGGCTCAAGGTCACACAGTAAGTTGCAGGATCGGGTTCCTTAGAAACTGAAAAGGCAGGCAATAAAAAATAGTTGCCATAAGTGTTGCAATCTACATGATTTAAAGCTCTGTTTTAGAGGTTCAAGTGAAATAACTTGCCCAGGGTCAGATAATAGGCAGAGCTAGGAATAAAATTCAGGTCTCCTGGCTCCCCATCCCCTGCTCAAACCCCTAAACCATTCTAATCTACCACAGATTAGACAAACCTTTTGGACAAACCTCAAAAGGTTCAGGATAGATAGCCATCCAAAAGTTCAGAGGCTTAGCTCACCTTCTTGGATCCACTGAAATGTCACTCGTTCTTTCAAACAGCTCAAAACACAGGGACAGTTTTGGTTAGGTATTTACTCTCAAACCAGTTTCAGACAAGATCACTGACTTGATTTAAAAAAAAAAAAAACACACACACACACACACCCAGTCACCCTCTTCAGTCTACATTATTATGTTGGTTGCAGGAAACCTTCTAAAGAAATGGGTCTTCCCCTCTTCTATCCCGGGAATCTATGTGACACCAGAGGAATGTTGAGGATCCCTGTCATCCCATCTAGTCATGAAGAGGAACAAGCCCTGTGCTGAGAACACAATCAGAAATATGGGCAGACATTATTAGGCACTCTGAATAAATTATCTAGCATTCCCCTTGACAATATGGCCTGGCTTTAAGGTGGGGGTGGTGAAATACTGCCAGAAGAATATAGAATAGTTATTGCTAGAATGTGGAGTAAGATATTAAATACTGCCATTAAACTCAGTGTTCTCTAGAGAGACACTGTGTTTCTCTCCCATTACAAATGTACTTGCCCAGCCTCAGCTCTTCATTCTCTTTGGGACCTATTATTCTTCCACAAACTTTCAAGTTCTTCTCCAGGAACCAAATTTATTCTCCAAACTCCCGATTCTTATTTGAGCCTTTTCATCCAAAGGCACAATGACTAATTTTCTAGCTAAAGCTCCATATGTTGCATCTCCAGCTGGTTTTCAAATCACACTGGGAAAGAAACCCTCTAACTACTTAAAGGTGACCCTCAATGAAAGAAGGATGTGGAACTTATTTTTAAATAAGCTCTAGAATTATGTACTCAGTGGCCCAGAGAGCAAGGTTAGGAGCAGCATTCAGGCAACAGGAATCCTAAACTTTTTAATTTTAGGTCATCCCATGGTACAGATTTCTGGGTCTCCTTCAGAATCATCACTGGAACTTGTCTGGAGAAGAAGCTAGTCCATACTCCAGGACAGGTAAGTGGTGCTGCTATTTTTAATAGTCATTTGGCAAAATTGTGATTTCTCTCTTATGAGGTTGCTAGGTCATCCTTAGTGCAATTCTTTGGGGATCTATGTTCCAGAATACAGTCATTTAGGCACTGAGGTTTTTCTACAAGCTTGGTATCTTAGAGCATAAATAGATCTAAACTGGAGAACATCTGGTTTTAGCACTTGAGCTTACTGGTGCACTTCTTACTGCCTCTGCATGCATTGATATTGCATCATGCACCTGGTCTCAAAGCACTAATTAAAAAAGCACTGTTTTCTTCTAGATGTTAGACTGGGTCTTTCAATAAGTCCATTAAAGGAGTGATACGTGTGTTCTTTAATTTAATGTTTAGCTTGCTGTATCCCTATGAGAGTAGACAGAATTGTTTCCAGAGTTCAGTGGGCCATCTTGTAGTGTTTAATTGCCATTACTGCAAATCTCTTGGTAAGATTTCTATGTATCAGTCCCTAATCTTCATTAAATGGCCAGAATGCACCTGTAGGAATTTATCTAAGGACATGAGCACATGGAACAGGCCAGCAGTGAGAGATTGAACAAAAAGATGGTCCCTGCCCCAAAGAATTTACAATCTAAGTAAGCCTATAACATGAAAAGGAGAAGAAAATATATTTCACAGTCATGTAAGGATTCAATCTGTATAGAGTGTAGTGCAAGAGAATCCCTAGTCACCCGGTGCTAAGGAAATATAAATGAGTGGAGTGGAAAGTGATTGATGTTTAAAGTATGTAGTTTCATAAGACTAAACTAAGTACACATTCACTGTGAGATAAAAGCAAATTTAGAGCCAAATGGTGCAAGATTAACATAGGTACAGAGGCAAAGAAATTGCACCTGTTCAATTTGTCACTCAGTGTCAAAATACTCAATCAACGAGCTCCCTCTGGTGCACAAATAGGTTCATTGCGACCCTTTCTCAAAACATACAGCTGCAAGGACTGGATGTAGACATGTCCGACAATCTCTGCTTAAAATTGAACCTCTAAACCCAAATGTAATTTGAGCCCCAATTCTGCAAGTGCTCTGCATGGTGGGGCGCTTAACACACACACAGGCCGTCTGTGCAGCGCAGCTTGCAACCTCAGGCCTTAATGAGCAGGGGCAGAGGCTAGGATTTTAGCAACAGAGCAAGGGCAGGAAGAGAAGAACCACCTCAGAATTTGGATAAGCACCACTAAACAATGCATAGGAATTTGCTAAAGATGCCATACAAATTCTGGGTGTTGCTACAAAGATGTGGATTTTGACTGTATCAATATGTATACTACCCTGTGGAATCTAGCCACCAAATATATAACCTCCATTTAAAAAAAAAAAAAAAAAAAAAAAAGGACCAACAGATTGACACAAACAAAGCAAACTCAGGTTTTCCACTGATAAGTGATTTTTTTTAATTGAAAAACCACTTGTTGGAAATTGCAGACTCAAGTATTACAGCTTTGGTCATAAAAGAATAGTACTTAGCTTGCACATACAGGTGGAGAATGATAAACAGTTTTTTCACATGATATTTCTCTATATATTAAACCCAAGGAACAATAACATTATGCAAATATCATGATACATGCATCTTTTTTCACATATGTAGTGCAGGCTACTTCAACTTCATAAAATATTTTAATCATCCACAAAAAATGCACCACCATGTTTTAGATGAAATATCAACAGCATCTGACCAGAAAGAAAACTCACTTAGCTAAAACAAAACAAAAACCTATGTATTTCTTAGATGTTGGAACATGGAACTACCTGAATTGTCTTAAGATGAGGGGGATCTACTTACCACATGGCATTGTGTGTAAACAGCTTTTTTAAAGTTATGTAAATTAAAAGGGGCTTTTCTAAATTAAAAACATAGAAGGAGAATGGCACATTTCACAGAGCTTTACTTGAGGTATAAAATATTTTAATCACTGTGGGTAAACATCTGTCATGGGATCAGAAGAAGAAAACCCTCCTTTCCTGATCCTCACACTAAGAAATACTGTGAGCAGACACGGATCTGCAGGACCTACAGAGGCACATGCTGCAGATGAGAGTTTAGAATCCCCTGTTAAAATTAGTTGGTCTCATTTCTGATCACTAGCCAAATGGCTAATTAAGCAAACACTCATTATTGGGTTCAATATGCCCTGAATGTACAAGACCAAGATCACATGACTTCAAACACCTGAGAAAGGCAGGCATTCCTATACACCCCTACTCTTTGGAGGCAAGTTATTAACATAACTTAATGGGGAATAGTGTGGCTAGCTAGGCCAAACCCATGAGGTAATATTGAATTCCAGCACTGTGACCTTATTGGCCTTTCAAATGCCTCCTATTATCTAGATGACTTTAGTGTTAATAAAATATACAGGGGCACAGCATGAGAGGTGTGAACATTGTCTTGAAATAGTTTTACAGCAGTGGTATTAGTGCTCTTTCTGAAATATCCATACACAATTGTAAAAGATACATTTTGAAAATATCAAAGTAAAATTCATTATTTTATAACCAGCTTGCCCTACCTCTTTCTATATAGTAGACACTTACTATATATACACAACGTATACAGGAATTCTTGCTAAAACAATTTGAAACTTATGACTTACATGAAGATTTAATTCCCTTTTAAAGCTTATGGTTGACTATGATATGTATAGCACATATTATAATCATCCCAAGTAGCCAACAGGACTTCATTTCTCTAAGCTTTCAGCATTCCCTTTATTTCCTAAAGTCTATTCTATGGATAGTTGCTGTAACCGTAGCTTCAATATCCCTAAGGCTCAGAATTATTCTGTGATTCAGTACGGTGCAGTCTGCACTAAAAATCTATCCCCATCCCAAAAGGCATAATGTCAAGGAGCAAAAGTGGGGGGAGGGAGAAGAGGGAGAAAATAATACAAAGGGACTTCCCGTCCCAGCAGCCCCATACAAAAATAAAAGGGAAAACAAATCCTTATACCATACCTCCACAAAACTTAGCTTTGGGGGAGGATGGGTGGAGGAAGAAGGGACAGGAATTATTATCCAGTGCAAGTGCTGACCAGTCGCCATCTCTCTGTTGTGAGAAAGTATGATTTGCAGTTTATCAAAATAGCAGGCCCTGTAACACAGCGCTTTTTACCCCAACAGAGAACAAGTGGCTGAATGGCAATGAGTGTCATCTGTACCCAGGCCCAACACTATCACAGCAAGAGGTTCCAAACCTAATTTGCTGAATTTTAGTATTATAATGTAAGTAGGAGAAAGGGAGATTACTCATTACTTTTCGTCAAAGGCATTGGGGCTACAAAAATTAAATAACCATTTGGGACCAGGTGCTTTGTTTGGCTTTTAAAGAGACTACAGATCTGATAAAGTGCAGAGAAGAGAGAGAAGTCCCTTAAATTTAAACAAGCACTATGAGCTTTGGAATGTTTGTTCCAAATTTCTTCTAATAAAATGGAACCAAGAATTAAGTCAGCTCTCTTTTAAAAGGCCAGAGTACCAATCACATTAGTTATGGGTTCTACTAGAGACATATTGGGGATGGCCAGGGAAGGGGAGAGGAAGAGTATCCAGGCCTATTGCAGATAAGGGGGTAGGATGTAAGTGGTTAAGTGTACTCTTCCAGCAATCACAATATTGAGATATTCTGATCAAACATCCCCTACGCTAGGGAAGGTCAAGCAGTTTGTGTTGGGCATAGAGCTCCTCTGTGATTTCATAGACTTTGCAGATATAGGGCAAAGCATCTCCCAGCATAGCCACAGCCTCTTCAGCTGTGCCCACATTCATGGTCTCAAGGAATGTATTTCGAGTGGGTAAGGCACAAAAAGCCACCGTGGCAGCCTTGCGAATAATCCAGGGATGATAGTTAGCCAAGGAAGCATTGTATGAGTCTGAGCAGATCACAGAGGTTTTCGCATCTTCCTTGCCAGTCCTCAGTCCTTCCAAGAACATCTGCAGCCAGTGAAGGGCTCGGTGGAGACGCAAGACAGTTCTGCAGCCTGAGTCAGGGTGCTCGGATCGTTTTTTCAGATCAACCAGGCCATTAGCCAGCTCATACTCCACCATGGACTGAACGGTCAAGTACTTTTCTCGCTGGTCACTATTACGATAATTCTCTATGATCTGTATTTTGGTCACTGCATCTTTTGAAATGAAGGAAAAGATTGCACCCAAGCAGTTCAGAAACCTACGGTTAAAGCAAAAAAAAATAAAAATAAAAATAAAATCAATCTTGTGTTACACAACAGAATAAGGGAGCTTGAGAAATGATGCTGAAATAGTGACCTTACTTAAGGGGTCAAGGGTTATTAAAAAATTAAGGCTGATCTATCAGAAATTATTGGACAGACCCACACTGGTGAACATAGATTTAACTTAAATCTAAGGGGGAATAAAAACATGCAAGAAGAAGGTGGTAGTGATTTTTATTTTTATTACAGATAATTTAGTAAATGACTCCTCTATCTTGTTTGTAAGCCTGTTCCAGTTAAGTGCTGGTAATATAAAGCAAAAAACTGGTTAACTATATAGAATTTAATATACGGATAGCCACTTTGTGCCTTGTAATAGCAGAATACTTTTTTCAGGGAGGATCAAGAGGCAGTGTTTCAAGGGATTGTGTTTAGGCTTGAAAGGATTAGATGTTTATCAGTAGATGTTGATAAACATCAATTTCACTATACACACAAAACTGATAAATATTTCCATCAACAAGCATCAAAATTTACATAGAGGCCAAATAAGAAAAATGCTACTTCAAAACATAGTTTGATTTAAGGCTATTTACTTTATATATTTTGACATATGTCAATAATTTGTGTGAAGTTAGCTTTAGCTTTTTGAATCCCAATGTTAATTGTCATTGAACTGTCTAACCCCCCCCCCCCCATAGTTTTGTGCAATTGCAAAAATTGAAATAGATATTCATTAGTTTGAAGCATTTACCAATCAATTTTTTAAGAAATCAAAATTAAATTCTGCCACACCTAATTATACTTCACCCCCATCTCAGCTCATAAGAGGGCTGAGGCAGGTGGTTTGCATTACAAACTCCTTTAAAGTGTGTAGTGTTGTGATATTAGACAAACATGGTGGGTGAAGCAATATCTTTTATTAAACCTTGTCTACATTACAAAGATAACTCAACCTATCTTAGGTCAACTTACAGCCACCATATCAATTATGGCAGTAGCTGATGTTTACACTACCCTCCTTGGGTCGGGGTGTGTGCCCTTAGCAGGAGCACTTTCACCACCCAAAGAGGGGCAATGGGGGGAGCTGAAAGCCCAGGCTCTTAGCTCTGCTGGTGCCCTGCTCCTAGGAAGCTAGGGCTTCTCCCTGCCAGGAGCGGGTTGGGGTCTAGCTGCCCGGCTTTCTTGTTAATTTCAGGACAGCAGAGAAATTGACAAGAATGACAGCTACCAGGGCTCGTAGGGAATGCAGCTTCTACCCTGATACTGCATTGCCCTAACTACACCGCCCTACCCCCTCAGCCTCGGGTGGAAGTGGTCTTACTATATCGCCATGGCAGGCGCGTGACAGTGGCGGAAGGAGCACTGCTGTGTGTGTGTGTGTGTGTACACACCTCCAGTGTTGTGTCGACAACAGCTGACTTTTGTGGACAACAGGCTTGTAGGGTAGGCCAGCCCTTACACCAGCATCCCTTGACACGAGACAAACTTGTGAGCTACGATGATCTCTTCTGCAGCGGGGGACCCGATGGCACCGGCCCTGGCTCCCTCGCACACTCACCTGGCACGGCTGTTAGCTGCGCTCCCCTGCACCGAGCTGTGCGGCTGGTTACCTGCGCCAGCCCTGCAGCGTCCGGCTGTCACGTGAGAGCGTGGCTCTGTCTGAGCTGCAGCCGAGTGGGGGGGGGGGGGGGGGGGTGTCTCAGTCAGCGCCCGGCTCGGGGGGGGGGGGCACTAGAACGAGCACAGGGTCCAAGCCACGCCCATGTCCCCACCACTACTGCCGGGAAGGGCGTGACCCCGTCGCGGACACGTGACTTTACGCGCTAGCTGCGGAGGGCGGGGCAGCGCGCGAGCTCTTAAAGAGGACGCCCCCCCGAGACCAGCAAGGCCAATTCTGCGGCACGGGGACGCAGCATCCTCCCACCCCCACATATACAACCCTCCGGGGGGCGGTGCTTAAAAACCGGGGCGTGGCCTGCGGGGCCGGGTGACGCTAGACAGGGGTGGGTCTCCGGCCCAGCCGGCACCGCCCCCAGGGCTCGTCACAGCCCCCCAGGCCACCCCGTCCGTCCCGTCCCTGCTTACCGGACCAGGCCTTTCCAGCCCGCTAGGTACGGGTCCACGCGGACTTCCCCCTGCTCGCCGAGGCAGGCCTTGAACGCCACCAGCACTTCCCTCAGGGAGAACGCATCCGCCCCCTCCGCCATGTTAAACCTCCGGTTGCCCCCTGGCCGCCAGCCGTAGCGGCTTCCGGATTCCCTGACAGCTGCCCAGCCCTTTCCCGCGGCAGCCAATCGCCGCTCCAGCCAATCATCGTCTTCTTCCGCCGGCTTCACGTTGCCTTGGCTAATCGGAAGGAGGGAGTCGGAAATAGCCAATAGCTATTGGCTAGGGGACTGATCCTCAGGGCGGGGCTGGAGCTCGCGGGAGACACGTGAGAGACTGTGCCCGCGTCACGTGAGAAGGGGGCGGTGCTTGGGCAGGGTTGCTGCGCAATGGCGCATGCGTAGATGTCTCGGGGGTGGAGCGCGAGCGAGCGGCCTGGTGTGGTGGTAGCAATGGTAACGTGAGTGGGTCCGGGAGCTGGGAGACGTGAGCGGGCCCGAGCTTGTGGGAGGGGGATCCGTGGGGGGCGCCGTGCCGTGCCGTGCCGGGGGCCAGGCAGATGCTCCGGCTCCAGCCCCAACCCTCGCCCCCCTTCGGCCTGCGCTGCCAGGAGCCTGGTTGTGGTTCGGCCCGTTAGCCAGGCTCGGTGCCACCCCTTGGGGCAGGCGGTAATTAGAGCTGGGCGGTCCCCGGCGCTCCGGGGTTCAGCGGGGTTCCACGGTTTTGACATTTTCTCGTTATTACAGATTCCCCCAAAATCTGCCAAATCGCCCCCAAATCACTTCTAGAAGCTTGTTTCGGGTCACTCCCAACATGTGGTTCTGATACATTTTTCCTGGTCTCAACCTTTTTTAAAGGGTTTTTGCACAAATAAAATTTCGTTCCTAAAAGTTCTTTTGAAAACCTCCCACCCACCCCCAAAAAATGGAAACTTCAGTATTCTGAAAATGTAAAGGGGAGTTTTTATGTTGTTGTTTCAGGATATTTCAATACTATCAAAACACTTCATTTTGGGTTTTTAAACAAAATATTGTCAAAAATGGCAACTTTTTCTATGGTTTGGCTTTGACAGAAACTTTTTTTTGTTTAAAAACCTGTTTTGATGAAAAGTTTCCCCGAGCTGTAGTGTTAATGCAACCTGACAACTTCCAGTAGTGAAGGTAGAAACTGGGGGCTGCTTTGGAATCCCAGTCTAGAGAATGTGCTGATTGCATTCAGACCCTTGCAAGTGTTTTGTCATTTCTAGGGTTACAAGTTAGTTGAACTAAATTCATTCTCATCTTTGACCTACTAGCGATTTGTGTTGGGAAGCGATGCAGAGATTGACAGTCCTAATGTTAATTCATGTTGTTTTTTTAAAACAAAGTCACACTGCGAAACTAAGGCTGTTATAGGGCATTTGTTTGCAATTTTTCAATAAGTTAATGCAGTTAGTCCTGGCTCAAGAGTTCAGGAGGCTGAAGGCCTCTCTCTCTGTCCATAGATCAGGTACGGCACGTTCAGCAGTGAGCAGGCTTCCCACATACTGTATGCCAATGTGTATCCCCTCTGACCTGGGCAGAACCCCTTTAAGGACCAAGAGAAGGATTCAGTCTCCATGGCTCAATCAATCCTGGACCAAATGACTATAAAACATTATAGTAATGTTAGGGCCAAGGAAACCAACTTACGTTTTGGGGGAACCTTATGCCTTGATTATATTGGAGACAAACATGCATTTTTAGATGACACAAATAACGTACTGAGTTAGCTGACCCTTTTCTGATCTGTATCCTTGCCTCCCTCTAGGAAGCCATGGCGCCTCACCTGAACTCTTCTGTGTGTTGTTAGAAAATAAACAGATCAGTGGTTTGAAGAAGAGAAAATTCAGCCTTTGTTTTCAGGACCCGGTTATGGTATCTCTGAAATAGCCTGCTACACAGCTCACATTCAGAAAGCTTGTTTCTGCTTAAAATGCCTGAAATAAAAGTCACTCCTTTGGGTAAGTTCAGACTACAAGATGGAGCTGAAATAGACCAAAAAGTAGAAAAGGTTTGGATGCTGTGACAGAGCCTTAAAGAAATTAAAATTAGTTAGAAATATCTCCAATACAGATAGCAAGAGATTCATGCCTTTTTCCATGTTTTAGTATAGAATAGCTTATTACAGTGCCATACTTACATGTTACTATGTTACTTTTGTGTAACTAGCATGCACCATTTAGATTTGACTTCTCTTTTTAGGCAATCTTAATCTTGCTTTGCAAACATGAAGACGGAAAGCGATGTTGCTAACCTTATTTTTAGGTACTGAAAGGATAATTAGTTAATACTTATAAGCTGCCTTGGAGATAAAAAGAGCTAGATAAGTTTAAAATATTATTATTTCCTATCAGTGTTGTCTTTTTGAATTTGGTAAACGCTACTTTCTGCCCACTCCAGCAATTTTTCTACTGAAGCTTGAATATGCTGAGAGCCTCTATTTCCTTTGTGGTCTTGCTTCAGCATACATGTTAGCACAGTATGTAAAGAATATTAGTTTATTTAACAATGTCTCTGTGTGTACTCCGTGTACAGAGGATGTTCCTGAAAGATTGCAGTTTTAGTGGTTTGACAGCATCTCCTTAAGCATACCAGCAGAGATGTCTTTTGCTAATGTATGTCTTTTGGTCTGAAGCTGACAAGCCTGGTGCTAAATGAAGAACTGCACTTTCACCAAAAGATGAGACTATGGCAAAGTGGAGTGAATATGGGAGAGGGTCCAGGGAACTCCAGATTTTTAATCCAGCTCTGCTAATGATTTACTGTGTGCTACGGGGCAAGTAGTTTCCTCCTCTGAACCCAAGTTTCCTCATTTGTAAAATGGGGATAATGATACTTGCTTGTTTAATAGGGGTGTTGAGCTTTATGTAGCCAGTGTTTCCCAGACCTTCAAATGTGTATATCATTATAAAGGTTTAAGAAGTTATATAGACGTGTTATTTACCTGCCTTTGTTTGTCTCTTGCTTCAGGGGCTGGCCAGGATGTAGGCCGTAGCTGCATCCTTGTATCTATTGCAGGGAAAAATGTCATGCTAGACTGCGGGATGCACATGGGCTATAATGATGATGTAAGTATGGCAGGAAGACAAATTCTGTGCGTAGATTATTTAAGGTTCATTGGCCCAGCCTCTTCCAATATAGTTTCTGGTTCTGTGGGCGCCTGAGCTACATAATCTATTTGGCCAGCTGTATCCGGTTTCATTTAGAAATTGCTTGAAGAGTCCAGTACAATATTTGGGGGCACTATTAGGTGAGGGATACTTGCTTTTGAAACCTTAGGTACAGTATTAACCATTGCTGGAGTTCTAGTACCACAGTTGATGGACCAATATCTCTTTTGGCAAATTCTGTGTTCCTGTGTAAGGACTATAGGTCCACTCTTCCCCATGCATATTTGTGTTCTGTAGTTCCACCTCCCATCCCCCAGGTGTGTTGTGGGCTGACTGAAAACCATAATAAGACGATCAGCAGGGCAGCGGATACTGCATTTCAGCATCATTTCACTTTATGTAACAGGAGGCTTCCTTTATGCCTAAAACAAAGCCCTTCATTAGTTTGGTATTGGGATGAACCTTGTTACCAACCAGTTGATTAATGAAGAACCCAAATCAAGATCTGCAGCCTTGTATGCTTTGCTGAGTATCCTGGATATAGAGTGTTGCGATGTGGTGTATTTTCCCCCTTACTCTGTTGTATAGGCTCATGATGCAAACACTGATAGCTTCTAATAGAAGAGTAAGCTTAATTCTTGTGTGCAGATAGCAAGACTTGTATAAAACAGCACAGAACAACCTACTAGCTTTAGCAGAACTCGATGAACTCTATGAAGAATTCTAGTGTATGGACCGATAGGCTAGAATTATGGTGAAGATAAAATGCACTAGCTATCTTTCTTCTTGATGATAACTTAGCTGTAATTCCTTATGTGCAACTTCAAAATAAACCCTCCCTCCCAGTGGCAGTTTTCGCATTCTTCTTTTTCTTGGCACTCTCTGCATTCATCTCTTTTAAGGGGTTTAGCCTACAGAGATACACCTTATTGCTAACACCAGCATTCTTTCTTGTCCCGCTTTAGTTCTGCCCTGTAAGAAGATCACAGTGCATTCCTAATGCTGCATGGGAGGCTGCCATTTGTTTAATGTCCTGTTTTGAATTCAGTAACCAACTTTGTTTAATATTTGATAACCTACTTTTATGTCTTTTAGAGGCGCTTTCCTGATTTTTCATACATTACTCAGAATGGAAGGCTGACTGACTTTCTAGACTGTGTAATCATCAGGTAAGAAAACTTGCTACCTTCTTATAATTCAGACACAGAAGAAGAAAGTACTGGAAAATAAGTCTTCCATTTCCCCTCTATATTAATAAACTAGTCACCCTTAATGGTTTGCAGTTCCATAGTACAAAGATTAGATTTCACTTGTGTTTCATGTAAGGGTCTCTCAGTGCTTTACATGAACTAATGAGAGTTCACAAGATCTGTGTGTTAGGCAACAGCTATAAACATTCGCCTTAAATATCTGTGGGTCACATCTTTCATTCTGGATGTTCCTTCACAGCCACTTTCATTTGGACCATTGTGGTGCTTTACCGTATTTCAGCGAAATGGTTGGCTATGATGGACCCATATATATGACGCATCCCACAAAGGCCATCTGTCCCATCCTGCTGGAGGATTACAGGAAAATTACCGTGGATAAGAAAGGGGAGACCAATTTCTTCACCTCCCAAATGATTAAAGATTGTATGAAAAAAGTGGTAGCTGTCCATCTTCACCAGACCGTCCAGGTAAAATGACTCACCCCAGGGAGCTCTGAGTAAATCAGTTGGCCTGTTGAAGAGGAGGAGACAGGGTCTTTTATTTCTACACTTCTGTAGTTCTTGAGATACACAAAGGTTAAGTGATGTGCCCAAGGTCAGACAGTGAGTCAGTGGCAGACCAGGGAAAGGTGTCCAGGAATCTTAATCTCCTGTCCCCCACCCCATGCCCCTGCTCTGACTAGGAAGCACTTTCACTCTTTTATCTTTTAAGATTTTGTTTCTTGTCAGTTTCCCTTTGCAGCCAACTGTGTGCTGTAAGGCGCTTGGTACAGAAGGAAACAGACTAATCCTGGTCAGGTTCCTCTGCAGCCCTTCCATGTATAAAAGGGATGGTGATGGTCATTGTTCCTCATGTAGCAAAGACCAAAAATAAGTGGGGAAAAAACAAAGTGCATGGTAAAAGGAAAAAGAAATAAACAAGCAAGAGATCAGAGATGGGCAGGGTGAAGAGGAAGAACAAGAGAGAGCTGGATAGGCAGAGACACAATACAAATGTAGGAAGATGAGACAAACATTACCTAGAATCCTTTTAGTGGGTGTTATGGAAGCATCCCAGGAGCTAGTGCATTTGTCTTGCAGCCTGTGGATTCTGAAGCACTTCGGAAGTAATCAAGTCCTTTATTTGTTCAGAGTAGTACTGCATTTGAAGCTGGTTCTGCGTCATGCTTTCTTCTAGTAGGAATGTGATTTTTGGTATAGAGGTTGGTACATCCCAACACAGAGGGTGGGAAGAGGACATTTGTATTTGGGAAGGGATCAGAAAATTAACAGTGATTGAAACGGTAATAAAATCAGCTGCCATCCGTGTTCATAATCCACAATTCATGAATTCTCTTTAAGCACTGAGAGAGGTGTCTAAAATTGGCTATGTGGTTTTGATTGTCTATGTAGGTAGATGACGAGCTGGAAATCAAGGCGTACTATGCTGGCCATGTGCTGGGAGCAGCCATGTTCCAGATAAAAGTTGGTTCTGAGTCTGTGGTATATACTGTAAGTATACAGTTAAATATCTCTAGACCAATACATCTCCTTTATATGCTGTGTGTCCAGTTACCCTTGAGGCAGTAAATGGGTTTTCTTTTCTTTTCCATTAGGGCGATTATAACATGACGCCAGATAGACACTTAGGGTAAGTAGGAAGCCAAAGTCACTGTGAATTTTAATGTGTGTTTCATGCATGGGAGATCTTACCAGCAACTCCTGTTAATGTATGGGGATTTATTAGTATTGATTCTGTGTTCTTGGATAGAAGGCTCAATCATTTAGTGCCTTCTCTGCTGGGAAGATAAATGAAGTTTTCAATTATGGAACTAAATAGGTTTAGAATAATTCCTCAAGATACTCTGAATACACTTCTGCAGTATTCTTCTTCTTGCTGGTGTACGGTCATATTAATCCTCTTTTTAAGACTGCACAATAATTGCGTGTAATTTTAATTTAATTTTCCTGTCATGGTATCTTTTATAGGTGTTAACCTTCTAACATAGTTTAGATCAAATGCTATAAATTTGCAGTAAGACATGTTTTATTTTTTACTTGCAATAATAAATGTCAGTGCTAAAAGAGAAGTACATTTTATGTATATTAAAGATTTTAAATATTGCTGATCTTTAATAAAATATAGCCTCTTAAATTAGCCACCAGTAAGTAAAATGACAACTCACGTCTCAAAATCTGTAGTGTTAGTTGTGGACTGGATTCATTTACTGAGAGACAGTTACAGTGTGGTCCAATGAAGTTAGGACTCCTGGCTCTGCCACTGACTTCCTGTGTGACCTTGAGCAGTCGCCACCCATTTCTGTGCCTCAGTTTCCCCATCTATAAAATAGGGATAATGATATTCCTTACCCATCTTTTAAAGTGCTATATATTAGATGATCTCTTTATTTTGTTTTGTTTTAGAGCTGCTTGGATTGATAAGTGTCGTCCAGATTTATTAATCAGCGAATCCACCTATGCCACAACTATCAGAGACTCCAAACGCTGCAGAGAGAGGGACTTCCTGAAGAAGGTCCATGAAAGTGTAGAGAGAGGCGGGAAGGTATGGTATGTAGCATAAGCTAATTGAGGCCTTTTCCAGTCTATAGACAGCATAGGTATCTGTTGACTCATTAGGGCTGTATTATTACTAATATTTGATCTGACTTCTTACACAGCCTGATGACAGTTCTATTGCTCCACCATGCAAAGTTGATGGTTGGTTTTATTGCTAAACCTATGCTAGAAAAGGCAGGGTATTAAGTGTGTTTTTATTTTTCAAGTGGAGGAGAATGGAAGGGAAATGCCAAGGTTACAGTCTTAATTCTCTGTAGTTCCAGATGACAGAGGTGGTAGTGCCTGAGACACACATCTGAGACCATATCTGTCAAAATCTTTGCTCTTAGCCATTAATAAGAAATAATTTCTAGTGTAGTCAGTGCTCTCATCTTATCATTCTGTGCCCCACCCTTAGACCCTTAGCAGACTTTTGCTGTAAAACCCCAAATATATGGAAAATATTAAATTACAAATAGGTACATACATCCCCTTCTGAAACATTTAAAAAACATTGTTTGAATGCAGTGCATGTAGCTCCCCCTTTTATTTATTGATCTTTTCCAATCCCATCAGTTTGAAATAAACAACTGGTCTTGTTATCTGCCACCAAAGCACATAACACATGGTGATGCTTACAATGTCAGTAACATCTTAATGCAGTTTTTAACTGTGGTTGGCTTTTGCAATTTTTGTGGGTCTTCTTGAGGCGCTTGTTTCTGTCTCACTCAGAATTTTGGTCATGGCCTCCCTTTGTTAATTAAAGACAACTTTCTGTAGCCAGTGAGAGAATTTTCCCAATAAAATTGTGCTTTAAAGTGATCTTATTAAAACGTGAATGTTGTATCTGTATTAAAACAAATAATTTAGAGCCAGATCCCGATGGTGAAGTCACTGGATTCTCAAATAATGGAACTCTGCTGATTTACATGGGGGTGTGGCCCTTAGTTCCTGAGGTTTGGATCAAATTAAGCAGTGATGAAATGGGAGATGCAGTCTCTATGGCAATTACGTTTACAATTTTAGTGGTGTTACCTTGGTTAAAAGGTCCATTAGTTCATCCCCAGTGACTTTGGTCCTGTGCTTCATTTATTGTTCTGTTCCCAGTGAGGGAGAAATCTGGATCTGTTCATAGAAGGAAAAAGTGAGTCCTTTCAGAACAGAGGTGGCATATGCCTAGATCTCTCATCTAAAGACTCATCTTAGAACTAGCTGATGATTTCTTAAGTATGAAGTTGTCACTGAATCTGGAAAACCAATCAGTAATGTAAGGTCCTGCCAGTTGGCAGCAAGCATCGGTGAACAGTTTGACAGAAGAAAACATTAGAGTCATGTAATGACGTGTGAAAACTGTCCAAAGAGGCAGCTGTTTTCGACTCTCACGCTCCTTGTCCCCTGGAGGGCTAAAAAAGTTGCTTCTAGGACATAACTGCTCCAGTGCAGCTTAGGCAGTGAAGATGAAAAATGCTTGGCACAATGTAATTTTCCATAGACAATGCCAGAAATGTGGTTTAGTTTGATTCCCTGAGTCTCCATAAAGCATGTTCCCTGATATATCCCAAGAATCCAGCCTGGAATGTTGCTTTCAGTAATTGTGCAGTATCTCCTCTCCATTAAGATTAAATGATGGGTAGGGAAATAAAAAGCAGCATCTGGAAGATCGGCCCTCTAAGGGGTGAGTTTGGAAAGGAGGGCACATGGGGGGTGCATCTGCAAAATTGAATGTGCCCCAGTATGATCAAGTGCAGGTGTTTGAAGGCACAAACGGGGCATGTGCCATTTTGCAGATGCTCTTCTGGCATGTGCTCCCTTCAGAGCTTGTCATGTGAGGGAGTATTTAATCAGCTCCAACCTGGGAAGTATCCTTATCCCCCTTTGGGAAAGGGATTTGGTGTGGCAGGAGGAAAATTTCTCCCTCACAGGGATTTTGATTGAAGAATATCCAAGTCAGAATGAAACTGAACATCTTTCCTGGCAGTATGTCCTGTCCCAGCCCTGAAATGCAGGCCTCTCCACTTTCCTCTCCACCTCAATAAAGCAGATGTTGTCTTTCATCCCTGCCCCATGGGAAGTAGGATCACTAAGTAATGGCAGAAAATATGAGGGGGCTGAGCAGCTTGTTAGGGAGAGGTGACTGCTGTGCTGATCTTTGCATAGTGTTTGGCACTTGTATAGTCTAACTTTGCACTTTAATTGCAGGTTCTTATCCCGGTTTTCGCTCTGGGACGTGCCCAAGAACTCTGCATCTTACTGGAAACTTTCTGGTAAGGACAGTCTCAACTTGTCCATTTAAAACACACATCTATTAATTTTTTCCATGATTCTGTGGTGTTTGTCTGTCATGGACAGTCTTCTATTTATCTTTTTGTCCTCCAGTTTGTACCTACCCTGCTGGCTAGTGTAGGATTGTTCCCTGTGGTATATTTTCTAGTGCTTTTGTCCCTCCACCACTTGTACACTGCCCAAAAATACCTTGCTCTTTTGAGTCATGCCTCACCCTGCTATGCCCTCCATGCTCTCACCCACACTCAAGTCTAAATTTTCCCTTTCTTAATTTCATACCATCCCTCTGGCCTTGCAAAACTCTCCATGCTCAGGAGAAGTGATTTTTTTGGATGGCCGAATAAAATATTGGATCTTTTTCTTGAACAGTGTCATGGTAAGGATCAGAAAGGAGAGGCTGTGTCTGGCTTGGAACCTGTTCATGATCATCTAAAGCTGCATTACTCTTAATTATACCCCTTAGCATCATGTTTAATATTCTTAATTGATTGAAGATGTCTGGAGCAGCTGACAATGAGAATTGGATTATCTAACTTTCTAAATAAGATAATGCACATTAATGTGACATACCTGGGAAATAATAAATCCGTATACCTGCTAAGTGTATGTATAGAAATCTTAACTCCCTAGGCTGATTCTTGACCATACGGAGGGGAAGACCCGATAGTGTTTGCCAGGATCCAACTTAAGCAACCACAACTGGCTGGCTGACTCCTCTCTCTTTCCAAAGGGAAAGAATGAACTTGAAGGCCCCAATTTACTTCTCCACGGGGCTGACGGAGAAGGCCAATCATTACTACAAGCTCTTCATCACATGGACTAATCAGAAGATCCGGAAAACTTTTGTCCAGAGAAACATGTTTGAATTCAAACACATCAAGGCATTTGACAGGGCCTTCGCCGATAACCCTGGGCCAATGGTATGTGGCAGTTAAGAATGTGAGAGGATGAATGTGCTTTAGGGCCATTTCTTTCCTGGGTTAGGAAAGTGCACAATTTATTATCACAAGGCCAGGGCGTCCTTAACTCCCATTAACAAAGGCAGCCAGGCATCTTAGTATTTTTATGTAGTATCTGAGCACCTCACAATTTTCATTGTATTTTTTACAACACACCTCTGAGATAGGGAATTACTGTTATCCCTGTTTTACAGATGAGAAAACAGGGCCCAAAGAGATTAAGTAATTTGCCCAAGGTCACACAGGAAGCTTGTGTCAGAGCTGAGATTCTAAGCCCAAAACCCTGTTGAATATACATTTTTGCACTAATAAATCCAATCATATGCAACATAATGAAGCTTTTGTCTTAGACATAATATCTAAGAAAAAAGAATAAACATTTTACAAGAACTATCTTCCAGTGCACTAAAGTTAAAAAGTTTTAGAAAATTAATTGAAAAATGGCAAATCTGTTGAATGCATTTCCTCTGTATTGATTCAATCTATAGTTTTTATAACCAATCCCTTTAAATTAAACTCATAAAATAGACCCTATAAAATAAAATGTATTGTAGCTATTGATTTTTGACAGATTCCTATTCTAGTTACCTCCCAGTAAATCACTCAGAAACCATCATGGTGTACAGCAGGCTGATGATAACTCTTGAAGGCTTTATTAGGAAATGTGAATTTTGAAATACTGTGTTTTAGGGAAAATTATGGAAATAAGGCACAGTTTGAAAACATTACCTTTGCTGCTGCTCCTTCCCTCCCAAACCCAACAGCTGTGAAGAGCATAAACTGTACTGTATATTGGTTGGTACTATATAGATTCATGGATGGAACTTTCCTTATTCTAGTCTTATGTCCTCTTCCCATAAACTGGGTCACCTGCTTTCCAATAATTAGGAAAAATGCATCCCTGAGTGGCAGCTTCTAACACTCTTGTTTTGAAATCTAGGTTGTGTTTGCAACCCCAGGTATGCTTCATGCTGGACAGTCACTCCAGATCTTCAGGAAATGGGCAGGGAATGAAAAGAACATGGTAAGAAATTCTGTGATCTTGAATGATGCCTTATTTTGATGGTAGGGGCTACTGCACAGTAGTGTTAGAAATAAATTTTTCCTGTAATGGGATAAGAATGGCAGGAGAGTCTTTTGCATGTATCTTTCCTTTATTTGCTGTATCAGCTGTTGTTTGAATGAGTCATCAGTTACTAATAACCACTGGCTAGCTGATTGACTTTCTTTTTTAATTAAAACATGATTAAAATTGCTTTTATAAATGACACATCACATTTTGACCAACTTTTGGCCTTGAAATTAGTGAACTTTTGCCATTGGCTTCCTTGGAGCCAGGATTTGTCCCCATGGGACAAGGATTTACCCTCTGTCTCTTGGGGACAGAAGCAGCTTGATGAAAAAATCAAGGTTTAATTACTGTGGAAGAACGTGACTCATTCAGTTCTGACGCCTTTAACGCCATCAAAATCACCAGATATATTTTGATTCCTAAATCTTTTTAGTTATGGTTCGTGGGGATGTATGAAGCAGATTGTTCACCCACACTGATAACACGTTGTGCTTCAATTAGGGAAAAAGTCTAGTCTTAACTCCTTAAATGCTGCCTGTGATCCATGCATGAAGACACATTGGTCTATTTATTTCAGTGGGACCTGAGCTAGGACCCATGAGGGTGTCATCTGATCAAGTATTCATGAAGGTTAGCTTTTACAAATGGCACATTGGCCATGAAAACCATCAATGGTAAATAGCTGTGGAACTCTTGAGTGTTTCTCATTGAGCCACATTCTTAAAGCCAGCCTGCTCTGGTGGTCTTGATAGAGGACATAAATTTCCCATTGAGAGAGGTTTTGTGCATTAAGGTTGGCCATGATCTTTGAAAACCATAAGGTGACATTCCTCAGGTTTGAGACTGTGGAACCACTTTTTTTTTTTAATTGAATATTCTGAAGGTCTTTTAAAGAGGCCTTAATTTTGAAGGAATCCAATGAAACTGAATGATAACCAGGCCTTTATAGTTGGAGAGAGGGATTCCCTGAAGAATTGACAAGGGTACAGTTCTTTCCGCTCCAGTTTTTGTGACTATTAATGTGTGTTGCATTGTAGGCAGTAGACTCTGAAAGGATGAGTGGTACGAGATCTTATGTTACGAAAACTTATTTTCAGCTATGCTTATCTGTTCAAAGCTGTCTGTTTAGAAACTACCCTTGACTAGTAATAACCCTTACTTAGTGGCATGCAGATTTTAACGAAAGCCACCTTTTAATTTAATCTTAATGCTCGTGCCATACTTGGGTCTTTATCTTGCAAGATGTTGAGGTCCATAATTGAACAGAATAGATTCTGTAGCTTCTGAAAGAGCTGAGGTCTACAAGTTGGGAAACATGGAAACTTGCATCAGCATTATGCAGGTAGATGTACGGCTAGCTCTGTCCCAAGAGAACAATTTACTGTAGCTCCGGTCAGCATGCAAATGCTATGTATTTGTCTGGATTCCTTCCTAGGTCATTATGCCAGGTTACTGTGTGCAAGGAACTGTGGGCCATAAGATCCTGAGTGGACAGCGGAAGCTAGAAATGGAAGGAAGACAAATAGTAAGTTAATTTTGAAAGGCATAAATGGCTGCTAGGCACCAGTGACTTTCGGTGGCACTTGCACACGGCACAGCCCTCTGTCTGGGAAAACCTTTATTGATATACCAAATAACGTTTTAGCCACAGTGACTGAATTAGTTCCTTTGGTTGCACTGACTGATTTGCATTCTGCTGCCATCCTTCCACATCTGGACCCACAACTGCAGTCTGGGAGTTTGGCTACATGGTCAATGGCTAAACACTTGCCCCATAAATCTCTTACCCCACTGAAATCATTGTAGATGTGCCCAGAGACTTTGATGGGTGTATACCTCTCCATGGAAAAGCAAACAAATCACCTGCACTCGGTGAGGTAACTGTCATATAGATTCCTGTTGAAAGGGACATTGCAGCTAGTAATTAAAATCCTTACAAGACAATTTTCTTTGGGCAAAGCTGAGATGGGTGTTGCATCCAGAATTATAAAGCCTGGCTGGGTAAGGTACTAAGTGCTTTCCCTGTATGGTGCTGAATGCTGTTAGCTGCCCCTGAAGTCAAGGATCTGGCTGTCTCAGTTGTCCCACTTTCTGATGTAGGTGTCTTGCTCACTCCAGTTACACTCAGATGCTGAGAACTCTGGTTTAGTTACTGCATGGCTTGTAAGTTGTGAACAAAGCAAGAGTTGATGGGAGGTGTGTGTGCTTCTCCCCTTGCTCCCTGCAGCTGGAAGTGAAGATGCAAGTGGAATACATGTCCTTTAGCGCCCATGCTGATGCCAAGGGAATAATGCAGCTGATTCGCCAGGCTGAGCCACGCAGTGTTCTTCTGGTCCATGGGGAAGCAAAGAAGATGGAGTTCCTGAAGCAGAAAATTGAACAGGAATTTCGTATGTAAAGTGTCGTGGTGTGGGGATGGGGTAGTGGAAGGGGGGAAGATTAATTATTTTTATAGTTCATGTACTTTGGCCAGGATGTGAAATCTAGTTGAATAACATGTTTTGATTGGCTCAAGCACTGACAGGTCCTTGTGCTTGCCCCTCTCAAATCAAAAGCAAATGGGTAGGATGACTATCCAGATGGCATGGTTTGCAGTTAGCCCCACTGCAGGTTTGAGGATCTATCAGATGCAGTACAGTCCAAACAATGGGGAGTTGTTATTGTATGGGTGTATGTATAAACAGATTTATTTTTGTACGCTTTGTCTCTTGGACTTCTAAAACCAGCAGAGACTGGTGGGGAAAAGGTTCTTTCATGTTGGATTCTGTATTAAGGACTTAAGTTACAGTGAACAAGAGCAGAGGAAAAATAAAAACCTTTTTTGAAAGTAGCTGACTCCTAAGGCTAGGTGGAGAATGATCAGCAAAGCGACCATTATTGAAGCTTATTCATTGGGTGCCTTTTCCCAACAGTTTAGATGACTTTTGCATTACCTGGTTTTTGTTATGGATGTAAGTTTTGCTGCAGTCTGTGGTCTTGCCAGCTCTCTCAAATTCACCAAGATCCAGGCTGGGTGAGAGTTCTCCAAAGGAAAGCCAGGCTGCTGCTTGAGGTGTTGCTGGAGATTCAATAAGTAATATTGTTCCCCTTGTGAGAATCGGTGCTGTCTTCCATGAGTGAAGTAAAAAAAAGAAGGCCTGGGCTACTTGTGACTAGTGATCCCGTGGAACTTACTGCATGAGTAGGAGTGTTAATGCTGGGATCCTGGCAACATTCTCTTTAGAATAACTATACTGGCTATGGGAGTTACCCCTTCAAATTTCAATTGACTATAATATTTACTCCCTGTCCCAAATTGTTGTAAAGGGGTACTGTTAAACACCTGCCATGTTCCACTCTAGTTGTGGATACAATGATAGTTCCTGTATAAAAAGTCCTTTGGGATGAGAAGTTCTATGTGAATGTTTCTCCGGTATTGTTTGCCTTTAATATAGATGTGAACTGTTACATGCCTGCAAATGGAGAAACCACTACGTTGTTCACCAGCCCCAATATACCAGTGGACATTTCCCTTGGATTGTTGAAGAGAGAGACTGCTATAGGTAATAGACTAGTGAACAATTACTTTCACCTTTCAGGCACTACAGTTGTATTGCATCTTATGTTTTTACTGCTGAATGTAGATCATGCATGGATATGTGAGATGAGGATGTTGTGGATACGTTTATATGATCTCCCATATAATGGTGCTTCATCACTGTTCATTGTTTGAGAGAGGCTTGCAGTGGGATGAAGTGGATTTCACCTGCCACTTTATCCCTATTCATCGTGTATTTAGTGGTTTGTTTGGTTTTTTTAAAGCCCCATGAAGTAAAGTCAGAATGGGGCTGCCATGCTATTCATCACTGATGCACCCTGCAGAGATATTACATGTCAGTTTGCTTAATGGATAAAAATGCCTGCTTCAGTGGTCCAGGTCCATCCCCGTTGGAATTACAAGATAACCTGGTTTTTAAAGAATCTCAAATTTCTAAAGCAAGGGAGCAATGTGTGCTGCAAGATCAAGAAGAGAAAGTAAATGTTGCTGAGTGTGATATGCCCTATCCCTATTGAGTTGCTAACTGGTTTAAGTACATTGTTTTTAAAGGGTCACTGCCAAGGTTATAAGACCATAGACTTAAACCTGCATTTCAGGTGCGGGGTTGGCTATGGTTCTCACCATGGCAATGCAGTCTGTTAGATCCCAGTGTTTTATTATGTATGTATGAAAGGTAAACACAAGATCATTAATGACTTTGCCCTTCTTTTCTGTTGATCCCACTCTAGGTATGATACCGGATGCCAAGAAGCCAAAGCTGATGCATGGCACATTAATCATGAAGGATAATGTAAGTGAAAAGGAGACTGATTATTCTAGTACTTGTCTTGTGGTCTCTCTGTTAGTGGCATTGTTTTTCACGGGCAAGTTCCAGCTCAAAAGGAACAGTAAAGGTATTGTGCACAATCCTAGTTTCTTGGAAGCCGCTTTGAAGTGTCATGGGGCTGTGAAGGTGATCCAGGTACAATGGAATTTCCAGCCTCTCACCCACCAGGGTTGGTAGAAATCAGACCAACCCTGAGGCCCAGCGCTCTGTCTCTGGGAGGGGACACTGGAGACATAGCTGGTCAGTCCATAGAACCACTTCCAATAAAGGCCTCTTTTTGCCTATGGAAGTACTGTCATGCTCTTGACTCCTGCTGCCACGCTGTGGATGCATGTACCTTATGGTCCGAGTCGAGAGATCTTCTCCTTAGCCTAGTGGTTGTAGTCTAATCACTTACCCCTGTCATACAGGTGGGTTGTGCCAACTTTTATCCATAGATCAGCTGTGCTTTAAGACAATTTTGGAAACCAGGGAATGTATAAGATAGGTATGTATCTAGAGCTAGATATAAATACCTCTCTTCTAAATCAATCTGTCAATCCCTATACACACACACATCTAGCTAGCTGTAGTTTGTGGCACTGTCCAGTGTGCCAGGGCCATTTAAAAAGGGATAGTCCCTGCCCCAAGGAAATCTGTGTCTCTGTCCTGTAGGTCTCTTTAGAGAGCTACCTAATAATGAAACAAGGACTCTAGAGCAATGTGAAAGGCAGCCTGCGATTAATGGATTTCTCCCTTCCCATGGCAGAGCTTCCGCTTGGTCTCTCCTGAGCAGGCACTGAAGGAACTGGGGCTTGGGGAGCATCAGCTGCGTTTTACCTGCCGCGTCCACATTCAGGATCCTCGCAAGGAGCACGAGATGGTACTTCGAGTCTATAATCACCTTAAGGGGTAAGTGTGCCACAGGCTGTTTAATAGCTGCCCCTCCAAGGGTGGTCTTGCTGTTCTAGATCTGCTGGGCATAGCTGGGGAATGTTAATAGGTGACAAAGAAACTGTTTGGAGAGATCCTAATGACTTAAATGTACAGCTAATTCCGCTCCTCCAGACTTCTGGCCCAGCCCTGAGGAGTAGTTCATAGATTCCAAGGCCAGAAGGGACCATTGAGATGTGTTGTCTGCAGACAAGTAGGAACCCTGAATTTTACTTCAGGATCTTGCCTGGCCTTTTCAGACGTGCCAGAACTCAAGCCATGTGGCACCATGGGACTTTCTAATGATAATATTCAAAGCCTACTTATGTCTTTGTTTATAAGTCCTGTTCTGCCCGCCTCGGATAGTGGATGTTGGCTCAGATGCTGGGCAGGGAGTACGAATATCATTTTTGGGGAGTCTGAGGTGCAGGCATTCTCTGTACTGACTTACTGATCGTAGGAGCTAGGTATGTCTACTCACATGCCCACTTCAGTACACAGGAGGGAAACCTCATGAATGCCTAACGTACCTTCCATCTTCCTAGAGTCCTGAAAGATTATTCTGTTCAGCATCTCCCTGATGGATCCATCATGGTGGAGTCCATTCTGATCCAAGCCACAGCACAGTCAGAGGACCAAGGAACCAAAGTTTTGCTGGTGTCATGGACATATCAGGTAAGAATAAACTTCCCTTCCTAAGAGACACATTCACAAAGTGACTGTGGTTAGCTTAGCGTGGCTAGTTACGTTCTAACACGGGCCTGGGGTGTGGGTTGCAGTTTGTAAGGATCAGGTTCCAGCTGCAGTGGATTATTGCAGTGAGGGAACTGAAAAGAGTTCTTTAAGGACATCTTTAAGAGTTTGTTTGGAGAGTCTAGCATGAGCCACTTGGGCTAGCCGCCCGAGCTAGCCTCCCACCAGCCTGAGCTGCCGTCCATGCTGCCACTATTTCTAGTGTCTTAGCTCAGGCTTAGCTAGCATGAATGTCTACCTGAGCTGCGAATCTCACCTCCCAGCTGCAGTGTAGACATACCCTTAGAGCTTGTAGAAACAGCGTATTAGGGCAGGTCCAGCTGGCTGTCAATTTGTAGTGTTCTAGCCTGCTGGTTCAAACAGCAGTAGGTGACAGTACACTACTGAACTTCCAGTGTGCAACCGCAGGGCCCACAGGAGTAGTTACCTCATGGCAGAGGGCTGTAAATTTACACCCGTTTGCCGTGCACTAACTCGCTGGAGTTACCTCCTTTCCTTAAGCTTTCCCCCAGTGTTTTAGCTGTAATACAACTACCTTTCCGGTAGCACCATCTGCTTAATCTGCTGCTGCTGGTGGCACTGGAAACAAGGCCATCGATTTTAGGGTGGTGGTTTGATGATGTATTTTTTGGCATGTTTCTCATTGATTGTATTTATTTTTGGCTACTGCTAGTAAGTGGCCCTCGCTGTCAGCAGTATGATGCAACTGGTGGAATATTGGTAGTAGAGGGGAGGTTTTGGGGGGGGGGGGGGGGGGGGGGGGGGGGTTAGGTGAAAAATTGGAGTTGTGACTAGCATACATATAAACCAAGTCTGAAACTTGCTGACTAGCAAAATGCTTGCCCAAATAAAGTCACTAGTGTTTAATTTCATAGAGAGCATTCTCCTCTACTGCTTAGCTTCTGTGGGTTTCAAAAGGATTTTCTTTAGAGGGGAGACGTTTTCCTGAGAGCAGAGCAAAAGGCAGTATTTCTTTCTTTTCTCTTAAGAAAAGAGACGTTGCTTTAGGGGCCCCCACACGCCTTGTTTGATAAATGGGGGCTTGTGCTTCCAAAATAGCAGTCTTGGCAGTAACAATCAAAGGAGTTCAAGCCAAATGATTCCGAAACGCACCCAATTTTATGGTTGTTTGGGTCTGGATTTTTGGTTTAAGCACGTCTAAGTTGCAGCTTCTGACTTGCTGCCCTCAATAAGAACGAGTGGGGGCATTGCCAACTGCCCGATTTCCTATTTCTGTATATAGGATGAAGAACTGGGCAGCTATCTTACATCCCTATTGAAAAAAGGACTGCCACCAACTACAGCTTGAGTGACTCAGCAGTGGGGAAGATGGAACTTCAAAAGCTTCTGAGTTTACCTCAGTTTTTTTACATTATGCAGAGGAAGGAAGGATGTAAATACTTAAGTTTTTTAAAAAAAATAAAGAGAGAAAACATCTGTTGTAAAATATCTTTCCTAGAGAGTATTAACGTGGTCAGACAAAATTTTGCTTTAGCAGCACTGCTACCTCCACTGGCAAAACCAGCCAGCTAGTCACAAATCACTGCACAAGTGGTTCGCACCAACTTACCTGGAGCAGCTTCGGTCACTTGGCTGATGTTTCTTGTAGAGCAAGGTAAGAGATTTTCAGTCTTTCTGTTCACATTTATTTTTGTAATATTAAAAGGAACATTCTGATGACAGCAGTTTGATTTTCATTACATTAGCATTCATAGATCATCAGTCTTTCACAAGCAGAAGCTCCTCTTTACAGCATTTTAATTCATTCTGCTGTGGAATTCCATTCACTCAGCCCCCTGTGAACAAAATGATTCAACTATCTTGTTGCTTCTGCATTGAATGCAGCGTCAGCTGTCAACTTTAAGAGTACCGAACACTGCTATGAGCTGAGAACTTAAAGCAGTCCTGAAGGATTAAAAAAAGCTGTTGTTAAAAGCTATTTGTCATCAGAATTAAAATGCAAAACAAATTTAGGATGGTTTGTTCTTCTACATGGTTAAACTAAGCATAATATTTAAGCAGTTACTTAGCTATTATTGTGTATCCCTTACTCCTTGAAGAATAGCTGAGAAGCCTGAACTCAAGCTGAGGTTCTGTACAGAGGGGGCCTTTCTTATTGAGAGGAAGAACATCCCTGACAGACAGAAAGCAAAGCTAACTTTCACAGTATTCAGCAAATAAAGGACTAAACGCCGCTCTGAGGTGCTTGGTTATTCCCATTTTATAGATGCACAGAGATTCAGTGATGTGCCAAGGTCTTGCAGAGCAACTGGGATTCGAATCCAGCACTCTGAGGCCCAGTCCTTTGTTATAGACACGTGACCGGACTGCCTCAATAGTTAAAATAAAGAATACCCCCCCCCCCCAAAAAAAAAAATTGAGAAAAGGATGCAGATGAGGAAATGATTCAGTGAAGTAGTCGGGCCAAACTGTACTGGGACAGGTCCATTAACTCTGAAAATTCACATTTGATTCATTAACAGTTACATGAAGACAGATTATATATTTCATACTGTACATGCAGACTGGAATTGTTCTTATTCTACAAGGATATTTTAAATAGCAGAAAACCAATTGCCTAGTTTACTTTGGAAATTAGCCTACACTGTCACCACTTTTCTAACAAAGGATTTATATTTTGTTTTGTACTGCTTAATAAGTAACACTGAAGTAGAAATACTGCCATACATTCTTGACACTCTTTAAGGCCTATGAGACTGCAGTCCTGTTTATTCACAGCACAGATGCCTCTGCCACTATGCCCTAGAGCTGGGGGAAGGGAGGAATAGTTCAGTTGCTTTAATCTTCATGTTGTCTTCTGAGGCCACCATTGCCAATTAACACAGAGTTGGATGGGGACAGGGGTTGTAACATAGATTCTGGTCCCCTGGGAAGTGGACTGACCCCACCCACCAATTCATAGTCCTGCAACATGGCAGCTGCTTTCTGGAACTTTATGTGGACAGTCCCTGCCCTAAAGAGTACGTGTATACAGCACCTAGTACAATAATGCCGTGCTCTCAGGATGTTACCTGAATACTACTACTCAAAATTTAGTGGAATTTGAACCAATAAGCTCTGGGTAAATAACTTCCTGACCTTGTTTTAAAGTCAGTTCATTCCATTGCTGTGGTCTCACTTCTGGCTTGCTTTTGTAAGGATGGGAATTTTGATTGACTTTCCTGTCGCAGATGGTATAAACCTTACAGCTGGATCTGAGCTTGAGGCCGAGATGCCAGGGTTTGCTGGAAGAGGTGAAGTAATACAGGATGGGGTTCAGACAGCAGTTAAAACTGACCAGGGCCAAAGTGATCCGGCGCATTTTGTAAATGAACTGGTAATTCTGGATGAGCTGGATCTTCATCAGGAAGTGGAGCAGGTGAGTGAGGTGATAAGGGAGGAAGCACAGGGTACAGATGAGCAAGATCATGTAGATGGTCCTCAAGGCCTTCTTCTTGTGAATGCTGTGCTTGATCTGGCTGATCCGCTTGGCAATGAGTGGGTAGCTGATCAGGATGATGGCGAATGGGATGACAAAGCCAAACAGCAAAGCACAGACATTGTAGGGCAACATGCGTTGGGTCCAGCTGGTCACCGTGAAGTTCTCAAAGCAAGCGGTCGTGTTCCCTGTACCGTTGTTGTGCAGGGGCCCCCCAAGGATGAGTGGGATCATGACGCTTGCAGCAGCCAGCCAAAGCACCGTGACCACCATCAAGTAGTGGGTGACTTTGATCCTGAAGTAGATGAATGGGTGCAGCACTGCAATGTAACGATCCATGCAAATGCAGGTGAAGAAGGCAATGCTGAGGTAGATGTTGATGTAGTACAAGGTCCCAGTGATCCTACAAGCCATGTCCCCAAAGATCCAATTATTCTGGTTCAGGTGGTAGTGGATTTTAAAGGGCAATATACAAACAAACAAGGTATCTACTGCAGCCAGGTTGATGAGGTATACGTAGGAATGCGAGGTGTGGTTGACCCTGCAGGTCAACAGGAACAGAGCTAAGACATTTTCTAGCAGTCCCAGTACAAAGACAATGCTGTAGATGATAGTGAAGAGATGGTACTGGAAGTCTGCTTCCAAACCGGCATCATCTCTTGTTGCATTAGGCTGTCCCCCTGCCATGCTTTCTGCTGCAGGAGAAGGCAGTCTGTGGGGATAGCGTAGATGAGCCCCTTTGGAAAGGAGGATAAAGCAGTCTTTTTTTACCTTCAATAACGTCCAACGTTCAAGGAGCTCTCTGTCCTGTGGTTAGAACAAGAGTTGTGTTGTTACATCAGCCAGTTCTGGTTAAAAATGTTTTGAAGCTCAGTCAGATAAATAAGCATTGTGGTGGGGAAAGGGTGCTCCACAAAATTACCAGAAAAATATCACCTACAACAGGAGCAGAGTTGGAGATTAAGCAGCTGCAGGAGACCACTTACAGTAGCAAGTATAAAATATGTAAGGGATGCACCCGTTTAACTTCTGAGGTGCTGAAGTGTTAAACATTGGTCCGTCCTTTGACAGAGTTGTGCTGTACTGCTTATGACAATTCCTTGAAGTGAACACAGTGACCCCTGTGGGAGTGGGACTTGAGTTATTCCAGGGATTTGACGGTCTATGTACCATTTATTACCCTCGGGTTGTTTCACCAGATCACTCACTCTGTAAGCCTCTCTGCTGTGGTTTTAAACGGCAGGCAGGGGAAAGTGGGAAAGGCTTCAAGTTAAAACAGACACTGTGCGATTTAAAGCCCAGAACCAACTCCCGACTGAGGGCTAATGCCAGGCTATTGCTGCATGACTTTGCCACATGTCCCCTAATTCTGGGTGCCCAGCTTGGGCCAGTGTCTGAGTTCAAGGTGCTGAACCCCCCACAGCTCTGAATGAGACTAGGTGCTCAGCACTGGTGGAAGCTAGCTCCAAGCTTGCTGAGATTAGGCATCCAAATTTAGGACAGGTAGCATGATTTTGAGCATCAGACTGGGAGTTAGAGACCTGGGGTCTGTTCCAGGCAAGGCATTTTACCTCTCTGTGCCTTTTGCCATGCCCTCTCCTTGTCTTAGACAGCAAGCTCTTCAGGGCAGGGCTCGTTTCTCTCTACAGAGCCAAGCACAAGACCTGGATGCCAGGTAGGTGCTACTGTAATACAAATAACTTCTCAAAGCAATGGGGATCCACCTCCCTGGGGTGGTGAAATTTAATGCATTGTTTGTGAAGTGCGTGGGTGGCCCTCGGAAAGTAGAACATTGCTATTTATTATACTTTAAGGGGTACAGTCTCATCACACTTCCTGTCATTTGTACTGTTGTTACAAGAAGCACCGAAGATTATGACACGAGAGTGGGGGGGGGGGGAATAGTTTCACTCTGTGTTGTTAGACTTGCTGTTTGTCCTGTAGTGCCAATTTGTTTGCTCTGTTGGGGTGGGTCTTTCAGATAACGGAGGAGAAAAGGGGAAATAACTGCAAAACCAAGCAGTGGCAAACCAGGAGTAAAGGGCAGAATTCTCCTCTTCCTATTGAAGGTTCAGATTAACCAGATCTCTTTGGCAAGAGAATTTCACCAGAGCAGGAGCTAAACCTGCAGTAACAGCTCTATGATTTGACCCAGTTCCTGACAAGAAAGAGGGTGACTGAGAACACATCGCAGAAGGCCTAAAACAAACATACGGGATAATGCACAGAAACAAGGAGGGCTGCAATGGTTGTGGAGATACCTAAAATTTAATTCTCCATCTGAGGAGCAGCCAGGGTGAGCTGAATAAGTCAGTGATGTATGAGCGGAAAGGATGCAAACAAATTAATTAAGCAGCGAGGCTAAAGAATGGAAATAAGGTCGCAGGAGGAAAGGAAAGACACTAATTTTACTGCCCACTAACACAAGATGTGGGAGAGAGCAGACTGAGTCAGTAAGAGGTAGAGGTACCACCACGCAGGAAAATGCAGATCCCCCCCCCCCATATGTTCCATTTTTACATTTTGAAGTGACACCACCGACCCCTTCAAGTCAAAGAAAAATCGCAAATGCTCACCACTCAAGCAGTCTTAGTGTGAGACGTGACTAGCCAAGGCACAAAATCTACTTGCCCAACATTACCATGATGAAAAGAGAGACTAATGTTCTATTTGCCTCCTGCGAGTACAATTTTGCACAGCTGGGCTAAAGCTGCCATCTAAGTAGGGATCAGAAACTAGGCCTCCCCCACTGAAAGAGGATGGCAGCCTCTTCCATTCACCAGCCTCAGAAAAAGGAAGTGAAATGTATGCTGGAAGGGAGCTCATCCAGGTCAGCCCTTGGTGCTGACTTGGTAATTGGGTTTAGATCTCTACTTCCTTACAGTGAACCTGCTTTGGATTAATTATGGAAAAATGAGGATCAGAGAGGGAAGAAATAACTCACATAGGCCATTCCCTCAGAGGCTCTTTACAAACAATTTAGCATCACAATATTCCTAGGAGGTAAATAAATCAAGAATCTTCATTATATAGCAGGGGGTAGAGGTAACATAGGCCAAACATCAAAATGATTCTCCCAATCGCACAAAGCTAGGGGAAAGCACCTAGTTCCCCCGGTACACTGTCAACATCTCCCTATTGCAAACAAATTACATGGTTTGCTCCTGGTTCTCCCATTACCCTAAGGCCCCCGTCCTGCTAGTAAATCAGATGGTAAGGCCAGGATCTAAATGTCTTTAAAAAACAAATTGTTTCTGCCCTGTTGGTGCCAATTTTACTCCCTGCATTTCAGCTCAGATAATGGAACTCACCAGTGTGAGTTTCATTTGTCAAGCTTTCCCTGGTGCAAAATTTCTGGTTTGCAAACCTGAGGGTGAAGAGGAAAACGTCTGTTTTGACTGGGAGGGGGGAAAAAAAAAAGACGCTTCCATTGTTGGTGTTAATGGAAACATTTCCATTAGTCACAGGACAAACCTTATTTTACAAAATTTGAATTTTGGTTCAAATCTGATTTGATGGCATCCTATTTATAGCATCAGATATGCGACATTCCCTATACATCCAATTGGAAGGAATTAGCAATAACAAGATATTTAAAGCAAATAAAAAAAAATTAGTTACTATGTAAGCCCGTAGGTCACTTCCAAACATTGACCATGTGTGTTACAAAACTAATTCAGCCTGCTAGTTTGGAAAGGGGTTTTCCATCTAACGCAGCTTGTATTAACATGTGAGCATTCCTTTTTTTTTTAAATGCAGACACTAAAACAAGGACGGGAGTGGTTAAATGTTCTTACTTTTGAAGTGGAGATGTAAAGCACTAGCTTCAAAATGTGGAACTGACCAACTAATTCCAGATCCTTAGGCTAATTAAGTTGGGTTGTTCAATTATTGGACATACAGCCAACAGATAATTGTTTTCATTTTACCACAAGTTGTGTTTTTTTGTTTTTTTCTGGGGGGAGACCATCTGTAAAGAAACTGTAATTTTAGAGCCTGCACTTGTGGATGAGTTGACAGCCACCCATCGGCTGCCATTTGCCCTTGTTCTGCGCCACACGGCATCACATAACAAATCCAGATACGGAAGTAATAGAAACAAACTTACTCACCAGCCCAGACCATTTTATTTGAAAAATGCAACGAAGCCACGGGATCCTCTGAAGACTCTTCACGAAGCAGAGGTTTGATGCTGAACTCTCCTGTCTGAAGCGTAGCACCAGAACAAGTTACCTTGCAAAGCATCCAACAAAACCCACCCACTTTGCTCTGCAGACAGAAACCACAGGAAGTGAAGAGCTAATGCTATTCAAGCAGCTGCATGAAGTAGTGGTAAGACATCAATAGACACCACCCCTACTGAGAGACCCATGATAACCTTCCCGGCTCTGTGAAAGAGATGGTGTGGCATTTTCTAGGTCTCCTTGGAAGTGCAAGGGGAATGGTTAGTGCTAAGAAAGCAACTCACCTTGTGCCATCGGGATTAGAAACTCAAGAAATAAATTAGGTAGGAGCCAATGTGCTGTGCATGAAGGGAGAGAATAAAGTGGAAAATTCTTACCTCTCCAGCCGTGGGTGGAAGAAGCCGAGTCCATCGATAAACCTGCTACTAGCAACAACAGGCAGGGAATGAAATACTTTTTCACCATCACAAACTCAGACCCCTGGCTGTCAAAGAGTTAATGCGCTTTGCATAATCTTGCAACTCAATAGTAAAGAGGATTTTTAACGTGTCTGACTGAGTTACTGGGGATCTAGTCCAACCACCCCATAACAAATGCACCCTCTTACTTTGAGGCGCTGGGTTCTGAATGCCAGCCCTACAGTCAAGGAGACACGTTGTCTTAGGGTCTTAGTGTTTCATCTCACTCCCTGTACAATATCACAAGCCCACACTGTTCCCCAGCAACCAAAAGTATCACAGCCCAGACCAACCTAAACTATTTGTGCCACAGGGGGCGAACAGGAAGGACCAAGATGCACCACTGGCCGAGATCCCCACAAGGGCAGGGAAATGGCTAAGTGAGATAGGGTAGAGGAAGGTGAAAACAAAGCCAAATTTGCTGCCAATCAGACCCTCTCTCTGGCCAGGTGCATTGGTCCCTCTCAATAATTGCAACCCAGGCACCTGTGGAGGAGGGGGGGGCTAATGAATGAAGTTGACAGTGGGCACCTTAAATGTGCACAAAGCACAATTTTTGCAGCAGGACCCGGACAATCACTAGTATTTAGCTGAGCGATGGTTATTTTTCTTTTTGGAAAGGCCACAAGACACGAAAGTTTGTGTCTGAGCAATAAACTGAGCCCCAAGACACCACAAAAAGAGTAAAAGGCAGCGTGAGATGCTGTTATAACTCCTGTTTCATGCTCGCTGCCTAAAACTTTTGCCACAAAAAAGAGCTATTGCGTGATAACACACAGCAAAACAGCCCAGCCTCAAGCACACGGCGGGCTGATGGTTAGCTCCCAACTGATGTCCGTGCACAACACCTCTGGTCCCAGGTACTCAACTGCCTGTACAGAGGCATTTGCAAACAGCAGCCTACTCAGGAAAGGCTGGTGTTTTGGTGCCATGCATGAGCCAGCCCAATCAACAGGCGACATGATGCTGCTTGTATCAGACCTAGTCATAAAACAGGCAAAAACGGGAGGTTTAAAAATGATCCTGTTTAATTAAAAAAAAAAGTACCTTTGTGTCCTCCATCACGCTCTGCTTCTGTGTTATGACTCAGGTGCGCTCTGTGCATTGATAAGATCACACCCCATCCGCAGCTCACAATGCTGAAGCTACCCAAGAGCAAGCTGGAGCCTATTTTGCTTCCTGCAGCTAACCCAGCAATTTCATTCAGATTCTGGAGTCGTTGCTGGTGGTGGACATGGAAACAGCGTGATTTTTTGGCTCAAGCCAGATGAGCCAGCAGTGTGGAGAATAAGGTCCCACGCTTCTGCCACCCAGTAGCTGGTCTGAGACTACTGACCTTGAGGAGAGAGATGAACCGCAGCTTCCTCGATGGGATAAAGTAGGCCTTGATCATGCAACGGCCGCAGCAACCAGTCCCCCCCGTGACGCACCCAGAATCCTCTGCACCAGCGCATCAGCGGAGGCAGCGCAGGAAGCACTAGTTTCTGGGGTGTGGACGGGTAGCTGAGCTCGGCTAAAGCTAATAGTACGTTATTCCCACCCTTCGGGCAATTGCTGGCAGCCGCCGAGCAACATTATGGTCTACAACTGAGAACGTCTGGCTCATGACGTAACCCACCCAGCTGTAGGAAGAAGGCAGGAGAGGTGGGGGCGTTTACACGTAAATCATAATACAGAAATGACCATGTCTCCTGCTACTCTGGAAGAGGACTGGCGTTACAAAGAAGAGGGGTAGAGTGGAGACGGGGGTTTCCCTGCTGTGGTGTGACCCCCATTCTGCAGCCGTGTCTCTGAGAAGTGACACCCCTCCACCCACACAGACCCCTTCCCCCTGTGTTGGTGGAGGCTGCGGGAAGACAGTATGTGAGCGTGTGGCCAGTGCTAGGAGCCAAAGCTCTTAGAATCGACAAACCAACCGCCTGCCCGTCACCCAGTCACCACTCCTGCCATCCTGGCAGCCTCTGGGCACGTGGACAAATGATGTGGCGTTGCCTCGAGCCGTAATCAGTGGGGTTTATTGAGAAATGGCCGCCTAGCAGCATACAAAGCGAGTGCTGGAAATCTCCGCTGCACAGCCGCCAACAACGAAGTCCTTTCAGGCACGGCTGCACGTCTCACTCTCACAGAGCCGCTATTCTGCCGCGTTACCTTCTTCCTCCACGGCTGCGAGGAGAAAAAGGGAAAACATTGATACGGAAAGAAAGAAAAGGCCAGGCCCACCTGAAAACACTTAAGTTTCTGTGTTTCTTCATTTCCTGCCTGGGCTCCGTCCCCACGAACACGGGCAGATGGCCGTGCAGCGCTGCAGCCAGCGCTTCTTGGGAGACGTGCCATTGGAACGGGCCAAAAACGACAGGCTGCAAGTGTTTCCAAGGCCAGCCCCTGAGTTCTGCTTTGTCTCCGGTGTTGCTCTTTGTTTCCCTGCTGCTCGTTCTCTAAATCCCACTGTGGCACCGCCAAGAAAAATGAAACTTAAGCCCAGTTTAACAGAGCCTGGGGGAGCCTTGACAGCTTTATCCCGGGGAGGGCCAGTGGGGCTAGCGGCCATGGGCGCTCTGTGTACATCCTTCGTACCAGCTCGCCCTGGGCCTGGAGGGAATCACCGGCTAAAGAGGAGAGGAAGAGTCTATAGTGAGCTGCAGAGGGAGGAAGTGGCTCACGGGGAGGGCACTCCAGGGAGATGGGGGGGGCCCCAGCTGGAGCCAGAAGCCCACTTGCCATCCCCTCACTGCCTGTAGAAGGTGATTTATTTTAGTTTATTCACGGCTGCTGACGTGTGCCTGGGGACAGCGCTGGGATCTGAAGCATTCTCAACACAGCACAGGAATACAGGTTACACAAGCTTCCCCATATTGCTGCCCTCAACTGACCTGGTCAGATAGGGCCCAGTTTTGTGTAGCTGTCAGGACACCTGGGTGCTACTCCCCGCTTCTGCCACGGTTCCCACATGACCTGGGGCAAATCACTTTTACCTCAGTTTCCCCATCTGTAGAACGTGGGCAATAACACACATCTTTGTAAAGGGCTCTGAGAGCTCTGGATGAAATAGCGCCATTAGTTACTCTAGGATTGTATCATTCACAATGGTGGCTCGCATTTCCTTGTCACTACGGGAACGCTAGCAGCAAGAGTGAGCTAGAAAGTAATTTGATGCCCCCTCCTCCTCTCTCGGAGTTTATCACTAATCTCATCAGATGCAAGTAAGCATGTTTGGCGGCAAAGATTTAATTTATTCCCTTTAATGAGATACTAACACAGAATGCTGTATTCGATTTAGAAACAATGTAGGCTTTGCCCCAGCAAGACTTCATCTTATCACACTCTGCCTGCAATAAAATCGCTTGCCTCGTTCAAAACATTTATTATCCTCTGTCCCTCAAGGGGATATGAATTTTGTATTGTATTAATTTACAATCTTCTAAGAGAGAGTTGGGCTTCCCCCTCGCAACTTCATCAGTCTGTACTTGACATAAACAGCTTTAAAAAGATATCATGTCCACGATCACAGGGGCAACCTGGATTTCTGTCTCCTCTTCCGTACAGGTTAAGCAGCAGGCCTGATCATTACAGGGTCTGTGCAGTAACAGCACAGTGAGAGGTGTGAATGAAGGCGCAAGCAAATTTGGATGGCACCCACTGTCCTTCTCTGCTCGCTATTATATATTTGAAGAGGGTAGTAAATCTACTGGTTGAAGCTAGAGACAGAGTCTGGAATCCTGGGTTCTGTTCCTATCTCTGGGAAGGAAAGGGTCAGGTAGTTAGAGCAGGGGACAAGGTGCCCGAATTACTGGGTTCTAGTCTTCACTCTACCACTGATTTGCTCTGTGACATTAAGCAAGTTGCTGCACCTTCTTGTGCCTCAGTTTCCTTCTCAAAATGGCCATAACACGGCATTAGTAGTTCATTGGTACTGATACAGCCCTTTTCATCTAAGGATCTCAAAGCCCTTTGCAAACATTATTGCAAACGAACAAAGGCGGAGATCGACCAGGAAACACACCACTCGATGATGTCAAATGGCAGCGAGCGCCCGGGTATGCCTTTGGCACTCACTGGAACGTGGCTCTAAACAGCCTGTCAGATAAATAATGGGTCAGACGGTTTCGAAGGAAGGCTGGTGCCAGTTATTGCTCCCCTCAGAGGCAGATCCGATGCCACTGAAGGAGTCTTGCCCTGCCTGGGTTCACGTACCAGCTTCGTCGTACTCCACGGATTTTAGGAAGAGTCCAGCTGCCGGAGCTATGGTGTTCAGTGGATAAGCCAGCGGGTCTCTACACTCTAACAGTTCCTTTATATGAGAAGGAGCTAGCTTCCCTTGCCCGACTGCTACCAGAGCTCCTGCCATCCTCCGTACCTGAGACAACAGAGAACACGGCTTAGAAATACCGCCCGGTTGTCGTCCTTGCAAAAAGCAGATGTTAATAACCCTCTGCACGGCACCGGCACTTTCTGTTTAAACCAGCAGGGACATGCAACTTCCCATAACTCAAGAGGCCCACGCGAATTCCATCACTGGCCACTGGTAAATTAAGCCCCTTCGCTCAAAGGAAGGTCGGCTAAACCAGCCCTGCCGTCACATGTTGTGTGTCGGCTTCTCCTGCAGGCCTCCTTAGTTGCCACCACTCGCTGAGGTATCTCCCTGCCCAGCTAGCTGGGGGAAGCTCCCGTCACAAAGGGTATTTTGGAGACTGGAGCGCTCTCTGTGCGCACAGCACAGCGGTGAGACTGCCTGTTTCCCTCGTCCCAGCTAGCCCATGTGCCTCAGTCCGGTCCCAAAGGGCAAGTGTCTTATTTAGCAGGGCGCTGGGCATCTCCTGCCCCACTCGGAGGTGCCCTGGGATGGCAGGCAGCAGTGACACCTCCCAGTAGCACAAATCAGCACAGTGACCTCCAGTGGCCAAAGGAGGAGGGGCGAACGGCTGGCAAAATTCTGGGGACGCCTGCGTTATATCGTGAGACAACCGCCCCTGGCAAACCAGGACGCTCGCGATGACACTGAATGCGGGGGACACTAGTCTTTCTCTAAATCCTGCTGTGGCACCTCCAAGAGAACTCCCAGACACAGCTTAGGAAGGCAGCAAGCCGGTCCCTGGTAGCCAAAAGGTTGAGAAACACTTGGCTACGCAGCAATGCTGCCTCTAACCAGAGAACACGCGTGGGCAGCGAGAAAGCTGAGCAGAGGCAGGGGCGCAGCAGCGCCCACACATCTCTCTGCGGCAGGAAACTAACGAGCACCTGACACAGCTGGGCTTTCAAACGCAAGTTACGCAACAGCATTTCCAGGCGGGGGAGACTTGGGGGCTTGTTTCTCTCTCAAAAAGTCAGTGAGTCAGGCGAGGAGGAGGAGGAAACGCCCCCACAGCCAGCAATGTGATATTTCAAACACGCCTCTATAAAACCTTCCCCCTGCCGCTCACCGATTTCATCCACGCCGGGAGGAATCGAGCGCTACACGGAGAATCTTGCCCTCACCCACCATCTTTGTAGCATGCCAATCACCTGAGCATCTTCTCGTCGGTTATTTTTTGCCAAGGTCCAAATTTCTTGGTCAAGGTCTAGTCAAGGTCCTGACTCCAGAAAAATTTTTAAAAACCCAACAACGATAAAGATAATAAAGAGGTTTCATGGTCCATTCAAAAGCGTCTGGCAGTCCGGATTTGGCCCGTGGTCCACGACTACCCCTCTTCCAGGGACAGGGAAGGAAAGGACAACTCTTAGCCTAGAAGAGAAGTGGCTGCGGAGGTGCCTCTGACACTTGCATCTGCCAGTGCCTCCTGCTCCCACGATGTCCATCTCTGGTGGCAAGGTCAGCAGCCCCCTAAGCCAGAGGTACCGATCTTCTCTGCAGACAGGCCAATGCCCACTTACAGTAGCTATATTAACACGAGTGGTCACAGCGCGACAGCTCCTCTGCAAAAAGTGAACGTCTGCCAACATGCAGGAGAAGCAAAACTAAAAACTAGAGCACCAAAGATGCGTGTAGGAATGAGGACGCGCTGTCACTAGTTGAGAGACAGCATCTGATAGATTGTAAGCTCATTGGGGCAGGGCCATCTTTTTCATCTTGTACAACGCTTGGTACACTGGGCTTGGTTTCCATAAGGCTGCTAGGAAGTGAAACCCATTGGTGGGTTTTTCAAGGCACCTACTGTCCAAGTTACACACCGGTGCTGGACAGATGTCAGGGCCAGCAAACAAGCAGCCAGACTGCAGCGCAATCAGCAACAGCTGTGCCCGTTTCCTCTCCAGGCAAAGCCATAGTGGGGGCAGGAGCCCGGGCGTCGGCAGTGATCCAATCAGAGCTCACAGTACAGCTGGGGAGGGACCTTTACAGCCCCCACAAGAGTTAATGCACAACATGGAAACTCCCCACCCATTCGTGCTAGCATCACATCCGCCAGCGTCCCTTTAAGGCTGTTGGACAGAATCAGAAGGGAAGCCGGACCCTGCAGGAGGGATGCTCAGTGCTTTCTGAATATCGGGCCCTCTTAAGGCATCTCAAAGTGGGCACCCAAGGTCACCTCTGAAAGTCCCACATTGGCTTTTCCAAAGCCATGGCCATGCAGGCTGCCACTGAGCCCTCGTAGGACATGGCGGTCCCCGCCCCAGACAGCTCGTGGGCGACCAGACAAGCTGTAAGAGGTGGATGAAACGAACCAGGAGTCAATCAGTAGCAGAGCTCTGGACATGCCCAATGCCCAGCTGTTAGCCCAGCTTTCTGTTGTGAGAGCCGACGTGGTAGCCATGAGCCACAAAACCAAGGGGATAGTCAGCGGGTGCGGTGAGGGCTCTGTACCTCTCAGGGCTAAGGCCTTTTGCCCCTCCTGGCTGCCTTTACATGGGCAAAGCTAGCCCAGTGGGGTCCAGAGGGGTTGGGAAGGACTGTAGAAATACTAGCCACGATTAAGCCTTTGATCAGGCCCCTAACAAGAGAGGACACTTCCATTTTGTGGTTATGCAAAAATGGACACTAAAAAATTACCTGCTCCCTTTTATATTCCTGGCAGCCTGTCATTAGCCGTGTAGCTGTCTCCTCCCCGGCTGCCAGTCAGCTCCCGCACTGCCTTCGCCCACATGACTCCAGGGGAGAATTATTCCAGCATCCATGCCACGAAAAGCTGCCTCTCACTGCCTTCTGTGCCTGTCTATGATCTCTTTCTATTACACCCCAAGGTGATGGCTTAGCGGTCTCAGCAGAAGATTTTAAATACCTGGTCTCCCTTCACCCACAGGTAAGAATCAGAGCAGGATTAACTGAGATTTTGCACACAAATTCAATTGCAGGCAGCTAAGCGTGTGCAGGGTTTTCGTATGAACTCTTAAAAACCAAGGTCCTGTCTGGCTATGAAAGATCCTAGGACATCTTTCATAAGAACAGCGCTTGCCCTGGTGTCTTCCCTCTCACTGTCATGCCCGGTGTTCCTCGCTGCTGCCCACCAACCCAGAGGTAGCTGCATCGCAGCTCCCAGGGCTGTTGGCTGTGCATACACAGTTAGGGAAGCATTTTGTGATAAAAACTGCTGGCAAAATTGGAATTCTATCACCGCTAATCACTTGGCATCAGAGGTTTCCAGCCATCAGGATCCTCCTTTTTAGGTGACCTGCAGAGGTGGAAATAAAATGATGCTGGTACCCTTTTAATTTTTTAACTTCTTTATGGTGCCACCCGATAATGAAAAAAAAAAAAAAAGGAAATATCAGGAATATCATGTCTGTTTTTGCTGAAGGAGCCGAAAACCTGAGTTGGAACTTCCTCAGCCCTTATCTGAACTTTAACAAAAAGGTTTTTTCTCCCAGCTGTTTGGGAGCGGGGGGGTCAGGCCCGGATCTTAGGGAAGCGATTGGGAGTTCATCCCTTGTGTTCACTGTCCATTGGAACAGCCGCTCCAGCATCCCTAGAACTCTGCAACGCACACAAGCCCCTAACCCAGTTGTTCCCAACCTGTGGCCCACAGGCCAAAAGTGGCCTGCAGGGTCTTTCAGAGTGGCCCGCAGATCCCCTCCCGCTGGCTGCAGAAGGGAACCGTTGCCTAACTACCCAGGCGGAGCGCGTTGCTGGTGCAGGCTCCTTGTCGCAGCCAAGGGGACGGGAGATCAGCGCTCCCCTCCCCTTGGCCGTAGCAGGGAGCATGGAAAATGCTCCGCGTAGGTCAGGCGCTGGGGTCCCTGCTGGAGCCAGAGTGAGGGGAGCGCTGATCTCCCGTCCCCCTGCCTGCAGAAGGGAGCCACTGCCTAGGGACCGAGGTGGAGTGCACGGTTTCCCAGCTGCAGCCAGGGGGATGGGAGATCTTCTTCACAGAACTCCTTCCCTCTGGCTGCAGAAGGAAGGGGGAAAGCTGCTGGTGGAGACTGGTGGCCCTCGAGCCAAAAAGGCTGGGAACCACTGCACTAACACGTAATTCCAACTGGCCCGCTGGCGACCAGCCGTTCGAGCTGGGCGCAGTGTTTGGTGAGGTTCCCCCCCTATACTGCCCGAACTGTCTGTCTGTTATCCCAGGCACTGAGAGGAAAGCTACCGTGCAGCCTCGGGGGAGACACCAGGTCTAGTGTTCCAGATGCTCACAACGGCCTGTGTGTCACACATTGCCAGGCTGAGGAGTAACACTGCCATTCTGAGTTGGGCCACGTAACATGCTGCAGAGACAGCACTTGCTTGTGGGTTTAACTTGTACCCCACCGCTGCTATCTCATCACCTCATCTCGCCCAGTCACTCTCCAGATTTTCCACCAGCCTCTGATTTTGAGCACCTACCTGATTTCACCGGCGACACATAATACAGACCAAATTTGTACGAGGGAATCAAATCAAACTCACAGGCGCCAAGCTGCCACATTTACAGCTGTTGTGCAAAAACAAGTCCACTTCTGTATGTTGTGCCTGCACCGAAGAGAAGGCTAGGGCTAATATCTAAGGTATATTTCTATTTGTTTTAGTTATAGAATCACAGAACTGGAAGGGACCTCGAGAGGTCATGCAGCCTAGTCCCCTGCACTCAAGGCAGGACTAACTATTATCTAGACCATCCCTGACAGGTGTTTGTCTAACCTGCTCTTAAAAATCTCCAATGATGCAAATTCCACAACCTCCCTAGGCAATTTATTCCAGTGCTAAATTACCCTGACAGTTAGGAAGGTTTTCCTAATGTCCAACCTAAACTCTCCTTTCTGCAATTTAAACCCATTACTTCTTGTCCTGTCCTCAGAGGTTAAGGAGAACAATTTTTTCTCCCTCCTCCTTGGAACAACCTTTTATGTACTTGAAAACTGTTGTCATGTCCCCTCGGTCTTCTATTCGGCTGTTTGTGCCCTTCAAATGAAGAAACAAATTTAAAGCGAATCCTGCAGAGACCTAAGCACAACACTATAAAAGAGCAGGAAACGATTATCCAGGAGGTTGCATTTACGGTGGAGTAAACTGAAGTCCATTGAGCAACTAATCTGGTTTGTCTTTGTTAAACCTATGCACAGGTCAAACAAGAGAGGAGTTATTTATATCAAGACAAAACACCATCACTCTCCCACTAATGCCTTAATCCAATTAAACCTGCCGGCTCCCAGGGCACTTAGCAAAGTGGGGTTTGGTTTCTCTCTCTAAATTTTCAGATTGATGGGCCAACACAGCACTGACATGTTTTATGAATCTTCCCTGCTCAAGACAGCTAGGTCTTTTCCATCTCTACCTGCCAAGATCCTACATTTCAGCATGGATAAAACAAGCCCATATTAGCTGAATCTGACAGAAGAGCGAAGAAACAACACATCCAGACACATGCCATTTTACATTGTCCCACTAGAGGTCACTGCCTGCCGTGCATCTAACTTCGATGCCTCGGTGTTTCAGGTTTGCCTGATTTAAAGGCAGGCTACCCCTCGGGATCTGGGATAGCCACAGGCCCCGATCTCCTCATCAGCTTCATGTTACACAGGGGGCAAACAAATCACACTCCCTGTGACAATTCTCCTGGCACCCTGCTTCCCTTGTAAAATGCATCCTGATTGCAGTAACGGAGAGGTTGGTGCAAAGGGTTCAAAGCTGAGCTGGGTTTCTGCAGGGATGGGAGAGGCTGTGATAACAGGTCGCATGAGATAGAGTTGGGCAGCGATGGAGCTTAGACGGTGTATGTGGGGGGAACCTCCTGTCTCATGCCTGAAACGCTCCTTTTGAGGGAGAGACGCTCTCACTCTCAATTGTCCTTTCCAGGAACATCTAACGGGCCTGAAATACGTCCTTTCCAGGTCACGCCCCTCTGGCTGCTCAGTCGCTGGGCGTTCACCGTCAGGGCGTTTAAGAAGCTGCTCGGCCCACGATGAAAACAAAGCTAGTTTGCCGTAATGGAATCCAAAAGAGCTGCTTATTGTTCCCACAAAAAAGACCGACCATCCCTCTCTCTGCAGTTCCCTGCTGCCAGAACCTGACCATCGCTGAGACCCACAGACCAAGAATTGCCAACTCTTTCCTAACAATGAGAGCCATTGAACTGCGGAGCAGTCTCGCCCGGGGGGGGGATGTGGTGAAAACCCTACTCCTGAGTCAAAGCAGACAGGACAAAGCTAAAGAACATGCCAGAGCAGGGAACAATCCTGCGGTAGGGAACAATCTCCCTGGGAGAGGAACTACATGGCTTAATGGAGTTTTTCCATCTCTCCTTTCTACAGTTCTAAGTAATATTTCATGATCCAAAACCAACTGAAAACTCCACTCACAGGACTCAGTGCCACAATTCAGAGTGAGACTGCATGGCTTTAACCAGGCAAACTGCAGGGGTAAGACAAGGTAGATCGGAGACAATTAGAACCCCCACCCACATGACCTTGAACCTCCAGTCATTTTAGGAGCAAACTTAGAGGTTCTGGTTCTCCTGGCCCAAACACTGAAATAAGAACATCTGGGTTGTACTCCCAACTCTGCTACAGGTTCGTTGTTCGGCCAGAACAGTCACTTTGCCTCTTTGCCTCAGTTTCCCCATCTGTAAAATAGGGACGATGCCTCGCAAGGATGTAGTGAGGTTTGCTTAGTGCTTGTCAAGTGCTTTGAGATCCTTGAACGAGAGGCTGAAGGCGGATACACCTATATCACAATTACGACGCTACACAGTACCTGCTTGTAGAGAAATGATCTGCTCTTGAATTCTAGCTCCCAGAACCGCAGGCCACTAGAAAAAGAAACAAAGATCAGTTTTTAAAATTGTTATCTCAAACCAGCCTCTCACCCCCCTAACCCCAAAAGGGACCATAAATCACTGGTGAATTACAGGTAGGCGGGAGACTCAATGTGAAGCTGAACAGTGATAGCTTCTCTCAGCAGCCCACATTCTACAGTGGGAACTAAGCTGAACTTGCAAACAGTTATGCAGCGAGCGAATTGCACAGAGCATGCCCCAGTCCTCCCCACTCGCTACAAACGTCTGTGAGGGACAGGCAATTTCACAGGCCACATACAGCTAAACTGGCAAATTTCACAGTCCTGGAGTAGGAGAGAAAGCATTAACCGACATAAAGGAAACACTGAAACCTTTGTCAAGGAACCGGCAGAGCAGATTTATGGGGGAAGCCGAAACGCTGCTTCTAAGACAGATGGTGCCAGGGCTGACTGGGCATCTCAGAGCTGCATGGGGCACCTGTTGCATGTTACCAAGGCAATTCTCTCCCTCGCCATCCCAGCTCGCTTCTTGCAGGGAGCTTCCAGGAAGCAGGGCAAACAGTAGCACCAAGTCCAGTCTGTACACAGCAGACCCAAGGGTCTGTTCTCTACCCAATACATGCACAGCTCTGCCAGTCACACACTGGCTGGCCCTATGCAGGTGGGAATGGGAAGATGCCAGGATGGTCCTTCCCCTCATGCCCTCGGCACCTGCCTGCATCTCTTAAGCACCACATGTTCAACACAACCCCCTGGCAGGATCCCTCTGCCCAGGAGGGGCCCGGTGATAGATTGGACAAGGGGGTGGCTGCGGAGCGGAGGGATGGCAGGGGGTGCGGCGGGTCAGGACGGAGGGACAGCAGCAGAGTCACGGAATGGTAAAGGTGCCGTGGGTTGGGATTGGGGGAAATCAGGACAGCTACTGGGGGAGTGAGGATGGGCATGGCAGGGGTGCCACTAGTCAGGATTCCGGGGCATCGGCGGAGCCGATGGGGAAGGTTTGGTCCCTGGCTGCCCCGTGATTCACTCGGGCACCACGACTTTTTCCCCTCACGCTCACTGGCACCAAAACTCCAGCACATGAAGACAAGTTGTTTCTGTGCCATCACCACCCCCGAGCAGCACTGAGCCTCCGCCTCTCCCTAAATCTCTCTGTGACCTAAAAAATAATCAGTTTAAACAAAAGTGAGTGGGAACAAAAAAGAGTTATCACTTAAACAAGCTCCAGGAGAGGAGAGGAGATTAAGGAGGAACAATTCAGCTCCAAATCTTCTTACGTCTTTGGAAGGAGCAGAGAGAATCAAACGCACCGGCCCTGTTTCGGGGCTTCCTGGACGGGCCCGGGGGTCACTCCCCCGACTGGCCCACAGGATTTCTGGTTACAGAGCGGAAGGTGCCCAGAGCCCTCACTGGGCTGGGGTCGGTGGGGGAAAAGAGGGGTTCAGATCACAATATTAGTGCAATCAACAACCTCCCCCATCAGGAAAGATTTTTTTTTTCCCCCTTAATTCCTTTTGGGTTTGGAGGCATTAAACCACCCCACAGATTCTCAGTCTGTTAGAAACACTGTAACTGCAGCTTTAGCCCCGAACAGAACGAGTCCATGCACCACAATCCTGACCTGGGGCACCCACCCTGCCCCTCCGCTCTTGGCTCCCCCAGAGCTGGCATGTAACCAGCACATATGGGGACAGTGCTGCAGCCCAGGGAAATCACATTTCCCTGAGCCCCCAGGAGCCAAAGGCTGCAGATTCAAGGGATCCTACTATCGATTATTGTTATTATTCAACAGTGAGCTGCTGCCAGCACAGCGGAGGTTCCTGGGGCCGTGCCTCCACCGGGGATTTCAGCCACAGCACAGCTGGCCCAGCACGGCTACTTTGCCGCTGAGAAGCGGTCACTGCTTAAAGACGGGGTAAGCAAGGCTGGTGCAAATTGCATCTCCCTGTCCACAGCCGGGGCTGTAGCCCCTCAGTCACTGCAATGGGACTGGAATCCCCGTTCCTCTGACCCCACCCCAGGGCAGCAGCCTCCCCTGCGTCAGTGCTCACCACCGTTTCTTACCAGCCTGGGAGAGCCGGAGGGGCGGCTGGTTTTATTTGGCTTTCAAGGACGCAGAGGCTGTGCTGGGGGTTCTTTCGGGAGATTCTTTTCCCGCCCATTCAGCTGTGCCCCGGTCTCCCGACTGCCCGAAATCAGCCCCTCGCTCAGCAGCACAACCTTAAAATGCCCAAGGGCAAAGCAGGTCTGACCCAGAGGGGAGGCGATGACCAGGCACTCTTGGCGGGGCGGAGCATTTACAGCGCGGTCCAGCTGTGGAGGAGACCTGGTCCATTTCACGAGCACGCACGTGATGGTCACACCTGGGCTGGGACGGCTCAGGGTGGATGCTGTGCCTCAGCCAACAGGGCTGGGGTGTTCTGGGATGCTCCATGGGGATGACATGCCTCAGCCTGGCTCGGAGGTGCTCTGCACAGGTGCCGCCCATGGGCTAGGAGGCTCCCTAAGGACAGGGGAAATCAACACTTTTTATTTGCACCTGGTGGCTGATCCCTGCTGATTCATTTAAAAGGCCAGCGACCTCCTCAAGCCATTTCCAATTAAATGGTCAACAGCTGCACGGCCCAGCTTGCCAGCTCCCTCCTCGAGCATCACCAGCCTCGCACGCGGCTCAGCTGTGCTTTAACCAAGCAAATACCACCGATGCCTTGCAGGACTCAGCTACCAAGGCAGGCACTGCCCCGATGAGCTGACAGTCTAAACGGGGGCAAGCCAAGTGCAGACCGGATGTCCGGAAGAGCAGGGGGGGGGGTGCTGCAGGCCAGCACTGATTTGAGCTACCCCGGGCTGCCAACCCCCTCCCAAGCCAATCTGTCTGCTACTTTCAGAAGCACTAAATTCACACAAAACCGGCCTCTTTTCCCACGGCCGTTAAGGTTGCTTTTAGCGTTTGCTGCAATTATGCAGCTTCTGTTCAGGTGGGGGGAAGGGGAGTCGTGAGGATCATCTCTCTGATCTAACCCAAGCAGACATCTCCCAAGAGGATGCACAAAATGTGCTCTTCTCCGGAAGATGCAAAATGGGCCTTAATTGAAGCCCTGTTATTAAACAGCAGCCGCTGCAGCCCTTTATGCGCAATTTTCCTCTAGGTCTCTGTAAGCAATGGGGAGTGAGGGTTGGAGTCAATGGTTAATAATGACACCACCAAAGTCAACTCAGCTGCCAGCGGCTGATTTTTCCACTGCAGACCAGTGCGGCTTCCTTTCCTTTCGGATCAGTCACTTGACCTTGGCCAAAAGTTGTCACCTGAACAGTGCCCGAGATGGGAAATGAGGGTGGCAGCTCAATGACTGCGGCTTGCTCTGCAGCTAGCCACAAAGTAGTGCTGTAATGCGTTAGGTCAGGTGGGAGGGGACCTGACACAAGCCTGCAAAATAATGAATGGGATAGGGAGTCCTACCCCTGAGTCACGGTACAAGGACAAGGGGACAGTCAACGAACCTGAAAGGCGACAAATGCAAACCTGATCAAAGGAAAGCTTTTTTTCTACATGATGCATAATTAGCCGGTGGAACTCATTGCCACAAGATAGCAGCGAGGCCAAGAAGTTAAACAGGATTAAAAGGGGATTAGGGGGTTGCTAGGACTAACAAAACTAGCCAGAGTTAGAATAGAACATACCAAAAAAAACCCACAGCAAACAAGAGTTTTGGAATTCTAATTATTATTAGTAGCAGCATTGCAACATCATGGACCAGGACCCCAGTTTGCTAGGCTCTGTACGAACACAGAACAAAAAAAAGACAGTCCCTCTCCCACGGATCATACCCATAAAACAAGAGACAACAGGGGAATACAGATTAACGGGTGAGTACGAGAAAACCATGGGACAGTGTTGGTCAGCCTGATAGATAGCGGTCTCAGCACACCAGCAGCCTAGCCACGGCCCAGTTTTTTGTAGGCATCACGAAAAGGAAAGTCTGAAGGAGGGTTTTGAAGGAGGCTAATGGGGAGTGACAGGGAACGGCAGGCTAGAAAAACAATCTTTGCAGCAGCGTTCTGAATGGATCTGAGCAGGACAAGACTACATTTGTCAAGGCCAGAGAAAAGGATGCTGCAATCACTGAGACGCACAATGAGAGCTTGGATAAATCCTGCTGCTGTGCGGCGTAAGCCACGCTCTCACTATTGTAGGTTAGGAGCAGACTTTCCTTGGTAGCAGGTGAGACCAGACCTGCCCATTGCAAGGTCTGTATATTTGATGTGACTGGTACCGACCATGGCCGGAGACAGGCAACTGGACTAGACAGAGCATCAGCCCAGCCTGGAAGTTCCTAGAAGTTGTGTTTGAGGAAGCTCCTTTATCATCCTCCTTAACAAACTAAACACACAGTGATTGTTCCAGGAGGTTCTGCTGCATGTCTTGGGATAGACGGAGCCAGTGCTCCCTGCTATTCTGCACTCCCCTCCAGGACTGCTCAGTTGCACAAGCCTGGATGCAAAAATTAACGTTCTCCTGCAGCTTCTGAACCACGGTCAACTGCTGAACCACGAAATGCATTTGCAGCCAAATGTCGAAAAAGGATTTCTACCTGTCAAAACAGCAGGGGATGCAGCCTCCCAACTGGCAGCCGACCGGGAGACTGTCTGCACGTTGTCTGGCCTGAGAGATCTGTTTATTTCAAACAAGCTTATTAAACATATGTAACTCCCCATGAAGAAAGCCAAATTGTAGAGTATTAGCATCGCCAACTTTCCACATCATTGGCAGCTCTAACAAGTGCTACAGACAAACATGGCTTAGTTCAGTGACTGGCTGAATACCATTAGCTTGGGGTTTGCATCTTTAACAAAGAGAGCTTTTCCCCCAACTGTGTTGCGGGTGTTTGAATTAATTAGTTGTTAGCTGAAACAACAGAGTTCTGAACATCAAAGTCCCCCTCGCATTCCATTTAATCCGTTTTCAATTGCTTGGCGTCTGCAACTAGTTCCCCAGTCATCCAAAGAGTCTTCCAGGGAAACAGAGTGGAAAAGACTTGAATTCATGAGCTAACACACACACACACACACACACACACACACACACACCAGGGTCTTTTTTCCCCCTTCAAAAAGCCTCTCTCATTCATCAGGAAGCAGCAAAAATAAAGAGAGCACAAGCCCACTTCTCCCACTCTCTGCAGGTCACCTTTAGGAAATGTATGAAAATGCTGGAGATCCACTGAACACGGCCTTACATTCCATGTGCCACACAGCTTCGCTGCTATTCACCTTCGATGGGTTATTAGCCCACCTGCGTCCTGGCAACCACTAGACAGCTAGGGTCACATGGATTATTCTCTAATTGTCCACTAGTTGATGGGGGCTTCCTCCATCTTCTTCAGAAGCAGCTGGTTCTGTCCACCGAGCCAGGATACGGGACAAGACAGACTGCTCTGCTCCAGCCTGGCAATTCCTACATCCCTGGGTAATTGCAGGTACAATCCCACAGACCCTCGTGGGACTGGGGAGTTTGCACTGGATGCAGGAGGAGACAGGAAGGGAGTGCTAGAGCCGGAGGGGAAATGGGACATTTTTGTCCCTCCTCACCCCACCGGAATTCAAATTTTTGATGAAAAACCTGGTCAACATTTCAACCAACTGTAGCAAGTGGAAGGATTCAAGGAAGGGGGCAGGGAAGGGAAAGTGGAGAAAGGGAGGATACCGTTTGAACAGGCTGGGGAGAAGGAAGGGACAGCAGGTAACACGAAACAGCAGCAGCATGAGATTCGAGTCACGTTAATTTCAGCCTTCACGCTAAGAAATCCCATCTGTCTCTTCCTGTCCCGTCAGGAAACGCTGCCTCCGACGCATTCTCTCTTCTGCTCAGGGGCATCCAGCCCTGGTCGCTGACTGGCATAAAAATGATGGGGAAAGCTGCCACCCCCAGCAGGGTCAGAAAGCTCCTGCCTACCACAGCAGGCTGGCGATTCTGCCTCATCGGCCCCCAGCGAAACACTATCCCGATGAAGTGGGTCCGTGGATCGGGTATGGGTCTGGCTCCAAGGCAGTACCGGGATAAGTAGGTTAGCAAGGCCCAGGTCAGACGAGTATCTCTCTCCCCAGCGGAGGAGCAATGACAGCAGCACGCGCTAGGGTCTCTCTCAGCAGAGGGACCCCAGACCTTGTGCTGGATGTGTATTCTCAGCTGGACCAGTCACTCGTACAACTCCTGTGTCAGTGACACTGCAGCATTGGCTCAGAGACAGGACCGACCTGTTCCCCAAAGTCCTTCATTGGTCTGCGATGACTTAGAACATTTGTCCAGCTTTTCACACAGCCCGTCACTACGGCAGCTCCCCTGCTCCGTGGGCAGTCAGACATCTGCTGCCCGGGGAGCTCTAGTGAAGCAAGGTGGAAATTACAGCCAGACTCTGACCCCTGCAGCCTCCAACAGGGGCTTCTTCCCAGCCCTCCTTTCAGAAACCGTCCTGCACAAAGGCTCTGCCTGTCCCATTCAGCATGTAAGGAGTTAACAACGTGACTTGCGGGAGAGAAGAAAGGGCAGGGAATAATACTTGACATAGCAACTTTAGGATCTTCACATAACAGGAGTTATTGTACAGGAAAAACCTCATTTTACAGATGGGGAAACTGAGGCACTGAAAGGCTTCTCCAGAGTCAGGAAACCAGAGGTCCTAGCTCCCAGTCCCCTGCTCTGACTCACAGATAAGACTCCTTTCCAAACAAGAACTGGCTTTAACAACTACCAGGCAGGCTAATTTACGTTTATATTTCATTTATGTTTCTCAATACCTAATGCAAAGGGCCGTTAAAAAAAAAAAAAAGTGCCGCAGGAAATTGCAAATGAAGAATCTTGTTACCCAATGAATTGGAGTCATTAACTAAATAACATTTGCCAGCGTAAACCTGAAGCAGAGCCAGGCTGCCCACTGCGAGACTGAAGTACCTTCAGCCACATTTCAAACACAAGTATCTGGGAGTTATATCACCAAGAGAATGAATTTAAGGAGCCCTCAGCAGACCAGATTTAAATCTACGTCTTTCCCTTCTCCCCCAAAAGAGAGCTGAAGTCTAGAACCCTGGTCCTTACACTCCAGACTCACATGCTTCTGCCAGTTGAGCTACAGGAGAATTCCCTCAGCTCATCCTAATGGGTATGTTATACTGGGCTCAGCCACTAGGGGGTGACATCCACACTCTCAAAGCCAGCACTGGAGCTCCAGTAAGTCAGCAGTAGGCAGGATGAACCCAGGAGTCCTGACTGCCTCCGCTGATGGGTTGCTCCATCCTGACGTCCCAGCAGGAGAAGCTGGGCTCCACGCACATGTCACATGCTCAGGCGGTGCTGTCGTTAGCAAGGCAGAGCGTGAATATGCCAGGGACAGCCCTACACATGGGGCGGATGGGGCTCTTAATGTCAGCGCTCCAGGCTGTGCACGCTCAACCGGGCTAACGAGCATGGACTGATGCATGGTCCGACGCTGCTGTGGATCAGATCTCAACAGAGGCTAAAAATAGAAAGAACACAGCAGGCGGAAAGGAAGCCCAGGCAAAAGCACCGGGGGACTGACAAGACGTGTTCAGTGCAAGCCGCCACTGAGCTGGCGAGGCAGCTAACGTGCAGGAAATGCACAGCCTAGCCCGGGGCTGGGGGAACGAGTCCTGTTGAAGGAAGGGCGTGGGGTGGGAGGAAGGATGAGCTTGTGGTTAATGCACTGAAGAGGGACTCAGGTTTTTCACAGATTCTATGGCCAGAAGGGAACCTTGCAATCATCTGGTCTGACCTCCTGCATCACACTGGCCAGAGGATGTCCCCAAAACAATTCCTAGAGCAGATCATTTGGCAAAACATTCCATCTTGATTTTAAAACGTCAGTGATGTAGAATCTGTCAGAACCTTTGGTAAACTGTGCCAGTAGTTAATTATTCTCACCATTAAAATTATGCTTTATTTCAGGTCTGAATTGGTCTAGCTTCGACTTTCAGCCATTGGATTGGGTTAGACTCTCTCTGCTAGACTGAAGAGCCCATTATTAAGTATTTGTTCACCATGTAGGTACCTACAGACTATAATGAAGTCACCCCTTAACCTTCTCTTTGTTAAACTAAATAGATTGAGCTCCTTGAGGCATGTTTTCTAATCCTTTAATCATTCTTGCGGCTCTTCTCTGAACCTTCTCCAATTTATCAACATCCTTCCTGAATTGTGAGACCAGAGCTGGACACAGTATTCCAGCAGCGGGCGCACCATTGCCAAATACAGAAGTAAAATAACCTCTCTGCTCCTACTTGAGATTCCCCTGTTCATGCATCCCAGCATCGCATCAGCTCTTTTGTTCCCAGCATCACACTGGGACAGCTCATGTTCAGCTGCTTATCCACCACGACCTCCAAATCTTTTTCAAAGTCACTGCTTCCCAGGATAGAATCCCCCAGTCTCTACATATGGCCTATGTTCTTTGCTCCCGGTTGTCCACATTTACATTTAGCAGTATTGAAACGCACATTCTTCACTTGCACCCAGTTTACCGAACAATCTAGATCGCTCTGCATCAGCGATTTGGCCTCTTCATTATTTACCACTCCCCCCATTTTTGTGTCATCTGCAAATGTTATCTGTAATGATCTATGTTTTCCTCCAGGTCACTGATAAAAATGTTAAATAGCGAAGGGCCAAGACCTGATCTCTGTAGGTTCCACTGGAAACAGACCCCGCTTGATGACAATTCCCCGTTTACAGTTATGTTTTGAGACCCAGTTAGGTGATCTGGGTTTAATACCCAGCTCTGCCATGGGCTCCCTATGTGACCTTGAGCGAGTCATTTAATCTCTCTATGCCCCAGCTCCCTAGCTGTATAATGGGGTGATAGCCCTCCCCTTGTCTGTCTGGCCCAATCTGGCCCTGACTCAGGAGAGAATTTAAGCCCCTTTTTAATATACCATTGACACTGATGGAATTTAAACACGTGCGTAAGGGCTTTTTTGAATCAGGGCCTTCGACTGCAAACAATTCAGGGCAGGGATTGTCTCACTATGTTTGTACAGCGCCTAGCACAGCAGGGATCTGTGTGTTACCATCACAGAAGGAGCAACCGCACAAATCCAAAGGGACCTTTCCCAAGGCTCAAACACACTATGGTTTATTTCTTTTCTCCTCTGCTCCCAATGAGTAGCTGGGCAGCGGCAAGGCTGATCTCCGGGTACCCCTCGCTGGCACAAGGTCTCACTCATCACGTCATCTCCAGGCCACTGTGGCAGGGCGGGGTTGGTACTTTGAAGAGAGAGAGGGAACTTTGAAGAACTAATTAAGCACCAGACACCCTAACTTATCCATGGGCGACTTGCCAAGTTAGGCTCTCTTCAAGGGGGGCTGGGATGGTAGAATCCAGACTCAGTCATCGTCTGCTGGCGTGGGGGCACGTCGTTATTAACCGGATCAAGTGCCGGCTCTGGGGACTCACTCTGTGGATCCCTCCACTCACCCCATGAGCTTCTTCTCAGGAAGAGAAGATCATCAAGGTGCCGCCAACAGGCAGCATTCAGATGCGCTCCTCACCCCGCAGCACGGCTTATTAATAACCACAGACACACAGGGCACTGGAAGCAGGGGAAAGTGCCCTGCCTCTGGTTTGAATTTCAAGTCCTGGGAAAAGGCAGAAGAGCAGGATTTTGGCGGGGATATTACATGACCGGGTCCGCGGCGAGGAGCGAGGGGGTTTCGTGCTTGGCTCGGAGGAGGGAATTCAAAACCAGCCAGATTGGATTGCCGGGGGGGGGGGGGGGGGGAACCAGGGCCGGCAGCATTGCAAGCAGACAAAACAAATCTCTACCCCCAGAACCCACCCTCCGCTACAGGCCTCCCTGGGGCATTTGCAGATAAGGCTCCCTTGCTTTCCTCTAAGCTGCAGCTCACTATAAATCTGCCTCCGCCCCACCCCGCCGCCTTTCCTCTGTCTCTATCCCCACCCAGCGTTCATCAGTAAAAGGATTTTTTTAGGGGTGTGATTTCTAATCAACTTTGCTAGACATTATCTGACTAGGCTGCGGGATGAATTACTAACTGGAGCCTCGGAGCATTAAGTCCTTGCATGCTTTGTCTCTCCCCCAGCCCCCAGAGAAAGCAGGACTTGTGAAGCTCTCAGGATCTCTCTGAGCCTCTGGCAAAGCTACAGCACTGAGTGGTTTGTGGCGTCACTATAGATCTTGGACTGCAACAACAAAGGGGTGGAAAATTAGCACGATTCACGGGAACAAAAGCAACCCGTGTATGAGGTGAAGGGGAGTAAGAGATTCTGGCAGTGAATTGGGCACAGTGTAACTGTCTTCCCCGGATCCAGGAGGCACTGCAGCCGAGGCAGGAGCTTCCAGAGCCGGGCGTCTGGGCTCTAACAGGATTCGGTTCTGCTGCTTGCCAGGACCCCGGTGTGTTGTAACTACGTGACGGACCTGTGCTACAGCCACATCAACAGCAGGGGGTTTGCACGGGACAGCGTGTTTGGCCCATGACCGTTGCAATGCAGGGTCGTAAGCATGGCAACATCTGGAGCGTAGACGGGAGGCCATTGGTGCGACTGTAACTGGGTTTGGAGTTGCAAGTGCTCTGGGACGCAACGCCTCAACATGCAGGATGGCCACCCGTTCTGGTTCAGAGCAGCCCCCACCCTGCAGCACCCGCTCCAGGCGGGCATCCTCTTTGCAGTGTGTGCAGGGATTATGGGGTGAGGCGCCAGCCCTTCTCCAGGAAGGGAAGCTTACGTCTCTCATTTCAACTGAACCTTTTCTCCTGAGCTTTTGCCACCTCTCCCTACCTGGCAACCCAACGCCCTTGCCCAGACTCCACTGGGATTTTGCCCAGGGCTGGCTGCATCTGGCCCCAAGCAACAGCTGACGAGCAGCGTTCCAAACACTCTGCACCCTCGCTGTTTCTAGAACAACTGCCCCCCTCCACTCCCATTAATGCAACATCAGGAACATCTGGATTCCATGTGTCAATCCAGAGACAAACGTGAACCAAACCCCCCCCAGTCTGACTCCAGCCCAATTTTGGGGAAACTTGGATGAGAACTTTGTGGCCCGAGTTCAGGGCTGATATCCACAAAGCCCAAATGCAGACAGACGCACGCCACATATGCAGATTAAGGAAAGCAGCTGCCCTGCAAAAAATCTGGAATGTAAACCAGTTGAGGGCCTGTTTTGGTCAGCAGTTAAAATGGGGATTTGCAGGCAGGCAGTTGAATGTCATGCAAGAGGAGAGGCCAATCTTCCCGCGTGTGCTAGGGTGGGCCCTACGTATTTTGCAGAGCGAGGCGCTGTGCACCTGCAGCAGAAGATCCACTGCAGCTTGTAGAGTAGCTGTTATGTTCTTCATACACATGGTGATCATCTGCATCAAGCACCACTGACCGGATGTGGTTATTAACTGATGCAGGGAGCCCGGTCCAGCATCCGGGGTTCATTGATGATTTCCCTCCAGAATCCAACAAGAATAAAAGGGCCTTTCACAGCTACCTGATTCCTCACTCGTCGGTCACAGAGGAGGTGAGCGCCAGTGCCGTTGGGGAGATGGGAATTCAGAACTCCGGGTACAAATCTCCCAGCACCCCTCGCTCATCTCTGAAAACCCAGCTGGCCTGAGTGCAGAGTGATACCACTCTGCATTAGAATAGCTGCTGTCAACAGTCTAGCCACAGCCAGTGGCCGACAGCCAACTGCCAATTGAACCAGCCCAGCTCGCTATGAGGGCACAACAGTCCGCGGTGTGGGTCTGGGCCTCAAATGAGAAACTTCCACGTGACAATCGTTAGTGATGAAGGATCAGCTTCCCCAAAAGGAGTGTCGGGCACAGGAGCGGCAGACCCATCCTCACTCAGCGCGCACACCCCCACGTACGTTCCGCAGCCATCTCGCCTTGCGCTGAGATCCCATCAGATCTCACAAGCAAAGCCTGGTGGGGCCTAATACATACTTGGATGGGAGACCTCTACAGAAAACCCAGAGAGTGGTGTTGCTGCCCATTCAGTAGCTGACACTTTTCCTCTAAGGAGTCAGCAATGAACCAGTGCCCCAGACTGCTGTTAGAAGGCTGCTGGGTGGCAGGAGAAGCAATCTTTCAGAGAAGATGTGAAACGGAAGTCTTTTTTTTTTTAATTTTTGGTAAGCACTTTTAATCTCAGTATCCTGGTCAAAACATAACAGTCCCTGCATTGCTGCTATCTAAACTCTTCTGTAATTTCAGCTAGAGAGCACGTTCTGCACCACTTCCATTCCTAAATTAATGTGGAACGTTGCTGTGAACTGCTAAACAGCTGTCACGTTCCACCCCAGAGGAGGTTGCCTTTAAGCAATCCCAGCCTAGTTCATATATGTGGTTCCTGAACTTGTAAAGTGCCTTAGGAGCTTTTGGATGCCTTAGGTGTAGGTTCTTATATACGTATGCCCAATGGCCCACTAACAGAGCAATGACTACGACATGAGATACATGGTCTAAAACAAGGGGCAATTCAACTGCCTGCTGAGAAAGTGCTGACTCTGGGAATGCTCCCTGTTGGAAACAGGAAAAAAAAAAAAAAAACCCTTCTCCTAATACCCAGAGCAAACCCACAATGCAATTTCATGGGAGCTGACTGGGGAAAGTCATGCGGTCACCACAGACTTTGCTGAATGCTTTTAATCACTCAGCAATCCACACCGCAACGTCCAATGCCGCTGGAAAGGCCAGAGCGAGCACATCAGGAAACTGACGCGCACAGGGAACCCGTCTGCAACAGTCAGGAAGGCACGTAGCAGCAGACAGAGAGGCGTTCCCCTGCAGGGGCGAGAGTCAGGGGAAACGGCCAGATGGAGATTCTGGTTCAGACATTATTTAAGCAGGCATTCCTCTCCCGTGTCACATCATGCTGCTGCTTGTATAGAAACAGCCGCTGCTATTAGCAACCTGGAGATCAGTAGGATTCTAAAAACAACTGGAATGATCACCAATGTTCCTTGAAGGGGATCATACCACTACTAGTCTCCCAGCATTTCACTTAGGCTTGCAAACCCCATTTAATTCTTTCTGCTTGTCTTTGAATACTTGGTGACTTTGCACTATTCCCTCACCCCAAAAGGCAGAAGACCCAGCGTTCACATCCAATGCTACAACAAACCACCGATGTATGCAGCCCAACTCTCAGAAGCAACCCTACCATAACAAACCAGCCTGGTTGTTCCTTTCCTACAGCCATAAAAACAAAAACCAGCATGCACAGCACAGCACTCAAGAGCAACCCGATAATAACCAACATGTCCATCCCTGCTCTAAAGCACAACGAGCCAGTGCCCATGAGATGAAGGCAAAAATATTAGCTTAGAAAGTCAGTATCACTCTTCGGCTTCCAAAAGTTTAGAGATTTCTGAGAGTCATCGAAAACAAGATTTTAAAACATCCGAAGGACACTCAACGCCATCCTACCAACACTGGGAAATGTCTGTTCCATGACGGATCAAATCTGATTCATTTCTGGAAAAAGTGGTTTTGAAAATTCACAGTTCAGTGGTAGACTCTAAAAAGGGACACGGCTGGAGACAAAACACTCTCCAGTCCATTACGTGTGCAGAGAGCGTACATACTTAACAGCACACATTTCCAGACTCTCACTGTGATCTCATGAATGAGCACCCGCCAGTATTCATCCATGCGACTGAGTGCTGCTGGAATTCATTTTGCTAGCTAATGGAAACTGTCCAATAAACTGGGAGGTCCCTAAGTGCCCCCACCTCCTCATTCACCGACCCTCCCTCAATTCCTTCCTAAGGCCACTAGTGATACAATTGACCTTTGCTAATCCTAACAGCTGACCTTTGTGCGCAAGGGACTGTTATTGCTGTGTGGGCTCTTCTCAAACCCCCACAAAACGACTGGTAAGTGTATACTGGGCAGCTTTGGACCATTTGTGCTTATGCAGAAGGGGTGGGGGGAAGGGGAACGGTGGCTGCAAGAAATTCATCCGTGTTCAGGTTGGCTCACCACCACTTTAGACCCGCCACAAACCCGCAGGACTGTGAGGAAGGGATCGGCTACCTGGGATGATGAAGAGCTACCCTGCAATCGAAGACGGAAGGGGGGAACGGGGCTGCGGTCACGTGCCAGCCTGCACGGGCGGTCGGCACACTGCAGTGCTGAAGGGTGCAGAACACCGCATTACAACACTCCACGCCGGGAGGAGTGTGGTGCTTTTAAACAGCTTCTAAAGACAAATCACTGATCATATCCCGCGGTAACATGTGCTTCTACTTACCCTGGTTCAGTTCCCACCCCCAGCCTCTGCTCATGTCAGAAGATGTTAACATCCTACCGCTTCCCCATGCCATTACTTTCTCTCTATGTACATTTTGTACGTGCAAATGCGTTCTACACATAAGCACACTGCACACACCATTTTAAGCAGATTAAGGCCCTGATCCAGCAACGCACTTATGCACGTGTTCAAGAGCTCTTCTGAATCGAGGCTAATATATTGACTGCAGTCTCCCTTAATTTTATGCAGCACCACAGATGTGATTTCTCTGTCTCCCGATCAATAACTGTGGACCTCAATTTAATGAGAAGGAAAACTGAGGGCCTGGATCACCCATTAAGATTCTGTGACACTAGCTATTTGAACACTTGCGTTCAGTTTCCTGGTTTTGTCATTTTTTTGCTGCATGACCCTGGGCAAGTCACTTCCCCTCTGTGCCTCAGTTCTCCCATCTGTAAAACCGGGGCAATAAAGGCGCTCAGGCCCGTGACCCTTCTGATCTCTGGATTTTAGTTTTCTTAAAAAGAAGAATGTAAAAAGTTCATTTTTTGAGCAAGACGAGGCTGAAAACTTGTCCCATACTGCTGGGGCCAAGGGCTGCAATTACCTGTGAAATCCGACTTCCTAAATTGACAGAGCAAGTGGCATTGCAAAGTCAAATACAACTTAACAAGGATGACACCAATAGCAGTCTATAGAAGTTGTCATAAAAACCTATGGAGCTGAATGGAGAATGAGATTCTTTCTGTAAGTTTTCTGAGCCACCCTATAGAATTTTATAGCAGGGATAGTTTTCTTTTAAGTTATATAAAATGGTTCAATAAACTTAGAGAAAGAATTTAACAGAGAACCAGATCCTATCGGACTTTCCATAAGGGGGAACTTTCTTTTTCTTGCTAATATCCCACACAATTTTGCTTACGAGCAAAACTCTGGGCTGGCTTTTCACTTGGCAGAACCCAGCACCTTGCAATGAATAATACATATTCAATAAGAAACAGGTGATGGAAAATTACTCCCAAGGAAGACGCGATGGGGCTAAATTTCTGAACATGGCTTTAGCATTCAAGAGTGCTTTGTACTGATGGGATGTTAAGTTAACTTCCACTGTTACCAGGCAACGCTGAGTTTGATGGACGGAGCCGGTTTAACAGCTGCCCTTTTACACAGACAAGTGGTCAATTCAGAAGCTCCCTTTTAGTTTGGAGGGGAAGAAAGAAAGAGCAAGAAAAGCTGCATTGTTTGACTAGAAGATCGTGGTTTACCATTCTCTGTATCCCACCCCTCCAGAGTAAAAAAATAAACCTCTTGGATTAGTTTTAAAACCTATTTACATGCTATTAATGCAATTGCAGGCCTTTCTCTGCAAGCTGATTTCATGCTGCTATTTCAGTAAAGAAATGCACACACTGCAGGTACATTGGCCATCATAGTTACAGGCTCGGGAAAGGTGAATACCGAGTTTCATATGTGACAACTCCCCTCACACCGAGGGACCATTGTACAGGTTAATTATATCCACGAGATTAACACAAAAATAAACAAACCCAGGATTTTATTTATTCCCTAAATCAGAAAAATAAAGGTTTCATTTCACAACATTTTAATAAGTAAGGCTGGGGTTTTAAAGGAGTCAAAGGGAATTAATCATCCAAATCCCATTCAAACTATGATCCTTTGAAAACCCCGAGCCTAAACGCCTAATAAATAAATAAGAGATTTATTGTAAAAAATCTGTTAAAATGATTCTTGTTATAAAACACAGATTAGGTTGTCTGTGTGCATCACTAGAATACAGCAGAAATACTCCTCCAACAACTTCTTTGATGCTGTTGATTCAGCTATAAGACTCTCTCAAGCCGTTTGGCATGTATTTATCATAGAATCACAGACAATTAGGGTTGGGAGGTTACCTCTGGAGGTTTCTAGTCCAATGCCCTGCTCAAAGCAGGACCAACCCCAATTAAATCATCCCAGCCAGGGCTTTGTCAAGCGGGACCTTATAAATCTCCAAGGATGGAGATTCCACCACCTCCCTAGGTAACCCATTCCAATGCTTCACCACCCTCCGAGTGAAATTTTTTTTCCTAATATCCAACCTAGACCTCCCCCACTGCAACTCGAGACTATTGCTCCTTGTTTATGTAGCGAGATATACAAGAAACAGCACAGGCCCTTTTAGAACAATTTAAATCAACAGGATCCTATTAAAATCAAACACACAAAAACAAGCTGGACCACGTTAAAAATTCACGTTGATAGATCAATGACAAGAGAAAGATCTGTCAAGTCAACTGCTTTCCCCGATAGTATCCTCCCTACCAGTCTGTTGGGGTTTCTTCTGGAGCGGGGCTCAGTGCAGTGAGATTTCACTCTGAATCAAAGAGCAACGGATGGGTTCAAGAAACAGCCCTAGCACTAAAACGTGCCTATCTACATTTATGATAAAGGCATTGCAGTAGTTACGCTGCTGCAGTTGCACCGTTGCAAACCTCTAATCTAGACGTGCCACACTGATGAAAAGCGGGATACATGCCCCTGGGGTCATTTGCTGGAGTAAGTTGTACTCATACAAAAGGGTCTAAATGACACTTCTGTTTCCCTGATGCGTCTGACCACTTCAATTACCCAAATCTAGATCCTCCAGGCTCCAGACATCCCATCAACATGGGCAATCGTTTCCCCACACCAATGACTGGCTATCCTGTAACTTCCCAATGGACAGGCACATGGCTTTGAATGGACTGTGCCTAAATTTATGCCAGTATAGGTAAAGATATGCAATGCTGGCCCCCTCCTTTGGTTGCAGGCCTGTGAGCAATATATAAGGCAGGTTAGAGAAGAAACTCCAAGTCAGCCATTCCCGAGTTCCAGTCCCAGCTCTGCCTAACTTGCCATGGGTCCTCTGTCAAATCGCTGGACTCCCGCACTTTCCCCATCTGTAATTCTCACTCCCCACCCGCGGCGCTAAGGGGATTGGTCAGCTACTGCAGCAAAGCCCTCTTTCAACGCTACGTATTACTAGATACACAGAGCTGTGGGGGTTTTTTGGAAAGGAAGAGAGTTCCAGTGTCGTCAGGAGGACAAGCCTTTAATGGGAAAGCAATCTCAATTTTCACAGTTTCCCTGTCGGCAGAACGCAGCAGTCAGAACACACCGGTTTGTCGGAGGGGGCAGGGGTCCCAGAAGCAAAGAGGCATTTTAACCTCAGCTCCGTCCATCCCCGATGGAAGGAAGCTCTCTGTCTCCAGCAAGAGCAGCCAATGAGTGACAGCAAAGAGTCAGCAGCCCACAAGAACGCAGCTACCATCAGTCTCTCCCTGGCCATCTATCTCCAGGAGCTTCTTGGAAAGGCAGCTTATTCAGCTGCTCAGTGGAGTGCGCTGGCCAAGGTTAAGATCAGGCAGATGCAGATTTACTACCTGCTGCTAGCCTGGAGGATGTATGCATGTACTCCCCCCCACAGCTCAGCTCTAGACACACTGATTTCTCGGTGGTGTCTTTCCAACATGACCCGCCATTTCTTTTCATTTAAAGGGCCATCATGAGGACTGCTTTGCTCTGGTCAGGCACGCCAGAACAATTGATTTTTCACTTATCCTAACAAGCCGGGCGACACCTACCAATCAGAGCGTGTTAATAAAAACAAACCACCTCCTGCACTTCTCTGGTATGTTACCTTCTGATGAATCCTATAGCACTTTGCAAATTAAATATAGGGAAATCCCATCTTCCTCATGATGAAATGCAGCTGCCTCTAGAGTGGAACGCAGCAGCTACCAGTGCCCACAATGCGAACCGTCGTCTGGGGGAGGACAGGAGGCATACTTTATCTGACTGACGCACTCTCAGGGCCGGAGGTTGATGGAGGTAGAATTTAAACATGTGAACTGGAATAGGCCAGGATAACAAAGGCTAGAATGCCAACTCGGGGGGAAACATGCCAGGGAATGTTCAACGAACACAAATGGTCAGGGCCTGCGTTACAGCACGTCTGGCTGTGCAGTGCCAAGGCAGCAATCCACCCGCCGGGACACAAATGCCAACCCAGAAACATCCTGTGTCTCCTCCCGTACGGCTCACACCCAAGCCCATTTGGCTTAGCGTGTCTGACCCAGGTGGGACAGCTACGGTCATTGCTGCTTTACCACCCTAGGAACACGGGTGTGAACAAATCTCCTGTTTCTTTTCCACGTGCCTTTTTCAAGGTGGTTTAAGGCTTCGGTTTTAAAAACGTGGTTTATGGAACAGAAAACAAATCTCTAGACACTCTAAAGCTTGGATCTCCGCACATAGCGGAGCCATCCCCGCAGCTTAGAACAGCTCACCCTGACCCACTGGTGAGCCTGCCGTACTCACCCATACCACCATACCTACAAGGGGGCCCACAAAGCTTTGAGATAGTCCAGGCCTCCCCTTTAAACTACCTCGCTGGCAAGCTGCCAATGGAGGAAGGCAGGCATGCTGGAGTTTGCACCACTCAGGATCAGTCCCTTATTTTGCCCCAGGATTATGTGGCCCAGTTTGGAGATGAAGGAATCTGCAAGTAACACTTGGAGACTCCCACAGGGGAAATGCAACATGGCTAAATGCTTAATGCAAGCAAGACTCAGGTGGAAGTAACAACAATCCAGCCCACCTTTACATAGGTCGCAGGGAGTTGGCACCGTGCTCCAGTTTCAATTCTTGACCTTAATGAGTGGTTCGTCACCAACCAGAAGAGAAGCCAGTGGTTCTCTGCCTTCTCAGCGGTACAGCCAGGAGGAGTTAGGGAAACACTCCATCTGGTGAGAACCGCGTGTCCTTCCACTAGCAGAGCGGAGGATGGCAGGGAAAGGGCCAGAGCCAAGTCAGGTTTGATGGTTCCCAGCAATGTGGCTGTTCGATGCTGACTAGGGAGGGCAGGAATCACATAACATGCCACCGCCTCTGCATGATCCACAGTGGGACAGGCAGCCAGGGGGGCCTATTCAGCTGGCTCAGGTATGGGGTGCTGCTTGCAGTCCCCTTAGTTTCCACTCCTCGGCTGCTGGTAAGGGGAGAGAACAGCGGACTCTCTGCAAGCTGCACTTAGTGGTCGGCCGCGCTTGAAGCGTGGCCCTTATTGTTACACGTGGCTCGGTGGGTATCAGCATCAAATGGAGGGGCATTGTGCAAAGCATCCAGGAAAAGGGGTTCCTTCCCATTCCGCCACCAGGCAAGCGTGGTTGGTTTAGAGACGGAGAACGGCACCGTCTGCTTTTCCAGAGGAAGAAAATGGGCAAATGTGTGAAACAAATAAAGATGGAAGGAAGAACCTTGTACAGCTGAGACGGGCCCTTGCCTCCCACCTGCTCTCCATCGGGAAAGGGAACTTAGTTTCTGCTGGGTACTTTGCAGGAGGCCAGCTGTCAGAAGCTGCAATGGGGATCCGTGAAGACAAGCATCCTTCTGGCGGCAAATTCCACTTCTTGGACAGCAACAGCCCCCTCCTTCCCTCCACACACACTGTGACCCAGGGGTTGGTGGCCCCTTTCCATCTCCATGGATGCAGCACCCTGAATGTGGGGGTTAACCCTGGGTAAATCTAGCCTCTTAATTTCAATCATAGTCAGATCAGGCCCCCGACAGCTCCTGACACTGGATGATTTTCTGTTCCATGCCAATTAAGCAAATCGTGGGTTCCGGGCCCCTTGACTCACACGCTCAGCTCCCCGGAGAAGCAAGCAGAAGCTGCAGCGATGAACTACCCCACGCTACCAAACCGGATTAGAGGGGCAGCGCCAGCCAAAGCAGAGCCGGACCTTGGGCTCCCTTGTGTGGGGTCTTGTACGTGAAGCCATTGGGTCGGAACAAGAGGACGAGCCGCAGAATCTCCAGCTCAATCGAAACTGTACCAGAAATCATGGATGTGCTTTACTGTGGTTGCTTTGCCCCCAACAGGTCCCCGCGCCCTGTGTTAAGGCGTCCTGTCTCATGCACAAACCGAGTTGTACCAGCTCCACTGCCATCACTGCCGCTCATCGCGGTCCCCACCCAGAGGCATCCGGAAGGAAGGAATGTCCTGTCCAAGCATCATCAGGCAGATCTCTGCAGGCCGCAGGCACCGCCGGAGCCATGCAGAGGTGCCGCACAGCAAGCAAGAGGCCAGCATCAGAAGGCACATATCAGCAGAAGCCGTGGCCAATCAAGGCACATGATCAGAGAAGCGCCTACAAGGGCTGAGGGCTAAGTGAGTTCTTACCTGTATTCGTAGTGATGTGACATGAAGCCAGAAGAGGGTCTGATGTCTACCTGGGCAAGGGTTCTAAGAGGCGATTTGAAAGGCATTTCAGAGCTGACCGAGCGGAAAGTGCTGAAGTCGTGGGTCCCCAGGAGGAAGCACGCTGCTTCCTGCATGGCAGGCACGTTCAAATGCCTGAAACGAAATTGAGAGCGCTTCGTAAGAGCAAGAAGGAAGGGGTGAGGGTGGGTCCGGGAGCAGGGGAAGGCTCGGCACAATATCTTGGGGGTTGAAGAATAATACATTTCGAAGGAGCGGCCAAATCCAAGACCCAGATTCAGACATGCTAGAAAAAAATTGGGAGGGGGGAGGGAGTACAGGGAGAGGAACTCCCAGCTCACAAACGGCCCCCTGCTTTATAATAGCCCAAACCAAGAAAGATGGTGCCAAGCACCCCTGCAGTTTGGGGTGTTTGGCACCCTGATCCAGATGTGAATTCTGTTCACCTGTAGGGGCCTGTTACTGCAAAGCCTTATGCAACGCAGTATCCATCAAAAGTATATCTATAGCGCTCACGACTGCAGGGTCTGAACTCCTCCAGTAACGTTACTGCCCTGAAAACAAACAAAAAAACAAAACAAAAAATCCCTCTCCACAGGATCAGGCTCTTATAAATGAAAAAGGAAACTGTAGAGAAATACATGACACACAGACAATTATCTCAACCATGCACTTGGAATAGCCTGTAGGGCCCAAGCCAACCAGAAGGTGGAATTGACAATAGATGGAAGAGGAACTGATCAGCAACAGTCCAACCTGAATGCCCCGCAAACGTTCAATGAACAGACAGTGTAAAGGGCAAAGAGTAAAGGTAAGATTTCTAATTCCCATTCAGATTTAATCATTCAAAAGGTTTAAATCTGGTCGACATTTTTTCCATCCAAAAATGGGGTTGTTTTGCAGCAAAAAATGGTGGGTTTGTTTTTGTGGGCTTTTTCCTCCACTCCCAAAATGTAAATCGCCACAGGAAATGTCCATTTTTGATTCAGTGTTTTTTTGGGGGGAAGGGGTTGTCAGAAAACCACAAAAATTATGTGGCTTTTGGCTGAACACTTTCAGTTTTTTAACAAAAGCCCAAAAGCTTTTTAAGAAAAACTTCAACAAAACCATTTTTCCATTTTTGTAGAAATTTTTCACAGGTTCAAAAAAAAAAAAAAAAAAAGTATTTCCCAACTAGCTGTAAAGGTGATACTGGAAATACAGAAAAAAAATTGGTTAAGGGATTTTAAAATGACAGTGTCCCTTTAAAATATATTTATGTATTTAGGACTCATTCTGTTTTCCACTCAAATCAGTGGGAATTTTCTCACTGGATTTTATTAGAGTAAGGATGAGTCTGATTAATAAATTGCCTCCCATTCAGAGTTTATTACAATCTGTCTTTACCCATTGTGTAGTATCATCCTTTGAAAAAATTAACTGCAACGTCTGGCTTAAATTAAATGTCATTTCATAAAGATTAAGGTTAGGGTTTATTGTGTGTTCAACATATAATTTTGCAGTTTTAAATTGACTTTTCCCCTCCCCAGCCCACAAAAAAAGAATCCACATATTTAACATTAGGACAATATTATTTTGATTTCGCTGCTGGAACCGTTTGTGACTGTTATGCTGGTTTTATAAGAACACATGCAATGAAAAATGTCAAGTTATTCCATTAGTGGCGATAAAACTACTGTAACTCTCTTTGAAGTTATACAACTGTTTTACTATAATGTGATTGAAAAACTCCAAAAAAAACCCAAAACCACCAATTGTCTCGAACGTATATTTATTTCAGTATATGCTAGTTAAAAAGGGATGATAAGGATAGCTTGACATTGTTTTATTCTTTAACTCGCTATTTATAATATATTAAAGCTTGAAACCAACATCTTTACTAAAATGTTTGTACCCTCCATGGCAGGTATACTGCTATATTCCTAAAGGGTTGTTCCATGTGTACCAATCTGCAATAACTGGTTTGCTATTCTGAGATTGTGTATGAGCCCTAAGTTACGCAGACTGATTTGTTTTTGTAGGGTTGCTCATGAATGATTGGCATCTGGCATTCATTCATTATTCAAATACACAGCATTGTAGAATGTGACTAGGGAGAAGAATTACATGGATTTGCAAATAGGCAAGAAAAAAAAATATTGAGCTGTCAATCCTGACAGTCTGCTCTGTACCGTCCCGTATGTAACTCTAAAATGTGCAAGGTAATGGGTTTCTGCACGTTTGTTTTGTTGGATAATTGTGCCCTAGATGGTCAGAATTAAACTTGCTGTACAGAATAAAGTATCTATTTTAGATGCTTCTCACTCTCTGCAGAGGATGCAAAACGTTTGCTCCATTGCGGGTTTCTGGCTTTAGCACTGCTGAGAACGTCAATCACAGATGCTCTCCTTCGTGGCCCAGTCCCTGCAGATATGCTATTAGCTATAAGAAAGCTAAGCCACTGCAGTTAATCCAGCTCTCACGGAAGAAAGGGTGGACAGACAGATTCACAGCTAGTTTACACCAGCTGGGGATCTGGTCTCACACCTGGAGACTTAGGGCTGGTCTATACAGGAACACACAGAAAAGTGAATCCAAATTAACTAACGGTGTAAATTTAAAGTGAATTACTTAAACCAAATGAAAGCCCTGTGTGGACATATATTTTCAGAATTAAAGTGGACTTAATTTGATTTATCTTAACTCACTTTGAAACTTAAAAAAAAAGAAAACGAACAGAAAAACACCTGCATAATCCAATAAAGGGGATTTTCCTGAAAAATTGCAGTTAATTGAATAAACTTACTCTCCTCTGGGTGCCCAGCACAGATCCCTTTCGAACACCGGTATTTGGGAATGATGAGAGCAGCCCGTCACCAACCGATAAACGTAGGTTCTTGACAGCGCAGAGAAGCGTGCGTGGAAGTTCTCGGACACCCGGTAGGCACTCAGAATTCTGCGAGGAAAGAAGGGTTGGGATCCTTTTTACCCCACAGGCTGGAGGCTGGTCACTACCTGGATGGGAGACCTCCAGAACTAATCACACAACAGATTTCCCTAGGAAATTTCACCTGGTGATTCGTGAGTTTCCACCCATCCCTTTGAGTTGATGATAAACCAACACTCTAGCGTGGAGCTTGGTGTCACTGTGGATTTGTATTGACTGTGATAGAAAAGGAGACCTTATGCTTCAATTCAACCGGCTAGCACTTTGTAAAGTCTACATCCCCTGATGGCCCACCCTAGAGTGTAGAACATGGTAGCTATCATTCCTAGCATACCTTTAAACCCCAGACAAGAGTAAGCCTGTGTTGCTGTAGCCATCGTCTTTAGAATGAGACGCAAAGCTGAGGTTCTGACCCCTTGCGGTTATCAACCACTCCAGAGCACTTTTTGCAATGGAGAGATAGCTCTGGTGTCCTGACCTAGATTCCAACCTGAGTAATTAACTCCTGCCAGCCTCAATTCAAGGTTGCATCTTAAATGTTGTGTTGCTGAGCACTGTTAAACAGCTGTTCCAACTCCACCATAGCCGTGTGTACACAATGCATGTTTGTGTACATCTAAACATACATACAAATAAGTACTCACTCTCTCTCACACACACACACACAAATCACTTAAGGGGAAAATTTTGCATCAGGAATTGAAGCAGGAATTTGCTCTCGGTTTGCAGAAACGCTCTGGCGCAAGATGTACTATACAAATATAAGAGATTATATTATGCTACATTATGGCCAGCATCAACCACAGCAGGGCCACTAACTATTCAGTGGCTGGTGCAGACGGCAAGGGAAGCATTGTGTTTTCTGCAAGAATTCACTATTTACCAGTTTCTTTGGTATCCCTCATATGCTACACAAACAAAGAACAGCAGGATTAACCCTGTTGTTACTGATATGGATTTAAAAATTAAATCTTTTTGCACCTCTCTCTCCCCCACACTTTTACCTCCCACCATCATGGCTAGATCACTTGAATGATGGCAAAAGAGCTATGTTCTCCCCACTCTGTCCCTTCACAGCAGAGCTCTGCAACAAATTAATAAATCTCAGAGTCAGTGGATTTCACCCCAAGGTGATCATATCAGCACGGACATTTTTGCAACGATTACAGCCATGTGGTGCATCTTAAGTGGTGATCGCTGTGTGGAAGCTGGCAACGCCAGACTGCTACCGGATCAGTTTGGAGTCGAGCAATCCACTATGGGGGTTGCTGTGATGCAAGTGTGCAGGGCCATTAATCGCCTCCCAGCTATGGAGGACTGTGACTCCAGGCAATGGGCGTGAAATATGGTTTTGCAGCAATGGGGTTCCCTAACTGCGGTGGGGCGATAGATGGTATGCATATCCCTATTTTGGCCCCAGACCACCTTGCGACGGTGAACACTAACAAAGGGCTACTTTTCTATGGTACTGCAAGAGCTGGTGGATCACTATGGTCATTTCACCGACATCAACACAGGCTGGTCGGGGAAGGTGCATGACGCACACACATCTTTAGGAACACAGGCCTGTACAGAAAGCTGCAAGCAGGGACTTTCTTTTCAGACCAGAGGATTACCATCCGGGATGTGGAAATGCCAATCATGATCATGGGAGACCCAGCCTACCCCTCCTCCCGGGGCTCATGAAGCCGTACACTGGCCACCTTGACAGCAGCAAGGAGCGCTTCAACAGCAGGCTCAGCCCGTGAAGAATGAATGTTGAATGTGCCTTTGGCTGTCTGAAGGGAGGTTGGTGCTGTCTCCTCAGGAGACTAGACTAGACTTCAGTGAGAACAATATCCCCATGGTCACAGCTGCCTGCTGTGCACTTCATAATATCCGTGAAGCAAAGGGGTTGACGTTTCCCCCAGGAGTAGAGCGTGCTGTCGGCTGATTTTGAGCAACCAGATACCAGAGCTACAAGAGGGTCTCAAGGGGGAGCTATTTGACTCAGGGAGTCTTTGAAGAAGCATTTTAACAATGAGCCACAGTAATGTGCGTTACTGTAACGTGTTGAGCTTGGCACTGTTTTTTCGCACCCTGGTATAAACTTTGTAATGATTGCTGTGCGTGCCTTGCTATGACAATGCAAATGCACCTACTGCTGTTGTGTATAAATGTTAGCAGCAGCCACCATATGCCAGAGAATAATAAAGATCATTTCAGTTTCCAAGGCTTTAAAAGGGGAGGAGCGTATACCTGCCTACCTGGCTGCAGGGCAGCGGAGTTCAAAACAGTGACCAGAGTGGTCCCGGTGGGTATTGTGGGACACCTCTTGGAGGTGACTTAGGCCATGCAGTGCTTACTCTGACACCGCGTCACCCTAACTACGTAGACCTAAGCGCTATGCCTCTCACCGAGGTGGTTTTATTAAGTTGGCCTAGAGGGTGAGTTATAGCAGCGGAAGGAGTGCTGGAGTATAGCCACCTCTATAGTTTGTAGTATAGGCTAGGGCTCAGAGGCTCAGGGACACCCAGAGAAGGAGGCTGCATCTCTGACCACCTTGGCTAACAGCCATAGATGGACCTCTCCTCCATGAACTCATCTCATTCTTTTATGACCTGTTCACAACATCCCCTGGCAATGAGTTCCACAAGTTGACCGTGCACTGTGTGAAGAAGCACTCCCTTTTGTTTGCTTTAAACCTGCTGCCTATTAATTTCATTGGATGAGGCCTGGTCCTTCTGTTACGTGACGATATAAATAACACTCCCCCGTGGGCTTCAGTGAGTTTATTCCCATGCTTAAAGTCAGGCATGAGCTCGAGTGCATTTCCAAATCGGGGCCCTGCGGAGGAAGACACTTCCTGTCAGGCCCACCTGGATACCCAAGGAGCACACGCCTATGCTAGCTCTTTCCAAAGGCTGTTACTCAGCTCATTGCAGCAGATGGAGATAGCAAGAAACTAGGTCACTCCCCCACCCCCTGAAGACAGACACGACTTTGCCGCAGTTGAGTGGAAATGCAGGGAGCACGCTGCTGTCTCCTCGACTGATTCTGCAGCCAGGAATAAAAGCACGGTGGCTGCATTTAAGAGATCTCCCAGAAATCACAAGCTCTTGTGTACTCAGAGGAAGAGGGCTAGGACACAGTTACCCCCGGTGCATCTCCAGGGACTTCAGAGCCGTTACACCGGGGAGGAACTTGCCAGGTTCCTACACTCGTTTTCTATTTTAATCCAGCTAGGGGAGCAACTGCCCAGTCTCTGTGAGAGAATGCCATGGCTACAGTCAGATGGGGCCACCGTGGTTTAAAACACAGAGGGGGGCTAGAGATTACAGCAGAGAACGCTCTCCCCAGGTTTGGGGAGCAGTTCCCTTCCCCCCCCTTAGATTGAAAGAAGTGGGGGAGCTATCTAAACCACTGGAGGGGAGAGACTACATCAGTGTTTCCCACACCGGGTCCTTCGCCTTGGAACTCGATTCCTCCTCTTGGTTCAGCAGAGCACAGATTTGTTCTCCTGCAAGGATGAAGGGAAGGATATTCCCCCCTCAGGAAGAGACAGAGGCTTTTCTCCTCTGGCTAGGTGTGTGCTGGTGGAGGGGAGAGGTCATTATCCTCTTCTGGCAGGTGTGACTCTGACCAAGGTAGGCAACCCCTCTGCAGAATGCAGGGGTCTTAGCAGTGGTGCGTGCCCTTTGCAGTAGGCACGGGGTGCTCCGAACCTGGCATAAGAGATGGAACTCCATCAACAGTCATTAAAAACATGGTGCCCCTCGAGAGCAAGTATTTGAGCAACAAACTTATTTACAAATATTTTTCTTGCGCCCCAGGGATTTTTGCTGGCTGGAGTGCCTGCAGATCTTCCCACCGGCTGCAATGGAGCAGATCAGGAAGGGGAAAAGACAGCTGAGCTGCAGGACTGTTTTCCAGTAACAAGCCTCATCTGACCCCAGTACCATAATGAAATGTTGTTTATTCCCTTCCCCCTCCATCCCCCCACAGCAAGTACGCAGTCCCCTGCCCTAGAGCCTTCCTCGTTAATGCTCATTAGGAAACGATCACCCTTGTCCATACTCCAATAGAGCAGCTCTTTCAGAAAATAAACACATCTGTGCTCACGATTCCTCTGTGCACACATTTCCTGCCTTGCACATTCAGCGTAATGGGTGCGACAGTCCTTTTATAGCTGGAAATGTCCAACTTAGTCCACCAGGCCAGTGGTTCTCAAGCAGAGGTGCATGTATCCCTGTGGGTAGGCAGAGGTCTTCCCGGGAGTACATCAACTCATCTAGATATTTGCCTAGCTTTACAACAGGCTACATGAAAAAGGACTAGTGAAGTCAGCAAACCCACTGGCCAAAGTTTTTCAAGAGTGAGTGGTGATCAGTGGCATCTCAGTTTTGGGAGGCTCCCACTTGAGATGCCTTAAAAAGGACCTGATTTTCAGAGCACAGGTGCTCAGCACTGGCTGAAAGCCAGACCCCTTTAACACACTCCAAGTGGATGGTGCCAAATCCCTCATTACTGTGAAAACCTTGGTTGTGTTCTCCTACACTGCGATTCAGAGAGCTACTTCCTTACATTGTGGATATGGAGAAAGCCAAGGTGATTCTTAAAGATCCCCAACAGAATCTGTAATGAAGCAACGTGTTATTAACAGGTCCCGCTGCCACCCCGGGGAGCCGAATACTTGGCTTCATTTGCTTTCATCGGAAACGAATGTTTATTTTGCTATGTGTCTGTCATTAATCCAGCAGGTTCTTAATAAGCAAATATGGAACTGAAACCAGAAACAAAAGGGAAATCGAGTCAATTTTCATGCCATCGCTCTGACAAAACGCCAGCAAATATACTGCGGGGAGCCATCCTACAGTGGCTGGGGAGATGAGAAGTCTTTAACAGATCTTCTCCAGCGATATGGTACATACTGGAGCTGTGTGGGTGAGATCCTTTAAAATGTACTTTGAAGCCTTGAAGTAACGCAAGGCTGAGTAGCGTGAGGTGCAGCAGTTGCTAAGGGACTGCAGCCAGACTAGCTTTTGGGGAATAACAGGATCATTAGGCATGTAAAATCTCTTTAAAGCGGATAATATGCAAGGTACCGCCGCCATAGAGATGGGAGCCGCAGAATGCACCAAGACAACGTCCTTAGAGTCTCCGAGTCTTCGCACAGGGCACAGCAAGGAACACAAGACCGGTGCCCACCAGTGCAAGGGTTGCCAGAGACTGCGGGCAGGCACAAGCGAGAGTTAGAGTGGGGTTAAAAGGAGGGAGGATGTGGACAGAAAACTGGCCTAAGCTACCTCATCACTGTGATAAGTACTTAGCTACCCACTCCCTACTTAGGCCTGACTTCTGCTGCCAGGTGGGAGCAGCTGGGGGCCGGGGGGGGGGGGGGAGCAGCGCTTGCACTAAAATTGGATGGGGTCTCCTAGGCTGATACATGCAGCACCAGTGCCAGCTGGGATCAGGCCCAACGTGGTTCATTTGCTTCAGAACTTTATGTTGATTCTTTGGCAACAAAACATCGTATTTTTAAGGCCTGTGAGATCCCCTGAACAGCACAGGCCAGAGCCCACCACCAAACGATTCCCACATCCAGCCCAACAACAAGACCCCAGATTGGTTCCCTGTTTGAGGACGAGCACTGTTAAGTCAAGCCATTTGCAGGGGGAGTAACCGACAACGTCTTATCTCGCACACAGCAATGCGCTGGGACGAAGGGCGGGTTTTAAACCATCCTGCGGTGGGTTAGGAATTCCTCAAGCACATCTTCATCTGCCCTTCGGCAGGAGTTTTGGGGAAGCATCGTCTGCTGCAGGCAATTTTGTGGGGGGAAAAGATCAGATGACAGACTAGACCCATCACATGGCACTAGGGAAAGCTACACAGAAGGGTATTATTGCTGATAATGCAGCCAGCCAGCAAGGAATCTTGTTTCCCTTCCAAACTCTAGTGACAATAATACACTCTCACAAGGACCCTCCCCCCCCCTTCCCAATCTCAACCACATGAAAGCACTGAGTTCTCTGCTCAGCATTAGGGGAGAATTTTTTTCGACAAAGTAATATTTACAGAGGGAGAGCAGCGGTTGCTGAGTCCGCTTCAGCTCATGCCCATCACCAATTCCTTAATATGAAGCAGATGAACTGTTTTGCACAGCACAGCCAAGGGAAGGAGGAGGAAGCAACACCAACTCGAGTTCCTCTAAACCCAAACTTTCTAACCAATCAGAGCAACACTAACTCCTTAAAAGACCGAATAAGGTCAGATTCCCCACCCCCGGCTCAGTCACTACAACTGTATTAGACCAACATGCCATGCAGAAGGAAAAATGCTTTCCCCTTCCTTGGGATAATACTGCCAGCTAGATGCTCTCTAGCCAGGATCTTCTGTCTAATGCCAATCTCAACATGTAGGGAAGGAATAAAACTCTGAACTTTCTTCACGATCATCAAAACCAGACTCCCCATTCCGTCCAAAGCCGAGCACCGAAATCCAGAGACATGTTGTAGATCAAACTTCTAGTTCATCGCATGTATTTCCCACAGCATCCATTAACCCATCGGGAGGCAAATAAATCAACAGTGTGATATGTACAAAGTATGAACTAGAGTCTGCCTCATAAAAAAGTTTGACAGGGAAATGGCTATCTGGCTTTGAAATGCCTTGTAGTAGAAACGGAAAAATCTATCCCTTAGGCACGGAGCAGTGCTAATATGTACAGTGCTAGAAGTGTGGCCCCCTACTGCTTGAGCTAAAGGAATAACTCCACTAGATGGCAACTGTAGTAGGCTGTTATCCCCTTCAGCAGACCAGCCACTAGAGGGCGACAAAGGCCCACACTTTCTTAATGTGAGATAGATAAATTGTTGTTCTGAATGGTGTCCCTCTTCCCTCCTGGTCAGTACTGAATCAATTCCCCAGCATGGCCATAGGGGTCACTGTGTCATGTCATTCAGAGGAAGATGGAAATCCTGACGATTCACAGTTATTAAAAAATGTCCTAGTATTGAAAAAATAAGTGGTATTCTGGCCAAACGCCATTTCAAGGAATTGCATTCTGCTTCCCTAAATCCTCGCTATAGTGTCACAGAGGTACTGTGTTCTTTATTTCCTACCCCATAGTGTTGTGCTGTTAAACAAATACAATGTTCCACCCCAGAGGCGGCTGCATTTCCACTGTGGTGAAGTAATACCTATACATCCCTTTCCTCCCCCCACAGAAATGTTGTGGAAAGGGTGTTCAGATCCTCAGATCTCAAAGTGTTATAGAGCTATGACGTACCAGAGTAAAACTCTGAGTGAGCCTGTGGGTTGCCATTAGTTAATAGCAGTGATGGCAGCACAATTTCTGGCAGCCCGCTGGACTGAAAACCAATTATTTCACTCTGCTACCTTCATGCAACAGCTAGAGATGTTCTTGGAAACTCCATGCCTCCCAGTTCAATTAACATATCAGCATCCTACACCTCATCACTCCCAGAGCTCTCATTTATAGCATATATAGGGCCAAATTTCACCCTCTGATGCATGCAAGGAATCACCATCGACTTCCAACAGAGCCACATATACACACCAGAAGCATTTTTTGGTCCTCAGCTCCACCGCCTAAAGCTTATCCCATTTGTCTCTAAAGCAAAATGCTCTTCTTACATGTCTTTCATCCCCCCGCCCCCCGGTAAGGATTAGCCATCAAACCAGACTATAATAACAAGGACACTGTCAATTTACATGCCATGATTTTAAAACCTTTACCCTCCAATGCCCCAATTCTCTATTTAGAGTCATAGTGGAAACATATCCCTGAAGACTATTTCCTTACTGAATTCAGTCCCTCACCCATCTCATCCACAATGTGTGTACTTATTGCGTTAGAACTGGACAACTGCTGGCACCAAATTTGTTTTGCTGGGAAGAAAAATTGCACAGAATTTTGCAAACAAAATCAGAAAAGGCCACTTTGCAATTCCGGAGCACCATTCATCTGAGGATTTCAGAGCACCAAGCACACATTAATGAAGCCTAAAGGAATCATTTGACACAAGGAGAAAGGGAGGCTCGGAGAACTTAAGTGACATGCCCAAGTCATAATGAGTCAGAGGCAGAGCCAGGAATAGGCTGCACAAATTATTGGGCTCAATACTGGAAGAAGTGGATGAAATTCTGTGATATATAGGTCAGACTAAATGGCCTAGTGATCCTTTCTGGCCTTCATATCTATGAGTTCTGATGTCCAAACTATGGCTCTGACCACTAGGCTGCATGGGAAAGAAATCAAATATGGGACCGCCCCATTTACACTGTGTTCCTTCTTCCTGCCAGGGTGTTCAGAAGTTGTTTGACTAACAAACTGTGTTAAGTTGAGACTGAAAGTATAAGTCTCATTCTATTTTATGGCCTTTTTTAACCAAAGAGTCATTTGAAAACAAACCCTCCCTTAGCTATGCAACACAGCTGTGTAGGCTATTTTCTATATGGTGTTGTACAAGGTGAAAGCTATCGAGGGATCGTTCTCCACAGATGTTAAACATGTAACTTCAGCTGGGTTGTGAGATCCTTGCTTCACGCGCTGGCCTCTGACTACGCCTTCAATGGTAACCACAGCCATTACCAATCCATCTGGCTGAGGATTTAAAGAGAAATTACAATGATGCACTGCCTGTTTGCAGTACAGCGGAGAGCTGTATTGGGGCGGTGGGAGTCAAACCTATTGCTACTTTTTATTTTGCCCTGTAACCGTATATGAATTCAAGTTCATTTTTGCTTTGCTGTGTCTTACAGATACCAAACCCCCCCGCAAACAAGCCTCAAAACAACCACCACCAGGATTCTTTCCTGTATTTTAAGAGGGGTATCTGGACTTGGCGGCATAACATTTGTCAACACCGGTTTATTATTGTAGGGTTGTCTCTGAGTGCTGGGTTGCACGAACTGCTTTGTTATTGTAAGGTCACCACCGATTGGTGAGATGGTGGCACTGAAATTTTTTTTTTTAAATCATCACAGAAGCATTTGCTTTGAGGGCCAGTTGGGCTCCCCGTCCCATGCCCCACCACCGTGACATTATTTGCATGCATCATCATGAGTGAGCACCCTCACTGGGTGACCTCCCGTTCCCAGGCACCACGAGAGGGCGTTTCCAAAGAACGGCAGCGGCAAAGCTAATATCGAAGAGGCAAAAGGAAGGTGCATGGCCAGAAAGGAAAGGGGGTGGGCGCGAGTATGTTCAGTGAGATCGCTCTTCCACCTGTCCCAAAGACCCTTCTAAACATCAGCAGAGGAGCCGTAATCCCTCAGGAAATTAGTCAATTAAAAATAATGATTAACGTTGACTGGCCCTTTAATAATAAGGCTTTTACAACACCTTCTCCCTCTGCATCTCCTCTGCCTGTGGAACCCAAATTCCAACGATTGTATTTAATCTTCCCCTCCACCCCCAGCCGATACCATGGCACTTGTTCAGACATAAGAGCGCACAGCTGGCTTGGGAGACAGCTGCTGCAGATGCTGCTCCATTTATTTACTAAGTCAAGAGCCTTCAGACAAAAGGCCCCACTGTATTTAAATGCAAAGTAGCACGGTCACCCGGCTCCGGAAACACTGCAGTAAACCAGAGCAGGGATTGATCCGGACAGGCGCTGAGCACCTGAAGTCCAAGGGGGTTGCCCTGGGAGTGGTAGACACTTAGCACCTTTCAGGACCAGACCTTGGGAAAGCTTTCACGGTGCACGGGTAAGACCCCGGCCTTCATGCGGCTCTGAAGGGCAGCACGTGTGGATTCACATGTGATCGCCCCGGCTGAATTTACAAGAAAAGGACAGCTCGCAATCGGGAGGCACCGTGTGTGTGTGGGGGGGTGGGGGTGGGTGTGTGTGTGTGTGTCTCACATGCTGCCCCTTGTCGTCGTCGCGGAGGGGAACAGCGAGGCTGGGAGATGCTAACAGCAAAGCTGTGCACTGGGCTCTGGCAAACGCTGCAGTGGATAAAAGCTCTCGAGGTTGTGCTGAAGGGCACAAGGGCAGAGAGAGAATTCACAGTGGCCGGGGCACCTCTGAGAACACACGGCCTGGTTCCAGCCGGTAACACACACTGAGTGGTCTCATGGAACGGGCACTGGCACCGGAGCGCCTGGCCCAACGCTGACGCAGCGTGTGGACTTGGGCAGGCCCCAAAGGGACCTAGGCAGATTTGACGTTTAACTCCCGCTGAAACCAATGGGAGTTAGGCACTGAACCGGCTTTGGGGCTCCTGAAAACCCCATCAGACGCCTACCTACATCTTCAGGTGCCTAAACGCCTTTGAAAATGGGGCCCATTTTCAGAGCTGCTGAGCAGCCCCCACACCAGTTAAAACCTGCGTGAGCTTTGGGTGATCATGACCTTTAAAGCAAGTTTCCCCATCTCTGTCTCGCCATTCAGCCCTGCTGTGAAATGGGGACAACAAAAACGGCCGCCTCGCGTGGGGCTGTGGAAACGGACTAGCCTGTGTGGGCACAACGTGTGTTGGGGGTGACCCAGCTGTGTGCGTTGCACTCTCACAAAGAACAAGACAGCTTCTCCCATACCCTGTGCGGTATTTCATACCCTGCTTTTGGGATACCCCCCAAGCACAGCAGGCCCTATGGGGGGAAATCAAAGTGGCATTTAAAAAAAAAAAAAAAAAAAATCAACGAACAAAAAAAAACCAGCCACCCACCCAAAAATATCTCAGTGCTGGCACAATTCACAGTCAGGTCGACAGTCCCCGAACGCCGGACAACTGGATTCTCTACCGTGCAATGCCGAGAGCAGATGCAAGGGTGATGTCAGCCCCCAAATCCCAGGTCTTGCTGCGTCAGCATTTGGGTTGGGCCCTACTATACAAAAAGGAGATTAGGATTTAAAACAAACAAGGAGAGACGGGAGCGGGAGGGGCGCTTTACAATAATGTTACTATTGCTTAACAACAATCCCTTCACAGGGTGTGGTGGGGATTTGTTTTTTGTCCCGGGCCCATTGGTCTGGCATGAAAGTATTTGCTTTCCTAAGCTTCTCTTTGTTTAGTTTCACGCTACCAGACGGGTTGAGGGGACGTCTGATGGTGTGGGCCCTGTTCCTCATAATAACCAGGAATGGGCATATTACATCAAGGATTTATCATTCAGGTCTCAGGCCCTGATCCAAATACCCGCTTTCCTTAATGCCAATTTGGATAATAAAGCACTTAAGTATATTATTATTTATTACAATAGCACCTAGGAACCAGCCAAGATGGGGACCTCGTTGTGCTAAATGCTGTACAAAGAGATAATCCCAGCCCCAAAGGAGTTGGCAGTCGAAATAGACAATACAGATGGTGGGTATGGTATAGCACTAGAGCATACAAGCAACGTGATTGTTTGCAAACGGCACGTTGGTTGCACAATTTGGGAGAGGTCTTTTTGGTTATTTTTGACAAGGCAAAAAAAAAAAAAAAAAAGAAGTAAACATCACTCTTATAGTTTACTCAATGACCACTGAAACGCACCCACCTTGGAGGCGGAATATAGCATCTATTTAACAGCTCACAACAATTTAGGAAGGAAACATGAACATAAAATTCACCCAATCCTTTGGAAACACAGAAAAACAACATACAATATAGCTTAGGAATTGTTATCTACCAAATACAACTTCCCGACAAAAGCTGTTGGTTTAATTTATCATATTTTTCCCAGCAAAATGGTCTTTGAGAGTAGGTGTTTGGATTTGGGTTTTCTCCAAAATAAGCTGATTCTGTGGTTCCATGAGAACTAGTAATAATTGCAGCAGGGTGGGGGGAATGTCAGACATTCTAGTCTAGTCTACATGGGTTCTTAGACCACGCTCATCACCGCAGTTCCATGCCCCTCTCTAGTTATTACCAACTTGGTATTAGATCATAAGGATTGTGTATCTGCGCCATGGAACCAATCATCCTATTTTATTACAAAAATAATAAACGGGGGGATTTTGACTTAATGTCTCTTAACCAGGCCAAGTGGCAGACCACTTCATGTTAAGAAGGCAGGAGGCTGACTCACTGGAGTTGAGAGGGTCTGGTTGGTGCTAGTTTCCCTGTGAGCAACTACAAATCCTCCTTACGTGCTCCGAGGTCTTTGCATTGTTGGGAGCAATGATATTTAAAGTCAGGACAAAGTAATGCTTTTATTAAGAGCTAAATTCAACGACGTGAGCAAATTGGAGCTTCCTGTAGAACAACCCACTGATGTTCTAACAAGAAGAGGTTGTTACAATCATAGCATCATCATTGGTTGACCATGCCCTGAACACAGCAATTGCAGGAGCAGAGTACCTCAGGTTTCCCTCATTTCAACCCTTAAAGGGTTCTGCACAACGTACCGTTCCTGTGATTCGATGAGACGGCCTGACCACCAAACGGCACTGGTGGGACAGGGGAGGCTGTCTGGCTGTGTGTGTGGACATGGGCGGGAGCTTGCAAAGACATTTAAGGCAGCCAGATCCGTCCTCATTCGCCAGTAATCACAGAGAAAGATTTTGTCCCCCCACCCCACTCACCGGATTGGTTCGGGTTTCAGATGGTGATTGAGGGCGGAGACAATGATGCTCTCAGGGAAAGGCAGCTTCCCGGCTGCTCTCTGGATGTTGACATGAGCGGAGTTGCAGAGGGCGTGGACGCCTGCGTCCGTTCGGCTGGAGATGTAGAACTTGATGGGAGTGACAGGTCTGAGCTTCTGTGCTGCCCGCTGCAATCCAACAGAAGTGATGGTGAGCAAGAGATTCACAAGGAGTCATTAGGACACAGCGCCTTGTTCTCTGGCTCCCACGTGCCTTCTCCTGCGCCCCGGCAAACAACGGAGCAGGGGCATGCTTCCAGGCCAGATCCCACTGAAGCATCTTGACCTTTGCTCTGGTAGAGTTCCAAGAAAGTATCAACTGTACACATTCAATGCGAGCACGTGCAGCAAACGGAGCTTACTGCATCTGTTTACCAGCTTCTTCCTTTGAAGCTTGTTTTATAGTTACGCACCAGGAGAGAGAGAGAGAACTCCCCACTCCGAGCCCCCTCTCCATATTCACCATGACTCAATGTTAAGTACTGGCCTCCAATCGTTGGAGTAGGAAATAAAACCAGCCTGCTATGTCGCTGGTCAATATTTAACCAATGTTTTTCCGGTTCTCATCAAAGGATCAGTTCTGCAAGGGGCTGGGGTCCATCAGCTTCCAAAGACATTGAGCCCTCAAGCACCTTGCAGAAAGCAGACCAGTGGGTGCTTTCATTTCTTTGAGGCCAACAAAAAGAATACCCAATTTTCAAACACGACTGGTAATTTTGGCGGTTCAATTTAAGACATCGTAACGGTCCCTGATTTTCAGACAATGTAGAGCACTTGTCCTCTGAGAATCAGGCTGCTTTAAAAGACACCTTAGGCTGGACACCAAAAAATGGAGACACACAAAATCACTAATCACTGCTGAAGATGCAGGCCATTGCTTTTCATACAATCGTCATCAGGGGAGAAGGAATCACGTGTAACAGATGTTAGGCACAATGCTTAATGCACTGCTGGTGATGAGGATGGTATAAGAACCTAGGCAGAAGAGAAGATAGAAAAAGGGGCTGCCTGGTTGTTTTGCAAAGATGACTTCCACTTTAGGATGACCCAGATTCTAAATCTAGTTTTCCACCAAGATGCGGCTGTCCCAGAATTTCCCTAGCCCTGGGCACTCTTCCCACACTGCCATACAGAGTGTAACTGGCTGAGCAGAGAGGGCATTTAGCAGAGTAGCTGGTCAGGTGGGCAAATCCATTTCTACCCCTTCTCCGTGATACTTACGAACTAAGGCAAGGTGACAGTTTGCATTTTAAGTCACAGCTTGGACATGACGGTCAGTCAATGAACCCAGCATTTAAGTGCAACGCAGCAGCTCATTCTGCGATTGGTGAGTAACCGCAGTTAAATTGTCTAGAAGAGGAGATTTTAAACTGTTCATTTGCAGACCTCTAAAAAAATTCGAATGGAGGTGCAGGCCCCTTTGGAAAGCTTACTCTGCGGACCCTCAGGAATCCAGACCACAGGGCGAAAACCACTGGTTTCGAATTTGGTTGCCTGAGGCGTCCTTACAATACAATTGGTCTTAGCTTGATTCTATATGCACACCCCTAAAAGATTATGGAAGCAATTCACTAGCGAGACAGATTAGCAGCATCTAGGGACTTGATCCAGCACCACTGAAGTTCTGCCACCAGACTTTAGTGGGTGCAGGGTTCACTCTTTCATTTTCAGTGCAGACCCCAGCTGTATAAAATATCTCAGCTTCTTGCTACAGGCCGAAGATTCCTCCCACCCAGAAAGGGAGCAAGAGGATTCCCCCAATTATTAAGATGATCAGAGGAGGGATCCCAGGGCCACATTACACTTACGTCATGCCTTTCATAAGTCCCAGGAATAAATGCTAACACTCAATCAAGGCACTTCCCTATTAATATGCACCAGTACCATGGGAGCCAATGCAAGGACATATACGCAGGGGTGCTAGTGATGGGATAAACCATATGGATGCAAGTCACACCCTTCTATTCATTGGTTATGTAGGTTACTCTAGCACAGGATTAGGCTGCTCCTGTTTAAAAATACTGCCTCTCTTTCCTATTGAGAGTCATCTTAGTATTGACGCAATGCCCTGCTAACACCACTGGGACTTCAGTCACAGCAAGACTAAAATAAAAATGACTAGAGGCAATATATTATTTATATAGACAGAGGGCTGCATTTCACTAGAGCCACCACACCGCCCTTGAATCACATTGCAGCTGTGAAGGCGGATTTTGGGGTTTTTTTTAAAAATGAAGTGGAAAATTACACCCAGGAATACTTTAAAAAAAAAAAAAACACACCTTTTTAAACCCAGGGTAGGGGAAGTAGTTTAATATTTGTAAGGATCTGCATAATGGCCATGGGACAGCTTCCACAGTGAACTAAACATCTTCTGAAAGGGATTTCACGTCCCATTCCACACCACTTCCTTCCCAATAGCTGGGTTCACCCCCTTCCCCTTCGCCCCATAACAAAAGTCTGCAAAAACAAATGGGTGAGCTATCACAGCCCGCTTTCCCCCCACCACCACCAGGAAAGAAAATAAAAACCCTGCTAAATGAGTCATTAGTGTGGTGTCTTTTAATTAAGAGACTCTAATGCAGCTAAGTAGGTATGTGTGTGTCCCAGCGCTCGGATGAATGATGTTTTCTTAAAAATCCTAGGCAGGTTTTTAGACAGGCAGGTTTTATTTTAGCATATTAGTGGGAAGAAGCAGCCTAGCGTTCCCCAGGACTGACTTTACATGTTTTAAAACACAACTTGTCCTGTCTACAGTCGACTTTTAAAACCGTGTTTGCCATCATTGTGCAAATACACCTTTTAGCCTCATGTTCACAGGCCCTTAGTGTGTCTCTCTAACTAATGCAGTTAGCTAGGGTGGGAGAGGGGGAGGGGGAGAGAGAGATCAGAAAGATGGGCTGGAAAAAGAAATAAAGGAGAAAACCAGATTAATGGCTAGAAATTTCCTTCCCGCTCCCCCCCTTCCCCTGAGAAGACTAAGCAGTGATCTTTATTAGATTTCAATTTGGTACCGAGAGTCAATAAAATTTTAACCGCGGACTTGGAAATGCCTTCCAGGCTCCCACTATTTTAGCAGACAGGATTCTGGACTCTTAGAAACATATTGTTATAAAGCACAGGGAGGAGAGCAAAAATGTAACTGAGCTGCAGGGGGAATGCCTGGGAACCAGAACACACACTGCCCAAGCCTTTTCCTCTTTCTAGTCCTTTTATTTGGAGCTCACATATGGTTACAATTAAAAATGAAAATCCGTATTTATTACCCGTTAGCAGAGAGGAGCAGACAGAAATTAAACAGTTTTCTTTAGCAGACCTTGACATGCAGCTCAGCAATTTATGGTAAAGCTGAGGCTGCATTTAGAGAGTAAACTTGCAGGAAGCTGTGTTTGGGTTTAGCAGATTTTGTCATGCACTGGAGACGCGCAGTGAATCCGCACTTGGGGAACCAGGAGAGAGCATGGGAAACATGCTGCGTTGTTGGGCTCAGGACTCTGCTGGATTCCCACATCCACACCATCACTTCTACAGCCGACAACAGAGAGAGCCATGCACTGAGGTTTGGATTCCCTCCTCCCACCTGGGAGGTCTCGCCACTCTTTTTGGAGAGCAGACTGGAAAAGAAGAGGGCTCTAGGATCCAAGCAGGGCTAATTGAGTGACTGGCACGTGGGAAACAACGAACCCACAGAGACACAGAAGTGGATGACAGGGACAAAGAAAAGCTATTTCTACCGCTGCCTCCGTCCCGCAGGCATCCTTCCCATGCAGAACTCTCTGGAGAGGAAACCGAACGAGCTATGTGCAGAATAACCAACAACAAAATCGGAGCTATTAAAAGCTATTTTCCCTTCAGCCCAGTGGCCACGTGGTCTTTAATAGATATTACAAGAGACTCCTGCATCAGATTCCTTTTCAATAGCTCAGTGAAAGCACATCCTAATTAATCTCCCCGATGCAGAGCATTGCTGAACTGCTGACCCCTGTTGTGCGCAACTCACAAATGACCCCTTCACTTATGTGAGTGTCCCATAATTGGACCATCCCAACGTCCTTTGTGCCTACATGCAGCTGGTGATTTGTTCCCCCTGATTACCGTCACTCTAATCTGCTATCATTGCCCGCACTGAATTATGAAAAGATGCATTATTTACTCTTTAGTAATTGCAGGGAAAAGCCTGATAACAAAATGAAAATACTTTGGACCTGCACAGTGCTTTCCATCAGAGGAACTCACTCTGTCCACGGATATTAATTAAGCCTCCCAAATACCTCCACCAGGTATTATCTCAGGGTTCCAAATGAGGAAACTGAGGCCGAGAGATTAAGCGATTTGCCCAAGGTGACCCAGCAAGTGGATGGTACAGCTTGGATTCAAGTCTAGGGGGAGGGCGGGGTGTCTCTTCTCACTTGTGCTGTTTTTACATCAATGTAACCCTGTTGACTTGAATGGACTTACTCCTGATCACTCCGGTGCACACGAAAAGAGAATTGGGTCTTAGAAATCCCAAGCTACCAGTTCAGGGCTCAGATTTTATTCCAGGCATCCTCATTTTAGCAGATGTTCATGTATGAGAGTTCTGCCATTTGATGGAAGATTTTGGTTTGGCACATGTCTCATTTACTGAGATCTAGTCAATTTTCTATGTGACTTTACTGTCTGGTGTACACTCTCTCCAGCCAACAGTGTTTCTTGAGCTGGGACACACGTCCAAGGGTTTCACTTTACACTGGATTCCTGCATATGTTATGATGCACGAAAAGCACCACTTGCAGTTAGCTGGCCTGTTCTTCTAACAGGTGATTCGCTAAGCGCTTCCACATTCAAATTTCCACTCTTATGTGCCAGAATGATATGGAGCCGCATTCCATCTTGCTGCTATTCTTCAAAGGTCCATCCTCCCCTCAGTCCACACACCTACGAACTGCAAGGGTCCCAGCAGCTTCCATGGGAACAGGGTTCGGCCCCAAATTAGTACAGCTCCGGCACAAGGGCTGTAAACCAAGGTTGAGCTGAGAGATTAGAAGAGGGAGGTGGTGGGAATAAGTCCTGGTGTGTTGGGAATGGGGGGAGATGAACCTTCCTGTAAATACTTGCACCATTACTGCAATCTGGTGCCTTGGAAACGTAAGAAAATTCTCACTCAGAGTTCCCAATCTTACTCCCATTCAAATCAGTGGGACTGACTTCTGTGGGGACTGGGCGTATGAAGAGACAGGGAATAACAGGAATCCTTGGTAGGGGCAGGGACAGCTCAGCGGGCTCCAGAGAAGAGGGCTGGAGTCCGGGAGAGCAAGGGGAATCTCTGCTTCTGTTTGAAGAGGAGGAGACAGAGAGAGATCCCCTGCAGTGCTGCCTCACATAGGAAGAGCTGGTTTTTTAGCTCTCTGACCCAGGTCCACCTGCCCTTTCAAAGTTAAAACAAGTGCTCCCAGACTTGGGCTAGCAGGGCACAGGTTCACATGTCGACACAGTGCTTTGAAGTTGCGACTCGGGCTGGAGCTTGGGCCCTGAGGGCCACCCACCCTCCTTAGGCTTTGAAGCCCAAGCCGCGATTTCAAAGCACGGCCTCCACAGCTCTTTTTCGAGCGCTAGCCCCGTCCCGTTGGCCCAGGCTGAGAGACTTGCTTCGGCGGCCACGTGGACGCATCCTGACGGTTGATGCTCCAGAACTCCAGAGCAGAGTTCTGGGCTGAGGACGGACGCCGGCTTGGAACCAGCTGGTCAGAACTCACAGTCTAGTTCCAACCCGGGGCCCATCTACACCTGTAAATCCTGCCCGCCCGCCCACAGTATGACATTAACATAATCTGCCTTTAGCATCACTCTGCCCAAGTCTCCAGCTTTTGGAACTGCCTTTCACAATCGTTCAGCCAGCAAACGGTTTTGTGCTGAAAGAGCCACAAGGACACAACTCCTCTCTCTCTCCTTTGTGTGCACCGCCGCACACGAAATCCCTTCCGGATACAGATCGGGAACAGGGCTCGCACTCACCTGCATCTCATGAAGGGGAACACGGAGAGGGAGCGTGCACGGGAGAGCCCAGTCAGACTGCACCGAAGAGGAAAATCCAGCTAGGGGGAACCAGGTAGAAAGCCTCCGTGATAAGCTTGTGGCATGGCCTCAGCTCCATCCTGGAGATCGGAAGTCACCTAACCACAATACGTGCCTAATGTGATGTTGCACGCACTGAACTGTGAGGCTTTGTACAGAAACTCTGGCTGCAGGGTCAAATTCTATTGGTTGCAAGAGTGCAACTCCCCTTATTCCAGTGAAGTTAGCCCGGTGCAACAGAGGGGGAAGGCCCTGTAAAAACAACACTTAGCACCTTCCATGGAAGCCTCTGCAGTGCTTTGCAAACTAATGACACCCATGTGAGACAGGAGAACAGCATTCACCTCCTGGGGGGACACACGGACTGAAGTGACCTGCCCAAAGCCAGACACAGAATGAGTAGCAGAACTCAGAATCTACTCTGGGTGTGCTGAATCTCACTCTGTGCTCTAACCATTGGACCATGCTTCCTCTTGGACTCTGCTTTATTAAAGATAAGGGAAAGGGACGCTTTCAAATGGGTTTTAAAAGGTCGAAGAAGAAGCACTAGCGCAAACTGCACGTGGAAAGGAATTCCACCAACAAGGGAACAGATGTGCAAAGACCCAATACACGAAGGATGTGCTGTGCTGGCTCACGGCTGCCTACTGAAGTACCAGGGGACATTCTAAAAATCAGAGGGCCTGATCCGCTTCTGGTGTATATCAGCACAGCTTCATGGCCTTACGCAGCGCTACGCCGATTTACACCAGCTGAGGATCTGGCCTAGGACTTAGTGTGATGGATGCAAGTGCTTGTGGGGGCAAGGAGAATACAGTGGAGACATTCGCTAGGCCTGAAAGGGTCTAAAAGCCAGTCTCCCACGTCACTAGAAGAGCAATCCAACTCAAACAGGGACAACAGAGGACTATTTCTGTGTCTACCTTCTTTTCTTTGGCGTTTGTTCTGAAACAGCCTCATGCGGTCTTGGGCTGCTCTGTTCCCCGCCCCCTCTTGCATGGGAAATAATATCTGGATATAGCACAAAGCTGCTGGCCAAAGCAGAGCTCTGTGCAGGAAGATTTGGACTGGGTGGCGTTCACTAGCATGATGGGAAGCAGCACACTCAGGAGACGATCCCAACCACAGAGCAAGCGCCACAGTGCACGTAAGTTCAGGGAGGACAATACAACGAAGACGCAACCTACAACAGCTCAGGGGGCTCTGTTTTCGTGGGGGTGCTTTACCTGTGCAACTCAGACGTATAAATTGGATTTGCATTTATTGCATTTTAGGGAAGATCAAACTGGGTGCAGTTTATTCGCTGTAGCATGAAACGGGCTTGATTCTGCAAATCCTAACAGTGCTTCCTTATGCAGGCAATCCCACTGCAGTCCAGATGCCCACTTGCATGAGTAACAGCTACTCATTTGAGTAAGGGGGTTAAAAGGCTCAGGCTCCACACTGGAGGTTTTCCCCTTTCATTTGCACTTACAGTGGGTTAACCATGTGTAAGGGCTGCAAGATCAGGCCCTATATCTTGTCAATATTAATAAAGAAATAACCCGAGCCATGGCCAAGCCACAGCGTTCAGATCTAGATCCAAACTCTGGAGAAGTTTGGGGGGCGGAAGGAGGGTGCTTAGATCTGGGGTCTTGGTTTGGACCCATCCCTAGAAATAATATAAGTTTTTAAGGGTTGCAGGATAAATATATTTTCACCAAGAAAGAAAGTTTTAGCCTCCTGGGGAAAAAAAGAAAGCCAAACATATTAAAACCTCATCTCTCTCTCTGCATGCTTAGTTTGCAAAACTGATACTTCTCTCTCTTGCACACAGATGGTCTCTGAACACTAACAAATCTAGAATTGTCACTGTGGCGTGCATCAACTCCACTTGTGAACGTCATGGTGACAGTGGGGATGGAATCAAAACCTCCTGCTCCAAAGGGCCAGCCCCCCCGCAGTTGCTAGAGCTAAAGGAGAATCTTGGTTGGCTGTATAGGACTTATGGCACACAGCCGAGCAGTTCTGATTCCATCCAGCAGAGGGGAGTAGTAAACACGTTTACACTAACATGTCTAGGCTGTGCTCTCTGGGAGAGTCCACCTCCACCATCCAGCCCTGAAGGAGTCTGAGGCACAGGCCTGGTCTAGCCTGGCGTCTCAGGTCGATTTAAAGTCCATTAATTCAAATTAATTACACCCGCGTCTACACTGGCACCACTGTTAATTCGAATTAAGGTGCCTGTAAAATCGACTTAATAAGACCACCTCTGCAAGTGGCATAGCGCCTAATTCGAATTTGGTAAATCAAATTAGTGTCAGTGTAGACACAATGGGACTTAATTCAAATTAATTGATCTCCGGAATGTATCCCATACTGCCCCGTTTTGACCGCTCTGGACAGTCGCGCTGTGCTGCTCCGTGGTCACACTAGCAGGAAAAGTCCCCTCCCCTCAAGCCCTGGGAAGATTTGAATTCTCATTTCCTGTGCTTGCTGCCAGCTTGGAGAGAGATTTGCCACAGTTCTCAGCATGGCTACTGCAAAGCCCAAACGCGCTCCAGCATGGAGTCGACCAGAGGTCTTAGACCTCCTCGGGCTGTGGGGCAAGGAGTCCGTTCTGGCTCAGCTCAGAGCCAGCAAAAGGAAACTGGACATTTATAGGAAGATATCCCAGGGCACGCTGGAGAAGGGACACCAGAGGGACGCTCAGCAGTGCTGAGTGAAGATCAAGGAGCTGCGCCAGTCATATCAGAAAGCCAGGGAAGCTAACAGCCGTGCTGGCTCCTCTCCCAAAACATGCAGGTTCTATGAGGAGCTGCATGAAATTCTAGGTGGCGATCCCACCACGGTGCCTCCCCACAGCATCGATACCTCTCTGCTAGTTCACAGTCCATGATCAACGAGGGGGACTCCATGGACGAAGAGGAGGAGGAAGCTGTGGAGAGCAGGGTGCATGAGAGCGAGGTGTCGTTCTCCCACAAAGTCAGAACTTATTCCTGACCCCCGAGCAGTCCACCAGCACCCAGGACAGCACAAATGATCCCGGGGAAGGCACTTCTTATTAGCATTTCTGTCCTTGTACATTGGGCGGGGGGAGGGGGGGGGCACGAGGGGGATCTCAGGCATTTCGTTGGCTGTACTGGGTGGTAACCCAGGGCTCAGTTTTTTTGTGTGTGTTGAGAAATGCTACGCTTATCAGTTGATATCCCATGGAAAATTGAATGTATGTAATCTGTTATCCCTCCCTCGCCTGGAAAAACTTTTCAGGGGAGGGCTGCCTTGTTCCTCCCTCCACGGTAGGAGTCTTCTCTGCAATCAAGGTAGCCAGCATCATGGCTTCCTGTGTTTTAAGCGTTCTCTCTCCCCACACCACTACGCCGTCCACAGTTGCTCTCTGTAAGGGTTTGAAATACAAGCGGAGAGAGGAAATCATTTGCTACATTGTTTCATGGTCTCATTATCAAAATTGTTACATTTGTATCACTTTCTTCACTGTGCTAACTGTGGCTCCCTTGTTATTTTTCTTTCATTCTGTAGACACCTTGGCAGTGAACCGACCCTTAAGGACAGACTGTCTCAGATTAGAAAAAGGAAAAGAAAAAAAAAAAGCAGAGATGACATGTTTTCTGAGCTCATGAATGCCTCATCAGCCGCAGAGATAGAGCAAAGAGCTTGAAGGCTGATCTTGTCCCAGAGCATGGATAGGGTCACGGACACTCACAGACAAATGCAGGAGACTGATCAGAGCACCACACAGGAGATGCTGCAACTCATGCGGGACCAGGCAGACATGCTCCGGCATCTTGTGGACCTTCAGGAGGAGCGGAGGTAGGACAAAGTCCCGCTGCAGCCCCTCCATAATGATCCTCAACCGAGGGCTATGCCGCCCTCCACCTCCTGGTCCCCCGCCCCCACGAGGTCTCAGAGGGAGATTGTCCAGGATGCAGTACGTGCTCTCCTCCACCCCAGCAAGCTACTACCCTACCCCTGGAGACAGTGAATGAACCCTCACCACCCTCCCTCCATGACTTGAATGTTAAAAAATAAAGTTTTGCATCATTCCAAAACATTCCTTTATTAAATTATATCTTGTTCAGGAGGGATTTGTTGGGCATAGATATCGAAGGGAGGTTGGGGGAAGGATCATCAAGGGCAAACAACATACAGGAACAGAAATCAGTCCTGCATCTCATTGGAGAACCTGGTTTGCAACGCTTCCCTAATGCACAGCACTCCGCGGTTAGTTCTCAGCATAATGCTGGCATCTGGCTGCTCATAATTGGTGGCCAGTCTTTCTACCTCCACAGCCCAATCCTGGGGGAACTTCTCACCCTTCGCTTCACACACATTATGAAGAACACAGCACACAGATATCACAGAAGGAAGGTTCTTCTCACTCATGTCCAGCCTAGTGAGGAGACTCCTCCATCTACCCTTTAAACGCCCAAAGGCACATTCTACAACCATTCTGCAACTGCTTAACCTCTTACTAAACGCTCCTTGTCACTGTCAAGGTGACCGGTGTACGGCTTCATTAGCCAAGGGAGAAAGGGGTAAGCAGGATCCCCCAGAATCACTATGGGCATTTCCACACCCCTGAGGTCAATTTTTCAGTCAGGGAAGAAAGTGCCCGCCTGCATCTTAGAGAACAGCCCTGAGTTACGAAACATACGAGCGTCATGCGCCTTCCCAGACCATCCCACAGTGATGTCTGTGAAACGACCCCTGTGATCCACAAGTCCCTGCAGGACCATGGAAAAGTACCCCTTGTGGTTTATGTACTCAGTTGCTAGGTGTGTAGGCGCTAAGATGGGGATGTGCGTCCCATCAATGGCCCCCCCGCAGTTTGGGAAGCCCATCGTGGCAAACCCCTCCACTATGTCCTGCACATTTCCCAAAGTCACTAGCCTTCGTAGCAGAAGTCTATTGATGGCCCTGCACACTTGATTCACGGCAATGCCCACTTAGATTGGACTCATCCGGAGCTTAGATGACTCTAGCTCTTGATAGCCACCTGGAGGGGGATCTGGAGAAATAGCATCATTTTCCTCATCTCCAGAGCCTAACGGAACCAGGGGCTGCTCCAGTTCCTGCTCCTCTTGCGGCTGCTTGCGAAAGGGAACCCGACGCTGCTTGGTGCCAATGCTGTGGGGCTTGCGGCGATGATGCTCCCAACGCCCAGCCGCTGGAGCCGGCGGAGATGGTAGCAGAGATGCTCTTGACGTGAGGGGGGGGGTGCCTTAAGGTTTCAAGAGGGCCACAGATACAGCCCTGGACCCAAGTGATGCACAGTCCCAGGGCCCCTCCTGTAAGCTCCCTGGGGTGGAATCCAGGGCAGGCAGGTGGCATAGCTCTCCTGATGAGACCGGCTAGGTTGGGGCACATAGGAACCCACTTCAGAGTCCAATGAGTAGGAAGCTTCTTCTTGAGCCCAAGGCGGCACCATACCCATCGGTCCCAGAGAAGAAGGCTCAAACTCTGAAGAAAGGGGAGCCAGGGATATCATCTGTGGCTACTCCCTAGACAATACCGTCCACACTGGTAGCCTGACAGCCACACCCGGTGGAGCTGGTGAAGGTGCTGAAAGCAGCCTCTTGAGCACCGGTGCCGGGCAAGTCTCTTGAAGTGCTGACGACGGTGGCAGCGAGAGGCTCGACAACTCTCTCGCAGCCTCCAGTGAGGCAGGAGGAGACGGCACCGGGAAGACACGCTGCGGTGCTGTGGCACGAGGAGATGCTGATGAAGGTGCTTCAGAAGCCAGTCTCAACAGGCCTGCACCGGGGTCTGGAGTCTCCCCTGCTTAGAGGTGGGCTCTGGGGAACGCTTCCTTCTTTGAATGCCCGTCCGAGTCTCTAGAAGAGCTCGTCCTCCTCAAGTCTTTGGGGGACGCCTCTTTGTTGGTACCGGTGATGATGATCTGCCTCTTCACCCCGGCAGCACCGCCGGTGCGGCACTGACGGACGCCAAGGTGCTTGGTACCCGGAGTGAGGCGGAAGTGTTGATTCCATCAGCAGATATTTTAACCTGGCTTCTCTGCCTTTTGAATGGGGCTTAAAGACCTTACCAATGCCACACCTGTCACTCCCACGAGCCCCCCACAAGCCCTGAAGGCAGCTGAGGTGAGGGTCACTAGTTGGCTTACCCTTGCCACAAGCGTGGCAGCTCTTGAAACCCGGAGAGTGCGGCATATCTCCGGCAACAGGGGCGGTGCCCAGACCAGGTGCCAGAACCACACAAAAACAACACAAACCAACTAATGACTAAATGGCGCCACCGACGCACGGGTACTATATACAGGTGTTGAGCAAAGACTTGCAGAAGCAAGGACAGGGAATGTCAATGACCTGCACGACGTGTGCGAGATAGCAGAGGGCACCCTGACAAGCACTGCTAAGGGTAAAAATACTGGGGCGCACCAACGCCTCCAGTGGAACGGTCACGTGCGATCACTCGAAGAACACATCTCTCGGAGTTCAAGGCTGCTAGAAGGTGGAGCACAGAGGGCAAATTCCTACAGGCTCCAGAAGTTTTCTATTAACGTTCCTTTAGACGTCCCATGTGGTTCTAATAAATGCAACCCGACTCAGCAGTGCCCGACATCAATCCAGCCACATGAAAGGAACGAGCGTATCCACGAATTGGCCAGTGTGCAGCTGCGGCAAGCAAAATTCCGATGCCATGAAATGACAATACCAGATAAGCTGATTTTTTTTTTTTTTTAATTGCCCATTCTACCCATTCGCTTGGTAAAACAAAAAGTTGCTCAAAACAACTGCTGAGCTCATCCAAAGCACCTCGCATGGGACGTGGGGAGAGAGAGAGAGAGGTGCTATGCTGGGTAAATGTGATACACAGCTTTTTGGACTCTCTTTCTTTCAAGTGCCATGTGACATTGATGCAGTGTCCCAGACACAGTCTCTGGAGACAGGTGGTTTATAAATCCATGAGCAATACGAATCAATGCCAGGGAGATCCCCAGTTAGAGTGATGACCCTTAGCCCATAGGCAGCACTTTCCCTCCATAGATTTCAGAGCCAAAGGACATGAGAATCATTATCCTCATTTTGCTGATGAGCGAACCACGGCTAAGATTAGGTGACTTGCTCAAGGTCGTGCAGCAAGTGGGTGACAAAGTGGAGTATCAAACCTGAGACTCCCAGATCAGTGCCCCAGCCATCAGACTGTGCTGACTCCCACCCCCAGAATTACAGCTAGCACTCAGCTACCACAGAAGTGAGTACCAAATGAATGAATGCCTATCCAGACCAACAAAAACATGCATGACAAATACACACACACACACACACACACACACTCTTCTAAGGACCACTGCACCAGATAGTCAAAGTGACTGCGAGTGATGGCACTGCACCAGGCACTGTGTAGCGAAGTTCCCAGATCTGACTCAATCCTACAAATCCATGAATCTCCAGGGCAGCCCTGCAGGTGGCCCAGCTAGGGTCAGGGTATCTGCCCCATCGCACGTTGGTGGAAAGTTTGAGAGCACGGTGTGCTTGGGTGTTTACATCCATTCCAGCAGCATGTCTAAAGAATAGGCTATGCCGCTTTTGGCCATGACGAACGACCAAAGGAAGGCCAGATCTTTGCAAGACTGTGACAAAGTCAAACCACTTTATATTCTGTACACATGAAATGCCTCTCGCAGCTCCAAGTCTGCCTGCAGGCGTGTCCGGATTTGTGACCCATCCAGCCAATACAGGCAGGACACCAGTTTCATAGATCCTGAACTTCATCTCAGCACAAAGATGTTTTTGCATCCATAAAGACAATCACATCACGCGGGAGGTGGCAACACCTGTTCACCAGAGAACATCCGGTTCGCTGCAACCGTTTGAACTCTGCTGATAGCCGAGGTAGATGAACTTCTAAACGCTCTCCACGGAATGATCCCACCTGCACTGGGGGCGCTGGGGGCCCACCTCGGAGTTTATAGACCTTGGTCTTCTGCCATGAGGTGTCCAACGCCCCACAGTGTGGGTGGTGTCCTGGAGACCTTGGAGGGAAAATATCTGACCTTCGAATTGTTTGTGGCCCTAGGCTAGAGATGATGAAGCAGAACCTGCTTGCTGCTGGGCTCATGTTACATACTCAATTACAGGGCTGATTAACAATAATATCACCTGTGAGCATTCAGGTTGTATATCACACACAAGACCTCCAGCCTGAGCTGTTCTGCATGGCATAAGCAGTATTATTACTTTTAGATTCAATTTTTATGGTCAGATCTCCTCCCAGATGATTATCCGCAGTGCCCTTTTGCTGCCTCTTCTCTTTCCATTTCACACTCTTTCTACTGCTCCTTATTCCTGGAACTCTCTCTGTAAGCAAAGGGACCCTGCCGCTTTCAAAACAATAAATAGAAACAAAAAGGGGCATGGGGGAAAAAAAAAAAAAGAGTATGCAACGTTTTTGCCCAAAACGGGTTTTGTCCAGTTGTGTAAAACTAAAAATTTCATCCTAATTTCAATTTTTTAAAGAAATTGACCAGCTCTAAAGTTAGTGGACCAAAAAAAAATTTTTGTTTGCAAAAATTTCATCTTTTCGCTGTTTTATTTTAATTTTGAAATTGCACCAACGTTTTTAAAAACGCCAGCCAGCTCCCAAAAAAAGACACTGCCACCAAATACAGAACACGGGCCTCAAACAGTCCACTGAGCTACCTAGCCCAAATCACTTTAGATTCTGTATCTGTCTATATATTGGAACCATCTGACCCACCAATGACACGCAGCTGCCTCTGACAGTTCTGGAAAACGGAAGCTGTTTAAGGGCACACAGAAACACAGTACAGCAGTTCGGCCAGGAAGCAAAGAATACTGCGTGCCAGATGAAACCGCAAGAACAACATTTTTTAGGTAGGCATCACTTAACCTAGCTCGAATTTAACCATGACATCAAGGTCAACAATTCTACCCATGCAAAATGTGCAGAGTGATCTTTAATGACTACAAATCATTCTTTTCACAAATGTTTACCATCTCATCTTAAAAGGACAGCGCCCCCAAAGTGCAGCACCACTTAACATCATGTTGGGGCACTGATTCAGTGCTAAGGTTACATACCATCTATTGAACGGCACACAGCTACATCCTGCAGCAGACTTTTCCTCCTGCATCTCCCAAACACACACACTGCTCCAAAGAGGAGGAAAAGCAGGGCAAGAGCTAGGACTGTCCCAGAGACATACACACTCTCCTTAAAACCCATAGATGATAAGAAAACATGCTGTTCTAGTAATACTATGCTCAGATACCATGTGAGGGGAGTCAACATAAAGAACCTAGAGTGAACAGAATAAAACATATGGTTTAATTTCTGCTTCTGGCAAGCATAAACCCAGCCCAGAAAAATGCCAGAGGATAGTCTTTGCAGAAGTAACGCTTATGAGAACCATACGTCATTTCTGGTGCTTCAAAATTGACTAGAAACAGTCTTGTGTTATTCTCATTCAGGGTAGCAAGCTCAGTCAGCTGCAGCACAAAGCGTCTGGGGCCTGGTCTACACTGGCCGGGGATTTCGGCGGCAGTCAATGGGAGATACGCAAGCTACGTACAGCAACTTGCATATCTCCCGTCAACTTCCTAACGTCTACTTACCGCGGCGTGCACCGATGGGAAATGCCCTCCAGTCGACGCAGCGCTACTCTACTTGCCGGGGTGGATTTACAGAGTCGACTTCCGGGTTCAACTGAGCGAGTCTTCACTGCCGCTCAATCGAACCTGCTGTAGACACAGCCTGGATTGGAACCTCTCGACAGCTCAAATCTCATCTCTTACACAAACAGGCATGCGTTTCATTTTACCATATAACTTATCCCGATTGCAAGAAGTAAATTAAGCCAGCAGAGCCTCCTTTTAATTACAGCCACTCATGGGGATGTGGGAATCACTAGCAGTGTTTAGAGACAGGTCGCTCAATCCAGATTTGTAATTAACTTAGCATTGTATTACAAAAATGCCTAGATATGCAGGGCATTCATTCTGTAACCTGTACTAGTGACCCACTTTCTACTTGCTGACATAGGAATGGGTCTTCTTTTCACTGCTACTGCACACTTAGGACCCAATCCCATTAACAACTGCTACTGAGAAAAGTCCTGACCACTTTAGGAGGTCTCCTGGACGCTACTCAGAGTGTTTGTAGGTTCAGACCCATATGCAGGGTATTAAAGGGATACTTCCAGGTTAAAAATAACTTTAAAACCCCTCAAAGTTTCCTTATGTGTTAATAGCTATATCTGAGATCATTAAACCTGAAGAAATTTTAACAGCAAATTTCCATCTTCAATTTTTGCATTTCTTTTTGTCTTGACAATGAAAACTAACTAGTCGATTTCACTTTTGCTTACAGGCAGTGTTGCTGTAGCTGTGTTAGTCCCAGGATGTTAGAGAAACCAGGTGGGTGAGGTAACATCTTTTATTGGAGTAACATCTGTTCATGCGAAAAAAGCTTTCGACCATATACAGCAAAGAACTCTATGTAAGTTTGTCTCCCTCACCCACAGAAGTTGGTCCAATAAAAGATATTACCTCACCCATCTTGTCTAACTTTTGTTTACAAAGAGTTACTAGTCAATTTCACCTTTGATTGTCACACACTAACACAATGCTATAATGTTTGTATTGCAGTTCTGCAGGGGAATGTTTAGCTTGAAAAAAAACAAAAACTGTTCCCAGTGGAATTTTCAGAAATGCCCTGAACCATTTCTACTGGTCTTAGGTTTCACAAAAAGTTCTTCTTAAAACCTAGCTTTTGGTTCAAGTTTGACCAGACAGAGAAGAAGACTGTCTTGTGGTTAAGGCTCAGGGACCGTAAATTCAATTCTATGCTCTGCTACATACTACCAGCGTGACGGTGGGCAAGTCTCTAGGCCCAGATGATCAAGGGTATTTAGGAACCTAAGTCCCATTGAAATCCATGGAGGTTAGGCACTTAAATACCTTCAAGGATCTGTTCCTTAATCTCTCTGGACCTCAGCTCCTCATCTCTAAAATGAGGATGATAACACTTCCGCACAGGGATTTCATGAGGATAAATTCATTAATGTTTGTGAGGTACAGAGAGCAGAACTACATAAGTACACAGGCAGATACACAACATTGCTTTTAATAGCTGGACTAGGAAGAAAGCAACCAAGTATCCAATCTCTATAATTTGAAGCTATTTTGGTTTTGCTTGTGTAGTAACCCAATTAGTGGGAGGAGAGAGGTAAGAATCCACTGCTAATTAAACACTTCTGATGGCTTTGCGAAGATACCAGAGTCATGAGACCCTCTGGAGAGGAATGTACTTAAATAACAAGCATGATTAGCAAAATTCCTCTACATCAGAGGCAATTCCTGCATATTAGACAAGTCATCTAGGAACCAGATGTTCCCCTGTAACAGCTCCCAATAGAGATTGCTAAAAGGTAATGGCTGAGTGAAGGTGATGCCCCCTTTGAGACAATAATGACCATGAGGAACCAAGGGTAAGATTAAACCAGTCATTCATGATTGCATCTCTCAGACAACAGGCTAAGTAAACCATTCTTAAGAGTTTACATTAAAATTAAGCACAAACAATTAATTTTAATGTACTATAATAATAACTGAGTTTTTGTTAATAGCAAAAAGCTATTAAATACATGGCTTTGGAATACTGCAGAACTTCTGACAAGAGAGGCCAGTCTAACAAGTGCATTTGCAGGCTCTGCATTTGCATACATGGAACTGAGAATGTTTTCCAAACATCCTTCCAGTAAAACTCACGTGCTCCTGGGAGGAAAGTATTTTAATATCTCTATTATAGGTGGGGAAAACTGGGCACAGAAAAGCTAGATGACTGCTATAAGGTCATGTAGTAAGCCAGGTTTTGTCTACACTCACACTTTAACCCATTTAGTTGAACTGGTTTAGCTAAGCTACAGTACCTGGACACCAGTTTAACCAAACTGGTTTAAAATCAAATCTCAAGGTAAACCATCACAATTCTGCATTTAGACAAGTGCCTGCCCGTGCAGAGCAGGTTGCAAGATTGGCATTCCCCCCAAAAAAACAAAGAAAAGGCATGAAAAACTTGCCCTGTTATTGATTCCTTAATGACAATACCACTGAATTGCTGGATGACCTTGGGCAAGTCACTTCACCCCAGGTGCTTCAGTAAAGTGCTTTGAGATCTACAGAATAAAAGTGCTATACAAGGAACTAGGTATTATTATTATTATAAGTGGCCAGTACAAGGACAAGTTTCCCCCCTTATAATATTTGTGGTTCCATAATGTGACCTTACATTTTCAGTTTGGGGCAGTGTCACCCCCAGGTACCTACCTCCAAGTAATTCTGGACACCAAGCATAGGCTGATCAGTCAACGTCTCCATGACACCACTGCAGAGCAAAAGGAAGACAACAGTTATCAACAAGGGTCAGTGAACTCCAACCCGTAACATCACACCTAGAATCTAGGCTGGGTACCTGCCCTACACCAGTATAAGGATCATCAGCTTCTTTGTCGAGTGACTGATTGTGATTGAGATCCAAGGAATTTCTTTATATAAAACTTAGCTAAAGATAAAATGCGATCTTTCCCTTCTGTGCGTGTGGGGGAGCAGAAAACAGTAGGAGCCAGCTGACAGCCTGCAGGTGGGGGAAGCCAGAAATAAAGGGCACTCTCCCCCTTCCTTCCCCCACAGAAAATGGGGTTTGCTTGTTCGAATGAGGCTCTCCTTGTTATCAACCATCACAGATTCGGGGGAGTTTCAGGGGCTGACAGCAGTAACCTGCATGGCTCACCCCTCTGCTGCATGGCCTGATCCAAATCCCATTAAAAGAGGAAGGATGGTTGAGTGGTTAGAGCACTGGGCTAAGACTTGGGTTCAAGTCCCTCCTCTGCCACAGATTTCCTGTGTGATCTTGGGCGTCATCAGCCCCTGGCACCGAGCCAGGGTCAACAGACTCAGGCTTGTGCTACCGTGCTACAAACCGCTGCGTAGATGTTGGGGCTTGGGCTGGAGCTGTGGCTGTAGCGTAAGCCCAAGTCCGTTGAGTCAGGCTCGGGAGCTGGCTGCTGCGGGCTGCAGAGACAGACCTTTAGGGATAGATTTAAAGGTATTTAGGTGCCGAAAGATGCTTTTGAAAATCCTCTTAGGTACCTAAAGATGCAGGTGGGCACCTGAATACACTTAAAAATTTGATCCTTGGATTCTCTGTGCATCACTTCTCCATCTGTAAACTGGGTATAAAAATACTTCCCTATCTCCCAGAAATGTTGTGAGGACAAATGCATTAAAAATATCAGGTGCTCAGATACTACAGTAATGGGGCCCGGAGAAGTATTTGAGAGAGATTACCATGGACTTTAATGGACTATCGATCAGGCACCAGTACTGTGTATTGAAGTAACGCATGTTTTCCTAACTCTGTACACTGCTAATTTAGTCAGGCCCTCATTTAACAAAGCAATTAAGCACATGCATAACTTCAAGCATGTGCTTGCATCTCACTGACTTCAAGGGCTTTTAAGTGTTGTACTGCATGGGGGCCACACAAATAGGAATCACAGTTCTACAAAGACTTCAATTCATGCAGGATGGAGTCTGCTGCTTCTAGCTATCGTAACTGTCCCATTAATAATAATGGCCTAATCTGATTACAGGCAAAGAACAATATTTAAGCAGCAGACATAAATCCATGACTAGGATTTCAATAACAGATGCCATTTGCATATTTTATTTCAATTATTCCTTTTCTATGCTGCCTAATAGAACGTCTCACTGAGAGTCAAAAAGAGAGAGACGGAAGGGGGAAAAAAAGAGAAGTAAAATAATGCACTCTCAGCTGTCAAAATGGATTACGTGGCACATCCAACATTCAACCTCTCCTTGCAAAAATTAAATGGCCCTCGACTGCTTCTAAAGAAGGGTTTATCTGCCTTGGTTCTCTCTGCATCATTTAAAGATGAAAGGAAACGGTAAAATAAAACTTTGCATTTTTAAAAGCTTTAATTTATTTATTTTACTTTGCAAAAAGGTTTATGAATGCAGACATGACAATCTATCCTTTTCTCCTCTTTAACTAGCCATGCCAAGGATCTAACCCTTAGCTACTGAGATTTTTTCCTCTCTGGTCTTCCTGCTTTTTCACCTCGCTCCCCCAGTGTGTCCACAATAAAATGCTGACAAAAGTCACCTTCCTTTATCCCACCATGTTCAATCATATCACTGCCCTCTCCGAATCTCACCCCCCATTTTCCCTCTAGTTTTCCATATCACGTTCAAGCTACCTGTCCTTACCTTTAAGCCACTGGATAACTCCACTCTTGGCTACCTTTCCCTCCTATTGCTTATGTTTCTCCTAAATTGCCCTCATAAAAGTTCTTTGAGAGCCTTCTCCTGCTCTGATCTTCAAAAGTCAGGGTGACAGGCCATCCTTCCTAACTGTTGGGAAGGCCTCACCCAACATATAGCTGGAGCTATGGCAAATAGGCCAAATTAATGATGATAATGGCCCCATTGAAGTCACGGGGATCATTTGCACAACATAGAGGCTTTCAGGATAAAGTCCCAACCATGCAAACGCTACTGCATATGAGTAGTCCGACTGAATGTAACACCACACAAGCAAGCAAGCGTGCGTATTCACAGCACTGGAGCTTTCGATCAGAAATGTGTTGAGGCAGGGACCTCATTTCCCCCTTGTGCAGCACAGAGAAAACTGAGACCACTCAAATAAGAAATGAAGCAAAACAGGGAACAAAACCGAGGGATTATTCTAACAGTCACTGCCCTGCATGTGAATGATTTTGATTCTCACGTTAGAGCCAAAGTAGAAGAGACGGGCTGAAAGTTAGAGACGTTAAGGCCTTGTCTAAACTAGAAAAGGTTTGCCAGTATAGCTACACCAGCAAACCCTCCTAGGGGAGGCGCAATTTATACTAGCAAAAGAGTTCTTTTATAGCTTGTACCCCAAGAGGAAAAAGTCAATTATATGGGCCAAAGGAGGTGTTTGCTGGCATAACCGCCTCTACACTGGAGCTTTTGCTGGCATAGCTCTTATTTGCACACTCCTAACCAACACAGCTATGCCAATACAACTTTTAAGCGAAGTTACCCTGCTATAAATCCCAGTAATACATACTGATCTGCATGCTGCAGGGACCAGCCCACATGGAACCACTTGGGGGATCAGGGCTTGAGCCTGAACTATCTCTATTGATTCAAATGAAATTACTTTGGATTTACACCAGAATGAGATCAGAATCTGGCTTTTTTTTTCTGTCCTCCAAGGGAAATGCGTTGTCCCCTCCCAGATCACACCAGGTAGGACTTTGGGGGGAGGGAACCAAGACAAAATCCCGACCCCCCCAATCTGTCCTCCAGTTCTAATTTCTAATCCCCAGTAGTTGTATCCCACCCTTCATTCAATACAGTGATTAATAGTCACCCAAAACACGAGGCGTTATTGTCCTTCAAGACTTGTGCCTTGTTTCTTTGCCTCTCCTAGGGTGACCCAGATGGCAAGTGTAAAAAACAGGGGCAGGTTTTTTCGGGGGGGAGCAGAGGGGTTCTAGCTGCATATACAAAACAAAGCCCCGGAATATCCGAGCACCTGGTCACCCTGCGGCCCCCGTGAGACTTTCTAGCTCGCGGACGGTCTCTCGTTGAACCAGCCCTCGGGCACCTACCTATATTTAGTGCCGAAGTACTGAAAGAAGAGCAAGTAGCGGGCTGGGGGGCAGTTCATCCCGGGGTCCAGGCACCCTCAGCTCATTCCCAGGCTCCGCTCGCAGCCCAGGCTCGCCTTACAGCCCGGAGAGCTCTTGTTACCTCTCCCCCCCCTGCTCTGAAACTCGCTTAGCGCCACCGGCTCCGGATTGTAAAGTTTAAACAAAAAACCTTCCCGCCCTGGTTTGCAAAGAGAGCGAGAGCCCGGCACGGTCGGAGCCCAGCGCTGCACCCAGCCCGCAGCAGCAGCAGCTAGGAGGGGGACGATGAGCACAATTAACAGCAGCCTGGAAGCAGGCCCCGTGCAGGGCAACCTGCTCCGCTGCCTCCTCCGGGCGGCTACAGCCCCCAATGCATCCCCCCCCGCTGCAGTGCCGCTGCCTCGCCTCTCCCGGAACGTGGCCCGGCCCAGCCCGAGCCTTGCCTCCAGGCCACGCTCCCCTGAGCGGCCAGGGGGGGATGTGTCACGCCCGCCCTCCTGCAGGCAGCGCCGGGGTAGCCAAGGTGGTGCCCCGCACGTGCGGGGGGGGGAGGGGGCAGCGTCCAGGGGCCTACGAAGGTCGGCGGCGCGGCTACTCGCAGCAGGGAGCAGCCACCCAGAGAGCAGCGGGCGGAGCCGATGCTAAATTATTGCGATCAGCTTTAGGGAGCGAGGGGAAGTTCTGCCTTTGGTCTAAAGCGTGGAACGATCAGGGCTTTGCAATTTGAGAAACCAACCAACCACCCACCCCCAGCGTTTTCCTTGTGAAGGGCCAGCGAGTTCGGTCATTCACAAGCTCTCCTTTGCCCCATCCTGTAGGTTTTCTACACTGAAAAATGCTTCCTTTCCTTGCTGAGTTTCCTTATTAGACTTGGGTGATAAAACAGGGGTGGATTTGGTGGGGTTTTTTTTTAAGTTTTGTTTTTTTTAACAACAAATGTGTCCCTGCAGCTGCAGAGGGAACTTGAAAGTGGAACTGACTAGAGAGGGAGGGAAACAAACCAAGGGGAAACTGCCTGGCCTAGGCCACTTCGGAGTAATGTGGAAAACACAATAAGCCAACAGCAGCAACAGCGAAAAACAAATTCTGGGCAGAACGTTCAAACAGCTTAGAACCTAAATCCCATTTTCCAAAGGAATTTAAGGCCCAGCTCTTCAGGTGAGTTGGGTACCTAAATACCTTTGAGCATGAGGGCTTTGCTGCCTAGGTCACTTATAAGAAGGAGGTTTAGGCTCCCAAGTAACTTTTGCCCTTTTTGTTTAAAATCCATTCATTCATTTATAATAACCTACACAGTTATTATAGGTCCTACAGTGCGGACTGCGACAGCAAAACAATAACTGGTTGTCCAGAAGTGCATGATTTTCAATCCACCCCTCAAAATAAACAATTAAAACAAAAGCTAAAGGAGTCATGCTGCCCTGGCAGCTACGCATGAGCAATCGTCATGGATGGGACCTTGTGGAAATGTGCGCTGTCAAAAGCCGCATGAACCATATGCTAGAATCCTCTTGGATAGTCCTGGGAATTATAAAATTCACTCCAGTGCCAGATCAATCTTCAAACCAGGGCTTGCGTGGGACTTGAGCAGAGCACATGCTTTGGTCCACTGCACAGGAGTGAACGTCACCCAGTCTGCACAAGGGACATTGATATATATCCTGTCAGCTCCACAGAACCCATTCTGCCCAGAGCCCTAGCAAAGGGTGCTTCAACAGGGAGCTAGGCTGGGAAGCAGACGTGTCATTCCCCTTGTGTGCTGGCAGGAAAAGCTGCACTCAGGTAGAGTCACCTGGTTAGCATCATTATACACTGCGTTTAGATCAGTCACGGACCATTGTCATCTCAAAATGGAAGTATAGTCTAGTGATTAGAACAGGATCTTAAGAGTTAGAGATACTCCTCAGTTCTGTTCCCAGCTCTGGGAAAGTGCATGGTCTGTTGATTGGAGAAGGGGCTCACGGGTTCTAGTCCTCTCACTGCACTGTACAGGTGACCAAATAACATCAGTGCTCTGTGCCTGTTTCCCAATTTGTCAAATGGAGATTATAATAATTCCCATCTCACACAGTTTCGCTGTTTGGGAAGCATTTTGAGATCCTCAGCGAGAGGTGCTATAGAAGGGCAACATTTTGGCATTGCTAATAAAAAATACAAGCTGGAAACACCAAGCTAAAGAGAGTCAGCTGCACAGAGCTGTGAGCAATGGAGTCGCAGCAGCATTTAGGTAAAATATATGACTTGAGTCTGCAGCCTTTATCCACAGTGGTATTCGTGCAAGTAGTGCTATGAAGTTCAATAGGATGTAGCCTGTGAATAAGAATGACTTTATAGGGCAGATCCTCCCCTAGCGTAAATTATAACAGCTCCATGGACTTTGCTGGAGCTGTGACAATTTTTGCCAGCTGAGAATCTGCCTGAAGGATGCAGACTCAGGCCCGTAACATTTGCTCATCTTTCAGACTAGCATCCATTTTAAGATTACTCTAAAGCACATTTATTTTTGCTCTAACCACTCAGTGTCTCCAGAAATGGATAGCTGCTCCATTAACCCCTTACCTCACATATCTATTTTCCATAGTGATACTTTCTGGTCAGGGTTACACAGATCAGCTGTGATCTCCTCTGCTAGGCTCCCTAATTAATTAATCAATCAAGACTGAGGTTCTGCCATTTAGGCAATATAACTTGTTGCCAGTATCCTCCTTTCTCCATGGAATGTAGGCCCTGCAATCTCTTCTAATTAGTGCAAACACATTTAGCAGCTATTTTAAATTTAATATCTGTATAAGGATTACCAAAGATTAACATGCTACCGGATACATGCAGTGTTGTATCACAATCCTCCATCACATGGGAGCAGCATTCTATACTTCTTTTACTTTCCTCATAATAAACCCCACAGCAAGGTAATTCACAGGGAAGGTGTAAGCCTCAAACCAGTGCTGCGGGCACAGTTAGATAACATTAAAGAGATGCCCGGTGTAATCCTTAATCACAAAGGCCCAGATTGGTGGCAGGCTTGTCCTTCTCTCCATCATTCAACTGTGAATGTCCTTGCATGTTTTGAATGGTGGTGGTGGGGATGATCTTTTTCTTTTTTTTTAGAAAGCATAATCACTATAAATACAGAAAAGCCAACAGCAAAATACACCATTGTATTATTTAATTGCATAACTATGACACTGGAAAATATCTTCTGAAACAAAATGTAATGCACGTGGTCAGATAAAGATTTTACCTTTTATCCAATGGATAAGGGCACAGACCTGAGAACCAGGAGACCTGGGTTCTATTCCTGTCCCTGCTACCGTGTGATTTTTGGGGATGTCACTTCAGCCTCAGTACCTCAGTTTTCCCATCTGTTAAATGGACATAAAGATGCTTACCTGTCATTGTAAACATAATAACAATAATATCTAGATCTTCTCAGTCATAGATCTCAAAGTGTTTTACAAAGGAGGCCAGTATCATTATCTCCATTTTACAGATGGGGAAAGTGAGGCACAGAGAATCAAAATGATTTCCACACCATGGCAGAGACAGGAATAGAATCCAAGTCTCCTGAGTTCCTGTCTAGTGCTCTATCCATTGAGCCAGACTGCTGCTTTGAGTACTACTGATGAAAACTCACTAAACGCTTAAAAAGGCTAAGAGTTAATATTATTATTTACTTTATCAGCATGATAATACTTCTGAATTGGGCTTTTTAGTTTGTTTCAATTGCAAGAGCAATTAGTCCACTTTATGGCTAACTCCTAACTCAGCCGGGGGCTAATCCAATTACCATTACAATCAAATTAGCCTGTCAAAAAATTAACACCCTGATTCTTCAGACAGCCCAACACGAGTGTAACTTTTCACCTGTGAGCAGCCTAGCAGAAAAGTTATTCATATGCACACGAGTTTGTAGGATCAGGCCCTATCACGGCAATGCTTACAAATATGAGTAGTCTTTACTCACATGAGTATTTCCTTTGACTTCAGTGAGGATACTCATCTGACTAAAGACTATTTATATAAGTAAGGATTTGCAGGAAGAGGCTAGTTGATTTTAGAATAATTGGGAGGAGGGAGGCCAAGACAAAATCCTCATCTGGAGTAAATTCTCCAGTGCTATGACTGTCTAGCTAAGAATCAGGCCCCATGTAACGGATCCTGACTGCAATTCTGTGTCCAAAATCCCTGTTGAAATCAACAGAGGCATTTCAGGCAGGACTGGATTAATAAAATTTAAACTTCCATTTTTTCTAAAAAATTGCTTCTGTGCTACCACTTGTTAATAATAAATAATAACTATGTGGATAAAAATATAATAAGATGGTAAGAATAAATAATACGTGCTCCTGTTCATTGTCCTCATTATGTATTTGTTATTTTTTTATTATTGCACCTATTTCTAAAGTGCCAAACACTGGAATAGCTAGGTGTACAATTAATACACTAAAAACAGATGTAAAATCACAGCCTGGGTCAGTAGTAACCAAGGCCAGTATGTAGTAGAAATAAAACCAGTTAAAATCCATGGCCCACCCATACAAAACTGAAATTAGAGTTTCTAATGGAAAAATCTGCCCAGCTTTCAAACTATACTGGTAGCATCTGGACTCTGTTATAATGAAACTGATGAAGCTCACTCACTTTTAGAAAGGATAGTGATTGTTAATCTCCCAAACCACCTACCACCACCACGCCCCCTTGAAACTCCACCCCCCATTTTCAACACTAGAAGCACCAAAGACATTTTAAAAAATGTAAAAAGTTTTGATTTGCCTTATAATTTCCTGTTAGCAATCAGGCAACATACAATGATTGTGTTACATAAATCAGACCTTTGTTTACAGTACCATATTCCTGCCTTGGTCTGACAAATGCAAGTCTTAGAGGCCTGTTAGAAACATGAACGTTGTCTAGAGTTAGATTTTAGCTGCAGTATTTGCATGCAGAACTGGGACTGAATTCCCTCAAGTTTTTGGTTTGGCCCATTACTGAGATAAAGCCTGTTCATGAAGTTTTGATCTGGATCCAAATTTTCCAAGCCCTTTGGGTCATTTGACACTTGTTTTTTGGTTGAAGCCCATATTGTCTGTGATTCATTTATTTAAATATGGAGATTTATAGCTGAAAAAAAAATTAATTGTTTTAAAACTTTGAACTGATCAGGATAAGGTGACATGATGTGATAATGACGCAATCTGTACTGTTCGCTGCTTTGCTGTACAGAAAAGGCTCCCCATGCTTCTGCTGTCTGTGCAGTTTAACTGGGTGAAGATCAAGATTAAGCACACCCCATTTATTCCAGTTTATCCATGCCAGATTAAATTAACTTGATCTGTGAAAAATTTGATCCATTCATATAGACTTGCAGGGCTGTATCTGCTCTCACGTTGGCTTTACTCCTGTGTAATTCCGTTGACATCATTGGAGTGACTCCTTATTTACACCAGGATGGCTCAGAGCAGCATCAAGCCCATAGAATTTTATAATTAGAGACTAGAGTTAGTAATTCTGACTTCACCCTGCTATCCTGCAGGACTGGGTCTTGTATACTGTACAGGGACAGGCGTATTTTATTGTGCAGATAGAATGGGGGCAAATATATATGCAAATGACAAGTTACACTTCCATCGAGTCATTTAACCGCCCAGTTATCATGATTACATGAACTGTGGGGTGATCATTGCATGAGCAAGTTAAATGTGCAAACACATCCCAATTTCAAAATGCAAACACAGTTTTCTGAAAATCTGGCCCTTCTTATATAGAACCAGGCAACAGATACCTTGTGAGAAAGCATGGGTGGGCAGCAAGGGGACATTTATTGAACTTTCTCCTCAACCCGTCCCCCCACCCCGCCACTGTCCAGAAAGCCTGTGTCTCAGATTTCCACCTCCCTCTGAAATGCGCTCAGGGTCCTCAAAGGAAAAAAGGTTGAGAACCACTGCAATTCTCTGGTGGTCCTGTCCAAACAGACGGTGCCCGGCTGGGTGAGCTTGCTGCCTCAGAAGCCCAGGAGCATTGGCAGGCAGAGGGATGGGGCTGGGCTGCAGACAGATTTCGGATGCCCAGAGCGAGGAGGGGCCAAGACACAGCTCTTCCCAGGGGCTCACCCAAACTGGCCACCCTCGGGAGCTGCAGCTGGGGAGGAGGCGGAAGGAGTGCGGCGTAGCTGCGTAGTTTGGCGACGCTCCCTGAGCAATGACAGGCCGCTGGGGCTGGAGGGAGGCGTGACGAGCGAGCCCAGCGAAAGGAGCCTGCATGTGCGTGTTCGCAGCTCGGCTCCGCCACACTGGGGCTGCGGCCGGACCGGCAGGAGGAAAGGGGGGGCCCGGGGGAAGGAAGCGGGGTGTGCGCGCCTGTGATTTTTTTTTGATTCCTCGTGGGAGATGAACTTTCTCAATTAAAAGGGCCCAGGGCAAAGCTGCGACGATGACGGTGGAATTTGAGGAGTGCATCAAGGATTCGCCCCGATTCCGGTAAGGGACCCCGCTTGTGTGTGTGTGTGTGGGGGGTGATGGATGGAGGGGAGCAGCCCTCCGCCCTGCCCAGCTGTATCCCTGGCGGCTGGCAGATGCCTGGCGTACACACAACCTCACACACGCACGCAGCCTCACACACACAAAACCTCACACACGCACGCACACACACACACACACAAGCGCGATGCCTGCCCGCCCTGCGTGGCAAAGCCATCATGGAAGCGCAGGAATTAGAGATGGGCCGGACCCCCCTGGAGCATCCTTTCCCTACCAGAGCTCCATCACCAACGCTGCAAAGAGGCTGGGGGGGGGGTGTCTTTTTTTTAGGGGTCTCTCATTCTTAGCCGCCCCCCCCCCCGGATCCCGTTCCCACCCCAATCACCGGGGTGTGTTTCCCTTCCAGTGCCGCATCCTGCCTGGGCACAGACCCGGCCAGCCAGCAGCCGGCTTCGGGGGGGGGGGGGGTTGAGCAGCGGAAAGGCGCTGCAAAGCGCCTCTTTCTAATCGCATGGGGGGGCGAAAGTGGCCCGTGTAATCCGGGTGGGGGGTGTCTGTCTGTCTGTCTGGGTATCTGCACCGGGAGGACCCTCGCTGCTGGAACAAGGGCTACTTGAAGTGGTTTCCCCTCATTGGCAGGGTTTACAGTTTGGTTCAATGGCTCTCAGCACCGCCATACAAATTGTGCTAGCTCCCTGGGCAAGACTCGAGCCAGGCAGACTGGCGGCTTTACTGTAAGAATAGGGTTTTCTGGGTGAGAGGCTGGGGGGCTGCGGATGAGGAAGGCCTAAGGCATGCCCGGGCCGAGTCGCCAACAGCCAGGGTCCCCACCGCCTGCCCTGCAGATGGGGATGTATCAATGTCAGCTGCCCAGCTGCACTCTGATCAAAGGCAACCCGGGGCTCTGGTGCCTTGTGGCTAGATGGTGCTTTGGGATCACCCAGCGACCGGTTGAGACAGACAAGTTTTATGATTTATCACCGGCTAAACCCCGGCGGAGATACCCTAAGCGAGGCTGGGTAGACGTCTTGGGCAATGGAAATCCAGTTGTGCTAGACAAAGAACAGCTTGCAGGGTTAGCCTTGTCACTCTAATGGGAGGTAATTAACCAGAGTTCAGAACCAAAAACAAAAACCTCTCAGTTCATTTTTTTCTTATTTATTTCTTTATTTTACTGTCAAGGTCATCTGCTCTGTGTGTGTGTGTGAGAGAGAGAGAGGGGTTTACAAAGCGAAGGCACATAAAGGACTCAATTAGTATAACCCTATTGCAGGCTTTGATCCAGACAGCTCACAATGTAAAAATGATTCTGTTCCATAAAGCAAGAGAAAAAAAGTCCGCCTCTCTCCCCGGTACTCCTGAAGGAGGTGAAAGTAAGCAGCAGTAGGGACTAACAGAAGCCAACTGGATGATCTGCAATGGGGAGCCCATTTAATCAGGCAAGGACTGGGCAGATGGATGAGATTTTTCAATTAGTTATACTCTTTGCCCTCCGGTCTAGGTGATAGATGGCCAAATGCTATTGTCATGGCAGGTTTAGGCTCTGAATTACATGGAGATTATTTTTGTTCTGTACATTCTGCCCTGTTCATCTTGCTTCCCATTGCTGTTAAAAATCTTTAGCTCTCTCCTGCATGTATCATTCAAAGAAAGGCTCACAACCCCAGCTGATGTAAACTGGTGTCATGGGAGCAATGCTGATTTACCCTGTCTGAGAATTTGACATAAAGACATGGAATGATTTTCTATACCATCAAATTCATTCTCTTTGGGGGTTTTGGCAGCTGTCTTACAAGGAATCCCAGGCTCTCCAAACAAAAGACTCCATCCTAGTTCTACTGTAATTATACCAGGCTATTGTGCAAATGCAAGAGGCTGTGGAAAGGGTTCCCGATTATGGATATTGATGCCCCATTGCACCAGAAGCTTGCTGGATACAATGCTGTAGTAGAAAGATCAGACCTCCTGCTGCTTCTCGTACTGTACTTTGGTGGTAACAGAAGCCAGAAAAGACAATAGATTGCAAAAACATGGTGGGCGGGACACTAGTGCAGAAACAGGCCTGCAAACAGAAAGATTCTCAGGGGGTTAGGCTGGACAGTCACTGTAGATGATTCTCAGCTACCCGATTCTGCAAGGGCTTTTTGTTTATTAAAATGAGTGTTTCCCTTTAAATGAATTAAAATAAACAACAAAATGTGCAGTTCATTAAAAGGCTGCAATAGTCCATTGCTGTGGATACTCAGAATGCCTGTGTGTGTTTGTGTGGGTAAGTGCATATAGGAGTGTGTGTGTGTGTGTGTGAATTTCCCTGTGTCTGTGATGTGCCTGTGTTCAAGGGGATTACAGAGAGGTTTCTTTCCCCCATACAGTGTAAATGTAGCTGAGAGTTTAGGCCCTAGTCTCAGTTGTTCCAAACCCAATTACTAACGTGCAATGTCACATAACACAGTGTAAGAATAGTATGAGCAAATGTGAGCTGATGGGACAGTGCTGTTCCCTCCCCTGTTTTGCATTTGAATCTCAGGAGTTTTTCATCAGCCGGCGGTTAGAAGCGCGGAAAGATTTGGCAGTGTGTTTTGAGATTTGTTCCTTCCACCTGAACGTATCTAGCATCAAACAAGCAGCCCCAGCAGACTTTTTTCCTTTCATCGTGTCCCATTGTGCTGCAGAGCCTGTGAACTTTTCCAGGGCAGTGACTTCATGGGCCAGATGTCTTGTTCCACATGGCAGTGACCCTTTCCAGAGTGACGTCAAGATTGATTGATATGTCTATTTATTTATTTATTTATTTAGCATTTAGCGGGTGTGGGCGTCAGGCCAGGTTTCTTAGAATGCAGGCAGCATTCTCTCTGCCTGGTCTCCTCTGTCCGTAAAAACAAAATGGCTCTCAGAATACCCTGCTGGACCTTTATCAAGGGCCAGTTGTTTAAGCATGGAATGATGAAGTCTTTTCCCAAATGGCTGGACGCTGTTACATTGAGCGTGTGAAAGAGAGAGATGCTCTGATAGGGAAGTGAGCTGTTGCAGTTCCAGAAGGGAATATGAAGGAAACTGACTGATGTAAACTTCTAGCTGCTCTAAATAAATCAAAAGAACAGTGACATACCCAGGCCTGGGGCAAAAAGAAACAAACCCTCCTCAAACCCAATTAGGGTTTATACTTTAGTCTCCACTTAACCCTTTCCCGGGTTATATTACTAGTATTAACCAGGTCCTTATATTACTAGTATTCGTTATTTATATTTCAGTAGTGCTCAATGAGGATCAGGGCTCCATTGTGTGCTGAACAAACACATCCTAAGAGGCAGCCTCTGTGCCAAAGAGCTAACAAGCCAAACTGACAAGGGGTGAGCAAAAACTAGGATTATTATCCCAATTTTACAGAGAGGGAAACAGAGATTAAGTAGTTTGCCCAAGGTCACACAGGGGGTCTGTGGCAGAGACAGGAATTTAACCCAGATTTCCAGTCCAGTGTTTTAATCAAATGACCATCCTTCTGTTCCTACTGGAAACCATCATCATAGTACCTGAGTGTTAATTCCCTCCTTTTCTGCTCCCCGGTTCTGTTGACAATTGCACTCTGTTTTATAACTGATTTATCACAGAATCATAGACTAGGGGTGGCAGGGACCTCAGGAGGTCATCTTGTCCCACCCCCTGCTCAAAGCAGGGCCAACCCCAACTAAACCATCCCAGCCAGGGCTTTGTCAAGCCAGGCCTTAAAAACCTCTAAGGATGGAGTTTTTTAAAAAAAATTATTTCCCTCAGCAAGGATCCCTAAATCATTGCAAGATAACCTGAAACCTTTTTCATTGTCATGCGTGAGGGGAAGAAACAACAACTGCTTGGAAGAGCTACTTACGCCTAACATACCCACCTAATGAGGCATCCTATCTATAATAAGGCTTCTAACAATACAGTGCTTCTATCCTACTTTGGCAATCAAATCCAATTATACTTCACAATGCTCCATACCACCAACTCAATGCAACACTCAATGTAGCACCTCCTGCTTGATAGGGACCATCTGCTGGGAGGAAGAACCTTTCCCCTCCTCCCCCCAATTTTCTTTTCCCCATTTAAATATGTACAGATCCATAGATTGGCGGGTAAACCTTGTTCCTATTATGCGCCTTGTGGAGACATGTACAGTTTCAGTTCCAGTAAACAAACATAATTACCCTGAAAGACCAGTTTCAGTGCATTTGCATGCAATCCCCAATAGATGCTCGTGCTTTCATCGGTCTGGCATGCAGAGCCTTTTGTTGTTTCACTAACATGGTAGCCTGTGAAATACAGGAAGAGATTTCTGACTCGTAACTATCAATAATGGAACCTAATCAGGAAACGGGGCCCATGTTGAGATTATATGAAGCACGGCCCCATTACCGCCCTCATTCTTGCAGATTTATAAAGGAACCACCTTAGACCAGTTCCGTCCTTGCTGTGGCTCAGTGGGTTTACATCTCGGGGGCAGATCTGGCCACTTTTTTATGATTGATACTCACAGATATATTGCCACATCTTGAGGCTCATGGCAACTCTTAAGTCCTTGCTCAGGCAAGACTCCCATTGATGCCATTGCAATAGGTACGAAGGGCCGGATTCTGCCACTCTTACTCATGCTGAGTAGTAACTTACTCTGGGAACAATCCATAAGAGGCCAGGGAAGGAAGGAACCACAAGGCAAGGCTCCCTGGTGGAGATTCCCCAGGGTTTCTAGCCATGGGGTCAGGATTTGCCCCTTGTAGAATAGGCTGTGGTACCGTGAGGATCCTCAGGAGGCGCTGTGCTTTCACAGTAGCTGTGGATATTGGGTGCTCACACCGTGTACCCTGGAGTCTGCTGACAGGTAATCCCTCTGGCTACAGATACCCCTAAAAAGGGGGTCTCGCCCACAGGGAACAGGCAACCTCTGCCCCTGGGTGCCCATTCCTCCCCAAACCCACCCAATCCCCAGACCAACATAGGGGAGAAAGGGAGAAAATTCTGTGGTGGCAGCTGAGCCCTCTCTCAGCGCAGAATACATGAGACCCACATGCCATGCCACGTGCACAGATCTGAGGAACGCTGTACCCCACCTCCCCGAAGCTTTGCGATTGTGCAGCTGTGGCACTGAAGCAAACACATTCCCCAAAGCATCTCTGTCATCAGCAGACAGTAGCACTGGGGCCCAAGCTAAGGTGTTTCTTTTGGCACCGTGTGGCTGTGTCTGGGTGTTCTTGTTGATCTCCTTGGAAAAAAAGGAATCCTGGACTTCACTTCAACTCCATGCAAATGCAGGAGTTGGGAAATGCTGTTATTGGGAAAAGTATCTATTAGGTTGTTCCAAACAAAGGAGCGTTAAAATAAATGAATTAGTAAAAGGGGGCTGTCAGGTATCTCGGAGTCTTGTCAAATAAACTGGTCATTTTCAGCTCCCGCTGTAACAAGTTAATGCAGAATAAGGGCTGGTCTACCCCTGGGTGTTTAAATGGTTACTTATTCTGATCTCGCTTACTCCTGTAATTTACTAAATTAAACTAGTTTTGTGTAACTGGAATAAGTGCAGTTTAAACTGGTTTAAGTATGTCCATGTTAGGAGTTTGCACTGGTATAGCTGGTGCAGCAGTTTAACTTAAGATGTGATTTTCAACTGGCTTAGTTAAACCAGCACAGAAAACTTCACGGACACTCTTATTTTGGTTTAAAATAGGTTTATTCTGGTTTAGTTTAAACTGACTTAGTTTAAATTGTGTAGATTAAACCAAAATAAGAGAGGCTACAAAGGGGGGTTGGAAACGTGGTTAACTAAAACAGTTCAAATGTGTGTGTAGGCAAGACCTCCATTGACTTGAAATTAATTGAGTTACACCAATGCAAACCGTTATACAGACAAGCCTTCTGATTCTTCAATGAGCTCATGCATGCAAAGAGATCCAACCACACAGACCTCATTGCAGAATCTGGGCACAATTTGCAAAATTTTTCACTACTGGCTGGTGGAATTGCACAAATGAGAAGATTTTGTCACACAAACTGCATGAGGCTATCTAAACTCTTCTCTCTTTCGTCCAGCTATCATTGCATTTCTAAAGCAATGATCCCCTTAGTATGTAAATGGACAAAGGCAAAGCAAAGGTCTGATCTTACAGCTGCTGCATGTGCTGAACTCCCAGCTGAAAGGTTTAAAATCTAAAATATCACAATATCAGTTACAGCAAAAACATGCATCTGACAAAGTGGGTTGCAGCCCACGAAAGCTTATGACCGCAGAAATTTGTTAGTCTTTAAGGTGCTATAGGACTCTCATTGTTTTTGCTGTATACAGACTAACACGGCGACTTCTCTGGACTATCAGTTACAGAAATCCTCCTTGCTCCCAACTTCCAGGGGACTCGACCTTCCCCTTTCCACCCATCAGTCCAGAAGGCTTGTGTAAACAGCATGCCCAGTATGTCAATAAATGCTAGCTCCCTCCAACCAAATTCCGGAGTCAATGGCCTTCCATGGAGAACACCTTGCATTTCAAATCCAGGGATTGTAACTTGAGTGCCCCACTTAATCTCAACTGCTGGGATAAGGTACAAAGAGAGGGGTGGTTTTTCTACGGTAGCCGGAACCCAAACCATGTAGGTAAAAAGTCAGCACATTGAAACTTCATTGGTAAAATAACTGGCAGCTGGGGCATAGGTGGAGTATGCCCCCTATGGGAAGCCCCACTAAGGAGGCTGGGTAGCGGCATCCGGCACTAGCTGAAGTTTCCGTGTGGTCTTTGGTGGTGATGGTGTCTTGTATGGCAAAGTACTCCAAAACCTCAAGCAATCACTGTGCAAACCTGGAGAAACTCCTTTCAAGGCAATGAGGTTTGGAGCTCATTCGGGATATGAACCCTACATTCTCCAGTTGATGCATGGGCGTGATTCCTGTTCCCCTAGTGGGAATGGTGTGTGAGCATGGAGAGTCTGCAGTGACTGCTCCAGGATCTGAAGTACTTTTGCCACGTAAGAGAAAATCCTAGGCTTCAGGCAGCCCTGACTTCTATGTATGTATCAATGCTTGTTGCTGGATCTGTGCATTATCGGTTATGGAATAGGTTCTGCCCCCAAATACACACACCTAATTTTTACCAAGTTCAGTGAGCATGCCAGGCATGTAGAATTTGGCTCTGCATCAGTATGAGATGAAGGATGGTTCAGTGGTTAGGGCAGTAGCCGGGGACTTGGGAGAGCTGCATGCAATCCCTGTCCCAGCACCGGTTACCTGTGTGATCTTGGGGAAGTCACTTAGCCTCTCTTTGCCTCAGTTTCCCATCTGTACAATGGGGATATTAGCAATCCCCTGCCTTACAGGGGTGTTGTGCAGATAAATACAATAAAGATTGTGATGGACTCAGATACTACAGGGCCATATAAGTGCCACAGATAATATGTCTGCTTGATGTTTTCAGGGGGTTATTGGGAACCACGCCACATAGAGTGATTGAACCTTGGAGATGCAGTCCAGCAGTCTCATGACTCCTAACCTTATAGAGTTTTCTGTGCGACTGTTAGAAGCGAGTTGGAATCAGAGACAAACCCGGGTCGTAAAATTCAGATCCTGGATCTGGCCTTTACCTGTGTTGTTCTGGGGCCGGGGGTGGGGGAGAAATCTGGATCCAGCATGAATGTTTGGATCCATCTCTAGTCAAAATGGTGTATTCTACCTGAACCCGCCACCTTTTATAGCAGCTACACTATCCATGCTTGTCATGTGATGCATGGGTAAATGTAACATTACCCCCCTCAGGGTTTCCTCTCTAATGGAGGCTGTTTCGCAGCTCAGCTGTTCCCATGTCAGGTGAATCATATTCGCAATAGATCATAATGGGCACATGGAGGTAGAATTCATCTCTGCTGAGTTGCACGGTCATCAGAGCTGCCATTTGCATCCTGCAATGCACTGGAAAAGCAAAGGGCCTTCAGCTGACATTATCATAGGCCAGATCCTGATGTCCTTATTCAGTGTTTACTAAAGCAAACATTTCCTTGACATTAGAGTAAGGACTGGGTTAAAAACTCAGCAGGGAGCTTTGGATTTGTCCCTATAAATGGAGATTCACTCCACGTTCCCTGTAAACTGTTTCCTTTGTAAGTCTCTGACACTTTAAGTGCCTAAACGTGCTAGACCAAAGAATTTGGGACCTGTTTAACCTAAGAATCCCACGTGATCCATCCCAGATGTGCAGGGGGAGCTTCTGTTTCCAGGCCCTGATATTAAACTCTCTAGGGCTGGGAGCAGGGCATTTGTGATGGAAAGTCTTTAACTATGAAACTCACTCCTTCTCTCAGGATCGTGGGTTTACTGGTGTGGTGCACAGGCAACGTTAATTCTGGTATTTCCTAACTTTGGAGCCTTTGACTTTGCGATCTTAATGTTCTTTTACTGTAGGCGTTTCGTGTGTAATAGAACATACATTGGTGGGGACATCAGTTGGTTTAAAGTGTGAATTGGACTTAATTCTAGGGTGTTGCCTGCTGGATCAGCTTGTTAGCTGGAGCTGGGCGGTTTTGTTTTTAGTAGTTGTCCGTCTCTGCGGGTTGGGATGTTCCTGGTGAATTTAATTGATCACTTGGCTATGTAGCAGGCGAAGACAAAGTCTCTCGTATCAGTGATATTTTTCTCAAAGCTCTTTTCTCCCTGGCTGTCTCACCAGATGGTGTAATGTACGTGCAAGGAGGGGGCTGTGCAGTTTCAATGATTTCACAGGAGAAGGTTTTGTAAAGTGCAAGCTTTGGCTATTGCAGGCTGAGGGCGTGAATCTGGCTTGCTTTCCCTGAAAGCCTTCCAGAGAGTGACAAAGCTGGGAACTGTCAACTTTGTTTTATGGGATGGCCAAAAGCCACAGAGACAGCAAAGATCAGGGATGGGGCTCATAGTTAGTAGCCAGCTTCCTAGCTGCAACAACTTAAGGAAGTGTTAAGTAGGTTGCAAGTTTGAAGATGAAGTTGCTAAAAGGAGGGGAAAAAAAAGGAACAGTAAAAATGGGAGCTGATCAGGTTCATCAGACCCAGAGGTGATGAGTTGGGGAACCTAGCTTATCTCTGCTATTGAAACCGTGCCTTTCAGTGATCCCTCTTTAGAGGCTGCTACATGGCTTGATAATTACACTTTACACATTCTCCTGGCACCAGGCAAAGATTGCAAGCTCCAGTCTTTGTCCCTTGAAGGACTGCAGAAAGCCAAGTGTGTACAGAGAGGAATGGTTCAATGAAACTTTATTTTGCATAACATCATTCATGCATATGTTGGGCTTGTTCCTGCTGCCATTGAAATCAAAGCCCCTTTATAGCCCACTGGGCTTCACAGTGTTAAGTAATACCAGGTGGATGAACTATGTCATTCACACCAGTGTCACTCTGGATTAACTCCGGTGAAGCTAGTAGATACCATAGCCTGTTTGGCATAGGTGACAGAAAACAATGGTGTAAAGATCGTGTATGATGGGGGACCATGTTGTCTTGTGGTTAGAGCAGAGTCAGGATGCCCGGGTTTTATCCCTTGCTATGTCAGTGAATTACTGAGTGATCTTTGGCAAATCATTTCACCTCTCTGTCCGCACCTGTAAAAGGGGGATCATAATACCTATCACAGTCAAGAATATATGAATTAATGAGTGAATTAATATTTGCAATCATAGAGCGCCTTTTGTTGTAGGGTGAGATGAGGGAGGAGGAGGAGTTGAAGATTGATGGCCAGGACATAAAGAGAAGTTGCTCCAGATGCCAGAAGCTGGGATCTGACCTGGCTGCTCTGTCAGCCTGGCCAAGAGAGGTCATCCTTTTGCATGAGTTCTGCGGGAGGCAGCTTGGATTCAGGAACGTGATACCGATTGCTGGAGTCGTGCTGCTTTTGGCGTCCTGATGACATCGTTGGGGCTGCCCTTTGGCCTTGCCAGGGAGAAGGAATGGAACTGGGGAGCGGGGAATGCCTGGCTCAGAACAGCTTGGATTTCGTGGCTGGCAGCTTTCCACCCCCCTCACGTCAGACAGCCTCTGACATGGGAGCTGGTTCCATGTTACCAGTGAGACAAGTGACGTAGCTGCTGTTCCTCTGGGTGCTTTATGCAGTTTGGTGCTTTTGGCAGGGCAGCTTGGGCTTGCATAATAACCTCAAGGCAGAGAACGAAGCGCTGCCTCCTCTGTGTAAACACCGAACAGGATCTCGCTGAGGGATTGCAAAACTCAACGGGGGCTGCTATTTCCCTCTGGCTATTTTGAATAGTGCTCACCCCTACGAGCCAACAGCACAGGCCCCGTTCTAGGGTGCAATGTGCAAGTGCAATGAGGGGAGCACCCCCCCCCCTCCTTCCAGTCACTGCGTGGGCGTTTGTCCACCCTGTAAAGCAATTGAGTGAAAGGTTAAAAGCTCCAGAGCTGCCATAAGACTGCAGATGCTGCGGCTCAATATGGGTGTTCATGGAGTAGCCAGTGACATTCTAGGAGGGACAGGACACACGGGCTGTCGGCTGAGAGTTGTAATCAGTTGAACGTTGGGTCGCAGCGCTGTGGGCTTTATTAAACACACGGCAGAAATCACTGCTCGCTACAGCATGACCGGCCTCCCCTGCTCTCAAGAGGTGGAATAGCCAAGGGCGTGTTACAAGGCCAGGATGGTGGTATCTGCACCTGGGCAGCGTCTGCCCATGCCAGGCCTGGCTCCATAACCAATGCTAGCTTTCCATCTTCTACAACCAAGGTTCGCCCTCGTTTTCTTTAACAAAATAAATAATAATCGGTCTTTCCTTTTCATTCACATTTGTCTGCTTCCCCCACCCAAAAACAATGAAAAGGGAGTGACCGTTTTGTGGAACCCTGAAGTTTTACTTAAAAGTTCCTGTCCCTTTAAAGGCTGGTTCCACACCACTCCGAAATTTCAGCTGTTTAATTATTTTCACGCAGAAGGACGGCTGGCGGAACTGTCGGGGTTCACATTCCCATTTCACATTTGCTTAGACCTCCAGGCTGCAGCTGCCTGTGTGGTTCTAAAATGTGATTATTCCGTGGCTGGGTGGCTAATGTTGGGGGCTGCTTATCCGAGACAAAGAAGCAAGGTCTTGGAAACATCACCAAGAAGAGAAAAAGCCACACGTGTGTGCATCAGGGATAGGCAGGAATCCCTCTGAAAGGCCCAGGATGCTTGATTCCTTGCTGGTTTTCACTGAATCCATGGGGCTAGCTTCAGAATCTGTCTGGTTGACATCATGGCTAGCGCTGAGTGGTTTGTTACGTAGTCAGTGGCTGTCAGTTCCTGCTGTGGTTAATGTGGTTCCCTCGTGTCTGAGGTTGGGTTCCTCTCTTCGTAAGGCTTGTTTGAAGTAGGGGAAGGTGGGGGGAGAAAGTGTTTTTGTTGTTGGACTCCAATGGTCAAATCCAGCACTCAGCTACTCTATAGTTACTGCAATGGAGTTGCCCTGGTGTAACAGAGCAGCATTTGGTCCCTTACAACCAATGTGATCTGCAGGTCCCATTTTTTGCGGGGGCTGGGGAGAAAACACCACCAATGTAATGGGCAGAGGCCTTCGCTTGCCAACCACCTTCTAACCAGTCCTTTTACCACCGTGGGGCATTGCAGGCTCTGCTGAAGATCACGCGGCTTGCCTGGAACTTCCAAACTTGTCTCTCGACTTCATGGCGGCAAGTTGGAGCTGCAGAGTTCTATGGCAGGTGAGGGCGTGTGTGACCGATGGGGCAGTTGCAGTGCACCAGGGCCCGGTCCAGGGGGCTGGATTGCAACACTCAGCCACAGCCTGGAGCAGGGAAACAGAACAAAGGTGCACTACCCCAGGACAAGCTCGGGGAGGGATGGTGCAAGCTACAGCATCCAAAGGGGCAATGCACGCTGCCCCGCTCTCTGTGGGGCACAGGGTAGGAAGCAGGGTTATGCCATCTTCACCTCATCTCCACTCCCTTTCTGGTGATTTGGGGCACATGAATGAAGAGAGCAAGGGCAGGGATGATCCCTGAAGACCACAAGGACTCCCTTCTCCCCAGCGCATCCAGGTCAAACTGAGGGCCGGATTGGCCCTGGGCCCAGACGGGGTGGTTCACAGCAGCAACCACAGCACCTGTCACGACTGGTCACAAACCAGTGATGGGGAAAGCAGCGGGGGATGCTTCACCCAAAGCAACGTGAGCGGCTGCGGAGAGGCACTAACTGCTGGTGTTCCTGCCAGGACTGATGAGAAGAGGGGAGTGCATGGTGCTGTCCGTATGCCCCCAGTGGCGGGCTCCACCCATGGTCTGTGGGGTTCAACACCCCTTGGCTTCCTTTATTTGCAGGAAATCAGTGTAATGGCATTTTTACATGGGCAGAGAACTGGGTTGAAATTGGAGCTGGCCCCAAAGTTGCAATGCCCGTGCCTCTGCGCAAGTGGCTGCCGGGGCAGAGACGAGGTGAAACCGCAGTGATGTAGGACTTCGGAGTGGTAGCCTCCCATGGCGCTGCAAGAACTGATTGCGCCTCGGAGCTGCTGTCCCTGAACGGAGGAAACGAGGCAGAAGAATTGTTCCTGCCATGACCTCCTAGCCCGGCAAAGCGTTCCTTTCTGCTGGGGTAGCAAGTTCTGACTTACGGGGGAAGTTTTGTTTTATGTAAAAATCTCTCATCTCCTTTTATCTTTGCGCCTTGTCGTCTCCCCCAGCCTCCTATTTCGTGCTGGGAGGAATTTCAGGGGAGAGGTTTTGATTTGTTTGTATTTCAGGGAGGGGAAGGAACAGGGGGAAATAACAGAAAGCGGCTGTGCTCCTGGGAGTTCCAGAGTGCCCCAGATGATGCACAGCGAGCTAGCCTCTGCCCTGGACATTTACAATATGTGTTCATGCAGCAGCGCCTTGTTTCTGTATCCCAGAAACCACAGCTGCAACCTCCACCCTTGTTGACTGTCTCGGCCAAGAGGCCAGACAGCCCTGAGTAGAGGTGGGTCATCACACCTAGAGCCTCCGCCTCGTTACAGGGTTGTCTAATCAACACTTTCTTCCATGACGTTCTAGTCCAAGCCAGAGCTCAGAGAGAACCTGGGGTGTGGACACTAAACAGCATGGTATGTTAACCAGTCCAGGAGCTAGAGTACCAGAGAGAACAGGAGGGTGTGTCTCAGGCTAGCTGAAGAATCCCCCTCACATTCATTACACTGGAGTCCCCCCCTCTTAATTGCAGGAGATGCTGTCTGTGAAAACTACTCTGCTCTTGTATCTAATCTATGGGCAGGCAGCCCCTCTGACACATTTAGCCAGCACTTAATTCACTAGGAAAAAAACACACACACTCTCCCCTCATGTCTCCCCCACCCCCCTAATCACTCTAGTGCATTTAATAGATGGTGCATAGAATGAGGGCAGAGAACAGCTAAAAGGCAAAGCTGGGGTAATACAGGATATTTATTAGAATGGATTAAAGACGTGATGTCAGAATTCATGGGTGGCACATCTCAGAGTGAAATACTCATTCATTCCCTAAATAAGCATAGAGTGACACACTCTAAACAGATTATATAATATCAGAGAGTGAGATAATCCCCATTCAGCATACACAGTCTGCTTCACCGTACGAGAGCGAGACTTGATAATTACCACATTCTTTATTAGAAACGATCACTAATGGAAACAGCACGTGCATGGGTGTATGTGCAGGAGAATAGTTCTCCCAGCTCTGGGTGGGTGCATGCACAGGTGCAAAGTTTCTGAAAACAGACAAGATGTGTGTGTCTGAGCATACACCCCACCGCCCCCTCTATATACACTTCTACAAACAGACTAATGTCCTTCCCTGTCCAACATCAATGGGGTGTATACATGTGTTGATAAACAGGCAGGTGTACTAGATGTTCACATTACAGCATGTGGAAAGTTACCCAACAGAGACTCTGCAGCTAAGTCTCTTCTTAGCAGCCTGAAAATAAATTTCACTGGGTGTGGAAATTTTATATGCAGACGTTTTTCATAAGTATTAAGGTGATATTACATGTATAGTATCATTTCTCTATGCACAGAGAGAGCTGCTGTGCAAATTTAAAGAGAGGCCTCTGCAACATATGTAGAACCCACACACACACACACACACACACACACACACACACCGACTGCTTTGGGCCCCCCCTCATAGCCAAACACTGTGCAGTGATACCTTTTTAAAACTCAACCCCTTTCTGTGGCCCTAGCTCTGCTGGGGTAGTGCAGAACTATGTCTAATTGCTTTAGCAGAAACCAGCCATCTAAGCATGGCTGAGTTGTTCCAGTAGCAGCCAAACAGGGCTCTTTCCCACAGCTTGGTCTCTGTTCGCCAACATAGCGCCTCTTTGTCCTCTCTAGTAAACCTGCTTTTGGCAGGAAGCATGAGTTTGTCCCTGCACTGTGACCCAGCCGGCGGATGTAGGAAATAACCTCTGACAGCCCTGGGAGAGCTGGAGGCTCTCTCTCCCTTGCCACTAAATCCCCCTTGCTTCCCCCAACCCTGTTCTCTCTGCACTGCTTGTGGGAGGAGAGTTGGGAGGGGGCTCTAAGATTCAAAGAGGAGGGGGCTGCATCTGTGTTCAGGGTAAGAGGGGGCAGTACACAGACCTTCATGGAAAGGCCTTGGCTTTCTCTGTTCAAAACTTGTGACTGACAGGTTTGCTAGACCAAGCCTAGGGGTGCTGCAAGACTCCATGTTAATGGAGATGCAGTGGGCCAAACTCAGATGCTGCCTCAAGTTGTAAGTAAGTTACATGTAGGTGAGGGGCTGTAAGCCTGATGGACGGTGAGATGCTCCACAGGAAGTCTAAGCTGATGTGACACATTTACCGAGGGAGGGAGTAGGAAGCAGGCTTAGTTTATACTAACTCAGACTCCCAGGGGATCTGCACCCACAGGGACGTGGCCTGTTGTCTGCAGCCCCTGAAGTCATGCCTCCCCACCCAAGATCAGGACTACACTACACCAGGTGCTGTATAGACACATAGCGAGAGGCAGTCCTTGCTTCAAAGAGCTTATGAAGGCTGAAGACCTACTGCTCTATGCTTATCCAAGATCCAGGCCCATTTGCAGTTGCCTAAGAAACGTCACTAACAAATGTTGCTTTCTTTAGTCTCATACAACTCGCAGTCTCGTTTTTCCAGCCACTTCTCTTACTGGAGTGGAAGTCCCAGTTGCTGGGCATGCCAAGAAACAGAATCAGGATCAAACAAGCATCCAGATAGTCGTGAGCTGCAGTCGGTACAGTTTCCACATACCCCAGATACTGTGCAAAGTAGCTCACTGGCTGATTTGTGGGGCATCCCGTTGTCCTGATATTTAAGAGCAATGTCATTTGATGAAGCTATGAGGGATAGTTCTTGAGCATTTAAAGGTAATAGAGTTGATGTAATATACTTAGACTTGTGTAAGGTGTTTGACTTGGTACCGCATGACATTTTGATTAAACATGAGAATATAATATTAATGGCACACCTTAAATGAATTAAAAACTGGCTACCTGCTCAGTGTCAAAATGTAACTGTAAATGAAGAATTGTCATTGAGGGAAGTCTCAATCGGTTCTTGTCCCTACGCTATTTAACGTCTTTATCAATGATGCGGAAGAAAATATACAACCACTGATAAAGTTTGCAGATGACAGAAAAATTGGGAGAGTGGCACATAATGGAAGACAGGCCACTCATTTAAAGCAATCTAGATTGCATGATAAACTGGGTGCCTGTAATCAATTTTAGTATGGCTAACTGGAAATGTATACATCGAGGACCAAAGAATGTAGGCCATACTTATAGGATGGAGGATTCTATCTTGGGAAGCAGTGCCTCTGAAGATCTGGGGGACATGGTGGGCAGTCAGCTGAACATGAACTCCCACTGTGACATTGGCAAAAAGAGAATGTGACCCTGGGATACATAAATGGGAGAATCTGAAATAGGAGCAGAGAAGCTATTTTACCTCTATATTTGGCACTGGTGTGACTGCTGCTGGAATAGTGTGTCCAGTTTTGGTGCCCACAGTTCAGGAAGGAAGTTGATAAATTGGAGAGGGTTCAGAGAAGAGACCGGAGACTAAATAAAGGATTAGAAAACATGCCATATAGTGATAAACCAAATAAATTGAGCTCCTTGAGTGTAACAAAAAGGAGGTCAAGGGGTGACTTGATTCCAGTCTGTAAGTATCTGTAAGGGGAACTACTATTTAATAATGGTCTCTGCAGTTTAGCAGAGAAATGGCTGGAAGTTGAAGCTAGACAAAGTCAGACTGGAAATAAGGCGTACTTCTTTAACATTGGAACAGAAAGTTGTGGAGGATTCTCCATCATTGACAATTTTAAAATCAAGATGGGATGTTTTTCTAAAATCTCTGCTCTAGGAATTATTTTCTGGAAGGCCTCTGGCCTGTGATATGCAGCAGGTCAGACTAGATGATCACAGTGGTTCATAGATTTTAAGGCCAGAAGGGACAACAATGATAACATAAGATACATCCATCCATGAAATGGGTAAGTGCAAGGTCTTGACTGTTCAGATGGCCACTGGGAACATACCTACTACGGCAAGCTCAGGACCTGATCCAGAGTCCCTTGTAGTCAATGAGAAGATTGTCAGTGTCTGGTTCAGGCCCTTATTTGCTAGAGGGATTTGGACCACCTGGCTGCAGAATGGATCATACTAGATAACCAAGGCACACACGCATAGTACAGACCCTAGCCTGTCTGTTATCTCCAGGCTGCAACAGGCCCTCATTCCCCCAAGACCATTGCCTACAGACCATATATTCATGAGCCCAAAGGCTGGAGGTAGTTGGAGAGACCCAAAGAACAAAAGGGTCTGCCACTTGCCATAGGAAACGTTGCTCCCAGGGAACTGGAAGGCATCTCCCCCAACATGGGTCCAACAGCACCCATCCTGTAAGAGTGGGATTGGAAAAGGGCAGCATGGCAAAGCACTATTCACATTGCTCACCCCAGGGAAGAGCAGCACTATCTGGACTCTGGCAATGAGAAGGGAGGAGGGATGGGAAACGGGGGTTGGGTTAAGCAAATAAACTGGGGAAACAGCCGTAAAATGTCAGCCTGGCTCTGGCCTGTTGGAGATAGGAACGGAGGAAAGGCTGTGTGAGAAGGGTCCCGACCTCTCTCCCCTCCTCAGGGAGCAGAGTCTGGAGTTCAACATCCCTGCAGCACCTGCAAACAACAGAGGCTATTCCAAACCCAGACTGGAGACAGTCAGGGCCAAGGCGACGGCCACTTCAGGAGGAGAGCGGGTGACCTTAGCCAAGTTCCCAGTAACCAAATGGGAAGGGAGAGAGGGATTGTATCAATGACCCTCTCAGGACTGAGCCCTGTGATTCTGCCCCTTGACTGCAGGCTCGAGATTCTTCTTTGCATATCGAGGCCCTGTCACTATAATACTGGCTTTGTTCCCCTATGCCTGGGAAGCGCCTGGGCCACATCCTCTGGCATAGAAAACCCATTCATTTTCACTTCAAGCAGCACTGATCCAAACTTCCTGCCCCGGAATATCCCTGATGGTTTTATTGTCTGGCTTGGCTTGGGAGCTTTTAAGCCCACATCTATCCCCATTGCATAGGGGAGGCCATCCCGTTTCCGCAGCAAGACCCGAAAGAACATGGGGCATATACAAGACCTTCATAGGCGGACGGTAATGAACTGGCTTTGAGTGATGCTGCCTACTAGTGGCTAGACCCACAGAGCGGAGAGAAATCTTTTACTGCTACCAGAGATATGTCTTTCACCTGGACTGGTAGGCGTGTGTGTTTCTGACACCGAAGGATCACAGCTCTAATCCTGGCTCCTTAGATGTGCCCATGAGTGATATTCACCAAGCAAATTGCACCTGTCCTCTGAAGCCCATGGATTTGTTACAAGGGCAGGAATTCCTGAGTGCTGTTTTGCACGTCCCTTGCTTAGTCACATCACAAGAGATCCACTGCTTAGGGGACAAGGGGAAAGCACAGAACTAGAAAACTGGGAGGCATGAGGTTCCCTACAAAGCGGCCCCATGAGAATTAAAAGAAAAAAAAAGAAATCAGATGGTTGGTGTCTGGCTACCATGGCAATAAGTGTAGCACACAATGAAACTCTGTTCCCCCTCTTCCACAACAGATTTGTGTTTCACCTGCTAGGCCATCAACCCCTCACCCCCCCCCCGCCGCCAGTGACACTGGCCCTGCAGGTTCTTCCCCCTCTCCCCCCTCACCCCCCGCAGTTGGAAAGGGCCCTGTGTTACTCTGTAGCATTGATTAGCATTGAGAGCAGTGAGGGTTTTACATGGTGCGAAGAGGAGCAGGAAGTAGCCCGAGACATTCAGCACTTCAGGGGAAGGCCCACGTGGCACCCAAAGCTGCCAGGGCCAAGTGAGGAGAGCATGCACGTCATCATTCCCGGAGGGTTGGTCGGCCCGTCTCCTGCCCCGGAGGGTGGGACTTGAGCTGCGCTTGCAGGAACAGCCTTTGAGAGAGAAACAAAAGGAGCAGAGAGGTTTTGGAGCCGAAGCCCCAGAGTGGGAAAGGATAAACCGTGGTGTGTTCTGTGCTGAAAGAGATCGCAGCCAGTGGGATTTTGATCTAAACTACCGACTCTGGGAAGTCTCCGCTAAGGCAGCTGGAATCCCTCCAGTCCCGTTAGCATATGAGTGCTGCTGGGTGTGCAGCGCTGTCAGAGAGAGATTGGAGCTGCTTGGTACAAGGCTTTTGTTAAATACATTCTGCTTTTGAAAGAAGGGCTGTCTAGCCTCCTCCAAGGCGGGGCCTGTCCAGGGAGCATTTCCTTCTGTCGCTCAGTGACCAGAGCCTGCTATTTTTGTAGATTCAAACGTTCCCTGCGGTTCCTGTGTTCCAGATGCAGCAGCACAGGCCTCCATGGGTGAGACCCAGAGAACGAAACTGGCTGAAGAGAACATAGGACTGGTCAATCCAGTTGCACTCTCCAACCGGAAGTGTAAAGACAAAAAAAGCAGTAGCACCGGTGGTGGTGGGGGCGGGGGCAATGATGCACAGATAAACCTTGAAGGCAAAAATCTTGCTGATGGGGTTTTGTTTGGGAATCGGTGGGCCTGTTTGTGGGGGTGTTTTGCTGGCTGCGCGGAGATCATTGCTGTGGAATTGGTCAGACGGATGAGCTAGCTCCAGGGGCTGAATTGGGCCTCCCGTCCTGCTCGATGGGGAGTCCAATAGGCAGGCCCGGGTCAGCACAAAAGAACAGCCGCACATTTGCAGGCAGAGAAAACGCCATCCGTTTCTGCCTCCACATCATGGGCAGCTCCAGGAAGCTGCTGCCAGTCTCCTGCTCAAGCATATGTAGGATGTGGCCACAGCTGCTTCTCCATAATAAACCTGCTTCACCTTATGACTGGTCTCTGGGGATTTCTCCTTCCAGCGGACAGTGCCTGGGGGCAAGAGGCATAGCCCTCCATAAACTAAGCAACAGCTGTCTCATAGGTTGCCTTCCATGAACTGAACTGCACTGGATTAGGCTAACAGAGAACGGGAAAGTAGTAGGCAACCATTGCGAGTACAATCTCCCCTGTAGATTTCAGGCTGTAGATCTGCTGGCCTGCCTTGCTGTCTTTTTCTAAGAGATTTGAGAACAGGACCTGGTGCACGTTAACAGGGATGGACAGCATCAGATGTTAACCAGATAGTTGAAATGCTGCAGCTATTTAATAGCACTGCAACAGCACACAAGATTTTAGGACAGAAGTACCGGAGAAGATTGCATCCATCTGGAATGACATGGAGAATTTGTAGGGTGGTCTATATGTAATTACTAAAATTGGCAACAATGCCACGGTAGCTTTAATCCACCAAATACTCTGATTTCAAGAAAAACTAGTTTGTGTGTGGGAGAGAACTGCCCATTCGAAAACTTAAACTGGGGGGTGCAGAATTGATTGGCTCAGAGGACTGGTACTAATGAGATAGAGAAGTCTACCCCATGAGGTTACTGGTTCAAGTCCAGCACAGGTCAGCAGCCCTTTCAGTGATTTCAGATGTGCAGTATCCAGATGCCAACGTAGACTATGGGTGAAATCTCCATTGCCTGTTGCAGAAAGCCCCATGAGTTCCTACGAGAGTTCTGCTATTCAATCGTTTTTTTCTGACTGGCTTATGTGTGCATGCTCATGGTCGTAGTGTTTATCCAGGTTAGCTTTACAAGGGAGTTATCCACAGAGAGGCTTCTCGGCTCACCGAAGCAGCAAGGGTGCATCATTCTTCTTGTTCAACATTGATCTTGCCTGGCCTTCAATTAACTTAGAAGTCATCTATCTGCTAGCACGCTGGTGACTGATTTTCCCACACTGTGCACTTCAAAGGCCAGCTGAGCACACAGATGCTGATGAAGCTGTACAGCGGCAGGTGATATACAATAAGAGGAGCACTGGTGATTGCACTAACTACTCTCTTTTGGAGTCCTAGATTCTAGCTATTTAGGTCCCAAAGGGGTCTAGCTCCAAAAACTCCCAGCACAGAGGTAGCAGCCTCTGCTTCTTTCATTTTCTTTCAAGATCTTGGAAGTTGCTTGTATACTGAGGAAGAAGTGGGAAGGGTTTGTTTTGCCAGAAGTTGCAGTGAGTATCTCCCCAGACTCAGGAAGATGAGTGGACAAAATGAACATGACTCAGAATCCTCATATACAGAGTTTCCTCTTTGCTTTGTATATGTATTGTGATCTGCAGCTTGGGCAGGGTTTGAAAGCGAGAGACCCAGCAATTAGAAATGATGCTAGTCTATCTCCATCACAGTTTGGCTGGGAGTAGGGCTGGAAAGATGGAAGCATTGGGGGAAGACAACACAGAGCAAGTGTTGTGACCATCCAGTGAGGTTAGATAAGAGATGACGAATATTTAAGGAAAGATTTCATCTTTAAACTTCTAGACAAGATAAAAAGACCCGTGGCTTCAAACCTGTAGCAGTAGGAACCACAATAAGCCAGGATTTATCTACATCATAATGATCAACACTTACATTTCCAAAGCACTTGACAAATTTTGATGAGTCGGGCTAATCCTAGATGGCAATTAACGGGTCCTCAATTCCCGCTGAGCACCCTTGTCACTCAGAACCGACCAGCACAATAATCCTCACAGTAACCCTGTGAGGTAAGGAGGAGAGTGTTTTCATCCCTATTTTACTCAGGAGGAAGCGGAGGTCAAGTAAAATGGCCAAAGCCACAGAGCAGGGTGTGGCACTGGGCTGTAGGCATAAGCCTAGACCTTGCTGTGTCTCTCTCTAGACCGAGTTGGTTGGTTCAGGGTGAAAGATTTGGCTATAAGGATACAAGTGCTAGTGACCCTCTCCAGGTCAAATGCCCCTTTCTGATTTGATCTCAGGATGCCCAAGCTGGATTGAACAGAACTCTCGCTGCATTTTAGAACCTCGTCGGGGGTTTCTGCTCAAAGGGAAAGCATCTCTTTCCATTTTGAGGTACCCGAGCATCTCTTTCAGCACTTGGCAGTGGTCTAAAACTCACGTGAGCAGTGCGACAGGGCCCAGCTCTCTCAAGTTGCTGGGTGGTTTTATGTGAATTGGATTGTCTGCATGCATTATTGTTGCTGATTTGAGAATACAAGACATTTAAAAGGCCTTCAGTCTATTCTTCTGCTCCTTTTATGACGTCGGACAAGGCTTCCTGCCTTTCCACCAGATCCTCTCCATCCACAGCAACAGGTGTGAGGAGTTTCTTGAAGCAGAGTATACATGATTCAGCCATCTTCACTGCAATGGACTGGTTACCATTGGGATAAGTGGCCTCCTCTAAGCAAGCCCAGGTGGATAGCAATTGAAAGCTATGGTTATCTACCGTGTATCTGGTGATCTGAATGAGATGAGAAGGCAATCTTAGTCCAGATGCTAGCGGATGGGTATCCACATGACAAAACCACCATCACAACTGGCACTAAATAGCTCCCTGGTGGGCTCAGAAGCATGGCCCAGGGTTGAATGGACATAGAGGGTAATTCAGGCTCTGACTCCTGCTGTCACAGCTGGGCTTTAGCTGTGAAATAAGTGCTGGGCAGCGGACTAGACCGTTGGTTTTGAATTCATTTTCCACTCTAGACACCCTTTGTGCTATACATAAAGGGCTGTGGAGGTGTGTGAGTGTTTCTTGTATAGCTTTGTCATCTGCCCACCAGCTGAAGCTGCCTAAAGGGTTGCTGCAGTGTTTCTTCACCTGTGGATAGATTTCCTGGCAGCCCTGCGTTTTGGGGTTGGTTACCTAGATATAGTTTGACGAAGAAGTGGGTAAGCAGGACACCAGGCTCAGCAAAACTGCTTGAACAAATGAGAACTTAAGGAGGCAAAGGGATATATTCCCATGGCAACGAATCCCAGTAAGTGGTGATGTAGTTAAGGGAAAAAGGCACAAATATCACAATACTTCTGTTTGAAGCACAATGAGCACACACAGGTGGTAAATTCTTTGCTAGTTATGGATAATGGTATTTTGCCCTTTTATAGCATCTGGCATCCAAGGATTTCAGACAATTCTGCAGACATTAATTAGCCATCACAACACTATGCTGAGAGGTAATTAAGTACGATTATCCCCATTTTGCAGATGAGGAAACAGACAGGTTATGGACCCAATACATCCATTAAGTAGCACGTCATGTGAGTCGTCTCAGACGTCAATGAGCTGACGCGCATTCTACTCAATGGGAATACAGGTTGCAGAATTAGGCTCCTTGTGACATGTCTAAGGTCATGCAGAGCTGAGAATAGATTCCAGTTCCACCCACTTCAAGACCCTCTGTTCTAACATGAGAACACTCAGAGCCAGGAAAAGAGCCCAGGAGTCCCACCTTCAAGCCATCTGCTTCAACTACTAGAGAAAGATCCAGCTCACCAAAGAAGGTTTATGGCGGATACTCTTATATAGCATTGTCTCTCTGTCCAAGATAGGAAGTTTAAAACCTCCCAGGAAGAAACCGTCCTCTTAAGACCAGTTTTTGGTTTTCCAAGAGGTCCAGTGTATTCTGAGACTGGATCTGGGGAGGATTTCATCCATTCCATGTGAGCTTTCAGCCAGGCATGATGCAGTCAATGAATGCACATAACTCTTTATCTGCATACCAACTCCTTGTATGAAGAGGTGGGCAAAATTCAGAACTAAAGCACTGATGCCTTTTGCTTCAAAATCGAAATTAGTTCTGTTTTCCAGGCTAAATGAAACTATTCTTTAAAGGAATTGTATTCAGCGTAGCAATATGCAAAACGTCATGACTGTGCACGTTGCAATCAGGAAGTTACCGTGCTCACAAGATTTTCCACAACAGACGTGAAACTTCAGGCAGGAAAACAAAACAAAACTGTAGAAAACTTTACAAAAATGTTTGTAAAATATTAAAAGCCTAAAGTCAGGACTTATTAACTCCATCTTCCCAGAGATTTTGGGCAAAGATTCCACATACCAGCAGAGAAACTGGGGAAAGCTTTTGTGCGACTGGAATAGAGGCAGGGCTTGCCTTTGAGAATCAATTTGTTTGCCACTCATTACTTCACTTATTACATTCAGGAGCTGTAATATACAAAAACCAGACTCCAGTTTAGGGTTCATCTCCCCCGTGCTGCAATCTGTGGCTATGGAGATTTGGGAAATGATCTTCAGCTGCCTTAAGGGATGCTCTGCCATGCTTGCTAACCCCTAGCAACCTGTGAAGGAGCAAATTGTAGAGAGCAGTGTTTACTGTCCACACTAAGGGGGAAGATCTTTAACACCACTTTGCACTTGAGTGGTCAAAACACATAGGGTTCCAAGAATTAAGGAGAAAGCTGTACTGTCCCATAAAGCTGTTTTATTACACCTTAGCCATGAGCTGCAGCACCTCTTCTATTTCAGTGGTAGATCCTCCCCTGACATCTGTCAGTGCACCTCAATGTGCAGAAAGCGCCTGTATTTCACATATAAACTATCCCAAGACTTTAGGGATGCATCTCAATCCTGACTTGAAACACATCCTATTATTCCAGTTCTATGTCCCCTACTGAGCTCTGTCAGTGTATCTCAGTCTTGATTTAGAGAGTCTACTGCGATTCCAGTCCTGGATCTCCTCTCCTTCCCTCTCTCTCTCAGTTTACATCATGGGAGGGGAAGGGAAATCAGCATATGACTAATAGCATCATCTGACTTCTCCCTAACTGAAGAGTTCAGTGCACAGATGGGTTTCGTGACTCAGAAGGTGGATTTCTCATCTTTAATGATCCTAGAAATTCTTTGAGAAGAGACTCCAGTTCTGCCTTGAATGATTAAATCTGAATTTAACTATTTGTGTTCAAAGCTTATGCTCACCTTGACTGATGGTTACATCCAAAATGCCTCGAGGCAGATAGATGGGAAAGGCAGAGCATTCACCATCCTGGGGAGGAGTTCCAACTTTCTCTTAAGCCGTTTCAGCAATCCCTGGGCCCTTATTACAGATACTCACAAATTACTGAGCATGGTGCAGGATCTCCTGGGTGAATTTCTATGGTTTCTATGGTTATGCTGGAGGTCAGATTAGGTGACCACAATGATTCTTTCTAGCTGTAAGCTATATGAACAGGTTAAATCTCTCTCCCCCTAGCTGAAGAGTTAGAATCAAGGAATAGATATGAGATTTGGGAACAGGAAAGGTTGCCAGGTCCTTCTTCCTCTGCCCCAGAATGACCAGTGATTTTTGGTTGCCCAACTTGAGACCCCTTTTAAAGAGGCCTACATTTCAAGAGGCGGGTGCTGAACATTGGCTGCAATCCAGGCCCCTTTAGCAGTCCCAGTTTGGGCACTCAGAAAGTCACTAGACCTTTTTAGGAATCTGGGCCTTCATTTGTGACTTACAGCAGAATTGGAGGTCTCTTGTGAAAGTTGAAGCAAAAGGTGGTGGATTTCACATGGAGAGGTACATGGGCTAGGCCAGGGGACCTTGACCCCTTAGAGCTAGGGCTGGTTTGTGTCTCTATCCTTATTAAAGCAAGATGTGTTTGTAGGTTTAGCAGCAAATTGGATTGGGTAAACCCTGATCTAAGCTTGTTGCTTTTAATCACCCCCATCCTGGCCGCCATCAAGGTTCCTTCCCCCTTGAAATTATTATTCCCTGTATTCCCCAGGACACAAATCTGATTACATGCAGGCCGGGGAAATGCCTCGTGGGACAGGATGCATGGTTGAAGCCCCATCTGCCAGGAGAGAACAGCTGTCTCTGAGGGATTTCCCTCTGCAGCGTGTTCTGGAGGGCTTTTAACCCACTAATTGCTGGGTAGTTTTGGAGGCGCCTCATGCCATCACTGTGGTGTGTCCTACCAGCCTGACAATGCATGCACTGGGCTAGCTACGTATGAGGTCAGTACCCGGTTCGGATCTCACTGACACTGGTGTAAGCCCAGTGAGGCCATCACACCATCCAACTGTCCACAACCACCACAGGGAGATCACTGTCACCCATAAGCCAAGGAGGTCTTGATGAAAAGAATACAGTTCATGGATAAATATGGAGAGCCTTCATAAAGGACTCGGTCGCCCTCCAAAACTATAACCCCTTGCGTCTTTTCAGCTTTTTACATGCAGCAATGCTGTTACATACGCCTTCCTGAAACCCCCTACAAAGAGATACAACTGTGGCATGTATCTTGCAGTATGCGACATCAATTTTGCCATGGTTTCACTCAGTGTAAGGAGACTATATTGTTCCAATAAGGGTCTCCTTTTTTTCCCATTAAAATACAATAGCCTATTACAGTAATGATCCAAAACAAAAATAATCCCCCTCTGCCCCTGCCCTTTTAGATTGGAGCACACAGACCCTACCTCAGACATATGTCTGTGCAGTGCCTTGCATGTTCTGGATGCTACTGCACCCAATATACAGCAAACGGGTTAATTGCACCATTATCCTCATTTTATCCCTTCCAAGAGTTGTCACCAGGACATTTGTTGGAGCTGGATGTAGGCTTTAGCGATTTGTTAGCGTTCCCCCTCTCTAACCCCCATTTTCAGTTTTAAATGGTTTCCAGCAGGAACAGGCTGGAGAAAATAAAAAAAACCCAAATTGGGATAACCCTAATATTAGATTCTCCTCTCCATTTGTCTCCCTGCAATACAGTTAACAGCACTGTCCACTCTAATTAAGGGCTCCACGCACAGGAGTTTCCACTGGGAGATAGTTCCACAGCCTAAAGTTGCCACTAGATGTCACACACATGTCTGGGACAGGGAGCATGGCAGGTATCTCAGACTGATTGCAGTTTGGAAGGACAGACAGCAGCATGCAGGGAGTTTTGATTGCTTGGTCACTTAAGGTTTCCCCTGACACAATGTGTTTCAGATGGTCATAGTCAGTGATGCATGGGACACCCTGGTGATGAACCTGACATCAAATATCAAACTCCCATCACCTCTGCTCCCTGCGCAACTTCCCATCGGCTTTGCTCCCCCTTCTGCTGCAGCGTCTGTCAGATGAGAAGCCAGTCCCTGTAGTTTCTCCTATAGATGATGCACTGTCTCTCGGTTGGTGCTAAGCATGTTAAGTGCTCTCGTGATGGGTGCAGCAAGTGGCACCGTTACTGACCGACTGGCACTGTGCGGCAGTAGCCTTGGCCATTAGCGTAGAACCACAGTGGGCAAGAACTGTCTACAGGTGGGGGGAGGTGAGAAAAAAAATGTTCCATCCACAATACTAACATGCGATTGACAGATTGTACTCTCAGATGGCCAGCAAGGGCTATACTGAACAGGTTTCTGGGGCTGCCACTCACCAATACTGGAGAGGGCTGAAATTAAAAAAGGTGGGGGAATTGAATTTATTGTAAAAAAAAACAAAAAACCCCACAAAATCCCCCCCATTTTTCAACCAGCTCCATTTACTCTTTATAGCATTGCAGCACTTCTTGGGTTAGGTGCTGCATGGAGGTAGACATGTGCCTCGCCCTGAAGGGCTGAAAGTAGAAATTGTCAGTTTCTCACTCTCTGTTCCAACTGAGTTGCACTTGGAGCAGGTCCCATGCATGTATAGGGGAGGCAGAGTCAGGGACAGCAAGGGCAGTTGTATTCCACTTTTGCAGCTCCTCAAATTTGGGACAGGTTAGGGGTTTAGCCCCTAATATAAGTTACAGCAGCCTTAGCCAAGCTGCTTGGGGATCTGTTGCGTCATTGCAGTAGCCATGAATAGCCGGAGCAAAAAAATGTTCTGGTCACACACGCTACACCAGGGAATGCTGGGTTGAGAGGGCTTCCCTGGCAATCAGATCCACTGGACGTACATTCCCATTGCCCTGGTAGAGCAGCACAAAGGGGAGCCCAGAATTGGGGCCAGGGCTCTGAGGAGACAATTGATAAGGTCACAGACCCCCAAGGTGTTTCATATGCAGTTGGTTGCTACTTGCTAGACCCCTTCAGCTTCTCTTTCCTCAAGCAGCTGGGCTTCTTCCAAGGCCAGATCACCACGTGCCTGAAAAGACTTGTGCTAGAAGCAGGTCAGACTTTGGAGAGAGAGTCTACAGTAAATAAGCCCTGTGCCACATGGCTGCCCAGGTTCTCTTTCCCAAGCGGCAGTGCTCTGCTGTGGATTGCTGAGATTGGGAAGGAGTCGCTGACATCGCTAATTCTGCAGTGGTGCAGAGCATCCCACCGCTAGACAAACATTTCTTCTAAAAATAAACCCTCACTTCATCGTGGCAAGTGGCAGCAGAATGGGGTCAGTGTCGCCGGGCGTGGGGGGTGGGGAAATGGATGAAAGCAGCAAGGATGGCGGTGGGATGCTTTGCAGCCAGTCTTCCTTCCAGTGACAACACAAGGGCAGGATGCAGATGTGACCTCCTGCTCAGCTGCACAATAGGAGGTGAAGGCTAAAAGGATTTTCAAGGATTGACCATCTCCTCCCCCCCTCAAGCTACTCCAGGGGATCTTAGGAACAGGGCAGGCGGCGTAGCTCTTACACACAGGTTGCTCACATCAGCATCAAACAAGGCAAGTCAAGTGGTGACAGCCTGCTACATGCTTCACCTTGTCCTAGGCTTAAAAAGTCCCTAGAGCTGCGACACCCTACAGAAGCGCTTCAGAGCTACAGACTCCTGTATCTGAGGAGTGATTTGACTTCATGGACCAGTATCTTAGCATGGGCACTAGAGAAATTATACAGGGTGTATTTATGCCCACACACAGAAGTGCAAAGTTTAATTATCTGTAGCACCTTCCATCCCAGGCTCTGAAAGTGCAGGGAATTGGCAGAGTTTCATGACCAGTGTTAACAACCTCTCTTTGCTGATAAGGAAGTAGAAGTCCAGGGTGGATCAGTGATCAGTGGATCAGGAGTCCTGTCCTCCAGCTTGACACAGCCGGGAATAGATGCGACATCTCCTGACACCAAGTCTATTGCGTTAGCCACCAGACAATGTTTTTCCAACTTCTGTACTAAACTAGAGCGCAACTCAGTCTAAGGCACTCACTCCACCCCACGGGCTGTTCGAAGGGTTGTACGGAGGTGCAAGAAGCCAATAGATAGCAAGCGCTGGGACTGAGGTGGGGCAGAGGGCAATTGGTTCTGTACTGGGGTCCTTATCTTTACCTGAATGCATCAGCTTCTTACTGGCCATATCTGACTATGTGAGGTGTTTAGAAGTTGCCGAAGTTCACTAGAGATTGCAATCTTGAGGCTCTCGCCACAGTTTTTCTCCCCACACGCTCACCACATTCATCCACCCTTTTGAAATATTACAGAAGCCTCCAAACCCCACCCAGAAGCAGACAGCAAGCTGCCGCCAATGGATTTTAGCCGCAGGATCTCCAAGTTCCCTTCTGGCAGCCCATCTAAGCATGGTCTATCGGGGAAAAACTAGCCCAAACATGGCCTTGGAACAACTCCGGTGTGCAGTATGCTGGCTGTGCTATCCAGTGAGACTCCTGTACAGGATACAAAGCTTAGCTTGTTGCGTGGGGGGGAGCTAGAACTGACAACACTGGCGATGGGCTGAAGTGTTTGAATAGATGTCGGGTCACAAATGCAGGTGGAAGCGGGGCAGGGGGATGGGGAAATCAATCTTTCAAGGGAACTTTTGAGACAGCAAACTAGGGAAAAACAAGAGGCAGAGGGAGCACAGGTGTTTGCCGGCACAATTTGTTTGCCTGAAATACTTGTGCAAATCTGCCTTCCTAGTCCAGTTGCTCCTGACAGAATCCCACAGTGGGCTGTCCATTTTCTGCTGCCAGCACCACAGGGCCTTTTCTCTGCCATGTCACAGCTTCGTCATCTTGTCTTCAAGATGAGCTGTAAAGGTATTTTACCCAAGCTCACAGATAACGCTTATTCCCGTATCCTGCTGCAGACATGGAGACTCAGCAGACATCACAGCCAGCACTGCTGTTGTCACACTCTGTTGAGCAAAGGGTGCGCTTCCCCAGAGACGGCTGCATTTTAATGAAGAGCAAAATCCCATACATCTGTTACCTACCTCAGAAGAGGGTTATGAGATTAATTACTATTTGCAAAACACATTGAGATCCTCAGATGAGAGGAACAGTAATAGTGCAAAGTATTTTTAGTTAAATGAATCATTCTCTGGGGCTTTAAGAATTAAGTGCATGTTCTAGTTTAAACAAGCGTTTTCCAATTATTTAAAAAACAAAAAACTCAGACCTGGGTTTAAGCTGGGGATTGCCATAAGGAATACACAAGGGGGGAGCAGCAGGACTTCAGTTCGTAACTCTGAGGTTCTACTGTATCTCTTGATCGGTCAACCACACCCCCTCGTTTGGAAGTGAATTACACAGTCTGGCAGCAGCAGACACAAAAAAGCCAATACAGTACAGTGCTGTGTTAAACGTAAACTACTAAAAAAATAAAGGGAAAGCAGCATTTTTCTTGTGCACAGTAAAGTTTCAAAGCTGTCTTATTAAACCAATGTTCAGTTGTAAACTTTTGAAAGACCCACCTTAACGTTTTGTTCAGAGTTACAAACATTTCGGAGTTACCAACAACCTCGGTTCCTGAGGGGTTTGTAACTCTGGGGGTCTACTGTAAAATACAGCGTGGTTTAATCAAAAAAATTTGAGAGAGCACAGCAAACAGATCTCCTCTGTAATAGGCTGCAACAATCTGAGAACACAGTGCCTGATGTCTGCACATAAAATCATGGAAATATAGGGCTGAAAGTAATCTCAAGCAGTCATCTATTTCCCCTCCTCCCCCGTTAAGGCAGGATTAAGTATATCTGGGACGTTTAAAGAAAATTTGACCACTTCCTCTGTTAGTCAGCATGGAAGTGGCCCGACGAGTGTGGAATTAGCACGACCTTCATTGTAAATAAATTATAACCTGGCCAAACTAAACATCACCCCATTGTATAGTGGCCAGAATCATGATTCATCTCTGAACAATGCAGGCCCATGCTGAGTGTAGCTTGCGGGAGGAAGCACTTAGACCCAAACCATAGCCAGCGCAGGCAAAGGAAGGAAAATAAAAGGGGTATAATCACAAATGCCAGGGCTACTAGCCAGGCAATTCACTTCCTAATACCTGGCTGCAGAGCTGGTTGATTGCCTTAAGGTCACAGAGCTGTAATTATCTTTGCAAAGTGAAACTGAACCAAACACACTTTTTCACTGTAACTCGAATGCTAGCCACAAACAGGCAAGAGATGCCAAGGACTGCATTGGGCTGTGATATTTTAGAGGGGTTTACTGGCATCTTAACCTGGAGACTGAAGGCCTCCATTTAGCCATAGGGCTGGTACAACAGCACCTTAAGCAACATGGTTTCTCCCTATCATATGGGCCCACAGGAGCTGATGTCTTACATGGTGAGGGTACCACGTGTGCTTTATTTGCCTACCTGTCATTAAGCCAGGCCTATATGGGAAGGATCTGAGGAGCAGGTCAGTATGTGGCTTTACCACTTGGAGCCAGGTCAGATGGGCCAAAGTTTGGTGTTGGAGATGTAGGAACAAGGGCAAACAGACAACCTACAGGCTGAAAGCAACCAGTTCCAACCCCCCACGTCCTTCCTACCAGCTCTCCTCATGTAATGCAGACCCTGGGGTCTGTCCCTCTGAAAGAAAACAGCTTGCTGTGGCCTTCCCCTTTTTATGGTGCCTGGATTTCCTTCCTAATGGGACTATTAGCTACAGCTGAGCCCAGCCTGCATTCCACTCCTCCCCCAGCTGGGTCCCCTGACAAGCTCTATAGTGAAGGCAGACACCTGTGGTAGGTTTTTTTAACTCTTGCCCTGCCAACCACAAACTGGGGGTTTTATACTCCCCTTTAGAGAGCTGGTAGGGGGAAGGTTTTGTTAGCAGCAGAGCCATCTTTCGGCTTCCCCTGCCCCATGTCTCTAGAGGGGAGCTGCTCTCAGCCTGGATGGAGACGCGGTTTAGGTCTGATCCCTGTGGAAATGCGGCCAGTTTTGACAGGTTCTCTGATCCCTTCCCTTTTCCCCTCGCCCTAGGCTGAATGAAACTCACAGAGCTGCCCATCAGTTTCAAGTTCTCTCTGGATGTTATTATTTTATTTGGATTTATGGTTTCCTGTGGGCCGGGGAGGAATGTAAAGCAGCAGCAGCAGCAGCAGCAGCAGCATTCCCACTTTGTCACTTGTCGAGAAGAAAAGGAAGCAAAGATACGTTAGCAGAAGCAGGACTGGATTGTAGTAGATGGTGGCAGGCTGGCCGAGAAGCTTTAGGAAAGAGCAGAGCTGTTCTGTGGCTTTAGACCAGGGATCTTCAACCTTGCAGAGCTGTGTGACAGGCACAGAGCCACAGAGAAACATGCAATAATTGTGGTGCAGCGTCCCTGCTTGGTCACAACACACACGGTGCGGTGCTTTCCACACACACATTCGCAGTCTCAAGTGACTTTTCTTTTACCTTAAAGAAAACAACAAAATCAAGAAAGATTCTCTTGGTGTGAGAACGCAGCGTGCGTGTGTCCCTTCTGAAACAGGCTGCAGCAGCTCGAGGGACAAAATGGCCGCTGGTCTCACCACATGAGGAAAGTTCCTAGCAAAGTAAAGATGCAGGACATAGAAAACAAAGGTACCCCAGTCTGAAAGCTGTATGCCCCCAGGAACTGGTACAACAGCACAACCACAATGTCACAACACAGTATCTGGACTGAAGATGGAGCCACTGTAGATCTGAACCAGCCCTTTGAGGTCTGGGGTAGCTCAGGTTTTGAATTCCTAGATTCATAGCATGAAACATCAAAGGAGCCACTGGGCTAGAGCTGGCCTGAACTCCCAGATCAGAACCAATGTCTTTTGTCTTGGTTCTGGGTTGGATTGGAAACTGGAAGGGGTTTGCACTTTGGCTGGGATCCTGAGAAGTTTAGATCTCAGGAGATTTCTACCATTTGGCACCATATCTCTGGAGTGGGTTCATGGGCTTTCACTGCTGGAGAATCTAGACTCACAGCCATAGCCCTTACTCAGCCTCAGACCGAAACCCTGAACCCATCCCACTGTGATCTCTGCCTCCTTGGCTTCCCTCTACTCAGCATCCCCTGCTGCTTCCATTTGACTCTATCTCCTCCTCTACCTCTGCCCTTTCCTGGCTTCAGGGAGGGTTCTGCCAAGACTCCTGTACCATTTTGTTCAGCACTTTTCTGCTGCCCCCAACTCAGACTCCTTGGGGAGCAGCTCTTCCTGTATGCAAGACCCCCTTCCCTCTGGGCTAGTGTAAGGTATTCCCCTCAAAACAGTGGGCTCCCCCAAATCCTCCCAGAGTCACCTGTGGCTCTCCTGTGGGCCCAGCCCGCAGTGGGATTAGACCCTGGCTAGCCACATGCGAACATGATTTTATTTAACTCCCGTGGAGAGGAGTTTTTTAACTCTGAGAACAGTGCTGGCAGTCTGGGCTATAGACTATCCCCCTAGATAGTTTATAGGGTTTGTAACACAGTTAACAGACCGAAACTTCCTCTTCACACGGGTCGGGTAAGCTGTGCTAGGGCCCTGCTTAAACAACACACTGGTAGCCAGCATGTCCCTGCTCCTGACATGAAGGAGGTTGTCCGTGATTAAACCCTAAGTGATTAAAGACATCATTCGATGGGAATGTTAGCTTAAATCACACTAGATATTATATAGTGTCTCCATCCCTGCTGCCACTCGGCTCATTACATTTTTCCCTCGGGTGGGAAGATGCTAGTGACTTTCCTGAACCCTTTCAAAACATCCTTGCTGGAGCTGGGAGCCAATTGGTCAGTGTTGCACGTCTGAATGACTGAGTTCCTCCACGAAAGGAGTTGCTTCTATTCCGGGTGGCCAGCCAGGTCCAAGACATGTCACATAATAAACTGGGGTCTCTAATGCTTAGGGACGAGGCCAGGCCTTCGCTGGATCCTTGAGGCTCCAGCTGCTGTTATGGAGTGAAGGGCAGAGGAGAGAAGTCAGCCAGAGTCCAATCCTCACCCAAGAAGCTCTGTCGCCAAGTGTTTCTCGTTCCATAGGCCAGGCAAGGTGCATCTACACTTCATCCTTGCTGGTGGAGAACATTTTAAATTCATGTAGCATCTTCCATCCTGGGAGACTCCAAGGAAGGACCCTGCCTTCTCCCTTTCGTCACTTCAGAGGGGCCAGGCAGAATCCCGGTGGGCAAGGAGCAGCTGGAGGGGGGGCAGAGTTCCTCCCATCATTACATCATTCACCCAGCCTTATTTATAGACTCACTGTTGGACCCTTCTCTGCCAGCTGGGCACCTGAAAACATCTGGCATTCTTCCCAAATTCCAGCCTCGAGGGCAGGGCATTTTATAGCCCACTCCCCTTTGCTAATTAACTTGACTTATTGCAGGGGATCTGAGTTCTAATTATAAAAGAGGCAGCGCATACAGCACTAGACCAGGAGTCGGGAGATTTGAGATCTCTTCCCAGGTTTGCCACTCACCTGCTGGGTGGTCTTGAATGAATCATTTCCTCTGTCTGTGCCTCTATCCCTCCCTTTTGCCATTGTGTCTATTCTTTGGGGCAAGGACTGTGTCTTACTAGTGTCTTCCCAGCACCTAGGACAATAGGACTCTGGTTTCCTTTGAGGACTCCAGGCACTACCGCATATAAATAATAATAATTTTCTTTTTTTTTTTCCCGTTTCACTTTGGGAACCCAACTTTTTTTTTTTTCCTGGGTGTGTCAAATATAGAATGATATAAAAATTTAAATCATGGCTCAAACCAGTATAGAAAAAACATGGCCCGTGGCTTGATGAGTCATGCAAAGATATTAATAACCACACACAAAGAAGATAATTAACGCATAGGCAGTGCTCCTAATTAAATGCTTCATCCTCATTCATGGGAGTGAGGGTGTGAAATCCTTCTCTTCCGCTTGCCAGTTCTTATTATGGGAGTCAGTAGTGTTTGACTAACCTATAGTGCAGATGGGGCTTCAAATGAGTGCCAATTCATAAGGAAGAGCTGCAGTTTAACTAGAGCTGAGCAGGAACAGGATCTTCTGTTTTAAAGGAAACTCCACGACTTTGAAATTTTTCCATTTTCGAAACAGAATGAAATCAAACCAAAACAAAAAAAAATGTGGACAGTTTCCTTGAAATGAAATTTAAAAAATAATTCATTTTGTGTGGATCCAACTGTTCCGTAGGGATAAAATGAAAACATTGTGCTCTGATTTTGACCTTTTAAAAATGTTACATTATATTATAAAATATAAAGTAAAAAGTAAAACCCCAAAGTCATTTCAAAATGGAAAACAAACTCGTTCATTCCAAAGAGGTGGGAACAGAACACTCCATGCTGTTTGCTTTTGTCTAAATGGACTTTTTTTTAAATTGTCACATTTGTATGAAATGTTTTGTGTTTGACAAGTCAACAGTTTCTGATGGAAAAATGTTCTGTCGGAAAAGTTCTGACCAGCTCTGGGTTTAATATAGAATCTTATGAGACCAATATTAACCCAGCGCCAGTTGCAGTGTAGTGAGAGAGATGCTGGCAATGCAATGACTGCGTGGGCTAACACAGCCGCGTTTGATGTGAAATTGGTCTTGCTCAGCCTTGGGCAGGAGAACCTGTTTCACAGGGACTGGGGGTGCTTGTCAGGACTCATAAATTATTCCCAGTGCTTTCCAAAAGTTGCCATGGGCTCTTCCATCTAGGTACCCACATCTTTGTAGTATCTGAGCTTCACAAGCATTAATGATGTTCTCCTCAATACGCCTTGTGATGTAGGGAAGAATTATTAGCCACATTTTACAACTGGGGAAATAGATTGGCACATAGGGCCAGATTTTGAAAGATATTTATACACCCAATGATGCAGACAGGTACCTGGTTTTCAAAAGCATCTTGGTGCCTATCTCCCATTGAAATCAAAGGGAGTTAGGTGCCCAATGGGATTTTAAAAAGTGTCTATCTCCTTCGTAGGTGCCCTAAATACTTTTAAGATGCCCTAAATACATTATATGCCCTAAATACTGGCTTGGTGAGACTTACAAAAAATCCTAAGGCTGTTAGGCACCCAACTTCTAATGAATTCTATGGGATTTGGATACCTAATTGCCTTAGACCTCCTTTGAAAAATCCCAACCTGAGCAACTTGCCTATAGCAGGACCAGGAATTGGACCCAGATTTCCAGCATCCCAGTGACTTAACCACGGGCCCATCTCTAATCACTAGACCATCCCCCTCCTTTACTTGAAAAATGCAAGGGACCTTGGTTGAATCTCTCATCTGAAGGACAGCACGTCCACTCTTACCATATCCCAATGTCAGTAGTGGGGTTATCATTGATAATGGTCGTGACTTTTCAGCACTGGGGTGAGAATGCGACCAGGTAGGTCACTCGTCTAGGACCTATTTTATATTGGGCTTTAGTAGCTGCTCAATGCCGAAGAGGGCAATGTCTTTATTATTATTATTTATTTATTGTTGGTGTTGTTAATTAAAAAACAGTCACAAAGGAAATTAAATGAAAGACTCCGAAAATAGCTAGTAGGGGGACTGTTCTAGAAATTCACTTGGAAAGTTTTAAATTCCAGCCTTATCTTACCCATCTGTTGAAACACAAATAATACACGCTATAGGAATATGTATCCTAGCTATGCTGATGACTGAGCCTCTGGAAGCATGTAGTTAGACAGGCACAATAGGAAAACACACACTTCTTGGACACCACAAATCTATAAGCAGTGAATGTATCTTGGCTTGTGTGTGTGTCCATCAGAGCCTTAGCATGTAACACAGCTCCGTGAAACTGCCTTCAAAGTAGAGCGTAAAAACTTGCCCTCATATCTCTACATGCAACTCCCACCGGCTTTGGCTATAGTAATTAATTAGCAGGCCAGTTCCTGCCTGTATTTACACTGTGAAAGCTCAGTGAAGTCTCTGGGCTTGGCTTGTCTGTCGATGAAGGGAGAGAATTTAGTCTAGTGGGGATGGAAGGAAATGTCCTGAAAGGACACCAGAACTCTCACAAAGACTAATCTAATTCAGTCACGAGTTGGTTTGTGGTTTTCCTTGTGAATCAGATAAGAATAAGAGAGTGGGAAGGGAAGAGAGAGAGAGAGAGAGGACATTGAGATCCCAGCCTATATTCAACCCCCTGCAAGATCTTCTGGAGAAGATATTTGTTTCTCCTGGCAAGAGAAAGAAACCTTTCCAGACACCCTCTGAGAATGACTTGGTAATTGAAGTAATGGGGCTCAAGGCCGGTTTCTGTACATTTAAAAAGAAAAATAACTGTTATTTTAACACAAAGGAGCCTTTTTTTCTTTTTGGCTTCAAGTATTTAGGTTGAATCAGGTGCTTTTGATTTAATAGTGTAGGTTGTTGTCATTGGGGAGCTGGTATAGAAAATATTAATATATGTGTGTATGTGTTTGTGTGTGTATGTACTGGAGCCTGTCAGGAGTTTTTGGGTGAAACCATTTTGCCATGCAAAAATGCCGATTGATCAAAGCTGAAATTTGTCACAAGGCGAATTTCTTGACTTGAAAAAACATGTTGAAAAAAAGTTTTGGGAAAATTTTGCAACATCCCATTTTGACATTTTTTAAACTACATTTTGGTTTTCTAGTTCAAAGGGATGTTTCGTTTAGAAATTTAGGCCCATTATAATCAAATGTTTTTTTAAAAAATGGTCAGAATTGAAACAAAACATTTCAATTGACCTGAAAAGGACTTCCAGCCCCCTATTTTTGGCTTGTGACATTTTTTGAGATTTTTCACTTCTTGTCCCAATTCAGGACAGGAAAATTTTTATGGAACGGGAAAACATTTTTCTACCCAGCCCTAGTGTGAACCTGTGCCTGTGTGTACGCTGGTGATCAATGGCATGCAGATAATCTGCCTGCTTCCTACTGTTCAATCTGATCCTCTTGGGGCTGGAGTTTTCTGTGCTTTTAGGTTACGTGGCAGGTACTAACAGGCCCTCCTCTGGTTAAGCCAGAAGCACAGCCGGTGCATGCCTAATCTGCTTGCACAAGGTAATACTCATTGCACTTTACAGGGTATCCCAAGATACATGATGCCAACTAGAGCCATAGGCAGTGAGGCTCTGTGGTCATCTGCATGGGGCAGAGAGACTAGTCATACGGAACACACAGCCAGACATCCTTCACACCTCCCTTGGTCACTGCAATTATGCCTGACTACAATTAACCCCTTAGAGATTAATAGTGGCAAAGGCATCCTATGGAAAGGTAGGATAGGCTAACAAGAGCCAACAGGGTCTGGAAGGCAGGGAGTGGGAGAGAGAGCAACTACATTGAATATGCAAGGACACCGGCCTTGGGCATGTCTCATCCTTTCTCTGGGCTGAACTGATGTCTCGTGCGATGTCCTTGCCCTCTCCATGTCCCAGTGCGAGCGGGTGGAATCACAACAGAAAGAAGACACAGGTGCAGTCAGCAAGGGGGTGTTCGTCCAGGAAAAGATTGAGTAACAGACAGCTCTCCGAGTCCAGTCCTGTGATTCCACGGGTGCAGGATCCAGCTTTTCCAGTGGCACGCGCCTGCGTATGGCAAGGGGGAGGCTGAGATGAGGTTAATCCTTTGTCCACCAGGGACCAGCCAGTGGCTCTGCAACACTCAGTGCCTGATTTTCCTCTCACTCTGCTCTTACACCCGTGTAACTGCCCTGAATTCAGTGGAAGCCCCCCTAATTGCCCTGGTGTCAGCAAATGGAGAACAGGCCTCCCTCAGGCTATCCCTCCTGTAAGGTGGGGATATAATCACACTAACTTTCCTGCCTGCCAGGAGCACTGCGATGGTTCGCTAAGTCCACAGAGTGCTTGGGAGATCCAGTGCCCCAGGGCTGCACTGGCATGCCTGGGTCTAGAATGCGTTAAATAAGTGCTAAGTGCTGTGTACCAACCTGTAAGTGTTGGGAGCAAAATCATCTCTCCTCCTCCGGCTGTGGGCTTCTAACCTTGTTCCGCACACCACCTCTTCAGGCTAGACTCTGCTGACTGTGGGAGTCAGAGCTATTGGCACCGAAGGGACTGTTTCTATGAAGGGTGTTGGCCGTGAGCTGTCCTTAGGTGCCAGCTTGGGTCATGGCCAGGGAATACCATGCACTGTTGGTATGGAGTGTGCCTGGCACGATCTCATGCTGAGCGTGGAAGGCTGGGGCCTGAGAGGGCTACAGGCCGAGCAGGATGTGGAAACAGGGAAGGGCCCCCATGCAGCATTTCATTTCAGTGTTAAAAAAAACCGTTTAGGAAAGGTGGGGTTGGATTGGAGCCGTTGGCGAGCCAGCTTGATTACAATGTATAAGTACCTTCCCAGGGAGAAAATAGCAGGGACGAAAAGGCTCTTTAATCTAGTAGAGAAAGCAGAACAAAAAGCTGAAGCCATAGAAATTCAGATTAAAAATAAGGCAGCAATTTTCAACAGAGGGGTTTGAGTAACCACTGGAGCAAGCTACCAAGGGACGTGGTGGAGTCTCTCTCTCATTCTCTCTGCCTCGACGTTTTCTGAACAAGACCAGCTGCCTTGCTGGAAGATGCTTCAGGCAAACTCAAGTGACTGGGCTCAGGGCAGAGGTGACGGGTGAGATGGAAGGGCCGGTGTTATACAGGCGATCAGACTAGATGATCTCATGGTCTCTTCTGTCCTTAACACTTCTGAATCTGTGAGGCCATCATGTATTAACAAAGGGTCCACTAATGTTGCAGAATGGGGTTAGACTCACATCTGCGGATTTAACAGGAAGCTGGTCAAGCGATATGACGCAAAGATAGCTGAGAATGACTTACTGCCCATTGCCTTGTTATCTGCTGCCAGGTTTATTTTAAATGACGAATGGTGTCTAAACCTTTCAGGGAGATTATTTTGGATGCCTCACTAATTAGGGGGATTAGCCAACCAAAGTGATAGGCTGCCTCCCTGGCTTTGTCAATGGCTTGGCAGGGGTCGGAGGGCTGGGCCTCTGGCAGGGCTTCGCTTTGATACTGGTGACTGCGGTTCAGGCCCATTAAACTTTAAGGACCAATGGTTCTGGCCTGTATCAGACTGGGAGGCAGGTGGACACTCACTGAGGGGCTTTTCTCCCCTTCCTGAGTGGCTTGAGCCAAAACCCACTGAAATCCATGGGTGGCTTTTCATTGACCTCAACAGGCTTTGGATCAAGCCCACAGCTCCTTTCCCTCCTCCCTCCACCAGCTGTTCCAGTTCCAAACCCCTCCATCAGCTTTATCGATGACCCTGTTTTGACCTGCCTGCCCACACAGCCTGACTGTTGCACGTCCATCTCTCACCACTCTTCCAGTTCTCTCCCCTGCTGCCCCCACAGGGCGGTTAATGCCCTCTGATGCTGGATTGAGGCAGACCGGTAATCCAGTCCTGCTCTCCACTCTCAGCTCTGCCAATTCATCTCACTTCTCACCAGCAACCCTCGTCTGTTTCAGAGCTGGCTCGGGCACCAAAATCTGCCAGTTCACCTAAAGCCTGATCTGAAATACCTGTTGCTATTCCAATCCAGGGAGAGCCACACAGCTCTGCATTGCAGCTGCATTAGGACTTGCGGCATTGCTGTCCTGTCTGCACTTCACCATGGTTTCAAAGTCGGATTTACTACTGGCTTCGATGCTGCTGCGTGGGCCACTTCCGTAAATGGAGACGGTTGTCTTCGTTTGATCAGACAGGCTTGAGGTTCAGTTTTTCTGGGCAGGAGATGTCACAGGGGTGGTTTATTAGAGCATGGGCACCAGGGACACCAGCGTTTGTTCCCAGGCAGACGCAAAGCTGACCCTAGTGTGCTTCTGAAGAGTCACTGCCCTGAGAAGACAGACTGAAAACCAGGAACCATTTGGCACGTGACAAACTAAGGCAAAACTGAATCGTTAGACTAGATATAATATATATATTCATTCAGCATTCATGGTAGCTGCTGCTTCGACATCCATGGGGAGGAAAGGGGAGTTTGTTCTCCACATCCCATTCAATCCTTGACCTCTCTGCCGATGGCGCTGCGGTTGTGTTGATGAGTTTGATGATTCTCTGGAAATTAGAATGTAGCCCCCAAAGTAATTCCACGTGGGCTGCTGAACAACCATTGGAATAAATCAGGAAAACTTTTGGCCACTAATCCTGACCGAGGCTGGATTTAAACAGGTGAGCTGAAAGCAAAAGATACCATATTCCATTAACATCCTGAGCCATCCAATCCTCCTCCGTAAAACTGAGTCATGCCATTTGTACTGAGGAGCTTGAGACCCCCAAGATGCTGCTGAAGAGGAAAAGAATGGTGGAAAAATAGGAAGGTGGGATTAAAAAAAACATTAAGGGATCAGCACATTAGGCTAGGCGGCTTTTTCTCATCTTCTTAAAATCCCTTGTGTTCTTGTGAAAGGCCACGTAGCAGGGAATACATTTTTGGGGCATGGATGGCTGGATTGATGGATGGATGAAAAGGTGATGTCGCATGGTTGGATGGGCAGAAGGATGTTGAGTGGATCAATGAATAATTAGATGGATGGAGATGAAGCATGACACTTTTCAGCCTTGTAGACAGGGAGCTTTTGTGTCTGTACATTTCACTCATTGCAAGCTGTTTTCCTTCTGCACACTGGTTAAGGAAGTTTACCTCTTGGGAGGTGAAAGATGTGGATTTGGAAAAATAAATGGCAGAGTTTAAAGAAGAAGGGTTGCATCCACTCATTTATCTTCTAATGAACTAAGCAGAGTTCTGTAAAAGCCTTTTCAGAGCATGAGAGCTAAGCCAGACAATTTCTTCATGACTCTGAGGAATCTCTTTGGAAAGGAAAGCTGTAACAGGGGTAGCTTCTAGGAGAGATGCAAACTGGGATGAATGAAACATACTATTTTCCTGCTGAGAAGTTTAATCTGGCTAAATCTATAGCACCATGATGCTGGCAGAAATCCATCAGAAACCTTCTTGGTTTAATTGAAAGTTTTGTTGAAATCAACATGGGCCTGCAGAACATTTTTTGATTTAGAGGAATCCACATTTTCAGATGGAAAAATGTTCTTTGGAAAATTTCTGACCAGTTCAATATGTTGGCTAAATAGGGGTCCCATTGGATGTCTTTCTAAACTATCTGCTCTAGTTCAGCCAGAAGATTTGGGCTTGATATAGGAATCAGCTGGTGAAGTTCTCTGGCCTGTGTTCTGTAGGAGGTCAGGCCAGATGATCACAATAGTCCTCTCTGGCCCCAACACCTATGAATCTATGAAGTCACTTAGAGTTTTGCCACCGATTTCCATGGTTGTATCTATGGTGATGTTTTTCTTTAAGACCTCCACTATTTCATTAGGGTGACATAACCCCCCAGGGATGGGAGCACTCATGCAACCTGGCTAAGGGCACTTTAAGCCCACAGGCCACATTTCTAAAAAGCACAGTGTTGAGTTCTTTTGAAAATCTAGCCACACGCATCCCAACGGGAGCTGCCAATTGTTGAGCCTGACAGAAAATCTAATCGTTACGTAGGTGCCTAACTGGGGACCGAACACTTGTTAAAATCTGCCCTTGTGTCTCCTAAACAGGCTCAGAACAAGTCTAGATGACACGGGCTTAAGCTGTGGGCGGGCGCTTTGGACACTGGGAAATTTAAAGCAAAACACTAGCCCAGCCACAGCCAGCGAGACCAGGAGGAGGCTCAGGGCAAGGGAATTGCACACAGCAGGGAGAACTGGGGAAGCTCAGCTAAAGCAGAACACAGCACTCTTGTAGCTCACAGCTGAATTCCTGTGGCCGAGGTCACAAGAGAGAACATTGCCAGAGGACCTCGAGCACTTCAGCGGTCCACACGCAGTTTAAAGGTAGAAAACCATTAGCCTCAGACGAGTTAAAAATTCACAGTCAAGGCAGAGGACAAGTAGCAATCAGGCCAAGTGGGTACTGTCTATACAGGATGGGCCAGTGTATTGCCTCTCCTGGACTTAATGGGACCAAGAAATGAAGCGTATTTGTTTGTGACAGTTATGGGGACGGGGCGATATTTATCACTGTAATTACAGTAAGAGGGACACCTGTGAACGGCATTCGGGCAGGGTATAGCTGGAATAGTTCTTATCAGCCGAGCCTTGAAACTAATAAGGTGCTACTGCTGCCACACTCTCTCTTTCTCACTCTTCCAGCACTGCAGAAAATGCCAGCTGTCAGGTGAGCTTATGTAGCAGACGGGATATGCTACAAAAGGCTGCAGTTTTGAAAGAAAGGGGGGGGGGGGGGAATCAAATTAAAGGTGCCATCCTATATATGTTGAAGAAAATGGAAAACTCCCTTTAAATGAAAAAGGTGCTGGATAAATGACGAAGGGCCAGATTTTCCACGGATGTAAACTGGCACAGCTTCATTACAGTCAATGCTGATGCACGTCAGCTGAGGATCTAGCCCTAAGAGGGGAAAAATTAAGAATTGCTTGCAGATACAGACAAGTTTTTCCCCCTTGCTGTGCTAATGCACCTCACTCCTCCCTCACTGTGCCCCCAACTGTTTTATAACTGGGCTCCCTCCACAGTGGTGACAATTCACCTTACTTCTGACCTGTAGCTCCTGTTCTGTTCCAGATCTGTCTTCCCCCGTTACAGCTCTGCCAGTTCACCTCGAAACTCTTTTGTATTTCAGTTTCCTCTAACGAGCAGAATCTGCTGGCCATGCCAGACTCTGTGTGTGATGGAAGAAGGGGGAGTTGGGAGGCAAAGAACATTTGCTGTGTAGCAATAGCTATAATAGACTAAACAAAACATGATATACATCTGCAGTCCAACTAACCCAGCTTCCAGAGATGGAGGGCTAGTGGAATTTATTGTTGTCTGCCTAATACAACGTGATGACATTTTTTTCCAAGATGGCAAGTTTTCTGTCCATCTCTGGTGAGCCTTTAGCACGGAAACTGCCTGAAAATTAGCATACAGGCCAGCAGTGTCACATCATAGAGTGCAGGGCTGTGAATTGTTTGGTAAAGAGGGATTTGTTCTCCACCCCAGGAGCTGTTTCATTCCTGTTATGTCAGTAGAAATTACACTGTCATGGAAAGAGGAGATTCCACAATGTATGTTTTTGTGCCAAAATATTTGTTACCAAAAATGGGGGGGCCCAAAATTTAAAGGGACAGGATCAGGTTAAAATAAAACATTGTTACAAGAATGTCCTTCCCTCTGTTAGTGCTGAACCTACCTTTAAACTGTTAAAGCAGAGGGAATTTTAGAAATCTGGTTTGCTTTTTACCCTTTAAGTTGTCCTCTTACCTTTTGCATTTCGCTCAGGTTCGTGAATCAAGACTGGGCAGTTTCAATTTCACGTCTAGCGCAGCCTTCAATAGTGGATGCTTACCACACTGTTTTGCAATTTATTACTTGGCTATCACCACCCCATATGTGGGATACTGAAAATAACCCCCCCGCCCCCCTTGTGTTTGCTTAGCTTTGATAAGTCGGCTCTGGGACTCAATTAGACTACTGAATCTAGGCTGGTCAGTTTCACTTCTTGGACCAAATTCATCCTTAGCATAATTCCACTAAGATTGATGGGAGTCACTCCAGCAGGAGTCACTGACTTTAACGATCTTATCATCAGTGTTGTGATATTGGGTGTTTTTCTTAAAGTCCCAACTCCTGCAGGCTGGGGATTACTTGAGAATCTCAACTTTCCTTTTTTTAAAAAAAGTAAATTTCATGCCCTGGTGATTTCAGAGAAAAATGTGAACCCAAAAACCAGAAGGCAAACTTAAAAAAAATCCAGATTTATTATATTTATCTATCTCGTGAGTTTTAAGATAATCTCATGGCTTTTGGGGGGCTCTGATTCCTGATTTTTGAATGTCTGGGGCTGGCATTGCTGCTCCAAGGGTAAATATAGGGCTCTTGTCTTTAGTCAGTTTCAAATTCAACATCTCATGAATATGCAGCTGAATATAGCTGCATTTGGGGTTCTAAAATATCATATTGTCTAGGTCTGGTCTTCGATGCTCAGCTGTGTTTAATAGACTTGCTCAGTGGCTGATGTTTATGTTGGGCTCCAATTTGTTAGCATACGCACCTTTTGAACATTGTGCACCGTATTGCTCTTTAATGCTAATACAAGCACATGGAGCCAGACTGTGGAAAGCCTTCAGTGCTTTACTGCCTTGCTTCCGTCTTAGCAAGATGTGCTTTGGCCCACTGAGCTCAGAGAATCTGGACTATTAGGCACCCAGGGGTGCATGCCTAGCACCATGAACTCCCTGCTCTGCTTCTGTCCAGAAATGTTGCTGGATCTCATTCTTTGCTGCAAATGGTTTCACACAGAAATTTTTTTTGCTGTGGTCCCTGACAACCCACCTCTACTCAGCAAAATATATAATCATGTGCTTAAGGTTAGGTGTATGCTTAAACCCCACTGACTTCAATGTAACCGAAGCACATTCTTAAAGCTGAGTATGTGCTTAAGCAAGTAATTAAATGCTTTACTGAATCGGGGCCTCTTTCCTTTCATGTTCTTCTAAAAAAGTGGAATTTTTGCTAGGCCTTTAAATGAAGTTTCTCTTTGAGCAGCTCTTGTATCAAGAGGTAAAGCAAGGAACTGGGAGTTAGGACTCCTGGGTTCTTTTTTTCATGTCTGCCACTGACTCACTATGTGAGCATGTGCAAATTGCTTGAGCTGTCTGCCTCAGTTTCCCCAGCTGCAGCATGGGGACAATAATGCGTTCCCTACTTAGTGGGAGGCTATGTGATATAAGGCCTAATTAATGTCTATGATGTGCTTTGCTTTGTAAGTCTCTTTCATTCGTGGATCTCATACCTATCACGGCATTACCTTAAGGATTCCAGCCAAGTGGTGTTTAAAAAAAAATAAATTATTGTTGCAGCTAATCCAGGCTGCAGTGCTCAACCAAAACAAACCAAGTGCCAGCTTGCTGGGTATCCCATGCACATGCACTCAGATGCTGTGGTGGGATACAGCTTGCACCAGGGTTGGGTAGAGTATGTGTAAGATGCAGCAAACGAGCTGCAGCAGTGACTCATTAAAAATCTCTCTCTATCTCCATACATACCCATCCCTCTATCTTTCTATCTTTGTTCTTATAATCACCAGGATATCTGTCTGTGGCTGGAATCTTTGAGGTAAGATCTACTACATGGGATGACAGTGGAAGTGGGTTGGTTTTCAGACCTAACAAGTATGAGAGCAACCCAATTAATGATGCTTTGCATTAGGAGGTAGCGTATTTCATCCGAGCATCTCAAAGAGCTTTGCAATCGTTCATGAAGCCTTACAACCCCTCGGTAGGGTAGATAAACGTTTGTGAGCCCTGTTTCGCAGAAAGTACAAAACAGGCACGAGGACTTACGTGAGCTGGCCATATTCACCCAGCAAGTGGGTGGCAAATTCAGGGACAGAGCCCAGGCTCCTGACTCCCGAGTCCCTCTGCTCTAACCACTAGCCACACATGGAAGTGGGGGATCAGGATTTTGAAGACCTGTGCACATATTTGTAGGTGACATTCAGGCCATGCACCATTCGAGCCCTTCTTTACTTGCGTGGTGCTTGGTCCTTGTGCTGACCCTCTGCACAGGGCTGACTTTCATCCGGATGTGCCCACAATGATCTGTAGCTAATTTATGCATTGGAAAGCCCCAGTGCACATGTCCATATAGGCGCGTAACTAGACTTGTGAATATACGGTACCCAGCGTTTAGACCTGAGCGAGCCAGGAAATACTGATAGGGCCACAGCTGCATTCCCCACCGGCTCTACTGTATGGGACAGTGCCACGAAACCCTCGGCTCTGCTGCTTGGCCGTTTGGAACCCCCTTTGCTTTTTGCCTGGAGCTGTGACTTCTGGCACTCAAAAGCATCTCTTGCATTTTGTTTGGCTCCTTGTCCCTCTAGCGAAGTGAGACCCATGACCGAGGGGCCTGCAGCAGCTGCTCATATCTGAAGAGCAGGAAGCAATGAGGTGGTGGCAGGTATCAGGGACACAGAGCCTAGTCCAGGACTAACGTAAGCAGGTGCAACGCTGCTGAAGAAAACAAACCCACCATTGTAGTTCAGATCCAGCTGAACAAGTCCACTGAGGCCACTATAGCTGTAATCATTTACCCCATGGCCCATAGACAAATTTACCCCATGGCCCATAGACAAATTCCACAGAGGAATGAATTTGGCCCATAGAGAAATTTTCAGGTCTTAAAATGTTATGGGCCGTTTTAAAAAAAGGTTTTATTTTAAAAAACCCTTGTTTTCATTTGGGCTTTAACGTTGCTCTGTTAACCCCTTTTCCACTGCCCGCCATTCGCTGGAGCTTTGGCATTTCAAAATGATGAAACTGGCACTTAGGGCAGCACCAACATGCTTTTACTCCCCTGGGTGCCAGGCCCACAGGTCAGAAGTCAGTCAGTGATGGACCTGGGCTAAGTCGGAGGGAAGATCTAGAATGGTTCTGCTGCCTCCAGCCTATATGTCACCACTGTTAAGATGCTCCTTGCAAACAAGGCCTTTTGCTCAGGGGTAACCGTCTGCGCCCTGTGCATATCCATCCTCATGTTCGTCAGCCGGGTCCATGTCATGCCAGGCCTTAAAGGGAGATGTTTTCTCTCTCTCTGCAAACAAGTCTGTAATGGGGCGCACAAGCATCTACACAAGACAGAATGGTTTAATGGGCCACTGAAAGCCAAATTAAGACACATAGAGCAGGAAATAGGCTTCCAGGGTGGGGCTTAGAAACAAAAAGCCCAGGCCAATTGGCGAGGAACAGGTAAAGATAGCAGATGTAGAGCTCTCAGGGTGGATGAGAAGGCTAGGTAGGGCCAAAGCTAAGACCAGGGAGCGGGAAAGACTGGTGCCTAGCAGATCTCCTGGTGGAAAGGGGAGAGTTTATGTTTATGTTGCTTCAGGCCGATTTTGGACATTGAGTAACCCGGCAGGGGTAGAACGGTGAGGACCTGGCTGGAGAGGCTAGCTAGAGGGACGTAGCTGGAAGGTGGGAGGAGCAGTGGAAGAGCAGCCGGGAAACAAGTTGCACTGCGCAATGTCTCAGTGCCGCATAGGTCTGTGTGTGTCCTCCATTCACACTTTGCGCTCGGGCTTGTCTCCTCACTTGGGTTTGCTTTTCAGTGGTGTTTCTTGAACCTTGCCCCTCTGGCTGCCTCGAGCCAGGAGACACGGTAACTAGCGCACTGTGCAGCACAGCTCCGCACTCAAGCCAGACAGGGACCGTCATGTTCAGCATTGGATCCCTGGGTTACCATAGGGTCGGTGACAGTTAGATGACACCATGTTAAGCAAAACAGTCTCTGTCTATGCTGAATGTTTAACCCTGTGTCACTTACCTCAAGGTCACGTTCTATCCCGATATGGTTTCCCGGGGCAGCCAGCCTTTTGAGCATGGTCTGTCTGCCTTTATTGTCAGAAACGCTCAATGGTTTCTTTCACAGATGGGATGGCTGCCTTCTTGGCAAACATACCTGGGACTGAACTGGGGACGTCCAGCAGCAAAATCATGAACTGCTTCAGCTTGAGTTAAAACCGCAGGCTCTGCAGGCTGGGGTGGACTGAAACTGACTCACGTCCCGTGTGGCTCGGGGACCCGCGCTTTGCAGTGGGTTACACTGACCCCAGAACAGGGCCATGTTATGTGTGTATAGCACTTTCTACATTAACAGATACATGGGTGGGTGGGTGGGTGGAGAGGGAGGGACTAATAAGGGTTTTATTGGCATGAGTCTAGGGTGGCCAGATTATTCAGTAGTTTTCAGCTCGTGCAGGTCATGCCCAAGGAGTTGGCAATCCAGGCAAAAATCGATTGGTGGGCAGCAGAGGAAAGCTTTGGTGGCCATTTAGCAATGCACTGCATGATATTCACCACTGCGTAAGTGGGATACAGTGAATAAACCCTGCCTCCTCGGCGAGTCTGCTGTAGAACTCTGCTCTTGCCAGTTAAAAGAGTTTTGACCTCTGAAATATTTCTTTACAGAACAGTCGGTTAAACTAAACCATGATAAAACTATGAGGAGTTCATTCTTGAAAGGCTTCTCATTCTTTCCTGGTCTGGAGGGAGCCACTTTCATCCCTAAACCCTTTCCATTCCCTGGCCTTTGCTGCAGAGATGCCCGTGGGCCGGGCTGCTGCCAGGACGTGAAGCTTTGCTGGGTTTGTATGTGATCAACCCCAGGGGGTTTATTTTTTAGGGCGTGCTTTTGTTGAAACATCAATTTTTTAAATTTACTACCGTCCCTGGGACTCTAGTGTTTCCAGTTCCAAGGAAGGCCGTCGAGGTGACTGCGGATAGCATTCCCTCCCTGCTTGCGAAGGCTGCCTTATGCTGTCTCGCTCAGGGTCAACGAGGTTAAGGACCCACAATTAATTTGCCAGGAGGCTTCTTTCCAAGTGAGGAGTCTGAGGGATCTCAGCGTGCATGCTGCTTGCATGGAGGCCGTGTGAGGGGTAGGGCGAGCACATGTTGTAGAAAGCATGCTAACCTGCGAGAGGGAAATCTGTGCAGCCCTGTGCATTTCGCAGGAGGCGGTGAGCATACTTTTCTGATTTGCAGATGGTGGAAGCATGTTGGCTTCCAAGTCATGTTGGGGACAGCACTGACCTGTGTCTTGGCTGATTTACTACTCAACAGCCTGTAAAGAGGAGAGAATAATGATGCAGTTTTCTGCAGGACCTCTCTTCCAATGAATGGCTTTAGCAAGGTTCTTCGCCTCTGTCTAATGACTGGAATCACTTTCCCTGTCTCATTGTTTGAATTTGCTAGGTTTCCTCTTTGTCTATCTGGATCCTGGGTATCTCCTCTCCTGTGTGTCTGGTCCATCCAAGGCCAGCTGAGACAAGGTGCTGAAAATCCTCATTAGGTACACAAGAGCCCTTTTTGGCAGCAAATCACATGACTCAGTTTGTACCATGTGGTTGGAAAGCTTATCAGCCATGCCTGACCAACCTGATTGCTTTCTATGAAGAGGTGACTGGCTCTGTGGATGTGAGGAAAGTGGTGGACGTGATATACCTTGACTTTAGCAAAGCTTTTGATACGGTCTCTCACAGTATTCTTATCAGCAAGTTAAAGAAGTATGGGTTGGATGAATGTACTATAAAATGGATAGAGAACTGGCTAGAGCATAGGGCTCAACGAGTAGTGATAAATGGCTCCATGTCTAGCTGGCAGCCGGTCACAAGCGGAGTGCCCCAGGGGTCGGTCCTGGGGACGGTTTTGTTCTACATCTTCATTAATGATCTAGAGGATGGGGTAGATTGCACCCTCAGCAAGTTTGCAGATGACACTAAGTTAGGGGGAGTGGTAGATACCCTGGAAGGTAGGGATAGGATACAGAAGGACCTAAACAAACTGGAGGATTGGGCCAAAAGAAATCTGATGATGTTCAATAAGGACAAGTGCAGAGTCCTGCACTTAGGACGGAAGAATCCCATGCACAGCTACAGACTGGGGACCGATGAGCTAGGCAGCAGTTCTGCAGAAAAGGACCTGGGGGTAACAGTGGATAAGAAGCTGGATATGAGTCAGCAGTGTGCCCTGGTTGCCAAGAAGGCTAATAGCATATTGGGCTGCATTAGTAGGAGCATTGCCAGCAGATCGCGGGAAGTGATTATTCCCCTCTATTCGGCATTGGTGAGGCCGCATTTGGAGTATTGTGTCCAGTTTTGGGCCCCCCACTACAGAAAGGATGTGGACAAGTTGGAGAGAATCCAGCAGAGGGCAACAAAAATTATTAGGGGGATGGAGTGCAAGACTTATGAGGCTGAAGGAACTAGGCTTGTTTAGTCTGCAGAAGAGAAGAATGAGGGGGGATTTGATAGCAGCCTTTAACTACCTAAAAGGGGATTCCAGCGAGGATGGAGCTAGGCTGTTCTCAGTGGTGGCAGATGACAGAACAAGGAGCAGTGGTCTCAAGTTGCAGTGGGGGAGGTCTAAGTTGGACATTAGGAAAAAGGTTTTCACTAGGAGGGTGGTGAAGCACTGGAGTGGGTTACCTAGGGAGGTGGTGGAATCTCCCTCTTTAGAGGTTTTTAAGCTGCGGCTTGACAAAACCCTCTCTGGGATTATTTAGCTGAGGTTAGTCGTGCTCTGAGCGGGGGGTTGGACTAGATAACCTCCTGAGGTCCCTTCCAACTCTATGATTCTAAGATTCTATGATTCTATGATCATCTGTTGAGAGTAACATGTCAGTGATGGGCATGTGCACCAAGCTGAAGATTATTTTCTCTGGCAGATATTGTTTGCCTGAGGCCACAGAATAAGAACATAGGAACAGCCATACTGGGTCAGACCAATGGTCCATCTATCCTGGCTCCTGACAGGGGCCAATACTAGGTGCTTCAAAGGGAATGAACAGAACATGGCAATTATCAAGTGATCCATCCCCAGCCATCCTATCCCAGTTTCTGGCAGTCATAGGCTTATGGACACCCAGAGCATAGAGTTGCATCCCTGCCCATCTTGACTAATAGCCATTGATGGACATCTCCTCCGTGAACTTATCTCATTCTTTTTAACCCAATTTTACTTTGAAATATTCTTATCAATTCTGCTCTGCTTTTGTTGTGAGGATCAGATACTGACCTAGTGAGTCTTCATCTATGATCAAATATTAGGCCCTAACCTACTTGCCAATGTTCTCTGAAGGCTGCATATGTCTGAGCCTTTGACCTTCTAGTTCAGGAACGTGATTTTCCTCAAGAGACCCCCCAACTGCGAATAATTGGAACAACTGTTTATGAGTTCAGCCCTGAAAGCTGCATTGGTGCCTTGGACTAGCCGGGCTTCGTTGGACCTTGATTCAGCCCTGAATATAGCAAGTACTGGACCTCCATCCAATTTAAGTTTCAATCCCTCTTATTTTTTCCAAGCCGATGGACTCGTCCCCACTCAGCGCTCAAAAGAGCATGAGGCTAGCAATCCTAGGCATCAGTTAAATATAGCCCTCTTCCACATGCCGTTGTGTTTGAGCCTGGTCCTTGGTACAGTTTATTTGTGGGCAGGCCATTCAGAGCAGGGTTATGACTCTGTGTATCTTGGCTGTGAGAAGAGCCCGTAATTAGCTCTCCGCTGGTCTGTTGTGTCTGCCGTTTGATGCCTTTGTAACTGGAGTGCGAGGACCTGAAAGGCCCCTGCAGCTTCATGCAGTTAGCAGCAGCTGGTGGGAAATGTTCTAATCCTTATTTAATAAAGGGGAGGAAAATGGGCAAAAAAATCCATGGCTTCAGGCTCATTCGGAATGATAATCAGGTGCCCCTTGTGGAGCTGAGGAGTTCGAATGGGAGGGGAGGTCCCAGTTATAAAGAGGATGTTGGTAATACACCCACCGCCTTACACACATACCAACATATAGGTGATAAGACCAGGTAAGCAAGTCTCATGCTCCAAGACATCGGCTGATCATCCTAGAGACCAGGAAGGAACCTCCCCTACCCCACGGACAGACAGCATCACCCAATTGGCCAGGTGTATTATGCGAGTTTCCCCTTCACTTAAAGGTCAGGTCACTGCCAGCATCACAAGACTGGACTTTGCCCCATGGTAGGGTGAAGCCCGTGTTTGTGTGCATTGCAGTCAACTGCCCAACGTTTACATCTCTCATTGCCTTCTGCCAGATGGAATCAGAACCCGTTGCTGTGTATCAAGGGCTCTTTTTTGCTCCTAGCTAACAAAGATTCTGCTTTAGCTCAGTTGGCAGAGGTCTGAGCTTGGGGAGCTCCAGAATCTTAGTCCGGGTGCTGTTGCTGCGAAGTTCTGAGCAGCCCCGGCGTGGAACAGCTGTGAAATGCTAGGTGGCCCTGTGGTTGTGCCGTGACTGTTCAGAGTAATTCCATGCACTTAAGAATTAGTGGGCAAAGGATTTATACTGGCCTCTTTCAAGCATAAAAAGCCAGGTCAGTGTTTGGAGCTGGGGCTTTCATGCTCAGAAAAACGGTTGATTCGTCACCAGTGAAAGTTTGTCTGTAGTCATAGTAACAAATAATAACAACTGCCTCAATAACTCAATAACTTTCTCAACCTTCGGTCTGAGGCTCTTGAAACACCGTAGATGTCAAGGCTCGCAACACAGCCCTGCGAAGCAGGTGTTATTTCCCCCATTTTACAGATGGAGAAAACGGTGCAGGGAAGGGGTTAAATAAATTACCCAGGAACACAGAGCGAGCCAGATGACAGAACCCAGCAGTCCTGATTTCCCAGGCTCCTCCTCTAAACCACCAGACAACACTCTCACCAGCATCAATAGACCTCACTCCTGGAATAAGTTAGCAAGGCACGGACACTGCAGCTGAAATGAGACGCTTCTTTGGGGCTGTGAACTCCGCAGTCACGTACATTGCCAAAGCGTCGGATAAACATTGACATTTCCTGTGTGTGTGTACGCTGCAGCTGGCAGCGACTGGAGAAATACCCCCTTCTCTTTGCACTAGCATTTGGCAATCAGAGCGGGGCAGGGGAAAGCTGAAATTCCTCCAAATTCCTGAGGTTCCCAGAAAGCAAACTGGGATCTCACAGAAATCCCAAATACGTGGGCCTGGGCTAGTGACAGCAGCTCCGTGTTGCGCTGGAGAGGGGGACCCTGTGTGGAAGCGAGGTGGCGGGAAGGATGAGAGGAAAAGGGTGGAGGAATCTGTGTCTGATCCCCCTGCAGAGGGACAGATGGTCTGCGGAGAGAATCCAAGGAGGAAATCTAGACCAGACAGGCAAAAGTTCAGGGCGAGCTGGCTGGCTGCCTAACCGGGTTCAGAGTGTGCTGCTTTGTCAGGGTGTTTGCGGAGATAAATGCGTCGTGCAGGGGGAATGAAATCCTGAGGCGTAAGCACTGCAGGGGCAGAGATGCTTCCCAGGAACTCTCTTCCCAGTCTGAGGGAATGGGGGACATTTCCGCTGGAATGGTCCCAGTGTTAGCTCTCCGGCTATTGCTGACTTGCATACAGAATTGCTCCCTCTGTCCTTTTGCGTTGAGGAGCCATCCATTCCCGATGCCTTTTTGCATCTAGCATGAGATATGATAAGGGGCGACATCTGCCCTCTGTCTTGGATCAAGATCCTTGCACACCCCTGATGTATCTCCCCAGATTGTCTCGTGCCGTGTCTGAATCTGTAGCCATCAACCGTGAGCAAATAGCTCGCAATAAGAAGACACCAGTGGCATTAAGAGCAGGACAAGTGACTTTAATCATCTGAGAAGGGCAGTAATTTCCCTGGAACACATGGGGCCTGATTCTCCTCTCACTTACCACATGGGCTTTGAGTGCAATGTATTGCCACTGACATCAGTGATTTACACCTGTGTGAGTGAAACCAGAAGCAGGCCCAAGGACACCTGTGCCCCTTGTTTTCTGCTCAGTTCTGGCGGCCAGCGTGGAGTGAGTTTGATGGGCCTTTGTCCATCTCTCAATGGGCAACTCTAGTTCACCCTAGTTAAGTAGTTTTCAACCTTTTTTCATTTGTGGACCCCCACAAAATTTCAAATGGAGGTGCAGATCCCTTTGGAAATTCAACCTGTGGTCTGCGGACCCCTACATAGAAGTGTTAGACTGAAAACTGGCTTAACAGAATTCAACTATAAATGTCCCATGTGCTTGGCCTGGCATTTGATGCAGCATGAGAAAGGGTGCCAAACCGTGGGCTTCTGTAGTAACGACAACATTTCCGGGTTTTGACCTGGAGCGGGGGTTATTCACATACTTTTGATTGCTTTTCTGGGATCTGAAACTTTATTTTCATAGTCATCTTTTGCAGACCCCTGAGACATAATCTGCGGCCCCCCAGGGATCCGCGGACCACAGGTTGAAAACCACTACCTTAGTTGGTATTAAATGGCCTTGGCAAAGTCATTACAGAGGCCAAGAGTCTGATTCTCCTCTTACTTATACTAGTTTTACTCTGGTCTACTCCACTGGCGTTTTTCCTGATTTACCTTGATGTGAGAGGAGAACTGGACCCCAAAGCCATGGAGACTTACTTAAATCACTGGAGTTGGTTCCCTTATTGAGAGATGAGAAGCTAGCGGGGCAGAATTTGCATGGATGAGGCAGTGCTGTTCCTGTGCTGAGAGTAAACTGGGGACATCAGACTCCAGGCCAGTCTATCTGGCTCCTTTCAGCAGCACTAAATCCATGCAACAAATTATTATTAATAATAATTAATCACTTCCCCTTGTCTGTGGTGTGTGTAGGGTTTCCATTTACCCAGGCTGCCCTTTGTGCATTATACCCCAGTGACTTACAGAGCTGTGTCTTTGAGAAGGCTCGGATGGAGGTGCAGAAAGGCAGGGGTAGAGGCTGGCAGAAGAGCCCTGCCTTGATTATAAATTGTTATTATGCAACAGAGCTTAAAAGTCATCAGCGCTGCTGATTGTTCAGGAAGCAGCTCAATGAGGCTGTGCCTGGGCCATGCACAGGCAATTCAGAGAGGAGAGTGAATAGGAGGAAGGAAAAGGAGACGCAGATGGCAACAGCCTTCACTGACCCTGACTCTCAGCAGGGGAGCAGCCAAAGCCTCAGGTGCATCTTAATCCCAAATTAACACCCTTTGCCTCCAGGCCTCCCATCTCGGCTGTGTGTAATTAGGAAACATGAGCGCTTGGTGTCTGTGTCTGGCTCCTGGCGTGCATGGGGGTGACGGATTAAGGATGGATAGAAGAGAACATCCTTGTGTGAATAGACATAGCATATTAAACTCCCTGGGGGAGCCTGCTGCTGGAGGTGGGTTCCTGCAGCTCACGTCCCCTGCTCTGGGTTCTGTTGACACATTGCAGGCCCCACCCCCAGTTCTGGGTTAAATCCTCAGATGAGGGTGGATGTGAGTAGAGCTGAGGGGGTGGGGTTTAGGACTCTTGGGTTCTGCTTGTGGCTCTGTTGTGTGATGTTGGATGAGTCATTTCCCCTCCCCATGCCTCAGTTTCACCATCTGTGGAATAGGGCTGACCATACTGCTTTCTGCCCAGCAGTGTGCGGCAGTGTTACTGTTTGCGGAGGGCTTTCAGTTCCTCTGGTGAAAGGTGTTAGCGTAAATGCAAAGTATTATTGCTAACAGCAGCTAGTGGGGGAACCCCTTCCCCAGCGCCCTGCTAGATCTGGAAAGGGGAAACCCTGCAGCTCCATGACATCATTAGCTCATTCCTCACGAACCTGCAATATACCGGAGGTGTCAGGGTGATGTTGGTGTGGTGTTGTCTTTGCTGAGCCGGGAAGATTCAGCCCTAGCAAAGTGGTTAAGATCTCGGACAGCTCGGCTGCCTGGGATCCTGACGACCATAATACTTGTGTGTAACACAGCGTGAGTGGACAGACAGATACTGATGTGGTTCCTCTCTAACCCCTTGTTTGAGAACTGCAAACTTATGGCAGTTGTGGCCTTGAGAAGGAATCTAACCTAGACCCTAGGATGTTCAGAGGGCATCTTATTATGCTGTAATTTCATTACCCCATGAGGCCACCCTGTGGCTTCTGCTAATTTTCCTCAGGGCCCCTTGTCTCCCGACTACTGAGCATCCTGCCCCTGGCCCCATGCCATTTCCACTAGGAAATGCAAAAAGCCACACAAATCAAGTCCTAGCTTTGAACTGGAAGCCACAGGAATTACTGGCTCTGATCGTCATGGAGACTGTCACCATGGAGCCGTTGCCATGGTGGTGTCTGTTCACAGTGGGAGAGAGAGGGAGATAGAGATATGCAAAATAATGTTTGAAAAAAGGAGGAAGAGAGGGGCAGTTAATATCCGTGGGGTTTTTTATCAGCCAGATATCAGTGAGGTTGGCAATTGCTCCATCAAAGCTTTCCCCAGCCCCAACTGTCCGTTTTTCTCATGTTCCTTATTTAAAACTCTGTTTAAATGTCAGCGTTTCATGGTAACTGTTAACAAAGGGGAATTACAGACTGGATCGGTGATGGGGTCCCCTGCCCCGGGCCAATGAACTCAGCACCCTTGTCTCTCGCAGAAAGCCCCACAGGATTTCTCGTGACCCCGGCAGGTCAGCACCTTGGTTTCACCCCTCCTCTGAAAGAAGGCACCTCTGGCAACACAGTGCCCTTAGCAGCATGCGGGGACACGGAGTCAGTGCGCTGTTTTCTTAACAGCAGAGAAAGTCCCTGCTCCTTTAGATGGGAGGCTGACACTTAGCGAGCAGGCTGTTGGTGTTGCAGGGGAAAGGAACTGGCCAAAGTTCCTCTCCTGGTCTGATCTAGGGAAGAGAGAAGCTAATTCCCCCTTGTTCTCTGAAGGCAGGGTCAGTTGCACTCTGTTTCCAATAAACCACAGTCAGATTTAATAAATAATCATTATCATCATGCTTTGTCCACCCAGGCTCCTGGCTCTCAGACCAACGTTACTTAATCACTCCTCCCAGCACCACCGGGAGGTTGGGAAGGATTCCTTTCCCACTTTTTAAAAGGATAATGAGACACAGAGAGGTGCGGTAAGTGGCCTACCCAAGGTCACACGGCAAGTCTGTGACAGAGTCAGGAAGACAATCTGGGAGTCCTGGTTCCCAGTCCTGTACTCTAGACTACTCTCACTCCCTACTGATCCAAGGCACTAAGATAAAGTGGGGAAGCCCTGAAAATTAAATTTAAAGGGACACTTACTCCCTCTCCCCCATGGCTTGGCATAGAGCATCTGAGCTCTTGAGTGAGCAGAAAGGCTTTACAGATGCATAGATCAGGTGATCTTCAGAAGCTCTGTTGTGATTTTAAAAAAGGGGAATTTAGACCACATTAAGCAGAGATGTGAATCTCACGGGTGGTTAAATAACCTTTGCCTGAGCAGTAACTGGATTGCTTCCAACCACATTCGATGTATCAGTCAGGCTCTTTTCCTGACCACAGAAAATATTCATGTGCATATGTAGAAAATATTCTTGTGCATATGTAGAAATGGCTAATTCTCCTGTTAGACCCGACTCTCCTTTTGCCTGGTGTTAGAGAAGTGGGTTGCACACACATGGCTGTTGCTGATGTGGTGCAGAGAGAAGTAGGTTTTCCAGGAATTACAAAGCAGTTCCTCAGCCACTCAACATGCAGATCATGTACAGCATGAGGTGCAAAATCACAGCTCCAGATGCTAGGCTGCTGGGAGCACGGACCTATTTCCCGTACAGTTTGTTGAGAGCAGAGATACTTGAGATCCAACAAGTCTGAGTCCAGGCCAGCCAATGAGCAATTAGGAACAGCTGGACTGCAGGAGGGGCCCCATTCAGAGTCTTCAGGGAACCCAGTTGTCATGAGTGCAAGCTGGGGAAATTTTACACGCAACAGCGCAGACTGATGGTCAGGAATAGCCTGGTAATATGGTCTGGGGTTTAGCGCACAAGACTGGGAGTCAGGAGACATGAACTGATGTCAATTGGCATTGGCAACAGTGAAAAAAATCAGGCCCTAGGGAACTGTTCTCACACTGCTGCTGAAATCAGTGGAAGGCATTATGTTGAGTTTAATGGGAGCTGGATTTGGCTCTGTGGTCCAGATCCGCAGTGGAAGTTACGAGCCTAACCACCTTCATGGATCAGGGCGTAAGCGCCTCCTACTAGCAACCACAGGAGCAGTCCCTGAATATGCTGAGTTGTTCATCCGAAAGAGAAACTCCTAAAATTAGTGGGCAGAGTTTCAGATGGAGGGAGGCGCACAACTGCACACTGAACGGGAACGATTATCGAGGTAGTAGTTGCAAATAAAATAGCTTGCATGGAAATGTGCCTTAATTAGCCATTTGCTGGGGCAGTTGCACTGTTTTCATGCATTTGTAGACCCACCTAGTGTGATAATGTGGCCCTTGGTCTCCCTGTGCCTGGGTTTCTCCATTTGTAACATGAGGAAAAACGATCAAGTATACCTCCCAGCGGGACATGAGGTTTCACTGAGCATTGTTTGTGAAATGCTTTGACAGCCTCAGATGAAAATGATTGTTATTAAAGCAACATAATTTTGTATATTTTATGCCATTTCAAATCTCTTGCTCTTGTAGGTCCCAGAGGTAGCCAAGCATTTTTAAAATGTTGTTTTACTTCTTATATACCATTTAATGCCAGATTTCCTCCATTCCTCACTTTGTACAACATGTTGGGCTGTGTGTGTCAAAGCCACCCAATTAACAGGGGAATATTAAGCCAAACTATGATGATTATTCCACCGTGAACTACAAAGATGCTGACACGCCACTCTAGGAAATGTATGTTGATCCTTCCATGCCTAAACCATTTAATAATATTGTAATACTTAATGCTAAGGGTTATTAATTTAATACTGATTATACCATGCAACCTTGCTTTCCCATAGTGCCTGTTACCCAAGAATCTCCATGAGCTTTATAAACATGAATTAATTAGTTAAGTCTCACACTACTCCGGTGAAACGGATGTCTATCATTTTAGCAATGGGGAAGCGAAGGCTCAGAGATGATTGTTGATGATTGCCGTTGTTATGACAGTTTATTTAGTCCTGACTCGTTGGTCCTTGCTGGCATGCATTTCCTATGCTTTTAAGCCTGCCACTTCAGCCTGCACACTCAGACAAATTGCAGGCAAATTGTGACTAATGCTCATCGCGGCATCTAGCTGAACGAGACCCAGTTGAGTCGTGATGTCTTCTGATACATAATGAAAGAATCTGGATGTTATTTCACATCACCGCTGTATTTTCCTATTCTTCTCCTCCATTTGTATTGCCCCAGTGTATCAATGCGGTCAGAGCGCCAATGTGTTGGACATTGTACTAACATGTGTAAAAACACAGTACTGGCCTTAAAGAGTTTCCAGCCTAAAACAAGACATAAGTGAGGTGGGATTAGGATTAGCCCATGTTCTTGGAAAAGGCTTCCACTATCTGAAGATAAGGAACACAGATAAAGAGCCAACTCTATTCAATTATATTTCCAACCAGGAGCTCTGCTTCCCGCACCAACAGAATACTAGTCAGCCAGTGGTTTTGTTTTCCTTTTCCCCCACCAAGAATGGCTGGGAGGGACTAGTTATGGAGACCTTGACCTGATGACACCAGCTGTGGAAGTAGCACTGGTATCTGCTTTACAGACCTCTTCCTACGGGAAGGGACCAAACTCTGCTACTCAAAGAATTCCTTTTGAGTTCTGAACCATATGGTCATGGTGGGGGAAAAAAGTTCGTCTTTCCAATGCTATTAAGGAAGGGGTCTATGGAGGGTCCACAAAAGGGTAAATGAGCTTGCACTAGGTGCTACATGATGGTGACTTGACTTTGGGTTTACTAACCAGTCAGTGAGCTTGGGTGAGGTCATCTTTGGAATTTACTGTGGCAATTTTCAGACGTTTTTGGCCCCTATTTTGTTTTCAGTTTTGTTTTGCCTCTTTGCACGCCCCCAAAATGTCATGTTTTTAAGCGATTTGTTCATGAAGACCCGCAGAACTGTGAGATTTTGCATGTTACAGCCAAGGCGACAGTTTAGATTATTTGGATGGATTCTTTGGCTTGAAGGAGCATTTTGAATTTCATTAGGGATGTTTCATCCACCTTGTCTTGGTCTCCTTGGTAGAGAGCTTGTGTGGGTAGAATCTGCGAAGCCAGCTCTGCATTGGAGCTCTTCAACATAGATTACCTTTGACTATTCCTCCTGAATTCATTCTCTTAATAAAAACAAGCAGTTATCTTTCCCATTTGCCTCTGCACCCTGAAATATAATTGCTACAACCACAACAGACTGTTAAAAGCCCAAGAAATCCAAGTCTAGCAGCCAAATTGAGTAATGTCAGCCCATCCTTGAGGTGTTGCAGGATAAATGACAAGCTCTGGTGTTTATTTCTGACTCTTGGTAATTATACTGGAGCTGAAATGCTAGTTCAGGGAAACTTCGGTGGCATTTCAGAAGTTGTCAGTCAGTGGCCAGAGTCCAAGGGCTGCAGAGTAAGTGAGAGGGTGAGCAATACGTTGCGTAGGCTGGGCTCCCACTCAGTCAGCTGCCCCAGGATGGGGCTTGAAACACAGCCCTGGATACAGCGACTACCAGAGCTGTAATCACTGCTGACTTTTCATAACGCACACGGTTACCCTCCTGGTGCACTTCCATCCATGTTGGGACGGTTTGGCTCTGCAGTTCCCTGCATCCTTTTTGCTGCTCTCACAGGTGCAGTAATGACTGAAGGATAAAGCCACCAACCCCGCTGGGCTTCAGGGATACCTTTAGTAGGTACAGCAGGAGCTGGACACAGTATCACACAATCCTACCAATGCACCTCCACCCTGACTCACAGCACCCCCTGCCACCCAAATCCTGCCTCCATCCACCACCCGCTTGGCCTGTGCACCCCTAATTCTTTCATGCAACACCACTTGAAAAGCCGGTCTCGGATTCACCCTGAGTAACCTCAGTGTGACCCAGTTGCACTTCCTGCTGCTCCAGTCTTGGGTTCCCACACGGATCTGCTGATGCACCTTAACACTGACCTGTTGCAGAGCCCGTCAGTCCTGGTGAACTTTTCTATTTTCTTATCCTTTTTATGCCATGGAGATGTGTCCACTCAGCACCTTGCTAAAACCACTGACCTAACTGTGGGGAAATCAAGTCCCCAGAGAGGGAAAGGCCAGTGTATTCACTCCACTCCCCAAAATCTACACGGTTCAATGTAGTTATCCCTCTTCCGCCTGGGATATAAAAATGGTTGTAGAGACCACAATGTCAGCAGAGGCCATGTGTGCTTCTCAGTGGCTTCCCCTAGGCCTAGGCCTGAAGCAAAATCCGGATTCCAAGCACCCTTAGACTTCAGGGCAGTTCTAGTTTTACTGGATGAAGAGCCCTGCATCCTTTCTCTCTATTGGGGGAGGGGGGGGAGGGCTGTGCTTTTGCACAGGGCAAGCTGCTGCTGAATGTTTAGGTCATGGCCTGTTTTCTCTTCTCTCATGACAGAAATAGGGCTGGAAGGGCATTAGGAGGAGCACAACATAGGGAAGCAAGCAGGGCACCTAGCCAGGAGATGACTGTACAGCCGTACGCTGCCTGATAATTAAGACCATGTTTTTTGGGTACCAGTGAAAACAAGTCATCTCTTCCTGTCCTGGACACTTATCTTTCTAGTTAGATTCCTCTGACCACATGAATTTGTCACATCCTGGAATGTCTAGGATGCTGCACATTCTTTTTGTCACAGAACAGCTGCCACTGATGTCTGAAGATACCTCGCTGTGCTCAGAAGCATGGCATGCACTCCAGGCACGGCAAGCACCTAGGGACACCATGGATCATAGGAATGGCACATGCTGCCTATCTATCTTGCTTCCTAACCACTCAGGGCCAGATTCTGTTCTCGCAGTAACATCGCAGTAACGCCACGGATCTCCGTGGAGTTATCCCAGGTTCACAGCACATTTGTATCACTGAGTGAATGAGTCTCACCCTCAGTCTATAGTGCACCAGGTTCTCTGCTCTTGTAACTCTATTGATGTCAGCAGAGAGGATGAAATCAGCAGAGAGTTTGCCCCTCAGACTTTATTACTTATGAGGAAGGGGGCCAAAAAAATGTTCAGTCAAAACCTATTCTTTCCCCTCAAGATACGGGCACAGCAAACTAGGACACCACAGCTGTGAGGATGATCAAGCAATTCCAGGGGGAGAAGGCTGAAGGACCGCTTGCAAGTTCATCGTTTCTAGTTTGTGGTTAAAACTCTTGAAAGCAGGCCTGGCTGGATTTCTCAATCCACTGACCGGACAGGAGGCTGCCCCGCAAATTCTGGTGGGAAGTCTCTGAATGGCCTACACAAACCAAACTTGTGCATGGCTAGTTCAGCTGATGAATGGGCCAGAAGAAACACCCCAGAACCAAACATCTCCAATGCCTGGAGTGTTTGAGGGCTACCATGGACTCAGTTCTAGTTACCTGCCTAGCAGAGTCTTGATCAGACCAAGCCCAGAGCTGTCTAACCCCCTGAAACAAAAACGTTTCCCTCTGGTGACCACTGAGGGCTTGATCCAAATCTCTTTCAGGTCCGTCGGAATCTTTCCATTGACCCCAGCTGGGTTGGATCAGGCGCTAATACTCTATCAAACCCATGAGCCCAACCACAGGCTAAAAGACGCTGTGTTCTCAGGAATGTGGGGACCTTTGAAAGGCTTCCCTTGAGAATGGAAAAGTCAAGCATTAAAGACTCTGATACAACCTTTTCCCCAAGCATTCCCCCACCCCTACAGCGGTGCTTTGGGGCCATCTCTCTGTTCCAAGCAGTTCCCTGGCAGGAAAGATCTTGGCCAATCCCATTTTATCTCATGACCAGCCTATTTGCGATGTGCTGGCATAGCAGAGGTCATAATGAATTTATCTCATGCTAAGGCGCCTGTCACATGCCGGCCCTTCGGGGGACAGTGGGGAGCTCCACAAGCTGGGAAGAGAGACATCACGTGTAACTTCTAATGGATTTTACTCCCTGATCTGTCCATCAGAGCAAGCAGCAGGCCGCACAGCGAGATCTTTCTGTAAGGGGAACTCCAGGATTGCTTCAATCCCTGCACCGTCTGTACTGAGAAATGGCTTCTGCTCATGCCACCGAGGTGCTTGGATCTTCTCCCCATCCTAACAGAACTCGCAGTGGTGTGCTAAATAACTCTGTGATTCACCTCACTGCTATGCAGAGGTGTAAGGCTCAGGACTGATGTGCAATGGCAGAGCGACGTAGGAAGACCAGGACTGGAATAGCAGGGGGCACTGCAGGTCAGGATGCAGTGGCATCATCAAGGATTGTGGTCCCCCTGTTTGTGAAACACCTCACGGTGCTGTACCTGACTCATCCTTGCCTCACGGTCCATCACTCACGACAGCTAAAAATGATTGATAACTGTTCAGCTTGTTCATCCTGCCTGTTCTGTATTCAGGTCTGGATACCAAGCGCCTGCGCTGGCATCTGGGCGTCACCCTTTCTTCTCGAATAAAATATCGACGTCACTTCATATCAAGTTCCCACGCCGAATACCCAGTCCAAGTCCCGCGCACATTTTCCCCTTGAATATATTTGCATTTATTCATATCCCACAGATTCTGGACCCAAAGTTTCCTCCCATACATGGTCCAAATATATTAAATCCTTTTAAAGGAGTGACAAAGATGGGGAACAAATGATAGGGGGCTCTCTCCACCGCCCAGCTTGGGCCATATAGCTAGTTTGGCTTTGAGACTGCCTTGCACAGTATCTGTAAGTTGATGTCTGCAGTTTAACAGCTGCGGTTGTTTCTTTGCTGCAAAAATAAACCCCTTCTTTCCGAGGGTTATTCTCTCCATCTCTTACACATGAGAGGAAACCGAGCGGAAAAATTGAATCCGGATGGGCAATAAGGGGATGATGCATGAAGGCGTAAGTCCAGAGAATAAAAATAGCAGAAAAATCTGCCTGAGAGCAGCCCTTTAATTATTTCTGTTCCTTGCACAGGCTTTTGCCATTGGCAGAGACTGGCAGGCTGGCATTCCTACAGGGCTTCCATATGCACTGCAATAAAGAGCTTGGCACCACATTGTTAAAGGAGAAAATAAGCCTCTTTTTTGGAAGCTGTTTCAAAGGGCTTGGTTGACGGATCAATTATGGGCAGAACCCCGTGGCACCCTGTGGGGAACGAAGAATCTGTGCTTGGACTGTGAGTCACCAGGACTTTGACCTGCCCGTTCCCTTTCATGGCAGTTGGGACTCTTTGATATTCATTTCTCAAGACATTCACATGGGAAGTTTTTGTGCTCGTGAAAAAGTCTGTGGATAGCGAAAGCTTCAGAAATACTGTTTGTACCAGGGTCTCTGCTGCAGGTGCTGATCTTGAAATCTCTCTGACTTCCCTCCTTCTCTTGGTAAAAGCTTCAATTCTCCGGTCAAGGCACAGATGTAATAAGCATATAGGTGCCAATCTCTCATCAGGAAGAATGATACCAATTGTCTGCGACCATCCCACTGGCTGAGGTAGGGTTGCCACCTGTCCGGGTTTCACCCAGACAGTCCAGTTTTTGGCTTCTGTATCCGGGCGCCATAGCTGAGGTGAGGATTGGGGCACATTGAAGAAGTAGCATGGGGCAGCTGGCACCACTATGTCCACATGTATTGTCTGTTCTGTGGCTCAACAGAGAACTTAATTTTCCAGCAGCATGAAATTCACTCTTGCCTATGACCCATCCATCCAAGCCTTCCTTTAAAACTCAGAAGATCCCCTCGATAGCCTGGTTAGAGCTAGCCGGCTGGGGAATGCAGGAAGGGTTTGTATCTGGTCTTCTCTGGCTAGCAGGACACGAACCAAGATCTATCAATAGCAGCAAACCGACCGTGACATTGCAGGAAGCCCAGGGTCAACGTGGATGTGGAAAGAGTTCCAAAGAGGCACCAACATAGTAATTGACAAGTTCAAATAAAGCTGTGGGCTGGATTCAGCTCTTTTTTAGTGACTTTCCAAATTGACCACAGCTCACTTCCCTCTTCCCACACAGCCTGGGCAACTCAGGCAGAGCAGAGCTGTATTTGTGGGAAGCAAAGGCTGATATTACAGCATTGTTCTGAGTTCTTATTCTTAAAAAAATAAAATTTAAAAAAAGAAATAGATTTACTATTCTGGCGCCCTTTGCGGGCATTAAAGAAAATTACATTTGTCTGACAACCTGAGACAACCTTGCTTCGCTTGGGGGTGAATGGCCTTCAGGGGTGATTCCTCCATCTGCAGAACGAAGTCAAGTTTCACAAGACCCTCTATGCAAAGACGGGTTTCAGCCGGGATAGTTTAACAAGCTCCTGTGGGAATAGGACCTGCACATAAAGGCTTGCTCCTTTCCGATTGAAGCCGATGGGAGTGGAGGGAGCTCACACATTGCAGGGTTGGAGTTGATGTTTGGAGAGGCACCTCTGTGCAATGCTGATGTGATGCAGATTTGTTCTCTGGACATATTTAGACCACATCATCAGTGTGCCTCTGTGTTCCTTACATTATCTTACATCCAGAATCCCTTTTGTTTACATTAATATAGACATTTATATTAATACTTACTTAACTCTTATATAGTGCTTTATATGCATAGATCTCAGAGCACTTGGCAAAGGATGATAAGACTTGTAAGCCCTTTTTTGCAGAGGGAGAAGTTGAGGCACATAGCAGGTCAGTGGTAGTTGCAGGGATAGAACCTGTGATTAGAGGTGGACAGGAGAGTAGAAATAATGTTTGGAGAAGCAACCAGGCCTTTGGCTTTATATCTGACGGGCACCCATTTTGATATACAGTATTTGATCTATATTTTGAGCTTCACCTATTACTACAAAGGCTAGGACTGTGCTGTTAAATTCTGAATCCAGATTTCAAATCCCTACTCCTCACCCACAAAAGTTTAGGGAGTTCAGATCCATGATTTTGGTTTGGCCTGTTATAGGAATAAAAGCCAGCTCTGAAATCCAGATCTCAATTCAAGAACAGATTCCGAACCTGTCACTTCTCCCCCTAATTTGGGGTATTTGGCTTTGGGTTCATCTCTGTGCTGGTAGGAAGAGATCTATCTAGCTACCTAGGTTGCAGAAAGAGACTGAGCAGCTGGGAGGGAGGGGAGAAGGGGGCCTGGGCTTGGTACAGTAGCTTTTGAAGTGCCCAGCAGATAGAATCATTCATTTTCTCTGTCAGTTCCCCCTCCATTGTGGGAGCAAGCAGAACCCAGCTGACTTCATCTCAACAGCAAGGGGCACTTACATTTTCTCTTTCCAGTTTTGTTGGATGAAACCGGATTCCAGGCTATCTTATGTAGTACCTAATGGTGATGAATAACTCAGGGCACGTCTTCAGTATTGGAAGTTTGGTTTGGGTCAGGAAGTAGATTTCTTTGCACCAAGCGATCAGGCAAATACTCTCTGCACAGCACTTCAATGGAACTACAACTCATCTCGCTGTTGCAGGGAACCAAAGCACACCCGGGCCTATATAGGGATGACAGGCACCCTGCTAAAAGAGACCAGACAAGGAAGGGAAAACAGATACTGGGCCTAGTACAATCCTGGTGCAAGAAGATGCAATGCCATTGACTTCAATGGATTTATACTGGTTTATCCTAGGCCAGCATACGGCCCATCATGTCCAAAATGGCTGGGAAGGATACGGTCAAACCACAAGACAGACATAGTTTGCATGAAAAGAGAGCATGCTGATAATACATGAGACTTTCTCTTGCTCATAAGTAACATCATATGGTTTGGTGGGGGGATAATAAACTCAAATAGGAATGGCTACAAGCATTACATCACACTTCCCAAATATGCAGCTAATTTATATTTAACAAGACAGTTATTGCACGTCAAGTAACTAGACTCCTTAATTCTAAAAAAAATACACATATTCTTTGAGGCTTAACAGCTATGTGAAAGCTTTCTTTATGAAAACCACATTTATGGCCGATTGGGAAGGGCTGTATGTCATAGATAAAAAAAATCTGGTTCAAAACCAACTATGTAAAAGATAAACAATCTACCCCATAGTTGTTAAACCTCAGAAAATAAAGGCCAGTTCTTCAGCTCGTGTAAGTCAGCAGACCTCCGTGGAGTGAGGAACTGGACCTAATTTAAGGGAGGGATAGTTGTCTATTGTTTAAAACAGGTGGTTAGAAATCCAGGACTATATTGTCAGCTGGTGCAGAGTAGACATAGCTCTACTGAAACCGGTGGAGCTGCATTAATTCACACAATCTGAAGATTCCTTAGTCTATTGATTTCAATGGAAGTTTGGAGCCTAAATAGAAGTTAGGTGTCTCAGCTGCTTCGTTGATTCCACGCTGAGTTTTTTGAAGATGGTAAGGCTATACTGATTTACACCAACTGAGAATCAGACTGCAGGACTCCTGGGTTCTTTTCCTGGCTGCACCACAAATTCTCAAATCATGTAATCCAGAATTTCCCAGCTTGCTCTCTACAATGGAATGCTTCAGATTTTGGGAAGAGAGAGGTCTCTAAGCAGGGAGGGTCAGACCGATACAGGCCCAAGAAGCTTGATGCAATAGCGCGGGGGGACTGACTTGAAGGATTCAAAGAGGGGGATGATGTGGTCAGAAGGGCAGACAAGGCAAGTGATCTCAGCGGCTGTATTTTGTAGCAACTGGAGGTGGCAGTGTGGGTGTGAAGGGGGCCCAGAGAGGAGAAAGTGACCATAAGAGGAAGGGAGGAGATGCGGGTCTTGATGAGAGTTTGAGCAGCGAGACCATAGAATGAAGGTTGGTTCTTAGAAAGGTTGTGAAGGAAGAAACTGTAAGATTTTGATGCCATGCAGAGCGGCGAGGGAAGGGTAATTCTCATTGGGTATTTAGCAACCTTAACACAGAGCACAGCGGGAACCTGTGAGATGCTAGTTCAAATCCTGGTCAGAGGAGACTGAAAAAGTAACTTCCTCATGCTGGCCCTTTAGTGGCTTGTGTGACACACGCAGCTGGTCTCAGCCCCATTCTGAGTGACTCTGCAGGGAGGCAGTGTTGCTCAGTGAGCTGGGCACTTGTTTGAGAGCCAGGAAAACTGAGTGCTGTTCCCACCGGTGACCTTGGGCAAGTCATTTCCACCCTCTGTGCCCCCGTTTCCCCTCCCACTCTTTTTCCTGGCCTAGAATATAAACTCTTCAAGGCAGGGACGGCCTCTTACCAAGTGTCTGCACAGTGCTAATCACAAAGGAGCCCCAATCTCATCTGGGGCCTCGAAGTGCTCCTGTTATACAAATAATAACCCCGTATCCAAATGCCCTGCCGCTGCTAGCACTAAGAGCCATGCTTGCTGGCGAGCTGAGCATTCACCGTGCCTGGACTCTGCCCTTGCCGGGGTCTTTCCAGAGCAGGTGTGAAGTGGACTGGGGGTGTGTGTGTGTGTGTGTGTGTGTGTGTGAGGCAAGCATGCGTTGATGCTGCCCCTGCTGCCTCTCTTCTAGTGAGGAATAGAAGCCTTTAATCTCAAGGTCTGTCACTCCAGCACCTCCCGCCAGCACCAAAACCCTTTGCAAAGAAAGGCCAGGTGCTCCCAGGATGCCTCTGGGGCCCCAGCTTGCTGGAGGGATGAGATCCGGCTTCAGTGAGGCAGCGTTATTTTTCTGCTTGTAGATTTTTGCATTGAAACTGGAGCAGAGCACAAGCCTCAGCATTCAGATCCAGGGCCTTCAACACCCAATCTCTCAAGCTGTTCACATCCAAGTTGTTGGTTCAGCCGTTTATGGGGCTGTGATGGGATCTTGGGTTCTCCGGAGCAGCCTGGAGAGTCAGAGCAATTCTGCTGACTCAGCTGGCATCCAAGTCAGGGTGGGTCTCAGGAGGGTAAAAAATGGGGGAAAGAAAGAGAGGAAATGGGGTGAGACCGGAGGGCTTGCACAGAAAAATCCCGACAATCAGCTAACTCCAGAGTGAGTCCAGGCTAAGCTTCCCTCAGGACGTGAGGAACTAGGTGATTCAGACCTCTGACAACATGCACTTAATATTCAATCACAACAAGTCATGTGGTCTGTCCCATGACTGCGTGAACTCCCCATGTGCTGAACACCCTAAGGCAATAAAAACCTTTCACAAACCCTTCTAAAAGCACTGGTGCATTGATTACTAGGAGATCATATTAAATAGACCAATTTGTGTCTCCTCCCCCTAGGGAAGCAGGCCCACCACTTTCCACGATCTTTATGAAACTTAAAACAGTCACATAACCTGAAAGCCAGGATGGCAGATGGGACCTCCCCCGTCCCCTCCCAGCACAGAGCCATAACATCATCGTGATTATTGATGTATTTATTTATATTTCAGTAGTACCCAGAGGCTCCAATTGTGGATCAGGGCCCATCATGTTAGGTGCTGTACACATCATTAAAAAAAAAAAGACGGTCCTCTCCACAAAGACCTTACAGTCTTGGCGTACAATGGGTGTTAATTCTCCTTCAAAGCAACTTTCTGTGCTACATTTAAAGTTCTTGGAGGATGGTGTTGGATTGCAATGACCTTACAGGATAGCTAAGAAATAGGGTTGGGATTTTCAAGCTGCCTAAGGGATTCAGACACCCAGTTCCCCACTAAAAATCAATGGGAGTTCCCCATTTAAAAAAAATCAACAGGAAATGGGAGTCCTGCTCCTCCTTAAAAATCTTAATCCAGACATGGAGATTTAAAAAAGCAGCCTTGCTGGATGTCATAAAGATCAGAAACTAACTGGTGGAAGCCTGGGAGACACAGCACAACAGAACTCGATTGGCTCATGCAGTCTTCTCTTAAGGTTAATTGAGAGGAAGAATAGTCCAGTGGTAAGGATGGTCCAGTGCTCCCCTGGAACCTGGGAAAACTGTCTTCAGCTCCTTGCTCCGCCGCAGACTTCCTGGGCAAGTCACTAAGGATGTGCCTATCCTGCAAAGGACAAAAACTGGTGCTGAGTCTCAGAGCGTGTGTCAATTGACTCAAGTTGCATGGCTAAAAGCAGCAGTGTAGACTTTCCCGCCTGGGCCAAAACCTGCCGAGGGGGAGGTTCTTGGAGCCTGGGCACCAGCCAAAGCGGGACCATCTATGCTGCTGTGTGAACCGGAGTCAATTGAGCCAGGCTCTGAGACTCGCTGCTGCAGGGTGGAGGTACCCTCAGCGTCTCAGCTCCCTATCTCTAAAATAGGGATAACCGTAGCCAGGCGCACACCCACCTCACAGGCTTCCAGGGTTTTCAGTAGCATTTGACAGTGCTCAGCACCTGTCAGGATTGGGCCCAAGTATGTAATATGGCGGGACTGTCATTGGGACAGGCGTAGTGTGCAGGGTGGAGTTCACACAGTCACATGCTACATCACGTGACTGGTGTTGTCAGTGACTATTGGTATATGCTCTACGTTTTCTGACTCATCTGGTTCCTCACAACACCCCGAGGGAGATTTCTGATAGATGCTAGGAGAGATGTTCTCTCCTGAAGCCAGTGAGTATTGGATTGGAGATCGCCTTGAAAGCTCAGGACAGAACTGGCATGCTAGAGATCAGCGTCTGGCCTTCGCTTTGATTTCTTGACTCTGTGGGGCGGGAGTCTCCAATCTCTGTTCCATTTGGATTACACGGCAGAATGTCAGCCACCTTGTAACAGTGTCAGATGGGGACCGTGCTCACCTGTAGAAGGTACTATTCGTTTATTTCCCATGGAAGAATGTTGAGTGTGGATAAGTACTGAGTTTTCTCTGCTACTTGTATTACTTCTGATTTAAAGAGCCAGAGAGATGGGCTGAATCACCCCATGTGACCTCTGAAGGTCCCTTCCAGCCCTATATTTCTATCATTCTATGAGTAAAGCCAAACTCCCTTCCCAAACTCGGTGGAAGTTTGGATCTGGCTCCAAATTTTGCAACGGTGCCCTATCAGTCATTTTTTATTTGTCCTTCATGTTGCTAGCAATGTGTCCCTGGGTGGCTCTTCATCATTTAAAACAACAAGAGCCTTCAGAGAATAGATTTTGTTGCCTGATCTACTGATGCCCTTGCGATTCCCTCCTGGTTCCTTTTGGGTTGTGTGTGTCATGTCCTTGGCTGTAATAAAGCCACATCAATCAGTGTTTCCTCCCCAGCCCTTTTACCTGGCACGTGCGCACTGCTGGAGGTTTTAAAACGCAGAACGTAACATTTCATGTCGTACACAGGCAGCCCACAGGCTTCAGAGAGTCTCTACAGTGGACTCTGCCTTGCAAGCGTTTGGTACACAAGATCGCTGCGAAGTTTATCGCATTTCCAGGTGCTTGTTGAAGGAAGTGGCTGTCCAGCTGTGGACATGCTGCCCCAGCAAGCTGCTTTTCAAGGGAAGGCTTCTGCGTTATTGCACTTGCAGTTGGAGTCTTGCCTAAGAGAAAAGTGGATTTATCCCAAAGGTCTTGAGCGGGGGATGCCTTATGCAAATGGACTGGGCTGATGTCATTGGAATGTTTCCCATAGTGGTGGAGGCCTGAATCCTATGGCCTTTTACTGTCACCACCACCCAAGAAATGGAAAGGAAACAGACCCTATAAGCATTGAATGGATCTCTTCTTCAGGCACAGCCAAGGCATGAAGTGTAAATCTCACAGGTGTGTGGGAGTGAGTAGATTGAGATGGTAACAGAACCAAGATATGCTCACCTGGGGCTAAAGGTTTGCTGAGGTTTAGAAGATGCAAGCCAACATGCGGGTGCTCTTGAAGCATCATTACAGCCTGGGGTCCAGTTTCACCAGGGCTGTAAGCAGGCACCGTTCATATTGATTGTCAGTGGGAGGTGTGCCCATGTTCCCCAGCTGTGAATTTGCCCTTTAGGGTCTGATTCTCATGTCATTCATGCTGGTGTAACTTAACAGTTACTTCCGATTTACACGGGTGGTAACGAGATCAGAAGAAGACTCAGCAGGCGGTGACTTCACTGCACGTTGCTCTAGCACAATCCAGCCCAGTTACTTGTTAGTGACATGATGGGGGATCATCGTCAACTTCCTCCCCTCTGTCCCATATTTTTCATTGGCCCAGGAGCAAAATCCATCCCAGATAATGCAGGATCCTAGAAATGGACTTCTCTCAAAATATGGATCCTGTGCGCAGGAAACCCCTGGCTGGGTGGTGTGAACTTGAGCCTGCCTCCTTTGCCTTATTGAGTCTTTTCACCTTTGCCTTTCAAGGGCTGTTTGGCTTCTCTGCCCATCCTCTGTGTCTAGGCAACCCGCTGATTCTTCCGTTTTGCTATTCTGATTACAGGGCGACCATAGATGAAGTGGAAACAGATGTGGTGGAGATAGAAGCAAAGCTTGACAAGGTAAGATGGACAAGCTGAGGGAGTGGATTTGGGGGAGTTGAGGTGGAGTCTTTGGTTTAGGAACATGGCCCCATCAGTGTGTTCTGCGCACAGGGCCCTTGCTCGGACTGTCAGGAAGTTACTGGCCTAGTGTATATGATCATGTTTCCCTCAATCATAGATAAGGGAGTTGGTTGCACCTTTTTAGCACAAGCAGCTGGGCTTGTTTCTGACGTGTGGTCCGACGGCTAGGACGTGGTGTTGCATTGGGCCTCAGGAGACCTGGATTCCATTCCCAGCTCTGTCACCATGAGCAAGTCATTTTGCTTCTTTGTGCCTCGGTTTCCTCTCCCACTCTGTGTTTGTCTGGGCTACTTAGACGGTAAGCTCTTTGGAGCAGAAATGTTTCTCACTTGGCGTCTGCACAGCACCTAGCACACTGTGGCCATGGCCTCCAGTCAGGCCTCGAAGAGCCATTGTAACAGAAATAAAGGTGCAGTGTTCAATCCCTGATAAAGATTATGATGTCCATAGGTATGCGGCCTTGGTTGTTTACAATAGCTCGCGGTAACTCAGAGCTGGGGTTCACAGAAGGGAGGGCGTGTGAAATTCAGCTGGGAATGGTTTTAACAATGTCCTGTTGAAGCTGTTTCTATTGTGATAAGCTTAAAAACCATTTGCTATCTTAACAATCACCTGAAATAATTCCCCTTTTGGGAGGATGTCTGGTTCATTGGTTAGAGGGCCACTGATGAGGTTCAGGATTCCTTAGTTCTACTGGAATCTCTGGGAGAGTATCTCTCTGCAAAGATAGCTTCTCTGCGCCTTTCCTCATCAGCAAAATAAAGACAACACCTGCCCCACACTGACTTTCTGAAGCTTAATTAATGTTTTTAAAGTGCTTTAAAGTTCTTGGATGAAAGGTGCTATAGAAATGCAAATGATTATTATACTGTAATGAAAATCAAGTGTATGTGCACCACTGGCCTCTACTGGATAGAATTAGAACTGAATTGAAGCCAGATTCCCTGAAGTCCCGGGATGGCATCTTCAGCACAAGACCGTCTTTCTCCATTAGAAGTGTGAATCTGAACCCTGCTACTGTACCAGTTTTCCTCTCTCCTGTTGTGTGCACGTGCTTGATTGTTATTGTAGGGTGGTGCATGAGTGCTGAGCGTGACGTGGTTGATCTGTTTAGTGTAGGGCTTCTCCTGACGGCTGGGCTGTGCCCAGAGTGGATTTTCTTATTGTATGTTTTTCTGAATGCCGGGACTCTCCTTTTAGACAACATAGTGCTGAATCAAGTGCTGAACACCCCCCCCATCCCCCCCAAAAAAATTTCAAAAAACAAAAAGTTCCATGGATGTCGCAAAAAGATGTAGAAAAAGCAACAAGGCAGGTAATATTCCATGCTTTATGACATTGACCGTGTCCTTTTAAAGTTTCCAAATCTTTGTCTGGCTGTACTACTGCATGATTTGAGGAGGTCTCTGGCAGCAGCTATTGAGGCAAAACCCTCCATCAGCCAGAATATCATTTGTAATATCCATGAGTTTTAGAGTGGGGTGGGGGAAGAGTTGAAACAGGCTTGGATCCAAGTCAAGAGACTTATTGACAGAAGGTCATGTTTCCTTCCCCCTCCCCTCCCGAATGACTGAGACATCAGCCAGATTGGAGCAGACAGGACAGAAATGTGGTGGAGGAACCAGCAAAGTTGCTGGAATTTAGCAGGGAGATTGTGGCTAGAAGGAGAGAGAACTTCTGCGTCAGACTAAGAGGTTGGCTTTGTTGAAGCCACAAGCTCTAAGAAATTGGTGGCCTATGGGAAATAAATAGGGGGTACTAGCCTTGTTCCTACTGGACAGGTGCCTGCATAAGATAACTAGCCTCCTTACTGGAAGGTGAAAAGAAGCCTGAACTATCTGCTGGCCTTAGAGCTGGTCCCTCTGTGGTAGGATTGGGGCATTTTGGCTGTACAGTATTGGGGAAGCTTATTTTGATTATTCTGTTAGTGCCATTACTGTGGCTAGTCTGTGGCTAAAGGACATTGGTTTCCAAGCCTGTCAATCCAGAACCCTTCGTTAGCACGAAGGTCAGACCCAGAATTCTATAAACAATTATTCAGCACTCACAACTACATGACGTGGAGAAAGGCCCCATAAATACATTTCCAATAGATTTAATAAGACAGCTAATCAGTGAGAGCACTTTCGGGCAGGGACTGTCTTAAAGCTATGGTCTCGTGTAATTTGGGCCCTGCCCAGATGGTAGCAATGGGCTGATTTTCAAGTTCCTTCCATTTGGAACGACAGTTTTCATGAGATCAGTGTCATTTTCACATTGTTTCCACTGTCTGGGACTAAAATCTCAGGGGATGGCTCTTCATGTGAAATTTTGGCTGTGTCACAATCAGAAATAGGTGCAGAACCAAAAAAAGTAAAAGGAGTTTGGATCCAGCAATTTGAAGCTGAAGGCCCCCATTGAAATTCAAAGCGGTTACATCTTCTCACCATAGTGTTTGAGTGTTTTACAATCCTTAGTGGATTTATTCTCAACATATCTGTACAGAACAGTGGCCACGGGCCAATTAAACAACTTTGCCCAAGGTAACACCAGAAATCTATGTCTGAACTAGGAGCTGGATCCAGGTCTTCTCAGCCCTTGTCCTGTGCTCCATCCACTAGGCAATCCTTCCTTTTTTGGGAATACTTGTGAAATAAGGTGCTATTCAGTGCAAGTAAGGGTGCCAGGATCTCTCTCTTAAGATTTATAACTGAACTCTTTGCTCTTCCTGTGGTTTGGTGGATTTCTCAGTCTTTAATTGCTTTCTACAGTTAAAGGTAGAAACACACTTATTTCTAAACTGTGCAAATACAGCTGCTGCCTTCACTCTGATCTCAAGTTTGCCTCCAGCTGTTGCAGACTATTTCCTATCAATGGTGCCCAAGTTTTCTAATGTTTCAGGAGCCTTTCCGAAGCTAGGAAATGTGATTTCAGAGTGTGCTTGTGCTGAATGGCCCTCAGCTACTAGGAACACAGCCTTGGCCGTGTGCACGAGGAGGTATTTTAAAAACCGCCACGTTGCAGAATAAGCTGGATTTCCTTTCCACAGGATCTGTCCAACGCGCCTGGTGTCCGTCTGGGCTCCAGATGCGACAGGAGCTACATCGGTTTGTTTTCTTTCTTTGGGGTTGGATGGAACAGTACAAATATTCTGCTAGCACCCAGTCCTGTTCTGCCAGATTATGTGAACAAGAGAGAAAGGAGGAGTGTGAGAACTGTATTCAGCTAAATACTCTGCTAACACAGCTGGGGATGATCTACTCATCCCATGGACTGTGGCTAGAACTGCTCAAATTGATCAAAAATGTCTTTACAGTCATTGAAATGGAATATTTGTGTTCCCCCCTCCCACCCTCCCCATGAAAAATTGCTCATTTTCAATTGAAACGATTAGTTTCCAAACACTTTTGGATGTCAAAAGTCAACATTTTTCATTTTGTTCAAAAAACAAAAACAAACCAACCAAGCCCACTCAGTGACAAGTTTTGAACAAAACCATTTTTTTTTGTCCTTGTTTCTTTCGGAGTGTGTGCAAAGACAGTATTCCGACTCGAAGTACGTTTAAATGAACGCTGAAATCAGCAGACAGGCGGTTTCTAGAGAGGCTCGTGTTTTCTGGACACTTTCCGTGTGGTCATTACTAAATTAGCGATCGCAGACTCAGCGGATTGCAATGGGAAGCCACCTAGCCCAGCTCGTGAGTTTTACAGCACTCGGTGGAAAACAAAGAAGTGGGCCTCACTCTGCCGTCAGACCAATGGCAGTCTGTACTAACTTCAGTGGCATGGTAACAGTGTGTAATGTTGTCAGTAAGAGGAGACTCAGACCCCTTGCGTGCAGCCCTCTTAAGTGAGATATACCCACTTCTCTGGCTGCTAACATCCCTCGTTAGAGCGAGGACCCGCCGAATGCACTGAGTGAAAACACCTGTGCTATCTAGCATCCCGAGCAGCTCAGGGGTAAATACCCTAATTGCCTTCAGCTGTTCAGCACACAGAGGTACTGTTTCCCTGGGCTGCAGGAGCACCTGAGACAGTGACTAACAGTTCACTAGAGTCCCTCTGATTTTCCAGCGAGCTGCTCGCTGACCCTGCATCCGTTACACAGCTTAAATGCAGATCCATTAGATCAGATAAATGCTTGTATAACAAGTCGGGCGGCTAAATGCCGCCACTTCTGTCCTTGCTTTTCTTCATCCCACACCCACCCAGGGAAATCCAGAGAGAACATACGGAGCAAATCACCCCGCAAACAACTCGCACACCTGCAGCTGAGTTCAGAAATCCCCACTGAATCGTTTTAACCAATCATTTTGACCGCACACGTTGGCTGCAACCCATTCACTTCAGCCCCTCCTCTCCTGCCCCAGGCCAATGGGCAGGTGCATTTTACCACTGCACCATCAGGCCCACATTTGTGTCTCAGTTTCCCTACTAAAGACAGTCTGCCCCAGGCTGGTGGAGTGATCTGGCCAGACCAAAAATCCTCTCCGTCCAGAGCAAGGGAAGTGCAAAGTCCTTTCACCCTCCTTGGGCATACCCTCGGCTAGGGTCTGTGCAGTCATTAAATCCATCCCCCATGGTTGCAGTGGGCGTCCTCTTCCCTTTGACCAGGGGTCAAGACTCTACTTCCCATTCAATCCTTCCCCGCAGTGGCAGGGTTTCCATATCACCTCTCTAGGTAGCGTCACACTGGGGCCCTCTGATTCTCCAGCCTTGGGATGCTAATACGGGGAGCCGCTTCACTGCCTCCCGGGCCACGTCCTCCAAGGCCTGCCTCCCACTAGGGCTTCCTCTGATCTCTTGAGCCATGCACCTGTCCGCAGGGAAACCTCCCACCCTTAGCTCAGACCGCAACACATCACCACCCTCCCCCAAGACGCGCCCTGGCGGCAAGCTTTTATCTCCTGCTCCCTCCTTCCCAGCAGGTCTCACTGTAGCCTGCAGTCAGCTGATCTGGGAGGTAAACCAGGCACAGGTGAGAGCTCCTCTGAATGGTTCAGCTTACTCTGTGACAGCTGGTGTAAGGCAGTCCAGCAATTTGGGCATTCCCTCTCTTGGGGGGCCGCAGAGAGTGGATTGGGCATGGATGCTCTCCTTCCCCTCCTGAGCAGCAGCAGCATGGCCCCCCCATGGCCATGCCCTGCTCTCCCCCAGCCCTCCCAGAGTCTTGTAGGATTGTGGGGCCAGGTGGCTGTAGTTGCCGCAGCTCCTGTCTCTGCTGCAGACTCAGGCAGGTATCGTGGCTTTGGTTCCAGCCAGCCCCAGTTCCCAAGCGTTTCTTCGCAGTCAGGGGAACGTGAAACGGAAGGGCCAGATCCTCATCTGGTGCAAATCCACTGCAGACAATGGAGTGACACCGATTTACTCCAGCTCAGGGTATGGCCTAGAAGTGTTTTCTTAAATGACAGTTGGGGTTTTGACGTCCCTCCCTGATTCAGTCATGTGGTGATTGTTTCTGTCTGGATTCAACTTTTCAGACTAGTAATCATCCGGGCTACAATGTGCAAGACTCTCTGGGTTCGTGGACTGTAACCCATGCTGTGACGGTGTTTCTCTGTCACCCACTAGTGGCTGATCATTAAACTACAATAATGCAGCCGCTTCCTGCACAGATGCTATGCTAGCCCGACAAGTGGCAGTGGGGGGTTTTCACTCTGACGGTCATGAGTTCAAACCTCAGCGTTAGCCCTGCAGATCAGAATAAACCTACCGTGGTAAATTTTATTTGCAAATCAGGTTTTTTAAAAAAAAACTCTTTGGCCAGCCCTATATGACAGTCCCCACTCACATCTTTCCCTCTCTCTGCAGCTGGTGAAGCTATGCAGTGGCATGATTGAGGCTGGGAAAGCCTACATCACCACCAACAAGCACTTTGTCGGTGGGATCCGAGACCTGTCCCAGCAATGCAAGAAGGACGAAATGATTTCGGTGAGTTGCCTTGGGGGACCGGGCATCAGACGCTTCGAGGGGTTAAACTTTCCAGCAAGACACTGGAGCGTTATATGCAGGAGGAAGACTGCTGGGAATTCTCTCTAAACCAAGCAAATCAAAATGTTTCCGTGGAATAGGCAGACCCCCATGATGCTAGGCAGGTGTTTTGCAATATGCAGTGATGCACTGGGTTTCTACGTGGCGTTTCCTTTGACTTCCCATCAGAGATCCTTTAGGTTAGTATCTTTTACCTATATATGCACAGTGGAGGGGCTAGAATCAGGACTTTGGGTTCCCTGCCCAGTTTTACCACTGCCTCAATGTAAGACCTTGGACAAGAAAGACACATGATCGCTCTGTGACTCAGTTTACTCTCCTGTGAAGTGGTTCCAGTTTACGTGTCTTGGTAGAGGAGGGGTTGAGAGCAGATGGTTGTGAGGCATAATATCAGCAAAGCATGCTGAGATCTTTGCACCCATATGCTGCTAATACCAACCGTGGCAGGGAGGATCAGCGATTTCCAGTAAACCCCGTTGAAGGCAAGGAAATCATGCCAGTTCTCATTTCAGCTGGGGCAGAATTTTAACAGGCATCTCCCAGGAATCCCTGAGTCCGGCCAGCGCATTGGTGGATTTTTAAATGGAAGACGTGCTATCGACGTGCAGAATATTGATCCTTTTGGGTAGAATTTATCCCTGTAGAGAGGGCCAGCCTGAGGCCCATTCACCATTTGAGTCTCACGGAGGGGCAAATTTCATTTTCGGTGTCAGAAAGAATGCCCGGATAATGCAGCACTGACAAGGTTTAAGAACAGGATCCTTGTTTGCAAGAGGCACTATGGTTTTAAGAAGCCAGGATGCAAATAGGATCCCGGGAATTTAGGTCAGTGAGCATCGGTTATTTAGGAAACATGGATAACCATTGCGCATAAGAATCAACCAGGCGGTGTTGGTTTCAGCACTAAACTGGAAAGGGCGGGCGGCCTCTGCTTTCAAAGCCAGCCATTTATTTCTGCTCACAGTTGCCAGCTGACAGAGCGAGCTTCTCTGTGACTTAATGAGTGTCCTTCCCCCTCCTCCCAGTGCTGGAGGAAGGGCAGCTGCTGCCATTCAATGCCTGTCCTCTTCTCCTTTCACAGGAGTGCCTCGACAAATTCGGAGACAGTCTGCAGGAAATGATTAACTATCACATGGTAAGGCGCCACCTCCCTCTTGTTTTGTGTGTGTGCTGGCAGCCAGCCCTTAATGGTCTCGCCTCGCTCTCCAGATGCTACTGAATGATCTGTTAGGTTTGGATCAGGCAGCAGTCGTGTGACACTGGACAAAGGCTGGGTCTATAAAGGGCTCCTCTGAAGAGTCTCTTTCCCTGAACGCTTGGCAGCAATTAAAAGAGTGAGGGGCTGGAGGGATGTTGCTGCCAGTTGTACAAGGTTCGACTCTCTTTAATGAGTCAAGATCTGCCTCGGTTACAGCCTGGCATTGGTCAGTGGAGTTGCACCAGGTTGCACTGGTGCAATGACTAGTGGTAGTGTACTGTGTGCAACAATCAGCGGGGTTGCCTTGGTGCATTGATCAGTGGATTTGTATCACTTTGCACGGGTGCACTGATCAGTGGGTTAGTATCACTTTGCACGGGTGCACTGATCAGTGGGGTTGTATCACTTTGCACGGGTGCACTGATCAGTGGGGTTGTATCACTTTGCACGGGTGCACTGATCAGTGGGTTAGTATCACTTTGAATGGGTGCACTGATCAGTGGGGTTGTATCACTTTGCACGGGTGCACTGATCAGTGGGTTAATATCACTTTGCACGGGTGCACTGATCAGTGGGTTAGTATCACTTTGCACGGGTGCACTGCTCAGTGGGGTTGTATCACTTTGCACGGGTGCACTGATCAGTGGGTTAATATCACTTTGCACGGGTGCACTGATCAGTGGGTTAGTATCACTTTGCACGGGTGCACTGATCAGTGGGTTAGTTTCACTTTGCACGGGTGCACTGCTCAGTGGGGTTCTATCACTTTGCACAGGTGCACTGATCAGTGGGATTGCACCAGGTTACACAGGTTCTTTGGTCAATGGTAGTGGATAGATACATGGTGGTGCAGAGGGTGCACTGATCTATGGGGAGCATGAGTGCCATTGGTTAAGGGGGCTGCAGGAGTGTAACTGAAGGCGGGATTTTCCCCACTGTCTTAATGGAGCCTGCAGAATACTAGATGGTAATTTGGGGGTAATGCTCTGACCAGTGAGGAGAAGAGGAGACTTCCAGCACACTTATGGTACCACGAGCTGCCGGGTTGCTCTCCCCACTCTCTTGTGTTGTAAGGGTACGGCCGGAAAGAAGGATGCACTCTCTGAAGAATCTGTTGCGTGTTGCCCATCCCAGGCACCAAAGGAATCTTCTCTGCATGTAAAAGCTAGGCGGAGAGAGATACACAGTCAGAGGACAGTTCAAGGCAGCTGCGACCCTCTGGTGCCTGGGGCAACTGGAAAGAAAGCCATCAACTTTGCAGTCAGCAGCAGATTGGGGAGGGGAGAGGAGAGGACAGAGGATCTCTCACCTTTGCTTCCACAGGGGACCCATGGCCCCCAGAATGTCAGGGACGTGAAACCGGTGTCAGAGGGAGCAGAGCTAGATTGCTCATTCCCCAAATGAAAAAAGCAAACCCACACAGGCCCGCACTGTGACTGATTCATTCTCCTTTGGTGGTTATGGTGGGGGTGATGCGTGAGGCCATGGCAGGACGAGAGGGGGTCCTGAGGAACTCCAGTACTCAGCACTTTCACCCTGAATGCCTCACTTACATAGCCTGCATGTATTCCCGATTGGGGAGGGGAGGAAGGCCAGGATCCTCATGGAAACCCATCAGCATTGATCTCTTACCAGCAGCAGTGGTTTGAGGGTCACCTTCCTGCTCCTGAAGCAGGGCGTGCTTTGGAGTTTTGCACTGGCTTGCTATGTCCACGTGAAGCCAGAACCCAAAGCCGTATTCCAGGGGGCGTGATCCCCAAGTGAGTTGGAGCCAGAGGACCCGTTGGAGTGAGCAGTCCACTGGGAACGCAGTCTACCAGCTTGTGTGCAGCTTTGAGGTTAAGGACAAACTGGAGTATATTAGTGCCACAATAATATTAAAGGGAGAAAGTGGCCAGATAAAGGCTGATTCTGGACTTCAATGTGTCTCGAAACCAGAGCACCTGGGGTGGGAGAACCTGTCCTTCCCCCTCCCCCTCCAGCGCACACCTTGCAGAGGAGAAAGGTGATGAGGCCCTGAGCCAGCCGTACGGTATTTCAGTAGGTGACTCAGTGGAGACGAGAACGCTTCAGACCAAAGGAGGCTTCAGGGTGTTGGTGCTGGAGTGACCCAGTTTTATCCCCCGGTGCCCCTGTCACTGGGCATTAGGGAGGATGCTTGATTTTGGGACACAAGCTAACTGTACGCAAGCAGAGGCAAAGCTGCAGCGAGTCCATTTCGTTCTCTGGGAAGCAGGTAGGGAGAGCACGTTTCCTAATGGGAAATGACTCAGGGGAAGAGATAAAACTACACCCAGGCTTTCTTGGGAGCATTAGCCCGTGAGAACAAAGTTGACCAGTGATACAGAAACCCAGCAGCAGGGGGGCTGTACCCAACCTGGGTGTGTGTCAGAGAAGGGGCATGCAAGAGAGAGGAGTGAGAGACCACTGTACCCTAGGAGCCCTGTGCTGGTATAGCTAGACCAGCATACTGTGCCGGCAAGGTGCTCCAAATGTAGACACAGCTATCTCCCCAGATCTTTTGCCAGTATAGTTCATTTGATCCCCATCCCTGCGTGAAGTAAGCTATCCTGGTTACTTTGCTGGTAGACCTGTGTCTACACTAGGGACTTCTGGCAGTACAGCTCGTTCAGTTGGAGATCACACCTCTTCACAGCCCTGACTGACGTAGCTATGCCTGCAAAAGTCTGACGTGTAGAGCTGGGCAGGGAGATACAGCGGGGCAGGTGGGTGTGTGAGGGGGAGAGACAGAACAAAGGGAAGAGAAGAGAAGACAGAGCCCTATCTTCTGGTAGAAGGCCCACGGGAGAATCCCCAGCCCTGGCTGTGCCTGAAGGAGGTTGCAACGTGCTATTGATGTTTAACGACATGCAGTTTGCTGAACTAGGAGTGCCAAATATGCAGCATCAGAGGAGACGGGTTAATTAAACCATTGTCGCTACCGTGGCGGATGTGGCGAGAAAGGGGAAGTCCAAAGCTGGCACGAAGTGCAATATTTATCCCAGCAGACGGACAACGTGGACCGGGCCTTAGGTCTCTCACTCTCCTTTTGCCCCCCTTCCCACCAACTCATGGGCCTAGTTTTTCCCTCAGGCCCCCATAACTTCACTGAGAGTCACACACCCATAACAGAAGGCAGAATCCTTGTGGTGGGAACTTCTTTTCCACATGAGTCCCAGGCGCCCCAGCTCGAGCCAAAGCAACAGCAGCAAGATGCAATGGCCGGGATTCTCCGATGTGACTGGTGATCTGGATCTCCAATCTGAGGCACTCTTAAGAGGCTGATTCTCCTCTGATTCTCCCCTCTGAAAATTCAGGGCCTTTTAAGGTATCCGAGGTTGGCTACCCAAAGGATGAGGCAACCAGATCACTAGTCGCTGCTGGCAGGTGTGGGCTATGATTTAGTCTCAGGCCCGGGCGAACGGAGGGTCACTAAGCCCAGTCACCTTCTCTCCTATATCAGTAGATTAGCTGTTTTGGCAACACTGAGCAATTTACTCACTCGTGCTACAGTGACCCCGAAGCACAGAGAAGAGCAGGATTCCCTTCTTCCCCTGACGCCCACGCGTAATTTCCAGGATCTTAATTCAGGACAGTCCTACTCCCAGTGATGTCAGTGGGAGTTTTGCCATTGATCTCTCCGGGTGCAGGACTGAATCAGACGCCTCTGGTTTCGTTTTTACTCTGGGAGAGCTCTGCTTCCACGGGGCCCTTTACTAACAAGCAGGTGAGAAGTTCAGGGGTTTGTCAGAACTGCAGTTTAACTCTGGGACCAGCGACCTCAGCCACACTGAGGAGGGAGGGTTGGAACCTGGGCAGGGTGGGGTGGCTGCCCCAAAGAAAACTACAGTAAGCAGGTCACTCAGTATGAAAATGTCCAAACTAGATCTGTGGCTTTTCCTTTGTTCCCCGGTGTCATAGGCTGGCCTCTTTTGAGGTTGTGTTTGAGCATTTTCAGAGATGTTCCCCCTCAAAAGTCCTTCCAGTTATGGGGGCACTTGGTGTCTGAGTGTTTCAAAAGAGTCTACAGAGATCTGGTTTGTTTATGAAGGTGGAGTACGGCTAGATCCCGGGACAGGGCTTATCTTCAACCCCTCCCTGCAGCAATTGGCTGGTACCTGGCCTGATGGGTCCTTGTGGCCGGCAGAAGTTTGCAAGCTGTCTTCCTCCCAGCGGCCCTGTTGCAAGTGTCAGTGAACTCTGGAACACAGCTCCCCTCCTCCTGGTTGCCCCCTCTTCTTGTGACAAACTCTTCTTTTGGAGTTTACTTTGCCCCAGTGGAGCAGGCTCTGCAGGTGTGCCTATTTTGTACCAGCTGAGCACAGAAGAGCTTGCTGGCTTTTTCCTGACCGGGATGGGGGTATGTCCCATCACAACCCATCTTTCCAAAAGTGACTCTTCTGGAAACGCCATCACCACTGCCAGCCAATAAGCAATGACAACGTTCCCGGAGCCAAACCACAGTAATGCCTCAATGGCATAACCCCTCCCATCTTCACCCTGTTCTGTCCTGTCGGGGAAGATCACCACTGTTCACAAGTACCTCTGAATGCACTATTTTAAAGAGGTGGCATCTCATTTCTGCGAGCTGCACGCACAAAGCAAGACATTTGCCGGAAGACTCACTCCTGAGTGCTTTTGGGTGCCGTGTGTTGCTCATCCCGACAGTACTTCAGTTGGAGGGCCTTCTCCAGGAAATGTCTTTGGAGTGACTGTAACATTCTTGAGCCAATTACGATTTCTGTGCAATTAGCCAAGTTATTTTTAGTGATTCTTCTGCTGTCTCCTTTCTTGTGTATGTGTGTGTGTGAACATCTTGGCTCATCTGGGCACAAAGATGTCAGTTACGAAGCAGTAACCAGTGCTTATTCCAGGCATGTGTCCAGTACAGTATGTATGACTGGAACAAGTTAAAAAGAAGGAAGAATGCCCTAAAATTCAGATGGAAGAGCTTGGCCTGGGAAATATCCCTGCTTCTAATCCTACCAGGACCGTTCCCTGCAAAATCCATGTCTGAGATGCATTGTTGAATGGAGAAAACTAATATGCTGGAGCTTTAAAGCATCCCCAACTTTTACATCAGATGCAAGCAGGGAAAGAGAAAAGCTGATTTGAAGCAAAATCCAGTTTAAAGAAAGGATGATCTTGTATGGTACTCAGATAGAGGCCACACCAACATTTTAATTAGGTACCTTTTGCCCCAGCAAGGGAGAAGGTGTGTGTGGGGGTGGGGGAAAGTAGAGGAGGGAGGGCACAGACAATAGGTTTAGTACTGAAATGAAGGATGCTAGGAGGTAAATTCTGCTCTCAGGGATGTCAGTGTAACCATGCTGACTTCAATGGGATTGCTTTGCACTATTGTAACTGAAAACAGAATTTGGCCCTGGGCTACTAGCGGAATTCAAAAGAGACACTGAGAAAACAAGATTGTTCCATGGAAAAAAAAAAAAAACCCTCTCTGGAGGAATTCCAAATACTCTGCCACAGTCAACAGACTGCTTAGCAGAGCGCTAGAAAACAGAGTGCAGAGAGCAATCTTGTATGGGCTAAAGGAGCGCACTGGAGGAGACATGACATGCTCAGGGTCTAACCGATCACCAAGTTAGGGGTCAGGAAGGAATTTCCCCCCAGCTCGGATTAGTAGGGACCTGGGTTTTTTTAAACTTCTGCTGCATGGAGTGGGGGTCAATTGCCGGGATCATCTGGGCATATCTCACTCACTCCATTGCCTGCTATTGCAGGCGCCTTGGGAATGGGTGCACCTTGGTCCCTCCTAGTCTGTGCCTGTGGCACATGATGGTTTAGTGCCGAAGGGCTGTAATGCTTTGGTCTGAGTTGTCAGGTCTGGTGTGCGGATGCAGGCTGATGTTAGTGGCCTGTGCAATGTAGGAGGTCAGGCGAGGGAAGCATTAAACTGGCATTAAACTCTAGGATGCTGACAGGTCTTTTCCCTTTCTAATTTTTTGTGACTCTGTCATTTGATTTGCAAGTGGAGGCAGCAAGAGGCAAATCCTGTTGTGTGTCTGCCTTTCTGGAGCCCAAATCTGCTTCTGCAGGGGGTATGTTGCACTCAGCAACACTGTGCAGGTAGGCAGGAGAGGGGTCATACTGAAGGTCAGAAGCTCTGACAAGGTAGCATGGTTATTTTATGGAGAATATATACTTTTTATAGCACAAAAGAAGAGAAGCCGAGACAAGGAGACATTGTGATGATGATGATGATGTAGAAGGGCAAGTCCAAGATACCTTGAACTGAGCTCTCTTCAAGGGGTCTAGTTTGTTTCAGTAAATGTGATGGGAACGGTGATTACTCTCAGAAGCCAGAGGGAGTGTTTCCGTCACATGCCTGTAATGTGGTCAGGAGACGCATTTCACTGGCTGCTCTGGAGAAAACAGCCTCCCAAAGTCCTAAACAATAGGCTTTCCAGGACGGTCCTTTTGGTAATATCTGCTGGAAGGCTTAAACCACAGATCTCGGATGCATTGGAGGCCAGATGCTGATCCCCCAGTGCTGCCGGGCTGATCTCGTGAGGCACCCCCGCAGTTGGCATTGTAGAGACAGAGAAGCCAGAGACTGACTGGGCTAGGTCAGGTTGACGGCCGGTTGGTGCGTGTGAAGCTTTCTTTGCAAGGACCTGCTCTGTGGATCAATAGAAAACTTCCCTCCCCAGGGCTGTCACTTTGCCCCTCCCAATGGCAGCGGTGATATTTAGGCTCGCCCACCCCCCGCCTCTGCCACTCCTAGTATCAGTCTGAGGGCCTGATTCGCATGTATACCATGTCACTCTGGCTGTGCAAAAGGACATTGGATCAGTGAGAATTGTACATAATATATAGGAGCCCCTAGCCCAGGCATCCCAGTCCCAACTGGAAGGAAATGGCATGGTGAAATGTTTTCTATCCTAATGCTAAACAATGACACAAAGCTCTCCTCCCCTCCCGGCTGCATTAATAAAGGGAGTCGCAGAGCTCCCCAGCTAGTGGCAAGCCAAAGGGAGACCCTTCATCATCGTCGTCATCATTGCAAATGAAACATTTCGATAGCACCTTACATTTGGGTGGCTCTTTACTGAGCAGAGCCAGGGCCCAATCTCTGGCCCCACGAGTTTTGGGGGAGATTATCAAAGGCATACAGGTACTGTTAGGCCAATGAAAACCCAGTGGGAGTTGGGTGTAAATAGCTTTCAGTCAACGGGCTAGATCCTGAAGTGTCTGCTTAGGCAAGACTTCCAGTGGCCTCTGTGGCACTTTGCTCCCTGGGACGTCAAGATTGGCTAATTACACCAGCTGTTCTGCCTCATCACACACCTCCCTGCTGCAAGACCTTGTCTTGGTGCCTGCTACGTACATCCTACCAAAGCCCTGGATAAATTCTCCTGTCTGTGTCTGGCAGGCAGAGGGAGGCTGCAGCAGCTGGGACCGTATCCCTATAGAATTTAGTGTCTTCAGACTTGATCAAGCAACCTCTCTGCTTCCCATCTCGTCCTGCACTGGGCGGGTCTTCGTGGCCCATGAAAGATCCCAGCATCCTCACTGGGGGCAGTGGGTGACATTCAGGGGTGTTGGGGCCCCACAGAGTCCTTCCTTTGCAGCTAGCAGCAGATGAATGATTTCCTTTTACCTTGCGGCCGAGTGGCAGGCAGACCCTGGAGTCTTGCTCAAGGTCCTCGTGGTTCCCCGCACCACACCAGAGTGAATTAACTTGGACTGTTGGTTGCCAAGTCCTCTCATGCCGTGAGTGCCACTTGCTCCTCTGCAAACAGCTGCTGCCCCGTCAGCTCCCAGCTCCGGTCTTGCTCCTTTGCCAATGGAGCCTGACAGCTTGTGATTAGGCCAGGCTTCCCTTTGTATCCCGCCTGTGGGGCGCTTCATGGCTTCTGAGTACTGATCTCCTTCTCCACGGCGCCTCCCCTCTGCGCACACGCTCCAGAAACAATCCAGGCAGGGTCCCTGGCTCTCTTCCGTCTCTTTGTCATGTACATTAGAGTCCAGCAGGGCTAATCCGCTTGGAGAAGCTGGTCGGTGGCAGTGATCCTGAGACAGTTACAGTGGTTCTGCTGGTTCATTGCCTCCGTCATCTTTTTCAATGGTCAAGTGTGTTCTCACTGAGGGTATGTGAATCCACCGCAGCAGGGGCTAGCCTCTTAAGTACATCGCCAGGGTCCCATGTGGGATTATGCAATCCAGGCCCCCCTCCCTGTTGCTGCAGTATCACTGCTCTTGTGACTGCAGCGGGCTAGATTGAAGTTAGCTCCAGTATGTCTCTGTCTGCTGTAGTTACACCCCCGATTGCAATTTAAACCTGCCCCTCGGTGTCACGCTGGGAGAGTTTGGGGGGAGTTTTTCTGGAGCCGCTCGCAACTGGTCTCCCTTGCTCCAGCTCCTTCACCTTGCTTGTGCAATTGAATGAAGCGTCAGAACAAAGAAACTGGAAAAAATATGTTTGGAGTAGTGATCTGGAAGGAGAATTGGAAACACCCCCCCCCAGCAAACCTGTCTTTATTATTACTCCTAACACGGTGCCCTGACCCCTCTCTATTTGTCCCATCAGCGCTGCCCCATGAGCGGGCCAGTAGGGGATGCTGGGTCAGTGCTTTTTGCCTTACAACCTCTTGCTTCTTCCCAAATGCATCTCAGCTTAGTCTGCTTGCTGAGCCAAGGTAGTTAATCAGTGGCTGCTTTCCCTAAACCTGAGGCACTGGGCACCCCCTTTCTTTCTCTCTCTGTTCCCATCCCCTGCCCCAAAATACATATAAGCTCAGAGCCCGTAGCAATCTACAGGGCCATGAAATATGAGAAAACAACTTTTGCCTCTTTTTACAGAACCTGGTGAATGTAATTAAATGTGAGTGGAGCAAGATCTCTCCGTAACCAAAGGAGCGAAAGGCCTTTGTCAGTCCTGGATCAATAGGTTTCAGCTTCATGGCTGGCTGGACTGAGAGTAATGAGGCAATACGATGGTGTGTGGAAACATGCCTGTGCAGTAGCTCACGTATGTTTCCTACAGCCCCATGCGGATGGCCATTAAACCACACTCTTGAACTGGAGACACGTCCCCAGCAACTGCTGATTGGGAATCCCAGCTCCTTGCACTGCTGTTCAAGGCCATTGTTCTTCCTAGTGGAGTCACCTGTCTTATCAGAATACTGAGCTACTGTAGGGGTAGCGTAATCCTCCCCAGAGATGTCTAGAGAAGAGGCTGTCCTTCATGGTAATCCCTTAATGCTGATTGGCTGCCCAGATTAAAGTGTGTACGACACACTGATATCTCAGAGCTGCCAGCATCCCACTTTAAACACCCTGTGAAAGAGGGGCTGTGATGGGATCTGAACCCATTCCTCTTCCGTGGAAAGGCTCAGGAGCATTTCCCCATTCAGGCATCTGTAGCCTAAAATGACTAGCCCTTAACCCTAGCCATGTGTGGTCTCAGGTGTAATTTTGTTCAGGCTTGAAGCTACAGGTCAGCCTTGCTAGCAATCAATGCCAGCCAGTCCCTAGGGTGGTGATTTACTGCAAGATTTGTTGGGCACACAAAGGATAACAGAGACACGGCCTGGTAATACACAGCTATACATCCAGACAGGGAAGTTCCAATGACGACTCAAAGCCCAAGAGCAAAACTCATGTCACTAGGACGTATGAGAGGGAATAAAGTCAGGGAGACACAGGGAAAAAAATCTCATCAAAGGGGTGTTTCTGGTGACATTATAATCCACAAGAGCAGTCTGAGTCATAGAACCCTCCAGGGGAATTTCTGTCTATTGCAATAGTGTTTTAAAGCATTTTGTGTTTATATTCCACCCACCAATAGTATTGGCATCAAGGGGGTGCCATAGTAGGACTGGCTGAGCTGTATGTGGTTAGCTGATCTATGGGAATGCTCCAGAAATATAACTGTTACACATATAAATAATCTGAAGGGGAGGAGTGCATCTACTCTAATCTATATTCAGTTGATTTAATTTATCTATGTATCAGAACTGGTGGGAAAACAGGATGTATTTTTCAAGGAATTTTTACGGACGGTTCACCCTGGTTTTTTCATTGAGAAATGTCACTGAAAAAATCAAAATGCAGAAAATTTCCAACCAGGTTATTCCCCCCCAAGCCCCTGTCTTTTCTGTCTTTGTATCCATCCATCTCTCTGTGTATGCATCCATCCACCCCCCTCCTCCCGAACGTCCCTCTCTAGCTACCTCATCTGTCAGGAGTCAGTGAGATAAGGGGAGAAAGCATGCAAGTGAAAATGCAATGGCAATAAAATTATTTGGGTGGAACCTATTAAGTCCATGTATGGCCTTTAGCAGCACCAGGCTGTTTTCAGACTCCGAAGTTGTGACATTATAGTTGCTCTCTCCAGCACGGTTCCAACCAGCCCAGTCAGTTCTGCTCTGTGCCTCATCCAGCCTTAAACCACGCCGGCGCCGGCTATCTGTAATTGCTGTGGCTACATCACAGGATCTAGCAGCAGCAGCCTGCAGAGGAGATGTAGCTTCACTGAATGAGCTGAAAAGCATTTCCTGCTGTCAAGGAAAAAGCCACCCAAGCTGTGAGGAGTCAATGAGGCAGATGCCAGATGTGTTGGGACTGATGGTTGGATTTTAGGTGAAGGGAGAGAAAAATCTAAAGGATGGAAAAGAAAAAATTCCTCCAAGCTGCTTGCTCCCCAGAGAGCTGGTGGGGCTCTGAAGAGTTTTGTACAGCACATAATGATGTGTCAGATGCATCAGGCTGCTGCAGTGGGAAACATTTTCATGGATGCAGAATTGTTAGCTGATAAAGAGAGTCCAGTAGGATTAGTGTCACCAGATCATGACATTGGTGTCATCATGTCACAGTGACTGTGACACAGCCCCACCAAAATCAGGACATAGATCTAGCAGTTAGAGCAAAAGCTCAGGACCCAGTGAGATTCCAGGTTCTCATTCGTATAGTGAATCACCAAAAGTTTGAAGGTTGGGTTCAGAGAAATCCCCCAAGGTCTGGGTTTTTCTGTGAACTTCTTGAATCACGGGGCTGAGAACAAGTTTCCTCATGAAGTTTACGTACTTCCTATTCTTGGCTGAATAACCTGAGGGGCTTTTAAAGTACTTCTCTTCCCAATGCCAGCCGGAAGCCAGAAATGCAGAAGCAGCAGTAATAATGTGGGAGGGACAGGAGCATCTCATCTGGACTTTTTCAAATCTGAAATAAAAGGTTTCGTTTTAGGTGCCCTTCACGTTTTGGATGAACAATCTGCTCAGTTCTTTCAGCCAAACGTATCCGCCCATCCCTACATCTAAACCCTGCTAACTCACTGACCTGGAATAAGTCTCTTTGCCTTCGTGTGACTCTGTTAACACAGCTTGAATGAGGAGGGCCTTTCTGAAAAGCAGCTGTGTAGATTTTTTCCATTGGGACGGGGTGTACCTGTCACTCACTGTAGATGAAGCAGTTCAAGGAGCACGGCATAATGCCATTGTGTGGCTCGCTCGGCCTTTTGTTGCCCTCCCAAGAACAGCTACTGAGCCTTGGCATGGGCCTGCTGCCGTAGTGCAAGAAGCCGCAACAACTCTTTCCTTCTCCCCTTGGCAAGGAAGGCGGGCTCCGTCATCCCACTTCTCCTACCACGGGTCGTAGCATGCACTTACTACTAGCATGCCCTCTCGTGTCAGGACATGGCCCTGCTGGGGTTCTTCCTCTCTAGCGCCCCTTCGTGTCCTGACTCAACAATGGTCTGCCCCTTCCGTGACCTAGGGCAGAGAGAGCCTTCCTCCCTTGTTCTGGCTTCACTCATAATTAGACCCTAGTGAAAACAGCTAGTCCTTTTTATCTGGCCTGCTGGGCTTTCATTGGCTTCTGCCAGATCCAGGCCCTTCTAGGTGCTAGGAGGACCAACTCTTGTTGGTTCTGTCTGCAGCTGACCATGGGAAGTCTCTCTCTAGGCATTTCTCTAGGATGTCTGAACTTGCTGCTCTTCCTATCCAGCAACACACCTTCTTAGGACGGGAGGAGGGGGAGTTTGTGTGTTCCAAGGTGGCGGGGACTCCGGCAGGGGGCAGCGAATGCTTGGTACATCCTGTCCCATCAATGAACAATATCCTTTAAACACCAGGCTGGAGTCAGGGTAGCTCAGAGACTCCATCTGAGCCTCCTGTCAGATGGCTTGTTGGGTTCGGTTGCCGGAAACTTGAATGGCAAGGAAGTAAGCTGCAGGAAGAATATGAAACCAGGGGAAAATGCCCCATATGTTGCAATTGTCTAATCTTGTTTCTTTGTTGGAACAGCCTCAGTAATATTTGCATGCTTTTTCCCATGGCCCTGTCGGCCGCACCCTTCCTCTGCGTGGAGAGATCAGATACTACTAAGCCAGCAGTTACTCAGTGCATGTGTGTAGGGAGAGACAGGCTGTTGCAGCTGCTAACCAGCATGGACAGAGGAAGACGTTTGGATGCCAGGAACAGCCTCCGCTGAGCTCACTATGGTCCTAGCTCTGGCCTGTTGAATAATTCAGAGCTGCCTAGACAGCAGAATGGGCCATTCTTTTGGAAAATGTGGCAGTTAGATTGACAGACTAGTGTGGATTTGTCTCCAGGTTGGTAGGGCATCTCTTCCAATTCCCACTGAAGTCACTGAGAATCTTTCTATTGACTCCAGTGGGAGCTGGCTCAGGCCCAGGATGTGCTGTGCTGCAGGAGGCGCCGTCTTTTCGATAGAACATAAAACTAAACTTTGGACCCTTTTTGAACACTAAAGAGCCCAGGACCCTTTTAGCAGTAACTCAATGTATTGACCAGATTCCTACTCAGATATTACTTTGGGCCTCCATAAATATCCCTGCCTCTTCTGTTGGATGTATTACTTTTCACTTCCTGTCATATAGATAGTGCAGAGTTACCATGTGCTCTTAAACAGCTATAATGTTCCACCCCAGAAGTGGCTGCATTTTTGTGATCCGCAAACTGATTCTCTAGAACACTCGGCAGACACTTACTCCTGCTTAACTTGTGCTTTGCCTAGAAATCATCATTAGTTTCCCTTTCTCTTGCACAGAATAATCCTTCCAGCTAATGTAATGGTGTGGCAATATCTTAGCAATTGGGATCTTCTCCATGGATGGCTGTAGGCCTCCAAGTAACCATTCATTCTGCTTTGCTGATCCATTCTCACTGCTCCAACGATAAAATCCTGGCTGCACTGAAACGAATGACAAAACTCCTATTGACCCCAATGCAGGATTTCACCCCAGGTCCATGCGGCTTGTTCATTTCAAATCAATTTGCATTTATGTAGCATAAAAAGAACACTGCATATGTTAGTCCATTTTGTGATATTTAGGATCTACCCCTGAAGGGTAAGAAACATAGTCGCTCCCCTTCCCCTTCTCATGCTGACTCTTGTCATGCTGCTCTAGAGCGTGTGAGTCAGGCTGAAATCCCAATGGCTTGGTTGAGGCTAGGAGAAAGAGTGGGTGACACACAATCTGGAAAATCTGAGCCCAAATGACGTGTTCCAAGCCTGCCGGGGACAAGGCAGGGAACAATTTCATATTTAAAAATCAAGCTCATAAAACCCCTTTTGATGTAGTCTGTTTATTTTGTTTTGAAAATTAAATGTAGGAGCCATTTATAAATCTTCCGCCAGAGGATCTCAGCTGGCAAAATTAATAAAAGAGCAATAAAAGAAGAGCTGGTATCCAAGCAGGAGTCTCTCAGCCTGTTGCTGAGCTGAGATTTGGCAGACTTGAAAAGCACTTTCTATTATCAAGAATTATGCAAGAATCCATGTCACAGAATCCAGTCCAGAGCGCTGCCATGAAAGCAGAGGAACATTTCTCTTCCCAATGGCATATGCCATCTCCCTAACCAGGCATCAGCAATCCTAGTCACCAAATAAACCCAGGGGCAGGACACCAAACCAAAATGGTGAGGGCAGCCTAGGATTCCATTCTGTTGTCATGAACTCTAAGCCCTGGTCTACACTACAAAATTACTTTGGTATAACTACGTCGCTCAGGCGTCTGAATAATCCACACCCCGGCACGACACACTTACATTGACCTAAGCCCCGGAGTAGACGACGCTATGTCAGCGGGAGAGTGACCGCCTCTCGCGGAGGTGGATTAATTAAGATGACGGGAGACACTCTCTCCCGTCAGCTTAGAGCGTGTTTAGTGCAGCTGTGCCGATGCAGCGTTTTTAAGAGTAGACTGAGTAACCGTCATTAGACTCACGTTCACTTCTTTTAATGCACTGCCCTGGGGTTAGGCCTATTCACCAACCTGAGAAGCCCCCTCCCTCTGCCACCTAGTCTGGCGCTATCCACTCAAATCTTCTTAGACGCTGGAACTTGAGTTGCTCGTCCCTCCAGGCTGCCTGTGGCTAGCAGAATGAAGTGGCCTTTCCCTCCCCTGGACTTAAGCAAACGTGTCCTCCTGGTGGAAGCCGGTAATGGAAACACTCCAGATGTGGGTGCAGCAGGTGGAGACCAGATGGCTTTGTTGCTATCTGCCTTCCCCTGGACAGCATTACAACCCTAAGGAGGCATGGTCAACATGTAAACATCACTCGGGGAGCAGCTTCATGGGAAAAGTTGTAGGCCAATGGCTTTTGGAGTGTGTTCCAAGAGGGCAAACTGATGCCAAAAGCAGCAAATAATTTACACTGGTGAAGCCAGAGATCTGGGTGGTCTGGCTCCCCCCACCCCCCATTTGCATCTGTTCATATTTAGAGGCTGTTCTTGACCGTTTGCGTTCAGCTAGACTCTGGCATTCCTCTCGCGTTGTCCTTGGCTGCAGTCATCTGCATAACGAATGTATTTGAGGAGCCAGCCAACGCTGCTGCTGAAATCTCTTACCCACAATGCTTTAGGCCTTACAGTAGCAGGACACTCTGCAGTCAAGGACACAATTCATTGCACTCCTATTGGGCGCCTGACCTGCAGTGAAGGTGTTCCGCCGTGATCCCCTCTGCTTGCCGTTGGCAGCTCATAGCAAAGTCTCACAACACTATCAAAAAGTGTACGGGACGTCACCCTCATTGTTCCAGCCATCACTCCCTCTCTTAGTAATATAGGAAGGGAGGGCGAGAGATAGACAGCTAGAGGTTGAAAACTGCTGCTGTTGCTTCCACAACCACTGTCCTGCAGGTATCCAGCCAAAAACTTTGGAGACACTGCTTTGTGAGTCCACTACTGTGCAGTGTCTGAATTCAAATTCCATTTCAGTGGACTGCCCTGGAAAAATGATTCCCTTAAGCAAACCTATCACAGTCGATACAATGTTTTGTCTGTTTTTCACTGGTAGACAAATGGACTTAGGGAGTACAAATCCCACTGAAAATCAAAACCTAAAACCCCTAGGCACTTTTGAAAATCTCCCCTTTCGTCTCTAATTGGCCCTTTGCAGAGCTTTTACAGGCCATTACTAGACTCAGTATAGCATCTGAGATAGGGTACTGGGCTGGTACTCAGGTGACCTGGGCTCAAATGCTGTGTCTGCTGCTGGGTGACCATGGGCAAGTCACTTCATCCCCCTGTGCCTCCGTTTACCCATCTGTAGTATGGGAGTAATGATACTGACATTGACTTCCTTTCAGATCTAAAGCTGATAAGAGCTAGGTATCATTGTCTTGTATATGATTTGTATTTTCACGTAGATAGCACCATTCATCCCAAAGAGTTTGCAGTGAGCATTAGGGGATCTTTAAGGGTGACTCAGAGCTGATAAGCCCTGAGTTCTATCCATCTGCATGTTTATGTTGGCTCCTGTTATGGGCTTTCTGAAGGTCCTATGTAGAAATTGCCCATGCAGTAAACTGAACTGAACTCAATTTATCTGCCTAAAAAGGATGAAAGAATGACTCTCCCTGCCAGGCTTTGCAGCGGCATTTCGGAGGGACGGAGGCATATCAGAGCTGATGATTAGATCACGAAGGACCATACAGCTGCTCTTGTCCTCCAGCCAAGCTGCTACCTTCTGCAGGGCCATCTGGGTTGGGTGTGAATCTGGCTGTGGGTGGCTTGAGTTAGAGTGACTGCTCTGTCCTCTCAGAGGCGAGTCCCTGGCTGTGCAAACCAGAGACCAGCACATCGCATCCATGGTGCCAGTTCTTCTGATGGTTTGTGCAGCAAGGTGTGAAAGGCCATCTGATAAGGAAGGGAGAAATGGCCATTGCAGGGGCAGGCTATGCTAGAAACCCAAATGGGCAGGGTGGCCACGAGGGGCAGAAAACCAAACCAAACTGGGAAAAGGTGCTTTTACAAGCCCGTTGCAGTGGGTTAAAAATATTATCTCAAGCCAGCTGCCTTGCCAGAGCTTTGTGGAAGCCTCACATAGGCAATGGCATTTCTCCGAACTTACTCTTGGGGCTGAATCAGCCCCCAGTGAAAACTGTGGGGATCTTTGGGAAATAAGTTAACGTGGCCAAAGGAAAGTATTTAAAATGCAGATTCTGGTGACTGTGTCCTCAGAAGAAAATAAGCATTAATGGCCTGGATGCTTCCAGGAACGGGGGTGAATCAGCAGCATAGGGCATGAAGTAAAGAGAGGACCAGAGGCCAAGCTGGGTTTCCAGTCCATTTATGGCAATAGCATCTTGGATCCCAGTCATGGACCAGGCCTCCAGTGTGCTAGGTGCTGTACAAACACAGAACGGAGGGGAGATTTTGCATGCACAGGAGCTACGATGGTGTGTGGCAGACACTGGAAAAATGGAGCTCAGACCAGTGTCAGGAAGTGAGGTTTAAATGATTGATAAGAACAAGTTGTTCCTTTTTCCTTCTATACTTCTTTGCTTCTACTTTGTCAAAATTCACGTCTGGAGTCGAACGTTGTGTCTCAGCCGTAACTTCACCTGAGATTCTCGGTGGCTTGCGGCTATGCTGCTTCCAAGGGCTCTCTCCTGGCTACCACGGTGGGCTTGTGCTTAAAGAAGAGGCTAGGCGTGACGTGTGGCTTACTGAACGTGTCTTGCTTCAGAGACCATTGCTGAAATCGAAAGCGCTGGGTGTAGTCTGAGGTGCAGGTGCTCCCGGCTGACGCAACAAGGAACTTGACAAACGGGAGAGGTGCAGTTGGAAATATAAGTTAGCGAGGCACATTCTGCTACAAATGCACCCCCTCTGCAAATGGTGGGGTGCCGGGGATGTTTGCACGTTAAGGCACGCTCCCTTAGCAACTTGTAATGACCTTCAGCGGATCATGGGAGCAACTGTGCAGGAGCCTTTTATGGTTATGGGCACGCTGTATGGGTGGAAAGATGTTATGACATAAACCAGAATTGATTGTGGTTGCATCAAGTAAGGGGCATTTTGCCAGAGTAATGCCAGCAGCTACCCCCCACTTAGGACCCCAGGAATGCGAACCGACTTTCTTCATCTTAAATCTGTTGCCATGTTCATGGTCAGCCCTGTTGTCTTTGCTTGGGAGGATGCCACCCAACACATCTCACTGCACTCAGCGATGGCAGTAGAGGGTCTGAGGGAGATATATGTGTGTGTCTGCGCAGTGCAACCCCACTTCCCCACAGGTCACATTGGACATCCAGAACCTTGGCATAAACAGGGGAGTTGGCCAGACAGCTTTGGGAAGAATGTGTTCTCGCTTCCCATGCTAGCACCAAGCGCTGTAAAGCACTCACTCCCGTGCCAGCCGCCTTTGTATTGTTCTTAGGGTGGGGCATGTGCATAGATCCCCCGCATGGAGCACCGGGTCAGTGGGCTGGGAATCGAACCCACCTCGCCCACAGTGGTGTGCTCTAAGCCTTTGGGCTGGGCCTGGATGCTGAGAGGAGTCCTCGAGCTCAGATCTCCCCCATAGCTTTGTAAGTGTGAAGTTGTCCAGCCAGGCCAGTTAACCCTCCCAAGGCTGCGCTTCTGCCTCACCATGGGAAAAGTTTCACATTTTCACCTTTTCTTGTTATTTTTTTTCCTTTTATCTTAGATCCTTTTTGACCAAGCCCAGAGATCGGTCCGGCAACAGCTGCACAACTTTGTGAAAGAGTGAGTACCTGTCTGTTGGGTCCCGCCGGGGCTCCGTAATGAATTGCAGACCCTCTCGTGTCTGTGATGGAAACAGGATTGCAATACACTGGCTACGTATACATTCAAGGCCCTGATTGGCGTGAAGCGCACATCCAAAGGAAGGGAACCGTGGATTCAACTTGTGCGGTGGGATGGGGTGACCCCCGCTGTTGTGGCGCTGTAATCTCCCCGTGCTGTCAAGGGCTTCATTTCAGAATCCTGCAGCGTCATTAAATCCTAAGCTTCCCACAGTGCACCCGCATCCCCCAAAATCAAACCCCACCTCCCAGGACACCTCTGGTGTGTCTGAGTCAGTAAATGGAGCCTGTAGACATCTGTCGTTGCACATAAACTTTGCAGGTAGGGAGCACAGCTCTTTCTGTCTGCGGAGGCAGCAGCCTTACCCTGGGAGAGACTGCCAGCCACGCAATCATTGCACCCCTTTGCTGTGAAATCTTGTGAGGCCACAGGCACCGTCGAATTGAAGCCTAACTCCTCGCCCCAACCTGGGTAGATTTGGAGTCAGACATCCCTTGGCCCTTATAAAATGGAACGTAACACCCCCCCCCCCCCCCCCCGATGCTGCACGGCCACCTGTTCTTATTTGTCAGCCTGAGGCCCTGCTGCCTCATTCCTTTACGCCTGTGCAGAGTGGGTGTCAAATGCCCTGGGTGTGTGACAGAGGATACGTTGCGTAAGTAAGTTCAGCCACGCAGCAGGTGTGAAGTAAAGGAGAATCAGGGCCTGGGTATCATCTGGATGTAGAGGGCCTGCAACTTAGACCAAGTTTACCTCTTTCCTTTGGGGGGGGGAACAGAATCTCTTCTGCCTACCCAGGCTGTCCCCACCCCCTCCCCGGCGTGCCCATGGGCCGTACCAAGTGCAGCATGAGATCCCAAATAGCTGAATATAGGTCAGCCCGGCAATGGCGGCCTTCAGCTAAGTGGGAGCTGGTTTCCATGGGAACGGGAATTGAGGCAGAATCCATCAGCAGCTGTGGGTGGTTTGGTGGGAGGGGGCCCACGGTTGACCCCTCCCCCCTCCACGAAGCACTCCCCCCCCCATCTCTGTCTAATCATTTCTCTGATGAGCTCAGATTTAATCTGCTTAAATCCTGGCAGCCGGAAGGGGGAATTTCACCTTCATTTTGGGGCTGTCGCTGGGTCAGCGTATTTGCGTTTTATTCTCCCCCTGTTGCGCCCATCAGACCCCGCGATCACAGGCTTTGGCTCTTTGATCTTCAAATTGCTATTGTGTATTTGAACTGGTTTCTGCAGTCGGGATCATTTTAAAGAATCCCCCTGGGCCACGTCGGCAGTTTCCTGGCTGTGACAATTGAAAAGGAAGCATCAGCAACTACGCCATGCGTCATTTTCTACACAGCCTGTAGGGTGATGTTCACCCTCTAACCTGCTCTCTTCACCCCTTGACAGTGCTGGGTGATTGAACTCAGTGCTGGCTGGACAGCCACGGAGCCTGACTTCTGTTTATCCATGGATCGGGCCCCGTGTGAACAGTGCCACGCCCCACTCCTGTGCCTCTATCCCCACATGGAGGGGCCACCTCTTGGGACGAGAGGAGAGGTCAGTCCTGCTGGGCCATCCGGGCCTTGTCTCCCTGCTCAGAGGGCCAGCTAGTGACCTTCCTGATGGCAGTTTTTGCAATGCGGACTCCTGCCCACTAGGGATTGTGTTGAGACTGCCAGTGTAGGCTGGCAACACGGCCCGGCAGGGGCGTCATGACCCTTCCTCGGGCCCAGGCTCCAGGGACGGCCACAGCACCTTGCTACAGCCAGACTCCGTCCACACTAGCTACTGAACACCCATCAGAGACTTGCAGTCGCTGCTCACCGAGCCTGGATGGCAGAGGGTATGTCTGCACTGCAGCGGAGAGACAGACCTGGGTTAGCTGGAGCAGAGCTAAAGATAGCCGTGTGGACGTGGCGGCATGGTCTAGCCACCTGAGGATGAGCCGGTCCACCACCCTGGGTCCAGATTCAGGTGGCGAGCCCAGGCTGCAACATCCACATGGCTATTTGGAGCGCGCTAGCTCAAGCGGAACTAGAGCAGTGTCTGCACATGTGGGCTGGAAGGCTTGCTCCAGCCACAGTGCAGATGTACACCTGGAGGTGAAAGGCTTTCAGTCCCATCACCACAGTCTTAGCCTGTCTCATCTCCCTGCGCACACATCCCCCCAGAGAGTCCTTGCTAAGGTGTAGCTTTGTTCGTCAGAAGCCTTGTGATGTGCTAGGGAAGGGAATGACCATCCCCTACCTAATATGTGGGTTCTGCAGTCTAGAGATTTCACTGCTCTCTCCTCACCACTAGCCTCCCAGAGGCAGCTGTGTGGATCCAGCCTCATGTAATCGGACTGATGCTGGGAAGGAAGCAGTGGACGGGGCATGCTGGGAAGTAGTTAGGGGTTGGAAAACCCCTCAGCTGAACAGAAATATTGTCACACGACAGAGCTGGCAGGAGAATAAGGAGTGTCCTGGAGGTAAAGGAGAGGGGAAACCACCAGCCAGCTGTGAGTTCTCCAGCGCAAAGGCCATCTCCAGTTCCATTCCTCTGTAAAGGCTTGGGCCATCCCCACTTGTCCCCTTGCCCACCTGGTGTGGGTGTGCCACATCTTAATTTCCCCCAACTGGGGCAGCAATAGGTTTGCTTTCGCAGCCCAGCTCAAGGAGAAGCCAACACACATTAACCAAATAGCATGTCCCCTTTTAATAAGGTTTCAGGACAGGAGTGATTACAAGAGACAGTTCATCAGGACCCCGATTCAGCGCCCCCGCAGCTTAAAGTCCACCAAAGCAAGTCTCGGAGTCTGGTCAGGTGGGTTTTCTGCAGCCTGCGAGAGACACCCCTGCCCATGGGCAGCCTGCAGAGCTTCTGCTCCTCTTTAAATTGCCCTGGGGCGGGATGGGGCAGGGCCAGGCCCCTTGGTTACTTGTAGGCTGCAGCCTGCCCTTTTCCTGCACGCCCTCCCATGGACTCTGACCCCTTTCTAATGGGTATCGACACTGAAGGGCAAGTGGCTTCCTGCAAGGCCGGCTGTGGGTTTGCCTGACAGGTGACACCCTTGCTGCAGATTAGGAAAAATCACCTGTTTCCCCCACTCCGAACTCAAAGAGCCCCGCAAAATGCTCCCTTCCTGCCATGCCCTGCTCCATGCAATGCCAGCAGCCCTTCTCCAGCTGCCACAGCCGGGTCTCTCATGCCAAATGGGTCCAGCTCCTCCACTCTCCACCGGGCCACTTGGAAGCCTGTGGCTGGCAGCCAGATATCTGCCTGGGACCAGAACCTGACAGTCCATGTGGCTTATTACCTGTGCAGCTGGACTGAGGGGGGAGTAAAGAGACAGCAGCCATTCTCCCTTCACGCTCTCCTTTGCTAATTATCCTGGTGAGGGGGAGGGGAAGCCATGCCATTAATTTTTAGCATTGGCTCAGGAGGGAGCTTGTTGGCAGCCATAATAATAGCTGAGTGGAAGGCCTGACTCCAGCTGTTGGGCCGGTGAGATCCCATGCCACTTGGCCATGCCAAGCCCGCTGGCAAGAGACCAGCTGTGGTAATAATAGAGTCTGAGGGGATATTTTTAAGATCAAGAAGGGGTAGTTTTCACGGAGAAGTCCGTGGCACTTGAATTTCAACCAACGGGCATGGGTGCAGATGTTTACGTGTAACAGGGGGGAATGGGGGCAGGCCGTGTTTGTGTGTGCACGCGTGTCATAGTGCACAGTTCCAATGGGAGGGGCAGAGAAAAGTTAAGTTGAAGGCCTTATTGATCACTTTTGCTCGTTAATATCATCTAGATTTTATTCCCTGGCTCAGCCCCGTCTCGTAGCTTCTTCTTTCCCATCTCTCCATTGATATGCTCTCCCAGTTCATGGTCCAGACACACTCTGCTGTGTGTAGGTATCCAAGGAGAGTTTCTGTCTGCACAGAATAATTTCCAGGTTGGAAATAGAGGTTTCCCCCTCTCTGTCTCACACGTTAACCCCTGCCCATTCAGCACGGTGCGTGGACGATTTCATTCCGTGACTTCCACTGATATCAATGAGACTGGCCCGTGTAAAGAAGTAAATGCCTGGCACTCCAGAGGTGATTCTTAGTGCTACGCAAGGGCGCTAGCTTGGTGAACAGAGCTAGGCTTTAGGAATGGAATCACGTGCTCTGAATTTCCCAGCTGGAGATGGGCTTACTTTTAGGAGAACTAATCCAACCGACTCCACTAAAATCACTGGGAAACATGCAGCTGACGCCTCGCCAGCCGCTCTGTGCTCTCCTTGCAGGGAACATCTGTACCTGCGCACGGAAGATTCTTTGGGCCAGATTCAGCTGTTTTATGAGTCGATGCCACTCCAAAGCATTCGCAACAGGGATCATCGGAGCTCTTTGGGATTGATTTTCCTCTGCCCAGCACCTCATGCCATCTTTTACCCCAGTCCCAGGTGTCTGATTCGGGTACATTTTATATCCACTTGGCACTGGTGTAAATGACATCACAAGGTGCACGGCAATGGAGAACTAGGCCCTTGGGTGAGGTCTTCAGTTGAGGTAAACTGGCATTGCTGGTTGGCTGTAAATCAGCATTGCTCCTTTGATTGCCATGACGCAGTGCCCATTTGCACCAGCTGAGGTTTCAGAGCCCTCGTCTTTAGTTCTTTTGTGATCATGCAACTCAAAACTGAGATCTATCCAACTTCAAAATGACTCCCCTGCTAATTTTACAGGAAACACCCGAGATCGATATAACTGAGTTTAGAACTTTAAAATGGTACTTTTCTCTGTTTTTTGCAGTTTGTAATAATCATTTGCACCCTGTATACGCAGTCAGTCTCTCTTGGTTTTCATGTCTGTCTTTCTTAAAACAACAAGGGGTGAAATCTTTTAGAAAATTAGGAAAAGCTTATAAAACCCCAAATGTTGTCAGGGGGATGCAGGGGCAGTTACTATGTAACTATTATTATTTAATTGACTAGATTTCAAGCTGAAAGTGTTTTTAAGGCCCCCTGGCACTTTTGGCAGAAACCAAAATCCAAAGCAGGGCAGTTTCTGTTGGTTATAGTATTTTCCTTCACCTCCTTCTCTAAAGTGTCGTGTTGCTAAGCAGTGTAAACCAGGTCCGTTTTCCATCCCAGAAGTGACTGAATTTCAGCGATGGGTAATGTGATTCCTATGTTTGCAGAGCATCATTTAAGTACAAATGCATTTGTGTAAACGTTTAATTTGGTGTAATTATTGTAAGCAAGCCAGCATGTCGACCTGAACTATGCTGTGTAATGCCATACCTGAGATGTGTCAGAACACAGAAGCACTTGAACACAAGGTAGTAAGCTTGCCTTGTGCCCTTCAGGAGGCACGGTGGTCTAGTACAAAAGGTTCTGGACTGGAATTTGAGAAACCTGGGTTCTAATTACTGGCTCTGCCACTGACTTGCTGTGTGACCTTGGGTGAGTCATTTTGTTTCCTCTTTGTTCACCCTTTCTTTCTCATGTAAGCTTTTCAGGAAAGGAAATGTCTCTTGCTCTATGTTTGTACAGCACCTAGCACAGTGGGGCCCCAGTGTCGGCTGAGCTCTACAGAGGTTAATAATGATTCATAAAGTTCACTTTATGGATCCAATATCTCCCAACTTGCATATTAAGAAAATAAATGTGCTGGGGACAAGAGTGCAACAAAGTCTGAAAAAAATGAAACTTCTCATTTTTACACCTCAAATCAACAAACCCATCTTGCTGGCAGGTCAAAGGCGATACACGTATGGGCACAGTGTGCTTGGCCGGGCAACGAATTTTAAATAGGAAAACCGGCTGGCTCCATGGTGTTTTCCTAGGCTCCATTGTAGTATTTTGGTGACATCTAATTTGACTGTTTTCTGTAATGCACATTATGAAACGTCCCACCATCAATCCAAAGCAGGTGGAAAATATTGTTAGGGTTGTGTGGGTGTCTGGGTACTGGCCTTGGAGATGCCTCTTGCTTTTTTTAAGGGATGCCTTTGAAGTGGCGTGTTATTCTTTGCATCCGAAGGGAGATGCTTTGGATCAGATTCCTGATTCTGTTTCACAGTTTCATGGCATTTGAAGGCCAGAAGTAACCATTAGTCAAACCGGTCTATCACAGGCCATTACGTGTCACCCAGATACTCCCATATTAAGCCAAAGACTTTAGTGAGATCAAAACATTTCAGTTTTCCAGAGACTAAACTGTATGCCACAGGCACAGAATAGGAGACACCGAGGTGCCATCAATTCCGGAGGTCTCTGCAAAGCCAGGCAATTGATTAGAAGAGATATACTCAGATAATACTAGCAGGCCAACCAGGCCCCCTTGCCAAAGAGGAAGGCAAAAACCGCCGAAGGTCCCTGCCAATCTGAGTTGAGGGAAAATTCCTTCCAACCCCAAATTTGGCAGAACTGAGTGGGGTCCCTGAGTATGGTGTGAGGGCAGGATCTGGCCATTAGAGAGATCATACACCCCCAGGATCCCTGCTGTGTTCTAATGCGGATTCCCTGGTTGTCCTGGTTGCCCTGTAATGGTGGTTTTCTCCCTTTCTGCTCTTTTGGGTTCCAGTGATGTCCGGAAGTTCAAGGAGACGAAGAAGCAATTTGACAAGGTGCGAGAGGACATGGAGATCTCTCTGGTGAAGAATGCACAAGCGCCGCGGCACAAGCCCCACGAGGTAGAAGAAGCAACAGGCACTTTGACCATCACCAGGAAGTGCTTCCGACACCTGGCCCTGGACTACGTGTTACAGGTGAGGTTCTAGCCTACAGCTCCATCCAGTCCTCCTATCATAGAATCAGGCGAGCCCAGGATAAATGCAGAGTGTCCATCAGCCGAGAATAGAGGAGCCTGTGGGTGGGTGGATGTGAGAGAGGTATCTGACATCTGGGTTTTAAACGGCACCTGGTCGTGAAAATATCCAACACTTAACCCTTTGCCTCACATGGCAGAGAATCCCTGGAAAGTTCTTCAAAGCCAATGCATGATCTGGTGAGGCCAGGTCAAAGGTGTTTGGAGCAGACCTGGAACCAAAGACCATGAGGGTTTGCCCCAAATTTCAACCATGGTGTAGCCGTGCTTCTGCGACCCCAAGGATAACCAGGAAAGCCACAATGTGCCCTAGATCTGCTCTAACCACCCTTTACTTGGCATAGTGGGGTAAGTTCCACTGGTGCAGACCTCCTGGTGGGGCTGCTATATCTATAACTGCCGTCGATAGCCTGGCAAAATCCCAAGGTAGACAAGGCCTAAGGGAAAGCAGGTTTCTCTCAGAAGTTTCTTCCTCTCTGATCTGCAGAACTCTTGGATAGGGCTGACAAGGTGGTATTGTGCAATTAGCCAAAGCAAGAAAGAGAGATAATGCCTCCGATAATGCTTTCCCCCCTAACCTTCTGATTGTGAGTCACAGCCCATTGCTACAGAGAGTTTCTTTAAGGAAAACCTGTGGGCACATATGTGTGTATGTCTGTGTTTGCATGTGTGGACATGCACATGTGTGTGTGTATGCCTATTGCTAGAAAAATCCCCGTCTAGCTGAAATGGTAAATGTCACAATCATTTTTTATGAAGAAAAATTAAATTAATTCCCTTGACTGACACTCTTTTTAGCATTAAAAATCTCCTCAAGGAACATAGTTTTTGCCCCCACAATTATCCTTTTCCCTCTGCCAAAGGTTTTGTTGTCTCATTTGCAGATTTTGTCAGCTGACATCAGGTTACTCCTTCCAGGCAATGGGTTTATAAACTGAAAAAATTCAGTGCTAATATTGATCAATGTGTCATTCCACTTGCCCTTATTCCCTGCAGCACCAAATTGGGACCATCTGACAGTACCTTCTGTGTTATCACGAGATAATTTATGATGTCACATCCGTTGGAAAGGAGATGCTGTCCCTTTAATTTGGGTACTTTGCTAACCTTGAGGGATGGTAGCTCTTTGGCGTCTGGGGTTTCGAGATAAATCCAGCTGTAGTTGCTGGCAAGGTCACTAGGGAAAGAAGTTCCTGTGTTGTAGTCCAATAGCCATAGGTGACAAAGGCAGAAAGCTCCACTAATGCCATCACCCGATCCAGAGGGATTTCTCTGCCAGTCCTGCTGGGGGGGAATGATCTAAAGCCATGCACCCAAAAAGACTCAGACAGAGGAACTGGAGACTTTTCACCTCTTTAGGCTCAGCGACATCATGAAGAGATGGAAAAGGCTTAGCATTTTATTTATGTTTATGTACACACTAGGGGCCCCTGACATAACTTAAATCTGCATCCCAAGTGCAGCAATTTCACAAATCTCTGTCCCCTTTGGACAATTCCTTTTCAAACGCCTTGGAAAAAAGAGGAGTCTTGCTCAGAGGGTGTAAAGGGGATCTGGCCCATTCTTTTTTTTTTTTTTTTTTGCTAAGGTACCTCTCACCTTGACCAAGGATGTGATTTGCCTTGGGAAAAGCAGATCCGAGCCTGTCAGCTCTCTGAATTATCCCAGCACCCAAATATCTGTCAGTGAGGTGATCAAGGAAAGTTGGGAGTTAAATTAATTAACTACTGTGCAAATCTGCCAAGGCCCTCCCCGACCCCTGGGCGCCCCCAAAATTGAATTGCATGAATAAGTTACTTTAAGTAATTGGGTATTTTTTAACTGCCAGATTAATTTGTTTTTTCCAATATGCATTTCTGTGGCCTAGGAGTGCCATCTAGTGGCTACTTTGGTTTATTATTGGAATATCCAGAGAAGACCAAACAATTAACAGAAGCATCCACGGTGGAGGAGAGAGATCTGGCAAAAAGACACCGTTAGGCCTCGTGCAGATGCCATGAAGCAGTCTTAGCAAGGCCACCACTGGCACATCTTCACCCCTGTGACCTGGTACTTCCGCTAGCAGCAGACCATCACTGCAAAGACTCAACACTCATTTCCTGGACCAACAGCCTGGGAAAAGCAGGAAGCCTGCTCCTCCCGCTTCCACCCGAAACTAATTTCCATTCATCATGAAACAAACTGTGGCCACAGGCTCAAAATCCACATGCAGGAACTTTGCTTTTAGGAATATTTGTACACACACACACACACACCCCCCCCCCCCCCAAAAAAAAAAAAGAATCCAAAAGTTGGCTCAGACCCAGAGAATTGCAATTCTGGGCCAGATTCTCCAGTGTGATCTGACGCCTTTGCATTCCTCGGGCGGTGCATAGAGGCCAGTTTCTGGCTGTAAATGGCTCTGGAGAGTTCCCCTTGTGGACTGGTTGGGGTGGTGTCTGAGCTGAGTTCCTCTAACCTGATCCTCACTGATATAAAGCCTTCATGCGCCAAACACAGTGCGGACATGGGGGAGAATGGAGCCCTGAGTCCCCGATCCATGAAAACATTTGCCCGTAACTTTCACCTAGTCTCAACTGCTCCAAGCGCAGCACCCTCGGCGCTAATTGGTGCCACATTTATAAATGAGTTACTAACGCACCGGGACCTATTTTGCAGCTGTCATGGTAACATATTGTTCGTGACACTGACAGCTGAATCCCCATAGAAATCTTCTGCTACATTTGACAGTCTCTTTAGTGCTAATTACAGCACTTGTAAGGTTTCCCAGACTTGCTCATAGGATCCATGGGAAAGGTATTATGTAACCGCATGCTATTCATTTCTTATTTTTAAGGTGTCACTAACTCGAATCTCTTCTGCAGCCTCTTACATTTCATTTCCCTTTCATATTTTTTAAATCTCAGAAGCATTTTTCATCTCCTGACTTGTGGTCCACCACCAGAACTTTCAAGAATTGACTGGCCCTGAGAGCCTTTGCACCGGTTCCCCAACCAAACAGCTTTGCAACAGTCTTGCCCCCCTGGTTTTGGCATCTGTTATCTCGTGACATGGTGCTGACTCATAGATCCAGACACCGTGCAAAGAGATGCTTTATAGCACTTACCGTTACCTTGAAGCCAACTCGCCATGCATCCTCTACTATTCCGGTCCTTGGGCCTTTTCTGGGCAAAGGCTGCCGGTTGCTCCAAAAGGTGCCATGATTTTGTGATTAAATTAATTAAGGATTAAGCTGAGAGCCCACCCAACTCTCTGCATGAGTGACATACGGCAGGTCTCCAAAGATAAAAGGACAGCACAGGAACCGGCTGCGTCATGCTCTGTCTTTTATAATGGGGATTAAAGCTGGGATTTTGCCGATCAGAGTTGCCATAGCAGGCTGAGAGATGTCGGAACGTGTCTTGGAACCCCACTGGAGCAGCACCTGTGGAAGGAACACAGGAACGGAGATGCCCTAGCACTAACACTGTGTGTTGCAGAGCGGTGTTATAGCAGCTGCAGAGTACGTTTCAGAAGCTACACATGGATGGCCTCACTAGATGGTGCTGTAGGGCTTCTCTGACCACGGAAACATGGTGCTAGACTAAGGATGGAGCGTAACTGAAGGCCCCTTCTTTCATCCTTAGAAGTGACCACACGTCAGAGGCAGACTGGGGGGCCACGCAGGGGAAGTTTGCACAGCTGCTGCCTGTGCTCTGAGGATAAGCGGAGGATAACTTCAGTCTCCAGTCTGTCAGGCTGGTGCCTTTCCCGAGTGCTAAAGTCACTGAACTGGTTTCCTTTGTAAATCACGACGTGTGTTATTTTAGAGGCACCGTGAGCGCTGATAACTTGGCCAGCTGACCTAGGGCTAACGGGGGGCCCTGAGCCAGCACATGCTCTGGCTCCACTCGATCTAGCTGCGAGGAGGAAGCAAGGCTGTAGCGCACCAGATTTGGAATGTGTGTCGACGTCACGGGTGCTGAGTATTGAACAGTGTCCCAGCTAGTCTGATTTATCTGCAGTTACACAAAGGGGGCAACATCTTCAAATGCACCTCCGTCCCCTAAAAGCCTAAGTCTGAAAATGTTACTCAGGGACTTTAATTTTTACACCCTGGCCCTTATCTGGAAATGTCCACATCTCTGAATGGGCCAGTCTAAGGCCCATGGCTGCTGCCTGTTTAGGGTGGCTGTAGTAGGTGCTGCTTGCTAAGTATTGCCCATGGGCGGCTGCTGCTGCTGCTGAGTTTCTTGTCTTGATTCCCTTACAGATCAACGTCCTCCAAGCCAAGAAGAAGTTTGAAATATTGGACGCGGTAAGACCGCCATGAAGTTTTCCCTGCTGTACCCCGGTGACTCAGTGGAGTGCAGTCCTGCATGCTCTGTTTCACCCAGGCAGATGCACGTCCACATGCATCCCCGGCACTGAGATCCTGTATACTGTTTGACACAGGCAGGGAGGCTGATGTGGACCGCGGGGTGCTGGAACAATAGGGCACCACGAAGAAACAAAAAAAATCCACCAGCCCTGGGGAAGGGTGAGGGCTGTCAGAGAGGAGTGACAGCGATGTAGCAGAAAAGGGCTCATTATCACTGTGTGGGGTGGGGGGGACTACCTGAAAGCTTAGTCAGATTAGCGGTAGGAGGCCTGGAGAGCGAGAAGGTGCAGGGGAAGAGAGAGAATGTGGGAAAGAGGACGCGTTGATGTCTGCAGAGAGAGGTGATGCTGCTGAGCCTTGGCAGGAGATATGTACGGGTTAGAAATGAGATGTTCTACCTAGGTGCTTATATGGCCGCTGTTCCCAGAGTGGCTGAGCCGCTCACCGATGGTTCATGTGTCCTCACAGCCCCCCTTTGAGGAAGGGCCATTTTATTATTCCCATTTTACAGAGGCAGAGAGAGAGATCAAGTGACTTGTCTAGGGTCACACAGGGAGTCTGTGGCAGAGCTAGGATTAGAACCCTGGTCTCCTGAGTCCGAGCCCAGTGGCTGACTCACAAAAGCATCTTATTCTGTGAGGGAAGGGGGTCTCTCCTTCGCCATGATTGGCATGGAGAAGAGCTCCCCACAGGCTAGCTTTATCCCTGGTGTCACCCTACAGAAGGCAACGGGGTGACCCGAGGGATTGCTTTGGACCGGGAAGAGGGAGGGGCTCCAAGAGATTTCTTTCAGCAAGGCTTGTGTCTGCTCAGGCTGTTTTCCCAGGCCAGCACTGAGACTGGTACTCTACTGGTGCGAGGGGGGGCCCTGCATATCCTCCCCTCCCGACGGCTCCACTCCTATTCTGACAATGTGCCTTGTTTCCCCTCCCCAGATGCTGTCCTTCATGCACGCCCAGTACACCTTTTTCCAGCAGGGCTACAGCCTCCTTCATGAGCTTGATCCCTACATGAAAAAACTAGCCACCGAGGTGAGAGCATGGCGGGGAGGGGGCGGTGGGTTCTCTTGACCATTTTCCTGTGGTGAACCCTTTGCCACAAAAGCCCTAGCACCGGGCCGGGAATGCTTCGGAACCTGCTTTTGCCAGGAACGTGGCTGTCATGGGGATTCTTCCGCCAGGAGTTCAGCCTTAATTAAAGAAGTTGGCTCTGTCTGGGCATCTCCTCACTGGGCCAAGCAAGAGCTCCCATGGGGCTGGGCTGGGCAGCCTTCCCAAACACAAGGCATCCTGGGTTTTTTTTTTTGTATTGCATCCTTCTTGCCAAAGTGTAGGGCATGGACTGGAGACGTTCCCTCCAGATTCCTGACCAGAACAACCCAAGATGTGGTGACTCCCAAAGAATCTAGGCCGGGTTTTATACTGTACCCCGGGCCCACTGGGGAAGGGCTTGGGAGTTCACAGTGCGGTGGGCATGCCCACGCAGTGCAGACATGAGTGCGAAATCTCATAGCGGTATGCCTCAGGACCCGGTCTCAGAGCCTGGGCCTTAGGGCGGTGATAGAGCATCGCCTCAAATCCCACGTTCTGGGAGGAGGTCCCAGCGCTGGGCCGCTAGCTGCTGCACCATCTCTTAGTGCCCACCCAAATGCAGCCTCACGGGAACTGGGGAAACTCGCCTCCCTTCCAGGGACATAGGCCATTGGCATGGCTGGGTGTGAGCCCGGAGAAGGGGAGGCGGGCAAGATGGTTGGAGGCCCGGGCGTGGGAACCATCTCACTGAATTTTCTCTCTGGTTTTCTCCTCCGTGTCTTTAGCTGGACCAGCTGGTGATCGACTCAGCCGTGGAGAAGAGAGAGATGGAGCACAAGCATGCACTGATACAGCAGAGGGTGAGTCCCAAGGGGTCTGCAGGCTGGCATGAGGAGTGTTGAGCTCTCAGCAACTCAGGGGTCCTAGCTGAGGCAATCCCAGCCACCTGGGCACTGCAGAGCACAGCCGCGGCTGCAGGAGAAGCTAGCGATGCAAGTGTAATGGGCCTGCATCGCTGAGAGGCGGCAGCAGGCTTACACGCGGTTAAATCTTTTTGCAGTCGTGTTACGGAGCTTGGCTTGGATGAAGCTGCGGGGTGGTTCCTGCTCTGGTTTACAGTCCAGTGTTTTGAGCCGGAGGGATCAGGAATCAGGACTCCTGGGTTCTTGATCTACCATATCCCTGGGCAAATATTAACCTCCCTGTGCCTCAGTTTCCCCCCCCCTCCCCCCCCCCGTGTGATGCTTCTCTACCTCCCTGGGTTGTTGTGAGGCTTAATTGGTTAATACCTGTGAAGGACTTTGAGACCTCGAGTGTAAGGGACTGTTCCCAGAGCATGTTATTGTCATGAATCCACCCATAAAAACAGTGTCATGTAGCACAGGGATCTCACTCTGTGAAGCCAGATTTGGCTTGCAGAGCAGTTAGAGCAGCCCAGCATCTCTCCCACGCTCCCTCCCTGCCTTCCCTCGTCTCGTCCCTTCCCTCTCTGTTCCCTTCTCCTGTCCCTGCCCTCACCAGCTGGACAAAGCGTCTGGCGAGCCCCAGCGGCTGGAGATGCTGCAGTGGCAGCACATCCCTCCCGAAACACTTCTTTCTGCTCTCACATCTGCCCAGTGGGCTTCCCCTCCACCTCTCCCCAGGAGGCGGCAGGCACGCCTGACTGCCCAGCTCCACCAGATGGTCAGCGCCCCCCTTTTAACTCAGCCAACAGACGGATGGATGGATGGAGACATTTGTTCCCTGAGGGCTGGGCTGGCTGAAGGGCCGTTTCTTCATTCACAGGGAGATCACACCCCAGTGCGTTAGGTTAATGGGTTGTGAGTGAAGAGGAGGGAACCGGGAACTGCCCTTCTCTTCCCCACATCTGACTTCCTGTGCACAGAATGAATTTCCAGCAAGCAGCGTACGAGAGGTCCTGCCTGCTTTCTGGTTCGAGATCCCTGCAGCCCTCCCCAAAGGGGTAGAGAAAAGCTCTTTAAACTGAGGTCCTATAGACAGGTGCAGATGGTGGGGAGACCAAACTGCCTTTCACTGCATGATTAGATAGATAGATAGATAGATAGATAATGTATGGGGATGGGTGGATGAATAAACTGAGGGCTACCTATGGGGAGGGATGGATGTCCCTTCAGCATGGGAGCTATTAAAAATGGCGTTATTAGATATAAAGAAGGATCCTCTTCCTTCTTTAAAGATTCACGTTCTGCCCTTTCCTAGCACCCGCCATCTGGGGACCGCCAACGGCTTCACAAACATTTATTAGTCACGCCTGACAAAGCCTCTCCGAGACATTGGTACTAGCATCCTAATTCTGAAGATAGGTAAACTGAAATACGGAGAGGTGAAGTGACTCCCCCAAGGTCAGGCACCGAGGATATGTCCACATGGCAAGCAGAAACCTGCAGCAGCGAATCTCAGAGCACCGGTCTACAGACTTTGGCTCACACTATGGCACTAAAAATAACTGGGCAAATGTTTGAGCTCGGGCTGGAGCCATGTTAACATGAGCTACGTCCCTTTTAGTGCTAGCAGCATCTCTGGGGGGAAGCTATAGCACGGCCCTTTGGTATGCGTGGCAGTTCGCACCCCCGTAGTCTGAACTATGGGGCTGTGTAGACAAGCCTTGAGAATCAGCTCGCAGGAGTTTATCTGAGGAATTTTATCCCTTCCTTGGCGAATCACTTATTTGTACCTGCTCTACAGGTGGTCGAAGATATCCATCAAATAAATTAGGCCTGATTTCTTTTCCACCATGATTTATTCACCAACAACTTTTCCTCTGTCTGCTCATTATTTGCACGTAACAGAGGAATTGTTAACAGTGTTTCCACTTGACTATCTCCTGCCTGCTTTATAATCACAATAAAGATCATGGCCCTGGGTGTTCCTGAGTGAAAAATGAAGAAATGTCAATTTCCCAGGCCAGCCAGTCTCCCAGCCAGTTACTAACCCTGGAATATGCCCTGTGCCTTGACCATTACTTAAAGGAAACCTGTTCAGTGAGCACAAAGAACAGATTTGCCTTCTCCATCAAGGTAACTTAAGCAATGAGAGAAGAATCTTTTGGGAAAAATTTTGGTGCTGCAGTAAAACCTCGGTTTTATGATCCCTAACATTACAAACGGCCAGTTATATGAACTATTTTTCCCAGTGGAAAAGGAAGAAAAAAAGTCACATAACAAAAATGATGATGATGAAGAATATGTTGACATCCTTCATCTGCTAGCGAGCCACAGGAATGAATGCCTGTGGCTGAATCAACAGCCCCAGTTCACGCAGTATATAACCCCCTTCGATCTCTGCGGGAGCCATGGTTCAGTACTAATGAAAAGGGAAGAGTGAATTAGCAACACCAGTTCCTGTGTTTTCCTTGGACATCTCCCTTCCAAGTTATGACTCGGATGATCCCTGTTTAGCTTCTAAAATATGCTAAGACCACAGTCTTAGGGAGAATGGCTTCAGAAACACCTGGGCCACCTGTGTTACCTGTATCAAAAGTAGCGTAGGGTGGGGAGCATGAGATACAGGCTATATATGGACTTTGGGCCTAGCCCCAGCTAGGAGGGCTATAGGATCCTTGTAGAAACACCCTAGAATCTTTTCATACAACAAATCTGCTGTTTCCTGTGGAATATTAACACTCAGAAACTTGCTGAGTTGTGGGAGGGAGGTCAGTGGAGTCTGCTTAAATCTCTCCATCCCGAGGGCCTAAGTGGGTTGCTTAGCTTGCACGTCCTGTAGCTGTCTAAAAGGAAATGCCCAGCTGAGTCCCAGACAAAGCCCAGTATTGATTTTGTACTGATGAGTCAGGAAGTGGATGGACAGGCAGGGAGGGGAGAGGGCAATTTGGTCATCTGCATGGGCCTCTGGGGAGGAGGAAATGGATTCCAGCGTTTTGCTGCCAAAGCAAAGCTGCATTGAGGGCCATGTTTCGTTTCTTGCCATCGTGGAGCAAGACTGACCTGAAGGAATTGACATGCACTTAAAAAGATACGGAGCTCAAGTCTGCTCTCAGTTACAGTGGTGGCTGAAAAAGTTCCACTGAAGTCAGTGCATTCGGCTAGACAAGCCAGTGTGTCACTACCCTGCCGGGGCATGACACCTAGTGACAAAGGTGTCCTGTGTTCTGCTCCTGCTGACATCACTGCAAATCCAGAGTAACTCAACTGGAGTCACTGGGGCGCAAACCCTCAGCTGGTTAAATTGGTATAACTACTGGCTGCAGTGGAACCGTCCAGCAGCTGAGGGTGGGGTACTGGAGTGGCCGCTGAAAGAGTTCTTGACTGTGCGCCCAGAGAGTGTGGTTTCAAATCTAACCCCCAGGGTTGCATAACAAACTCCCAGTGCTGTAGTAGGGGAAGGGTGTAGATCTGCATGATCAGGGATGAGATGCTAAACTGAGGTCTTCTCTGGGGGAAATTAAAGATCCTATGGCAATGCTGGTAAATGATAAGGGATAACCCAAGTGTCTTGTCCCGACATCTCCTCCTTTGTAAGCACTGGTTCCAACATGGCCTGTTGCTGAAAATATACCAGTTGCTGCACAGATAGCATCTAACTCATCACTCTGTGCAGCTGTGGAAGATCAAATAAAATGCTGTTACCTTGTGCTGTTGCTGGACGTTCAAGGCCAAGTTTAGAAAGCAGCCACCGTGCCGCCATCTCAGCTTGCAAACCCAGAATCGCACACACACCTCATCCTCACTGGCCCACAATGTCATATTTGCCATGCACATCAGGCATTGAGATGTTCAGCTCTCTGACTCCAGTGTGAAGGTGCCGCTTTGCATGCAGAAATGCAAGATTTGGCGGGGCACAGAAATTGCACGGACAATTCTGAGCCTGCCAGTGGATTTGGAAAACATGGTCATAAGCCTTGAGAAGCTTCACTGGGGATTGATTTTGCAATTGATCACTACAGAAATGTTAACTAATGTGCCTTTTTTCTCTTCTTTTCTCTCTCATCACCAATTGCTGACGTGCCGCCTCCAGACCCTCCTGCAGGTGAGTACAGCCACATCGCCATGCAGCATCTTTTGTGAGCTTGGTTCTTCCCTTTTGTGAGCAATGTTTCCAGGAAGTAGTTGCACTTGGCCACACTTGAACTCCAGTGAGCCCTGCGTTTAGAACTACACTGGCTGGATCCTTTAGTGCACTAGTCTGTCATCTCTGGAGGACTATTTCCCAAACACAATTGCAAATGAGTCAGGTGGTTTCATCCTAATCCCGAGTAGCTTTTCATTCATCTAACAGAACTGCCAGGCACTATTCTAAATGACTGGCCGTCTTGATTCAAGAGAAGCCTGGTTCTGGTACTGCAGAGGTTCCGTGCATTGTAACTGAAGTGCGTTGACTGAGCAGTGGATGTCAAATAGCGAGAAATTCTGCAATTGAAGATGGATGGGCCAGACTTTTGAAAGTATCCAGGTGCCTGAAGATGCAAGTTCGGCTCCTAGTAGGGTTTTTAATAGGATCTAGATGCCTAACTCTGGTTGAAATCCTGAATGCTTTTGAAAACTCCACTAGGTGTCTGTCGCCATCTGCATCCTCAGGCACCTAAATACGTTAAAAACTCTGGCCTCTAGTGCATTGGCAGAGCTATGCAAGGGCCCATGACCAGCGGGAGACAGGGCCCTGCAGGTCAGGAATGAGATGCATTGACAGAGCTGTGGGCCTGGAACAGCAGGGTTTTTTTATAATTGAGCAATGAGATGCATTGGCAGAGCTGCAAGGGGACTCAGGACCGGAATGGTGCATGGTGTTGCTGGTCAGGATTGAGGTATGGGGGTGAGCTGTGTGGTCAAAGCTTGCACACGCTTCCTGGGTCTAGCCGGTGCTCCTCTGTCCCTCGCTTCCATGAGCATAGCATGTTAGGAGCATGGAATAAAGGAGCAAGGAGGCTCGGCAGTGTGCTGCTAGCCATGGCTTGGGTTGCTGTTTCTCCGTACCATGAACACCTCCTCCTGCTCATTTCACCTTTGCCTGCCGTGTGTTCTTCGATATAGATACTAGAGGCTGAGCAGGGCGATGAGTTTGTTAGCTGATGTGCGGCCAATATATGTTATTCCCACCGCGTGGAAGAACATGCTCAGTCGTGGAATTCAACAGACGGGAAACCATTGCTGAATCGACTGTGAATGGGCAGAATGATAAACGGGGTCTTTCCCGCTGCTCCCTGCTCTGCTGATCACTTAGCTGCTGCGTGTGATGCTGCAATGTAGCTCCATCGCATAAACCTGTTTACTTTAGCTGTATTGGCGTGGCTCGAGAAGTGCTCTGCAAACCTTGCAAACTTCCAGATGGACCAATGGGGGAGACAAAAGCTATATAATCTGTCGTCTGTCTTGTTGGAGCTCAGTAGTTTTTCGATACCTGCTTTCTTTCTTTGCCTTCACACCTGGCATTAAGGTGCCTGGGGAGGATATCTGCTGGGACCCTCTTTGGTTTGGTACCAACGTGCGTCTGTATGTTATAGGGGTTATGATTATGCACTGCCGGGGCAAGATGCCTGGAGCACCTCAGCTTGTTAGCCAGGAAAGACAAGAAGATACAAGCCCTGCATCCCAGTCCAGTCCACTTTAGCTCAGCAGTGAGATCCCTGCCTCTGCTGCGTGTGGCTGACAGTGAAAATCCACTGCTGTGCGGAGGCCGCCGAGCAGCTTGCTCCTGGGTAGGCCGTAGGTGGGACACTGTGCCTCCTGCTGATCAGACATCACTACACCTGCCCACATGGCAGCCCTTGTGATGCTCGCCCATGGCACTCACACGGCAGAGAGTGTCCCCTGCTGTCTGCAGTCTGAGCTCTCCAGGCCATTTGACAGCAGTTCATACTATCTGCTTGGCGTAGACAGATGAGCTATTGCTGTTTTTCTATTTTGATCTGTTTAGGTCCTTTCCCATAGGAGATGACAACAGTAAGGCCAAGGAATTAGGACCCTTTTCTGATGAGATTAGGTAAATGGCTTCAAAGCGAGATAATCTGCAATTGAACTGCTGAGTAGCAAAGCAAAGACAAAATCCTGAGAGAGGGAGAGAATCTGAGAACTCAGTTTAATCCACTGTGCGGTTTCCAAATTGTGTAGGCTTTCCTTGGGAAGCTTGTTGGCTGATGGCATATGAAAACTAGTAATTCTCTCAGGCCTATGACTAAGAACCCAGCTACACCCCACGAGGAGTCCTTTAGTACCAGCTGTAATTGCCAAACAGACGACAGGACAGCAGGTAACACAAACAACTAGGAGGAAAATCAGGTCATAGATGTCACTGGCAGAAGGGAAAGTTTAGAAGGATCCAAATTAGAACCCTCCGATCCAGGCATTTCAGCAGGCCCCTTCACTATAATGGGATGAACCAAACCCCCAGATCCAAACATGTCCCGACCCCCAGAAAGTTGAGAACTGGATTTTAAACGTCCAGCACCAGCTCCTATCTCTTTTCAACCTGAAACCAGGTAAAGCCCAGGTATGGAGCATTGCTGAAACCTGACTCTGAAATTAGAGTTGCAAAGGTGTGAAACTCCCACACAAATCCACACCAGAGCAATTGGTTTGCATGGGTGAAATATGTTTAATTCCATGTAGTTGTGTTATGAGATCTGGCTGTGCCTGCCTTTTAATTGTGATCCGTCCATTACACAACTCCAGATCCTGAACTCCCCCAGATGTTAGGAGGTTTCAAAATTCCAGTCTGGATCCAGACACCAATTTTGCTCTCTTTATAAAAAGCCAGGCTGATCTCAGCAGCACTCCTGAAGGCCGGGGTGTCGGCACGCCAGGCCTGAGTTTTATAACGTTAGTCCATCCCGGCTTTGTTTTTCTTTTTTAAGAAAACTACATGAGAAGACGATGCCAGGGATATTTGCCCCATCTGGGCCGCTCCTTAGAATTGCTGACAAGCTGCATTGTACAGTTTAGAGTTGGACCTGAAAGCCACTTAGCATCTGTCAGAACATCCCATGCGCTAGGGCAAAATGAGAGGTGATGTGCAAGAACCACCAACAAACTAGACAGTCAGGACCTAAGTCAAGAAACATAGAAGGCAGAAAGGAAGCAGCTGTGCAGGGTACAGAATTCATTGATAAGTTCACATGTATCTAGGCTTTCATGCAGATCTACGTTCCTCTGCAGGGAAAAGCTGAGCAGTGCTTTTATGGCTCTTATTTTGTAATGCTCTCTCAGGGGAATGTCACGTCTCATGAAATAAAAGTGTAACAGAATTGGAAGGCTACTGACAAGTGTTTCCTGTGTGTTGATGTGTGCAGATGCTCCCTTAGCCTAATTGCCCTGGGTGGAGGGAAAGAAATCCATTTGTGAACCTTCTGTCCCCTGAGGGGGATCAAATGGGCATGATGACTTCATCCTTGAGAGCAGGGCAGAGTCTCTCTAATGGAATGGATTTAAAATAAACCATTTCACACACAACTGCTTTACTAACCAGACTGGCAGGGAAGAGCTGTGGAATAACTCGGGGTCAGACTTGGAGAAAGCAAAGGAGCAAGTATACTAGATCAGGATCCTTATGAACAGAGCTAGCCATTGCCTTGACTCCCTATGTACATGGCCTTGTGAATCGAGCGCAAGGTCGGAAGCATTTCACTTCCAGCTGCAGTAGGGTATTATAAGCGAGATCCTCAGCGGGTGTAAATCAGCCTCGTGCCCCTGGAGCCAACAGAGCTGCACTGCTTTACAGCAACTGAGGATCTGGCTCTATGTCCAGAGATGGACACAAAGCAAAATACAGGTCTGAACACCCTGAATTCTGGCACTGTCCCTGGAGTACTATACTGGGCCAAACCAAAGCCCTGCATCCGATGACCCCAGACCATTGCTCATTATAGCCAGACAGGAATTTTTTTTTCAAAGTCACCAGTGCCCTGGCTGAAGGAGCCAGCTTCTCTCTGGCGGCAGCAGGAAGGCTGCAGAGAAGTAGGTTGAATTGGCTGTGTGAGGGGATGGGGAACAGGATGACAGGGTCCGGTGAGATTAGTCTGCTCTGTATTAGGTTCTCTATGGAGTAGATCAGGAAACAGCATGGTCCGGCAAATAGAGCTGGGGACCAGGAGTTCAAGAGAAATGGGTTTTATTCTCCATTCTGCCACACATTGCTACATCTTGGGCAAATCACTTGGCCAGCTCGGAGCCTCCCTTTCCCTGTCTGTAAAATGGAGATGATGATACCCACTTTTGTGAAGAGTTCTGATAGCTGTGGATGAAAACTGGTATCATCCAAGGAGATGGCTACTCCTTTGTGTCTCAGCATGTGCTACTGGACACTGCATTCACAGGTTGGGCCTAGAATCAAGGGGAAATATGATATCATACATTAACGGCCTTTGAACACTGCAACAATGCCATTGGCCATAGTCATTGTAGGATAAAGATTCCACCCCACTTAATCCCCACTCCCGCCGAGTTATGTGGACCCACAACCTCTGAGAAGATAAGTAGCAATTTATTTTGCCCCATCACAGTGTCCCCTGAACAACATGGCACCGACACTGACTACAGCAGGGAGAGAGTGACTCCATCGCCAATGTGAAATAATGAGCTTTGTCCCGCCCTGAGGATGACTCTGATGATGGTGTCTTGCTAACTGAATGACTCCTTAGCAGCTTTGTCAAGGGTGGAAGGCAGGCTGTTAAGAACCTGTTAGCTAGGAGGAGCCACAATTTGGATTAAGGGTTGTTTGTTTGTTTTTTAAATAAAGCAGAAGAAATTCTGCAGGGGAGAAAAACTCGAAGTGTAGCTGGATTATTTTCCTTTACACTGTTATTCCAGTGTCCTTTTCCCATCCCTTCTTCGGCCCCTGCTGTCTTGCGGGGCATCTGTCATCTTTTGTGTGTATTCCCAGGGCGGCTATCATTTCAAGTTGCCTTTGTTATCTTAACCACTGCCCTCTTTGTCCTCCATGCCCCATCACCAAACTCTGATGAGTTCCATTTGCTGTTTCACACTCTACATGAAAACAAGGCGTGGGGACGCCAATAAAATTGGAGCGGGGGTGGAGGAAGAGGGGAAGAGACTGAATTTTTATGGTTTGGAGCAAACCTTTCTAAACTCTCCTGCCAGCTGGAAAAAGAGAGTGGGCAAAATTTTAACATGAAGCTGCTGGATCGCTCTGCATTTACTGTGTGCACAGCCATGTATGTGTGGGGGAAAGTAACGCGGTATTTTAACTGCAGAGACGGGTGACACATTGTGTTACTGCTCCGACATGGCTTCTCTGGAGACGTGAGTTCAAATTTGACTTAAGCCACAAGTAAAATGAGTTTGTGGGTTTCCTGCTGGACCCAACAATGCAGCATGGACACACACACACTGGCTGACATTTGAAAGTTGCGGAGAGGGACATTTAAGGGAGAATAGAGGGATGCCTCTGTAAACGCCATTGAAGTACATTGGCCTGGGACTGCTTTATAGGACAAAGGAGAAACGGGGTAACATTTAAGCTAAAAAGCAGGGCCTGTCCCTCCCAAATAGGAAAACTTGGCACATTGGCCCTCACTGTGATGTGATGAGCAGTCTGTGCGCAGGAGAGGCCCAGGGTGTGGACCAAAGTGCACTGACTGAGTTGTTTGAGGGGAGCCTTGCAAGTCATATCTGGCTATGGCTGGAGTTAAATAAATAATAATAATTAGGAAGTAATACCTGGCCCTTCTCTAGTGCCCTCCGGATGGGGATCTCAAAGCACCCCACAGCCTTGCAACCCTCCTCTCCACTGGTGAAGCAGGGAAGAATTATTCCCATCTCCAGTTTACTGATGGGGAAACTGAGGCACAGAGTGACCTGCCTGAAGTACAATGCGTCTGTGGCTGAGCTGTGAATAGATCCCAGGTCTCTTGACTCTTGTGCTTTAACCGCGAGTCCATCGTCTCTCCCACCTCCTTGCCTTGCTGAGCCTTCCATCGCACCAAAATTTACCAGCCAATCGAAGAAAAATGAGAATATATTCGGGCGTTCCTTTGGAGCCCATTGATTCTTCTCCTGGCCTGGTGCACGTCTTCGTGTGTGTGGGGGGGAAGGGAGCGGTGCGCGTCAGGGCCGTGCCCTCTGCCTGATTTAGCGGCAATGGCAAATAATAAACCAGTCGGCCATATGGCACTCATATCACGCCGACATGCAAGTGCGCCAACGGAGCATGTGTGGCTTCTTTAGCCAATGGCGGGCTCCGTTTTCCTTGGGAGGGGTCCCATGTATGGGACCCTCTCCACAGGAAGTGGCTCCTGTCAAAAGCTCGCCAAACCCTTTGAAGAACCACTCGGCTGGGGTCAAGGGGCATCGGCTGAGCATCCTCCTGTCAACTTTGCTCTGGCTTTACTGGCTCCCTCCTTCCCCCCACGCCCCTCTATCCCACGGTGACAGCTGTATGATAATCAGCCCTTGCTCTAAGCTGATTGATTGCGAGGGAGGGGGCAGGCAGGTGGTCCCTAGAGTCTGGCACGCTTCCTTTGCCCAGCGTCCCTGCTTTGACAGCAGTGTGCACGGCAGTGCTCGCCGCCAGCTGAAAAGGAGTGGGAGGGGTGAGGAGAAGGGGGGAAAAAAAAGATCTCTTCTTCCCTCCCATCCCACGGCGCCTCGCAGAGATGCTGCTCTAGAGATTGATCGAGTGGAGAGGTGCACACAGAAGCTCCCTGCTCACTTGGCTAGATCAGCAGAGCTCCTTCCCCGCAACGGGCAGCATGAAGATTTTCGGCAGGCTTGAGTACCTCCTGGTAAGGAGCTTTTCATACGGGGGCACTCGGATGGGGTCGGAAATGAGGGGGCACGCTCCCTTTGGGTGCAGGAGAACTCAGAGAAGAGTGCAGGACCAGCTCTCGCTGCTTCCTGATGTGACAGCCCAGTTAGTTCTGGCTTATTATTTTATAAGGGTGGATTTGGTGTGTTCTGTCGGTGTGATATAAAAGCGGAGGACAGTCCCTGAGCATCTTCTCCCTGGCAAGCTGAGAGCAGGGCGATCCCTTATCATCAGACAATGAGAGAAACAAAAGGGCTGTAAACTGAACTCTTCCTGATCCAGCCGTCAAACGTATGTTTGTGCACAATGTATGGGAATGTGTGTGTAGGGGTTCCCCCTTTAGAACCTGGTTGTGCACATGGGGTCACAACCTACACACATCGACATATAAGTGATCACATATAGCAAGTGCTTTAATGTTCATGTGGACTAGCAGAGTATGTACTTACTAGGATACATAGGATGTGTGTGCATATATGCATATGGAATTTACACATGCATATATTTTGCATATAAAATGTGCAGTCTGACACCCACGCACACACAAAGTACATAGCTGCGGTCTCATATAGAATTGATTTTCCTATGGTGTCTATCATACACACACAGTCACACATGCGTTTGTGTATGTGCATTACAATCTAAATAATTGTTAAATCGTGACGACTGATGTAAAAGAGGAACTGAATACTTTACTAATCGAGAAAGCAATTTTGCATAAACCCATTTTGTCCCCTCTGAGGCAATGCAAGTGCAGACTGTCCATAGATACCTGCATGTATTTTCTATTATCCAATTTGCTGTTCATCAGAAATAGCATAAGCAATTGCTAATAAATAGGATTCATACAAAGCCAGAGAGAGGTATATTGCCATCTCTGCAATACAAAGCATGGAAGCAGATTGGTTATTAGAATCCCCTAGAGGAGGGTATAGGTGGCAGATTTAGTGGAGAATGTAGTGCAGTGCTTTAATGAAGGTTCCAGCCTACACATCTCCATTCTTCCATGTGTCGCCCCCTTCAGGACAGTTTTAGACCTATGTTAAGGGGTTGTAAGCAAGAGTCCCCAGCTACACAGAGTTTCCAGAGGCTTGTGGGTAGGGCTCTGTCCTTCAAAGAAAACCTGCCAATGGTCCCGGGCAATGAGGGCGTCTCCACTTTTCCTTTTACAGCTCTTCACTTTATCTTTATCACTTATTTAATTTGATCAGTCTCCTTCCCTGCATGCGTGGCTGGCTCCGCATAAGCAATTGGACAAACTCCTCAGCCACAGCCAGTGCAAGGAGTCGCTGTGGCTGTCTCATGGAGATAGACAAGTAGCTTCTTAAAGGGCCAGCCCTTAAAAGAACCTTTGACTTTTTTTCAGTGTCCCTTTGTAGGAGATTGGGCCTGTGTTGGTTTTTCCCCCCTTTCCATTCGCCAGTTTGAAAGTATCCATGTCTAAGCCTTTTTCACATCCCTCTCTTGGAATTTGTTACTTCATTGTTGTTGCTTCAGTGGCATTCAATGTGCTCCCATGGAAACCATTGTGATGTCATTTCTAAAAGGCCGTCTGTTCCCAGGCTGCCTTGGGTGCAAATTCAAAGCAATGGGGCAGGGAGAAGGGGCACAAAGGGGTAGGATCGATGTGGTTTATTGAAGAGAACAGAAGATGGAGGGAATGCTGGACTTCTGGCAGATCTTATTTCTTGTTTCAGAGGGTTGCTTTTTTATTTTAACATTGTGTGCTCCAAAGCATCACCACTGTGGCTAGCTGACTATTGTATGGACAATTGTAGCCAGATGCCATTCAGCACACAATCCCTGCATGCATTTGTCATTACATAATGGCGGTAGGCACTCATTCACAATATGGTGTCAAACACGTGGGTGGATAGATCAATAACAGTACCTAGCTCTTAATCAGCAGATCTCAAAGCATTTTACAAAGGAGGTCAGAATCATTTTACATATGGAGAAACTGAGGCACGGAGAGGTGAAGTGATTTGTCCGAGATCACCCAGCTGGCGTATGGCAGAGCCAGGACTAGAACCTGAGCCTAGGCCAGCGTTTGCTCCACAAGGCCACTAGAAAGACAGATAGAACTAAACCGAACTAAAAACAAAAACAACTTTGCCCAGTGCTCTGACGTTGCAGTGACGTTAAGGGGCTGACAAAAGACAGTTTATTAAAATCAAGGCTGAGTCTGTGTACGTAACCTGTGTTGTTCCGTGTAAGATATAGCATAACAGCAGGGGCCTGAGGGAGAGCTAAAGCGGGAGCTCCTTGTCTTGTTCAGTTACGCTCTTCAGAGGGTGATTACACCCAGGAAAGTCACTCGGCTTCCAAGGCAGAAAGGTGATTTTTTTTCCTCACTCCACCTGCGGTTGGAAAATTCAGCAGGGTTTTCTGTGTCCCTTTTAATAAAGGGTTGGCTGCAGGAACTTCAGTGATGGCTTGGATGACGATGGCAATGTGTGGGACAGGCACAGAATTGTGCTTGGTCTCCCTGGACCCTTTGGACTGCTCTGCAGGGCTAAGAGGATTAAGGGCTGCTTTGTGTCAGTGAAGTGAGCAGATGAGAGCCAGACACATGGTGAAAGCAGGCAGGTTATGTCGGGCGAGAAGGTACCATTTTCGCACCTTTTCTGTTTCTATCAGAGGCTGCACACTGAAGTTATTTGAATACAGTTTGCAGCACTATTTCCTCAGATGCTTGGAAGATCTTCCAGTGCTGGCTGCTACAAAGAATGTAGAGTCAGAAGGCAGGATCTAGGAATGAGATTTCCTGGATGGCAGATATTCTAGCAGTTCCCCCTCCAAGACACCCTTCTCTGCCCCTATGTGGGCTGGGGAAGAGGAGATACATACACAGGAATCCATTTTTTATGCCACAGCCTCCTGTCTGATTTTTTAATTTTAATTAATAATGTTGTGATTAGTATTTATTTTTTAAAAAGAGTGAGGGGCAGAGAAGTAGTGCTGCGGATACTCACGGGGATTAGACACTGCAGGATTGCCCAGGCTTTGTCATGGCACGCTTCTCAGTCTGGAACCAGAAGAGTTAAATCCCTCCTTGAAACAAAGGGTAATGCTGCTTCTGTGAGTCTCTCTGAATGGACCTGACCTTCTAATCATCTCCCCCCCATCCCATAGCAGTCAATCCTCTAGGATTCAATCTGTGAATGACAGGGATATGAAACTGACTTGAATCTTGCCTTGCTTGCTGTTCAGCCTGAAGCCATTTCCATACATTTCCTATTTGGTTTCCTTCTCCAAGGATAGGAGAAACAAATCTTATTTTCCTCTTTCGGGGGAAGGAATACTGAATCTCTCTCTTTTATCCCCTTTTCCGTATTTCATTAGTTTTTAAGATACTATAGTATTCTGTAATAATGACCCCAACTACCTCCCTCAAATCCAGTGTGGATGAACTAAATGCATTCCCTCAGAGCATCCTCATGGGTATGTTCCCAAGGCTAAAACACACACAAGACCTTGATCCCTCAAATCTCTTCCTATACTTGGACTCACTTCACAAATCCAGCTTAGAGCTCTAGGACCAACATTTTGCTCTCTGTTACGCTGGCATAATTCTTTTGACGTCAAAGGAGTTACTTGGGAATTATGCCAGTGTAACTGAGAGCAGAATTTGGTCCAGGGATTTTTTCTGACCAAAAAAAAAAAGGGGGAGGGGAGGGGGCAGTGTGGATCAGAAAAGACAAAGCATTGTTCAATTAATGCAACCAAATGTCATTTTTTCCAAACATGTACTTTTTAGAGGAGCCAGCTTCCAACACCAGTCAGGGTGAAGTTCAATTTCCTATTAGTAATATATGTAGGATGGTGTGTGTGTATAGTAATAGTATTTATTTGTACTGCAGTAGCTCCTAGAGCCCCTGTCAATATATATATATGCTTTTAAAGGTAAAATTGGTGCCAAACAGAGGTCTTTGAAATGCCAAGAAGTTCTCCAGGAGCTGTCACCCATTTTGTTTTGAAATCACCATGCAGTTCACTTGTCACCTGATTTTTTACAGACAACCCTGTGAAATTGTAATCGGGGGAAAGGGGAGCACATGAACCTGGTTTAGCCAATTAAAATTGGGAAAATAAAATACAAGCATACAGGGCTGAATTCACACTTGGTGTCACTCCACCCATTTTTATTGGATTTACCCCAGTGATGCCCATCTGTCCTCCTTGCCTGAGCAAAACTCCTGGCTATTACAAAGTGTTTTTGTCCTGGGACAGCTGAAGGAGCCTGATTAACTTATTTAGATCCTGAATTGTACCTGTTCCCGAGAATCAGGTACAGCACAGGGGTCTGATTTAAATTGTATTTATCAGCTGTTGACCTGCTCTGTGGAACTTGAGAACACCCAGATCCCCCTTTAACTAAACCAGGAAATAACAGCGATAGCTGTATGGCGTCAGGAATGTTGACCACTGGAAGTCCCATGTCCTATGCTTGCCGTACATTTTTGAAAGAAGATGTGGTTTGGCAGCTCATAGTATTTACACTAAAACTAACAGGACAGACTCTGAGCTCGAGTGTCTTTCTGGAGAAATTACACCGAAGCCAATAGATTTGGCTGTGTATTTAAGTGTGATCAGAACCCCTTCAATCTTTTATTGTAATGCTACATAAAAAGCATCCATGAGGAGATCGCATGGAGTTCCTCCCCCTTTATGGCAAGTAAATTTGGGGCTGAGTGGACTTATAGCATAGCCTCTCCTGACTAATTGGGCATCATGCTGTCTTTCCAAGAAATGACTCAGTCTTGTCCCATTATATCGCCTTTCTATCAGCATTATTCTTCTTATTATGATACCTCCCTAGCAAGCTGGCATTGTACATGGAAATAACTCATCCTAATGAGACCGAAGGGCGTGTTGCCTAGCAACACAGCATCACTAGAGTCTTCATGGGAAAGGCACTTAAGTTAATGGAGTTGCTTTTTACTGTTGTGTGGGTGGGCCTCTAGTTCTAGCAGTGTGGAGAGAAATATTTATCCTCAAGAGCATAAATTCACAGATTTCAAGGCCAGGAGGGACCACTGTGATCACTGTGTAGGAAGCAGGCCATAGAACTTCCCCACAATAATGCCTAGAGCAGATCTTTTACGAAAACATCCAATCTTGGTTTAAAAATGGTCCGTGCTGGAGAATCCACTGCGGCCCTTGGTAAATTGTTCCAGCGGTTAATTATGCTCACCATTAAAAATTGACGCCTTATTCCCAGTCTGAATTTGTCTAGCTTTAACTTCCAGCCACTGGAATGTGTTATGCCTTTCTCTGGATCATGAGATACCAGCCGGAGCTGGATGCAGAGTGCTTTATAATGGCGAAGGTAGCTTGCAGAAAGAACTGGCTTCATTGTACTGCAGGTTAGTGTGGAAAGTAGTTCAGGCTCCATGACCTAGTTTCCATTGGGCAAGAGACACTGCCCTCAGCTGGTAGCAGAATTCCACGAGGGTTTTCTGGAAACAGTCACTGTCACCCTCTGCCTTGTGGCCTGCTCACATGATGCTACCACAATCCATGGATTCTGTCTGGCAGAGCAAGGCCAAACTGAGGAAGTCAGCTATCAGGGTGATAGTGAAGATGTGACTGGCAGTCTGTTTGAATAGGTGATAGGTGAATAAGTAAAGATCGGGGCTTGTATGTGGAATGCACTAACTGGAAAAAGGATTGGTGAGTTCCATTGCCTCTGTTCCCAGCTACATGGTGAAGGAGCTCATGTTTGCTCTGATCATGGGCTCATCCAGGGCAGGCAATGACCAGATACACAGAATAACTTAGCCACTGAACAGCACTTCACTGTCTGTTCACTTCCAATTGCTGATTGCACTTGAGGTTGGACATCTTCAACCATCAAGATACCAAGCCCCCCACGCTTTCTCTTCTTAGCTGCTAGTGTAGCCACAGCTTTCACAGGAGGAGGAGCAGGGGGTAACTGCATGTGCATTGCTAACACCTAACAATAGAAACAGCTAAGGATACTGGAGTGCGAATAATTAATGGCTCCCAGTTATTGCTGCTAGCGGCTAAAGTACAGTAAAGTCATGTGACATAGTGGCGTCTGCTGGTGTAGTTTCCCAGGAATATCGTGTGAGATATGCCCAGCCGAAGGCAGGGGTTTGTGGGTGACCTTTTTATTAAAAAAATAATTGCTTGAGGCTGTCTTCAGAAAAGGTCTTCTTTTGCCTAAACGTGACTGATAAAACTTTTAAGCCAGAAAACTGGAGTAATGTGCAGCTGTGGTGAACAATCACGCTCATTTCAGCCCCCCACCAAAACGTTAGGGTGGGAAATGCCAGCACTAACTGAATTTGTGAGCAGGCAATGAGACAAACCGAAATATTGTGGAGAGGAATGTTAATAGCCATGCCAATGAGAGACAGGGAGCACTAAATGAAGCCAGATAGAGCAAGCTTCTCATAGGCAGAGATCTGCCTGCACTTTCTGTGCTGCAGCATCTCAGCTATTCCAGTGTTAATTCTTAACACCCAGGCTCTTGACCTCCAGCACTCTCTGTTATTACAGTCCTATAACTTGCCCTGGCTCTGCTGGTATTCCTCCAGCCTGATGTGTATCGCTTCAGCTGTGCTAGTCTTGGAACGCCACTCTGCTCTGCCACCACACCTTAGTCCTGACCTGCAGCACCCTTTGCTGTTCTAGCTCTGTGCGTTAAACCTATAGAACAGAGTCTGGCCATCATGATGATTACTTCCAAAAGGAGAAGTTCTCTCAAGATGCAAATCCGCTTCCTCTGTGGACAAAGGCTGTGACCAGCAAACTTATTTTCACTTGTAACCTAATCAAGGATTGAAACACATGTCCCCAGGACAGGAAAGGCTGATTTAAACAACCCCAGCAACTACAAAACCTTCTTATATGTATTCATATATTTTCCTGCTGGATACCCTCATGGTCCTAACACTGCTGTACTGCTTTGACATCCCAGTTTCCCATTTATCTGGGTATTTTTTCGATGCTCATCACCGTAGTTCTTGTGGCACTGAGAAGCACCATCCTCCCCTGATGTGTTGTCTCAATATGTTTTGATCTGCAGGATTTCTCCTACGATGACTCCAAGGTGGAATTTAACGTTGATGCCCCCAATGGAGTGGTGATGGAAGGGTACCTGTTCAAGAGAGCAAGCAATGCTTTCAAAACATGGAATCGGTAAGTAACAACATGTATCTCAATTGATGACTGGATGGGGGTTCTGAATGCATCTCCAGACTGGCAGGACACATAGCCATGGCACGTTACAGATTTTGAGATATCTTGGCAGGTGCTATCCTTTGCTTAAGTGTCTTCATCAGTGCCAGGCCCAAATAGCGAGGCGATGTTGAGTTGATGGACAGTATTTCAGTATGGGGAATTCCTACTGCAGAGTCGTCTGTCAGCGCCGCATCACTTAACTCTTCGTGTGCTGAACTGTTGAACTCACTTCACAGAGGAAAGGTCCTGTGATGCTGGCATGTTCTAAACAGAAATGTTTAGATGCAGTAAAAGGATATGGATGCTATGTATTTTATAGGTTGTGAAGACTGTCTGCAAAATAAACTGGCTTCTCCTGGCCCTGAAAATGTTTGTGCGACCATTCAGCTCTCCTACTGAAAATCAGTAAATCTTTTGTTATCACATTTTTATTTTACCAGCTTCCTGCAGTCTGCCATCAGGGCCCAAGGTCACTGTGGAAACAGTACAGTGGGAGACTTTACCTGCGTTAGGATTAGCCTGGTTCTTTCTTTGCTGAGAACTAGTCGAGTCTTAAAGGGCTGGACCAGTGTAGCGAGCCTGCATCTTGCGGCCTGCTGCATCTTGGTAAATGCCAGCAAACGTGACACCAAGCGCCTTCCATCTTGGGACACCCACCAGGCTTCGTGCAGAGAACATAGGACACAAAGCAGCTGGAGTCTTGCCCCAGGAAAGCTGTAAACTTGTAACCATCAAGAGAAGCATGTAACACAGCAGGACAAGCGTGGCTTTCGAGAGCTGTTAGAATCAAACCTCCCTCCGGGGGTGAGGTGGGAGCCTGGAAATGTCAGCTGTGCTGCTGGGAGTGGCAATCTGGTTCCTCTGGGCACTGGTCCTTCCTTCAGTCATTTACAGATATTTCAGATGATGGGAATACCAGTTTAATAAATGCCTTCTGCACGGCTCAGGAGGCTCCCCAGCTCCTATGGACTTAGGTGAAGTGCAAGCAAAGGGGGTTTCAGGTTCTTTCCTCAATCAATATTTGTGTGTGTCTAGTTTCCTTAGGGATAATCAATGGGCCTGATTTACGCCGAGGCAGCTGAGAGCAGAATTCAAACCACTGGATTCTGTACTTAGCGCATAAAATCCGTGCCCCCTTGACCCACTTGGGTTTTCCCCTCTAACAGGGCAGCGAAATGATATCATACTGAGAGGTCACCAGTCTGTCCAAGTTCAGGGTAATTTCTGCAGCTAGGTGGAGATGTGCCCCTTTGAAATAACCAAGCAGGTCACAATACCAATGTCCCTGTATTTTGGTGCAGAAATTCTTGGTTCTGGTTTCTTATCCCTAGAGACAGGAGAGATGGAGTAAACCCCCCCTCCTGAAACCTTCACCCCAGACTCAAGCTGGACCTTTCTTGCCTTTCTTCAAAACCAGTTTGTCTAATGTTCCTGACCCCCGTGCTTTCCATTTGCATGAGATTCAAATGCATTCTCTGCACTCCAAGGTTTTCTGAGGGACCGGCAGCCAGAGTGCCAGATTCCTGCAGGAGAACAGCTGTTCATGCAAGGTTTTCAGCCCAGTGCTACAGAAGTTTGGATATGGTGCTTGCAAACCTAGGAGCTACAGGTCCTTCCTCTGAGCTGAGCTGATGAACCATTTAGGGTTCTTCCGTCAGTATTTCCAATGCAGGGCTGTGCCTTCGTTATCAGGCTCTCCCGCAGTGTCTTTCACTCAGCAGAGCTGGGCTGCCCGATGCAAGAGGCCAGCCCATCATTCCAGAATATGTCTGGTTAATGATGAGCTCCTACATTACAGGATATCGACGTTAGGGGCAAGGATGGAAGTTTCTAATAAAGTCACCATCTCACCCCTGCTGATGATCCATGGGAGTTCTGAGAAAGGTACCCCGTGCCCCACGCCCATCCCAGCTATTCACAGCCATTCATATCACCCCCCCCACATCCCAGCTATTCACAGCCATCCATATTCCCCTCACTGGAGGAGAAGATGTCATTGTGATTGCCAGGGCCCTGGGAAGAAGTCCCTGTTGGAAATGTACCGGGAAGGATACTGGATGAAGAAGACCCCCTGAGGTCAGGATGAGATCGAGCTCCCTTTTCCAGCACATCCCTGGAAGCTAATTCCCCATCCAAGAAACCAAAGAGGAGGAGACACAGAGCTGTGAGGAGCAACACCTAAAATCAAATAGCTGAGAAGAGAACCTTCCTCCACTTCATGTGACAGCAGAGCTGCTTGAGAATATGTCAGTGCCGCTGCTGGAGAGAATGGCTGTCAGCAGGTGGAGCTCAAAGAGCTGCAGATCCAAACACGCTCACAGGCTGATCAAAGGGGGCTTCCAAGCAGGTAGAATGGCCTTGAGTCTCCTGCGCTGCTCTGTTTTCTGGCAGACGCATCAACTCCTTTACTATGGGCGCCTTTTATCTCTGAGCAATGGCTTGGCAAAGAAGCTGAAAATAGAATCCTCTCTTGCCTCATTTTCCCAGGGTACCAAGTTCCTTTGCATGTCGAGCGTGTGATACCTGCTTTAAACAATCCACCGTCTATCGCACAGCTGCAGCATGGTTTCTTCCCCACAACTATCCAAACCCTGTAGTCATTTCAGACTGACTCAGATGCCCATACTTAACAAGTAACCCTAGGAACATAATGTAGAGGGTTTGCAATAAGTGCAGGGTTTTGTTAGCTCAAACAGAAGGGCCACAAATTTTGTAGACACAATTTAGGAGTCTCCTTCGAAAATCTGGTCCACACAGTTTGTATTAAACACCAGTGACCCAAAACAATGTGGGAGTTTGACTTATTCTTATGCCAGCCAAAATATCCAGATTCAAGGCTTTTGAAATCTTTCCTCGCCCTGCTACGTGTATAGATATTTCAACACAGCCTCCTTGGAATGTAACAATATGGATTGCTGTCAGTTCCCTCATCCCCAAGAGGCAAAAGAGGGTCCTTGTGGCTAAATCGCAGGAATGAAGTGAGAACTTCTGGGTTATAATTGCAACTCTGATACTCTTTGTGGCCTAGGGCAAAGCACTTAATCTGTGCGCGTGTGCCTTAGTTTCCCCAACTGTAAAGCGCTCTTCAATTCCATGGTGATATGTGCTATAGGGAACCCGTGGCGTGGAGGATGGATGGGCCTCACGATGCCCCGTGGGGGTCAAGAGGTGTTCGACCATGTGAAGTGCGGCCTTACACTCAACTCAGTGCCATTTCTCTGTCTGTCTGTCTGTAATGGGGTAACTTGTGAAGAGGGCAGCTGATGAATTTGCACATTTCGGGGAATGTTGTAGATGGGCAGAACCTTATGGATTTTGGTGACTGTCAGAAAACCGGAAAGGCCTGATTTCCACTAATCTAATTGTTATGATTCTGTCAGCTCTAGATACAGGGGTGGGGCAGTGATCTCACATAGAACGTGGATGGGGAGCAAAATCACTCGGGATACGTGGTTGAGGCAGTGACCTCACAGATGCCTGGGGCTGGGCAGCAGAGTCACTGTGGATACAGGGGAAAGGCAGTGATCTTAGGGTTCGGGGTTAAAGGTTGGGGTTAGGGCGCAGGCTCCAGAGAGCATCCTCTGCCTGAAGCACCAAATGGGCACCCGGTGGTGCTGATATTTAGTTGTAATCAGGCTGCTGGATTGCCCTCCCCTCCAATGCCTGGCCTGCCCCTTCCCCCCAAGGCAGCTCTGTCTTCCCCACTCTGACCAATCCTCTCAGCCAGGTCTTTCCCCTTTCGCCCCCACCACAAACTCCCAAACGGGGAGTGGGAGGCTTGGCCTACTAAGAAACAAAGTGTATGACTCCGATGTTATCTCTCCCGATCTTTCTTTCTTCCTGTATGTACATGTTTCTCCAGAAGTATCTAGGACACTGCTCACCCCCATGTCTCCTTGCCAAATACAATAATTCATTAACACTGCAAAGCACTTCCTTAATTCTCAGATGGAAAATAAGTCTTATCACCACACTGGTATTTCCCACATGCCCTAAAATCAAATGGCATAGGTTGTAAGTGCAGAGGAGTTGTCCTCTTCTGCAGGGGGGAAAGATGGCTGCATCTCACCCCTGAGCATTAGCTCTGTTCACTTGCTCTGATGTCTCTGTCTTTCCTCTCTCTCCTCAGGAGGTGGTTCTCCATCCAGAACAGCCAGCTGGTATACCAGAAGAAGCTAAAGGTCAGTGAGCATATCTCAGATGGCATTAGCAGATTAGCCAACTTGTCCGATCTCCTGCTGTTCTGGGGACTTTGGCACCATGGGGGGAAAGAAGAATCAGATCAGATGAAGGTCTGACAGCAAGCCTGGTCTGAAATTTCCCCTCAGATAATATTACACTCAGAACCCAGGGGGCTCTGACAGCCAAACGACAGCAGCTGGTGTATTGAGTGACCCCACCCAGTCTTGCTGCTCAACAGAGTAAATGAGAGAGGATGTGCTGAGTGTTTGGTATCCCACGCTTGCATTGCACGGGCTCCTTCTCCACCGCGCTGGAGGATTATGGTCTGCTAAATCGGCAGGGCTCAGAAAGTGGGCTTGGTTACCCTTTTGTCTGTCTGAGAGGAAAAGGTGCAGGAGGAGACAGCACTGTCACACACTGAAATCCAGCACAATGGCAGAGTCTGTGGGACTTCTCTCTGGACTGGTAATTCCCAAGCTGCGGCATTACTATTATTAATTTGTATTATTGTAACACCGGGGAGCCCCAGTCATGGGCCGCACTCCATTGTGCTAGGCACTGTACAAACACAGAACAAAGACACAGCCTTTGCCCCAATGATTTTGCAGTCTCAGTATCAGACAGGAGGCAACAAATGGCTTCAGACAGACAGATGGGAGAGTACAAGGAAACAATGAGACAACATTGGTCAGCATGATAGGATGTGGTAGCCTGACACTCACTGAAGAACAGTCTCCAGTTCTGTTGATTGTGATCTCCTGGATTTGGTAGGGAATCAAGTCCAGGGATGGGCAATCTGGCTTATATACAAGATGATCCCACCTACCCCTGCACCAACACACACACACAGTTTCCCTCCCCTCCCCTGAACAAGACCCTATGTCCAAAACTCATATACAATGTGTCTTGAGTTTTGAAAAGCTTCAGTTGGCTTGTTCCTTATGTTTATTTTATGTCCCTGCTCTTTGGGGTTCCTGCTGGTTTGGGGTATGCTAAAATACCACAAGATAGCCTGTCCTCAAAGTATTCCCAGCCTGGCCATAAGCTGGAAGCACCAGAAACTTCATGAGAGAACCAGTAGTCATGAGATTTGCCCGCCCCATCTTGCAGACCAAAGATTTGCTGGTTCAGAGACAGTGCCAAGTCTTCTGAGGTTCACTCAGAGCAAACATATTTTTGTGGCCCGCCCCAAGCACTGCTGGCCCACCCCAGTGCCAAGCATTGGTCCGCCCTGCCCCCAGAACACTGCCAGCCAGAGCGCTCCCAGCCCCCGGAGTATTAAGGGGGTATAGAAAGTGAGTAAGTGAAAGCTGCACCATTGTGCTGTCCCTTTAATATGATGTATATTTTTTACAGTTTACAAGTGAACAATTTTGTCTTAAATGGCCCTTGTGGCCAGATAACTTTGACAGCCCTGGCTCAGAGGAATCAGCACAAGGGACAAGGGGGTGAGAAGGGGAAGAGATCTCTGGAAGGTCTGAATAGGATGGGGATTCAGAGCAGAGTGTACAGTCATCCACTCTCCTTTTTTCAGGATGTCCTCACGGTGGTGGTGGAAGACCTGCGGCTTTGTACCGTCAAGCCCTGCGAAGACATAGAGAGAAGATTTTGCTTTGAGGTCGTCTCACCTACCAAGTAAGTTTTGTGGCTCTTAACCGCAGAATGCAATGCTGTGACTGTGCATGGAGCTGTAAGACAACCAGCAAGTAAATTCTGACCTGGGGACCTCCTTGCCTGCACTCAGAGTTGCAGTCCTACCAAGAACTGTGATGGCCTAGTGGACCTGAACGCAGCATCTCCAGACCTAGGCCTCAGCTGAAGCGTCTAGATCTGACTATATGAGCCAGAGTCCGCATCGGATAGGCCAAAGTTCAAAGTGGAGGGAAGGATTCAGATCTAGGGTTTTGGTGGAACCCCAGAGGGGCCATATGTGAAATTCAGATCCAAATCTGGGTTTGGGTTCCAAGGACTCCTATACCTAGGGCAGTGGTTCTCAACCTATGTACCATTGGGGCTGCATATGCAGCCTCTCTGTGTGCTGCATCCACACAATGTATATACTACCTGCACAGCCCTGAGGATGTCACAGCTGCATGGTGACTGGGCCGCAAGCGGCCCGCCGGCCACGGGCTGAGGACCGCTGACCTAGGGGCTGCTCAGATCTGGGATTCTGTCTCTATTGATCGACAAGAACGAATAGGAAATACCTTCACTGCCCCCAGGACTTTGAACCAGAAAGCAAGGAAGAGCGTGTCCTGATTGGTACGAGTGACCTACTGGAAGGGTCTGGTGTGATAGGGACATCCCTGGAGGTCTGTCGTGTTTCCATGGGGAGAAACCAGAGAGATGTTTTTCCCCCAAGAGGGGAGGGTGGAAAGGGCAGAGACAGGAGAGTGAATATCCCCAGCTGGCGATTTTTTTCAGTGAGATGCTGAGCGTGTTTGCTGTCCTGAAGCAGCTCCGCGTCGCTGCTGAATAATGCGGGAAGGGAATTTATAAGGCTCTGGGCTGCCTGGCTGCTTTCCCTCACAAAGTGCTGAGTCACCAGCATGGCTGCCCAATTAGCAGTTGGTTGCTGGTTGCATGAAAAGCATCAGATCAGAGGGAGCCCGTGTGGGAGGGAAGGGGGAAGGAGTGAAACAGTAGGAGGATGGCAGAGGGGGAGTGCGTGTGGGTGCAGGAGGAGGAAGCATGTGGTGTGTGAGGGAGGATGTCGGGGGCTGAGGAGGGAGGGAACTTGTGCGGGGAGAGGTGGAGCAGCATGTGGGAGGAAGGAAGATTTGTGGGGGGAGGCAATGGGGGAGCATATGGGGTGGGAATAGGGGCCTGTACATGGGGAGGGTTGCAAGTGGGGGGAGTGTGTGGTGAGGGGATGCCGAGATGTGTGTGTGTGTGGTTGGTGGCATCCATAAAGCATTTCCCCTCTGTAGTGCTGTCACCCCATAACGGAGGGGCTGAGTATCCCAGGAACGGGCTGAGGGGGGGCTCGTTACTCAGGCTGCGTGGAGCTGCGAGGAGCACTCGGCCCTCACTGCGCCGCTGGAGATGGGGGTGGGAGGGGCCTCACCGAGCTGCTTACTCTGAAACCTAATGAGAGCTGCATTGTGGGCAGTGGACAGCTGGTGTGAGGGAAACAGAGGCGCGCGCTGAGGAGAGGAACGGTCACATTCCTGTTTTCCACCCACTCTATATATACCCCAGGGCGCAAGCAGAGCTGCTTTAATGATCTGGGGCGGGGTGTGGAGGGAGGGCTTCTCTGAGGTTAATTTTGTCCCAGGTCATGTCTGGGAACTTCACATCCTTACCATGCACCTCCAAACCATATCACTGTCACCCTTGGTGACGCCAGGCGGTGAGGCTGGTCATACATTCAGGCACCTCATCGTGCCGTGGCTTCCCAGACTCCCGACCCCAAGCCCTTCGTTCTCATGCCAACCAGCTTCTCTTATGCCTCCCCCCCCACCCAGGAACTGCATGCTGCAGGCTGACTCGGAGAAGCTGCGCCAGGCCTGGATCCAAGCGGTACAGGCCAGCATCGCCTCCGCTTACCGAGAGAGCCCGGACAGCTGCTACATTGAAGTGAGTCACAATCTGTCACAGCGCCACTCCTGGGCGTGCATGGCCCTAAAACGCTCCTCTGCCCTTGGTGTGGAGCTGATGGCAGCGCCAACCCAAAGCCAAGCTTTACAAAGCCAGGGGAGCGCGGCCCACGGAGTGCAGTCCAGAAGCCTCCACCTTTCTCCTGTCCTCCAGAGAGTCCCTGTGGTGCGGGGCTGTACTCCACTGAGGCCCGCTGAGGGCAGTGCAGTCTCTAGGTAAGACGAGACAAACACAAAGCACAAGACACACCGTGCAATCATTTGGGTGCTGCTTGCCTTGGTGTGCATTACTGGCAGGGGTGGGAGGGTGCACTTGGTAATACCATCTGGTGGCAGAAGGCAGTAGCACAGGTGAAAGATTCACACTTAAACTGTTCATTCACATGCCCAAATGCAGATTTGGGATCGGTGTGTCCTCATCCCTCCCCGTCCCTTGGCCGACACAAGCTTAGGTTTGTCCAGCTGACACTTTTCACCTGTGACGGTCGTAGAAAAAGCCCACACTGGAATTTTAATGCTCCCCCCCAGTGCTTCCCAGGATGATTCGAGTGTCCCCGTGGAATGGCAGAGGTAATCATAGCTGACCCCTCACCCTGACAGCCCCCACCGTAACTCCCAGGACCTGTCAGTGGGCAGAAGCTGTGTTGCAGTACATACAGCGAGTCCCCTTCTCTCTCTGCAGAGACTGGACCGAACTGCCTCCCCTTCCACTAGCAGCATCGACTCTGCCACTGACTCCCGGGAACGCAATATGAAGGGGGAGACCATCCTGCAGAGGGTCCAGAGCATCCCCGGAAATGACCAGTGCTGTGACTGCGGCCAGGCAGATCCCCGATGGGCCAGCATCAACCTGGGCATTCTGCTGTGCATCGAGTGCTCTGGGATCCACAGGTACGGAGGGTCTGCCTCTGAGGGATGCCTGCATTGGAGCTGGTCTATCAGATGTACACAGTCAGGTTCAAAAGACACAGAACGTGTGTGTGTGTGAGAGAGAGAGAGACACACACACACATTCTACAGGTACTATATACTTTCTGTATGCCCATGCCTATGTATTATTTTCTATCTACAGCATATATAGCATGGATATATACAAAGGATCCAGAACAAAGCCCACTACCAATAACCATAAATGTAGTCTCTTGGCTGTGGTAAAAGTACTTAGTGATTTTTTCCTACAAAGCATTTTACAGACACTAAACCAATGAAATCTCCAGCAGTTATAGAAGGTGTTACTATCTCTACTGTTAGCTACCCTATCTTAGAATTTATTAATAACTTAGTGGTTAAAACTTAGAGTCGGGAGATCTAGACTCTGTTCCCAACTGCTACTGACTTACTCTGTGACTCTGGGGAAGTCACTTACTTACCCTGTCTGTGCCTTACTTTCTACATTTCTAAAATGGGGATAATCCTTGCACGCTTTTGTAAAGTGCTTTAAGATTCTTGGGTGAAAGGTGCTATATATGTGCAAATCATTATTATTATTAGCATCCCCTATGATAACAAACCATGTGTGTGCAACCCAGCTCTCACAAACAACTCCACATTCACAACCCAGCTCTCACAAACAACTCCACAATCACAAGCCAGCACTCACATGCAGTGGTGGAATACAAATGTCAAATAAGAAAACCTATTTCCATTCCAGGATTCCTAGGACAGACTGTAAGTGGGGAGAATAAAAATAAAAATAATTCAGTGACAAATAACTCAACAGGGTGCCTCTTTCATTTGAAGAATTACCTGGGAACCCCTCCAGGAGAGCGACAGTTCTGGATGCGTGTAATTCTCTCCTTCTCTAAATTGATGCCTTTCGCTCCATACATAAGAACTGGGTTTGCCCTCATTCAGCCTGTGATCTGCTAGCAGTTCTGTTGCGATGTACAGAGTCTGTTTTGAAGCCTATAACCCATCTCTGTCTCCCGTTTGGTTCTCTAGGAGCCTGGGTGTTCACTGTTCCAAAGTCCGCTCTCTCACACTGGATTCCTGGGAGCCAGAGTTACTGAAAGTGAGTGCTGATTTTCAGGGCCAGAAGGCAGAGAAAGTGGGGGGCGGGAGGCTCTGAGGGTGAGCTAAAAGGTGGCCGCTCTCCTGACTGCTTTGTCCCTTCACTTGTTGTATCGCAGCTAATGTGCGAGCTAGGGAACAGCACCATGAACCAGATTTATGAGGCACAATGTGAAGAGTTGGGACTGAAGAAGCCCACTGCAGGGAGCTCCAGGTAAGTGGAGCCCAGCCAGCTCTCCGTCTGGTTTGGGGATGTCTCCCCCAAGCTCTGTCTTTGAGGTTCAGGCCAGGAGGCCAGCAGGGAGTCAGCAGAGCTGCATAGAAGCGTGGTAGAAAATGGAGATCAGGTCAGCCCAACACATGCCAGTTACACAGCACGGCCTGCTGCTGACTGCAGTGGAGAACAAGGTGCTCTGAACAGTTCTCACCGCCTGTTAGTTTTGCTCCTTGGAAACAGGGAGTATTTTTAGGTCTGTCCACCTCCCTCAGCTTTCGCTCCCTCCACAGTGCTGGTCCCTTGGAAGGCATTCCTGTCTCCCCAGCCAGGCCCGGGCCTCTGCCTTCAGCCCTTTTCAGAACGCTGCTGCTATGGTGCTGCAGAGCATGTCCTGCACGTTACTGGGATCTGCAGTTGCACAGCATCTCAAACACCAGGCCATTTGCTTAGATGCCTGACTTTTGGCCCCCAGGTTGGAGGATTCTGCCTTTAGTGACATGCCCAAGGCCATGGAATGAATCAGTGGCAGACTCTTAGGCCCTGTTTCTTCCTGGCCTCACCTCTCACGTAGTTATTTACAAAGTGAGTGTAAAATCCAACCAACTCCAGCTGCACAAGGGCCAAGGTTCCGGGGAACCAGGCCCTGGGTGCTCTGCCCTGATCACCCAAGCTAAGGAGCAAGCCTGGTGATGCATTTGGCCTGAGCTTCAGGGGCATGAACTATCCCAGAGCCCTGGGAGATCATGTGCTTTCAGGGTGCAGAGAGTCGTGATCGCCGGGCTCTCTCGTTGGTAGGTTTAAATGAGCCACGCGCCCTCACGGGCAGCACAGTAAACCCCTTTTCCTGCCCTGCCCTCAGGCAAGACAAAGAAGCCTGGATCAAGGTCAAGTATGTAGAGAAAAAGTTTCTCAAGAAGCTGCCTACCGGGGAGGCCCTGGCAGAGAACGAGCAGAAAGCCCGGCGGTGGAGCATGAAGAAATGCCAGCGGCACAACAGCACCACAAAAGCACCCACGGCTCGCAGGAAATACCGGCACGAGGCAGGAAATGCATCGCCGGCCACGCTCTCATCAGGTGGGAACCCACCCCTCTTCATTTCTCCCCCTATATAATATGCTACAGTTGTCTCTCCACTCCCAACTTTGTGTGTGTGTGTAATGCTGCCCTCTACTGCAGGACCTGATAAAGTGTCTGTGTTCCTGTCTCCCCCTAGTGGCTGTGGCCTGCAGAGGATACAAACCTATTACAGCTGCACAAGCATGTCCTCTGAACAGGTTACCGGTGGAATTTTCTAACAAGGTGTATCTTCCTCACACACCTTCTTAGGAGTAGAGGATGGAACCATTACATTGGGGTGACCAGCCGGCTCCTTATTCTCTAGCCCATTTCCTTTATGCCACGACATTAGATTCAAACCTCTTTTATTGTTTTTACTCAGCGGGCCCAGAATAGAAGTCCTAGGCTTACCAACTGCCCAGAGTGTCATGGAATGGTTGTTATTTTATCATGTTCTCCATGCTCCTCATTTTTTTATCTGCATAGATCTGCACACTTCTAAAGCACGCTCAGCTTTCAGGCTCAGATAATACAAATGCAACCAGGGGATTGTCTTTCCCCCCACCACCCCCAACATATTTAAAAATCCCTCTTTGCAAACAGCTGCCACTCTGGAGAGGAAATTCCGGCGAGACTCTCTCTTCTGCCCAGACGAGCTGGACTCCCTCTTCTCGTACTTTGACACTGGCGCCGGCTCAGGACCACGCAGTAAGTACAAATAACACAACTCTGCTCTTGGCCTGTTTTTGCCTCCTACCTCTTCTAGGGCATGTGCATTGTACCAGACCAACGGCAAGGTATCTGTCTCACTGGAGAGGTGACCAAATCACACATACACCGGGGTAAATATTTCAAGAGAGTGATGGGGAGTTACTTGCACAAACCCTGCCCTACTTCCCTTTTTATTGCACTGGTTTTTTTTTCTTTTTAAATCTCTTTCCAGTCAATCCCAGGCGTTGGTATTTTGGTGAATGGGATTTTTTTCCGCGCTCTTTAGCCCCAACCTGTGCATTTCACCGGCTGTTTCTTTTTTTTTTTTTTTTTAGCAAGTCTTACTGCTAACTTTTTTTTTTTGTGTGTTTGTGACGATTAACTCCCCTCACATTCCGTCCGCCTTCCTCTTAGGTGCCAGCCACATCTCTATGCAGCACCAGCTGGCAGCTGGCCCCTGGAGTGGCATTGGTCCCGGTGGGAGCGGTATGCCGTTCCTCCTGGACGGAGGTAAGGTGACACCATAGCAGCTAGCAGCAAAAGATCCCCAGATATGACTTGTCCCAGCCAAAACTTAGATGTATTTTTTGCAATCCCACCATTGGAACTCAGATACCACTGGGATAACTACCTTAGGACAGTGGTTTCAACCTTTTTTCATTTGCGGACCCCTAAAAAATTTCAAATGGAGGTGTTGTCCCCTTTGGAAATCTTCGCCATAATTTGCGACCCTCCACGGGCCCGCGGGCTTCAGGTTGAAAACTACTGTTTTATGGTAACGACAACCTTTCATGGACCCCTTAGACATAGTCTGCGGACCGCCAATGGTCCACAGACCACAGGTTGAAAACCACTGCCTTAGGAAAACCATAGATAGGTAGATATTCTAATAAGGCTAACAGCTGAAGTTTTTTAGGCCCTGATTCAGCAAAGCACATGCTTAACTTGAAATACATGTTAAGTCCTGCAGAAATCAGTTAAGTGCACGCATTAGTGCTTTGCTGAGTCAGGGCTTTAAAGATGCTTTAGCAACTAGCAGGGAAAACTAGTTTTCAGGGAATTCATGGATTCAGAATTTTTAGCTAAACTGAACGATCCCTTTACCAGCATGGTTAGCGCTGGCAGATTCCAAAGCATTCACCGTTGGCCTAACGTTGCTCCCACTGAAGGCAATGGGAGTTTTACCTCTGAATTCCGTGGAAGCAGAGTTAGTTCAGTACCGAGTGCTTTTGCAGATTCTGTATACATGTTATGGGCCGTGTGCTGCTCACTCACCTTGGAGTAAATCTGGAGTAATTCCATTGTCCTCTTTGGAGTTACTCTTTATTTGCACTGATGTTATTGAGAATGAAGCCTAACCCTTGGCGCACATGGCCCGGATCCCCCATTTATACCCAGGGAAGTGGATTCTGGCTCCTGCTCATTCACGGATGCCGTATGAAGCCAAAGAGCTTGTACGCAGGCACAGGTGTGTATCTGATTGCAGAACTGGGGCCTGTATTGGCCAGAGCTGGTGAATACTGTAAACGGTTTTCTTCAAACATTGGTTCATATTTTTAACAAAACAGTCTGGTTGGCTGCATTCACTTCTCTTGTGCATTGGCTTTCTACAAAACACTGCAATGAGTTTGCTGGCAGGAACATTTGTCGAAGCAGCAAATTGAAAATAAAACATTACAGCACATTCACGGAAGGTGACATTTTAATTCTTACACTGGAGATGCCATCTGAAGAGCCATGCTCATCCAGTAAAGGGATAGAAACATTCTCTGCGGCGTAGTCCAATCAAAACAGCTTGCCTTTTGGTTATCCCTGACCTGCAGTGAACTGATCCAATACAATCCAGGGACCAAGGATTAGTCCCTGACATTTTTCAATGAATAATTTTGAATAATGAAGACATTTGAGAAACTCACGGACAGTATGGAAAAAAAGGAAAGAAGCAAAATTCACCGAATAAATTATATGCTAAGAATTACCGTCCCCGCTTTAGTTATGGCCAAGGAGTTTGGACGCCTTTGACAACTAGGGCTCAAATCCTGCTTCAAGGTCACAAGTGAAATGAGTTTGATGATCTCGATCTTGTGCCTAAAGGTGCATTGCCCGTATACAAATCTGCCATACAGCACTATTCAACCTAACTGGCAATCTACACTCAGGAGCGCACCAGCACTGGAATATCTTTGTGTGTGTCATGGCAAGATGGAATATATTGGCTGAGCTGAGTGGTCTTGGCCTTGCTCTGCCTCTGGCATTCCAGACCAGCGGGTGTCTCCTTTTTGCGTTAGCCATGGCCCTTGTGGGGTTCACAGGATATTGTTTTGGGGGCTGTGTGGAAGGGCGACTCAACTCATGTTTTTGGGGGCAAAGTGTCGGGGACTGTCTGGTTGAATCCTTTTTTCTGAATGCAATGGATTGCTGATGGCTTAGTGGGGAGGGACAGGCTGACTGGCATGTGACTCTGCCAGCAGCTGGGCTGGGCACCCGAGCAGTGAGTTTCATTACAAACTCGGGAAGATGATTCTTCTTTACCCCTGGCGTGGCCATGCCCAGAGCCAGTAAGGTGCGAGTGAGGGGGTACGGGGCTCGGCGGGCGAGGTGAGCCTTGCAGGGTCGTGATGAGTTCTGAGGAATGGATGGGAAAGAGGCGAGTCCTTCTCGGGGACGGGCATCTCAGTGCCAGTCCCCGCTGCTGGTTTCTCTCCCAGCACCGGAAGGGGATGTACTGCTTTTGCAGAGGTTGCTCTCTCTCTCTCTCTGACCAGCAGGGAGTGCTAATTCTCTTTGTGCCTCAGTTTCCGTGATGTATTTGCCCACAGGGTGATATTTAGCAGCCATGGGGGCGAGGGTGTTGTGAGGGTTAATTAGCGACCGGGTTGCTCCTGGAAAATATGAAGCACGACGTGAACTCTGAATGCTAACAGCCCAGGGAGCTGGGCAAGTGAACTCACCGCATGCAGTGATGGGTCAGCACATGCCGGAGACTCCTGGAGGGCGGTGGGAAAGCACTAAGGAAGGGGAAGCCGGGGCAGCTAAGAGTAAAAGCCGAGGGTTGTCCTTATTGGCTTATGACGCCGCACATCCTGCTGTCAAACACTCTCTGCTGCTGCTCCTTGCCTCCCAGCCTCCAGGATCCCCTCAGGGGGCTCGTGCCAGAGGGAGATGCCGTGGAGAATGCTGGGGCGCCTTGCGCATGCAGGGCAGCACGGGGAGGCGAGGGCCCCGCTGCACCACGAGCAGGCTCTGTGGCTTGCCCACTTATTAAAAAGATCTCGGTTTGTCTTCTGTTGGCCCCGCAGGTCTGAGCAGCGACAGCGGGCTGGGCGGCAGCACGGATGGAAGCACCGACGTCCTGGTGTTCGGGTCGGTGGTGGACAGCGTCACAGAGGAAGGTGAGTGCGATGCCCAGACGGCGATACGGGAGAGAATGATGCAGCAGGCCCGGCACAACAGCGGATGGGCCTCAGCGTCATCTTGCATTGGCACCCGCCACCCTGTCTCATGTGACCAAAAGGTTGGGGCGGGGGGCACTTGAGCGAACGGGTTTGCCAAGCAACGCACCTCCATAACGATCAGGGAGGGGTCTTCAGCTCGCCAGTGGGGTAGTGATCTCCCCATGGCGTTGCCACAGCAGCACCACACAAGAAGCAGATCCTGTGTGTTGTGCTCTCAGCCCCAAAGCAAGGAGCAGGTCCCCCGCCTCATTCTCAGGCTCTCCAGAGAGAGAAGGCGTCACCCCACAGGTTCTGCAAGGATGGATCTAGTTGCCCACACACGGCCCAGTTTCTTCCCTGGTGGGGTCAGTTGCTCCATTCGTACCCAGGGTCCCCAGGAGGGGAAGAGATCACCCCTTCACCCAGTGCGCTCTGGGCACGATCTCCATCAATAAACACGGCACCAAGGCCAGCCAGGGGCATACGGGATGGGACCACGGGAGGCCTCTTGGCGAAGCTTGAGGTTGGGGGGGACTGTGCCGTTGGCTCATCGCTCTCCCTTCCCTTCTCCCCAGAGTGCGAAGAGTCAGAGGAGTCCAGCGGCGAGGCGGAGATAGATCAGGAGGCCTCAGACCTGGAGGACCTGCGGGAGCTGCACCCTGGCTTGCTGATTTACAAGGCAGCGCAGGCCAGGAACCTGCCTGTCATGGCCGAGGCTCTAGCGCATGGTGCCGAGGTCAACTGGGTGAATGATGAAGATGAAAACAAAACTCCTCTGATTCAAGCTGTAATGGGGGTAGGCAGTACTGCCAGCACTGACTGCACAAACCCTGGGGAAGGAGAGGGGGAGGAGGAGGGGAGCGGTTCTGCAGCAGCTGATAATTCAGTTGGTTAATGCCCTGGAGTCCTACGTTTAAATCTGTCTCGGATGCCAAGTGTGCCTAGTTTGGTGGCATTAGAGGCTGTTTGTTCATACTGCAAAACGGCTAGTGCTGGGCCTGGAATAAAAGTGGGTGCTGCAGGCCAGGATTGAGGTGCCCTGGCTGAGTGGCAGGTGGGGGCCAGCGCTGGACTAGCAGGGGGTGCTGAAGTTGAGTTCATGGTGCATTGGCAGAGGGAGGCCTGCACATCACCTGTGTGCAAGTCACCTGGCGCCAAGCCCAGTGCTGGCTGTTTCTAATTAGAAACTCCCCCTCTGAAATGGAGCCTTCCTTTCTTGGCGAAGGGATGGGAAGACGGTTCAGAGAGTCTAGCCTGGTTAGACAAGGAGGGAGACCTTCCCGGAACTGCTTAGGGGATATTTATTCTTGCTTGTCCATCTCTCCATTGACTTTTCCCTGGAGCAGCCTTGGCTTTTATCAGCAATCCAGCAACGCAACAGGACCCAACAAAACGTCTCTCTCCCTCTTTTAAACAGGGCTCCTTGATAGCCTGCGAATTCTTACTCCAGAATGGAGCAGATGTTAACCAAAGAGATATCCGGGGCCGGGCTCCTCTGCATCATGCCACGTACCTGGGGCACACTGGGTAAGTCCCCCACTCACTGTCCTAACCCACTCCCGAGCCCACGGGTTGGGTCAGATCGAGGAGCCCCGGTGGGCAGGAGGGGCTGGGTTTTGGTGAATCCGTTTTTTGAAAATCACACATTTTTCTAGCTAACGGACAAAATCCCTGTTCGGTGTGTTAAGGATCAAAGAACCCAGTTCCCGCTATAAACTAGGTAGGCATAAACGGAGCCCCATATGCTTCATTTCTCTGATATAGAGAATGTTGCAGAAAGAATATGTCAGGGTATATGGGAGAACTAAGTGTCTAAGATTGAACCACTAAAAATACCTAAGTAATTTTAAGTTTTAAATTTTAAAAAATCTAAACGGGTGACCTATATGCTGTAGGTGTGACTCTGATCTGTGTCTCTCTCCATTGACTGCAGTGGAATTACTTCTGATTGACACCGGTATAAATTAAAAGAGAACCAGGCCCAGAGTAGATTTATTTTTTCATTAGACTATTTCTAACTCCTTTCTCTGCTCTGATTCATAGCTGTCCTCTACATTTATTATTATTGTTTGTGTAGTCATGAACCCTATTATGCTAGGTGCTGTACAAACATAGAGACAGTCCCAGTCCAAATTCTCTCCAGTCTCTGCACCATTTTTCACCCTGTGTTTCACCAGTGGATTTATTTGTTCCCTTTCCCCTTCTCTGCTCCCATTTCCCAGATCTTCCAAGTGGAACATGAGCCTCCCCTGTAAAAACCCTCTGATGTTAAAGTTGGAGTTGAACTTTTGGTTACGCAATGTTTGGGTGCATTTGAAGTTAGGCAAAACATGTGATCATCTCTGCTGCTGAGGACACGTATCCCTTTGGGGTGAAATTCACCCCTGTGAATATGCCAGCACCATTTACCACACTGCATAGGATCTGATGTCACCATCTGAGTGGGGCTATAGGGTTTTGGTCCCCATTCACTCACTGTCATTTGTGCAGAGACCCACATGGGCCTTAGCTCTGACATCCGTTGCTCCTGTACACTGATCTGAGTGGGAGCTCTTCCCCTGTAAGGAGAGCAAACTATCACATGAGAACCACAGCACCCCCCCCCAACAATGCAGGGCAACTGTTGTGGTCCAGATCTCGGCCTTGGAAATTGTATTTCTCCTCTGATGTCTTTCATTTCCCATTTGCAGCCAGGTCTGCTTGTTCTTAAAGCGAGGCGCCAACCAGCATGCGGTGGATGAGGATGGCCAGGATCCTCTCAGCATCGCAGTCCAGGCAGCCAATGCAGACATAGTCACCTTGTAAGTGTTGCCTACCTCCAGGGATGTTGCGGCTTGATCTGGGGCTAGGCCCAGCTTTCAGAGCAATCCCCTTATCTGTCAGTAAAGGATAATAAAACCTCTTCCCTCTTTCTCCCTCTAGGCTGCGTTTGGCTCGAATGAACGAGGAAATGAGAGAAGCCGAGGGACCCTTCGGACAACCAGGTCAATATCCCAGCAACAGCCCCACTGAGCTCCAGTACAGGAAGTGTATACAGGAGTTCATCAGCCTTAATATAGATGAGTGTTAGTGACAACTCCCTACCTGCCTCTCCTTTGCTCTCTTGAGTGGGCTGAAATTAAGGATGCCGTCTTAGCCCCACCTTTGGTGTATATTGGTTTTTCTTGCGGATTGGCCTGATTCTGATGCCTACGGCAGATAGGCCAAAATCCACACAGGAAGGAGAGGGACCTTTCTCGTTACTGTATAATTCTCATGCTTGACTAGAGACGGTTAATTTCACACAGAAGGAGATTCAGGGCATACCACAGACCATGGCTCATGAGTTTGAGTGTGCGGTGAGTGCACGATGACAGAGTTTAGTGTAAAAAAGAAAAGAAAACCCTTTATCCACAGAAGAAAACCACCAACGATACGATTGAATGATACGTTTGGAACCTGCTGTGTGTTTGTTGTGGTATAGATTGGCCATATGCTGAATTATTTTAGGAACAAAGTTGGTTTGGAAAGCACGCCGTTGCTGGAGTCCTCTCTTATCAATGGGGCTCAGCAATTCGAAGTGCTCGATATCAAAAAGGATGACTGCAAGGTTTGGAAGTTGTCAGATCCGGGTTTGAAATGCTAAAGCTTGACCTCTTAACTTTGGAGGAGGCAAGCTAGGGGTAGAGACACTCTGCTGCAAAAGACACACAAGATGGGGCTAGGAAGGAGAGACGTGGCCGCCCACCTTACTTGCTCTCAGGTTTAAACCAGCAAAGCTCCCTTTTTTAAGCCAGCGGTAGCTAGCTGGTCAAAGCCATAGCTCAGCTGCTTCCTGGCCTAGGGTGCGATGTGGCTAGTGTTACTGAAGCAGTGAGGCTAATTTTTTTGTGGCAAGGAGAGGTTCATCGCCGGCGATGGGCTTTGTGCCAGGGAAGAAAACGAATATCAGCTGCCCACAGCCTGAGTGGCCACCCGTGAAAATTAACTCGAGCCGCTGGTGTTTTTTTTCCCTAGTCACTTCACATTTCCTATTGAGCCTCTTTCTGTGAAGGGGATTTCTGTTTGCATGCGTGCCCCGAAATGCTGTCGTTCCTCGTGCTGGTGCATGTGAGCAGGGCATTTCGGCAGCAGGGCCAGGGAAACCGAATTTCTCCATTTCAATGTATTGGCAGGACCAGTTTTGGTTTCTCTTTTTTGCTGGAGTGGGGGACCTGTTTTTACTCAGAGCCTCTTATATTTGTGGGCTGTGGTTTTGAAGAGTTCACCGGGGCTTGTCAGAGAAACCGTGACCACGCTGTCATTTCTTCAAGGGGCTTAGAGATCACGTACAAAATTCGAAGCCCAACCTCTGAGTGTGCACTGCCATGGAAAGCCTCCCTGTGTTTCTTTCAGAGTCCAGTCCCGTCAAGTGCCGAGTGAATGCCATTCAAGTCAGTGGTATTTGGGGCCTCTCAATGCCTAATAGGAGAAGCTCGGGATCTTGAAGTATGAGGTTCTTAATAAGGAACACAAGAGGCCAGGAAGACTTCCCGATGCCCTGTTCCCTCGGTTAAATTAGCAGTGATACACCATAATCTTTCTTTCCACTGAATACTGGTCCAATTTCTTTAATAAAAGCCCTGCTCTGTATACCAGCTGCTGCCCTTGGTAATTTACACCATCTACTAGTTGCTCGCTGTGGCCATAATCTTCATATGCAGCACAAGCAGGTAGCTTCCACTGAAATCCATGCCACGCATCCTGGGATAGAACAGGAAGGAAACGCCACCCAATTCCTGTAATGTCCTAAAGGGAATGTCCTTTGGAAGTCAAGGAAAGCATTGCCACTGACTTCATCGGGGCAGAGTACGTCCTAAAGGTGTGCCGCCCACTTTCTGTCTTTCCTCGTGGCTTCTCTTCTGTCCATTCCCTTTGAAATTGTGGGATGGCCACTCCCTGACCGCCAAGATTTGATCTCAGTTCCTCCCATGTGCTGGAAATCCGGAATAACCTTACTGAGTTTGCTGAAGTTGCTCCAGGTTACCACTAGTCTATTGGAGCATAATCTGGACACTTCCTGGTTCCACCCCCTAGTAATAAAAACCTATATTCTCTCCAATCCTTCCCTGTACCTTCTCCATCTAAATGTCCTCCCGTAGAGCACAGGGCACAGAGATCACATCGGTGCTCTTTACGTAGCATGCTGTTACCAAGGCTGCATTATGTTAGCCTTCAGCACTTACGTAGTCCTGCTGTCTTCCTGCCATGTACACTTGGTGGGGCCCACAGTAAACCTCACCCCACCTGCACTATCCCCTTTAATCACACAGCGCCTGGTTCCGACACCGTTATGCAATCCTCCATCCAAACCCTTCTCCGAGTAAGCGCTGAGTAAAGGCTGTAGGATGCCTTTGGTGGTACTTACTAGAGGCTAAATAATGCAGTCTGTACTCATGCCATATTCAGGCAAAGCCCACAGACTTCATGAGTAAGGACTGCACGATTGTGTACTTCGGAATGAAATAGTCACGTGTTACCTTTTAAGTATGGAGAATGGACACTGATATTTAGTCCCTGTAATTCGGGGGACAATTTCCTGGTGACCAGATTCTGATCTTAGTTTCCACTTATGTACATCTGGAGTCACTTCATTTGAAGTCAGTGGAGTGACTCCAGATTTACACCACTATAAATCATGAATCTAAAGTAGCTAGAAGTGCGCGCGCTATTGCAGTGGTGGCATTGGAATGTTTTCCTTTGATTTGCACTTACAATGCCCTGTGTTAAGTTTCTTGGTTTCTGTCAAGCATGGTGCTGAAGGCCATCAGGTTTGATCCAGCACTTCTCCTCTTCCCTCATCCACTTCATCTTCAGAGTTTTAAGCATAGACCCACTGAGGTTACATGCCATCTGTTCTCATGGTGCCTGACCTCATAACCTTTCATTTCTCTGCACTGGACTCCATCGCTTCCTCCCCGTCCAAATCACTTTAAGTGTAAATAGCCTCCTCCTTAAAACACTGGCCCCTTCTAGGTTTGTGTCACTGTTTCTTTGACACATCCTATAGAGTTACAGCCTGAGCCTGCTCCCATTCAGGTCAATGGGAATTTTGCTGTTGACTTCAGTGTGAATAGGACCAGAAGCCTTTTGAGCAAAAGCCTGGATTCACAACTCCTCCATGTGACATTTTATGCTTGACGGTATCATCATCTGTGCGGATCTGTGGTGGCATAAGAAGCTACCCAACACTGAAACTCCCTTGCCCATCTCAATATACAGTGAAACTATTATATATATCCAACCAATGTGCAGCTGAAAATCTGTTTAGGAATGAGGAAGCTCCTCTGTAATTAAGACCTGTTGATGATCCCATCCCATCCCATTTTATATAGAAAGGCTAATCTGCACAAATTTAGACATTTGCCAACCTTGACGTGGTTCCCCTCCATGCCATGTCCTCCTCTAGAAAAAGACAATATTGAATCAAAACTGGAAAATTTCAGGACGCTCCAAAATCTTGAAAAAGGAAAAAACCAAAACATGCTGATCATTAAACATCCTGCTTTTTCTTATTCTGCATTAAGGAAACCCAGCATGGTGGTTGCCGGAAACGTTTTTCATATGTGTCGCCTGTTAATCTGCTCCAATCAGCTTTCTGACTCTTCAGAGGAGTTAGAAATTTGACTTATCCTTTCTATAAACCAGTGAGAACTGAAGGCATGGCTTCCGTTCCAGGCCATTTTCTTTCACAGTCGGCATTGGTGCCTCCTGAGAACAAAACAAAACAAAACAAAAATGTGTACAATTTGGCACATACACGAGCTTGAAATCACTCACTGCCCCAGTAAACGTGGTTAAAGATTATGTAAATACTGGCACAAAAAGCAGTGTGTCTGGGAAGACAATTTATCTATTTAAAAGGTATCGGTACTTTATTTAGAGTCAATGTATAAAGCAACTTTGTGCACTTTTCCTACTTACAGTATTGGGTTTTTTATGTTCTTTTGTTATGGATTTTGTGCTGTCTTTTTTAATCGGTGAAATTGTTAAGTATTTAATTTATTATTGAGATGCCCAGAGGACTAGTGCAATTTTCATTCAATACAGTTTGGCTGTATTTAATGTCAGGATTTTTTTGTAACATTGCTAGGGCATATTTTTTTAAACTTGACTTTTTTCCCCCTCTCCCCACTTTCCTTTCTTTGTTTCTTTTCCTCTTTTTTTTTTTTTTTTTGTAACATAGATTGCAAGGCATCCAATGCCTCGCAGCTTGAGATACAGTAGAACACTTAACAAATCCTACCGTTTCTAAAACAAAATGGCTTTCTCCAGGAAAAAAATATTCCTAAGAGGCACTTATCAATGTTTTCTATGTTTCTTTTATTTTTTTGGAATGAGAAGTGTGTGTGCGCGTGTGTTTTGGGACTTGGGAGGGAGGGCGTCTAGGGGAAATTGTACATAAAGTTTGTTTTCAGCAAAGCAAAGGGCCAGTAAGGCTATAGGGAAGTCTAGACATAAAGTCACTGGGTTTTTTTTCCTCTTTAAATATAGATGCATTTCTCTGAGTGTTGTACAATCCTATTTGAAATTTCGAATGCCAAAATTTTTCTTGTCATTATTCCTTTATATCTCTTCTTTTCAGAATTTGTACATTATATACATAACAGTAACTTGGTTTCAACTGCGATTAACATGAACAGATTTGCCTTTGTCTAGAAAGCAACACCCAGGGTATTACCTCAGCATGGATGGGCCCAGAAAATAATCCCCAAACTGAAGATTCTCATGATTTGGGGGTATTTGAGATCTGGGCCAACCTTTGAATATTTGTTCCATCTATATTATGGGCCAAACCAAAATCCTGGATTGAAATACTTGAATTGGAGATCGAGGTCTGAATTTTGCATTTTAAGCATATCTCCAATTCTAGATTGGATGGGTACAAAAAACTTGCAGATTGAGATTATACTCCTTGTTCAACATGTGTACAAACTGGCAAATTGCCACCGAAACCAGAGAAACTATCCCCGCACACGTTGTTTTAATATTATTAATAATGATGGGCTGAGTCTGTGCGCTTTGCCATTCCTTCCAATCATTCTGTCAAGGGGAGAAATATTGAGGCTTGTAAAGCATGCGATTTGACAAACCGAGATTGAGATCAGCATGAACTCCTGTGACATTTGCAACACCTCAAACTGGCAAATCTGAGTGTTATTTACACAAGATGAAAAATGGAAACTCCTGAAGAGATGTATTGAGAGACCTGCAATAGCCTCAGATTAACTGACACAACTCTCGATGTCTACGTCCATACTGCCAGGAATGCCGTATTGCGCCATTCTGCAGCAGTCCTGTCTGCTAACCCCCGGGCATCACTGCTTTCATCCAAAGGCAAAAAAAAAGCATGAACAGATTCAATGTTATATTAAACAACTGATCAGCTGATGACAAACTTGTATGTGTGTGTGTGTGTGTGTGTATGCACGCGGTGATGTGATGATGAAGGGGCGCGAGGGGAAGGGGACTGAGTGGGGAGAGAGAGGGAGAATGGGTGTTTGAGAGGAGAAGGGAAAAAAAAAAAGATACCAAAATACTGAGTGCTGTTTCCATAGGAATGTGATGCATAACAGGCAAAGCCCTGAAGTCTGCAGTCGCTTCATCACCAGAGTATGCAAGCTGGGGATGGGGATAAGACTCGCAAGCTGCACAGCAAATACTGAAGGACAAGGAGTCAGTGGGAAGATGGGGCTGTCAGGCAGGCAGATATTCCTGGGAGGGGAAAAAGTGGGAGGAAGTTACATGGTTCCTAAGTGTGGCAGAGTCGTGAATGTCAATTTGCAGGGCACTAAAAGAACCCATTGGTTTCTAGTGCAGGAGTAAGATGGCAAAGAAGGGTCGGCCAGGCAAGTCACGCCAGGCTCTCCCGATGCATCTTAGTTCTTAGCACCACCCCAGTAGCTAGGAAATTGAAGGGAGCTGTTTAGTTTGTGTCTTTGTACTCCATTAAGGTGTATCTTCGGAGATATCAGGCTGCTGCCTTCAGCTGCGCTGACCCCCATTTGTATAAAACCATCTCAGAGCAGCTTCCACCAGCCACATCCATCAAACAGCACATGAATGTTAGTGTGTGTCAGTCCTGTGACCCCCCCTCTGTGTCAGACCCATGGCGGTAGCCGAGGAAGGAGAAATCACGGGGATAAGCTTTGATTAGTGCAAGGTGATGTTAGCGGGCAGCCCTGAATGAAGGCCTTCAAGCCATTGGGGAGCAAAGCCCAGCTGGCTTCTTGTCTGGCCCAACGCTCCATCACTTCCTACCTAAACAGCACAGAAAGAAAGAGGAGCTTTCAGCCCAGTCGAAGCTGCTGGGTGTGGTTTGTTGACTAGGCTGTGGAAGCGCTAATGGCTGCGGCTGCTGTACAAGTGACTTAGACTTGCTGTAAATACGCTATAGCATATTAACCTCCTTCACTTGCTTGCTTTCAGTACAACTTTGTGCCACCTTTTTTATTTCCCCTTTGCCTATACAATCTGTACTGAGTATAACTATGGAACTGAACAGTCTATATGTTATTATCTTTGTACAATTTTAAGGCGGTTGCCATGGTGTCAGCCTTTTCCTACACCCTTCCACCCTCTATTGTCTCTTGAAACACTGTTAATAAAAATCTAGATAAACTCCTTACCTTCTTCTGCTTTGGCTTGTTTTATTTATGTAGGGTCTCTTGCCTTGTTTTCTGTATTAACTGCATCTAAGATATTATCCCCCTTTTGACCTGTTATTCTTCCACTGCAACCCACGTGCTGAACTGTGTTGGAAAATAGAGTGGAATGGCACATAAATATTCTGCATTTTTGAGTGGCTGATTAGGCGTCCATAGTACTATCCTGTGATAACATCATGATTTCAAATAGCTTGAAAGGGACACTGGGTCAGAGGTGGCAGGCTCAAAATATCCCCTGCTGTGTCTTTTAAAAGCACTCATTTAACTTATCCAGCAGATGATCAGTCTTGGAAAAGGAGACCTTGCAACACAGATAAAATCCCACATTCCCACCCCCCAGGCTGAGCAGTTTAAAGCCACTTAAGTCACAACATAGTTGTCTTTTGCTTTCCATCAGATAATCTAATCACAGGTGCCTTTTGTAAGATGTCTCCTACTTCAAAGTTTCCATCACTCTTAGAGCAGCCGAGAAATGCAGAAAGTAAGTTGAATTATTAGCTCCACTTTTCATAGTGGGACAAACAAAGTAATTTTTTTTAAAAAACATCAGATAAGTCAGGCCGGGTTTATGGATTTATAAGGAGGGATTGGACAGTCATACCAGTTTGATGTGGGAAAGATCATTACAGTTATCTCACCTGTCCTCATCCCTGGGTGGGTTCCTCCCCTCCAAAAGATCTGTCAAGACATTGCATATAAAAAGGAAGGATTAAGGGCACTAACCTAGGATTTTGGAGACCTGGGTGCAAATCCCTGCTCTGCCACGGAATTGTTTTGTGTCCTTGGGACTTTGTCTCTCTGGGTCTCAGTTCCCCATCTGTGCAAAGGGAAAAACAGCACAACCCTGCCTCACAGGGGTATTGTGAGGATAAATACATAGAAGATTGTGAGACATGCAGATAATGAGTAAGACATTACAATGATAATGGGGGCCATATAGGTACCTGAGCTAAAATTAATCTGTGGGACTGGATGCTGCAGGATACTTCTGAAACAGTTAACTGAGCGATTTTCAAAAGTGTTAGCTATCTCTATGAATAAGACGCCAGCAGGACTTGTGTGCTACTGGAGTCAATAGGAGTGTCTCTGGTGACTTATTGGGAGCTGGATGGGAGGGTCTCTGTGAACAGTAAGAAAACCTATGGGTTTCCAAGCTTCTTGTTGGATTATATGAGTTGATCACCAACAGAGTGCAATTTCCTAACATGGTATATCGAATTACATTATGGCAGTTTCACACCTTCCTCTGATCATTTCATCCTTAGCTGTTGGAGACAGGATACTGGACTAGATGGACCACTGGGGAACTTTTCCAATGTGGCAGCTCCTATAACCTTAGTGACAGGATGTCTTGACATATACCTATGACCTAGTCTACACTTACCCGGAAATTTGGCGGCAGTCGACAGGAGTTACGCAAGCTACATAGAGTAGCTTGCGTAACTCCCGTCGACTTTGTAACGTCCCTTTAGCGCGCCGTCTCCACTGCGCTGCGCGGACGGGAAATGCGTTCCTGTCGACGCAGCGCTACGCCTTTGGAGGAGTTGGGTTTAACTGAATCGACTTCCAGATCGATTGAGCAGGTCTTCACTTCCGCTCGATCCAGATAGATCAATCTGATGGTGGCGAATTTGCCGCCGTCAGTGCGTACATACCCTACAGGTGCTGGAAGCCACCACTGCTTGATTCATTTGCAGGGCTCAAGAAGAAATGCAAAAAAACTACAAACTTAAATGCATGATGACAGTTCTGTGCCTCCTGCAGGAGCATCCAGCTTGGGCTGCTGTCAGAGACAGGCTAACAGACCAGCCAGCGACCCTTATGCTAGAAATGACAGAATGTTCTCTTTATAAGATATATACCAGAGGGTGCTCCAATGTGAAGTCACCACTCCTTGGTTTGCCCCAGGATTAGCAGGTAGAGACACCGTCTGCGTCAGGTGAACACAAGAGGCCTGCTCTCCTCCTGGCCTTGTGGTTCGTGTTGCCATTTACATCTGTGCAAAATGGGTATGAAAAGCTACCCTGGTAGTCTGGCGGTGTGTTTACACCCACCTTGCACAAGTGCAAATGGTGCGACCCAAAGGTGCCAGGCGGAAGAAGATCTGGCCCAACGCTGCACTTGTGAGTGCCAAAAATAGGAAGCATCAGCTAGTGTAACTCACCCTAAGTGAGGCAGGGGAACCAGATGCTCCTCAGCCAGCTGAGGATTTGGGAGAATGACTAAACCGTTGTTTTGGGGGCTTTTGCTCTGATGATTTTGGGCTCCAACTGAGTTGTAGGATTAGTGGCCCACATTCACATCTATCACTGGGCATTGCAAAGAAGGGGGCCTTTCAGGGAGCTAGTTATGGCTTCATGATTCTCAGGGAGGGCCTGCACTGTTCCGAGCCCTGGCAGAGGTTAGAACAGCCTGGGGGCTGCTCTAACTTACACCAGCTGGCTATGGTCTCTCAAGGATCCCAACTGAGCATTGCCTGAGGAGTGTGCACGCCAGCCATGTCCTCTCCCCATGCCAGTGCAGAGTGGGGGTTGCAGGGGGGGGTGAAGGAGCCAGTTACAATGGCTCTGTGCCAGCGGAGAACTTCCCCCACGCTAGGGGACTTCTCAGCATGTCAAATCTGGCTGCCCAAGAGCTCGTGATAGTCAGATTTAGTGCTGCTCATGGGGTGCAAAGAAGCTGGAACGTACCTGGAAAATGGGCTCATTGCATCAGCTACTAACTTGTTTGCATATGTGTGTTCAGTGTCTCTGTGCATTTGCTGCAATGCTGATCTTTTTTTAATCAAACAAATAAAGAATAAATGTGGATGCTAGAGACAGAGAGAGACCCTGAGTCGGATTTTGGTGCCTTTGTGGAATGAACTCTTCATACAGCCCTGCCCAGATGTGATACTCTATGACCCAGCCCATTCCTGGCTATACCCTGATCCTGAGCCCTTATATCTGGTCAAATTTCTCATTTCTTTCTTTCTTTGCAACCGTCACCGTATTATTGAGGCACTTCTGAGGAACTGAATGCAAATGGTCTGTGAGCGTTATGATTCTCCCAAATTTGCTTCTGTCCATTTTAGCTTCAAGGGCTCAGCCAATCCAAAGCCTCCCCTGTTATTGCCACACATGCACGGTGCATTAGCACGTCCGTTCTGAGAGACGTGTCTCTTGCCTCGAGAGAGTTAATCTTTTCTTCAGAGGAAAATAGCTCACTCTTCAATAGAATCCGTAGGAGGGGAGGGTGACATCTTTCATTCAGAGAGGGCGTGGGCAGGCACAAATGCAAACTCTTCTCGAGGAATGGGGTGGGAGGTACATGAGACACTATCAGTTTGGGGGGTCACACTATCCACAGCTGGTTCTCACACAGCTTTCCAAGCCAGTGCAGACAGTGGAGGATCTGCAGCGAGGACTGGATCGTAGCCCTAGAGCCTTGAGGGTAATGGAGAATGCAGCCCAATTAGCTATCTGGACATCTAGGGCAGTCCTGGGGTGACTTCCAGAGAGCTATGCCGAGTTACAACAGCTACAGAGCTGGCGCCTAGATTGGTTTGATATTTATCATTTAGTGCAGCCCACGTGGCTGGTCGTGTATCAGGCATAAGGATAAAGGCATTCCTTGGACATCGGTTGCACATGTAAATCAGTGTGAGTGCAAGCCCAGTGAAGGCTTGGTTGAAAACAAGGTCCATTGTATTATTATTATTATTTGTAAGGCAGGAGCACCAAGAGTCCATTGTGCTAGGTGCTGTACGGACGCTAACAACAAGGCAGTCCCTGTCCCAGAGAGCTTACAATCTAAGTCCATAATGTGAGGAGAAGAAACACCATTTGTGGGGCAATGGGTGGAGATCGCTTGCTGCTGGCCGGCTGCATATGCTCCTGCCCTTATCTCCAGCCATCTCTGGGGGGGCGCGACTCTTCTGCAGTTCAGGTTACATTAAAAAATGCCAGAGACCTGGCCACAGGAACAAAGACCCATGGCAGAAAGACACGGCCAGGGACTAAGGTTATAGTGAGCTATCAGATGGCGTCACTCCCACTCCCGCTCAGTGGGAACGGTTCTGTAGAACTGCTGCTCCTGGCCCGGAGGGGAAGAGACCCGAGTCCTTGGGATGACACGGCTTCAGTAGCGTGTGCTGGCAAGTAGTTTTAAACCCTGCCTAGAACTGGAGCAATCCGGACTTTACTGAAATACAAGCCAAGAGACCAGATTGTCCCTGGCTGTGGCGCAGGCGCACAAGGGAGCAGCCTGGAGGCAAGAACCCTCCTTTCCCCTTATACCTCTCTGTACAATGACTAGGCCCAGTCTGGGAGCGCTCCCAAGTGCTCATGCAGGCAGTGGCGCAGGGAGGAGCTGGTTGATGACCCCCTCCACCGGCCAATGGCGCTGGCCCGGCAAGGAAGGGAACGCAGCGAGGCCCCACTGCCCGGTGCAACTCACTGGCTGGAAGCCACAAGAGAGCCATGCAGTAAATACACAAATACAATTAAACACCTCCCACAGTCGCCGGCGGGGAGAACATCCCCCATGACCAACCATCCGGAGGCATACAGCTTTCTGGCGTAGTGACTGTGTCCGGTGATCCCAGACTCAGGCTGGAGAAACACTCATTTTCAGGCGCTGTGTTATTTCCCTGCAGGGAGGGAGCTCTGTCAAGCAACCCTGGACCTGAGCCCCCATCCCTTTCCCCTGGCCATGTTTCTCTCTGCAGCAGGGAGGTGGCAATGAAGATGCACTGGATGCTTCCATCAAACTGTCTTTTGTGAGAACAGGCTTGCTGTCAGGCAGGTCGCACAAAACCCTCATCTCTGTGCCGCCAGAACCAACACCCCAGGAAGCCGTCTACAAGGAGACGGCTAGGTAGGACCACCTGCCCTTGTTTGTTTCCCTCTGGATACTTGGGTTCATATGCTGATGTGGTCACAAGTGGAAGTTAGTTTAGTGGCCTCGCCTTCAACGGGCCTAATCCCACCACCCCCAGTGACAGATGTGCAAGCACTGGGATTATTAATGGGAAGCAGGTGGCTAATTAGCTCTGGGGGACTACGGTCTAGAGTCAGCACTGAAACCTTCCAAAAGCCAAGGAAGATGTGACGGCTCCGGGAATTGGTGCTGGAACACAAAGCCTTTCACACCCTTGGTCAGACATTTGAATCCAGCCCCGGCTTGGCGGTAGGAGAAAGTTTGGTGGCTGTTCTGTGGTCCATGTGAAATGAGTTGTTGTTTCCCTCCAGCACAGGTGGACAGTTGTCCACCTCCCGACCCCTCATCACTACCCATCATCTGCTCTGGCAGCCAGCAGAGAGATCATGTCACAGGGATGCGCAATGGCAGGGTCAGTTGGGGGAAGCTTTCACTGCTAGCTGTGCTGTGCTGGGGAAAAGTATAGCAGTACAGGGCTGCCAGACTGGCTCCTTAATAAACCCAACCCTCTACTGACTCGTGGGCCTGGATACGTAACAAGAAAGCAACAATGAGAGTGAGCTGGGGGGGAAGGATTCCCAGTCGGGGTGAGAAGCAAGAGTCATGATAAAATGCAGGTTTATCGACATTGAGAAACAAACCAATTCCTATTTTCAAGGAGCCCAAAGTCAGAACATGACCTTGTGACTAGATAACAGTGCAGGGCTAGGAGCCAGGACTCCTGGGTTCCCTTCATGTCCCTGTCAGTGTCTTTCCTGTGTGACTTGGAGCAAGTCACGTAGGCAAAGACTTTCAGGTGTCCACTAATCCTGTGTGCCTTTTTTTACATAGGGCCAGGTTATCAGAGACGCTGAGCACCTCTTCCATGGCTGGAAGGCCTCTAAGAAGTGCAAAGGGTAATCTTGGGGTTAACTTGTCTTCCCCTGTATTTCTGCAGGAGATGCAACATATCTTGACATCTTCCGGGAGTTTTCTCACATGGCGTCAAACAACCCTGAAAAGCTCAACAGACGGAGCCTGCACTTCAGCCATTCCTGCAGATAAGCTCCTCCCTGTGACTTCTGAGATCTTCTGCGAGAGAATCAGCCTTGAGCTCCCAAAACTCTGGGAGAGCAAGAAAGGGGAGCGGTTTGGCAAGGCGCAATGGATCAACTGGGCTCATCTACTGGAGGACGACCCAGGGATCTGTTCCCTGCCCAAACACCTGCGTAAGGCGCATACAGTGTTTATTCCAGTGCCTGCTTGTGTATCCACCTCCCAAAGCAATGACCTGTGGTGACGTGACTAACCAGCCAGTGCATCCAAAGAGGGCTGAACCAACTACAAAAAGAAATCCCTGCTTCTTTGCAATTCACGCTCTCAGCCTCCAGGCCTGCAGACCTCCCTCAGGCCAGAACGCCTGCTCAAGTCAATAAGATTTGACCTTCGGTTTGTTAATTACGAAGAGAAAGGGTCCACACACCCTATAACTAAAAAAATGGTGAAGCGCACAAGGGTCCTGGTAGCTAAGGGGGAACCAGGCTCTGTTTCTGCAGATTATGTTAATCCCTCCAGTGCTGATTTCTGCTGCAGTGGCATTTCTGCTGCAACACTGGGATACCAAAGCTGACACAGTGGGTGTATGGGGCAACGACAGAGGGACGTTTCGACACAGACGCCGGCAAAATTGTTTGCAAGGGGCAAGAGCATAATGGTTCATGTTTTATGTCAATCTGGTGCAAACGCCGGAGGAAGAGAAGTGACTTTCTGCATTACCAAAGGATGCACTCCAGGAATGATATTCCTGCTGATTTTTGGTTCGTATTTGAATAGTTTCATCCTCAGATTTTATCCTTTTTGGTTTAGAAACCCAAGGGACACAGGATAACCCTTCAAGGAGAAGAGCCTAAACTTCCTAAAGTTGATACAGTCCGGCAGCCACCTCAGAAACACGGAATATTGGCTGCAGCAGACCCCGCCTGCAAAGAATTTAAAGCCACGCCAACCCACCTTCTGTTGAGGTTGCGGCTCTTTTGGGGTCCTAGAGCATCTCATCTGTATTGCTCGTGTATTTGATTTCTGCACAAAGGGGTTTTTGGTCTCCCCCCTGGAACAACAGGGTGTGAAGTTTCCTTGAATGCCTTCCTGCCAGACATAGGAATGAATGTAGCTTCTTAACCCTTCCCCCTTGGGAATGGGTCCGTGTTAGACTCTATGAAAACTATAAGGGTTTGACTTAAATTGCTACCCCCAACATGAATGTTTCTGTCCAGCAACACAAGTTATCAGAGAGGCAGTAACAAGTACAACCAGCAAAGGATGCTGGGTAATATTATCAGCTGACTGAGGTGAAGCCATGCATGGGTAAGGTGGTCATTTGTCATGTTACCAAAATAACGATAACCAAGCCCAAATCAGAAGATAAGCATTGGTGAACTCTACAGGCAGTGAGTTGTTGGGGCCCTCCATTATAGAGGTGTAACCAAGGGCATAGGAGAAACCAAAGATGGGTTCGTGATGTAGTATTCAGCTGTGCATCTGGTTTCAGACACCTGAATATTCAGGGGGTGTTTGGATCTGGATTCTCTGTACCGGACTGTCTGTAGTAAACACTTCAACATGCAAGGACCTCGCTGAAAAAAACCACAACGTTTCCAAATGAACTAGAACTTTCCTGGGCCAAGAAACGGCCAAAAGAAGCAGATCTCTTATGCTGCTGTACCAGATTTGCAAATGAAATGAGTTTAGTCAACCCCACTCGGCTAATAATGGCCCGACACCAACTGTCTGTTGCACTACTTCACATTGCTGGTTTTTCATTGCACCCACCAAATATAATTCACTTTGGGTCGAATCTCACCCGCATGCAGCTTCCCATGCCTTTCAGGTCCTTAAATCCAGACTAGGATTTAACAGCCCTGGATTCTGTTCCTGGCTATACCATTGGCCTGTTGGGTGGCCTATGGCAAGTCACTTCACTTCTGTGCGTGCCTCATATGTTATATTTCCTTTGTAAAGTGCTTTGAGACTCTTGGGTGAAAAAGTGCTATGTATTATTGTCATAATTATGCTATGGGAGCTATGCATGCAGATCTGAAAACAGACCCTGGCCCTTTCCCCTTTGAAGAGTTTTATAACTCATGCTTACTGTGCATCTCAGTGCTAGGAGAGCAGAACTCCTTCCATAAGGCATGGCTTTCATTACTATTTTTTTACCTGTAATATTATTTCATAGCTATAAAAAAGGGTTATGCGTGGACTATACAGGTATAGACACCATGACATATTAAAGTGAATTGTCAGAATGATGTATATAAACCATGTTTACATGCTGAAATGTAATATATCATATGGCAGAAGAAATGTATTTTTTAAATGAGGGGGAATGGAAAAGTCTCACATACAAATGATACCTATGAATCGAAAGTAAAATATGAGATTTTTTTGTTTTGAAAACCAGGTGCATGTCCTCATTCTTTCCAGCCTAGACCTCGGCAAACCAGCAGAGCATTTCAGTCGGAGAGGGTTTATAGCAAGAGATTTATTGGGCACTGGTTTATGGCTGGAAGGCAGGCAGCCAAATGAATTTTCCTCTAAGGAGATGCTGGGCTGCCAACTTTTTCGGGTAGCTGCAGCGTTTGACTCAGATTCAGGCAAAGCCTAGCCTCATTGAAATCAGTGGGAGATTTGCCATGGACATCACTGAAGCCAGGCCTTCACCTCAGGATTGTTTCAGTTCCGGAAGCTCCCTGATTAGTGGTGGCAATAACTGCGAATGCTTTATCGTCAAATAAAAAAGAGTAGCTTCCATGGTGGCTTAGAGTGCACTCAATGGAAGGGGAGGCATCTGGGTGTGGTGAAGTGCAATGCATCAGTAAGACAAGGCGAAGAGGAGCTAGCGTACCAGCCTAGAGTACCAGTACTGGAGACTGGGAACCACTGGACTCTCCATGATACATTAGAGAACCAGGTGGGCCCAAATAATCCTATAATTATCCCTGCCCTACCAAGAATTTAGCTCATGGGTTAACTCCGCTTAATGCCCGTTATCTGAGTTGTCTGGTGTTTATTAATATACAGGATTCTTCATCTGTGGCTGTTTCTCTGTCCCTGCTCCTTAGTTCCAATCTGGATTGACCATCCACAGCTATGTCCCTGAATGTTTTCTTCTTTTGTCTCTGCAACTGTGATCCACCTTTGTGACTGGGAAAAATCAGTGTACATCAGAAGCTAGATAGAGATAGAGAGAGAGAGAGAGAGAGAGAGATGCTATTAAGTGCTACTGCCATAACATCCATGACTGGATAAAGACCACAAGCTCATTGAATGTAGCTTACCAAACAGGCAACAAATGGGTAACAAGCTTATGTCCCTCCGGCCCTGGGCTGGTTTTGAACCATTCAGTACCATTTTCTCTTATTTAGTGTAATTACAAAAACAAATGTGAGAGAGACAAAGTGCGTGAGGCAATCTCTCTTAGTGGACCAACTTCTGTTGGTGGAAGGGGCAAGCTTTCGGGTTTCACAGAGCTCTTCCTCCAGTATGGAGAAAGTCACCAGAGTGTCCAAGGTAAATATGAGGTGGAACAGAGTATTAAGCATAAGGGGTCGTTTTAATTTGAAGTGGTCTCCTAGACCATGTGTGATCCCCTTATGTTTAGCAATCTGCCCCACCTCATATTTAGCTTGGACACTCTGGTTCCTCCAGATTTGAGGAAGAGCCCTGTGATGCTCAAAATCTTGTCCTGTCCGCTAACAGAAGTTGGTCCTCTAAAAGATATTACCTCACCGACCTTGTCTCTCTCATATCTGGGGCCCAACACAGCTACAACAACACTGCAAGAAACGAATGTGGCATTTAAGCAGCAATAAAACAAGCAAGGAGTGACACTAGCGATGTAGCAGTTTATTAGATACACCAAAGACTCTCAGGACCCGCATGGTCTCTTCGAATGGGAAGGTTAATTCCTGTCTCCCCTATGAATGTCTCCCGAATCAGCATGTAGTTTTCATGAGCTGATACAAAGCAAGATTATAGTGAAGCTACAGGAGCAAGGTGTGCGTACTGGAGGTGGGAACGCAAAAGGAGCCCGCTCCTGGGTTAGCATGTAGCTGCTATGACGATGGATGCCCTTATCTTTAGGGCCAGGGTCCCCTGCACTTAGCATCCCGGGAGTTCTGAAGTAAGGGGTTGTAGGAGAACAGCTGCTCTGGGAAACACCTGGTAACTTTCTGGTCACATGAGCGTCTGCCACGGCTCCCTTGATTTCACTGCGGGATGACAAGCGCATCGGAGCTGTCATTTCAGCTGCATTCCCGACGAGGCCAGAACTGGCTGAACCAGACCACACAGCACCTCTGAGGTGGTTATAACCAGACTCCTTGAATTCAGCCTAGGGGGAAACCTGCCCGTTGTGCTCACTTTGGACTCAGGGACACCTTATCTGCCCTTACCTAAGGAGTTACAGGACAACTGCACCTGCATTCATCTTGGGCTCAGTGGGAACAGACTCTGATTATCTGTGGGCCAGGGACGGGGAGGGAGGGTGGCGGGACTTGCCTGCCTGCCTCTTTTCAGCAGCCCCATGGGCACATCCCCTCCTGCCTCGGATATACCCCTCTCTCCCCCGCCCTGCCCCACAGCACCGCTGGAGGGCCAGGATTAATAGGCCCCTGTGCTTCTAACCCCCATAGTCAGACTATAGGACCAGACGCATCATCCTAAAACATAACTGTGCTGTATCCACGCTGGGAGAACAGGGGTTTGAAAAGTCCAATGACCGGAGGAGCTAGGGAACAAGAACAGCAAATTTTCTCCATTCAGTATCTCCATCTGTCTAATGGGGGTAACATTACAACACCTCACAGGGGTTCTGAGCAGCACTGTTTTCAGAGCGAACAGCTGGGCAGATGTCAGTCGTCACAACATACTGGAGGGCATCTGGCCTGCAAAGCTGATGAATGGGCTTTTCAACAGCAGGCCTGCAACGCTGGACTTCTCTCCCTGCAGACATACAGCTACACATGAACCCGGGCAAGGTTCATTAAATCTTGGTTTCCTTCCTGGCTATTTAGTGAGGCAGCAGAGCAGCATGGGGTTTGCCTCTCTTATTGCCAGGCGATGGCAATTATCTTGAATCTATGAGACCCTAAATGTCTCAACTTCCACCAGGCAAGGCACCTATGTCCCCTGATAGGGGTGTCATATAAACTCTCATGAAATGCCCCATGAATTTCCTTCACTTACACACGCACACACACACACACACAGATTTGTGTTGATTAGAGATACACCTGGAACAAATTCCTGGATCCAGCCTCTAAGATCTTTGGGGAATTTCAGATCCAGTTCCAAATGTTACAGTTACTCCATGTCTTTATAAAGGAGAAGTCCAATACCAGGATCTAGACAGCCCTAGACTTCACACTTTCACTTTTGATACAATGACTGAGATGTGACTATGGATGGGATGGAGTGGGGTGTTGTTATGGGGGAGCTGTTTATGTTTCTGAGGGCTGATCTCACCTCTCCAGGACTATTTCTAATGGGTCTTTCCTGCACTCCTACTGTTGCTTTAGTGGAACTGCGTAAAGGCACAGATTCCTTCTAGAGACAAGGACACTGTAGGTTTTCAGTTCCTGCATCAAATGGATATCCTTCCCTCTCCCCCACAACAGGTCACACGATCAGTGACTTTGGTCTTGAGGGGATAGTGGGACAACGATTAGACATAGGATGATGATAGGGTTGTTTTCACCTGCCTCTTATTCCATTTTGTCTGACTGGTGACCACGGTCTGGAAGGTAAATACATGACAGTGGAAAATGAGCCGCTTGCCATGTATTTATCCAATGAGATCATTATCCTTCATGAGCTTGAGACCTAAAGAAAAAGCACACACAATGACACGTCTTCCAGACTGTAAAGTCCTGACAGGTTGGAGTGTGAATGTAGATAATCAAGCACTGTGGAGCAAGAATCCCCTAAGCAAATGGGTTCATCTTTTGTCAATTACAGTGACTAGCTATAACAGAGATTTGGAAACTGGGACAAACCTATAAGCAGAGACCAGGTCCTAGTTGCAGCATTCAGATACATATCTGGATTATGAACACTGCTGAAGTTCAGGGCGTTTGGATCTGAGGTTTTGATTTGGTCATTCGGTGTACTCCTGGTATATACTAGACAGAGTTCAATCTATTGGTTCTAAAGGTCCCATCACTTGGTGTCTAGCCATCTTCTATATACTCTCATGCTCTCTGCCTCTTACAGTGTTATATATCCTTTGCAAGCCCTTTAACCTCTCATTTTCCATCAGAAAAACATGATCTGCAGCATAGAGAAGTGGTGGTGAGGTTTAATTCATTTGTTTTTGTAAACCACTTTAAGATTGTCAGATGGAAAGTGTTGTAGAAATGCAAAGCATTGTCACTGAACATTTAGTGTACTGTCTCCTAATCTAGAGTGCAGATTACAAGGTGCAAATTACAAGGTAATTACATTAGGGCCTACTCTGTGTGATTACTGATAACCTTCAGGAATAATGAGAGGCAGCATTGCCTACTGTCTAGCTCAGAAGTCTGAGATCTAATCCCAGATCTGCCACTGAGTTGCTGGGGGCGGCTCTGGGAAAGTCACTTATCTCAGTTTCCATCTCTATAAAAGGAGGAGGAGAATCTGTACGATCCTTCCTGCCAGGAACATTGTGAGGATTCAGCATTAATGCTTTGCCAATGCAATGTGCTATATAAGTATTGATTAGTGCGGTTATAATTATTAGGAACATGTTGTTAGAGGAAATTTCCCCAAAGACCACACCTGTGAACAATATACAACAATATTTGTGGTCTGGGTGCTCCAGTCCTTATGCTGTTAAATCAGCAGTCGTGTCCCCAACGCCCCGAAACTCAGTATTGTGTTTGCTTCCTAGCGTGCTGCTAGGAGAGCTGTGCTGTGAGAGGTCACAGCTTTTCAGATGAGATGTCAGTCAAAGGCTTCTGACCAGCTATGGTCATTATAGTTGCTCCATAGTGCTTGGTTACCTACATTCACCCTCCAGCCAGTCAGGACTTGGAAGTGGTGCCATCACGTGGTTTTTGGGTTTTTTTTTTGTAGGCCTCTAGCCCACATGGGCCATTATGGACACGAAAGAGACTGCCTTAGGAATCCAATTATTAAAGGAATGAACTTTCCTATCCAAATGGGAGGCATGACAGACAGCTCCTGAAGGGGAAAGAGGCCCCCATGCTCCAGGAGTGCTCTGGATTCCAAGCCAATGAGGTTACGCTTCAAGGAGACCCCAAAAATGACTATTTAATGCAATTAACGTGGCCTCTTTTGAAGCTAAACTTCCCAGGGAGCTGCCCTGGGCCACCCTCCCTTTGAAGCAGCCTGCGTGGGTTTGACAGCACCTCAGGGAACAAAAGAGGCCGGGCTGCCAGAGCTCTGACAAGAGGGAGTTTTAACAATTGGGTAACTTGTTGGGCGCTTCTTGCTGTCAATTGCAGCAGCTCCTGTGGGAGGCTGAGGCGTTCTGGGACGTTCCCAGCCAGCTCCCGCAGGAGTTCTGGGCTAACCACTAGCACCGATGCGAGACGGCGAGAGCAGGGCTGACGGTGCTCCTGTGACTGGCCCGCAGTAGGGAAGTACAGCCACCACCATGCCACATGGACGCTGTGGGAGAGTTGGCTCCTCGCAGACACGGTGTTAGGAGCAATGACTATCTAACGCTTTCCCTTGTCTTGGGCCAGCATGGAAAATGCATTTTGTCTAAAAATTCCCCACCAGCTCCACTGCTGCCTGCCCTCAATGTCGGGTTTCAAGGAGGAAAACGTAGCAGATTAGGAAGTGATCAAAGTGTGGCATGGGGCATGGAGACACAGGGTAACATCACAGCAGGTATTAAAGAACAGACATGGAAATTCTCAGAGGAAGGAAGGGGATTATTATTTCAGAGGAGACTAGAAATAGAACCTTGCTACAAAATTCAGATCTGGATCCAGATCTAGATTTATAATACCCCAAAGCTGAGATCCAGGACCATCTCTTGAATAGACTAACTTGATGTCAGGTCCCCAAGGGTGTGTCTACATTGCACACTAAGCCTGGTTCAGTGGGACACAGACTGGCAGACTCAGTGTTTCTGTGCTTGCACAGCCACCCTGCTTTGTAAACCTGGGTTTACATTTGCTGGATCTGAGTCTCACAGCCAGGCTAATGGGTCCATCCTGCACCATGCAGACTTTCTGACTTGGGTCTGTGGCTTGACCTGTGTCCACACTGCAAAATGACAGGGCTTGGGCCCAAGTCATAGGGAGACCTGGGCTCTGACCACCCCGCCCAGTAGGGGCCTAGAACCTGGGCCCTGAGTGCTTACTGATTCAAGTTAGACAGATTTGTGTGTGGATAGAAGGTGGGTTTGTGCTCAGACCTGACTCACACCAGGCTTAATGTGCAGTGTAGACATACTCCAAGAGTAGCCAAACACCTGATGCTTCAGGAGAACTCAGTCAAAAGCGCCCTGCACTAGAAATTCACTCTTTTTATCACACAGCCTGTTTCTGGCTCACATGTAATGGACAAAGGAACTCTGCCTGGTACGGATGGTCTGATGATGATGTCAGAGGCATATAAACATGCAGATCATCTGCATGACTTATTTCTCAATTACAGCTGATTAAGAGAACATTCTGTAATGAGGTGGTAGCTATTTAGCCCTACAGTAGGCCACGCCTCGTAGACAGGTGCCGTAGGCTGTTCTTTGGACTGAACACAGCTTGTGCAAATGTTCACCCTATTCCTTGGGTTTACACTGTTTTTAAAACATTTTTTTTTAATTCTGTCCAAAGCCGTGGGATTAATTCGGTTCCTATGAAAGGAGGTGTCAGAATCCCCACATTTCTGGCACTGCCCAGAGCCGGGCACCAGGCAAAACTCCACCACATCTATGCCCTGCAACACCAATCTGCCATTCCACTCACACCACACGGCCAGTGTCCCTCAATCCTGCCCTGCAGCACCCCCACTGTTCCCTTGTCCTTATATCGTCCAATTCAGCACTGCCAGGATACCACACCCTTGATCTACAACACGCGCTGCTGCGCAGACTTACACACAGCTCTGCAAACGCGCCTCACTTCTCACCTGCAACACCCCTCGCTATTCCAGTTTTGAACACACACAGGTAACAAAGAATTCTGCTAATGTATCTCTGTCCTGACTTGCAACTTCCCTGTTATTCCAGTGTTGAGCCAGAACACAATACTACCAGTGCACTGCAATCCTCACCTGTATTTATCTGTTCCAGGCCTGGCTCCCCCTTGAGCAGAGACAGCCTATTGCACTATATTTGCAGAAACTCTGCAGTCATTTTTTACACTGGGAATAGTACCAAACCACTCAACTAATTTTCACTTCTGATCTAATCCAGTAACCAAATCTGGGTCTCCAGAGAGGAAAAGCCAGTACATGAACCTATTGGTCCCACAAGACCGCAATGAGTAGGCGTGGGAGAATTCATTTTTTTATATATATAATTTTTTCCAAATTTTATCACGTTAAATTTTCACAGTTGTGCAAAATTATGTGTTTTAAGCTTTTTTCTTCAACTTTTACCCATTTAAATGTTCACAGTTGTAGGAAATTATGGCATGGGGGCCAGACAATTGGGGGTGAGACAATAATTACTCAGTGCCAGTAGATGTTGCTGTTCAAAAAGGTAATGCTTTATAACTGTTAAAACGCAAATTGCCGACATATTAAAATATACCAAGTAAATACCCTTAAATCAAACGCTAATAAATTCTCAAGTAGCATTTTTCTTACTTTGCCAATGTAAATTTTGATGATTGTCAATGTTGGTTTGTGGGTATAACAGTGAAATCGACATTTACCCATTAAAACCCCTGAATCCTTCCAAGCCTAGCTATGCAGCGCTGGTAAGTTTAAGATTTCTCATTAATGGACAGCAGTTTCCTGAAGAGGGTTAGATTCTGCCACAGCTATTGCAAATAATATTGGCACTAACGCAACACTTTATGTGTCAAAGTTCTGTACAAACATTAACTGATTAAACCCCCCAGCACCTTGGTGAGGCAGCTAGAGGTTTATTATCCCCATTCTTACAGACTGAGGGAAACACAGACACAGCGTGATTCAGCAACTTGTCACCCCGTGAGTCAATGTCAGAACTCAGGAGCTCCTGATGCCCAGCCCTCTGATCAGGTCACCAAGGCACATTGCGTCCCCCCAGCATATTGCTAGGATTACAGCAGAGTCACTGGGCTGCTCTGCAGTGCTCTAGTTAATTATTAGGGGGGGGCGATTAAAGTCTGGGATCTGAGCACCCCTGACTGGGTCTGAAGCTTGTGGCTTCGGGCCATCTTCACTGATTTCAAAGCCCCAGGATCCTGTCCCAGCAGCTGGGATCAGCCAGGGCATTCTTGCTCCCAGGGCATTCTTGTTCACCGCAGAGTCTCCCAGATTGTGGCTTCCCAAGGATTGTATCATCTGCTCTGCCTCATGGTCCAGCAAAGCCTGGGCTTGGTGGCCTGGGTTTCCCACTGAGGGGAGGGTCTATAAGTGTATCTGAGTATACACACTTGCTAGGACAATGTCAGCATACACTGATACAGACCCACGTTCCGATATCCTCTGGCCTTTGCCATTCTCCCACCGTAGGGGGTAGCTCTGCTTAGGAGTCCAGTTTCTTCCCCTCCTCTCACCCCCCTCGGGCTCTACGTCACAGCAACCCTTCTCTGCCTCAGAGTGCCAGGTGCACAAGAACAGTGCAAGCGGCGTCTCTTCTGGCCCAGCGGAGCACACTGCCCCTGCCGTACTCTCTGCCCTTGTCAGCCTGGCAAGTGAATTCAGCAGACCCTACAGAGGGGTCTTTCTAAATGCACAGCCTGGATCAGTTGCACAGCTGTTTGGTTAACAGAGAGAGGGGTGAGCTCTAGTGGGATTGGGAGCCAGGATCTGCTGAGTTCTCTCACTAGTTCTCACACTGATTTGTGGCATAGCCTTGGCCAATGCACTTAAACTCCCTGCCTCTCTTTCCCCACCTGTCAAACACAGATAATGACATTACCCTGCCTTCTCCAGGCTGTTGGGAGGATTAACTAGGCGAGGTGTGCATAGTGCTATCATCGCTATTAAGTAGCTCTGTTGTGTATGCTGGAGCACTAGCAAAAGAAACCAGTGCACATCAAGCTGAGGATTAGAAAGGTCCATGTGTCACTGTCATTAGGAAGGATAGTCAAGTGTTTGTGCTTAGATTTTCCCCTGGTGCATTAGGCCTGCTCCTTGAGCAAGGGACCTGAAGGTGTCGCTGACACCAGCACCTGTGCCACTAACGGAGGAGGAAGATACGCCTTCTAAGGTTGGTATACACCGCTTGTATCTGTTACGAAGTGCCACTGCACCTCCAAATGGAGGCACTCCTCATGCCCTGCTGCAGAGGACAGTTGCCATTTTGGACCCTGACTCCACCAGCTGAGGAGGAGATGCATACACTGTGCTCTCTCTGTGGATGCGCCTTGTTAACAGAAAAACTTAACATCCCGCCATTTTGTGAGGTAGGTCTGGGATGTGGGGCTGTAGGGAGTGAGGGCCAAGATTTTCAAACAGTATCTAGGCATCTAAAGAGCAGATAGGGGCCTAAAGACGTTTACAAATATGGTCCAAAGTGCCCTGGATCAAGCCCTAACCTTTCCGGGAAGGATAAAGACGCATTTACAGAAACTTCAGTGAAACCAGGAAAACTTACAAGGCATTTTCAGTTTCACTTCAGAGGCAGGAGAAGATCAAACATTGATTGAAGACACATGGTGGTCACAGTCTAAATCCAGAGCATTTTATTTATTTAAAAAGTTACAAAACGCATCAGTGCAAGACTCATTAGTTCCTTGTTAATTCTCGTTTTCAACAGAAATACAGACTAACAATTGGAGCTGAATAAAATATATTTTTCCAAACATCAGCATGAAAAATAAGTCTCTATATTCCTTTATATATACACATAAATTACTGTCAAATATTAACATTAAGATTGTATAAATATCTCTTTATAATAGAAACATCCTGCAGCAAAAATGCAGCACGTTTTAAAGTTCTCAGCAACTCAGACACCTGATATCATGAGAAAAAATGTCATTCCCTCATTTGTTCAAACCCCTCCCATAAAACTGAACTCCATGTGAAAGAAACTAGGTTCAACACAATTGTGGCCCTGCCGTGGATTCCCGGGTACCATGCTCACAATGAAACAGCACTGCACTAGGAAGAGAAAGGCTGCCTTGGGAGTCAGGTTAGGATTACAGCGGCCTCGTGTTATCACATCCTTTGCTGTCCCAAAGTGGTATTAACCGATAGAACTTATGTTTGTAAATGTTGACTAGAGACATTTTATTTACGGGTAGGTTAACTTTTAACTCAAGTACAGTTATGAAATGTTGATGGGCCTGTCTGAAGCCAGGAGATGTCCAGTCAGATCTAGTTTCCTCAGGAGAGTTTAATCTAGAAGTTATGATAGGCTTTTATGAAGACTGGGCAACTGCCAGGGACACTCAGAGCATAGTCCCAAGAAAAACACTTCTGAATTACACCAAGGCATTGCACGATTCCTGAGAGCAGTGCACAGGTCAGGTTACTTAGTGCCACCAGGGAAGTAGCAGACCGGAATACACCCATAGGTCTCTCTGTTCTGCACACACAGTGTTAGCTGTTTAGGTCTATCTTTACAGAGTGATCTCTGAGATGCCTGAATCTATTAAGCACAACATCTGGGTACGGTTCTGCCGTCTGGATCTTGTTACAAATTGTGTGGAAAGATAGGTCGCCGTTCTTGGTTTTGGCTACAGTCCCAACATTCTGGCTAGGCTGGGTGGAATTCCCGTCAGCATCAAGACCCTCATGCACGGCTCTATAATTCTCTAGGGTCAAACTTACACTGGATATGGCAGGGGGTCGGGCCATCTTCAGCGTCTTCTTTGCCTTGACCCGCCGATAGCAGAATATGAGAGACAAGACCGTTATATCCAAGAGCAACTCAAACATTTCAACTACGGACAACACCGAGGACCCAAACCACAGGCTCCACTGACTTCCCATGTTGGACAAGAGCAGATTCACCTGTGAATGGGACATATAAGGATTGAATAGTTATATTGACACTATACATGGTGCAGTTCAGGAAACATGAACTTATTGCATTTCACCAGCAGGTGAATTAGCTAGGAGTGGAACAACTCAGAGCTTCATGCATTCTCTAGCTCCAAGTCTTGACTCCGTAGAGTTTTCTTTGATTTGGGGGAAGAGAGAGAACGAGATTATTTGAATTTGCTTTTATTAGAAGTTTAGTTACTTAGTGCATTTCATGCCGATAACACAGGTACCAAATCAATAGTCCCAGGGAATGAAATCCAAAGAGCAAATACAACCCCGGCAGCAGAGATGCAGGCTTCCCCAACTGCCCTGCCATTTTTCTTTGTGAGAGGGAAGGGGGGTCCCTGACATGGAGCTGCATGGAGAACACTAACCCATTTCACATGGGATAGCACCAGCAGATGCTAAGAGGTTCCAGTCTCTGCCAACCCAGGTCAGCTTCAGACCAGTGAGCTAGAGGTTGAAGACTCTACACCTCGTTCCTGATCACCTTGGTTCACAGCAACACTTTGCTTTCAATGCTAACATTTTCCAAAACTTGCCCAAACACTGGGGAAGTTGTGACACCCGACGCTCTGCAGCGTTCTCTCCCCCAGACAATGAAACCTATTGCCAGTGCCTGTGCCTACCCTCAATGCAAACTCTCCAGCCTGGATCCTGCAAATCCAGGCACAGCGCACAGATTTTTCCACTCCCAGCCCGAGTGCAAGCATAGGATGTGTGTTAAGGTCATTAAGTGTTAGTTGTGGTCTCCTGCACAGAGCTGCAGTAAATCCTAAAACTCTCACAATCTCAATCCCTTGCAAGAGTACAGGGGAAAATAGGTGGGATGTGAATAGAAAATTGGCATGTCTGAGAAGATACCAGCTTAAAGTACCATGAGGCACTTAGCTATGAGCTCCCTTCTGCTAGTAGGCAGGGGTAAATGTGGCGGTGGTGCTTCAATGCGCTCGTTAATTTGAACTGGGGTCCCCTATGCTTTCTATCCTGCTTGTCACTTTTTTCATGGCAACAGCTGCTCTGTGTCATATCAATTCCCTGGTGGCAAAAGGCTTAATAAACAAGGTTTTCCCTATAAAGATTAATCACAGGCTAGATGTTGGCCGGGGACAAAGGGAGTGTGGCACTCTGTATTTGATAATGTCGTGTGCTTTTATTTAACCCCATCTTCAGGGCATAATCTGAGGCCATGTTAGTGTCAGGAAGGAAATCCTCCCCATTCGTTTGCATCTTCCCTCAGAAGCTTCAGATATTGGCCAATAGCAGAGTCAGGAATGAAGATGAAAGCAATGAGCTGATCCAATACAACTTACTGTGTACACAGGAGATTCATCCACAGACTGGTAGTTCAATTGCTGGTAGAAGATATTCACCTTGGCAATGTCGCTCCTTCAATAGAGAAGGGGGGCATTCAGAGATTGGTTTCCTGCATGGCATTCCACTACATCTAAGCTTTGCTTCCAAGTTTGATTTTTTTGAACAGAGAAACCCAGCCAATAGGCCTTTAAATGGGACCAAAGACAATGTCTAGCAGTAGCAATAGATTTAAATGGCTAAACAAAAGGAGGATAAAAAGCCAGTTTCAAACCTCATTCAGATCAGTGTGACTCTTTCCAATTAACTTCAATGGGCTTTGAAGCACATTCAAAAAGCCTGCCAAGGCAATGTTTTGTTGCTAAACCATTTGTCTGCATAACTGGGATGTCAGATTGAACCCTTATATCACTGGGATTGTCCTGCTAGTGTTCTGGCTGGCAGGTTGCCGGCTACAGGTTCTGGAGACAAGGTCTCCTGTGCAGTTGCTATTGTTGTTTCCTTTGCCGTCTGTTAGGCGGTGGGACTGTCTCAAGGGAAGTGGAGGAAACTTCACCATCTGAGACATTTAACACTAGAAAAGGCAGTGAAGGGGATAAATGATGCATTATTGCAGGTAGAGGGGATGGGATGTCCTCAAACGTCTTTTTCCATCTTTGACTTCTGCAATTCCATGAGGACAATAGTTCAGGAACTGTTCCTAGTTCAGGTACCTCTGGGTGGAAAGTCAGGCCCCGATATTTTCTCTTGGGGACTAACCTGTTGTAGGTAGAATTATATCCCTTCTGCCGACTCAGAATCTGACGGATCCAGTCCTGAAACACAATATTTCTATATTACTGGCATGTTACCGCTTGGGACTGGTACCAGGTAACCACCGTTATCATTTTTATGCCTCAGGTTCCGTCATTTTTCCATATTCCTTTTGCCTTGTGGCGTAGCCATTGTGCTTCCCTTCTGGGTCATGCTTCAAATAAGGTAGATTTCACCTCTGATAAGTGAGTATTGTTAGATCCCAATGAGCATTGTTTATTGTATTAAATGAGTATTGTTAGATCCCAAAAGAAATCTAGTCGAATGTTTGAACGCATGGGATCACCATTTTAAAAAAAAGCCAACAACACAGTAGTATCATGGATCTTGCCTCTTCTAAGGACAGGGAAATAGCCACCTGACAGTATCTCAGATGTGTGTGGTCAGGGTGACCATTAAACTAATTGAGTCTTTCAAAAACACACTGATAATCCACTGCTGTGTAAGGCATTTGTACCTACATTTGCCTCCGCTTCGCATATGTTTATCAGCAGGACATGTGTCTCCAATGGCCGGCTGACATTACCTCGTGAGAAATAGGAAGACGGCATCTGGCCACCACCACGATATCTGAGTACCTCACAAACGGTAACATTTGTAACCATCACAATACTCCTGAGAGTTAGACAATTATTATTAACCCCATTTTGTAGGGAATTGTGGCTCAGAGAAGTTTAGTGACGTGTCCAAGATCCCACAGGGAGTCTGTAGTGGAACTGGGATTGAATCCAGACCTCTTGAGCCTCAGTAGAGTGCCTTAACTACAAGACCATCCCAATCTATCCAAATACATTGGCCATTTTGGTTTATTTCAATCCCAACTTTCTGTCTTGCCTTTTCACCAGATCTCTCAATATCTCCCAGGTCCTGATGCATGGGTCTCCCAGACCTACATATACCCTTGACTCCAACAACCTATATAGGCCTAGTAAATATAGCACCTCTTCCAAACATTGTGTATCGGTATTCGCTCTGTACTCTACCTGAGACGTTGTTGATGGCCATTTAGCAGTCCCTGCAGACAGCTTGTACCACGACTCCCTGGGAAGGCACAAGGAAAATTACAGTCACTGTGATATAAATGTGAATGAGCGCAAACACAGCCTGGGCAGCTTCACCTCTTTTGTCACATGCAGTTTTGGGGGCTTGCCCAGGATGTGAGTATGTATTTGCTACATACACCCTAATGCAGGGAATTTCATTTCCCTGCAGCATCAGCAGCATTTCTCATGCAGGCTTGTTAGGGTCTTTGTCAGGACCTTTAGCAAACAAAATACTAGGGGCCCCCTGTATCTTACTGTACTATAGCTTGATCCTGCCCAGTGCTGAGTGCTCTCAGCTCCAACTGAAGTCTGTAAGAGCTGGGGGCCCACAATTGCCAGAAGGTGCAGGCTTGGTCTTTAATCAGATCATGAGTGACCGTCTCTGATTCTGGGGATAGCCCAGAAAACACAGGACCAGCCAAGGCGTACACGTCTCAAAGCTGAGCTAGCTACACCCTTATTAGAATCATTCCTCTCCAAGGAGTATGGCAGGCCATGCCCCTGGCAGCAGCGACTCACGAGCAAGGCTTGGGACACTTGGTGAAACAGCTGAGGTGGTGATCCGCCAGCCTGTTGTACAGCTGGTAGAAGCAGTGACCTGGAGGAGGAAATAAGAAGGAACAGACTCAGACAGCTAGTCCAGAAGATGTGCTACCCAAACTCTGTGATCGTCTGGTCCTCCCAGGCATGCAACACTCTCTCTGCCAGAAGGAGAACACTCTGCTCCGTCCTGCCCCCCCTTAGGAACGGCTGCAGATGGCTTGGTTAATTGCCGGCCTGAGTGCCAGGGTCTCTCTCTATGAGGGCTAAGACTTTAATTTGAAGAACTATGGCCCAAGTTACTTGGAGAGGCATTAACCAAAAAGATTTGAGAGAGAGAGAGAGAGAGAGAGAGTGATTGATTGATTGATTGATTTTCCCTCTATGAATGGAAACTGTCAGATACAACCCTTACTATTTGGACTAGTTTGGCAAAATAGCTGGGTGGCAAATTTGGCTTTGGCAGTGCATGTAATTTTTATTTATTTATTTATTTATTTTTCCACTGCTCATCTCTGGGGAAGGTGATGCTTAATGGTATCAAGATACTTAAATAGCCTGCCCCCAGTATGTTCATGGAGCTGGTCTGGGGGCCTGCAGGGATTCTACACAAGAACAGGGGGCGGGAAACAGCTCTTGAGTCTCTTTGGGAAGTAGACCAGCCACTAGAACCTTTTGAAAGATAGACAAATGGCAGGTAAAGCCCCAGACTAAAACTACATTCTTCCCTCCCAGCCCCATTTGTAATTTAAGCAGCAACATTTTCCTATGGCAAAAGGCCAGTAAATGAGCTGATTGGGCTACCAACACCCTCTGACTCTAGGGAGCATCAATCTAAGTACGTGGCAGTACAGTGACAATCTGAGAAGCCCTCTAATTGAAAACCTATTCTAGCAAGACCTGTTCTTTGCAGGCCAGGTCAGAGATTGCATGCCTTGAGCCATTACCCCATCCAGGATGCTTGTTGTAGTTACAGTACTCGGCGCCAGGCGGCAGTGGGTAGTAATAGTATCCGCAGCCGCATCGTTCAACCATTTTGTGCTGGAAGCAGGAGTGCAAACAAGCCTGAAAAAGCAGAACGCTGGATAAGTCTGAGGTCCTTTGGGTCCTAAACTTTGCCCACTCACAGCGTGTGGCCGCTGGAGGAGAGCTGCAGCTTTTTGCCTTGCAAGAATACACTGGGTATTACCATGGCCGGAGGGGGCGAAAGGGTTTGAAATACACTCACTCCTTGGGTGGGCCTTTGAAAGCTCTAAATGAGAGATTTGCTGGGCACCTAATAAATATTTCAGACTTCCAAAGGATGGGGGATTTAACAAACATAACAACACACAACTGATTTGGGGGCACAAGAATAGCCATAGCGGAACAGACCAGCAGTCCCTCCAGCTCAGCACCCTGCCTCCAGTGCAGTGCCACAAGTAGATAGATGACAACCCCAGTGTGCTGGGTACAACATCCACCACTCAATAAAGTAAGTTGTAATGTCCCACAGTGCGCACACTACTTCTGGAAGGGTTGTGGCCACAGTATTAGCTATTGCTCAGCCAGCCTCTAACTCGTTGCTTTGTTAAGCACTTTGAAAGTCATTCGGGTGTGAACGGCACTAGGACAAGTCAAACCATCAGCTCTGACAGCACCTGCAGCGTGTAGGAACTGTTATACAGGAGTTTAACATCCACATCTTCTCCGTCAGCCGTGCATTTTCCATAATTGCCACCCAAGCGATGCACCTCGTCCTGTGGACACAGAAAAGAGGCTCAGACAATTATGGAGCGTTAATATGGAGCTGCGCACACAGCTGTCACTTTGCACAAGGCCGAATAACACACGTTGCCTGCCCTGGTGAGCTTCAAACCTGACACGCACAAGACAGAAAGCAAAGCAAGTGTTCAGGTGAAGGAAGGCATGGGGCAGGGATAATCTTGGTCAAGGTATAGTCAAGGTCCAGAGGAAATATAGGTTCAGGTTCATTCAAGGTCTAAGGTCCATTCAAAAGTGTCTGGCAGTCTGGATTTGGCGCGCAGTCCACGTGTTGACGACCACTGGTGTGGAGGGATCGGTGATCAGTAGCCCAGAGATCCTGGGGATGAGTACTTTTGAAGGAGGAGAGCAGAGGGCTGTTCCAAGCGCAGATGTGGAGTCAAAGGGCAGAAGACAAAGGGAGCATCAAGGAGAGAGGACTGGGTGGAGCAGAGGGCATGAGAGGGGAGGAGGAGGACATAAGACCGGAGATGTAGGTGAGCCAAGATGGCCATTCAAGTGAAGGTGGGAGCTAGACTCTTACACGCTCCGAGATTCCTTCTCTCTGCTGGGTCAGTGCACATCATGGGCTCACCACAGTTCACAAGTTTGCCATTTTGCCGTGGGTTACCAGGCTCAGGGCCAGTTGATAGCTCGCTCCTGGTCCGAGTCACAGCAGGGAAGGCAGAGGCAGTCCCACTCCACTGACAGACATCGCAGCTGAGGTGGTGATGACAACACTTTCCCTGCCCATCCCCCATCCCCTCTAGCACGTTTTGGGTCAGCGATGTGCATTTCTGATATGGCTCTTATTTGTGATGTCCTCAAGTGGGGGACCCTCCCTTCCTCCAGGCTGAACTGCCACAGGGAAGAAAATGGCTGCACATCCTGATTCAAGAAGGTTTTTATTACAATAATATTACTGGTACTTTGCCCCCACAACTTCCATCTGATGCTCTCAAAGCACCTTACAAATATTCGTGGAAGAGTCAGGCATAGAACCCAGGAGTCCTGTGGTTCAACCACAAAGCCATCCTTCTCCTTGTGACTGTACACCGCCAGCCGAAAAGGAAAACACACGGAGGGGGGCGGGGGGAGGGTGAAAACGGCGCCACGGAGCACGGCCTGCCCACCTGTCTGATTCCTATGTTGGTCGCGATCCCCGGTCTGATGTCGAACCACTCATGCTCAAGGAACGGCGTCTGATTGTGGTTGTGGATCATCACTTGCACGCCTGCCACTGTAGACAGCAGAGGGAGGCGATCGTTCTGCTCTGCTTTCAGGATCAGGGAGAGTCCTGGAAACAGACAGGGAAAGGAAAGCATCTATTTAAACTGCAACTCAGCTGGGCAAGTCATAGGAAGAAGTGACACCATCTCTTGCAGCCCACTGTGCCCATAGGTGTTAGAAGGTATTGTACTATGGAGCGAGCACTGTTAGCGGTGTTTGCAAAGAGGGTGAGTGTTCCCTTTGCTGTGGAGTGGTATTTGCTTTGTCTTCTTCCCCTGGCCCACGCCAAATAATGTACCATAGGAAATTCCAGGTTTGGTTGCTTTCCAGAAGACGTCGGTCCCTTCGCTGTTGAAAGTGTAGCAGGTTCCATAGACCGGGTGGTGAAAGTGAATGTAGTCGCTGGAAGCAAAAGAGTTCAAATATTATTAATTATGGTTGAAACCCCTCCTCCCCCTGCTATTATCGTAATGTGGCAGCACCTAGAAACCTCAACAGTGACTGAGATCCCATTGTGCTAGGCGCTGCACAAACATGTAATGAAAAGGCAGTCCCTGCCCCAAAGAGTTTACAATCTAAGAAGAGCTACAGTCTCCTAATATACTCTTCCGGTGTTACTTTCATACAACAAAAAACCCAAACTATAAACTAATTAGCAGTTAGCCAACAGATAGATATGAATGTTCGTGAGTAACAGGGACACCTCAATCCCCATCTTATGTTTAATCAGCTCAGTGTTGTTTATGATAAAATAATAATAACAATAATAATACTCAATCAAATGTACTTGTACTTATATAATGCTTGCCATCTGAGAATCTCCGAGCCTTCACAAAGCTGGGAAAGAATTATCTCCATTATATAGACAGGCATGGATTGATAAATTGACTTATCCAAGGTCATGTAGCGAGTGAGTGGCAAAGGCAGGCATAGAACCAGAAGTCCTGACTTCCTTTTTCCTGCTGTTACCACTAGGCTCACTGTCTCCAAAGCATATGGTGCAAGCTAGGCATTTTTAGCTCAAACTTAAAGAAAATATTTGGCTTCTCTAATCTCCCTCTTTGGTTTCCCTTGTGCTATAGTAGTGCATCAAGTAGTGACATCCCATACAATGTTTGAACATCAATGCTAGTCAGACTCAGATCTCACACTTCATAAGACATACTTTTCACAAAGCTACTTGAGTTGGGTTGTCATTGTTAATTTCATCTTTCTCATTGCCTGGGACCAAATTCAGGTCAATTGATTAACTCCCAGGCTGAATTTAGCCTCGGACGTCCAGTGATATTTTGGGTACACAAGACTTTCTCTAACAGCACTTAAGCAAACATATCCTTGCTGGTTTTTGTTTGCGTGTTTAATATGTTTTGGGGTTAGGGTACCAATGAACCCAAGCACGTGCTGGCATCTACAGCCTTGGCTATGCAAAGGGAACAGCTAGTGCAGTAACACAATTTACTCAGCCAAGCAGATAACACTGAATTATACAGACCACAATCAGCTGCAAATGGCATGGTGATAACGCCGCATAGCATCTTCAGTGTCTCAGAGTCTATGGCCAGAAGTGACTATTTTATCATGCAGTCTGACCTCTTGTATATCACAGGCCATTAAATTTCAGTCTGAGAGCTCTGTACTGAGGCAAAAGACTTTAGTCTCCTGAGGACGGAAATGTCTTGGTCTAACTAAACTGTGTGCCACTGGGCAAAGAACAAGAGCAACGAAGGCACCTTAATTCATGCCCTAGCAGGGAATTGCTTAGGGGAAATATGTCCAGTTGATCCCAGCAGTTCACGCCCCATACTGCAGACCAAGCGGGAGGGGGGAAAAGAAAGAAAAGAAAACCAACAAAAGACAAACAAACCCAAGGTCCCTGCCAATCTGCCCTGAGGGAAAATTCCTTCCAGACCCCAAATCTGGTGAACATGTTGAGGGCAATGCTGGCAAACCTGTTCTCCTGTGGCCCATGAAAGACGGGGATGAACAGAAGGGTTCAAACTCACAGATTCCCAGCCCAGAAGGGTGGAAGGCCATCGGCTGAGGAATCCTTTTGTCAATGTGGAGCTAGTGGGTGGTTTTCCAATAGTCAATATCCTCCTTGATTTGATCTCATTCAGTTACAGTAGGTGGCCAGGTATGTGTAGCTACTCTTACCCAAGAGTGGCGTGGCAGAAGTGCCATTTTCTGGAGGGCAGTACTTTCCAGGGCAAAACCAACAGAGCAGCAATCAGTGTCTTTGACATGGTGGCAATGATCCCTAGAGCCCCATGGCCACTGGAGACTCTTAGTTAGATTCGATCATTCACAGTTAGCTGTCTGTTCGTAATTCAGATGCCTATACCTCAGAGAGGCCGTGCCGCCTGCTGGTAACACCACAGAACGGAGATTCAGGAGACCGGGGTTCTTTTCATGACCGCCTTGCTGGGAGACCTTGAACAAGTCATTTCACCTCTCTGTGCTCAGTTTCCCCCTCTGTAAACCAGGGACAATAATCCCTTCTTCCCATCTTTGGAAAGCACTTTGTGTTTTATATATAGAGCTGTTCATCCAAGGCTCTCCAAGTATCATTACTAGACAACAGGCAGCGCCACAGAGACCTTTGTTCACAACTAGGAACTGCCCTAAAGGAATTACCTCACCACAAGGTCCATAAAGGTCCTGGGGCTCTTTTATTTCGAGCGCTTGGTTTCAGTTCACTGCCAATGAATCGGTTTCCTTCCCTCCAGCTTGAGAGTTGGTGCTTTCCATGCTCTGGGATTTACCACTCCAGCGGTCTGCACATTCCCACAGGGGGCAATGCTGGAGAACTCATGGGCAGTGCACTTAAGTAATTTACCGGGCACGGGCAGGGCAGGTTTGCATTCGTTTTGTCGAACAGTTCTTGGATTGTGGTGCAGCCTCTTGGTTCAAGTGCCAAAGGAGGCGGGGTGGCATTGTGGGTGGCTTTGACTGTGGCTTTCACCCCTGCAGACCCAGGGGGTCAAATCTGAACTATGCCCACAAGGGAAATAAGCTGAGTCGTTTTGAAATGAGTCCAATGGTAAAAACCACCACCCAGTCTGGTCACCGCCACCTGGGCTGGGCTGGAGCAGAGCTTCGAATGAATATAGTAGGCGTTCAGAGCAGGTCAGAATTAATGGGATGCAATGGCAAAGTTGCACAGGCCTCCTGCTGCAGGGTACAGGACTGTGAAAAGGAAGGGACTGAGCTAATGCAACTGGATGCTCCTTGTGCCCACCCGGGCGACGCTTTGGGGGCCACACTACAGTGCACACACTGCCATCCGGAGCCCCCGGTGAGCCAGCATTGACTATGGAAGCACATTGCTCTTGCAAAGATGCACTGGCTAGTCCCCATGGGTGGCAGTACACTTGCCATGCACTACTCTCCACATGGCACAGGCTGTTCCCATAAGAATTCAGCCCCTTGGGTATTATAGCTCCACTCAGAGCTCCTCACGTGTCGGTCATTTTCACACACACTCCAGAACTCACGGGCATCATTCAGAGACGCTCTGGCCCATCTCCATCAAAAAATGAATTGCTGCAGTTCATGGAAATACTGACCCGGACGGTCCAACTCAGACTAATGCCTGAGCACCCACTTGCCTTCAGTTCCCTTTTTGTTTCAGCCCCAGTGGGCTGGTTTTCTCAGGCACAAGGGCACAGCGTGAGACACAATTGCTGATTTCACCTGGCTTTTACCCTTGTCACTGGACCAGGCTGGCTGAACGAAATGCAGCCCCACTCTTTCTGCTCTGCTGAAGCAGAGCTTTTTATGTTGTTCTCTTGCCTCCCCAGTTATATCTCGATCTCGGGGTGGTCATGCTTTGAGCTGTGTGGTGCCAGCTTTTGGAACATGTGATATTTTCCTCCCTCCAGCAGAAACTAGATCTTCTCTGACTCCCAGCAGCCTTTGAAGGCAGGAGGCAAACTTGTCTCTAATGAAACACTGCAAAGCCGCAGGCATTTGCTGCTGTTTTGAACTTCTATGCTTTTGTTTTGATGTCAGGCCTGTTGTCTCTCAGCTGCACTGTAGAAGAGCATTTAAATTCTTGTGTCTAAGTTTGTTTTTCTACAGGTCATGAGAAACTACCGCAAAGCCAGACACCAAAAAAGGACAGTGGTGGACGATCCCCTTAACACTAAAAAAAAGGGGGAATCCATGACTGCTGCTTACTCCACCAAATATGATCCTTTAGCTTGTGCCCCTTGCTCCATTAGCCTGTTCTGCTACTGAAACACAAAATAACTATTCATCCGAGAACTGTCCTATTCAAAAGGGTGAGGGAGGGGGTGTATCAATAAATCAGATTCCTCCAAGCAGGCACACAAAGCAGTTCCTGATCAAAAAGATGAATTTTGAATATTTAATAACAGCAACAACAATATGCTACACTTCGGCAGCTCTTGCTACAGGGTGGCTGATTTGAGGCCCTTGCACGGGGCTCTTCTGATGAGGCATCCCATTATCAAATGCCTTAGTCATGCATGAAGGCACAGTGGAATGCCACTAGCTCCTGCTGGGTTGTTCAAGGGGGTTCGGAGCCTTTCCCAGGGGCACAAGAAACTATGAAATGGGACGGAGGATCAGCCAAGCATGGGAGAAATATAAGCGGAGGTTTATATTTTTGTTGTTATGAATTATCAATCAAGCCAACCCCGGGATATATCCAGAGGGTGAGATCCTCCGCTGGTATAAACTGTCCTAGCGGCATGGAAGTCAGACCATAACACTTTGCTCTAGCTGACGATCTGTCCCAAAGCATGCATTATTAGGAGCAAAGAGGCAACTCCCACTGCTTGCAAGAGTCTTTTAGCCAAGAATCTCAAAGCATGCTATACAACCCCACTGCGCAGCAGCTGTGGATTGATATCCCCATTGTAACACAGATGAATGGAGGTAGAGAGAAGTTAAGTGATTTGCCCAAAGGTTGCATAGAAAGGTGGTGGATGAGTTGGGAATAAAACCCAGAAGCTGGCTCCCAACATTTTCCTCTAGCTATTAGACTAAACCATGAGACCTCCACTGCTCTAACCATTAGACCAACTTTTATCCTCTTCCTTGCACTGAGAAAAGGTTACACCCTTTATTATAATTAGGTGAAACTTCTCTGGGCAAATCAGCCTCCCTATCCTCCCTCCTTCGTGCGGTTCTTACTCATGATAGGAGCTGGCTGATCATAGGTGCATCAGAGCAGCTGATTCCTGCAGGTCACTGCAAAGCGTGCAAGTATGCCAGGCAGAAGTGTCAGCCAGGCATTAGACCAACTTCAAAGAGAACAAGCAGAGACTGCTTCTTGTGGAGGAGGGGAGGGTTGGTGAGGGGATAAGAGAGGAGACCGTCCACTTTAGTTTGACCTCTAGCAAGGGTGTTGCGTCTGGTTCCCCATCAAGAGAGGCGCTGAACTTTCTCAACTCAGCTTTCTCCTTGTGAACTCTGGCATAATTCCAGGGTGGATGAGAATGGATCTGTTTATACTTTACTAACCCACAGTTACCCACTTGGCAGGGCTTTACCTGTCTCGGCAGGGCTCCCCATCGTACCGGCAAGAGAAGACCAAGTTTTCTATCTGCTCTTCATGAGAAGAAACGTTGTTTATAACGGGTAGCTGGGACATTATATTCATATAGTGAAACCTGTACCACTCTTGAATGGTGTCTACTCCAGAGGAGTAGGCCTTGTAGAAACAACTGCCACCTGTAGCATTGCACTGTGGAGAAAAGAAAAGGAGAGAGGAAATCAAAGGCCACATACAGAAGTCGCCCAAGGGCTCTGGCTATAGGACATCTTAAGCGGCAAGACTGTGTCACTAAAAGCAATGGAGTTGAGGTGTGAGAGGAATTTCTGTCCTGGCAGTAGTTGAGCTGTGGGGGCAGTCCAATGTGTGGTGGGTGAGAATGCAGCTCAGCCGCATAAGAAATGCCAGACGTGTCCCCGGGACTCTCACTGGAGTCACTCCTTGGACAGGAGAAAGAAGAGAAGCATCGTTTTTAATTACCTTGGCAGAAGAAAGGGTAAAGTCGATGAAGGCATTCTTACAACTAAGGAACTATGGGCCAAATCCTGAATTGCTCTCACTTCTTATTCAGTGAACACCCACTGTTGGCAATGAATGTCATTCTGACTAAGGACTTCAAGATATTATAGCACAATGATAATAAATGAGTCAAAATAAAATGATTAATTTCTCTCACGCCTTGTCAGCGTCACTTCCTCATTGGTTTTGAATTCCATGTCCCCCAGAGATCCTCAGAGCCTTCATTGGATGCTATTGTTTAAACGCACCTATTCTCCATTTAATCTTTATGGCAAGACATTGTCATATGGGCTGGAGGGATTAACTAACAAGCCACGGTAGCTTTGTGACACGTACCAATTTAAAGCCTACTTTGAAATGTTTCCTCTTGGACCCAGTATCAGGTTCCCTCAGCATCACCAGTGAAATGTGGCGGTTCAGTTGGAAGCTGGAGTTGTTCAGATTGCCAGACCCACTTTTTGGCCAGTCCTTCACACTGATGCCCTTTTTATAACGCAAGGAAGAGACTGAAGTTTTGTAGCCATATAAATTAGCTATTGCTTCCTCTGCCATTTGGTCCAACTGGGCCAGTTTCTCACTGACTTGGTCAAACCTACAGGGGACAGAAATAATGAGTGTATAACTGTCTATTTGTGTATGCGCACACACACGCTCGTGCGCTCGCACACATACACATACAAGTGATTTCCTTTAACGTTGGTGAAAGTTAAATCCCCAGATCAGTTCAGTCCTTGGCGTCTCTGTTGGAAAAGCCAGTCATGGTGGTAAATAGAATGTATCCAAAATTTTCAAAGAAATTATGACAGATATGGCAATTTCCTGCACTATCTTTAAAAATCCTTACTATATTAAGTATCTTAGTGCAAAGTTTATGCATCATTGTGGGCCGGGATTGTATATAGCTTCTCTAGGAGAGAGAGGGGATGTAAAACCTGGGTGATCAAAGGACTATACTGAACAATGCACCACACAAGAAGAGACAATACATGTGAAGAGGATTTCTAGGGAAATATCCAGGAGGAGGTGAATGCAAAATTCCCCACCTCCGGCTATGCAAAACAGAGCCTTTTGAAATCATGCTCTGCTGAGTGGGCCTTTGTCAGCTGATCGCCTGTTACATAAGGCCAAGATCGAAGGCCCAGGCTGTAAAAACGAAAGACTGAACTATTCAGGGTTGTTCTGGTTCTGAATCTGAGACAGTTAGGAACTTGTAACTATGGAGAAAACCAAGTTGTGGGTTTTGAAGGTCCGACACTTACCAGAGCCCAAGCCTGGAGTTGGGGTTACCTCTGTTGAGCTTATTAGCATATGTTCTTTTATTGTTTTTAATATGTTTTCTATGTAATGCTTTCACCTTAAGAATAAATGTGCTTGCTTATAAAGAGCTGGGCAGTGACTTGTAACTGCTGGCAATTACAGCTGTTCATAGCCTTCGAAGAGAAAGCAATGCTTGGACACTAACTTGTTTAGGCAGCCTGGCTTGCTGGGAAAATCACAGCATAAGCAGGGAACTGTGTCACCTGGAAAAACCCTGGTCAGGATGGAAAGAGTCACAGGTCTATGCAGAAGAGAGGTGACGGCTGAGGATCTAGGTGCTTAGAGTGGGGTACTCTTGGTGGATCACAAAGAGAGAAATACAGGTGCAGTTGCCTTGAACGGTGTCAAAAACAGTATGATGTTTCTATCAGTTGCTGAATTTCCAAATCTTGGACCTCAAATTGAATGCTGAGATTTGCAACTGTCCTGATCTTGGCTGCACAAACAGGCATTTCTGCAAGCAAGTTAGATAACTGCTGCAGGCAAATTAGGTAATTGCACACTACATAATTTGAATTTAATTGAATGAATATTTGTCCCTGAAAAGCTGGACTCCAGTCCTGCAAATGCATGTATGTGAAGAGTCTCAGAGATGTCAGTGAGACTCTCCCTACACAGAGTTACTCAAATACATAAGTGGTCTTGCTGGGGCAGGTTTTAGCTAGCAATTAGATATCACTTAGTGTCCAGCGGCAGTGATCTGTTGATTAGATAGGAAGTACTTTATAGTAGCTACATATTTCAGGGCAAAAGTACTTTAATCAATACAGAAAATCAGCTAGAGAGGTCAAAGCAGCAACAAGAACCAGCTCCTCTAATCCTGAATCAGGACTGAAAGTAAGTAAGTAAGTAAGTTGCTACGCACCATCCTTCATGCCAAACAAAAGTCTGACTTCAAATCCACACAGAAAATAAAGTAGTTGCACCCCAGTTCAATCCTGGGGTCCAATCCCCACTCCAAATCTGCACTGATAAAGTTGTTTCATCCTAACTCAATCAAGGTCCAACCCCAAATCTGCCCCACAACTGTAAGAAAACATTGGCAGTCCTCCCAAAACACTGCTCTACCTGTATGGGTCCAAATTGCAGAGAGTAATGGCCGGAAACATCTTGGGCTCTGAGTGCACTGACATGGTCATGATGACTGGATAGGTCCAGTATTGGCTGAACAGGAGAGCAAACTGCCAATACAGCATCCCAAAGCTGGCAAGGAAGAGTAGGGTCCAGAAAGCTGTCTTCATCTTGTTGCTGCTCGAGCACACGAGGCGGATGGTTCCGTGGATGGTGGTGTTCTTGCAGAAGAACTCAAACATGTCCTTGAAGGAGCTGTAGCACTCAATGAGGCCTTCGTCCCCCTTCTCCTCACTCACCCACTCTTGCTCCATCCTCTAAGTCTGTTTCAATTCAAAAAGAAAACAGAAAGCTCTTATCAGCCCGTAAGAAAGAACAGGTTCAGGCTAGTTCCCTGTCTCTCAATATCCCACAGAGAATGGGTTTCAGCACCGCCACCAAGGTGAAAGGATTCAGCGCGCACACAAGCAACACCCCCAAACTTCTCTTTGTTCCCAGAACTTAGACACTGGGAGCTACCTAACTGAGAGATCAGGTGTTCTTGGTACTGCCATGCAGATGAATAAAAACCCAGATGGTCTCAGCTTGATATTGACATTCCTACGAGGACAGTGGGAACTGTTACAAAGCTCTCAGGATGGGTGTGTGCAAATACATATAGTGCTGCAGACAGAACCAAACAAGAACTTTCCCTCTTTCTCAGTAAAACTCATGCTTCCGATACACATAAAGCAATGTTAATACTAAAGGGTGGGTGGGGAGAATTCCCATTGTCCTTATACACGTTAAAGGGTCAGCAGTTAATCCTGAAGTGCCATGCACAGCTATGGAGCTATATAAATAAATGAATAATATCTGATACAAACATTGAAGAGCTGGGTGGTTTAAGGTCACACATGACCTTGATCTTTTTCGGTGTAAATTTTTAGTGTTTTGTATTATTTTGCAATTGGGGTGGAGCTGGTCCCTTGAAGAATTAGCAGTGGGAAGAGGCTTGCCCCAGCTAGAGACTTTGGATGTGATAGCAAAGGACTGGGTGGCATCCCATGGGAACTCTTCCCCACTCTCTCCCCCGCCCCCCACTGTTTCTTTATTAAATAATATTTTAAAGTGAATTTAGTGCTGGTGAATGGCCCTGGAGAACAACATGCTCTGTTTATACACAGCCCAGGGACAGCATGGTTCCATCCCAGACCTGAAGGCATCACACCCAGTGGGAAGAGGTTTGTTCAGTCTCCTGGACTCATTCCATCCCAGGTTTTGCTGCTGAGATTGCCAACACAGGGTCCAGTCAGGGCCGGCCGTGGCTTTGAATCACTCATTGGGAACTTACTCCACGCAAGCCACCAAATCACCATAAAACAGAAGCAAGTTTTGATCCCTACTGCCAAAGGCTGGATTTGAACTTGTGATCTGCAGCCCCATATCAAGCCTACAAGCCTGCCAATGGCTTCTAACCCTTTGTCTGCCAAATATGTTTTAAACCCCCTCCTCAAAGAAACCCCATGCCCATCAAGAAACACAGAAACAAACAAGGGGCCCCTTCAGGGCGTGGCAATAGAAAGAAATGGACAAGGTAGGCTCTGGAGCAAGGCAGCTCTTTCATAACACCCAGCAGAACCCAGCAGTCTAGAAAAGGAAGTGAAGAAAAGCACCGCCTTGTACAACACCGCAGAGGGAATTTCCATCATTAAAATGCAATTATGCAAAACTGGAATTTGACTCAGACACTAAGGCTAACAGCCTCCTCATGACAAAAAGGCTTTGGAGTCTTTAAAAACCCATTGGTGGACTCCAGTCTTCATCCTCCTGAGCACATCATTAATACCTCTGCTTGCATGTGTCCTCCAAGAGATAGCCCCTTGTGGAAACATGTCTTCACCTCTAGGGTGCCCCAGTCTGCCCAGATGTGGCATTGCAGGGGACTTTACTTACATCCCTTCTGGGTGACTATTTTTACAGCCACGGTGACCACTCCTGACTCCCCCTTGGGGGTAGTCTGTGGTTTAACCCTCCAGTCACGGAAAAGTCTAATCCCTTCTGAGAAGTCTTCAAATTAATATCCCTTCCGGCTCCTCAGGCTTCAGTAAGCTCCCTTATTATAGCCTACATGTTCTGCCGTTGTCCTGGGCTTCTAGCCCTCAGAGACCTGTCTCCTCTGCAGTCTACAAACTGAGTCCCCTCAGTCTACCTGTCCAGCTTAGCTCCGCCTCCTCTGGCCAGGAGACAATCAATCAGCTACTCACCCCTTAGGTGCAGAGATGATTAGTTGGGTGCTTTCCCTTGCCTTGAAGGTAGTGGGAGGGGGGCAAGCCTCATCACACCCCCTAGCACTTCTAACACCAAGTTGAGGCACTGTCCTAATAGCAACCTGCTGGAATGAGTGCCATCCGCTGAATCAACACCAGCATCACCTTCCGTAGAAGCCAGCATTCCCAATGTTATACCATCCCCTCCATGAATCAGCATCTATTATGCTGTTAGATAAGGGGTTGCTGGAGGTGATACTACAGGTGTCACCTTATTTAACAGAGATTATAAATACAAACATTACAGCAATTTGATGCTGACATGCTAAACACACAAAAAATGAGGACTTTATTTTTCTTAAAAAAGGACTGTTGGAAGCATTTTAATGTTGACCAATTCTGCTAGGTTGCTTTAAAGCAACCAAAGCATTACAAAATAAATTTAGAGACATGTCCTTTGTTGTGGTGTCCTTTCCTCAGAAGGCTTCAAGCAAGGTGGTCTTAAGTAAATTGACCTTAACTCAAGAAGTCAGAAGTGGTTCCTGATGCCCCAAAATACTTCTGTTGATTTCAGTAGGAACAAGAGCATCCCCCAAGCAGTTCAGAGAACACGCACCTTCTTCACTGCCTTAGTTTTAGGGCAGCAGGAAAAAACAAGGAGAAATTGATCTAAGAGGTGTCTCTGAACGTTCTATGATTAACCAACTTTAAAGATACCAGGTCTCATTTCTTCCAACTTGGATTACTTTTCCTATCTCCACAAAGTCTACAATACAAGCCAAGTTTGGCATTTCTGGCTGTTGAGATATACAAGCAAAACATTAAATTGGTACAGAAACGGAAAGTTTAATTTTTTCATGTTTCCATAACTCAGAAACAACTGAAAGGACTTTGCTCAAACTTCCTAAACAAATTCATCTTTGGACTTTGGGCAAGCATGGAAAGTTTCAGTCTAGAAGGAATTTATTAAAGACAGGTATGAACATCTGAAAAAAGGGGGTGGGAGGGAGTAGCACAAAAATTGTGATTCCACCTTTAACAACAGCATTTGCTACTGACACATACCTCATTCTGTGTGTATAGTGTATCTGTCATCTCTGCAGATATACAAGTGCATCCAACTGCAGCACTGTCAAGAATGCTAGTGGCTACAAACCTTTATCTATTGACACTATTGCAGGAGGCTTAATCATTACATGTTGCTGTTTATAGCTGAAAGCTTTTCAAGACAAAAATAATGCACATGACAAAATTCTAGAAATAAATCAGTATTAGCACTGTCATTGTGCTTTGTTACTTGTTCTGGTAACACAGTCATTCCTGAGATCTTGCACTCACTCTTATTGTTTCTCCTACACAGATTCAATCCTTTATTTCCCTGTATTTTAAAACATGATGTTTTGTTCAGAATGTGCAAAAAGCACGATTGACTGCATAGCATATTGAAATAACTGGGAACTATTCCAGTAAACATTTAAAGGTAGTTTAAGAAAGTCTTACTCATGATGGTTACTTTCCATAAAGTAGCAGTCTATTATTTGCTCACGTGTCAGAAAATTTTCATGCATGTTATACAGTCAATGTTGTTCTAACCTAAGTTTAACAGAACAGAGAAACACATAATACACAGTAGAGATGAGATCACTCAGGTGTCCCTGTGTTAAACATGCTGTGTAAAACAGCATATGCAGCTATGAATCTGAAACACAGATATGAATGTTCAGAACAATGAATTTCAGGGTTGAGTCACTAACAAATTATAAAGATTCTTACTTTGCTTTCAGAGAAATGGCTAATGATTTCATATAATTAGTTTTTAAATAACTAATGAAAAAACACAAGTATGTGTAAAGCTATATAGGGAACATTCCATATATAAACACACACAGGCATTCAGAAACTATGGTGATGAATGTATATAAGAACCTATATAAAATAGAATCTATTGCCTGTTTCATTTTCTTTTATTGTTCCCAGGTAGCCTTGTCTTGTTATTAACATAGCAGTTACTGTAAGACAGAGATCTAGCTGTGTGTTTAATAAGAATGATGAAGAGCTGTCAATCTTTGCAATAGCAGTCATCAAAAGTGCCAAGTTGAGAAGAAGATGCCAGTTCCCGAAAGAAATAATATTCTTTGTAAATTAAAAAAAATTATAGTAACATATGCCTACATACTGTCATGACTGCCACATATATGAATTCAATGTTTAAACATATACCTTGAAAACATATACAGTCCTGTATATAGTAATATATAGCTATACATATTTCAATTATTATAGGATATTTACACGTTTAAAAATTAAGACTCAATGGCAAAGACTTCATTACTGTACCTTAGTAGTAGCTATCTCTTTGTAGAGCAGTATTTGCGGTAGACAGTAGCCTGCCTTCAGCTTTTTCCTGAGCAGGCAAATTTTAGTCCTTAGCTTTCAGTTTTTCCTTTATAACTGAACATAACCCGGGAGCTGTCTGGCCTATGTAGATGAAGGTGATGACATCAAAAGGGGCTGGGACTTCTTAGGACACAGAGATGATGGAAATTATTCAACTCATTATCAAAGGAATAGGGAGTGAATGAACTGGAAGAACAAGTCAACACCCAAGGTTATACTGGGCTTAAATAAAACTATACATGTTTCTTATGGTTACATTAAGTTTATAAAACATACGTTTTATAAATATTCATTGGTTTATTTGTAATTGGGGCAATGGAGCCTAGAAAATCTCTTCCTATTCCCCTCAAAGTTAAACAAAGCTCTAAACAATCAATAATGTCCCACCCAAAGAATGTCCTTTTCTCCTCTCCATTATTTTCTGTGGCTTCCATTATCATTGATTATTAAAACTGTTCTGGGCCTTTGTGGGACGTACCCACGGCTATGCTGGAGGAATTTCACACGTGAGAGTCATTTGAAATTGTGATCTGCATATTTTCCTCCGAGACACTGGAATGATTTTGTAGGATTGCTCATTAAGATATAGAGATACTGGGGAGGGAAGGGTATTTGTTTGCTTAAAGGTGAGTGATTCATTACTCTTCTGTATGGGGGAAAAACCCTGACTTGGCAAGAATTTGACTAACTTTACGAAGAGATCTCTAGTGGAGTGGGTGAATGGTAGCTGAGATTTCTGAGCTTGTAACTTTGGCATTGCCTCCTTCAATCAATGATGGCACCTGCTTTTGTGACCCCTCCCCTTTTAGCTCCCTTTCCATGTTCCAGAGCCTTTTATAGGATGAATAATGCAGAAACAGATTCGACAATCCCGACTGCAGTCACGCCTTGGACTGCTCACGAAGGTGTTTCAGACCTTGGGGCTAGATAGAGCTTAGCTCTGCACAGCATTGCCAGGGAAGCTTATTAAAGCGCAGCGTGCCGCATATGCAATTGTCCAGTTCTCTGGATGTGAGGAACACACTGCGCCACTTGAGGAACTGCAGGTTTGGCGAGCAGAGCGTCATCCCCGACAGCCGCTCACAGCAGCTCCGGGAATGCAGCCAGTCTGCAGTGGACCAAAAGGAGATTGACAATTAAAGTCTCATGAAATAAAATATAATTTCACCCAATTCGTGCATTCCTTTGGTTTTGTAAACTTGTTCGTGAGTGTTGGAGCCCCGGTAACAGTGCTGTTTTTAGAAAATATAAACGGAAGCTTTTGTTTTGGAGAGAAGATCTAAATCAACTCCAGAATGCTGCAGATCCCACTTTAGTTAAGTGTCAAGTATGTTTACTGCTACTACAATTTACAGGACTCTCTGGGCCAGCTCCTCTGCTGACATCAATCAGCATAATACCATTGAAGCCAGTGGTGTTACGGCAATTTACACCCTCTGAGGACTTGGTCCTCTCTCTCTTTCTCTCCATGATGCAATAGAAAAGGACAACAATAAATCCTAGACGATGCAAAAATTGCACAACAAATATGCATGAGACACACTTTCTGTTGCTTCACTCTGGCTGCAGGCCTCACCAACGTGAGGCTCTGGCAAGACATCAGAATGAAAACTTCTTAGTTAGCTAAAAAAATTTCCTGCAAGAAACAAATGAGTGGAACAGGATATGCAAGCAATGCTGTCATCATGCAAAAGAGTAATGCCTCTCCATTTGCGCACAGCTCACATAGCATGCCACATCTCGGGGAAATCCAAACCACTTGGATGGCTCAAACAAGTTACAGCTGGTTTGAACGTTGGAGACAAATTATGGGTGCAACCCACATGACCGTGCCACCAAGGAGGGCTCGTTAGAGCTGCTGGCATGTTTCAATCCTCAAAGAGGAACTGGACTGGCCAAGGCCGCACCAGCCTTGCGTACTAGCTATTGCAGTGGAATAAACATGTTGCACATCCCGTACAGATGTCGCAAGAGCCACTGCTCACTGCTGCTCGCAGAGGCATTGCAATACGCTTCCTCTATGCTACTCTTTAGGCCCCCCTGAGTGCTACATTGGTCAGAATTCAGCCCCCAGTTTGGCTGGGTGCAAAGAGATCCCACATTTAACTGAACAGAACAATGCACAGCAGCAAAACAAAGGGCATCTCTGACAGTTGGCCTTTAAAATATTCAAGCCTTTGCAGTATCACCAAATAGCAAAAGGATCCTTCTGCACCCCACCTCTGCCCCTTGCTGATCACTGGCCTAGAGCATTGCCTGGACTTAACCCTGGCTTGCTTATTAACCTCATTCATCCTTATAAAAGCGAGCTGAAGGGTAATGATTTGGTAAATTACATGCCTGTGTTAATATCAGTACTGACTCAGATCTAGTTTAATTCCAAGAGAACGCTGCCTCGCTACAGAGACTAAACTGTAAGCTGAGGGTCCCTAAGCTCATTGCAGGCGGTGATGTAGGTGGAAGTGAATCAATGCTTCTTCCAAGGGGCTCAGGCATTTGGGGAAATCAACTCAAATTGTCGTTTTTCATTCTCTAACTTTCCTTTCTAGATGGCGCACCTCAAATGGAAATTGGCTATGCCCTTGTGATGGGATGTCCACTTCACACAGGACTGGAAAGGGTTAAGGTGGCCAGGTCGGTCTATTAACGCCACAGGCTGCACCTGGAAGGAGATCCAGAGAGCTGGGAATTGATTGCAAGCACGTTCAGCTGTGCAAGAACAGGCAGGGCCTAGAAAGCCAGGGAGCCGGCCACAGACAGGGGCTGCTGGGAAAAGGGCAGTCACTCCCTGGGAAGGGGCTTTAAGGCTGGTACACCCAGAGTAAGGAGAGGAACCAGGAGTTGTAGGAAGCAGTCCAGGGAAGGAGCTGTGAGGGCTGGGCAAGTAAAGCCCAGAACTGCTGGGTGGAGGGTCCCTGGACTGGAACCCAAAGTAGGGGGTGGGCCTGGGTTCGCCTACCAGCCACCAAGGGCATGGCACACATTGGCGGGTCAGTGAATGGAAAGAATGCTTGGATCACTGTGGGAGGGACTGAGAATTCAGTGAATGTACCCCGGAAAGGGGGTACTGAGTGATCTGGCCGGAGAGCTGACATGAAGAGGACAGTGCAGGAAGAGAAAGGCTGCAGACCTGAGAGAGAGAGACAGAGCGATGGCGTGCAACCACGGGAAGGGACGTTGACCCGATAAACTAATCCCCAGACTGGCCAGGAGGAGGTGCCCAACTAGCGGTGAGTTGATCCCCACCCCCATCACAGCCCTGAGTGGAAATTACCCTCATATTCAACCATATTAGATCCAACTCAGCTAAACAATACAAGACAATAGTCAGCATAGGGAATATTTTGCTTGCCTAATCCTAATTACCATTTGCTCTCAGCAGCCAACTGGAGCTGAGAGAACCCACCATAGGACTGCGTATCTGTGATGTCATTTAGCTTATCCCTCTGGCCAAGACAGGGGAGTTCTTTACAGCTCATGTACTAATGTTTCAACCAGTCTAGTTTTAAAATGTCCAGAACAAGAGATGCCACAAAAAACAGAGAAAATAAAATTGAGGTAGGTCCGACAGAGCAGATTACATTTTTCCCCTCACCTGAATCAATCCCACTTTCCCACAAAGCATTTTTGACTTAATTGTGCAGCTCAGTGGAGAATTTTTACTGTTGACTTCAGTACAAGCTGGGCCCCTTTAGTAACCATTTTTCTGCTCTCCCTCCAGTTTCAAGATCTTTCTTGCATTGAGGAGTCTAGTATTAGGTATCGGACTGAACTCGCACCATCCAAGATCACATTCATTGGCTTCTTTTGCCGCTAAGTCACATTGAAAACTATCTAATTTGTTGTCCACTACCCCCACAAGGTCTTACTTGTCCTCCCTCCCGTGTGTGGGTCTGTGAAATAATCCTTGATCTTACCAAGGCCTGCTTTATTTACGTCACTCTATTCCATGAGGTGGACAGCACTTAGTGGTTATTCCCCAGAATGCTCCAAGCTACTGCCCACCCATCTCCCCACATCTTTGTTCCTAGATTGTGGGGGGCCGCACACCCACATTGTTGTCTTGAACCAGGTTTCCTCACGATGAAATCAGCATGACTTACTTTTTCTGTTTTTGCAGAGACTCCCTCCCTTTCCAGTGCTGGCTTCTTGGCCAACGGTTGTGTCGGTTTGTTCCTCCTCTTCTTCGGCAGACCTTCCATGGGCAGGCAGGAAGAAAGTCTCTATGGATATTTCCTCTCCGCTCTTGTTGGACGGCTGTCCCATGCCTGGAATCAGCCTGTCACCCGCTAAGCTTTGCTGGATGTGTTTTCTCCCAGCAAGTACTACCACCACTGGAATCCTTCCATCTTCTTTTCCAGAGAGGAGACAAACTTGCACTTCATACACAGGATCTTCTATCGGGGAGAGGAACCTTATTCACATGTTTGTGTTACTGAAGCTCTCACAGCACGCTTCATGCTGGGCATGAGGCAAAGTGAAGACAGTCCTTGCCCTGAAGAGGTTTCAGACATTGCCCAACTTCCACATCGGGCGGCCTTTGATCCTTCACCAGCCATTCTCTATCCCAGCTGATGTTTTTCCTGTGTGTTCCTTCCAAGCTGGAATCCCTCAGGGTTCAGGCCCTTCTGTTTCCTGGCATTTCCTCTGGGAAGTCTGTCGTTTGCTGCTCCTTTGCTGGTTCGGCGTGCTGAGAATTGGCTGAGTCACGAGGTGTTTGAACCTGCCCGGGCTCCGCCCCCTTATTATCAACAACAGCTCGCAACCCATGCCCTTCACTCAGCCCCCACACAGAAGCTTCCAATGGAGAAATGCAGCCATAGGCAAGCAAAACGTTAATAAACCCGAGCTCGCCAGACGCTCATCTGCACTCACTCACCTCTCTGAGTAAGATCTCGGCAGCTGCTCGCTCATCCCTCCAGGGCAACAGCTGTTATTTCCCCTCTTCCTGTTCTCTGTGCCCTGTGTTCCTTTCTCACAGGCCTTTATACCTGCCTTACCTCCACCTAGTCATTAGAAGGATTGGGTCACCACCCCAACCAGCTATCCTCTCCAGCCAGGCTCATATACAGCATCTGCAGCTGTTACTGTAATCTTTTGGGAACGCTGATATGACCAGGTCTGGCGGATCAGTGCTTCCAGCTCTGCATGCCTGCAAGACCCAGCCAGCAGCCTTTCAGTCACAGGCTCTGTCTCTCTACCACTGAACAAATTATCCCAGCAGCTCCCTTCTCCCAGCCTCCAGAGGCAGGTAGTCAAGATGTCCCATGGCTCCCCTCTGCCGGGGACAGGAGTAAAGGATCTTCCTGATGGCTGCCCCGTCCTCCCATTGTCCAGGTTGGGGGAGCAAATGTCAGACACATACAGGAGAGGAACCTGAGCACCACAAGTGATAAGGAGTCACCGGAATTATTCAAGCATGAGAATACTGGCAACCTTCGGCTCATTCCTTAGGAACTACAGCCGATGCTAACAAGAGGTGGAGATACTACAGCACAGCTACCATGGAGAAGGGGAATGAGGAAACTGGGAGCTAAGGGCGTAAGAGCAAAACACAGTAATTAGCAAAGCACTAACAGAGACTAACTATTACATAAGGGACTTTGTCATGTGCACAGACACCACAGACTTAAGGCTTTTGATCCACAGGGTGACCTGTTTAAGTTCAATGGGAACATTAAACTTTCATGAATGACCTCCACAAGATTCCAGCACCACCGTCCTATAGGCTTCTAAGTCTGTAATTGTAGAGTCCAGGAGTTTGGAACCATACTGTCCTACATGTTTGGACAGCACCGGGCACCGTACTGGCACTCAATAAACTGTTTCAAGCATCATAATAATAATCCCCTTAATCTGGACATCCCCATAAGAGAGCATCGTGGCTTAGCAAATTTCTTGGGCAGGAGAAGAGGTTGTTTTGCAACCTGGACCGTCTTTATTTACAAAACAATAAATTCTTTGACACAAAACTAGAGCTGTGTGAATTCCGCACAGAGTGTTTGCCAATGTTCATTCAAACCCCAAACGGGTATTCGGTTTAGCCATGTGTGCCCTTTATTATTTCCTCTTCCTGAGTATGCTTATTTGCATGTAAAGCATGGTGTTTGTGAATAAACAAAAGGATTTGCTATTAGTCATTTGCCGGTCATTATTCTTATGCTTGAAAAATCTGTCAACCAATCAAGAAACAAAAACAACACCATGTGACTTCATTGACTAATTCCACACCATGAGTAAGGCGTGTTGAATATTCCATGTGAACAGTTCGTGAGCAACTTCAATTTTTATTTTGTTTTGTTTAATATCCTCGTCGATGAGTGCTAACAAACAAAAAAATCAGCCGATCAGGAGTGATTTGCAATCCAAGGGAGCTATATTGGTCTGGCAATGTTTTCACATTGAATTCATTCAACTAGATCAATATAAAACCAAGCAAAGGCAGGAAATTTAAAGCTCTCTAAAACTGTGAATTTAAGGAGTAAGCGTCTATTGTGCAAAAATTATCTTGGTGGGCTGCAGGAATGCCTCTGCTTCGAAAAACATTTCATTTGTGCTGGAGTATAAAGGAAGGTCTAGGGTTTAGCACACTAGCTTTGGGCTTGGAAGACGTGGACTCCATTCCTTACTTCGCCACAGACTACCTGGGCAAGTCACTTAGTCTCTCTGCCTCAGTTCCCCACCTGCAAAATGGGCATAATATCACTGCCCTGTCTCACAGGATGGTATGAGGCTAAAAATATTAAAAATTGAGATTCATAGATACTATAGTGATGGGGACCAGATAAGTACTTGAGAGAGAGAGTCTATTTACAGAAAGGAGCAAAGTGTGACGTCACAACAATAGGTTTTCCCTATCCACCACAGTTGCATGAGAAGAACCAATGAGGGAAAAAAGAAACACGTGAAAATATGCCCACAGGGGACACGCGGAGAGTCTGTGGCATGAAGGCAGCATGGCCAAGCGAGCTAAACAAAGGCCTGAGAACACGAGTTCTAATACTGGCTCAGTGTGCAATCTTGGGCAAGTCATTTCACCTCTTTGTGTCTCTCTTTCTCCATCTCTGAAATCGGATAAGGACACCTACTTTGCAGGAATGTTGCAGGGATTAGTTAGTCAGTGTTTGTACAGTGCTTTGCAGATGTAAGGTGCTATGTCAGTATTGTTATTATTATTGTTTCGGTGTTGCTGGTTAAATGCCTCAAAGTGAATATCTGCCGCTGTAAAACATGTAGATAAATAAAAGGCTGTCTTTTTTTAAAGATATGTCCAGCAATTAATCTGCATTAACTCCTGTGCTAAAGGCCTGGCGCTTAGAATTCTGCATACGTTTGAACAGCTGGTTAAATACTACTGAACCCTGGGTATGTTTACATTGACAGCAGCATTGTTAGCGCCGCTGGATCGATTCTGCGGGATCGACTGAGCGTCAGTGGAGACCCGCTCAATCGATCTGGAAGTCGACGCCGTTAATCCACCCCCACAAAAAGAGTAACGCTGTGACGACAGGAGGGCATTTCCAGTCAGTGCAGCATAGAGGGGATGCTGCGGTACATAGAAGTTAGGAAGTCAACCAGTGATACGCAAGCTATGTAGAGTAGCTTCCATATCTCCCGTCAACTGCCGCCGAAATTTGCTGGCAGTGTAGACCAAGCCCCTGTCACCATCATACCACTGTTGACTTCTTCCACCACCTGCAAAAGAGTCCCTGGGACAAATCCTTAGCTGGCGTAAATCTCTCAGTCTCAATGATGTTCATCCTCTTTCCACATGTCATTGGGCCTGCCTCTGCTCGTATTTGTACTGGTGTAAATCAGGAATGACTCCATCAATGTGAGAGAAGAAGCCTGATTCTACACTAGGGCCCTTCTACACTGCTCTGGTTGCATTGCTTCTGCTTCTGCGCTTTAAAATAGGTGCAACTGTAATTTACCCTCCCTTTACATTTGTGTGAATAGGAGTCAGGAGTCTTTTCTCTCTTGCCTCTGCCTTCTAATTTCTCCTTCCCCATTGGCAGAACTGGCAATTACCAAATGCATGTTGCCTCTGACTTAAAGTGTGCTATTATTTAATTATTATTATTATTGTCTTTGACACAATGCCACAATGCCAACTGCACAAGGGCCTCGGCCCAGGAGGATCAATAACACTCTGGGACCTGGACTGGCTACACCTCTTGTAGTGGTAGGAGAAATTGAAGCATCCCCTCCCCCCAAATAATACGGGGCTTCTCTGTCTGAGGGATTGTCCACTGCCCTACAACCAGCATTGACAAAAGAGGTCAACACCAGGTGGATGGGCTCCCTGTGCCAAAGGACAGTGCTAGAGGGGACGGATGGTTCTTTTCTGTTAGGGCCAACCCCTCCAGAATTCTCTTCCCTCGGTGAGACACCACAGGATGCTCCAGACATCAGACTCTTCGTTACATGTCGTTGGGTCTCTTTAATGCAAGTTGGAGGATGGGTTTTTATTACGTGATTTCGGATGCTGTGGCAAGGTTTTAGGGCATACTGGCCTATTTTTGGACATTTGTGCTGCCTGCATTTATTTTTAAGATTCTCAGCGGTCTTGTTAGCACCAATAAGTTTGAAGTATTATTCATAGGCTAGCTCCAAGCAATCTCCCTCTCCTCCACCGTGACGTTCTCCCAGAGCCTGCCCCATCATCTGGGGTGCTCTATACCTTGGCCCTGTTTTGCCTATGTCTAAACTAGATCATCATCTTCTTGGGAGCAAAGACTCTTTGAACTTCTATATCCCTATAAAATCAAGCATACTGTTAGCACTCAGTCTATATTAAATACTCATTTAATTATCTTAGCACCGGCAAAAATAACGGTGGCTGAAGAGTGCAGTAGAATAGGAAGGTGCACAGTTCAGGGCCACTACACCTGTATTCACCTCTGAGAGGTCCAGTAAGGCCACCCCAGGCTCCGATTCCTCAGCTATCACCTCTCTTGGGCAGAGGCCCACATCTCTTTCCCTCCTAACTGGGTATATTCCAGGCTTCACATCTGCATAGCGACTTCCCCAGCAAGCCAGACTGCCTAAACAGGCCTGTGTCCATGCTTTGCTGTCTCCTCAGAGACAATGACCAGTTGTAATTGCCCACAGTTATAAGTTGCCACACAGCTTTTTCTAAGCAAGCACATTTCTTCTTCAGGTGAAAGTGTCACAGACAAAACATATTGAAAACAATAAAAGCACCTATGCTAATAAGCCTACCAGAGGTCAACCCAACTCCAACCTTGGACTCCTGCAGGGGTCAGTCCTTCTAAGGCTTGCCCCCCTGCCACCTTGAACAGAACGTTCTGTCCATTTGTTGGTTCATAAAGACGGCCCTGAGTCAGTTTAAACCTAGCCTATTTATTTAAAAGTCCTTTCTTTGTTGGTCTCTGAAGAATCCAGTGTGAACTGATATATGGGAGCCTCTCCAGGGGGTGGTACCTCTCCAGAGGTGTTACAACTTGACTGAATTTACCTAATTTATTAGCTCCTGGAGGGCTAGGGTCACCCTCCCCCAGGGAATCACAGACAAACCCAGCCCCACAATGATACATAAACTTAATACAGTAAGATCTCCCAAAGATATCGCAGGAAATTGCCACATCTGTCACAGAAGGATTCCCAACTCAAGCCAGAGTTCTGTGTATCCTCTGCATTGCTCAGTGTAAAGCAAACATCACTGAGAGTTTATACTTTTGAAACCGCTTGTCAGTGAATGAAATCTGAGCAGCAGTTTTGCTTCACATGCTAATGATCAGAAGTACAAATAAAATTCATGATCAATCCAGAGCCACTTTTGGTGAGCAAATTGTTTATGAACTGATCCTGGTTTCTGTTCATTATTTGTAAGGGACCAATGGTTTGGAATCAACAATTTCCAGCCTACAAATCATTCAGAAACTGTTTGCTTTGGCTAATTGTTAGTCATGTAGCCTGGCTGATGTCATGTGTACGGTTTCTTCTCTCAGGCTGGATGACTTCATCTTTACGAAGCGGAGACTAACAAATATGGAAACTGCATTTTTGTTCTATTTTTGTACAACACCCAGCACCATGGGGTCCTGATCTGTCACTATGGCCCCTTGGCACTACAGTAATACAAATAATAAATAGTAATAATAATAATGAGCTTCAGGTATACATTTTTGGATCAACCATTATGTCAAAACTGATGATAATTTTCAGGATTCACAGTCATTTCCATGACCACCTACCAGTCGACTGAATACTTTAAAAACATAAATAATCTTTATAAATATATAATTAATACTCATATTAATTAAACACATTTATTAATATTTAATAAATTGCACTATATTTCTGGCAAACTGTGTTTGGTTGTTTGTCTGTGTCTTTGTGTCAGTCTTGTCTTTTAGATTGCAAGCACTTCATGATAGGGACTGTCTCCTGTTCTATGTGTGTACCGTGCTCTGATACCATGGGGATGGGTGGAAGTACAGTATACAATAAAATAGATGGATAGATACCGTGCTTAGCGTAATGGGGCCCAATTCTGGTCTGGCCCTTTAGATGGTACTATAATATAAATAAGAAATTAAAAAAAAAAATTTGACCCCATAAATCAGAGCAAACCAAACATAGTGCTTTTATTTCTAAAAATATTTGTTAATCGGAGGGTATTTTGCTTTTATTTTAAATTATGGGACTGGCTCTACTGATGTTATTAGCAGACTAAATGCCTTAGGACAAAACAAAGCTACGATCATTTAGTACAGTGTAAAAAACCCACAACATAGAAGAGTTAGAGAAAAGTAGAAATCTGGGATAGGAATGACTAGATGGCTTGGGGCACTTGTAATGGGATAAAACAGCCGTCTGCTTATTTCACCAGTTCAAATCTATGCAAGACACGTAATAATTGTAAGTTGGAACCAGCTGATGGTTGCTCAGCGATCCATGTGAAGTGAATGTAGTGCTTTTTGTGCAGTTCTTAATGAACATGTGTCCAGTTCATAAAAACAAACACCACTGCAATTAGCACTGTTGAAATCTCAGCAGAGACTGAAAGGGCCATGAAGACTGAATTCCTCTTTCATCACTCAAGACAGTTCCTCATGGTGAGGGTTGAGAAACATTTGTGGGGAAAGCTTGCAATGTAGCTCTATGTACTGTATTTATTTTGTATCTAAATAGAAGAACTGGAAGCTTGCGGGACTGTCAGTCCAACACCTTCCACTAGTGCTAAATTAATGCTAAAAAGAGCAATCAGAAAAAAGATGTAAACACAAAAACCTCATTACAAAACTGCAAATGATTTTCTTGCAAGTGATCACTTGTGGAGATCCATACAGAAATAACTTTATTTTGCAGGTGTTATGCTGGAATGAAACCAGAGACATTACAATGTTCTGTATGGCACATGCCTACCTGGTAAGCCAATAGAGTTTAATAATGTTCTATTACTGTACACATTGTACTATCAATGTCAACAGAAATGTAATCATGGGAATATTAAATAGCAAAGAAGAGCATGTGGAGGCAGTGATGGAACTATTAAATAGCAGACAGGAATGTGTCTTGGTAAATTGTTCCAATTATTAATTACCCTAAGACTAATGGTGTGTGTGATGCGGTAGGACCAACTCTATGTTCTTATGTTTTGTAGAGAACCACCCTACTTATGAGGAGCTCTTTAGTCAGTAATTTACCAAGGGGTTGTGGTGGATTCTCCATAATGGGCAATTATTGGATGTTTTTCTAAACAATATGGTCTAGTTCAAACAGGAATTATTTCATGGAAGTTCTCGGGCCTATGTTATACAAGAGGTCAGATTAGATGATCACAGCTGTACCTTCTGACTTTAGAATCTATCTTATCTTGTCTTCTGTCTGCACTGAAAAGCTGATACTTCAGAGAGAGGTGAGGAAAGAAAACTCATAGTAAAACAAGCCAATTCTGTTCACAGCTCCCTTCGTGATCCTGGCAGGTGTCAGCTAATACGAAGAAGCATAAAGCTGGATTAACCTTATCTCACCATGTGTAAACTACAAATGTTACTCATGGTCATAACATTATCTAGCCATAGTATTTAACTCCATGAACTCTTGCTGTACGGAGTTCCATAAGCTGATGATGTCTGCGACCAATGTACACTTTTGGCTAGCACAGCTCTTTAATCTGTGGGCTTCCAGTGCCTCCCATATAGCTTCATGTCTCAGTTAATAAGAGAGGTGGCTGGAAAAGGGGGGAATAAAGTCCCACTACAAAAAAATTGGACTTTTGGCAAAAAATTTAAAACTAAAATAGTTTGATTCAGAAATGCCACCATGGTATCTCATGGGAGTTGTAGTTCAGGTGTCTCATTCTCCTTTCTAGGTTGGCTCCCTGGTCATACTACATCTCCCATGATGCACTATAGTCTGCTCTCTTGAGGAGTCTCTGGCCTTAATATACAGGGAGATACCAATGTGTCTGTGGGGTGAGTGTGATGATTTAGTATTTGTCTGTATGCATCTATATCAAATTACAAACTCCATTTTGTTGTGTGAGCACAAACTGATTGTAAGACATAACTGTGCCTTCTTTGTTGTCTTTTTGCCTCCATCTTAGACTGAAATTCCAAGAGGTATTGAAACAATGCAGACAATGGGGAGCAGTTAAGGGTCATTAACACTGAATGACTTTGCACTGGCAATACAATGGATATGCTAAAGAATATGGCCAAGGATTCAAGAAACCATTTTTTTCAGTCTGGATTTCAGCTGGGTAGTAACCAAAGAACAGATCACCTCATTGCATCTTTGAGAATGGCCAGGAGGGTCACATGACAGAAGGAACTGGAAGTTATAAAAGGGCATGGTCTGATCTTCATGGCTTGTTGTTCTCCAAGCAGACCAAGATGGCAAAACTGAGCAGAAGGAAGGAAGGAAGGAAAGAGGAGTGAGGTCCAGGAAGAGGGGATCTGGGGCCCCTGAATGCACTGATGTTGACTATATCTTTACATTGCGGTCTTGGGCTAGGTACCTGAGCTCATACCCGAGGGGCTGGTGGGCTTGAGACCCCAAGCAGCTATGTCCAAACTGCCATTTTTAGCATGCTAGCGTGAGCCCCACTAGCACAAGTCTGCCTGTGCGGGCTTGGAGGCTCGCTGCCAGCTGCAGTGTAGCTATACCTAGAGAGTCTTGGATGGACCTAGGAGATTGGTTCTTAAATACCAAGGACCCAGATCACATACGCATTATAGATGAGTCAACACCTTTCATTAAACCTAGAAGTAACTAGAAAACCAGTGTGGCCTTTGGAGGGCATTAGTGTTATTTGCATGAAGATGTGTTTCATTGTTAATGCATGAACATGCAGTAACCGAGTAACCTAAACTAAATATTGCTCTCCCAAGAATGGCTGCTCTTCTACTGTCACTGTTGTTTTCCCTGTTTCTCTGAGGTGCTGTCTCCCTACATTCATCCCAACTCATCATGCCCTGTTCTTAAACTCTGTGTTTTCTGTCTAATTTAGACTGGAATCTCCTTCAGGAAGGGACGATGCAATAGAAACGGCAATAATAATAGCCAGCATATTTGACATATTGTGCATGAATGTTTGGGCAATTAGCCTGTGCCGTTGCGAATGAGAACACATTGGTGGGTATGCCTGAAGAAATAGATGGCAGAGTCTGACTAGAGAAATGTGTGTAGTTAGAAATTGCCGCATCACATCAGGCACTGGATTGATCTAGTTCAGTATCCTGCCTCCACCAATGGCTGATATATGAGGATTAGGCATGAGGCAATGAGAAACATAAGATACCTAGACAATTGAGCAATGCTGTATATGGGGAAAAATTCCTTCCTGGTTTTGTAAGCGCTCTGCTTACGCCCGAAAACCTGACATATGAATACCTTTATCATAGTCTTGGCTTTCAAAGCTACCGTACATACGATGTTAGTGGCCACTACAACTACTGTATTTGTCTGGACGACCCACTGAAGCAGTGAATACCCCAGACTGACTATACTGGGAACAAAGATGTACTTCCTTTTGTTGTTTCTAAGGTTACTGCCATTTAATGTCACCAATTCTCTGCCATCTCCTTTTTATTACAAAACAGGGTACAAAAGAGCAGGGACTGATTTGTTTTCACTAGATCCTTCCAAATTTTGCATAATTAAGTTCCCTCTAAAATCTTCGGATTCCCTCATCACCGCAGTAACTAAAATCTGGTAATCAGCATGAATAGGCAACAGATTTGGATCTGAGTAAGTGAACTCTTCTGAACATTGGCTGAAGCATACTTTTCAGCTTCACAGTTACTTTTCTATTTAGCATCTTGTCCCTCTCTGAAGCCCTGATCGAGCAAAGCACTTTGCACATGATGGTCTTTAAGCACATGAGGCATCCCATTGACTTTTCATTTTCTAATATCTTCAACTATCTATTGTAACTGCAATAACTCCCTTTCATCGCTGAAAACCAGTTCTCTTGATGTTGTCACTGTCCATGTATAAACTGGAAGAGTTGCCTAGACTTTTCTCGGGCCTGGTCTACACTGCCGGCAAAATTCAGCAGCAGTCAACGAGAGATACACAAGCTATGTCGACTTCCTAACTTCTACTTACCACGGCATCCCCAGTATGATGTGCCGATGGGAAATGCCCTCCTGTCAATGCAGCGTTGCTCTTTTTTCAGGGGTGGATTAACGGCGTCGACTTCCGGGTTCGATTGAGCGGGTCTTCACTGCCGCTCAATTGATCCCACAGAATCGATCCTGCACTGCCGACAATGCTGCCGGCAGTGTAGACATAGCCTCGGACAGGAAACAGCAGGAGAAGTCAGTTCACTACCTTTGATGTGTATTTACTGAATGACTCTACCTGATGCTTCATCATATGATGGGGTGTAATCACTTCACAGCTGTGGTTATTCTGCATGTCAAATCTTATGTCTAAATAGCAGTGTCAAAGATGTGACAATGTTTGCATTCCTTTCTTGTTGCACCTTTCCATCAAAGGAAGGAAATGGAATGAGGGGATGAGCAGAATGGTCATCTGTGGCCATGGTGATGGCAGGGAGCCCCCTGTTTTTAGGATCAAGGGAAGCAAAGCTTAAAAGGAATCTAGGGTATTTTTCACTATGTGACAGGTCTGAGGTCCCCCTGATGTTTGCAGGGAAGTCAATATTATTTATTTGCTAACATAATTTGTTGCCATCTAAGGCTTTGCTAAGGAATAACAGAATCTAAAGAGAGACTAGACCTTTTGGGTCATCTAATCTCTCCCCCAGCCATTGCTGGAGGGTTAACTAGTATCTTGGCCAGTTTAATTTTAAAAGTGCCAAGCAATGGCTTTGCACCGTGTCCTTCGGGGAGGAAACTAGTGCTCAAGCGAGTCATGCAAAATAAACAAACAGGTCTCACTCCTAGGAGGGTAAAAGAGGTTTGCTGCCTATAAAAGCCTTGACATATGCAGGTGGGAAGAGATTGGTTTAGAGCTGGGGGACAGACTTGAGGAAAAAGAGGAAGGGTGTAACCTTCAGAGCTAAGCCCTTCAGGTGTAACCTTTTTTCAGAGCTAAGGAGACACCATCCTATAGGAATTCAGTTCTGTTACATGCCTCTGGTTTTCAATGTCTTGAATCATGCCATGGCTTGAAGTGTGACCCCATTGCCTCCAGCATCTGAGAGGTAGATTTCTTCCCAGAGGAAAGCAGAGTGGACAGTACCCTGTAACTAAGGTAGACTATGCAGGCTGCTGAATTCAGGCTTCCTGACAGAAGCATGGGCTGACTGAAAAGACTTACCTTTTGCCTGCTGGATGAGGTACAACATTTCCAGTAGCACATTGTCAGCCAGCAGGAAAACCTGCTTTTCTAAGGCAGGACTCCGTGGCACCACAGATGGCTGGTGGCTGCGGTCTGGTGGGGATAATCCCCAACTCTAATTCCCTACTACCACTGCCCTCCGTAACGGTATAGCTACAGCACGACAGGGTGCAAAACCACCTGATGCTGCTAGGTGAGTCTGAGCCGGGCAGGAGCTGCTCCAAGTCCCCAATAGCTGCAGTACTTCTTGCTGCCATTGGGGGGACTCTGGAGAATTTACTCTTTGCCCCGAGCTGACTGAAACGCTGAGTGCATGACCCAGCTCCTCCTTGACGTGCCCATCCCTGAGCTGTTTGAAAAGGGCTTTGTTGCCTCATCCTGGATTGTTGGGCCTAACGCAAGAGGGCAGATGGGACTTCCCCTGGGTGGTGAGCCTCTTTTTTACATGCTAAGCCATCTCAATTCTGGAGAATTAACTTCTGTACCTTGCCAGCCTGTCAGTCAACTCAGTTTATCTTGGCTCCCAGGTGAATAAATGGCTGAGACAGAGGTAGGCCTGTAAGGTCAAGGGGGGAAACTGGCCACCTTCATGAATGTTGATACCAGACCCAGGGGTCTAGAAAGTTGAGAGGATGGCTTCCATGGCTGCATGTGACGAAGTCACTGGAGTAACGGTTGCGATCCCAAACTGCAGTGATCTCAGGCACAGAAGCTATGCCACGCTAATCTCATGTGCAAGATCCCAAGTCATGACCACCTGCAGGGAAATCTCTGAGGCCTCCACAACCTCAGTTCTGAGATTAAATGGGTAGGCAAGAAGATGGCATTCACTGTCTCTGACCACCAGTTCAAAGCAGAAATCACAGCCCACAGTGCTGGGAGTGATTTTCAGTCATGGAAATGAGAGACCAGCATATCAGTGATACATGTTTACTAGGTCTGAACTGAAGGAATAAAAAACATCTCAGTAAGACCAAACAGCACTAGATCCGTCTCTCACCTCCTGGTGGTATGAACAGACTCCTTCCCTGCCTTCCCACAGGATATGTATATACAAGAAAATGGTTTGAAGAAGTTATTTGTATGGTTGGAATAAGGAAAGAAAAAAGATTCTGTCTAACATACAAACTGAAAAATACAGAGGGATGGCCCAGACAACCTAATCATCGCCAGTTCCTGATGATTAACATGTGAACCTGGTAAATCAATGCCCTTTTAATCATAAAGGATTCCAACGGAAAGAATTTTGAAGCCTTGCTCTTATATACTCACAGTTTCCCTAAATTCATTGTCTGGGAGAGGATGAAAGAAAAGACCTATAGCGTAACTTCTGTCGTTGCTAAAAGGGCAATCAATGAGCACATCAAATTTATGTTCTGACCAGTCAAGAGGAAGAAGCCTGATTCAAGGATGCAAGGCCATATAATCCCAATCCACAATATCAGCATTATTCCTATTTATTCCTTTGGATGCAATGATCAGAAGCAACATCCTGATTGGCCCTGATTCAGTGAAATGCTGCCAGTGGGATTCTGAGAAACTTGAAAAGTGAGTAGAGAAACTTGTCAAAGCAGTATTTAGAAGAGCCTACCTCCAGTTTCACTCCCTTTTTGGGATCAGCTGTGGCATATCAATTGGGAAAAAAAAATTGGAAAGACTGTGTATGTGCTTAAGTGTATCTGCAAAGTGACAGGCTGTAAACTTCATATCTATAAGTCATTTTCCACATGTGAAAAAATAACTCCACAAAGGAAATGTTCCCGTCTTAATGACTAATGCAGCCTGTAGTGAATTCTATAGTAATCATTTTGCTAACATTTCTGGGGACAAATTGATCTTCCTTCCTTAAAATGCTACAAAAATCCTCCACCTCACCTCTGCTGGCTCTGCCACCCTGGTGTATTGAAATCAGGACTGCTGTTTAGCCAGTGAACTAGCTGTCCGCAGTGCTGCTTTCCTCCCTGGCCTCCAGCAGTTACAAATGTCCAAACACCAGCCACCTAATGAATGGCCCAAATCCTGCTGATTCATTATTTGACTTGCTTCAGCAATGTGCAGTTTCAATAAAGTGCAAATTTTTCACAGGGAGGGTAACTAATCCCTGGAATCCCTTATTAAGGGTTGTGGTAGATTCCCCATCACTGGCAATTTTTACATCAAGATTAGATGGTTTCCTAAAAGAGATGTTCTAGTTCAGACAAAAACCCAGTTCAGGGAAGTCCTATGGCCTGTGCTATACAGAAGGTCAGACTAGATGATCACAATGGCCTTATCATCTACAAATCTAAGGTACAAATCAATGAATAATCATCATCACCATCAACCGTTACGTGGTGCTTTTCATCTTAGGGATCTCAGAGTGGTTTGCTTAGAAGGGTAAGTGTCATTATCTCCATTTTACAGAAGGAAAATGAGCAGTGAGGTAAAAGACACATGATGTGACTTACCAACGACCCTGCGCTGAGTCAGTGACAGAGCTGGGAACACAACCCAGGCGTCCAGGTCTCTGGCTAAGAGCCCTGTGGAGTAAACATGGAAGCACACTGCCCTCTCTTTTTTCAGGCTTTGATGGACACTACAACTACTTTCTGAATAAGATTGTCCCCATGTCAACCATCACCAAGGAATGCCTACTGACTCTGGGCAGGCAGAAGGAGGAGGAGATAAAAAGGGAAGGTATTCTCAGTAAGAACTGACTCTCTGAAGAAGAAAATCTTAACATCTAGAGTCCTGGTTTTTAGAAAATCCCCCTTGACATTAAAGGATTTCTCACCCTGCAGGATAGATTCCAGAGAACAACACTGAGTGCTCGTGAAAAAGACACCCTTCCTGCAGGAAAGGGATTTGCTTTTAGCAGGTTCCAATGGTTCTGCTGCTAGTCCTCAGTCTAAACACCCTCTGCTTTTCTGGGCAGCAAGAAGGTCACAAAAAACCTTCTAAGTTCAGACATCATGGGAAACCAAGAATGGCTGCCTGATCTAATTCAATGATCTCACAGTTAAGGGGGAAAAAAAAAAAAAGAACCCACCACCATGCTGTCTGGAGAGGTTGATTAGTCTGACCCAGATATATGATCATCAGTTTAATAATAGCAATAATTATGAACTATTAACAGTATAATTCACGCTCAGCACTTGATGTGGAACCTGTCAACGAGAGAGCTCCAAACACGTAACAATTATTAATTAAGCCTCGCAAGTTCCTGGTGGAGGTAGGCAAATCTCATTAGCCCTGTTTCACAGACGGGGAAAACAGAGGCCCAGAGAGGTTAAGAGATTTGCTCAAAGTCACCAGCACCCACGAAGTCTCATCATCAGTTCTCACTGGAAAGAAAACATGGGGACAAAGGGGTCCTGGAAACTCTGCAAAGATTGACTGCAGTCCACCTAAAAATGTTTTACTAGGAGGGTATGATGCTCACCGCCCACAACGCCAAGAAACTGTCAGTGAAAAGCATCAAGACACGTCTGTTATAGTAACATACTCCTGTGCGGCAATGCACCAATGCCTAGGGGCTTCAAATGCCTAGGATCCTAAGCTTAAATTTCTTCCTATCCCTGTCTCCCAGTGATCTCCAACTTTCTCACTCTTTGCCTGTTCCTACACTGAGAATAATGGGAAACCGAGGACATGACATACAGAAAGACTGTAAGGGAAATGAGATGAAAACTGCCAGAGAGTTGATTGTCTGAAGTCTGAGATGAATGTGTGCTATAATAAACTACAAAGAATTCCACTGAAAGAAAAAGTGAAGTATTCCCATTGCACACAAACGGGTATCTCAGGCTGAATTACGAGGAAGAACTCTCTGAATACAAGTGGCAGTGTTGCAAATTACACTATAATGCTATCCTCTCTGAGATGACAAAATAAAGATCTCACCTGGCAAATCTATAACACTTTTCAGTCCTGGATTTACAAACAGTAATTAAGCTTGACACCACCCTATGAGTTCAGAAAGAGAACACTTTATTCATCACTGAAATGCAACCACTTCCGGATTGTAAAGCAGCAAGCTGTTTAAAAGCAAACAACGTTGTCCAATAGTCCAGGTCTACAAGTGTCACATACATTTGAAACTTCGGGCAAAATTAGGGAGGCAGAATGTAATTACTTGCTTTGGAATCCAGCCAGACCATTAGAGTTAACACCCAGTCTCTTACAAAATGTGCCTTGAGATCTTTTAAACACCATAGGTGAAATCCTGACCCTACTGAAATCAGAAAGATAGTCCAGTGGTTACACACAACCCTAGGCTCTGGGAAATTCAGGATCAATTCTTGCTCTGACACAAACATCCCATGTGACCCTGGGCAAGTCATTTAGACGTTCTGTGCCTCAGAACCCCAAATGTAGAATGGGGATAATAGCAGTGCCCTACTTCACAGGGGGTGCTGGGAGGGTAAACACATTAACAATTGTGAGGTGCTCTGAGACAAGGGTGATGAAGCCATATAAGTACTTTATCTAGACAGAAGAGCAAATCTCCCATTGACTTTAAGACCCATTAGAAAAGGAGGGCCAATAAGTGGTCAGGATCTAGGTTACCAAAAAATGGCTCCTCCAGCTTCATAGGACCCCCTAATGTCATGTTCAGGGACTGGAGAACACTGATAACAAATAATAATGTTAGTAAATGATGCCAGCACCTTCCTCCTCCATTGATCAAGAGATGAACCTGCCCTGTGGCTCCCTAAAGCCTGTGTTGCATGTAATGACGATAGGTTTTTTCCCCCCATATCAAGCCTTGTCATTCCTTCTTCTACAAAGACCCATCCTTTCCTGCCCATCGCTCCTGAAAATCCCTAGTCCCATGTCCTGACTGCAGTGCCCGCCTCACCTCTTCCTCCTCCAGCTCATCGAAAATACTGCTGCCACGACCACCTTCCTCCTTTAGTGCTCTGATTATTTCTCTCCATTTATGGAGCCCCTTCCCAGGTTCCCCATCCTCCTCCCAAATCACGTCCCAGGCTCAGCATAGCTCCACCTCTCCCTACATCAGTTTCTTAATCTCCTCCTACACCCCCTCCCACTTCCTATGATCCAGCCCATTTTCTTTCTTTCTTTGGTGCCATCCCTGATGGATGGACCAGCCTCCTGAGTATGTGTTTGCTCAGAACCTTCGCTCCCTCAGGCCCATCTGTTCAGGGGAACTTTTGGGCTAAAGACACTGCACGCCACACTGGGTTTATTAAACTTTGTATTGCTCGGTTTTATTGCTATGCATGCCTTTAGGCTGAAAGCTCTTTGTAGCAGAGATTTTATGATGCGTCTGGCACATTCTACCTTTGCAGAGCATTCATCTAGAGCCAATTACTGTAGGATCTTGACACCAAACACCAGGGGTCAAATCTTTGGTCTCGTTAGTAGCAGAGCAAACGGGCCAGAAAAGCTGGTGTGACTGGCCAAACTGGAGATTCTCCAGGAGGGGAGGAATCCAAGGTGGCATAGCGCCAATGTAACTGTAACACTGCACCCCTGGGAAGGACACTGGCAGTGAGGAACCCATCTGAGCTAAAAGACCCATCCCCTGGCATAGGATGTGTTGGCGAGGTAGCAGAGAGCACCATGCTATGACTACGCCAACTGACATATTAGCCCCTTGGAGACATCACCAAGATGGCATGAGTTACATCAGCCTTGCATGAAGTATAGGCCTGGTATAGAACTGGCCCTAGAACAGCTCCTTTGTGATTTCCATCTCAACACTTACTGGACACAGCTGAGTGCACTGAGGGCGTAGGAACATTATGTTTAAGCAACATCTTCACAATAGCACGTTCTCTGCTCCCCCACTGGCCAGCTGTTGTTCTGTAGGTACTCTCTCTCTCTCTGCAGTCAAGGTATCTAAGGAGAGGGAGAAGGCCAACTGGCCAGAGTGTCAGCACACCTACTGAGGAAAGATACACCTGAATACGGAAAGACACTAAGAGTTATTCTGTTGTATGTAGAAGATGACCCAACAGACACATGGTTTACAACATGCTGTTTGAGGAGGTGTAATCCCCACAGCCCCCAGCAAGGTGGATAAATAATATTATCCTCACTTTACTGATGGAGAATCTGAGACAAAGAGGATGTTGTTGCCCTGCACCATGTAGTTATTTACATCAATGCTAAATGCTGCCATGTTAGCATTTTACACCCATCTTGTGCTGGGTTAAGTGACTATATAAGGTGAAGGGCAATGGAGAATCAAGCCCACAGAGTTTAAGTGACTTTCTTGAGGTCACTCAACAAACCAGTGGCAGAACCATGATTAAAATTCAGATCTTGCCCTCCACTGCTGTGCATATCCCTATCTCTCAAGACTAACTAGCTAAGAAAGGAGAAGGAGATAGTTATAATACATCATGCTCCTTAAAGGAGCATCCAACAGCTGCAAGCTAGCTGGCACTTATGATGAATCAAGACATAGTTTTGGAAGAGAGGAAAAGGGAAAGGAAAATTTTTGGAGATTTACTTTGAGCTATATTTTGTCATTGTTTATATGTGGGTGCAGGCTCAAGTCAAGATGTAGTCACTGGTGATTAACTAAGGCATTAGGGATAACAATGACAGAGAGTTTCAGAAATGTGATGTATCTTCTTCCTTAATTTCCACATATGCTGCATGAGGAAGGGAATGTAAACAAACGTATGGTATGATAAGTGGAAGAGATTTGCCCTTTTCATCAGCTTGTCTTGGGGAGGTCACTTCCTCCAGAGAAAATATTTTACCAATGACCCACAGAGAAGGTGTGCATATTCTGTACAGTCCATTGTAGGTGGATTCTGTAAACTAGTAGCTGAGAGTAAGGTCCATTGATACAACCTGACACAGGATTTCACGGTGGAGGGGATTATTACTAATTAAACTGACTCAGCAGTGCGGAAGTTTGTTCCAAGACATTGGAAACTCAAAGCCGTGAGGCTCTGAAACTGTTTAATAAGTTTGAGGTGTCCTAAAGACACCGCCATCCACCACATATACATACACTGTGCAATCAGGAAGTGTTGTTCTCCCCCTATTACAAAAGGAGAAACCAAGGAACAGAGTTTGGGTGTTGCACAGCATCATCCAAGAATAGAACAGAGAACCAAACACCCGTGTGTTTATATTCAACTTGAAATACTGCTAAATAATTAACCACATGCCAGGACGATAGATAGATAGATAGATAGATAGATAGATAGATAGATATTAACAAATACTTTCTGCAGAGTTTAAAAAAAAAAAAAAAGAAAGCAACAACTCTACCTTTCAAAACAGATACAAAAGGTCTGTGTTCTCTAAAATTTCAAACAGTTGCCATGGCAATGGGTTTTTAAAATCATGGAGCGATGAGTTAAAATGAATAAACCTAAGATGCTGGCTCGTACATATTTTTGTCATCTTATTATCTTTAAGAACACGGCAGATTAGAAATATCTCCTTGTGTCCTGTAAAAAAACATGGTGCATACATTTTTTAAAAAAATTTGCAACGTTTATTTCCCTTAAACTGGGTTCCAGACCTGGTGTCTATTGCCCATAACATAAAAGTGCACAAGACACGCTGTCAAACTCAGGCACTCATTCAACAAGCTTTATGCATTCTTCCGGGCCTCTCCTTGATTGCCGATCCCCACAGTTCCACACAAACCTTCCAGATGAAGGTTCTAAATAAAACTGAACCTCAAACTACCATCCAACAATTCGATCCTCACCCCATACTCTGCCAATATCCCGCCAGGGATTATATTAATTAATTTTAGTACCCTCATTGTTCTGCCATCCTGATGCATGAAATAAATTTGAAAAAAAAAAAAGCAATACATTCAACTAAGCAGCCTGCAATTTTCCACCACCCAGGTCAAACAAATTCTTGACCATCAAGATTCGCCTTGCTTGCAGCATGCCCTGAAGCTCAGTACACTCAGGCTCTCACAGACTAACAGAGAGATCAAGTTCAACAGCCTCCGTTGAACATGCCCTGCTTTCAGGCCAGAGACTGTGCATCTAGGGACGGTCAGCAAATACGATTCAAGTTGATCTCGGTTTTCATGGTGGCATAACACCTACATAAAGAAGAGAGCTTTCCCTGTCCTGTAACCTCCACTATCTGCTTGGTCAGGAGATCATATCACTTGCCAGGTGACCCCAACCTTTATATCAACAATAGAGCACATGTGCACAAATGAGATGTTGCCATGCAGGGCGCTCGGTGTTCCACCCGCTCTCTCCATGCCACGGAGCTACACCCTTTGCAAAGTCCTCCCTGTCTGAGACACAGATTTACCATTTACTCGTCGCACTCAAAGATTTCGGCTAGGTCTCCTGGCCTGCATTAATCCCCCAAGGACATAAATTAAACTTCCCCTGCATGGGCCCAGCCTTGCAGGAGACGAGCTGCCGCTGGGGGCTGAGTACAGGGCAGGCTCGTTCTCCAAATGCACACACAGCCCCCAGCCTCTGCTCAGTGGTAAGTTGGTTTGGGTAGGTGGGGGTGGAATGGGGGGAGGGGCTCAGTTTCAGATTTTGTCCCAGGGCCCCAAAATCCCCTGTGTGGCCCTGTCCACAGGAAACCAAAATTACTTCTAAATTAGGAGCAATTCCATAGGGATGGGATTCATTTGCATTTTGGAAAACATCCGGGAAGGAACGTTTAAACTACTTTATGACGCCAGTTCTCATAATATACTATCATTAGTGTTTAGCTTAAGGTTCCAGTCATCGGGCCACTATGTTAATCCTGGCTCACATATAGCATGCATGAAATACACTGGGCTTGAGGAACGTTCAAAAGGGTTGGCAATGGAAAGGAAAATATGAATATCCAGAACAATCCCTCTGAACGCCTCATTACCTTCTCTGGACTCATCTAGTTCAACAGGGTTCTTCTTTCTTCCCCATACTTAAATGTTTATTGAAAAATTCCAGTGGGATAAATAAGAAAAAGATGACACGGTACAGTGGAAAAAGTACCAGGTAGCTGCCCTCAGGTAAAAAGTTATAAAACCAAGTACATATTATGAGTCGTCATAGGAAACCTATTAGTCAGATATATCTAGGTTAAAAAAGTATACAACATCATAATAACGCCTTACATTTATAAAGTGCCTTTCATCCTGAAGTGTTAGAATAAATTACAATAATACAGCTCCTTCTATCCTGAAGAACTTTAGAGCACTTAATTAATTGTGAGCCAATTTCAGACTCAAGCATTGGGAAGCATAAGGAAGTCTACTAGAGCTGGTGTGACAGATATGGCAGTTTCCCTCAATATCCTTGGAAAACCTTTTTGAATGACGTTTAAGTATCTTTGGAGTCCATTGTATTGAGTGCAAAATTTACAAATTAATGTGGGGCCAAGATTATATGTAATCTCTCTTGTGGGCAGAGGTGAACCCTGGAAGTATTATGGTCTTCAAAGGACTATATTGAACAATGGGCCAGACAAGAATAGACTTGTGGGACAAACAGGGTCAAGTGGCTTACCTGGGGATTCTCTAGGGAGAGATGAATGCAAATTGACTCTTTTGAACCTTTTGAAGCTATGCACTGAGGAGAGGACCATAGTCTACTGATGACCTATTCCCAGAGATGCAAGATCAAAGGACCGAGCTGTATAAAGGAAAGACTAACCTATTCATGGGGGTGCTAGTTCTGAGCTAAGGTTGTTATGAATTTGTAACCACAGAAAGACTTGTTGTGTGGGGTCTGAAGGACTGACTCCTACCAGAGCCCTTGTTGGACTTGGGGGTGATCTCTGGTAAGCTTATTGGCACGTGTGTTCTTTTCTTGTTTTTAATATGTTTTCTCTATAATGCTTTCACTTTAGGAATACATGTGCTTGCTTAGAAAGGATTGTGTGGTAACAACTCATAGCCTTTGAAGAGAGAGCAAAGTATTGATGCTGGCCTGTTTAGCCAGTCTGACTAGCTAGGAATAACACAGTGTAGACAGGAAACTGCGCAACCTGGAAAAACCCCAGTCAGGAGGAAGACATGAGTCTCTGCCCGAGAAAGGTGACGGCTGAGTAGCTGGGTGCCTTTGGTGAACCATAAGGGGGAAATACAGGTATAGCTGCCCTGAACAGGAAATTTTTGGCGAATCATTTTCCCATCAAAATATATCGATTTGTCAACACCAAAGATGCTTGTAGGAAAGGTATGGTTTTGATGAATTTCTTGACTCAAAAGTTTCAAAAGTGTTGAAATATGCTGTTTTCTAAATGAAAAATGCCAGTTTTCCCATTTGAAATGACATTTCATTTAAAAATTTGAGCTAACTATAATTGGAAAAAATTTTGAAAGGTCAGAATTGAAATGTTTCAGAATTACTGAAATTAATCATTTCAGCTGACTCAAACTGAAAATATTTTTAGTTTGTCAGTTGGCAACACTATGAGATTTTGATTTTCTGTTGTAATTCAGGACAGGAAAAGTTTTTGAAATATCAGATATTTTCCCCAAGCAGGAAAATATTTCCCATCCAGTTCCAGACTCTAAGTTACACCACTTTGCACTTCAACTCTCAGTTTGGCACTGTAAGTCCAGGTACCACTGCCACTGAAATGCAGCTAGTCCTGAAGTGTAAACAAAGCAGTCATTCTGCATCAGCGACACTAGGCAACAGTGTTCTGGGGGAAGTGACACATAACTATAGGGAAACAGAACATATATGCCCAAGTTAGACTTTTTTATAAGGACATCAGGGTTTAACAATCCCTAGCTTGTAAAAACCACATGAGGTTTTAATGACCACGTGTGGTCAGAACTTCAGTTTTCCATCACATCCTGACGTCTTCTCTGAGACTCCATCACCACTTCCTGAATGTTCCTGGGAAATTCCCATCTTGCTATTGGCTGGGCTTGACCCTGTTTAGCATATGAATTCTGATGAGATCACAGTAGCAAGGCTGAGCAGCAAACTAGAATTCTTTTACCTATTTAACAACAAAGATAAAGAGGAGGACTGGGAGGTCTATTTAATCTCTTTGGGTAGTTTCAGTCTAATTAGTATCCTTACAATTATTGAAACAACATAACCCTATCACAATTTCTTGGAAAATTTTCTGCTGACTCTCAAACAGGTTCCTATGAGATCAAATAAGCAACTTTTAATGCACTGGGTAGTTTGTATGTGCCACTACTGCCCCCTGTTGGATATAATGGCAAAAGTGCTGCAATACTGCTTTGACGATTAGTTCAGAAGGTGCCAGTGCTTTTGGAAACAGAAAGACCAAGATTCTGTTTCTGGTTATGATCACAAAGTGCTCTGTGGCTATGAATTCACTGCAAACTCTTTGGGCAACTCATTCACTTTTGCTTCCATCTTCTAATTCTGTTCTAAGGGGCAAAGCAGGCTTGCATCCTTGAATATTTATTATTAGATCTGGCAGAGAAGACAGCATAAGGACGTTTCCTGTGGCTAGGCCCCATATTAACTATCACCAAAAATGAACACAGCACTGTGGCTCTGAGCTGAAGACTGTGTTAGATACAGATACAATAAAATATGCAAATTAGGAGGCAAACACTAAAAAAAATCCTATTGGAAGATTTAGTCACTTGATTTCACGTTCAAACCCATTATCAGTTTTGAGTAGCAATCCTCAAGTACCTGGAAAGAACAGCATGTGAAAACAGCTGGCAGAAGATTGCTTATTAGAACCCTGAGATGTAATTCAGTATGTAAGCGATAGTGAAATGTTAATACTGTCTCAGAACAAGAGCAAAAGTCCTTGCAAGTTACTTTTTATGTCTTTATTTCCACATTCTTGTGTAGGTTTGGTGCTTATGGAAATGAGCAAGAGCCAGACATAGTGTAGGCAGATGTTATGGCATTTACTTCTCTTCTCACGCACCTCAAAACCTGAACTGCAACAACGCCTGTTACTCCAGTCCTGCCACTTTCTGGCAATCCAATCCCAACCTGCCAATCATCCCATCCCATTCGCAGTTTGTTTCGGGGACTTTCTTTCCCATTAGAAAGATGCTCCTAAATGTGCGGTGATTTTGTGTGGGAACCAACTGTAACTTCAGCGATAGGATGAGACTCTCAGATTCACTCTCCCAAAACACCTCAATCAGGACTGAAACTCAAGTCTCCAGAGATGAGCAGTTAAAAGCAAAAAACCACCTGGGCCTTATTTGATAATGTAATTTGGCAATACATTGGTTAGATTAGGTGATAGGGTGGTTAGATTTAGGGTTGGCTAAGGAGTGATAGGCCGAGACAACTATTAGAAGGTTGTTCTATCGTTAAGTATCATACCTCAGTGACATTGAGGATTCAGTCCTTTTCTCTGAAAGAACATCAGCAAAAGGATTTGACAGCAAGCTTATGTGACCATTCATTTAACATTACATTTGCTGATCTTTACACTGACCGCTCAGCTTCTATGTTGTTTCCCTATCCCCCCGACTCTTCATGTTTTTTGTTTCTATAGACTGTGGGCTCTGTCTTCTTATATGTCTGTACAATACCTAACTCATTTAGAGTGCTATTGTAATACAAATAACACCTAGCAGTAATATGTTGTTAGGATTAAGAGGGATATGATATGATCATTAGATGCAATGTCAGACAAGGGAGGAACAAGTTAGGAAGCAGAGGTGTCAGACGGCAGTGGCGTGTGTGTCTGGGGCTTGTTCACACTTACCCAGAAATTCGGCGGCAGTCGACAGGAGTTACGCAAACCACATAGAGTAGTTTGCATAACTCCCGTCGACTGCTTCTGCGCGCTGTTCACATTGCATTCCCGTCAGCTCAGCGCTACTCTAGTTGTGGGGGTGGACTTATTCAGTCGACTCCCTCATCGATTGAGCGGGTCTCACTGGCTGCTCAATCGATCATGAAAGATCAATCTGGTGGCGGCAGTGTAAACATAGCCTAAGAGACCAAATCAGACAAGGAATTCTCAGTGGCAAGTCTCAGGAAACTCTTTTCTCTGAAAATCTTTGCTGACAAACACTGACCTAAGCCTGAACCTAGCGATGCTCAAAAAACACTAAGAATCACCTCCATGTCCAGGCTTTCCCATTGATGACAGATCAGTTTCACCTATCATCAGTGTCCTTGTCTCTGTTCTTTTAAAGTCTTGGTGCTGAGATGGGATTAAGCAGTCCTATAGTATTAGCTTCCTGTATGTGAATTGTCTATACATGCCAATCTAAGCCATTTGGGCTGTGTCACGCTGATGCGCACCATGCAAAATGCCAGTAATAAAGAATCCAGAGCTGAGCTGTGTGTGGAAAAAGGAGACAGAGATTAGCGCTGCAGAGCACCCACACTCATTAGCTGCATTTCCATACCCATTTCCAAAGAATATAAAAACCACCAAATAATACGTAAGACACGAAAAAGATGTTTAACATGAAATAGCAGTTTCTGAGTCAACTTCTGAGGAACACTTGAAAAATGAGAATTACATGAATCAGTGACGCACAGCTAGGCACTAAGGCAGGTTTGTAACATTTCCATGTTTTCCAAAGAACAAAGCTGAATGACATCACTAATATGGTAAAAGAATATCTACAAAGGACATATAGTATGACACCCAACCTCACCCTCAAGCTTTCAAAATAGGTAGATGGACAGTGGCCCACAAGAACTACACTACTTTAAAAACACAGAACGAGTAATTCTGTTACATGAAAAGGATAAATGACTCCTACCGAACTGTGTTGTAAAATAAACATACACATTCAAAACATGTCATGTAATGTATATTGAGCTGAAATACCTCAATAGTGGCTTGGCAAACCTCATGCATTTAGTAACAAAGAGCTTGATGCATTTATCTCAGGGAGATGAAAGGAAAGGTAAAAATGCAAGAAGTTAATAAATATACAATAAAATGGGAAAATAGCTAGCCTGAAGAGCTGAAATGAAGTACCAAAAATACTCTCAAATTAAGTAGTTGCTCATCTTGGGATAAGAATAAATTATTCTTTATTTTTCACTTCACTCTCCTGAACACAAAATGCTCCAGAATTTAAAAGTAAAAATACAGAATAGTACTTCACGGATCCAGAAATATGTAATTGTATTCATATAACAACTCTGGTTTTGAATTTCTTTTGGAACTGGATTTACTATGAGAAACATAAAAGATAGCAAACATATCTCATTCCTCCAGAATCTTCCATTTTATGGACTCTAGAGGGTGGGTCAATATCTTATTTCTACTCCTTATGTCTCCTGAAGAATGTACCCAAACAATGGATTTTGTGGCTTTAGACACGTTACTTAGCTCCACTTCTTAGTCATGCCTTGTGAGATACGGCACTTTATTCTGAAGAGCAAGGAGATAATATGCGTCCTCTAGTGAAAATAAATCTTTGCTCTTTTTTAAACTCTCAGGCTGCAACAGTGGAGTGCTGCTGATTGAGTATTTCAAATCTTAATAAAAAGAATGTTTAAAAAATGTAACATTGCTCATTAAAGTTTAGTTAAGGCTTCTATTACATTTAAATCTTGGATCAAATTTAAGCATTTGTTTTTCGTTAAGAATTACTTTTATTATTGTAGGCATATTGGATCTCTTTGGGACGTTTTAATATTTGCTTCTCCCAAGGTTCATGGGCACTGGCATTGGGGGGGTGTCTGTTTGTTAAACTACAACCTGACAACATACAAGCTTTTGCAGCATACATGGGGGAAGTGACATTTGGTTCATTTCCAGGAGTAGGCCCATTATTTTTACTCTATGGAAGAAAACTAGAGTAAGAATGTATATCTGCCCGTGTCTTGGAGCCCTCACAGAAATGAGGGGTGAAATCTTGGCCCTATTGAAGTCAGTGGCACTTTGAGATTGATTTCAACAAAATGAGCATTTCACATGAGAGGTGTCTCTCATGAGGTGTTCCGATTCAGCAAAATCTTAAATAAATATTCAAATCTTCCTTAGACTGAGAAATCTCAATTCCTGGTTTGTTTTTTCCTGTTGACGAGGAATTGTTTGCATATGCTTCATTGAAGTATTTGTTTCAAGTTTGTTTAATTTGACATTTATATGTTCTAACAAGTCCAGAGTTGTGGCTTTTTATATTTCTATCCTTCATATAGAAATGTTGCTGTCCTGAGTTTGTGTAAATGCAGTTACTGCACATCCAAAAGAAACTGACATACTAAAAGTGCTTTAAAGAAGTATGTTTTCTATGCTGCTGCAGGAATACAAATTATGCCCCAAAGTTAAGCATAAATTCAGGAGGTAATTATACAATAAGGGATGTGAGAAACTATTCAGTTACAGGAGCACCAAAACCTCTTCCCCTAAACATCTGTAATATCAGATATTGTATATCAGAAATTGATATTCATTTTGTGAAGGCACTCAGTGTGTAAATCGTGACAACTGTGTGTTAAGTCCTAAAATAGAGAAACAGATACTGTTTCCTTAGAACTATTATTTTATCACTAACTTTTGTTACACATTTTTAAGTGGTTTCGGTTTGTTTTACATTTTGCCTTATTAATGTGGGCTGTTTGCACAAGTATTTTAATTGCTTTTGCTCTGTGTGTAGGTCTATAAAATATTACAAAACTTTTGATGCAAGATCAAGAGCAGAGTCCAGTTATTGCATCACCTCATGTGCAAATAGATTTCTACAATGATGTCACAGTGCAACAGCGCCACAGACCTTGCAGCACCAGAACATGAAATTATGCCAGCCTGCCACACCAGCATCAGGCCATGGAGCAATTACAGCCACGTGGTGCACAGCGGCACAGTGAGGCAATGCCTGCTGAGAATGCTACAGGGGCTAAGGCCAGCGTAATGCAAACCGACACCACTGCAATGCAGGACAATGATGCGGCACAGGATGACGACGACGACATCATCACGCAACAGGATCACCCTGATTCTGTGGCACTGTCTGACGCGCTTCTTAAAGCCCCAGCCCCTGGAGTCACGTTAAGTGAGATCAGCCCTTTAAAAAAAGTTGGTAAACGGCTAGTTTTTGGGCTTGCGGATGACAGACAAGGGCCCTACAGGCTCAGAAAGCCGGCGGCGAAGGCACGAAAGTTTCCCGCCCTTTGGTATGTGTCAGGCACAGCCCGGCTGCCGGGGCCTGGCTCAGGCTAGGGAATGGTAGTGCTGCTCTGCGGCAGTACCGGTGTCGTACTGAGGAAAGCCCAGAGCTGGTCGGGGAGAAGAGCCCGCAGCCCCCGGCACCCAACCCGGCCTGGCTCCCCCCGCCACGGAGCCAGGCCGGGCCGGCACCATCTTCCCTCGACCGCGCCCAACCACCAGAGCCGCCGGCTGCCACAATTAATACATCAGCAGCAGCCAGCACCAGCCTAACGGAAGCGGAAGCCAGCTACAGACCGGAAACGGAAATCGAATGGGGGCCGGAAGTTGGGAATGCTCCGTCCGTACCTCCAGCGGAAGCTGGTGAGAGGCGCGCTTTGGCCTCAGTCCCTCCTCCCGGAAGGGGAAGCCGGGTCCGGCCGGGCTCTGCCTCCCTCGGGCGGCCATCTTGGATAGTAGCGGCGGTGGACGGAGGGGGGGTAGATAGACGGACCCGGAGCCCACCGCTTGCTCTGACCCGGCTGAAGCGCCTTTTCCCCCCCCTCCTCGCCGTCCGCAGCCGGACGGAGCCTTCCCGAGGGACGGAGCGGCCCAGGCCCCCGCCCGAGCAGCGAGAGGTGAGCGGGGCATAGGCCGGGCCGCGGGCGTCTGAGGCGGCTGGGAAGGGCGCCCGCTCGCGGGGCTGCTGCTGGGAGCTGACGGCGCGTGGCAGGGGCGGGGAACGGGGTGAGGGTGGGCTGGGAGGCGCCCCAGAGAGCAGCTGGGGAGATACCGACGCGCTGCTCCTTTCCCAGCAGACCCGACTGGGGGGGGGGCTTTCTCCCAGAGCCTCTCCCCGGGGTGTCTGGGCTTATGGGTGTCAGAGCTCGGTGTCATGGGGGGGGGGGGGCTGAGGCTGCTCCCCAGAGTCAGCTGGGTACTGGGTGGGGGCGGGGAGCCGGGGTCCCCGTCAATGGGCTGGCCGGGAGCAGTGGTTTATTTCCGCCGCCAGGATCTCTTGTGCGGGGCGGATTTGGCTGGTGGTGAGGCCCCGTCGGTCTCTGGGAATCGCGGCTGGGTTTAAGAAGCTGAGTCGGGGTTGAGCCAGCCACAAGACGGGTGCCCCTCGGCGGGATGCGTTCATTTCCTTTCCACCCTCTTCTGGGGTCATTTCCTCACCTGCTGATGAACAAGGCCCCGTCTACCTCCCCCCTGTTTAATCTTTGGGGGTGAGCGGTTTAGCAGCATGGGGAATTTTTTGCAGGTAAAAAGGTGGGAACTGTGTTTTTTCAAGGAATGTTGTCTGGTTAGAATTATATTTTTTTTTAAAAAAGCTGTATTTGTTAGCAAAGATCTTTTCAAATGCTGTTGGCAAGTATTAGTCACCCTATCCTAAATTACCTGCATTTATCAGGTGAGACCCTGCAAACCCATACACAAGCAAGTCAAGCTTTTCAGGAATGGGTACCACTTTTGGTGCTTCGCTTACATAGATATTTGTGTGTATCTAAAAACACTACAAAGGAAAGTCTGATTCCAAACAAAAGCTGCTCTCATTGAATGTTTTTAAAAACTTCCTAAATACATTTCTTTTCAATTTTGTAAATGTTTTACTTTTAATTTAAGGGAACTATGAGTGTATCTTTCTATGAGACAATTTCAGGGAAGAAATGTCTCTATGTAAGACAATTTCAGGGAAGACAATACAGTATACAAATATATCTGGTACTACAATATATTTTTTGTATCTTTCAGGCAACCTGTAAGTAGTAAGGCACACCATTCTCAAAGGCTTCTGACTGCCTGACACAGTACAATTGCAACAAATAAAATACATAACTTAGTCTGCATTCATGCATGTTTCTCTTTGTGGGTGAACCCCCATTGATCTACACTGGGGCATCACAAGGGCACAGAGGTCTTCCCATGTGCAGCGGTTTGCAGGATCAGAAATCTAATTTGGATACCAGGCAGGAGGCTGTAGAAATAAAGACACAACAAAAATCCACAATGTGAAAGTCAGTTTTCTAGCAAATCTGGATCAAATGGGCTTTGGTGCTCTGCTTTTTTGCAACTGTGTTGAATACATTTTTGAATTAAAGTCTGAGTTGTTAATTTCTTCAGCTTTAATTTCCTCCCTTCAGAACTTAATTTGCCTTCCCTTAGCTCCTGTCAAAAATAGGTTGTTACCTCTTGTAGTTGATTGATAAAGTTCATAATTTATATCCGTATTAGCTGTCTTCAGACCTGGAGGAAAATTTCTCTGTTTAAAGCTGGGATCTAACTGCTTATTTCCTACATGAGGTATAATCCCCAAACTGAAATTTACTGATTTCACCAGTATTTCTCCCTGGGTTTTGCTGTAATTGGCATCCAGGGATAAAGAAATCAGTTTAGAGGGTGTTGCAGCTTAATAAAAGCTAACTGGTATCCCACATCCTTACCAGCAATAACAATGTTTTAGGTAGAACAGAAGCTTTAGTAACTTTGTCAGCCACTCTTGGAATGCAGCCTAACAATAGTATATTTTTGAGTACTGATTTGTTCACCCTCAGCATCAGTCAGATAATGGGAGCCGTACATTTCTCTGCTCATTATTTTAATGTGTTCCCAAAATTGGGGCTACATGCTAAGTTCTTGAAGTCCTGAATTTCAGAGAGATTGAAATTATTCATATTCATACCTTTAAAGGTGATTTGCAAATGATGTTTTTTAATATGGCCAAGATTTATATATTGTATGTTTCAAATAACTATGACTAAAGGGACATTGAGCAAAAAAACAGAGGTACTCAGAATCCCATAGTTGCTGGCACATGCTAACACCTTAGTATGCATTTTAGGGAAGCATGGTGTTACTTTTAAAAAATATTGTCTGTCTTGTATATCTAGGTACTTGTATGGTTCACCACCAGAATATCAGAACATCTCTTGTATTTTTTTAAAAGGCACTTGCCTCACCCTTGAAGCTGGATTCCAGTCTCCAGTGCAGTTCTTTGATGGACTTCAATTTATTGGTATAGTGCATGCTGGGATGTCACAAGACAGGGATAATTGAATCTGGGCTTTGTTGGATTTTAGAATTCTTTTAAGTTACAGTGCTGGATGCCCTACTTTCTTTGGTTATTTGAGGCAATCAGCACATAATTTTAAATTCCTAGTGTTTCAAACTTATTTGCAAGTCCTATTTTAATTAGAGCTATAACCCCTTGTTCCAACAGAAAAAACTTTTGCATGTGCCTCCCATCTAGCCATAAAGAAAGGGATGGTGGTTGTAACCCCTCCCTGACCTGGTCACAGGTTGAGAGCCCGTTACAGCATAAAAAATAGCTCGCTAAAGTAGCAAAAATCCTATTTTGTGTCTGTTATTTCTGCTTTCTTAACTGCAGTCTTTGCAATACTTTACATTTACAAAGGAGTCATTTTAAAAACCTAATGGTGGTCTTAATCTGCAGAGTTCCACAAATGACCAGAGGGCCATTTCTTCACGTTTATTTTGATCCTACCTTCAAGCTGTAGTGTAACTTTACTCTCCTTTTTTTAAAAAAGAAACAAAACAAAAAACACACCCACACTGTTATCTTCTCTATATTTCTTTTATCTTTATGCTAAGGCACAAAACCACTGGTCTTTTGGGAGAATACATCCAGTTGTACACTAGTTAGTCAGATTTCAAGGGACACCATTTAATAATATGGTCAGCAATCCGAAAGTTGTCTAATACATTTTTTTATTTCATTGTCTACTAGAGCATTAAATGAGCACTGTCTCATACCTTTATAAAAGTTGTCAAACTTCTAAGAATAAGGCCAACTGACTTGCTTGAAGTTGTGATTCATTGTATGAAAAAAGTTGAATGGAGGCTTTTAAATAGTGTATGTTCTAGAGATGTTAGTTGATAAAGGGTGTTGCTTCCCTTCTTCCCACAAAAGACATGACATTTCCTTTGTTACTGACATCTTTGATTTCAGTAGGAGCTTTATGTGCATCTGAGGACACAACTTGGTTTGAAAATTCCTTTTCTGTTGATTTAATGGGTCTTAAAGCAGACAACATAATTCTTATTTTAGCACACAAAAGTCAGTGTGCTTTATAATGGGATTTCTCAAAGTTTTTTAGAGTCAAAAGCAGCACAGATAAAAATTCATTTTGCTTTAAATGTAGATTGAATCAGGAAATGAATTCAACTCCTGATGAATATAGCTGCAAAAAACCCTGCTCCTAATGACTAGAGGTTCAACTTTACACAAACTATTCAATAAGAGAGGAAGCGGTTTTACCATGCAGCTGATTTCATCAGTGGCTGTTCACTTTTTAATATTGCTATATGTATGCTGCAGTGAATATCTTATTCAATCCTGAATATATTAATCATACTTTTATTCTGTTGGTAGCAGTGGGCAAGTTTGGTTGGAATACTGTACAAGCGTGTTTGATATAAAATAGAAATGCCTCATATAGCACAATATATTCTGTCTTAAAAAGGCAGCTAGTACAGCAAAAAAAAATGTGGGTTTTGTTTTTCCATTTCTAATCTTTAGATAACATTGAATGTGGAGAGAAAATAGGTCTTATATTAACACATTATCAAACTAATTAGAATTTTTTATGAAAGTTACTAAGACAACCAATTAGAAGTAAATAGCTGTCTTTTCTCTCTATTGGGGCATTATTTTGAAAATCAAGTACAAAACGGTATGCAAGAGTTTGGATGTATAAAAAATCTTAAAAATCCACGTGCTCAGTGTCCCTTAGTAGTCTTTCTAGTGGCTTTGCAGAGTAGTGGCCCTGCTGTGCGGATCTTGTGCTTAGCATGTCAAGAGTATCAGCCATCACAATCTGTTCAGTTTGTGCTCTGGCACAAAACCAGATTGATTTTTTTCCAAGGTGTCTTGTATAATGCAGAGCCATTCATGTAGTGATTTTTTTTTCTATTAACAGTAGCTGCTACTCATCGGGTAGCAGTCTTCTCTGCTTGGTTTTAATGTTTAGAGAAACTTCTGAAACATGATTGCATTATCGCTGGAAACTGGTTGGCTAACAGGATGTTCTAAATTTGCCATATGTGCATACAACGTGGTGGTGATGATATTCAAGCATCCATAGTATATAAATGTTTGAGTGGAACTTCTTTTAAAAAGCTTTTATGTCTGAGAAATGGAAAATCACTGGAGAACTAGCTATGCAGAAAGGAAGGTTGTTTGCGGTAGTTTTAGACTTGAGTGTTCTCCTACTGGGAGGATGCAAAGAGGGTGTGGGGGACTGAGGTAGGTTAACTGGTGGCTGGAGATGGGAAGTTGATGCAGCACGAGGGAAGAGTTGTTATGCAAAGGGAAAACTGCGAAGAAAATATATTATACTTTTGACAGGTTACTTTATTGTTAGTCTATATGTCTTGTCTTTGAGTTAGGGACTTTTTCTATTCTATATTTGTACAGCACCTAACACAGTGAGCTTGGAGCCTTTTGGGACTGCCAGAATGTAAATAAATAATAATAAAATTAGTTTTTGTTGAGTAGTCCTGGGCTCAGAATTCAAAAACATTCAGAGGAGTGATTGCCCTCTTTTTGAAAGACTAAACATGCAAAGCAAATTACTTCTTGTTAGGGAGATAATCAAATAAAATCTGGGCAGACTAGATGTTCAGTTGTATTGATGTAACAGTGCTTTGACATTTCTGATGTGTTGTTCAAACCAGCCTTTGTATCCATAAATCTTTTTGGATACATTGTTCAGACCAGCCTTTGTATCCATAATAGAACTAACTACATTAAGTCTTCAGGATCAAAGAATCTAGTACTAGTTGGTGGAAATTTAGTTTTCTGCCTGCAGTCTATCTTTTCGGTGAGCCGACAAGAACAAGTTGTGACCACCGTTTAGTTTGAGGGAGATTGCTTTCATTAACCATGTCAACCATGTTACTGTTATGATTATACTGAGATCATGTCTATTTATAATTTTTTTTAAAAAACTAGATGAGCAACAACAGTAATAAGAGAGCACCAACAACAGCAACGCAGAGACTTAAGCAGGACTACCTTCGAATTAAAAAAGATCCAGTGCCTTATATCTGTGCTGAACCCCTCCCGTCTAATATCCTTGAATGGTAAGAATCAAAATGAATTGTTCTTATAAGCATAGACCCCAGACCATCTGAGCCTCATATGCACCTTCATTTTTATATTGGCATTTTTTTTTTTTGGTGTGAGGACTAGCAAAGGGAGATAGCTGTTTAGCTAACGTGCTAAACCCATTTATAATTTGTGTTCCCTTTGGAAATTTGATGCACGTAAGGTGTTGGGTTTCCCTCCTCTAATACAAAATTCCTTTGTTTCTTTAGGCACTATGTTGTACGAGGACCTGAAATGACTCCATATGAAGGTAAACATTAGCTTTTTGCAAAAACATGCACATATTGTATATTGTTATCTGTATATTTGATCAGTAGTAGTTCATAATTGCATGAATGGGTCTTCCTTGTGTAACAGAAGTGGTTCTCAAAATGTATGAGCACAACAATTTACTTTTATTTTAAAACTGTAACACTTGCACTTGACTTGCCTGATAGTCTCTTGAAATGAGGTAGTGTTTGCATTGTCTTCTAATGATTCCCTGCAACAGCAAGGAATTCTAACAGATTCCTCAATGTTCCTCAGTCTTAGCCCAGTTTTCTCTGATCTCTTCTATGTGGCAAAAAAAGAAGTCTGATTTTTAGTGATGGCCACAGATCTCCCAGAAAGCAGAGAGAGCCTAATTAATTGGTGGCACATCATGATATCCTGCTGAACAATGTTAAAAATAGCCAATTTTGTCAGTTCTCTTTTTTTAAAAAAAAATAGAGAAATGGCTAATAAAACTTATTTCTGGTTTATTTTACCAGAGCTGAGGCATGCGCCCATTTTGTGAATGCCATCCCTGGAGAGGCTGAGTACCATATCTAATTAATTTGCTTAAATATAATACTTCACTGTATATTCCAGCCTTTCCCAAACGATCTGCTTCTGAAATTGGATTTTTCCAGTGGATTTAGAACGTCCAGTGTGATGCTAGTGAGCAAACCCTGCCATTTGTGCAGATATGGGGTTTAAATACTTTTAGGGAGAAAACTGTGTAGGTGAATTAAGGTCTTGACTATTGGAAAACATTGCTTGCCATGTGCAGGTGAAAGCATAATAGTACCTCCAAAATATGTCTTTCCCAAAGGTATTAACCACCATTTGTATCCTTGAAGTTTTAAAATGTTTGGAGTGTGTAAGTTATAAAGATACCTTTACATTTTATTTGACGCAATGCTGTATTTTAGGAAAGTATTTCCTTAATGTAGAACAAATGGTTTCTCTTTTTTTATACAATACAGGTGGCTATTATCATGGGAAGCTAATTTTCCCCAGAGAATTTCCTTTTAAACCTCCTAGTATTTATATGATAACTCCTAATGGAAGATTTAAATGTAATACAAGGTAAAGATTTTCTTCTAATATTTTAACACCTGTTTTGAAATTTGTATCACATGTAGCATTATTTCCCCTTTTTACTAGTGGCAAACAGTAAACTGCACTGCTTGTTTTGGTTTTTGAAGGTTGTGTCTTTCAATCACGGATTTCCACCCTGACACATGGAATCCAGCTTGGTCAGTCTCAACAATCTTGACAGGCCTCCTTAGTTTTATGGTGGAAAAGGGCCCCACATTGGGCAGCATCGAAACCTCAGAGTTCACAGTAAGCTCCTAATAATATCATATCTTCTATTTTTATTTATTTATTGTTCGAGTCTGGATATGTTGAACACATCCCAGTGGTTAGCACAAGCCTGGGATCCAGCAGTCTCAGGTTCTAAACCTGGCTCTGCCTTTGAGTTTGGTCAGAGGGCAGATGAGGGTGTTTAAAGGAACAAGGGTCAAGGATTTGGCTCACAAGAGGGAAATGTAACTGTTCAGTGCAATAGCTTCTGACTACAAAGCTAACTTTTTACACTGAAATATTTTTGTATTAATAAGTTAATTGGAATTCAGCACTGGGCTGAATAAGTCTGCCTCTCAGATCCAGGGGAGGGATTTTATAAGGTTTTTTTTTTATGCACCCTTCTGGACAAGACCTTGTGACTGTTTTGAAGTGAAGGTTCTCCATAAAATGTAGCTACTTTTTTAATTGGACTATTTCTCCCCTCCTCTTCTGTCCTTTCCTCTCCTCCTCCCCCCCCCCCAAAAAAATAGTCACCATTGGGTAGACACAGAATGGAAAAGTAGTCAAATAAAATGAAGTTAAGAACTTCTGAAGAGTAGGGTTTATAGAAAGTTATTACCATTGAGTCAATATTCACAAAGGTGAAGTAGCTACAAATATTACAAAGTGTAGTAAGCATTTTAGCATTCTCATGTGAAATATCCTCCAGATGCTTTAATGTTTAATGTGTATTTTAAAATTTAATTTCCAAGCTGATGTTCCTTTCTTGTTTCTTTGATAGAAAAGACAGCTTGCTGCACAAAGCTTAGCATATAATTTAAAAGATAAAGTCTTCTGTGAGCTCTTCCCTGAAGTGGTGGAGGTAAGAAAGTTCATTTGATTATTTTTGGCTTTCACATTTTATCTGTGTAAATATGCAGATCATGCAAATTAATTGGCCAAGATTTTCAAAAGACTTTTAGGTTCCTCAATTTTGCGTGTCCAGTTTGAGACCCCTTGAAAGCAGCCCAATTTTTCAGTGTACAAAAATTAGAAACATGGTTCTCTAGGTAGAAAATTCTATATTTAAATACAAAGAATCAGAAGTTGTACATTTGAGGAAAAATTCCAGCTGCCCAATATAGATGTGCTAGAGGAGGGAGGAAACCTACAGAAAGCACTTTCTTCCATTTTATGTATACAGAAGACAGCCATAATTTGGATGAGCACAAAGTGAGGCTGTCAGCAACATTCACAGGCACAAAGAGAATTTCTGGGCAGAGTAATCAGTCAGTAGGTCCAGACCTCCCATCAGGGCTTTTGAAACTCAGTGCATCAAATCAATCCAGACTTCAGAGTTTAATTACCTACATTCTCCATTACACATCTATATACATTCCATGCTGCAGTTGGTAGACTTTTTTCCTTGTGGCCTTCTGAGCTCAGGGGTCTCATCTCCACATCCTCCTCCTGTCAGAATTAATGGTGGACTGAAGCATTGGAATCTGCTTTTCCTATGATCAGCTAGAGGAGTTGCCAGAAACATGTTGTCCTCCATCCTTCACAGTACTCTGTTCCTGATAGCCCCATAACGATTAAGATGTGCAGTTTGATACCCTATTGTGGTAATAATATTGCTGTCATAACCTGAGTATGTATACTTTTTAACTTGTAAGAGACTTCCTTGGCGTCCTAGCCTTGAGACAATGCTCTGAGGATTCCTGTTTCTTCCATTTCAGTTCTTTGAGAATTGTTGGTTTATTCATAACTTTTTAAAAGTACTTGAATTGCATTTTCCTACTCAAGATTCTTCATGGTGGCAAATCTAAAGGTGGTCTTAAAAGATGTTTTCTGAAAAAAGGTGTCCCCGTTCTCAGAAAAAATTCAAATTTGAAAATTTTGAACCAGCTGTAGAAATTGTACAAGTGAACATTAAAAACTAAATATAATTTGGCTGACTACCGTGAGAAGGTGTCATAGTTACTGTCGGCAAATATTTGAAGGTGTAAATCTCCAAAGAATTTGAATTTTTTTAGGGCTGTTCAAATGGGTATAAATAAATAATGGGGTTATAGTATGAGGAAAAACTTTTAGGGTGGATATTATGGAAAAGTTACTAATAATGAAGCCCAGTACTCTGCGGAACAGTTACCTCAAGGGAAATTATGCAATCCCCACTGTTTAGGACACTTACAGTGATACAGAGCATTGGAAAATACAATATATGGAACAATCCAGAAGTAGATGGGACCTATATGACCTTCCATCTCTAAACTCCATTATGGATTCGATTTTAAAAAATGAGCAAGAAGCTGTCTCTGTGGAGCTGCACCTGGATATACATTAAGAAGAAATACCTTCTGCCTCAATCTCACTTCTTTGCACTGATGGACTTTTTGATAAGGCTACAAGGTGACTTTCCAGAACGCTTAATCCACTTCACTTCCAATGATTCCTTTCATTTTTGTCTTCCAGGAGATCAAACAAAAACAGAAAGCACAAGAAGAGCTTAATAACAGACCTCCACCTCTCCCATTACCAGATGTTGTCCCTGATGGGGAAGCGCACCATGGTCAAAATGGGATACCACTTCTTAATGGGCACATACCACTGGCAGCTGCCAATCACCCCGGTCTTCAGCAGGCCAATCGTAATCATGGACTCTTAGGAGGAGCTTTGGCGAACTTGTTTGTTATAGTTGGTTTTGCAGCCTTTGCCTACACAGTCAAGTATGTACTGAGAAGCATAGCGCAAGAATGAGGAACATAACAGAAGTCCAAGACCAAATTAGCAGTAGTTGCAGAATGAGTGGGACTCTGGGCATCAGACTTTGACACTGGGATAAATATTTGTGCTACCATGATACAGGTGATACATTGGTTGGCTCATGGGTTTAGTGTGGAAAATGAAGCAGGTATGATTTGTTAGGGAAGAAAAGGGTGTTCTACTCACAGTTCTTGTTGTCCTCACTACAGTTTTAAGTGGCTCACTAGCAAGTCAAAGCATTATTGATGTGAAACTGGCATTTCTAATGCTTTGATTTTTATAGCACTTACCCTTTGTTTTCTGAAATTTAAAATCTTTTAAGTAAATTAGGCTTTTTACCAGATTGAGTGTTTTTTAAAATATGACCCTTGAAGATGCATATCATATGTTGAGCATTAATTTTCAGTTGAAAATTTCATTTGCGAAGAGTCAATCATACAAGTTTGAAATGAGTAAAATGTAAGTTTCCTCACTGACTTGACTTCCAAAAGGCTGGTTAATGTGAACATTACAGAAAGCAGCTGGTTCTCTTTGTAATAGAGAATGAATGTCATTGCATATATAGTCAATAACAATGATTAGATGAGTTGGAAAGTAACACAATGTGTGTTGGTTAAATATGTTTTGTCTAAACTGTCACAATAACATTTAAGAAGGTTTAATTTGGGCTACATGAAGTGCAGATACCAGTCTTTCAAAACCATTTGCAAGCAAAAAGCATTTAAAATTGGTTTAGGGGTGATACTCAGAAGCAGTTTTTTAAAACGTTTTTGGTTTTGTTTGCTTAATTACAATTTTCCATTTTGGAAGTCAGTGTGATTTAACACTGAAACAACTTTTGCTCAAAAATAAAACATGTTTGTCACTGTTCTGTTTAAAAACTCTGCAAAGAACAATGAAGAATGTAGTATATTTTCAGAAGAAACATCCCTGGATTCCTTGGATTTGGAGTCTTTCGGTGAGTGAAGTGACCTTGCCCTTTCAGGGTGTAGTGAGGAAAGAAAAGGGAGGCTGAATACTGAGCTAGCTTCTCAAAAGTCAGGTGGATTCTTCTGAAGTGCCACTAATTGCAGTAAACTTTAGCCGTTTATTTGCGATCAGTTCCATTTAAATTACTTGACCCGGTTTTCAAACTCTATTACAAAAAAACCTTATTCTAAGAGGCTTCTTATTTTGCTTGAATTATAGAAGTCCTCTGCTTCTATTAAATTCAATTCTTAGCCATGGTCTCCTGCATATGACCATTGAATGATGATTATATTCCAGTGGGTGGTAATGAGGTTATGATAGCATGGATATGCACTAAAACTATTAGCGTAGTTTACACTAACAGTAAAACATGCAACTTTTACCGATCATACCTAATTAAAAATGATAATTAAGGGAAAACCCTTATGACTATCCAAATGCTTTGACTTATCATATAGGCAATCTTACTGTGCCTTTCATAATTGGCATGGACTTTTAGTCACCCAGCAAATGAAATATTCCCTGTTACGATCTAACAAAGACTGTAAAAAGTTCACAGAGTGGAAAGCTCTGTGCCTAACCTCATATTTGTTAAATGTTCTGAAGAGCCCAATAAATGTTACCTCATGTATTTAAGAATGTGTTTTATCTGGGCTGTTTGTTTTATTTCCTTTGGCAAGTTTTTAATATTTGATTTTTTTCTGCTTCTGTTTGATATTTTGAAATGATTGAATTGTAAAATTAGAAGAAAAGGAAAAAAAAAGAGAGAAACCCATGAGCCATGTAGCTTAGATAATCAGAAGATATGTGCTGTGACCAATTCTCTGAAATAGGGAAGGATTACCAGAACTAACAGAACAGCTCTAGACTAAAGACATCTTAAAACAGACCTTATTTGGGAGTGGGGTAGAGCGTGTGTTGGGATTGATTTAAAACATGTATTTATAAACTGTTTTAAAAAATTGGTTTTGTTTTTGATCACATTTTATTTATAATTGATCTTTAATTTGCCTCTTGTATGTTCTTAATCTGATCTTGTAAAGAGAAGCTCCAGTTGTATCTTTTGTTTCACAAAATTGTTCAGTTCTGTCAGCCTTGGGGAAAAAGAAATGTCTCTTCTGCAATTACGGGTTTTAAAGACTGGCTTGCAAAGCATACAGATCGGTAGCAAAGATTGAGCTGCCTCTTATATCATCATAACATTGAAACACGTTTCAGGCTTCTCATTATGCCTTCTTTTGCTACCATTGTCATTCCCTATAGGCAGATATTTAAGCAGAGTGCTACCCAGCATTGTATCTCTTTCTCTCATGAAGGCTCTTTGGGCCACAGGAATTAAGAGGAAGGCAAGGAGAACTTGGCTGTAGTACATCTGTGAATGTATGTACTGGAGGCAAAAGGATTAATAACATCAGGAGGACGTTTAAAAAACCACCACTTCTATTGCATGGCAGTAAATTGGCTTCGCAGTTAGCTCTGGGCTTCTGAAGGTGGAGGCCTCTTTTGAAAAAGTGCCTCAATTGGGCATTCAAAATATATACTATTGATAGAACCCTGAATATGCTGCATTTTTTTTTTGAAAGTTTAATTGTTTTTTTTTTTTTTAAGTGGAGCTCGTCAGTCAGTGTTTTTCTTCAACATCCTAAAGAAGGATGAAAAGACTTGGCAGTGATTTGGGGGCTATCTGTGAAAAGCTAGCTTACTTGATGCACTCTCCCAACATTTTGGTACATGTCCTTGCTCTTTGCCTTTGGTAGCAGAATATTTATCCCTTTCTGTGTAGGTTTTAGTGAACTTAAATAGTATTTACTATGGTATGCAGTATCCGAACTTTGATTTTGTTACCAAAGTCAGTAGATGGAATAAATCATTCTTTGCCATGCAAAAATGTTGATGATATGCCCTGAGGCAGTATGTTATCTTAATGACATAATAAAACTGTAAGTTGTCCTTTTGTGTGTTATACTGGAACAAATGGTGTCTTGACCCTTCACTTCTATGCTGCGTTTCCTTAGTGTTCTGTAAGATTGCAGTGCACAGCTGGTGGGAAAGGTTTGCACCTCTCTTGGATCATGAGAGACGTCTCAACCGTAGTCTTAAATTTTTAGGAATTACAGTTTTTGGACTTGTGTTGTAAAATTTTTCCCCGATCTCCAGTTCATGGAAGTTACATCAACACCTATTTTTGATGCCTCAGCTGCAAACTTTAAGCATGTTTTTGAGGAGCAGAAATGCCTGCATTGTAAAGTCATCCATTCATAATAAAAAGAAAACAACTCATGTTTAAAATGCATGTTTTTCTATGGGACCTTTTTTTTGGGAAAGGGAATGTTGGGAGAAATCCAAAGCTGTAGATGTTGGATGGATAGGAAAACTATTAAGGCAAAGATGGGTAACTTTTTGCAACTGAGGAAACAGGTGCTGACAACATCCCAACTTAAATATAATGGCACGACATCTTGTGTACTATTTTTAATTATGACTTTTTGCAAGAAAAGATATGTTAAATTAATCGTTTTAGAAATGACAGGTGCTTGGCTTAAATCTGGTGGCTTCTTTGACATAGGCTGTTCAGGTGCACTAACTTGTATGAAGTAGATGAATTAATGTTTAACAGCTACTTTAGTTCAGGGAATTATTCTGCCAAAAGTAATGAGTGTGGCTGGCATCTCAAATTGTTGCTTTCCTCTGTACATGAGATTCTCTACCTAAAGTTTGTTGGTCTTTATCCTCTACTGTAACTAATCTGGTTTTAAATACAGATGTGCCATCTCATATCGCTGATTCACATTTAAACTCTAAAGAGTTAATTATAAATTAATGTAAGATTGCACAAACTAGCATCGCATCTGCATCTTTGAATGCCAATAGTATGTAGCCTTGTACAAAGCAAGAGAAGAAATGTCTTATTTAAGATGGGTTTGGGAGAGAAAATAGCATTTCAGCTTTTTGCTTCATTCATATTTAGTCAGTTAATGTCAGCAATAACATTTCCCTATGGAAACTTCTTAAACCATATCTTTTCCAAGTCCAGCTAATACTTTGTTTCTCCAGTCCATTTGTGCTTGGAGATTCCTCAATTCCTTTGCAAACTATATACAGATATCCTTTCAACAATGCAATGCAGCCACTGTCTGTTTGGAGAACAGCATCCAGCTAGACATACCCATCAGTCTTATATCTGAGAAATAAATCAAAGCCCACCTACAGTGCAATAAGAAAAATGAGTTCTAATTTCTGAGGCAATTCAATTGAGTAAGGGGCAGCGAAGAATTAGATTCTGAACAGAATGGTTCTCGATGGCTAAAAACAAAACCTGAAAGTACGTCTCTCCCTCCAACAGAAGTTGATCCAATAAAAGATACTACCTCACTCATCTCGTCTCTAAAAACACAACTGTCTCTTCCTCTGAAATAGAAAATATTTCATATTTCCAGTATTCCCTCCTGCATCTAAAGTGGAAGGCTAGTTCCAGCCTCAAGTTCAGTGCTGGGTAAAAAACAGGATAATGGTATTCTGGCCCATACTGTTTTTAATTCCATTCTATAGAATTTAGCAGTTTGTAATAATGGGCTCAGATTCAAATATGTTATGCTTGTGAATCAAGAGAAAATCCATGGAAGTAATACATTTAATCTGGATTCACACCAATAAGAGAGAGCGGTCCATTTGTATGTTTCTCAGTTTCCTTAAACTAGTTTCTCTTTCCTCTTCAAGATATTTGTATTCCTAACTTTTGTGCAAACCAATTGTATAAAGATTAGAACAGTATATGTGTGTGCAGAGCTCTTAGCACTGGAACGCTTCTGAACTTGTTTGTTTAGAGTGACAGAAGCACCTATCATTTTAGCTATCCTAAACAAAGGATCCAGAATCTGCCAGTACTTGTTAATTAAATAGATAAATTAATGCATCCAAGGGATCATTGAGTCCAATAGCCACATGCCCAAACACAAGGCCTGCTTCTGGGATTAAATGGGTAGTTATAACCATATCACTTGCTGTAGCCTCCCGGGATTTTGTGGTCATGTATGAGGATAATCTCTCAGGTGGTTCTTCAAAACCAGACCCCTCCGTGCCAGAAAACCGGGGGGAAAATGTCCCTTTTTCTATAGCTGTATGAGTGCTTAGATGTGAATCTAGCCAGTAGGGGGTGTTGGTGACACATAACTAAAACATTGTACAGCAAGTTTCAGTTGCAGAAAGCCAGAGAAAGAGGAAGTGGAGGATGTGAGAAACTGATCTCCACCTGCCTGACTAAAGTAAAGAGGAAGAAAACTATTAGCGTAAGTAACTAGCAGATGCCAACAGCTGTTCCTGTTTGGGAAGGACCGTCTCAATGTTAAGACAAGACTTAAGGGTTTCCTGCAGTCACATTGGCAAATCCATCTAGTTCATTGCATTTCAGATTGGCTAAAGGTGTGTCCCTCTTCTACTTTCCAATTATCCCTGCTAATTGCTTTCTATGTTGCTTTCACCTTTTGGCATCTATTTACAGCGTAACCAAACAACAGCAGTGTGTTACCCAGGGTTCCTCAATGCAGTAACTATTAGTCTCTGCAAGTCGGTATCAGGAAATAAACCCCAGGAAATGCAGTACCTCTGCCTGCTAGAAGGCTGGCACAAACGAGTCATAACCAAATCTGTACTTTATTGGTCTCCAGAAATTCCCATTGGCATTACCTTTACCAGAAGTCTCCACTTATTAGTCTTAAGCACATACAAATTCAATAGGTAGTTAGAGTACCCCCAAACTTGATAGTTATCCCACAAGTCTGAGGCAGTCTTAGGGTGACTCAGTCACAGATTTTCAGATGGCCAGTCCTTCTGTCTGTGCTGGAGATCTTTTCAATATGGCCATGAAGCGATCTGCCTGACTTAGCATGTCTCCCTTCTTCTTATACCCCAAAAGTTACAGACATGTCAATCAAAAGAATGTTACATAGTTGACCAAATCAATCACTGGGCAGAGGCAGGAATTACAAAGACATGTCACTAAAAATATTTTTTTAAGTAAACAGTCAAACTATAAATCTAGCAATAATTTACCCATAGCTGCAGTCCTAAAATATATCCAGACTTCCTGTTTCTCACAGACATTTACCCCAGCATATTCAGAATGAGACAGAATGCATGGAGCCAGGCTCACTTTAGGTGTTCGCTGTCTATTCCCCCTCTGCCCCAGTTTCCTTAGTTCTAAATTCCTGCAGAGCCCTAAAAATGGCTAAAAGCAGCAAGCAGAATAATTGGTAGTCCATCCCAATAACTGGGAGTGGCTTGGACACCTGGCTGGTTGCTAAAATGCTCCTGTACAAAAAGAACTGGTAGAGAAGGAAAAGTGTGCCTGACTGCAAATTCCTTGTTTATTGGTTTTGTGTGTGCTTCCATCAAAAGGCCAGAATTTAAAAAAAAAAAAAAAAAAAGGCATAGGTTTATAAGATAACATTCACCAGATGGAAAAACTGTTCCCATTTATCAGAGAAATCTTTGCTTAGGCAGTTTTTAAAAAATGTGTAATATGTCCAGGAGATGAGAATAGATATTTTGATGCTATTCTGGTTTAATGAGTAAATGTTTACACAGGATTTTTAACCCCCTCACCTCATATTACAGGCTAGTCCCAGTTTGTTGGTTAATGGTTCAGTGAAGTTGAGAGAAAGTCTCAGGGGGTGTTGAACTGAGCCTTAAATTCCCCGCAAAGACATTCCATTTCCATAGTCAACCATTCTGATTGGCTGCAAAATTATGCATTTTGGATGTATGCTGTAAAATAATTCTGTGAGATTTTTTTCTTGATCTTCCCAGTAGCTTTGAAATAGAAAGAACTTAGCCCTTTCTCATTCTTGTAAGATACTAAAAGCCATCAGACTATGGTATTAATTAATTGCTTGCCAGTGGTCCCCTTATTTTAATTTTTTATTTAAATCAGCTTGTTTTTAAAGGTACTTGGAAACATACAAAAGAGATCACAGGCCACCTTTCCCTACTGCTCTTATAACATTTAAAAACATCCCACCTGATTTTTGTTGTCTTCAAAATTAGTGTAAAAAAATGTTTGGAGCCTTTCACTGAAATTATCTAAGCAAGTCCTTTCCCTATGTGACATCCCTGATCAGATTTTAAAGAAACAAAATAAGAGAAACTCTAGCGTGATGATAATAGCAAACGTTATCAGTCTTGACTTAGAAAGATGTTTTTATGCCTTTTGGGTTGCGGTGCTTAGTCATAGGGTGGCGCTGTAACACCATTTAGGTCTCTCTAAATGGGATATGGAACCAGATGGTTGGAGACTATAAGGGTGTTATGTTAGGAGCATACAAAGACTCAATAGAAGGAGACTTCCAGAAATATTATGTGGCATATTCTGTCGTGCTAAAATATGTTACAAAAGGCAATTGCAGCAACCCAAACCCTTGACCTTTCTTTGAAGTTGCTTTTTGTTTGTGACTTTCTGTAATACTTTGACCTTCTAGGACCGTGAAGCAGTTTATGTGTAAGCACCCGAATTGTGACTAGATTTAAACAGTGGGCATCTGGAAGCCAAAGACCTGAGCCCTGCTTTCAGGGCTGATCCAAGTTATTATCCTCTAGATCCATGAAGCACGGTGCAACCTGGCACCTGTGGCAGTGTATATATGGGGCCCAATGGCGTATTAGCATATGGAAAACATGATCATTAGCAGCAAGGCCTAGGGATCATTCGTTATAGCGAGAGCAAGCAAGACCTGAGGGATTCCAGATTTCTTCATATCCTTTGAGATTTGGAAATTGCCACCAATGCCACTGTTAGCAAGACAAAGAATCACCTTGAAAGTAAAGGTGAATCTCAGACCTAAAGATTCACATGGTTCAGGGAGGGTGTGTGGTGTGGTGGTCAGAGCACTAGACTGTCAGACTTCTGAAAGGGATAGCGCTGGGAAAAATTCTCCCCCTCAACTTGTTTGCCTAGTTTTCATATCCAGTAACGTACTTGCTTGACAATGCATGCCCCCCATTCTTAGCTTGTGGCTTGCTAGCTACATTTAGATACACTGTTTCCAAATTCCATGACGTGTGAGATGCTAATGCAGCTTCCTCCAAATCCTCACCACTTAGCAATCCCATAGATAATGGCTGGGGACTGGGTGCCAGGACTCCTAGGTTCTATTCCTCACTCTGCCATTAACTCACTACGTAGCAGCGGGTGGCTCTCTTCACTCTTGTGTGTGTGTCGGTTTCCCTATGGAACATTGGTGTAATTGTGTTTTCAACCGCTTCGAAATCCTGGGCTGGAAGGGGCTATGAAGTGCAAAGCGGTCGTATTTGTTTGAGTGGAGTGGTGCTGCTTTGGGTGGAATGCTCTCCTATACCCCCATGGGTGTGCATGGCTCAGACCTTGCAATTCTGGGCTGCTCTTGTGCTGAGCGGGACAGGCCATGAATAGGCCTCGTTGGGAGATCTCTGCTTGTGTCTCTCTCTGCAGCAGCAAAAATATTGGTGTGGGGGGATCAGCCCATTGTGGAGAAGGACACAGAGGGGATCCGGTCACTAATGAACTTGAGTAACATCTGCTGATGATTTGGGGCTGGAGGGTAGGATTCCTTCCTCTAGCAGATCTCCCATGGGCATAGGGTGTTCTCAGTGCCTGGCCCTTAGGATGAGAAAGGGGATGCTGCATGCAGACCAGTGCAGCCTGCACCAGCAGACCAAAAAAGAAATAGCTTCACTCCAGCCTCGAGAATGTCATTTCTTGCCATGGTGTGTGGATCTGTTGGAGCTGTTTAGCTGCAATATGACAGATTGTCCTATTAATGTGTCATCAAGTGCACTTTTACAAATTCATGGCTTGTCTGCAACTAACCTGAAAAGGGGGCTTAAGTATGAGAAGGCGCCAAAGAAAGTTAAATATTATTAACAAATAAAGACTGCCACATAGTTTTGATGGAATGTGAGCTAGTTGGAGGTGGGGGGGGAGAGGTGCTAGGTTGTTAACTGTTTAGCTTCTCTATCTAGCTGTGTTTCAAAGATCTGGTTTTGTGCTCCCAGCTCTGACGCTGACTCACCGTCTGATTATTTTTGTGGTGGGGAGGTGGAGAGGAGCAAGAATGTTGCTTTGATGCTCTATGCCTCAGTTTCCCCATCTGCAAAGTGGGGAGTAAAGATCCTGGCCAACCTTCGTAAAGATCTTTAAGATGTGTGAATGAAATATGCTGTAGAAGTGCTAAGAGTATTACTTGGGGGGGAAATCCCAGTCATGAAAAGGGTGTCATTCTCCAGATAATGGAAGTGCCTTGTGGTCTAGTGGATAGAGCAGAGGACTGGAAGTCAGGGCATCTTGATTTTTATTCTTAGCTCTGCCACTGTGCAGCTTTGTGCCACGTCACTTGTCAGTGCCTCAGTTTCCCCATCTGTAAAAACAGGGCTATTATTCCCTAGCTCTCAGAGAATTGGTGAATGCAGCATACCAACACACGTATACCAAGTGCTTTGAGATCTTCCTCAGGAAGGCAATGGGGAATGGCAACACAGCCTTTATTAAAGACACACTGAATTGGAGGGGGTCTGGAGAAAAACATTTGCATGGAGCAAAGTTGAATAGAGAGTAAAAGGAAGAATCCTGACATCTGGATGTGTGTGTTGCGATGCTGTGTGCATATTCCAAGCCAAATACTTCTAACCCTGGCACATTCTCATGTACAGTTTTGCGATTCCTCTGAGCTAACGAAGGGGAGCTGGGGAGGGTGGTGGGGGTACGGGGTACTGATTTAAATCTCCCTGGCACACAAGCCAGGTTCACTTACAGGGAGTCTCTAACAGGAATGTGAAGAGACTAGGCTTGACAGCTCATTAGAATGTGATCCCTCCCCCTTTTTTTTTTTTCCTTCCCTCTTTCTTCAAGTTGATGGAAACACTTTCAGGAAAGAAGTACTTATTTGCTGAGGTAGAGCAAAGACTGAGGAGGGCTTTGCCAATTTGCAGCTGGGGAAAGGAGCAACGAGAAAAACCAGAGGTGATTGAAACAGAGAGAGAGACCTGAAATCTTGCATGGGGTGGAAAGGAGCTAGGATGGGAGACACAAGACTCCACATCCTGACAGCTGTTTACAACACTGGAACTGATTGCTCGTCCTCTTATTAAAGCCAAGGAAAGATAAAGCCAGCCAGAGAGCTTGGCTTGAGACAACTTTGTCCGCTCCTAATAGACGTAGATACCTCCTCAGATTCTTTGACTCTCCCTATTTTAACTCGATGTGTGAGAGAGATCAGTTCTCTCCCTAGAGGACTGAGCACTTGGTTGGATTCTGACACTGTACACACCTCCAGGAGAAGAGCGATTGTAACAGCTTTGGGTTTTCGACATCCAGCATTTATGAAGGAAAAGAGAACCGATGGGGGCTTGTCATTAAGGAAGGGGTCCCATCACTAAAGTGAGGATGGATGGACCTCACTGAGGCAACCTTTGAATTGCGCACAAGAGTTTAAATGACAGAAGGTGAAATCTCCCATTGAAAAGGAACAAACTCACAACCCCCCAATGGGCTTATGTGTTCTCAGCTCTGGCCTGAGCTACAGTTGCCCTGAACCATTTGACTTTCTAAGTTTCATAGGTGAGTGAGTTTTAATTGAGATCTGAAGACTTGTTGGGTTGGGGGGGGATACATTTTAAAGGCAGGGTTGGGGGAAATCTCCACAACTTCTTCCATTTATGAGAGCTCTGCAGGGCTTAGCTGACTGACTTACGCCTTTCCTTCCATTTGCCTGATCGCACTGCAATTTGAATTTGCAAACAAATATATCCATGTCGGCTCAATGTATCCAACTTGAACTGAGATCTCTCCAGAGACCCGCGCGTTGGTGCATGCTGATAATTTGATAACATCTACCAGAGGATCATCTTCAACAGCAGTAACTTCAATAATAAAGAAAGAAAAGAAAAGGGGAAAGAAAAAAAAAAAGAGCCATCCATATTTATTATTTCGTTTTGCACCTGGAGGATATTCAGCCTTGATTCAACACCCCTTTCTAAAAAGAAGCCAAAATGAGGGGCTGGATCTGGCTACTGGTGGCAACTTTACTGTGCCAGCAGCTCTCTCTCTTTAGAGTGATGGCAGCAAAGAAAGAGAGAAAGAAGATGAAAGAGCCCCATCAGTATACGGAGCCCTTCAATGTGACTCTGTCCAACAGTGAAGAACTGCATGGGCATCCCAAGGTATGTATTAAACTAACCCATGTGTAGTAAGTACACTGAATAATTTCTGGATGTTGTGTATGGTTGGATTATTTTTTCATTGATCCAACCAGTCTTTTAACAAATTCCCTTCCTCTTGCTTGAGAGAGGTGTTACAATCTTCTTTCTGTGGCATCATTTCTTTTCTAATTCACGCCCCACGAAATGACTGGAATGCTAGGGATGAAACTGATTTATTACTTTATTACTTGCATTACTAATGTGCCCATCCTGGTAATATCTGATCATTTATTAAAGCACCTGGTTTGCTGGAAGTTTCTTTTAAGTGTACAAATTATCCTCACTCAAACACAACTGTTAACTTCCAAGGGGATATGCCTGTGTAGCCCTGAGTCAATTGGCCATCGTGATATAGTAATGATACTGCAATTTTAGTGAGTCTGTTGCATGCACTCTTTTTGAGTGTGGGATACAGTGCCAGAGCAGGCTTAGATGACATGGCAGTATGAACACCTGAGTATGTCTGAGCCCTGCCTGCACTCTAGTTTCCCTGGTGAAGCTGCACACATTGGGAATCACAGGTCAGAAAAATGTAGTGTAGCTAGACAATCTCTATTAGGAGACATCAAATAGCTGTGTGCATTGTAAGGAAGGATTTAAGGCTGTACTAATAATGCATGAAAACATATGTGTATAGTGGAACCCTTGTGGGAAAGAACAGCATAGACTGTATGTCTAGTACGTTAATGCCTGCTAATCAGCTGTATTACCAGGCATAGCAAGTGAACCAGTCCTGCAGGGTAGGTCCTTTCCAGTAAATGTCAGTGAGAATCATTCCAGTCTGGAGGCTGCAAAAAGTTGCAGGTCAATTGTTCAGGGATCCCAGAAACCCTTTAAGATACAGCCACTGAGAATTCGCATTGAGTGACTGAGGGGTGGAATTAAAAGCAGGTCCTGGGATTAGGAGCAGGACAGAATGAAAGGGAATGCATCAGGGAGAAAGGAGGGAGTAACCTCCTCCATCACACAGTCCCTTTCTCTCTGACACACACAAAAATGTCCCTTGTTTCAAATGTAGATGACCTCTAAAATGTGACTTCTTTGATCATGAGCATTAGGGACAGCAGTCACTATAGCAATGGCGGAACAAACCTGTCAAAAATTGGGGGTTGGGCTGGGAGGGTGAATTAGAACAATCGGGCTGACATTCTAAATATCCCTTTCAAAGCCATTGTGAGAATAATTGGTTAAGGTTGGGCAAGTCTGGGAAACTGTCCTCTATATTAAAAAGCTGGCTGCTGCTCTTAAATGATCATTAGGGGAATATAAGCAGTATTTCTTCCGTTAGCCTTGCGCCGCTTATTGTCGACTTTGTCATTACAGATTGTGAGACTCGCTGTGTTAATTCTTGACAGGCTGGTGCTCCTGCTCTCAGACACTTCTCCCCCTTGCATCTTTAAATGTTTCCTTCACCTTCTGCATGCTGAGCAAATTCATCCCTGGTGTAACTCTGCTGCAGTCCATCCAGGAATGCCTGCTGAGTCATTTATCAGACCATTAGTAGTGTGTGCCTCGATTTCAAACTTAAACAAAATCTAGTCGGAGTTTAAATAGATATAAAAATGTATGCATTATTGCTAGAAGTAGCATAGCTGTTTGGAAGCAGTGGACATATGTAGTAATGTACACTGCTTAGAAGCTGCAGCTTCTCAAGTTGCTCTACTTTACCTTGCTGCTTCCATGGCAAACCTTTGGCTACTATACAGGGTTGGTGGTTCAGTGAAGACAGCATCTCTGTAATAAGGATAGTGCCAAACCAAAATCCCAGATTCAAACACCCCTGACCATCGGGTTGTCGGATATCCAGATCCAAAGTTTGCAACTTGAACTAATCTCATATGGTGAGACCTTATAACGTGAAGAAGGTTCAGTTAGTAGGTAAGGATTGCTTCTAAATATATGCAGATTGTGGCTGAGTGTGTGTTGTATTTACATTTATATAGCACCTTCCAAGCCAAGGAGTTTTAGACAAACTATAAACATACAGCACCACTGAGCTGCAGCCACCTCTGGGGTGGCTATCAACTGCTTTCTAGAACAATGACCACTTTGGTGAAGGACAGCAGGGCAAGCAATTAAGTAAATTGACACAGGACCATGCAGGTACTGAGTTTTAAAGGTCTCATCTGAAAGACCCCAACACAATAAACCGCTTGAACTTTACATATCTTGTCCTGAAGCTGACCCTGTCAGGATTTGAATCTGAGCCCAAGGAGTCTGGGGGTTTTATACCGGATCTGGAGATCACAAACTGCTTTACAAAGTGCACTGTGTGTGCAATGCCATTGAAATAACTATCTCTGCCTCTGAAGTGGAAGGCTCTGCCCAACCAGTGCACAGCTTGCTGCGTGAGGTGTATGATATGTGTGTTAATACAGAGTGTGAATTAGGCAGCTTAGTACAATTACATCTATCTATATGCGTGGGGGAATAAATATCCATTAGCTGAAAATAATGTGATTTTACAGCATGGTTAAATTGCCAAAGCTTTTGTTTAAATCTACCTTTAAAATCTGGTTGCTGCCTGAGTGTTTGATAAGTGAAGAAGTTTGTTTTTCATGGAGAATTTGCAAAAGCATGCTTTTCCATTAGCCCTGGAAATGCAGATCCGAACGCCGCCCATCAGCAGAAAATGTCGAGATGAAGTAACAGGCCCTTGGTTCTTCCTTTCCGTTCAAAGTGATTGACTGTTGAAAGAAAACTGTTTCAATGCACTCTAAAAAATACACCAGATGAGAAAGATGAGTAGCCAGAAATGAGAGGTTTGTAAACTACTTGTAATTCATATCTTATGGTGAATGGTAACTGGCATGGTTCAAAGAGGCAATTGCTCTCCTTAGCTAGTTGTCATGAGGGTGAGATCAAACAGCATGTAAACAAACGACGGGCATGATTTTTCTGTATTGTTTAGAACACTTCTGAAATACCCCCTCTCATATCCTGGATGATAATATCCATACCTCAAGAGGTGGGATGTCAGAAATCAAAGCTTCCAGATCTTACTCATTTCACTTGATTGATTCTTGGAAGCTGCTTTTTCATGAAGACTGAATAAGCCTCTCTGGCCACCACTGGGTTTTGAACGTATTACCTATGAGGTAAAAGGTAAAGGTGACCTGCAAAAGAAAAAAAAAAATCAGGCCGTGTATTTCCTCACTTTGTGCATAAAAAAAGGCCTAAAAGCTTGTTTTTGTTGTTGCTTTTTAAAAATCTGCTGTCTTTCACAATAAAACTTTGGTTCTTGTTTACCCTTGAAGACTCTATGATCAACTGGAGAACTGTAGGATTATGGTATCAGAAGGCTCAAGAAAGTGAAACCTGATTAACAGAGAGAGGAAGTCATTTTTATTCAGGCTGTTTAAAACTCAAGTGTTTGTTTTCATGTGTTTAACTAGAATACCTAGGGGCCCATCTTTGTGGTGAGTCCACACTTTGGCCCTTTAAATTAGGGCCTGGAAAAGCTCCCTTTTAACATACACAATTCTTTTGAGTCATCCAAGGAGACCTCTCACTAAAACTGGGAAGTGAAGCACTTGACGCTCCTGATATTCCTAAATAAATACTATATGTACTTAAAACCACAACCTCTTGGCTAGGTGGGTTGTTCTGTTTGGTGGTTTTAAAAATCTCACTGGGCAATTGCACTAGGTGCAGGGGAGCCTCTTGTGAGTTGTATAATTTCTGCCTGCACTGACCTCCTGAAGAGTAACAGGTTATACGGAAGGCAGACTAGATTATTTTCACACTCTGCGCATGTGAATAATAATGACATTGGGCTGCACGTTATCTGGCAGAGGTTAGTGCTCACTCAGTCATCTTTTTGCCCTCCTTAGCATCCAGCTAAAGCGCTGCTCTGTGTGTCCTGGGAATGCACGAAGCAAGCTGGCTAGGAAAGGAGTAATTTCTAAGAGGGACTTTCAAAGGAGAGTGTTTTACAGATTTGGGCCATGCAGAAGTCACATTCTGCTCTTTGCTGGGATGCAGCCACTTCTGGGGGTTGAACACCTCCATTGTTCAGCTGCCACAGTCTAGAATGAAGACAATATTGTGTATCTCACTGAAAGTGTGGGGAGGATTTGAGGTAAGCAGAATTTTACCCTGCTTGGAATTTGTGCCAGAAGTGTCCATGGTATCTTTTAATAGTCATAAAGTGGGCAGGAGGTACCTGGTTTTACATTTCCCCTGAAAGGGTGCTCTTTGAGTGCTGTTCTGGGACACTGGTTCATTTTGGTCTTTCCTTGGCAATCTCCCAATCAGGTCGTGCTTAGGCGTGAATCTGCTTATCTTGTGAGATCTGATAAGATCATGGCTGCAAGCAGAAAGCAAATTATCCTTGCACTTGCTCCGCTTGAAGGATGTTTGGGAAGCTAAGAGTCAGAAAAGGATGGAGGTGGGGGCTAATGGACTTCGTATTCTCCCATCAGCCATAGGAATCGGAACAGGCTGCAGTAAGCTGAAGGGCAACTGTGTTACTCTGCTCAGCTTCCTAGTTGTCTTTGGAGCTTAGTTTGTCCATGGCAATTTAATAGGATTCACATGGACAGTAATTCCAAACAGGCTTCAGGTTTTTGTGTGTAATGGGTCAGTCCCCCACCCTGCCACCAGTAAATTTGTTGGTTTATGAACAACGTAAAAACATGTCTTCGCCAGTCCCGGGGTCGAATGAGAAACATGAAATTCCTTGACCCTTCCTGAGGACACTCTTAACTGATCCAGTTGAAGAAAAGAATCCGAGGGCAGCCTTTGGATGGCAGAACCTACGTCAGGCTTTCATAGCAGCCACCAAAAGCAAATGTAGCAAACAACCTCATGGGGCCACGAGTCGGGGTTGAACTGGGGACTTCCGGTGCTAGATTTTCCAAACTTCATTTTAACCTTTTTGGTTGAAGGTTTGGTTCAGTCCTTGTTTTAGCTGAACCGATTCCCCCATCCCTGAAAAATAACTAGAGCCGGGTCAACCTGGGCCTTATCTCATTTCATTTCTCCCTGAACTACTTCTATGCCACGTTCTGTTTGAATCCTGAGCAAAAACCAACAGTCCTTCCAGTTAGCCAGGCCATCGGTGTGGCACAGAGCGCATACCTCTTCTGATCAGGGGATCTGCATTTTTGCCTAACCTGGGGGATTGTGCACATAATTCAAATTCAGTTCAAGGAGATATTGGAATGACAAGCTCTATAGCTGTAGCCAAAGTGTAACTAAGAGACTGATCTTTAGTTAGAACCCTGTCAGGGTGGGGCTTGGTGTTTGATCCCTGTGTCCGTGTATCACTACTGTCCATGCCTGACCCAATGTTCTGGGAGCTAGGACAGAGGAGAGGGTATGTGCTGTCCATCACCCATTTGAGGTCAACTTAGAAGGGTGTCAGTGGCATAGTCCAGCAAGTAATTCATAGCGATTAAATAATTCAATTTACTTGGTCTTTCTGTCTGCGAGCAACTTGCAAAATTTCCTTGAGCTAATATTATTTATTTCCCAAAGGAAATAAATAATAAAGAAATAAACTCACTTGGGTTTCTATGTATAGTATGGCTCTGCCACTGCTGTCCAATTCTTCCCTTTCTGTAGTGTCTTTCCCAAAGCGTGGTCTGCCTGGAAGTTCAGGGATCCCTTGCCACTTCAACCCAGCTAGCTCAGAGTCCAACTCTGTCACTTTTGCTCACTTACTTATGTAAGTAGGCCTGCTGCCTTCAATGGGATTCCTTGTGGGAGTAAGGGTGACAGGTGCACGTCCTCAAAGTGGATGAAGGCAACCTTCTGAACTACACAACAGTGTTAAAGCAGGGGAGTGAAGAATAAGTCCCCCAAGTAAAAGCAGAGGGCCATTTTAGAGAGGAATTCCAGTTGGGAATTGGCTAGGATACCAGGCTTAACACCTCTGCTCTAGTGAAAATTCCCATGAGATCCTTAAAAGCCACATGTGGTCAGGTCCTTGGTTTTACGTCTCGTTAATAACCAAGAGTGTGTGTAACCATGAGTTATTGGTAGCTGCTATGGGATTTTTCAGGCTAAAAAACAGCGATATGTCATTTTTAACTTGTTCCAAACAAAATACATTAGTAGGGTAGGTCATTTGTTACTAATTATACAACGGGCCTTATTATGCTCTCGTTGATGTAGAAATGGAGTAAGTCCACTAATGTCCAGAGGGTTCACACTGCTATAAAACTGGTGTAATCATTAGCGGGATCAGGCCAAATTTGTGTCTAGTCAAAGATCAGTTAATTTATTAAGAAAGCAGGGATTGTTTTCCTAAACCAAGAATGTTAACTGTAATTCAGTTTATCACACAAGAGTGATACAAACCACAGATGCTGTGGTTCTTCACTGAGCAAAACGCATGACTGCAGTAAATAGGGGGGCAAAGGATTGAAGAATTTTGGCCAGCGTGGTTCCTGGAGAGCGAAAAGTTTATTAACCTGTTCAAAGGTAAAGGGGCACTGCCTTTATACAAACATTCTCCCTCTCCCCCTCCACTCACAACCCTTTTTTTGTGCTACTAAGGATACGTGAAGTTATTAAAAGAGTGGATTTATTTGATGTTATTGGCTTGTCTGCCGTGGAACGTAGTTTGTTTCCTTTTTTCATTTCACTCAGCACAGATGCTGAAATGACACTTGTCGGTCTCATTTTGGTTTCCAGTAGAGTTGCACCCACAAACTGCATTCCAAATGCACTTTTGCTTCCGGGAAGTTCAGATCTTACTCACTTGGCCAGCCCTTCTAGTCCTACATTTTCTATGAATCTGTGATTCAACCTGCAGTGATATCAGCACATCCCCCCCACGATGGGTGAGGTCAGGCCAGAGCTTAAAGAGACCCTGTGTGGGGATAGTGGGCAGCACAGGCTGGCTGGCTGTATTAGGCTGGAGATTGGAAGGTTGGATGGGTCTGTCCCCTGCTCAGCCATCCCAGTTACAGCCCAGTCTGTTTCTTCTCTCCCATGAGGGACACTATGGGGCTTTAGTTCCTTGTCTGTTTCACAATCTGGTTGTCATGCACTAGCAGAAACGCTGTTGTTTGTGGGTTGCAAGGTAAAGGCCTGTTTCAAAATCCACGGAACACTTCAATGGGCTTTTGGATCAGGATCCTCGGACCTGATCCCGGTCCCATCAAAGTCAATGAGAAAACTCACATTTCCTCCCGGGGGGGGGGGGGAGTGGGGGGAAGGGAAGGGGGAGCTTTGGGCCTAGAAACAGCAAACTGTAGTGCAGGACCCATCTTCTGCTGCAGCCTTTGCTTTGCCTGGACTCCGAGGGTGCTCTCAGTTCCGGGCGATACCTGAGTTGGCTGCAAGCTCTCTCTGGCTGCTGGAGCCTGCGTCTGCCAAGAAAAATAAAGAGGCTTGCATGCTTATTCCTGGGATTGCTCATGCATGCCATAGTAATTAAATAATAATACCACAAGGCTGGAACATTCATTTTAACCGTCAATCATCCTTGCGCTGGAGAAATTGGGGAGTGCCGTGGCTGCCTTGCAGAAGGATTTGTAATTTAAGGAAGCTGCTGGAGCGATCGTTTTTTTTACTTCAGGAGGGTTTCTTTGTCGTGTATGTTGCTGGGATGTGCCGTCTGTTTTTGTTTGTTTTTTTTCCCCAGTGGGGTGTCTGCTTTCTGGCTGACTTCCGTTCAGCACATGGAGGGCTGAAGACACTCATCCATCTTCACTGTAAATGGATGGGTCAGCTCAGCACCATCTGGGCTCTAACCAGTTGGCCGCCTGTCTGCTGATTATTTACAGAGGGAGAGGGCTTTGCGCCTGATCTGCAGCCCAAGGAAGTCCATGGGCATCTTTGGATCGGGCCCTTACTCCCTAGCATAGGGCCCAGTGTGTTCTGCTCTCTAAGGATCCAGCCTGTAGGTGACACTGTTGAGTTTCTGCCACGTGAGCCCGTCCTTTGCACAAGAGAACAAATCATTCTGCCTTCCTTTCCTCTGGAATCCAGCCGTTCACTTGCTTTCTTCTGTAGCAGGCTTGAGGGAATGTCCCGCAGAACCTGAGTGAGGCGCTTTTATTAATAGGCCGTTTCCTTCAGCTTCATGAGCTGCACTGCAGACCCACAAATCCCACCAAGTGGGGCAAGAACGGCACCAGCTTCCCTTGGCTGAACTTCAGGCAGACACCCGCCAGCCCTTTCACAGGGAGACTTTAACCTCCAGAAAGTTACTAAATACATAACAGCTGGGCACGACCTAGAGCGAGATATGGGGATGCTGCATCCACTCAGTGTCCGAGATGGGCTTGAACTGAGATCTCAGCTCTTGCACGCCATGAAGTTCAGATACAATCTTTGTCCTTATTCTTAGATGAGGTTGTACCACAAGCTCTGTTCTAAACACCACCCCAAACATTAGGGGAGTTTGGATCTGGCTTTTTGCAGCTTTGGCTCACCCCTGGTTTTATTGGGCCTGATCCAATCCTGAAAGGGCCCAGTACCAGACAAGAATCTGCGATACCCAGCCAAGTCAGTGGGAATTGCGGCTGCTCGTTTGCACAACTGCAGTGTTTTGTTAGTGGTGGTCTCGGAAAGTTAAAATCTAGCAAATACTTGTGCAATTAGAAGTTGGTGAAAAGATTTGCACCAGAAGTTTTCACAGGGCATCTTTGATTTCCTTCCTCCTGTTTTATAAACATTTCAGTCAGTCAATCAGGGAGCAGAAGCAATATCTTGTGACTTGGGTGACCAGCTGGGACTTTCAAAAGGGGCTGTGCAATGTAGGTGCCCAACTCCCTTTGACTTTCAGTGGCATGTTGGTGCCTAAATCCCTTAGGCTCCTTTGAAAATTCCAGCCACAATAGCAAATAGTTGAAGGCGTAGCTGGAATGAACAGTCTGCTAGGACCTGATAGGCTAAAATACAGCGTGCAACTGATCTGCAAGCTGGTTGTAAAAAATCAGAGTCTGCTCAGATATAATTTGCGAACAGAGAAGAGGACTAAATTAATTAAGGCCAAACAAGTTCCTATGAATAGTTAGTCCTGCTCTCATTTCAGAGATGTCTGCTAAACCTGAGTACTTAGGGGAGTGTACCTGGCAACCGTGAAATTCTGACACTAATTACTTAATTACAGTGAAATGCATGAACAATATGGAAAAATGATGCAGGATGCCCACACTTTGGCTTACAACACAGACATCAACTATTTTACAAGTGTCTACCTGGAGGGAAGGTGGGCTGTCGGAATAGAGCAATTCTGTGGGAGTGAATTCTGTCTGTAGACCATGCCCAAACAGAAAATCACCTGCAATCATTTGCTGAGAAGATAGAAACATGGATTTGGTTCCAAGGTTTTCTGAGACACTGCTTCCCCCTTTCTCCCTTTAATTCCACAAAACATTTGTCACGTTGGGATTGATTGCTGTCTGGCAGCTTGTAAATCTTCTATTGACTCATGATGTTGAAATGAAAAGAGTGGTGGTGACATCATCTCTCTAATCAATGGACGGAAGCACCCATGTGCCAGGAGGCCTGGGGGGATAGCTTCCTGGATATGCATCAGGGTTGAAACAACATTCTTAATAACCACAAGATGGGATTCCATCAGACTCAGCTCAACCTGTCATCCTTCTGAAAGAGATGAATTGAGTTCCAGACAGATTTTACCAAATGACAGACAGACAGACAGATCTTACCAAATGTGGTCTTCTCTCAGGGTGGACATAAAGATAGGATTTGCCCTGATGTCTTTAGTCAAAAATTTCTATCCCTTGCTTTCCACTTCTACCGCTGTTGTGCAGTGTGCTGTATTCCAGTTCTCTAATGCCATCCACCTCAGAGGTGGCTGCATTCTTGGCAACCTGTTTCTGGATTCTTCAGGGTTGAAAAACAACCTAAGATGGTTTTATACAGTATAATTAAAAACAATGCACAGGGGTAGTAATCCAGAAAGTGCTTGTTGTTTTAGACAGGGTGGGTGAGGTAATATTTTTTATTGCACTAACATCTGTTGGTGAAAGAGACAGGCTTTCAAGTTCTGCCAAGCTGTTCTTCGGGTTTTAGGCAAGTAAATGAGATGGCGCAGTGAGCATACCTGGATGTTTTGCCAACTTCAAGCTATTTCTTAGGGAGCTATTCCCTATTCTATAGGGAGCAAGAACACTGCCAATATTGAAGCAACCATATCTATTTACCTTGGGTAAAAGCTGGCACGTTTGATCAGTACCATCCCTGCATATAGCATCGTAAATGTACACAATGCTTACCAAACATAGACCGAGCCCTGGTCTCCACTACAAAATTACTTTGGTATAACTACGTCTCTGTGGGGTGTGAATAATCACACCCCTGAGCAATGTAATTATACCGATCTAAGCACCCAGATAGACAGCGCTATATCGACGGGAGAGCTTCTCCCGCCAGTACAGCTACCGCCTCTCGCGGAGATGCAGTTATAGAGCTCTCTCCTGTCAGCTTAGAGCCTCTTCACCAGACGCGCTACAGCGGTGCAGCTGGTCCGATGTACATTTCTAGTGTAGACCTGCCCTAAGAAACATTTCCTGCATGGAAGATTTTAACTTTGAAATATTGACAGACTTCTTTCCTCTCCCCACTGTTCCCGGTTCCCACTTTGCCTCTTTCCCACTCCCCATTATGTTGTCCAATCTGCCTCTAGATGAATTGCTATTTACTTGTTTCAAACTCAAATGGACTTTTAATGGCCTAGGAGTCCTGTCTAACATCTGTTAAATTCACTGCTATATTTTCCTGGCTTCCTTGTCCACACCCCTTTCACCTAGTCGGGAGGGGGAAGCAAAGAGCAAAACCACTCGCTTCTTGGATGAATTCCCAGGATCAACAATAGGCATTTTTTTCAGATTTGGTGCATTCTTTCCAGTATTTCCTCTCTTCAGCTCTTTCATTAACTAATTTAAATTCCAAGGCATGATTCATTAAGCTCTGAGCTGTCAGTTTGCTCTGTTGAAGGCTGAGAATATTGGGGCTTGAGACAGGCTTGTATTTTTCTCCTCCTCGTTGGGATGGAAATTTGCCAGAACGGATCGGGACCTCGATAGTCAGCGTCTAGTTGTTCTTGACGGGGGATTGGATAGCTCAGAAACTTTGTACCAAATTGACCACCAATCAGATGATTATCAACCAACATGTGTGACCATCTGGGTAGCCTTTGAAAGATCAACATGGAAGTCTCGCTCTAGCTCCCAGTAGACAGAGGGGCCAAATTGCAAAACTCTCCATCAGGATGGGCCCCTTTTTCTGAAGAGTCTTAGTCTACAGAGGATCCAGGACTGGAACTGGCAATGGATAAGATCTCTTTTAGCCTCTCAAAGCGATCCCTCCGGTTCATTGCACTGAGAAGCTTGTACTATCACTTCCCATAGTGAATCTTTTCTATGGCTGTACCAAAGGGCCTCATTTTTCATGGCTCCCTAAGGATCCAGCCATCTTTCCTTACAAAACACCGTTGGTTTGGGGGCTTTTTAAGTTATAAAAAGATGATGGACCAGTACAAATAAGGCTCTAGAATCTACCTCTCTGTAGCTTTCCATGGAACCAACCACTACCACCAAAATGTCATTTCCCAGCATAGGAAAGCCGACTGAGGTGCCAACTTGGGGCTCAGAACCATAACACCCGGGACCACCACACTGGGGGCCCTCAGAACTTTTGCATAATAACTCATCCTCATCAGCATGACATTTATGGCTTGTGAGGACAATTTTTAACCCAGGATTAAATGTCAACTGTGGCCTAGAAGGTGGAAACTGTATACACTGCTTTTTAAGAGCTCCCTGCAAACAGCTGCATGGAGGAAGCCATTTGCAGTGCACAACTTGTTCTATTAGTCCTATAAAAACCCAGAAGCTGTGCTACAGATTCTTAAGCACCATCTACTGGCACTTTATCTGTTAAATTATATGCCTATGTATAGACAAAGAGCAACTCCTATAATGCTACTGACCTGTCAGACGTCAATGAATCTTCTAGTGAAAGGAGACTTGTCCAGTAATTCTTTGATTGCTTTTGATTTTTATTGGACTCTCAAAAATGTTGAGTGTGTTCTTGAAAGCCTGCCGCTAGCTTTCTGTCCCAAACAAAGGGGTGTTTTCCCCCCCCCCTTTCCCACTCCAGCCCAGATTAGTAACGGATTTAGGCATTAACACATCCCACTGGGTTTGCTGCCTCCTTTTTGAACCTGCGTTCTAGCACATCCCAGGAAATATATGGCTTGGGCACCTTCTTCTACATGGGATGCCAAAGGATTAGTGTTTCTGGAGAACAGGATGTAGAAACATGAACTCACTTTCCCAACCTGCCTACCTCACAGAAGCCTTCTGAGAATGAATTAGCTAATGGTTGCAAAGCCCTATATAAACGCTAAGGGACTTATTTTCCCCCTTGGCCTCTTGTGATGACATTTGTACCTGTGCATAGTGGCTGCTAAATCAGAGCAGTAGCATTTTGCACCCAGTTCACACTCACTTGGTGCAGGTGTAAATGACGATGATGCAAGGGGGATGGCAGTGGAAGCTCAGACACCAAAGATTATTAACTGCTTGCACACACACGCTATTTGGAATCCAGAAGGCATTCTGCACCATGACAATGTTGTAGTCACATTATAGGCCTGACTATGTCTCTTTAAATTCATCCTTTTTAGCTCTAAAAGAATGCACGTGTGTAATCGGGGTTGCCTTTGGTGTTGGACAGTAGTGGTGATTTCCCTAAAACCCATTTACTTATGAGCACCAGATAAAGCCATAAACATTCAGCTTTGTCACTTGGTACCAAGTACAAATTATTTGCATATTGCTGAAATCTCTGCTGCTCATGGTATCACTGCGACTGCTGCAGCTTCCCAGCCAAACAAGAGGGAGAAAGTGATACAGCTAGCTGGACCGTGGCCCCAGCATGCTCTGTTGTGTTTCCTTGAGTCCAATCCATCGAGGCCATCTCTGACTCTGTGAAATAAAGCAAAACAAATGAACTTGTAAATCCCAGGTGGAAATTGGGGTCAGGTCATTCCAGCATAAATCTATGGGTTTTTATTGGACTCATCTCTGGCTGTTTGACTGGCCTGAGGCCAGATCTAGCCAGTTCTGTTTCTTGTTGGAAAGTTTAGTGAGAAGATCCTGGGACTGCATCAGTAAAAATTCAACTTGAATGCGAAATGTCATTTGCTTTGTAATGTGTGTGTGTGTGTGTGCGCGCATGTGCGCACTTGCATATATATGCCTGTTCCTCTGCGTGCAGGCTTGTGGCTGTGCATATATATGTTTGTGCAGGCATACGTATCACATGCATGTGCATACATCTGTGCAGGCGTGTGCACCAGGCGACACGGCTTTTCTATACGTGCGCATGTGTGCGTGCGCGTGCATACATATGTCTGGGCCATAATTTTAGGATTATATAGGTGCTGGTCATTATGGGCTTGGCAGAAAGTGGTTTTTTTTTTCTCCCAGTGGCTCTGGTGGAGAAGGATGTTGTAGATCCATTTCTATCGCCGACTGGTGGGTGACTTTCGTCAGATCACTTCACCTCTCTCCCCCTCGGTTTCCCCATCAGCCCTACAATAGGGCGAATGACTCTTCCCACCTTTGGAAAGTGTTTGGAGACTCATGGGTGAAGCGCCCTTTATGAATCCAAACTAGCATTGCTATTTTAAATAGCAGGTGGTTCTGGCTTTGGGATTTTAGCTTTTCTGATTTCCAGTGTTTACTTTTAGGCAAATTATGGCCCAGGGAGGTTTTATCCTGCTATCAGAAACTCTATGCGGATTCAACATTGGATGTGCATGAATGTAAAGGGATATTGAGCCACAGCTTGGGGAAAGGAGAGAGTCGTGCAGGTTGGTGCAATGCAGACTGTTCTCCTCACCTCCAGCTCTGCCAAGAAGGTTTGCTCCTGACACTGCTTTTGTGCCAATGGGCCTTCCCTGAGCTGAGGTTGCTTAATGGCAGAGTGGGGATATGGACAGTGGAGACACCCCATCTCCAGAGGTTAAGAGAAAAGCCAGGGTTACAGATTCACTACACTACCTGGTGTCCCCACAAGTGCTAGTTCAGTAAGCTTTGGTGGCCAGAGTTATTTCAGGTGTCCAGTGGAAATGTCTTATTATTTCTATCCCAGAATGATCCAGCCAAGGTCAGCACCCCCTCCTGTTAATCCAGGTTTCCTCAGACTCAGTCCAGCCCTAACCACACTGCCTCTCAACACTTTGCACCTTTTTTTATTTCAACATTTCCTAATGCAGCTTCTGCAAGCTGCAGCCTGCAGGCTCCCCCTCTGTTCTTATGATCTGATCTGGAGCCCTTTTCCCACACTCTCTCTTGACCTCTGCAGCCACCCCCACATCCTTCCACAATGAGAACTGCCCCCACACACCTCAGTTTCAAGTTCTGACTTGCTCTTTATTGGAGACAGGCCTTGAACTTGCCACATTCAGCTCCATCTCTGAACTAAATGTCCCTCAAAGTTCAGGGTGTTTGGATCCAGGGGGTTGCTTCAGGCCCCCTCTTTGCTCATTAGGGCACCTGTTGGATACCAGACAGTAGTGCAGTCTGAGTTTGGGATTCTTGTCAATGGATGAAGAGACACAATGACATCCAAACTTTGTTCTCGTTTCTCTTTAGATTCTAGAATCTCCAGATCCTCGAATCACAGATCCGCGGCGCACCTGGATCTCATTTGTACATCGCCCGGACGATGGCAACAACTCCAAAAGGAAATGCAAAGGGAGAGACAAGAAATTAGTAGGTTACCACTAGATTATGACACCAGCTACCAAATTTCTGTGTCCTGGGCCAAAATTTTTCCTCACACCGCTGTTGTAAAAGGTGCTCTGTGTCTGCCTTCCAATCCCAGAGATGGCTGTATTTTAGTGGTGCTATATGTATTTATAGTTTCTAAAGAGTTTTTGAAAACTAGGACAAAATGTGCTATATAAATGTAAAGTGAGATTTGTGTATGTATGCATGAGTGTGTGTTTGTAGTGTGAGTGTGTATTCTACTACTCAACAAATCTTTTTAAATCACCCAGTTCTTGTGCTGGGACTTTCCCATTAGCTGACAGGTATTAAGGGTCCATCACAAAATATTTTAGCCTCTGTAGGTGCAAGATATAACAGTATAGTCTAGTGGATCGTGCACTGGAGCGGCAGTCAGGAGACCTGGGTTCTATTCCTCGTTTGGTCTTCTGGGGACCTTGGGCAAATCTCCTTACTGCTCTGCTTCAGTTTTCTCAGTGTTTTCAGATCTACTGATGAAAAGAACTAGATAAGAGCTGAGTATTATTATTATTGAAGGTTGCTGTGTTAATCACTTTAGAACCCCAGTCTCACACGGAGACCTACTTCCAGGAGTGTGGAGTAGTTATTTCTCCTTTCTGGGAGCCCCAGCTGACTTCCTCAACAGTCACACCAAACACCCAGCCTTACGTACTTACGCTATCTTTAAGTCATTGAACTATTCTTAGACTTGGTAGGATTTGACTTTTATCAGTAAATGCCGGTAAACATCGATTTCACCATGCACGCTCAAACCGACGAAAACATATTTCCATCGATAATGATCAAAATTTGCAGATAGGCACAGTAAGAAAAATGCCAGTTGAGAACCAGTCCCACCTTAATGGGTCTGAAACATGTTATAGTGCTGGCGTTAGTGGAGCTGGAGCAGGGGCACCAGTTAGGTAGCTTTTAACATTTTCAATCTCAACATCTACTGTCATTAAATAAGTATTGTTGGACCTCCTCCATAATTTCCCACAACCGTGAAAAATTGAAATTGATGAAAATAGAAAAAAATGCTTAAAAATAAACATTGATCTTATTTGTCGAATATATATATAGTTATATATATATATATATATAAAAAATTCTGCCAAGCCTAAATTGGTTTTATTTAACTACGTAATAGGGTGGCTCTGTTTCTGCCCCAGGCAGCCAGCAGGTGGCGCACAGGGAAATTAACAAACCCAGCCGGGACAGGTTGGTGACATTAGTGATGCTGGAAAGTAAAAACAGAAGCAGCAAACCCCAGTTCCCTTCAGCCCCCAAAGACCCAAAGCAAGGGTCTGGCCTTGCAACCTCTTACTCGCATCGTTACTCAGGTGAAGAGTCCCCTGGGATGGCATTCCCTGCTGGGCAAAGAGCCAACACAAACCCAATATGCGCCAGCAGACTGTTAGTTGAACCCGCGCTGAAGAAGTTTTACTCAGGAGACTGACAGATTTGTAATATGCAGCTCTTCGTTTTAAGGGAACCTTTGGTGTGTTGCTGAGAGTCATTGCCTGGATCTGATTTCCATTGTCTTCTTTTGGCTGCTTCTTTAGCGCGGCCTTGTTGGGCCCCCCGGTCCGCCGGGCCCCCAGGGACCTCCAGGAGCACCAGGGGCTGAAGTCACCCAGGAAGTCCTGCTGCAGGAGTTCAAGGAGATACTAAAAGGTAAAGGCACTTGTCTCCTTCTCGCCCATAAACATGGCACCTACAGCGGCAGCTCCTTTCATTAAAGCCTCCATTCAGCTCAGTGCTTAAGCAGGTGCTTAAAATTCAATTGACTTGACTTGACGAAGCCGGCCCAGCTCACGTGTGCAAGGTTGCAGGATCTGGGCTTAAGTTGGTCCACCTTTCCCACTCTTCCCCGTCAATGATAGTGGGGTGAGGAATGGATTAGGGTGGTACCGCTCAGTGTAACAGGATGGAATGAACAGTATTGCCGAAGACAAGGGTTCAGAAATCAGAAGGCTGGTGTAAAAATCATAAGATTGTGGGGGCGGGAAAGATGTTGGACACTTTTTATTCACCTTCTGGATTGGGAAGCTTTAGGATGCAATGGGGTCATGTTTTCAAGTTCCATCTTTGCAACCATGAGGGCTAGAAACATACTTATTTATCAAAACCGAAAGCGGGGATTTTCCCATAATCCCAGGAGGCCAGGAACTGGCGTTTCAGGAACAACCCCAAACATTGCAAGGTTGGCAATAGAATTATGAGCGCTGGCCACGTAGAGCTAAGCCAAGGACATTTTTAGGCAGAGCAATAGCAATAAAGTCCCAGAGTGAGAACTTTGAGACTGAAACGGTCTGTTCCAAGGGGAATGGTGGTAGTTCCTTCAATTGGGTCATTTAAATTAGGACTGGAGAAAGCTTTGGTTGATGACATGTGTAGGCAGAGGTGCTGGATGACTTTTTGTAGTAGGGATGCTGAGAACCATTGAACCAAACTGTAAACCTTGTATATAATGGAATCCACTTCAAGCCGGGGCTGTGGCAGCACCCCCAGAACCCCTAGTTCCAGCACCTATGTGTGTAGGGAACAATGTATGGACTAGCGAAAGTAACAGGTCTGTTCATACTGGCTACATTAGGGCTGGAATGTGGCCTCTCGTTATTACTCATTATTTGTATCACAGCAGCACCTCAGAGCCACAGTCATGGAGCAGGGCCCCCTTGTGGTAGATGCAGCACTGCACCAAAAGATGGTCCCTGCCCCAAAGAGCTTACAATGGAAGTATAAGACAGGAAACAACAGATGGTTACAGACAGACGGGTGGGGGAGAACCAGGAAATGAGACCGGCAGTGGTCTCAGCACACCAGCTGCCTAGCCAGTGTCAATTTTTCTGTAGGCATCATGGCAAAGGAGAGTTTTAAAGGAGGATTTGAAGGAGGGACAATGAGATGGCTTTGTGGATATGTTTGAATATCATTGGCTGCCAGCATGAAAATACTTTACAGTAAATAAATATTAAAAAACTATAGTTTTTTTAATTGTGTAAATTAGAAAAATGCTCCCCGGCTGCTGCTGATGGTTCAGTCCAAATCCAAGATGGTCTCCCATGCGATTTCTTTTCTCTTCAGAAACCATTGAACGGCGGGCCTCTCTGGCTATTTCAGCCTACCCCAGCCAACTGCCCCCACTCCTGCTGTCACTGGAGGAGACCTCAGCCTACAAACGGGTGGAGGAAGCGTTCCACTGCAAACTGAAAGGGCAGGTTGTTGTGGACAAGAAGACCCTGGTCGAACTTCAGAACTTCCAGTCCGTGAGTTGATGTCACCGCCTGCACTTGCACTGTCTTTCAGAACAATAATTCTACTGAGCTCTTCTGTGATGCCTTTCGCCCATTGTGGTGATCTGTAGAAAGGGAGAACCCAGCTCTCATCTCAGGCCAGGTTGCCAGGGGGTAGCGTTTGTCTTAATAGTGGTTTATGGTTGGGAAACATGGCATCTTCTTACCCAGCCTGGCTAATTCTACACCCATTTAAATTAATGGGAGTTTTGTCATTCAATCAGAGCAAACACGAGTGGGCACTGCATCTGCTTCCTGAATGCCTAGCTTGATCCTAAAAACTTCACCCCAACGGGACATTCACCTCACACATCCAAACAATTGTCAGTTCGTTCCTGATTGTAGAATCATTTTTACAGCTAATTCTGTTCTATTGTATATGGGTTCTTATACATGCTCATCACTGTAGCCTCAGATCCCCTTCCAGTCGTTGTTATAAGGGCTGGTCTGCACACCGAGTTATTTAAGAATAGCTATTCCAGAATAACCGTTTGAGACTAATTCTATATGTGGACACTCTTATTCCGGAATGGAAGTGCCTTTTTCCAAATCAGTTAATCAGGAATATCTGTTCCACTTTAGATTCACATTTTACCTTATTCTGGAGTAACTTTCATGCATAGGCAAGCCCTAACAGGCAGCAAGGACCCTCCTAGGCCTCCCAGACCCCTGGTGTGAATGTCTGACTCCAGCAGTTACAAAAATCATTGTTTGATGTTGTTTGTTAGATGGGTCACACTTTACTAAGCTCCCATTTATATATGGTTTAGAAAGGATTAATCAATGTTATAAGCACAGTACAGATAGGAGTAGCATGTAGATGGTTACAAGGCCATCGGTAGGAAGGTGGTTATAAGCAACCTGTAGACAATTGATTAACTATTTATTAAAACATCTATTAATCCTTTATAAACTATTTGTAAATGGAACATTAATGTAAAGCGTGCCTGTTAGATGCAAAGGGGTGAGTGAGTGCTAATTATTCTCATTATTACTATTGGGCAGACTTGATGCGGGCACAATGGACATACAACTACATGTTGCCAGTTTTAAGGAGTCATATTCCCAGAGCGCAACCGAGAAAATTTTAAAGCGTCTTAACTGGAGACAAGTAGGGCCGTTGGTTGCCATCAGTTGCTCAGTCAACAGTCAGGTGTGTGTTCATGCTGTTAATTAGCAGCCCCAGAAGTGGCTGCATTTCCATGGCAGCTGCACAAACCCCTGTCTATGAAGGGGTCTATCCAACAGATCTTATTCAGTGGAGTAGTCCCATAGCTAATGGGACTCTGCAGGGCTGCAGGATTAGGGACACAGTTTGCAAACCTGCAGTGGCAAACCTGAGGCAGGGTCAGACAGCTGCCCAGATTATCTGCAGGGTGCTGGCACAAGAGCAAGGCTGTCCTTGAAGCATAGGTAGGGCCAGTGAGAGAGAGGTGGTGCCTCGTTAATTAGGAGTGAGAATGTGTATAAAGACATCTTTGCAATGGATGTGTGGGCTGGGGCTTCCCAAGCCTTGTTATCATCAAGTCTGATTACGCTGGCCCCAGAGCTGACGTGGGAGGGCTGGCAGGTCAGCGGAATCTGTGTGTGCCAATGCTTCATTTCAGCTTCTGGACAAGAAGTGCCTGGTTTTAGATTGTGCTCTAAGGTACTGTTCTTGGTGGCTGTGGACGCTTCTACTGTGACGGAAGCATCATCATTGGGGCAGTCAGGGTAAGAAGAGGGAGCCCCTTGTCACTGATTTCACAGAGTTGAGATCTCAAGGGTTTGACCCTGACCCAATTAAAGTGGGGAGGCAGCAACTCAGCTCCTTAGGGCCTGATCCAAAACCCTTTGAAAGTCATGGAAAGGCTCCGACTGCTTTCACTGGACTTTGGATCAGGACCTAGCGGTTCTAAAGTCTCCAACACTGGAGAGCGGTGCCTCCATTCTCCTAACCTGGGGTGCAATCAAAGGGCATCAAGGCTTTCTTCTCCCTGAGACAGAGACTTGAGACTTCGTAAGTCTCCTCCGTCTGCGCTATAGTTATCCTCCGGTCTCACCATATCCTCCCCCAACACACACACCTGCTGCTGCTCTCATGCTGTCCTCGGTCTTACAGCATCTGAGATGAGCGGGTAGTATTCCTTCCCCTTTCCTCTGAGCATCTACAAGCTCCAAGCACTCCGCTCTCCCAAGACCATTGCCTCCCCTGCATGTTTTGGGTAATAGATTTTGCACAGGGAAGCTTAGATCAGGCACATCTTCTAGTATGCAGTGAAATTCTGGCTTTGTATCTGGTTTGACTGAGGTCCAGGGAACACCACTGGAGTGATGCCAGACTCACCAGGACTAAGATGCTCCTTGTGATGAGACGCTTTTCGTAGGTCAAGGAGGAATCCTGGTATCTCTTATGTTTTGAGGTCAGGCTAAACAAGTTCTGTCCGCTGAATTTTAACACTGGCTAGCGGGTCAGAGGGCTTGCAGGGCTTTGCTGGGACTGCTGCACAGACTAGTTTCTGTGTTCTTATTCTAAGTATCCATCAATTTAATTTTTACAAAGAAAATCTTTCCATCTGGCAGCACCCAGCCCACATCTTAATCCTATGACGCTTGATTCCCTATTCCCACCAGCAAGTAAATTACACAGTGGGTGTGAAGCAGAAGAAAAGAAAACCTGAGCTTGGATTGCAGAGAAGGGCTGGGCACTAACTTGTTATTTACATGCTTTGCGGCTGCTCGTTGAAATGAACCGAGAGCAAGTTGTAAATTTCTCAGGGATTACTCCCCACAGCAATTATGGCAGCTGTGAAATGCGTGGCGCTCATGTCAGGCAGTGAACTCAGCAGGGAGTTGTAATTGGTGTGGGGTTTGCTGGAGCGTAGTGTCCAAGGAGTCCTTTCCCTTCCCAACATTCCACATTGTCTGTTTCCCCTCACAGAGAGTAACAAAGCCGCAGAGGATAAGAAGAAACAGGAATGTTTTAACAGCAGTAATTTACTGGTGCCTGCAATTGCTTTTCACATTCAGTCAGTGGTTTTGGAATTAAGTTGCTTCTTCTGTTAGTTTAATTGCTTTAATGAGAAAGGAAGGGAGAAACTTCCAGGCACGGTTCTACCTACACACACGGGATCTGACTCTCCCCTCCCTTACCCCATTGTAATTCAGGGATAACTCTGTCAAAGACAATGGGGTAATATTAGTATAAAACCAGCCTAAGAGAGAAGAGAATCAGGTCTATCATCTCTGTCTCTCTCTCATTCACAGAAATGGCATTGCAACTGATGAGTTTTCCCAGTATCTGTCGATCCATGTGTCTATGACCTTCAATCCTTAGTAAAGTGCTTTGAGATCTAGGAAATACAAGTGAATCACACTAGATAACTGCTGAGAATTATTTTTATTTCAATCGGTTTTTATTTTCTTTCCATTTAGAGACAATAAGAAGAGAGCACGGGCCCTGTGCGCTCTGCCAGGGATTTAAAATGATCAGCACCAGTGCATGTTTCAATTACCACATGGCACCTCTTTATACAAATAGCAGCATGTCCATATGTCCTGTGCCGCTGTTTCGCCTCAAAGACCAGGCCCAACAGCTGGCAATTCCTGGCTATTTTGGCTGGGAGTGGGAGGATAGTTGAAATCCCTGGGGGGCTTCCTCTGTCGGACAGCTCTTCCTTGTTACATTGAAGGGGATCTAGCTTCAGTGTCTCTGTTGATGGCAACTCAGATTTTCTCTGAGATAGGCCTGTTAGTGTAAAGTCATAAGCACAACTGCCAGGCAATTCAGCTCTGTCAAGAGTCCTTAGTTCTGTGTGTGTGGATGTGTGTACAGATAACCTAGTTGTAGTGTGTGTATTTACATATATAAGCACCAGAACACTCCAGCAGCTGTTCTGCCTGCTAGAATGGTGCTACATAAACCTTGCCGGGACAGTTATGATAGCGCTTGTCCCGACGCGTTTACATTTCACATGTTGCCCTTGTGGGGGAGGCAGAGTCTCTGAGTAATTTGCTTTTTTGGCCCATCAAAGCTTTTCTCTGATTCTCCCTGTCTCCAGCCAAACAAATCTGGAGCAGGCCAAAACTAACAATAAACATGTCGCAGTCAGTTTATTTTAGCTTAAGTCAGATAATCTGCTGTGAGTCTGACTTCAGACCGCTTCCTTGCGCCGGGAGACGCTGTGCTTCGCTCCAGTTTTGCCTGCTATTTTCCTATCGAAGCCAAACTCAGAAGAAAATTAAGCTAAATATAGATTCCGTAAGAGCTAAGCAAGCCTGTGCGGCGCTGCTGGCGTGAGAGAATCAGTCCTGTCTTATCAAAGCCTAGAGCCTTTGGTGGCTGTGTTATTGTCTCCTCTGTGTCTGTGTCACAGAACCAACACACAGGTTTGCACTGCAGAGACCCAGACCCAGGACTGCAGTAGCGCAGGGGTGAGACTGGTCAGGACTGAGATGCCTTGGGAGATCGAGGGAGTCGCAGGACTGGAAGAATAGGGGGTGCTGCAGTTTCAAGACAGCAGTTCTTGGCAGAGTCAGGGGTCCCCAAGAACTGGAAGAGCAGGGGATGACAGCGGGGTGAGGACTGAGATGCATTGCCAAAGCTGGTGTCGAGAAGGGGGGTGGGGGGAAGGTGTAGTACTAGAATAGCAGGCGTGCTGAGAATCAGGGCTAAGGTATATTAACAGAGCTGCGCGGGGGCCACTTGCCCAGTGCCCAGCCAACATACACCTGATACTGAGCGGTTCTGTTCAATCCTCCCATACAGAGGAAGAGCACTGTACACAGTCAGATGTGTTTCTGGGGAAGCCTGACAATCCCTTCCCAACCCTCTCCCCACACTCACACTTACCCGCTCCTCACGCATGCCGTCTTCCTCTCTGCAGTGGATAGAGATAACGATTGTTCTGATTGCTGGGGCTCTCGTTCAAGGTTTGTTGTTTCTTTTTCTTTTTTTTCCCCCCTCAATAGCCTTTGGCCAAAGGAGCTTTCCTCCGGGGATCAGGCTTGAACCTGGCGACTGGGCGGTTCACAGCACCTGTGTCTGGCATCTACCAGCTTTCAGCCAACGTCCACATCGGTGAGTGCTGTTCACTGGAGCCTCTGCCAGTTTAGCCTCCAGGCATGCTGAAGAACTCTGGAACTTCCACTGGCTGTCTCTTGGATGTTGTTCAAGTCTGAAGCATGTGTAATGACCACCCATTGGCGTGAGTCATCAGTACCATACAGTCCTCTACCACTTGAGCTAGCAGAGTGAATCCCTTAGTTGGCAGCAGCAGTAGGATATTATCCTTTAGTGGACCAGCCACTAATGGGGGCATGGCATGCATCTTACCACTGTGGTGTTACAGACAGGCCTCTCTGCAACCATGGGATGGTACGGTCCGATGAAGGGATGGCATTTTATGACTCTCCAGACATTCCATTGCTTTTCCTGCCTCTCTATAGATAACGACACCTCAGACTTTTACGTGGCTTTTGGTCCTGACTAGAGTTGACTGAATTCTTTATAACGACCGGTTTCTCAGTTGCCTTTCCAGAAAGCACAATGTCCACAGACAGCAGATCACGATTTTGATTCGTTTGTTTGCTAGTTGGAATTTGTTGGCAGAGGAGTTTCGCATGGATGTGATTTGCCCCTGGGATTGCTTGGGAGCATTTCTCTGAGATTCGCTGTGTGAATTCGCTCTGTAGGACTTTCTAGGACTGGGCAGCTCTGACTCTTTATCAGCTGTCCTGCTTCTGCCCCAAATGAATCTCATTCTTTAATCAAACAAATCTCCGTCACGGGCCCTACATTCACTTTCCACAGACATTCGTATGAAGGAAACTTTCTGTCCATGAATGGTTGTGGAAAGCTTGGGGTGGGTGTGTGGAAAGGGAGGCAAATGTGGTTAAATTGAAAAAGACATTCAGAACCCACCACAATGTTCACTGATGCTTTTTCCTCCTATTCACCCATCAGTGGTAAAGGGCATTTCAACAAGAAACCAGCATGGTGCTTCTCTAATGGAGCTGTGACAGGCTGCTGGCATCACGACATGCGGCTTAAAGCCTAACGTGGTTGATGAGCTGTCATGTTTGTAGAGGGAGTTTCTTTCTTTCTTTATTTTCATGGTTTGCTTCTTTCCAAGACCACAGTGAGCTGAAGAGCAAAGTGCAGCTCCGAGCCAGAGACAACGTCCGTGTGCTGATCTGCATCGATTCCCTCTGTCATCGATACACGTGAGTCACTGCAGTGCGGTTGTTAACCCGTCCCAATCTGCTCTTTTCTCAGTTACTTTCGGCAAATGCTGCTGATAGCCTCTGTGAATGAGGGACAAATCAGAAACCTACTGGACCAAGCATCTCAAAATGCCATCCTTTCAAATTCAATAAACAGAATGGCTATTACCCCCAGATCTGCTAATGACTAAAGCATTCATCCCTCCTTAGTGCTGTCAGGGTTCAAGCTATGGCAGTGTTGTCTAGTGGTGGAGAGAGGGGACTCTGAATCAGGTTTCTGGAGGTCAAATTCATCCCTAGTGTAATACCACTGCAGTCAGTAGAATCACTGGGTTGAAACCTGGGTTGAATTTAATCTCTGGGTTTTCTCCTGGGGATGCCACTAAGCTGCTGTCTGGCCCTGGCCAAGTCACTCCAACTCCCTGTGCCAAGGGTCCCCATCTATACAGAAAGGAATAACTATCTTTCCCTGCCTCACAGCAACGCTGGAAGCCTTTGCGGGCTAGCTAATGAATTTGAATGCAAGGACTCTGAGCAATGGGGCCAGGATTTTGAAGTCGGTGGGAGTTTTGCCATTGATTGTAATGGGGCCAGGGTTTCTATATTGTTGCTGTGTGAGATGAGACAAAGGAAATTAACCTTCTTCTTAGTCTTAGAGTATGTGGCCTCTCTTTAGAGTTGGGGAGAATCCATCCATGTGGCAATTTTCACTGGAGCTGCCTAACTATTACCTGATCTGCTAATTATAAGATCAAGGCCTTTGCTTTTCATAACTCCCCATATGGGACCTTTACAGGTCCTCAAGAAATTCACCAAAAAACATTTCAGACTTTGATTAAAAAAAGCATGAGATGTTTTTCTTGAATTGGCCCTAATAAAAAGCAGTGACAGGCAATTTAACAGGGAACTTGGGCACAGATAAACTTGGCAGGTGGACACTGTAATATATTTTGTACTCGCCTGGTGTGCAGCAGCCTTTCTGCCCAACCAGATGAGCTCATGGATTTAAAATGTTGCCTTTGTTGCTGTATAGCACTCTCTCTTGGTATGGCTGAGGTGCGTGTTATTAAAGCCACGACATACGGCTCGCTAACTCTCACTTAATCAGGAAGGCAGCACTCCAGCAGTGATCTGGGGCTGTAGAACTTTGCTATGCAAAGCGAGATCACTGCTGATTTTATAATGCCATGGTTGCCCTTCTCTGAAAGCTTTGAATCCAGGGTCATGTAGAAATTCATGAGTATCTCTCGGTTGCGTGTTATAGCCACTCAGAACCTCTTAGCAACAGAACTTGGATCCTCCTGATCCAAACATAGAGTCCCCTACCACGTGAACTAACAGAGAGCTTCTTTTGGTAGTATAAGGGCCGATACACAGTCAAGCAGTATGAAGTCCATACAGTAGAGGAGCTTCCCTTCAGCTTTAAAAAAGTAATTTTCTACCATTTGAGCCACTAGCTGGCAGCTCTAGTAGACTCTTTTCTTCTTCTGTGGACTAGTCACTAAAGAAGTACAAAGATCTATGATCTTCTCGTGTGGGTTATATAAGCACACAGGCATAAACATGCACCAGCCAGTACATTGCTGTTTATTGTGGCAGAGATAGGATTGTGGTATTTTTTGTCAGAACTAAGAATGAATTACTGGGCTGGTGCCTTTTCCCAGTGATCCCCAGCTTTGCTAGTTACAAGAAGGCTTGTTGCCATTCCATAATTGCTGGAATAATGTATGTTCCTCCCTGTGAGAGATCCTTACCAAAAAAAAAAAGATCCATCTGGTTGCCTCTCAAGCAAACTTTTTTTCCTATTGGATTGAGGTGCCCTGCACCAATCAGAAACTTGTGCTCTTCAGCTGAAAAAAGTGGCTTTGATCTTTAAGTCTAATCGCTTGGGGTGAAATTCATCCCTGTGCAGGTCAGCACAATGTCAGTGCACCACTTAAGTCCCATTTTGAGGACTGATCCTCCGCAGAGGGGTACATTTCATAGGAATTAGAGGTGCTCTGGTTCAACTAGAAGCCATGCCCTTGACGCAGGAATCACTGGGTGAGGTTGTCTGGCCTGTGTAACACAGGATGTCAGACAAGATGATCAACATGTGTCCTTCTGGTCTTAAAATCTGTGAATCCTGGGTGATTACCTGACATGAAAGCACATTTCCCTTTTCCCCACCGTGCATAAGGTTGCACAGTTGGAGAGATCCATTCGTTTTCGTCTCTGTCCTCAAGCACTGGACACTCCCGGAGGCAGGATAATGGATTTGATGAACGAATGAGCTGACCTGGTCTGGAAATCCTTGTGAACTAGGCTTTATGAGGGATGAATTCTGGGCCCAAGGATCCCTTGGGGGAAATAGGATCTGTCTTCAAACAGAAACTTGGTCGGACCCTTGAGCTTTTTGTACAATTTCCCAGGAGCTCTCACTGCTTGTCAATGGATGGCACTAGCTACTGTACATATCTAAGTGAATATTCAGAGAGTCTGAGACAAAATGGGCTAGAATTGAATTTGGCCGAGGGTGTGGAGTGGAGAGAATGGTCTGTAAAAGTGTCAGAAAGACACTGTGTTTTGAGGAGGCAGGAATGAGATTGTGGTTCTGAAATCCAGGAGCGGCTGTGGCTTTAACAAGTTTTATTTAGCTGTGAATGGAGTTCCTTCCCTGCTCAGCCATCAGACAACCCACACTCATGAACTGCATCCTCAATTTAATAACATAAGTGCCCTGCTAAACTCTGGGGATGCACAAGTTGTCATTATGGTAACCTACCCGACCCATTGGCTGATCAATCTTCCTGAGGAAAGCCTCCCACAAACCCTCCCTCAGACTTCACTGCACATGCGCAGAGAGATGCTAGCATGTTAATTCAGGATCAGAGAGACTGTGTTAGCTAGGTTTTTGTTATTTCACCTGCATCCCATCTGGATGGAGTTTAGCATCTCACTGACGCTGCCCTTCAAAATGCTGGATTGTTGGGGAGGGTGGATAGGTGTAGAACAGAAGATGATATTTCCTGATGCTAAATGTGTCAGGACCTGTATAAAGGCACATCCGCCCCCCCCAGGCACCCATGAACACTGGGATAAAGACACAGAGAAACCTCACCTTGCATACTGAAGCCCGTTGCTCATCACTCAGGGTGAGCATTGAGTCTTGGCGTGATGCCAAGGGTTTTTGAATTTAGTGGCCTCTAAGTACTTGTCAGGCCAGGCCCAGGAGACTGGGGAGAAACATCGTATGGTTCCTCCATGAGGGAAATAAAAAGCCATAAAATAAAATGATATGGGGTAGAATTTTCACAAGTGCCTGAGTGATTTAGGAGTCCAAGTCCCATTTTCAAAGGTGACTTAAGAGCTCAAATCTCCTGGAAAGTCAATGGACTCCTAAGAGTCTACATCATTTTGCCCAGCAGAGGGGCAGTGCCGCTCCCCTCCGGGCAGCCAGTCCCCTTTCAGTGTAAATTGGGGTCTTATAACAACACCCCCCAGTTGATTTTCTACCTTTAAACTATTTTTGTAGTTGTTTTTAAGCCAAGCTCTCGTGACTCAATGTACTTTTTGGATTTATTGGGCCCATGAGGCCATTCTCCTTGGTTCTGTTTATTTAAAAGGCTTGATGTTTTCTGAGCCCCAGGCACTTGGGCTTGATTGTCACTTAATGCCTTTTGGAGAGGGGAAGACAGATAAACCATTTGTAAAAATAAACGGGGGTGGGGAGCTTTCCTCCCTTATCAGGTTCTCCAAACTCCTGACTGCTTTGATGAAGGGCACTTGAGGAAAAACAAAGTGCTTTTTCATCAGGGAGCCTCACTCACCTCTGTCTGTCTCTCCACACGACAGCGCAGACCATGCAAGCAGCAGTCGTATTGAAAAATGGCTGTCAACAGCAGATCTCTTCCAACACATGGCTGGTGCATGGCTACCTTGTTTTCCTGGGTGATTTTCTTCTGAGAACTTCACCAAACCATGCCACAGACTCATCCTTCCCCCAACAAGGAAACTAGGCCAGATGTCATCTATAGCACCTCAACTTTCTAGGATGCATCGCAGCTGTCTTCAGCTGTAACTCGACTGCAAATACTGATGGTCCCATGCCCTGCTCCTACAAAGGGGATCCATGCCAGGCAAGCAGACCCTTACACGAACACAGTCCCACAGGCTGGTGGGATGCCGTGCTTAGTGTAACGGTCCTTTTTTGCAGGATTGGAGCCGCAACGTGGTGAGGGTCTCTGCCTCTCAGTCGCAGTAGTCACGACCTCGGCCTTGTTCTTGCTTCATCAGAGCTGATTTAAGGCTTAAGCACCGCTCAGTAGATTAGATTAAGATCCAAGACGGCCATGTCCACCGTGAGACAGAGCTGTGTTTCCATTGGGTGTGTACAGTGGCGCTGAAAACAGTTGTTGGTGCTGGTGACAGAGCTTGGCAAACGCCGTGTCCTAGCAGAGGCTGTTCTCGCTCTTGTACAATGGGTGAGGACATGACTGTCCCGCGGAGTGGGGAGAGGATGGGTGGGGAAGGGGGGAGCACCTTGTCAGTATGGGAGCCTGGGCGGACTAGCATTCTGCTGGCACTCGGTGAACTGCTCCGGAGCCAGTGGAATTTGCTAGGGACGCCTGCCTATGCAGTCATTTGTTGTAGGAAGCTGAAAGAACCTCGGGGCTTCCAGCTGAGACTGGGAGTGCGAGGGAGACAGAAACTTCAAGGGAAGGAGGGAATGAGGGTGAGAGAGATTGATGGAGGAATGTGCCCGCCCAGGTTCGGGATTTGGCAGGGCATGATGCAGACAAGTAGCTCCCCAGTCTGTTCTTGGTGCCAAGCAGTTTGCTGTCTCTGGGCCAAACAGTCCCCTTACGCAGGCTATTTCCATGGCAGAAGGTTGGAAACGCCACATCTTTGCACTTGCTGTGTTCCTTCCCCACGTTGCTGTGGAAAGGCTGGAGCGTGGTGGGGGTTAGCTTGGAAGGGGCTGGAGGCGCAGCCCACTGACACGGCAGATCTGGGAGGATCCAGCCAGGCAGAGGCCACATGCCCCTGTCCTGCTTCCCAGCTCCACGATCGGCTGTTGGAGTGGAGCTGTGCTCCCGTGGGTCGGCCCCATGGCTGTTATCCCCATCACCTCGCCTCAGGGAGAGTCTTAGAGCACAGCCGGTGACATGGAGAGATTGTCCCCCATGCCACACAGCGTGCCAGCCAGCGATCCACCCACCGAGGGGCTTCTGCCAAGCTGTGAGGAGAGGGGAACAATGCTGGCTAGGTGATACAGAGCCCTTCAAACAGTGGCTCACTGGCACTCAGAGGACGATGCGGCCCTTGGAAATGATTTTTCTGTCCATTGTGTACGGGCCAGCGCACCCCTCCCATCCAAAGAGCAGGCTCCCACGACAGATCTCTCTCGTGAACATACTTTCTTTGCCACTTTCCTGCCCACAAAGCAATTAATAAATAATGAACGATAGAAGGATTCTGCAGATCCTCCCGCCGAGGTGCTTGGCAGACTTTACGTGCCGATTGGAAGCAGAGTCATTTCACTCATCACTGAAATGCAGCTGGTTCTTGAGTGGAAGGAGGCAGCAGCTTAAGAGCAAACAGCAACACTGTCATACAGTGCAAGAGAGAGGAACAATAGTGTTTCCAGTGGAAACCAGAGCGGGTGTTTTCAGATTTAATCTGAAGGATGGCATCTGCAGCTCCCCACCTTCTCTGCTGCGGTGTCGCTCTACTGCGTTATTGATGCAGCACCGACGTGGGAGAGACAATGCAGTCCTGGACTGGGATTCAGGAGATCTGGATTGTTTGTTCCTGGCTATGGGGCTGACCTGCTGTGTAGTCTTGATTAAGTAACGCCCTGTAAAATGGAGATAATGATACTGACCTCTTTTGGAAAGCGCTCTGAGCTGTACAGCTGAAAAGTGCTATATAGACGCTAGTTGTTGTTTTTTCTGAGTCACCAATTCCATGGAGCATTTGGTCATTCATAAGGGAAGCAGTGTGGTCTAGCGGGTAGAGCACTGAAGTGAGACTCAGAAGATCAGGGCTCTGTTCCTAGCGCTGCTGCTAGCTTGTTGAGTGACCTCGACCGAGTCACTTTCCTTCTCTGTGCCTCCGTTTCCCCAGCTATAAAACAGGGATAGTACTACTTAGTATCCCCGTTGTAAAAATGCTGTGAGATCAATGGACCTCCACGAGTATGTGAGTACTAGTATTAGCAATGTGGACGGTAGCAAATGGTAGATTTTCCCTCACTACATACAGCAGTCAGAATTCCAGTGCAATATCCTTGCGTCGTTTGTGAAACGACCTTCCACACCTTGAAAACAAACATGCACGGAATGCAAGGAGTCATGTAGGCACAGCTATGGATAGAGTAGCTATGGTACTGACTGCTGCAGAGTGCCCCCTGCAGGACAGAATGGGACGTTCTTGAGAGTCATTTGAAGGGCCGGGAACAGAGTGATTGCAATCAAATTTGGTTTGCAGTGATAGAGTGAGGGCCTGTGCAGGGTGGCTGGCCTGACTCCCCAGCCTAGAAAGGAGGAACATGACGCACGCCCAAAGTCTATTCAGGCACTTCCGTCAGGTAGATTCTTTAAACATAGAACTCACAGAGCAATGCCAAGACAAAGCTATTCCCGTGATCAAAGCAAGCTTCAGGCCCTAGAAGCCCTTCCCAACTGCTCCAGGGCCAGCCACAGATACCAACTTCCCAGCTCCTGTTCCCCCAACATCATCATCTTTTACTTCGTATGCTCCATGACTCATCTACTGAGTCTGCAACCGCCACCTATTATGTTCCTCATACATTCATGCCACTGCACTCTTACCTTCCTCTAGATCCTTAAAAAACATAGTCGAGCTTTTGTAATGTTACCCCACTTTCTCGATACTCTCACGAAATCCTAGACAGTATGTTCTGTCACCTTAAAAGTGTCTCAATGCTCCATAAAAAGTCTTTCTTTCCTGGAAACCCTCCCTGCCTTCAGGGGATCAGCTGTTTCTTTAACCTTACATGTGTTTCATCACCCAACTTTCCGTCTAGTCAATACAAAGAAATTATTATTCAAACCACAGTGACCAGTAAGTCTAAATATGAGCACTTCACCGATCCTTTCAGAACTTGGGAGTTGTGCGTTATCCTCTATTTTGGAGAACACCTCATGGAATCTTCTTCCTTTCTCCTTTGTCCGCAACTCTTACCATTCCTTTTTTAATCTTTTTTTTTTTTTTTTTACACCAAACTTTTAAATTCCTGCTTAGTCAAAGGAATTTTATATCAATTTCTCCAGGTTTTGAAGAATTTTTCACTTCTTTGTCGCCATTTCTTTGCCAGGTATCCCTGTATGTGCTGGAATCCGTGCTAGTAATACGTTCATACCCAAACATACTAATTCTAATCTGAAAAGATAACAGCTGATAACATCCCTTTTCCAGTTTAATGCTAACGTTATTCCCACCAATCCAGCTGTCATAATGACTACAAAATTAGATATTATTTTAGATTTCTTAACCCCAGGCTCAGGGGTGCTAAAGGCTGCTCCCACTTAATTTATTTTTTTCAGCTTAAGAACTGCCTATATATATTTTGCAAAGGTGACTCCATTTACCATATATAAACTGTATCTGTCATATAGAAGGACTCTTTCTTTCCCTTTATTATACTATATAATTCTCAATCCACACCTAGAGAGATGATTTTCCAGGTACAGTTTTCTGCTCCATAACTCAAGCACTGCAAATCTGGATGCAGAACTAAAGGCTTGACACCTTAATCGATGACGGATCTCATTAGCACACAATATAGCACCATTTGCACTTTTTTATCTACTCCCGAGTTAAACACAGCAATACTTTTAGCAGATGAATCCTACCTTTACATTTGTTTGTCATACTTTTTATATAGCTCTTCCCAAGTCAGTTTGTTATCAAACACTACACCCAGAAATTTAAAACTATTAACTCCATGCACCTATTCTACCTAACGATGTAAATTACACTCATCTTTAATCCTTTTTCTAGTGAAGATAATTCCGTTTGTTTTAGTGATTGACAATTTAAATCCTCAATCAGCTGCCCAATCTGAGACCACCCTGAATGCTTCATTGGTTCTCTCTCCAGCCACTGTAATTCTCCCATCTTTAACCCGTATAGCACAATAATCTGCAAATAAAATAGCACCTGTTCCTGCCTTTACACTTTCTGGGAGATCATTTATCATAATATTAAATGTGTTTAGGCTGATAACTCTCCCCTGTGGAGTGTCTTTGGCAATACTATAACTATCTGTTAAGACCTTCCGTACTCAAACCTGTGTAGTCCTCTTACCCAAAAAAACCTCGTATCTACGTGAACATTTGACCTTTTATTCCTACCTTGGCCAATGTATATAACAAACCCTCCCTCCATAACATAGCATAGGCTTTTTCAATGTCCAAAAAGGCAGTTCTCTGCTTCTCAAGCTGAGCCACTGCCGGCTTTTATAAAGGCTTGGTAGGTCTCAGCTGGGACATAGCTGATCCGTTTCACTGAAGCTGAGCCCCAACGCCCAAAGGTACAGCCACACGGAGAGAGCCTGGTTTTTTCAGAAGCTCTTGGTACCCACAACTACAGTTGAAGTCAGTAGGAGCAGTGGGTGCTTGGGACAATGGAAAATCAGGTCCCCCTTATCCTGCTGCTACTTTTCACGCATGCTGTATGACTCATAAAGTTGCCTATGGTATATATCTGCCACTCACTATTGGGGGGGTGGGAGGAGACTTCCCTGGGCAGGTAATCTCCGACGGTCACTCCAGGGTTTCTTGCATCTTCCTCTGAGGCACCTGGTACTGGCCTAGATGGACCACTGGTTTGATCCAACATAGCAATGTCTCTGATGACACTGGTCTCCCCGCCACTCCCCTAGGAGTGTGAACATTCTTTGAGGAGGGGTGGATTGGATGTCTCTATCCCTGCTTGAGCTGATGTGACTAACTGGCTGAGTTAATGTGCATACTCTGTTCTTCTTTTGCTGCTGATTAGATCTTTGGAAGTTATTGCTGGCCTGGAAAGTAACAGCAAGATTTTCACTGTTTATGTGCATGGGTTGCTACAACTACAGGTAAGAGGGCATAGAAGAAATGACTACGATAGCAGCGTTGGCACTCATTGAGTGTGCAGTGCTGGTGGAGCTGTGTCAGTCCCCGGATGTTAGAGAGACCAGGTGGGTGAGGTGATATCTTTTATTGGACCAGCTTCTGTTGGTGAAAGAAAGAGACGAGTTTTTGTGATTACATTGAGTTTATTTCACCCCACTTTTCTCTCTCATAGCGTCTGGTGGGATCACAGAGACCCAGATCCACAAAGATCTTGAGGCTCCTACCTTGCTTTGTGGAGTTGGGCGAGAGTGCTTTATGGGCATTATTGAATTAAGCTTCTCAACCCACCTCGCTTCCACCCCAATGAATTCGGGAAGTGTTGTTAACTTCATTTTAGAATTAGGGTGCCATGAAGTTAAAAGGTCACCCAGGGAGTCTGTGTCAGGGCTAGAAACAGAAACCTGGTCTCCTACCTCCAAGTTCCCAACTTTAACCACAAAATTAATCTTCCTCCTTCAAAAGTCTGATATTAATAATAGTAAATACATAAAACCTTTATCCAGCCATCTCACAGTGCTTTATCAAGATGGGTAATTATCATCATCCCAATTTCATAGAAGGGAAACTGAGGCACAGAGCGCCACGTGCCCAAGGTAACCCAGCAAGACAGTGGCAGAATAACAGTCAGCTGATTTGTGCTTGAATGCTCTAATCGCTGAACTGCACTGCTTCCCTAGACTGATTCCCTTTCATCATGTCAAGCCCAGAAACATAGCCCTGCTCTATGCTACAGAGTTAGCTCGACACAAGGCAGCTTACGTCGACCTGACTCTGTAAGCATCTGCCCTAAAATGTCACTCCCGCCGATGTGACTCGCCCACTGCACCGACTTAATAACTCCACCTCCACGAGAGGCCGACGGAGGTCGCTCAATGCAGTGTCAGTGTAGACACGGCGTTGCCCCTCACTGACAGTTAAATCGGTGCAAGCACTCCTGGTGAGGACGTGCACCACCAAGAGAAGAGGCGTAATGTGGCCATGCAAGAGCAATTTAATCATTGCCGTGGCTGTACGTCGATGTAACTTAGGGCAACATAATTTTGGTGTGTAGACATATTCATGGATAAATAAAACTGAATAATACCAAGCCAAAGACACAATGCTGCAGTGAAAATATTTGATCAGATCCCAGCCTCCGGAAGCCACCATGTTCTAGGAGACTCTAAGACAGACAGTGATGGTGCCCTGAGTCCAGCCTTTGCTGCTTTTCGCTTTCCCTTGCACACTGGACAGCAGTATCAGATTCCTTTTCCCCCATTTTGTTTTGAACCTACAGGCTGGGCAATACACCTCAATATTCGTGGACAACAGTGCAGGCGCTCCCATCACCATTCAGAATGGATCGGATTTCATGGGCATGTTTATAGGCATCTAACTTGGATCTCTACCACAGCGTGGGTGGGGAAGGATATGAATCAAGGAGCCTTGCATCATACATTTGACTGAAGAAACCTTTACTTTGACCCATGAGGACTGCTCCCTCTTAGCCATTGGCATCTATTTTTAATACCGTGAAGTAAAGAGCCTTATCCTTCTGCAGACACCCAACTTCGCTTTCCCGAGGCTGCTGCTTTTAAATGTCTGCATCAGTTCTGCCTAGAAATATACTTTAAACCATAATAATAATAATAATTAAAAAAAGAACTGTATATTATTTAAATTGTCTGTGCTTCACCAAAAGCTCACCGCGCATAATACCAAGGTCTGGCAGTGTCCATTGTAACTATCTGTATCACACGATAGAGCTTGTATCCAGCATGTCTTGGGAATCGATAGATTTGGTTTGAGTTTCTTTGAGAACTAGCTAACAAAGCAAAACAAAACAAAACAAAAAATACATATATATATATATATGGATGGATTCTGTGTATTTGGGAGGAAGAAGATAGGGATTTGCCAACAAACTCTGCTAATATCACGCCTTGGATGAGTTGAAACCCCCACTTCCCACCCTGATTTGTGGATGGCTGATGTGCAGCCTGCTGACTGCTTCATCTAACATCAAGCTCGAGCGTTGCCCACTGTAATTCTGGGGGTCCAAGGACTGAAGCTACACTGTTACTTTATTTCCAAGTAGTTCCTTAATCTCTTGACGAAGCTGAACATTTCATGTTGGCTACAGGATTACTTTTTATGATAGGATAAGGACAAACAAGCAAGGGCAACAGTTCGAGCCAAGTCTGCTTCCTTTATATTCTTATGTTTTAGTAAGATATATATGTATTTTTAGTCACATCCATATATGCAGCATCCCCTGGGGCACCACGTATTAAGCTGTAAACATGTCAGGCACACCATGCTGGTTGCCAACAGACCTGGAAAAGGTAATACTTTTTGTATGGTGCTAATTTGGTGATGGCAGTGATGAAAATGTATGAGTCAGACCAGAGGGTGAAACTCCCCTCCGTAAGGCAGGCATCACTTAGGACCCACCTAACTTCTACGTTTAGGTATTAAGTGCTTCAAATGCCTGGTGAATGTCACCTGGAAGGCACCGACCAAGCAGGATGAGGTCTTATCCAGACCCCAGTTTGCAAAGGTAGGTGCCTTAACAGGTCTTGCATCTCCCAAATGTGGGTGTTCTCTGGCAGTAATGTGAAATCCTGATGCAAGTGAAGTCAATGGGAGTTCTGACTTCAATGGGGCCAGGATTTCGCCCATGATCTGGAGACTCAAATGGCCTCTGAGGCCCAGAAAAGCTCGTTTGATGCACCTGTCGTCGATTGGATGTTTTGTTAATGCAACCACCTTAGAAAAATGGCCCTGTCAGATGACTCTAAAGAGACACAGGCAAGACAAAAAATGGGATCAATGGTCCTTTTAACATTGATCTAAACCGATGAGAAAATAAATAAGATAAATTCCGAACACCTCGTTTTGGGGTGTTGTACTTTTCTAATCTACCACCCTCCTCCTCAAGCAATGAACACAAAGAACGGTTCTTTTGTGATACCTGCAGAAACACTGTCCCCGTCCTCCCGCTGCTGGCTCTATGGAAGGAGCTAATCTATGTACCTCCGTGCTCCAGTGCGGTTGGAGCACACAGATGATTTATTTAAGGCACTGTGGAAAAAGTTGCTGTAAAACAGAAATTGATATTTTTGTATCAGCTTCTTTCTAAACCCAGGGAGAAAAATATCCAGGGGCAGAGGGATATTATTTTCAATTTGCTAGTAGTGTATTAAAAAGCAATAACGAATTGGAAAACCCGGCCTGACGGCGTCCCTTTAAACATGGGTCATATTCATCCCTCCAGTCAGTAGATTTACATGGGGATGAATCTGCCCCAGGCATGGCTACAGAAGTATGCGATTATCTCTGTGACGGGTATCAGCTGCCAAGGTGTATATGACACAGTTATCCTCTCACTGCACCACTTTTATATATTCCACTGAAACATCTTCGTACTCTGATCCCTGGGATCGGGCCACCAGCGGTGGCCCAGGCTCTGATGGAAATGAATCAGTCGATGTCTGCCAAAGGGCATAACTGGTAGGTACATATACACACAGCTATCAGCTAAACCCAATCAGTGAAAACAGGACAAGGGTGTGTATACACACACACACAACACACGATCAGTTAAACCCAAGCAATGAAGACAGACCATTCACACCAGGTGATGAGAGTACAGGTATCTCAGGCAAGTAGGCAATAAGCTACCATATATCCCTATACCATATTTTATATTGTGTGAATACGTGTACTCAGCAGGGTGGTTTCATGCATGTCTTGCTGCAGCATAATCACTGAGTGTTGTGTCGTTGTACGTGAATCATGAACAAAGTCTCACTGATCTTGGCATATTGGAGTTGAAATATTTATTTTGTCGTAGAACTAAAAAGCTTGTTTGACTTGGCTTTTTTTATTTTGAGTGGGTGGTTTTCACTCGTCACTATTCTCCCTTGGTTGGATTTTACCTAGAGGCAGTGCATGGAAGCACACAACCCTCCTGTGTTATTTATTCAGATTACGACAATGCCTGAAGGACCTGGCTGAGCTCAGGGCCCCTTGTGCTGTACAAACACAGAGCAAGAGACAGTCCCTGGAACTTAAAGTCTAAATATACAAAGGGTTGAAAGTGTAATGGGAAAATAAAGTGACTTGTCCCGCAGTAAAGCCAGTAATAGAGCCATGGTCTTCTGTCTCCTGGATTGACGCTCCGTCCGCTAGACCACACTGCCTCTCCGATAAGTAAATCATTTGTAGTTTGAAATTTAGTGCTGGTGAAATGTCTCTGACTGGCAGCTCCAGGGAGATTAAAGTCCTCTCTAAGGCCACTGAAGTCAATGGGAACTTTTCTCCTTGACTTCAGTAGGCTTTGGATTAGGCCTTTTATCCACAGCACAAGCCACCGTGGAAGATTCCCCACGCATTGCCCTACCAGTGTGTCAGCCCTGAATGTCACTGGTGAGCTTCTGTGCCTCATGGGCCTCGGCCATCAATCCAATGGACACGTTAGAGAGAAATAGTCCCTCCAGTGGCAAGAGGAAAGGGGAGAGCCTGTGAGGAGTCTTGGTGGTGGCAAAGAGCCAATACACAAGGGAACTAGCAGTGAGCTGGGAGTGTACAAAGCTCTGGAAGAATACCAATTAAGTGAAAACAAGACTCCAAAGCAGGACATGGTTGGGACGAATGCATTGAATGGCCTGAATGCTGTTTGGATGCTGAGGAGATTGATGGTGTGAGAAGCAAAGACTCAATGCTTCTCTGTCTGTAGCCATAAAATTTATAGTCCAAGGAGAAACGCGAGCCCTTGGGAGGAGAAAAGGAGACGTTGTTTATAACAAAACCCAAGCGCCTGAGTCTTTGGTTTCATGGCCAAGAGCGTAAATCCCACCCAAAGGGCCCTGGGGGGGGGAGGAGAATTGTGGCAGGACAGAAGGAAAAACTGAAACAGGCACAAAGGAAATGGCTTTGTTTTTCTCCTCAGACCCGTGGAGATGTCAGCAATTTGCAGGTTGTCCTTTATGTGCAGGGCTCATTACCGGGTCCTCCGAGAGGAGAGGCTTGAACCAATGGTAGGGTGGAAGTGGGATTTATCAACGCAAAGGAATGGCAGGTGAAAGTGAAGTTCAAGAACATAGGGCTGGAAGGGCGCTGCTGGGCCACTGAGACCAGTCCCCTGCCATGGCAGGCAACCCCGTGATATCATCCCATTCAGAAACTTTGACAGCCAGGTGAATGGTGGAGCAAAGTTGTGTATAGGCATAAAATCATAGACGCTGACCTCCTCTTCACCAATGAATGATGCCACTTACTGCTCTTTGTATCAGGGTAGCACCCGGAGACCCTCCCAACCCACATCAAGCCTCTATTGTGCTAGACACTGCACCATGGGACGGACCAGAAGAGGATCTGAGCTACAGCAAGATTAAGTAATTTGCCCAGCATCACACAGGAAGCCACTCCAGTCCCTTGGCCCCAAACCCGTCTGTGAATGCTTGCCTCTCTCACCACTACTTGCACTCCAGCAGTAAATGTGCCATTCAGTTGCTCCCCACACTTCTGGGACACGTATATCCATCCCTCCGAAGGGCCTGCATTTTAGACATCCATTTGGCTGTGTATCGCACACAGCTGCTTTGAAGACTTCTCTCGTTTTATAACAGAAATGGTCTTTCCTGAAATTGTCCCCTACATATAGATGCAAAGCATATTCGGCATTTAATGTTAAGGGTCCCAACCCATAAGGCATGCCATGATGTGTTACCAGTGTTTGGGGTCATTACTGAAGGTTACTGTAATGTGTGTAAGGGGGGATGTGTGTGTGTGTGTGGGGGGGGGGGGTGCTATAAGCAGGCGATTGGGCAAAAACTTGTCTTTTCAGCTAACACCATCGCTTCCAGCTCTGAGCATCTCAGATAGATAGCTCCTGAAACTTGCCATGTGAATAAGATTTTGTTTTAGTGTCTGTGGGTAATATTTCCCCACACTGATGTGTGCTGGTTATCCAGCTGGTTGCCACGCTCCACCCCAGAGGAGGCATTTCACTGGTGGTATATGCTATGGAATCCTAAAAGATGAGAGGCCCTATGCTACATAATTATTTAAGCTCCCTGCTCTGATCCGTTTCTTGTGCCCCTTCCTTTTTCTGTGGCTTTGCTCCATACTCTATATTTTACATTCAAGCTGTGGCAGATTGAAAGAGATGTACTCATTGCACAACCATCTCAGTTAGGAGGTGTTAGCAGAATGAGGTGCGGGCTGGGAACCATTCAGTGTCTTTTTAGAAAGCCTCTAAAAAGTCTTGGGTTTGCCTTCTGGACAAAATTTCAAGCAAGCAGAAGGTGGTGGGAGATATTTGTGCTTTACCTGCATGAGTTTATCTTTTCCTAGTAGCCAGGCCTCCTGAAGTTGTGCTGTACCTGTCCCATGAGAGACAGGCACATCCTATGACCTTGGACCAGTCACTGGAACGGTCCGTGCCTCAGTTTCCCCTCCTGTAAAATGCAGATAAAATTACTTACTTGCTTCCTAGAGGGGCTTGAGAGAATGAATCAATTGATGCTTTTAAAACGTTTTGAAGATTAAATGCTCTATCTAGCTATCTATTCTACCCAGCACCAGTCACAATGGTATCTAAACTCCAGACACTAGCCTAAGAAACGTCCCATAAAGGACTCCAGTATCTCCTACATGGCTTAGCTAGTACTTACAGAGATATTCTTTCTTTCTTCTGCCCTTGCTTCTTTTTCTCCTTCTTCCTTCCCCTCCTGTAAGACTAATCTTCTGCTGCCCAGCCTTTGCAATAAAATGCACCCTGCATTGTGTGCTCTAAAGACAATTAACATATCAATGCTAAGGGTCACACACCCAAGAGGGTAAAGCAGCAGAACTCTACTGACGTCAATGGCTCCCCGGCCATTGTATGAAGCACAGAATTACCAAGACAAAAGTCCACCCACACCCTATTGCCACCTCCTCCCTTTTGGGGCTTCTGCAGAGGTGAGTCAGAGGCCCCCTGCCTCAGGGGTACTCCCCTGCAGGTGTGTTTGTGTGTATGGGGGTGCTGTTAACCCTGAGCCCCTTCAGCTAATCAGAGCAGCCATTGGCTGGGAACCCCACCAACCTGAGCTGTGTTAGAAGTGGCCCTGAAAAGCTCTGTAACCCCCTAGGCTGTCCAGTCCCCATCCCCCTCCTCTGGTAGCTGCTTAGAAAGGCAGGGGGGGCGGGGAGGGAAAGCAATCTTCCTGGCACTAAACAGTACAAGGCTCCAGTCTCAGGCAGGCTGTGAATATTTTCCCTGGCTGGGAGCTGACAGGTTATGGGGTTTTAAGCCCTATTCAAATTTCACATTTTGTAAATGATTTCAATGCGACACTCCAGGCTGACTCCAGGGGTATTTATGTTGGATTAGCAGCAGATTGCCTGCCTTTCCTCACTTGATAGAAGAAAGCCCAGTGTATGTAAACTCCCCTTGAATGGCGTGCTATTAACCTTCAAGCAAAATGATTAGTTTGTCTTATAAAAACTCTGTTATAAATAGGAATGGGCTATAAATCACTCCCAGTGACCAGGATGAAATCACACAGAAATGGTGAGCTTTCCCAAACCTCTGCTGGGGGGAAGGGGAAGGGGAAAGGCCGCATGCAGGAGGAGGAAGAGAGGGTTAGCTGGTCAGTCTGTTGTGTAATGAACGCTATTCTGAATCTGTAAACGCAGGGGAAATCAGCCCAAGATGTGCTTTAGACTTCTCATCTTGTGTGACATTTAAGAATTACATGGGGAATATAATAGAATGAATGGACTTTGGCATTGTAACTACCTTCACAGAAAAGTCCTCTGGTCAGGATTTCAGAGGGCTGAGTCTGCTAGGGTTCTATAGAAATTAAAGGATGGAGGGGTGGGGGTTGGGCTCTAGTCTGTAAAAATGGCTCTTAAAAACCTGGCGGGCTTGATCCTTGCCTTGTGCCATCATTTGCACCTGTCCAAAGGCCGTGCAAAGCGCTACTATTCCAAGCTGGTCGCATATCTTTTTGAACACTCATGTGGCCTGGATGGAAATGAGAACACAAGGTCCAAGTCAGGTGCATCGAATTCAATGGAGAATCAGATCCTGGACAAGCTCCAGCAGAGAAGGGGTTAAAATCCTTCCCCAAGAAGCCTGGCGTACTCCTGGCTGGTTGTGCAGGGGTTCCCAACAGGAATGCATTGCTGATGAGTGGGCAGCTGAGGCCCAGCGGGAGGGAGGATTTAAGTCTCCAGGGTGGTGATAGTCTGGGGAAATGTGGATGCTTTTTCCGCCTGCATGGAGTCTGGAGGAGCCCCCCCTGCTCTGTTTGAGTGTTCAGCCTTTGTCAGGGCCTTAAAAGGGCAGACCATTTTCCCTTTGTCCTCTGCAGCCAGCCACTGTAAAATAACCAGCACAGGTGCACGAGTGCCCCCAGGTAGATAGAGAGTCCTGCCCTGGGCCTTCCCTGGGAAGCTCTGTTTTAACAAGCTCAGATTCCCAAGGGGGGGGGGAACCCTATCCCCAACGAGCCCTAAGACCTCCCCTGACCTTCTGTCTTTCTCCTCCAGAGCTCTGGCAGCCGGGAAAGGAGGAGGTTTTCCAGATGGGCAAACAATTTTGGCCCCTGTTTACTAAGGGCAAGATTTTCTAAAGAGACGAGTGAATTTTGCAGCCCAGCCCTGGCGCACCTTGAAGAGGCCTGGTTCTCGAGGGCAGGTGCTCAGCACGTCCTGAGACCTGGGCCCCAGTGTCACCAGTCCCTTGAGAAAATCTTGGCCTACATATTTGTGAGCCCTGCACTGAGGTTTGAGCTCAGACAGGGTTTAAGGTTCAACGGGGTTATTTCTCCTAGCCCCAGCACTGAGATCCCAGTTGTGACATGTCAGCCGTGATGACAGTTATGCTGGGGAAAGGGAAAACATGTAGGTATCTCTTGTTAGTGCAACAAAAGGTCCAGGAAACAATGGGCTAGCAAAACTGAGTGATTAACTTCATGGGTTGATCCAACCTGCTTTTCAAACCATGCGTGTGTCTGAAACAATCTGTGTCCAGTGTCCACAGCTTCTTGCTGCGGTGTGATCGCAGAGTGAAAATATTCTTAGATCCAGTCCCTTTCATCGGGCTGTCTTTATGAATTATAAGCTTTCGTGGGCTGTAACCCACTTCGTCAGTGCTACAGGACTGTCGTTGTTTTTGCTGCATACAGACTAACACGGCGACCCCTCTGGAACTTTATGAATTATGCCAGCCCAGCCAAGCTCCTCTGCTCTGCATGGCTGAGGATGGCTTTGCTCTGCTCTCCACATATCTAGTATTTTTGTAATTGTTTACTTCAGGAACAATTCCTGGAGAGATTCCAAATGACATATTTGTGTGGGTGCATGGGTGTGCGCTTGGGATGTGTTAGTGGGAATGTATCTGTTTAGATGTGAGCGCGTGTGGGTCTTTGTGTTTCTGCACGACTAGGGGGGTGTGTGTGTGTCATGGATTTAAGTGCATTTGTGTGGCTGTGTACAAGAACGTGTGTGTCATCGATGCCTGCGGTTCTGTGTCATTGTGGGGACTGCGAGGGTGTGCCGTGGATGTGTGTGGTTCTGTGTGGTGGTGCGAGCACCTGCTTGGGTGTTGTGGAGGTCTGTGATGCTGCACCACTGCATGTGTCTGCTGCACACGTGCCTCTCTCGCTGTACGGGGGTGTGGGGGTGGGGAGGCAGGCACGCACTTAATGTTTATAAGGGAAGGAAAATTCCTGACATAAGAATAAAACCAACATAAATCTCAGAACAAAGCAACCCAAAAGGCAATTAGGAACACGCTGGGATGGCAGCCCAGACTCCTTCCCCACTAACCTGCTCCCAGACAGGACCCAGCCTGTTGTAAACAACGTGGAAGCAAAGCCCAGGATATATTTATCTCTGTCCCACACGCCTGCTTAAGAACCCGTAAATTCTCCACTTTAAAAGGCATCATCTTAATATGTTCTTCTCCAACTTTCCTCTTCCCCCCGCAGGACTTACCCTCAAATAACGCCCTTGTCCTCCACCCCGTCTCCCCAGCCTCTGCAGATTTGGACAGTGACTTGAGACAACTATTTTGAAACTTGAGAGAAATCCAAAAAGGCTTAACATTATTTTTCCTCGGTTCCCCAAAGCTCTCGCCTGTCCCAAGGAACAATGCCATGAGCCCTGGAGATTGGAAACTCCTTTTGCAAAGGAGGTGAGCTCCACAGGGGGTATCACTACACTGCATTGTAAATCTGGGTCTGGGGGACCTAGGCTTGTGGACTGGGAGCTTCCAAGCCCGCGCTTGAGCGTCCACACTACATACAGTTGCTGGGCCAAAATCTTACAGCCGCGCTAACGCATCCGTACTGCGCTACGCAGACCTTCTGATTCGGGTCTGTGGCTTGAGTTGCATCCACACTGCAAAATGATAGAGCTTAGACCCTATCTCCATGGGACTTGAGCTCTGACCCACCCCTTTAGCAGGGGTGACCCACGTCAGACTGATTTGTGTGTGGACGGAATGGGGGCTTGAGCTCAAACCTGAGTCAGAGCTGGGTTCAGGGTGCAGCATAGACATACTTGGTCTGGCCTGATATCGCTGTGGAAGTGCTAATCACAGTTCTACGGTTAAGGCTGAACTGAGCTTTGTGCTTAGGGTGTGAGCCTTCACCAGGAGCTGTGCAAACAAATCCGATGTAGACGCCTTGGTCTATTATATAAGTAAGATAGCGGTAGAGAGAAATGTTTATGATACTGGTATAGTTCTGGTTAGTGGGGCATAAGTGGACTCCATCTTGTCAGTTTCTTGCAGTGAGCTCTTTCCTGAAACTTATACTATTGAACCTAAAAATATCTTGATAAATTCCCTGTGTGTGAGTGAGGAATGTATGTGCAGGGCAACCTAAACTGCTCTGACAACAGACACCAACTGCCATCCGAACCCTCAAGGCCAAGCATACCTATCAACATAGGCGTGTGCAGCACATTTAATTAGGGTGTGCACCCAGGGAATTTTCGTTAGGGTGTGCACATTTTAACTGGGGTGTGCGCTCAGGTAATCTTTGCCAGGGATGTCAAACTGAACTCCGCCAGCGGGCGACATTTGAATTACCCGCCGGCGGAATTCTCGCAGCATCCTAGTCTCTGCCGAAAAATTACGTGAGACAGGGTATGTCGGCGGCAGATCACGGCGTGCTCCAGTCCGCCGCAAGATCGCACAGCTCTGTCCGCAGGGAAACCACGCGCCCTCCTCACTTTCAGTGGCAGCTTTAAACTGAACTGGATGGCACTGCAGGCAACATAACAAAGGTTTGCGAACATGATAAAAGGGGTATGTCTGATTCCCCTGCATTAGGGTATGCCTGGGCACACCCTGTGCGCACGCCTATGCCTATCAACGACCCTAAAGTGCAAATTAACGACCCTAAAGTACAGCAGGATCCACCCTGGGAACAAACAAAGTATAGAAATAAGAGAAGAGTCATGCTTTCAATTAGCTGGTGATTAACTATACTTAGCTCAGAGGCAGCATAACACAGCAAGGCCCATAGACTTACATGAGAATCAGCACGTATAAAAGATGGGTGGAAACTTTGGGGTCTCATTCTGCAATTGTCATCTTGGAGCATCGGATTCAGGTCTGACAGAGGCCCGGCTCCCTCCTCGTGCCCAGCCTAGTTGGCCACTAGGCTGCCTCGAGCAATGCATAAAAGGACCGGTAATTATATCACACCAGCTTGCAGAACTTCATGAATGTGTGTGTGAATGTGACTGCTTTTTAAGATTCTTACATGTACAATAAATGTGGCATATTGCCTTGTCCCCCTGAATAAGATCCTGCTGGTCTTGTCTAAGTAGAACAAGGGCAGATATTTAACTACTTCGTTACATATAAAGACGCAGGGTCCATTCCCCCAGATGCAGCAGCACTTATCCTTTGAGTACACAATGGATTTTGGAAGTACTGTTAGCTATGCCCTGTAACTTAGAGTTACAATAACTGATTGCTACCAACTAGATGTTGTCGCTGGGTTTTAATTAACTACTTGTGCCTCCCATACAGCAGCAAGCTGAATTATTTCCCCATTCCCTCCGTCAAATTATGACCCTAGATGGACCCATCCATTCCCTCCCCAGGAAATGCTACGGAGATATCTGTGCAGAAGTGGGTGCATTTGATGTTCTGACAGTCTCCCCCCACAGAGAGCCTCCAGTCTCCTGCCAAGGAGGTACTTTTAGAAGCTTGTTTCATTTTTCTCAGCATTAGTATTAATAGAAACGTTAGCAAAACAACAAAATATTCCAGTTACTACTGGATTTGGTTTTAACATAACAATATTTTCGTCTTTGTGGGAGCCAGCCCTATTTCCTTCTGGGGCTCTCTCTTGTCTAAATAGTTAGTGTGTTTATCTTTAAGTTAGCACGAAAGCCTAGAAAATATTCAACTACCATGAAAGCAAGAAAGAAAAATCAGAGATATTTAAACTACATGAGTAAGACTTAAACCCTCAAAAGTAAGGGACCTTGCAGCTAGGACTAGCAAACTTAGATTGTAAACCCTTTGGGGTAGGGGTCCTCTTTTTATTCTTTGTACACCATCTAGCGCAATATAATCCTGGTCCGGGACTGGGCCTCCTAGGCTTTGCCATAATTCAAATAAGAAGTAATTATAAAGACTGTCTTGCACTGTGTCACTATGCAATGTCTTGCACAGTGAGACCCTGATCTCAGTAGCACAGATAAATAATAATAAAGTTCAACTTCAGATCAGCTTGGGCTTTAACTCATACTTCTGTGGAAAACAAGAAAAAAATAGCACCGTGTCTTCAGCCAAGCACAGAGCTTTGGCTTGTATTTCCAGGCATCGCCACAAATTTTCTTGCTGCTTTTGTTGGGTTATAAATCAGGCTCTTAAACTCTTTTACAAGGCACCTGTTTATTTATTACGCCCGTTTAAAAAAAAAATTTAATTCATTACTCTGGAGTGCATTACTGGCAGATAAAATGTGTGGGTTTGTTTTTGTTTTTCTAACAGCAGGTCCAGCATTCTGTGTTTGTTCCTTGTCCGTCTGATGTTTTCTCTCCACCCCAGAGGTGGCTGCATGCAGCCATATGTAGCTTGGAAAATTCTTTGGAAAGAAAAAGTTCTATAGAGAGACAATATGATGATCATGATGATGACCCTAGTTTATTGGGAAATACATGATGGTTATATACATGATGGGAAATACATGGTTATAACTGGAGCCGAATTCGACCCTATAGATCAGGACAAGAAATTGTTGGCACTCTCCCCCCTTGCTCACTTTTAGAAAGATGTTCTTCGCAGTACGCTTCCTTGGGACTAGTTTTCCTGAAAGAGCCGAGAAGAAACATTTAGGATGCACTAACATTGGTAAGCTGAATCCATCTAGGTTACTGGAAGGTAATGAAATAAAGCATTCAGCAGGAATGGAGGTATGGTGAGTCAGAGCTCACGGCTAAAAGAAAGAGAAGATCTCAGCCCTAAATTCCTGGTAACTGTGCTGTCTCTCGCTCCATGGCCAAGGACACCCCGTTTGTTTATAAATGCATCGTAACACCTTCTAGCACTTTTCTTAAAGGCAAAAGCGTGACACTCTGCATCTGAGAGGTACAAGGAAAACTGAGGAAAATGTCTCGATCCAGCCAAACCAACACATCTACCTGCATTAAAGCAGATGGGCGAAAGCTGCCAGCCTCTTAGACTGAGGCAGTATAGCCTAGTGCTCAGAGTAAAGAGCTGAGTCTTGGGACTCTATCTAGGATTCTGTTGCCACCTGTGCCATCAACTAGCTATGTGACCGCTCTGTGCCTCAGTTTACCCACTGCAAAATGGGTGTAACAATCCCCACCTGCCTCCTGGAAGAGTTTTGAAGCTTTATTAATTAACATTTGTAAGGCACTTTCTATAGGATCTTTGGCTGGGTCACGCAACATGCTTCAATGCAAGAAAGAACATCCTTTATCTGGGGGTAAATTAGTGTAACCCTATTGACTTGCCTGGTAGAATGGCCAAGTTACACCAGGTGAGGATCAGGTCCCTAACACGATCTCAGGTGTCTGCGTTGACAGCTAGGCTGCTGCAGGGCTGGTGGAGAGGGAGATGTGTGTGTTTTAGCCTTGGAATCTAATAACATTTTACAGCCTGATGGGATGGGTTTTTTTTTTAAATCAAAGTTCTCGTGGGCTGTTGTAATTCTCAAACCCTCTCTTTCCCAGCAAAGGGTGCGGAGCACTGCCAGTAATCTAAAAACCAGCAGCCATCGGCCATCTCGGGGAAATGATCTCAAATAGTATAAATAGCTCCAAACTGGTTTTAGTCTTGCAGCTTGACTTAAGAGTAATGGAAATTCTAGAGATGTTTTAAGCTGGGGGGTGGGTATGGCGGCTGTGCTATGAGCCTTTGGGGTGGAAGCCCGAAGGACAGAGGTAATGCCACGGCTGTAACATCCTGAGAGAACAACAGATGGTTCGGTGACATCTCAGCTCGTCGTGTGGGAAGGCAGCATGGCTTGCTAGCACGGGCGTGCGCGGCAGGAGACCAGTCTTCTACCCCCAGCTGTGCTGCGGAACAGTTGTAGGACCACAAAAGTCACATCACGTCTGTTTTCTCGTCCACCCTCTGTCTGTTTCAGACCCCATAGATCTTGAACCCAGGTGTAGGGGGTCCTGGAAGCCATCTCACTGCAATCCTCCACACAGCAGCTCCCAGACAGTAACTGGGACTGTGGGTCCATGAAGTCCATCTCGGTCACAAGCCCCGCCCCAATGCTGTGATTGGCAGAGCTCCAAGGCTCCTGACTGGGCTGCAGCCCCTATTTAAGCCAGAGGAGGACACAGGAAGTTTTCTCTAAAGTGGGCTTCCCCTGGCTGATCTGCTGCTTACCCGGTCCTGCCTGCTGGTCCTGACCCCCCTGATCTCCTGACGCTTGGTAACTGGTTCCTGCCCTCTGGTCTGTGTCTCGATTCTGGTAACTGAGCCTTGGGCCAAACCTGATGCTAACACCTTGTCCAGGCCACTCATGCCCTAGGTTTGCTAGTCTGTCTTGTGTCTGACTGTAACCTCTTTGGGGCAGGAGCTGTCTGCATGCAGGGTCTGATGTGCAGGGGCCCCAGTCGCACTGAGGTCTCTCGCTGCTGTCAGTACCCATTCAAGATGTGTACCTATGACAGGCAGGGGCCTGTGTGTGTGAGACATGCGGAGGCGAATGCTAATGTTGATGGCGTTTATGAAATCTTAGCCCACAACAACCTAATTCAGCATAGCCCCGGGGCATCATTCTGTTTCACTCACGCCAGCGTCACTTTGTTGACTCAGCTGATGGAATTTCTTGCTGACGGTGGGGTGAGATCCCGATCAGTCCCTGGATCTCAAAACTCTTTCACTGACTAACTACAGTCGTGGCAACCATCAATAAATAAATTGGAGTCCGGGAAATGTTTTAGGTTAAGCCTATGCTATGAGCTGGGGGGGGGGAGGGGGTGGCTCCTCTGCATGGATACCCCTACTCCTGCTCACTCACATTGAATCTAAACAGCAGGGTAGCAGCAGAGGAGCGGGCTGAGCCAGGCCAACTCCGTACCCCCCAGTTTCCGGCAGGTTTGTACTTGGTGCGGCTGCAGAGTGACCGTGGCTACGCTGATGTTTATATTCGTGCTAGCGTCTTGAGAGCCAGCCTGAGTCTGTGTGCACGAGCCGGGGAAACTGCACCTCTAGCTCGTCTTGTAGATGTAGCCCTAGAAAGGGGGAGATGTTTTCCGAGGAGAGCCGGAAAGAGAAGCTGTGGGGAGGTTTTCCACAGCGCTACGCCTGGCTTACACAGCGAGGGACCTCAGCCTGCCCAACTGAAGTGGGGCTGAACGGGCGCGAAGGAGCGAGTGGTTAGAAGAGGCTGAGGAAGCCCCATCTGTGCTGAGAAATAGGGGCCAGTTGCCTCATTGCCCTGCAACTTGTGGAGTCAGAGATGCTAATAGGCAGCTCAGTCAAAATGCTAGTGACTTACCGTCTACTTTGCACTGGTGTAAATGACTGAACAAGGTGCAGGAACCTGGCCCTAGGCCTTACACTGTGGAGTCTGAGAAGAAAGAAAGGTTCCTAGTGTGAGGGGATAGTGGATAAGGGCCCCAAGCTGTCAAACTATAGCCAGAGGAGCAAGACTGGAGGGGGCCAGTGATAGACGAATGTGTGGATGCTACCTCCATGACCTATTCTCTACCAGGCCTCTAGAGTTTAGGAGAAAGGACATGGGCTAATTGTGGTAAATTAGCACAATCATCCTGGCCTTGTGACTATACTGAGGGGGGCAAGAGGACTGTCCTGACTGCTTTAAGGGTCCTAAGTAAGAGTGGCCCAAAGAGGAGAAATCAGTCCACGAATTGCTTCATTCCCCAGTCCTATTGCCAGCAAGAGTCAGAAGAGCACAAGAAAACCATTGCCTCCACCTCTCGTCCTGCTGCCCCCAAGGGAGATAGACTCAGTCCATGAGCTCCAGAGCCTGCCGGAGGTACAGGACCTTCTAGAACATGGTTTCCCAAACAGCTGCTTACTTGGCTTGTGCTTATGGGTGTCCATGCATTCCCGGTCAACTCCTCATCACATCTTCTGATCTCACAGTGCTTTATAGATATGAATTGATTCCTTCTTACACCCCTGCTTGAGGCCAGGGAACCATGGGGAAACCGAGGCACAGAACAGATAAGGCCCTGTTCTACAAAGGTGCTTAACTGACATTGATTTCAATAGCAGTTAGGCATTGATCCTCAAAGGCAGTTAGGTGCCTGAGCGATGTCACATAGCACGTCTAACGCCGAGTAAGGAACAGAACCCAGGAGTCCTGACTCAGTTATGTACATTAATCCCACAAGACCATCTTCCTCACAGCATCAGGCCCACTGAGAAACTCCTCCTCTTTCTCCCAGAACCTTGCTCACACCGAACCTTTCTTGGGGAGAGGGGGTTGAAAACCTTCTGATTAACTTTCCTTTCACTCTTTTTTCCCCATGCTGCCTTTGCAATCCCAGGTTCCAGCTGCCCACAGCCTAGCAGGGCCTCCTGGGAAAGTATTTCCAGCCCCACCCCGAGGCAGGAGCTACTGGTGATAGCCTTCAAGGCTTCCAGTCCTAATTGGATAATAGCCCAGAGCTAGACTCTCCGCTGAGTTAAATCAACACAGCTCCATTGACTTGGGTGGAGGGACGCTGATGTACCTCAGCTGGAGAGCTGGCCATTGCAATGTGGGCTGCTTATCTCTACTGAAGCTCTGAACCGTGTGCTGTTCAGACGGGCCCAAACTGTTCATTTCTGCTCCTGTCATCACATTTAACTGCAGTGAATCTAGATCCAAGGACTGGATTTTTCAGACTTCTACCTCTGAGTCTTTTATGATCTTATTTTTGCCCTTTTATATTTGCATGATGAAAGCCAAACTCTACTTTACCAAGGTGTTGGTGTCTGACTAATGAAATCTGAGAGGCATGCATAGTTGCTTATTCTCTCCCTCCTCCCCCTAGCCTCCCCAATGGCTGGACGGTTTTATTTCCACCCAATTTTGTCAGAGCTTCGGAGTGCCTGGGGCAAAGAGGGGTTAATATTTTATGCTGGGCTGAAAGCCGCTAGTTTTATCATTCAGTTTAATTTCTTCTGTGAGCAAAAAGCGTGTGACATCCAAATTCTGCATGTGAAATCCCATCTCATGATAATAAAATATCTTAGCTTAATTTTCTGGAGGCGAGTCTACTAGCAATAATTAAAGCCCCTTAATTAGCGAGAATCTCAACTTCTTCGTGCAGCTTGATGTGCGAGTTGACCATATCTGAAATTATCTACAGAGAGCTGTGAGGTCCTCACCCTTCCAAACGGGCACGCGCACTTATAACCAGCTGCAAACGTGGTGTGAAAAGAGATGGGTCAAGGGCAGTGGAGTTATTTGACAAAGTGAAGGTGCAAGACCTGTTGAATTTTCCACGGCAGACTTGCACCTTTCTAATGGCGCTCTTTGTTTCTTTCTCTCGATAGCCTCCACCGCGCATTGCAACGTGAAGGTTCTTTCACAACCAGAAGACATAGGAATTTATTGAAAGAGATGCTGATATTCTGCAGAAAGCAGCAAAACCTGCAGGGAGAATCTTAATCCTTTGGCATTTGTCCATGTCCTCATAGGTCCCCTATCCTGCATGAGGTGCGGCTGGCATTTGTCAAAGAAGTTTGTTTTGAATGAGAGAGAAAATAACAAACCAATTATACAAATGGGCTTCCTCCCCACGTCCTAAAAAGGGGTGCAGTTGTATGCTGCCACCAAGGAAGAAGGGTAAGAAAGTGGCCTGGAATCCATCCATATATCGACATGACCTAGCTGGTGAGGCAGAAGCTTAAGACAAAGATTGCAGCTGTAATGGCTTCAGATTCCCTTTATTTTACTCCCTGCTGCCAAACTATGCATGTACCCTGCCCAATGAGGGTACAGTCCTTGAAATGAATGGAAGGGAACATGAGGGTCTATCTGGTACATCCCGCAACCCTAAAGGGATTCTCAGTGGAAGGGTTTTTGGTCTCCTCTACTGTGGGGGTGGTTCTGCCTTCTAATCATACAGTCTTGACACCCCCCCCCACCGGGGGCTCATTAATTGAATCAGAGGTGTGAACAGCATGTCTGCCTGTCTCACAGGGTAAGTGTCCTCTGAACTAGATAGCTAATTTAAGGTGGCAGCTGTCCAACTGAGCTTTGTAAAGTTTCCTAAGCTCTTGGCCTCTGAAATACCGCATAGAGTGCAGTGTAGGGGCTAATTCCACACTTACAGATGTATCCTAGTCACTCCGTTCTTCTACTACACAGAATTCTCCTGAAGGGTGTTTTTTGTAACAGGCAGGCACCCTAGCATAGCCTTCCACCAGAGAGAGGAAGCAGGTGTCTTCTGTTCATACAATGGGGAATCTCGATTTAAGCAAACGACTAAGTGCCAGAAATAAACTGGGCTGCACCTATGTAATAATGCAACCTGGCCATCTTTTGGAAGAGACTTCTCTCGGGAATATGGAGAAAGGGGCAGGGAGATTCAGCCCCATGCAAAGGGCCTATGCAATCCCCTCTTATGCCTGGGGTAACTGTTACCCGAAATCTTGCTCCTGCTGTTTATCATTGCTGGGCCGCTGGTAGCAGAGAGCCAGGCTGGATGGCTAAGACTAACGGGCGAGCGAGCACGGCATCCAGGCTAACTCCGGGCTGCGTGCAGGTCTTTGTGGAACTGATTTGTACTTGTACCCACGCTCACTCGCTTCTCTTTCCTTTTTTTAAAAAAAAAAAAGAAAAATGCCAGTGAGAGACTGTCCTGCTAGACATCTCAGTGCGGGATCTCCAGCCGTTACCACTCGGCTCACTCACTGGCAATGATTTACATTCTTCTGTCCCTTCCCCCCTATTTTAACAAATAGGATCTGGAGCCGTAAGGTATATTAAGGAGCGATATGGATCTTTGCTGATAACGCTGTGAGGGGACGGGGGGGGGTGTCTGCATGAGGAAGCCATTAGCTTCAAACTCACAATGCACAGACTCTGATCAGTAAGGGGGGAGGTGGAAGGTGGGGGGAGGAAGGAAGAGTTGATTTGTGGCTGTGCCAGGGAGTGGGAACTAGGAAGTCTAGATATTCATTCCTCATCAAAGCCGCATCGAAGGCAAGCCCACCCGCTCCCCTGGCCCTGACGGCCACACTGCTATTTTTAGCACACTAGCTCCAGTGGAACTAGCAGGAGGCTGCCTGCCTGCACTGGGAATCGCCCCTCTCGGCTGCTGTGTAGACATGCCCTCAGGGGCAGGCTACGGCGATCCCCGACCCCACAGGTCCCCAAACTGTGGGGCCCAGCCCCTTCTGGCGTATTCAGGCCTAGGCCAGCCCCCAGAGGGGTGGAGAGGACGCATCACCCAGCCCTGCTCTGCTCCCATCCCAGACCTGCCGCATCCTGCTCCTGGCCACGTGCCACGCCCAGGCTCCAGGCCCTGCTCCTGACCAGCCCTGCAGCCCCATTCCTGGCCCTGGGCTCTGGCTCACAGCCTGTGACCATGGCTTTGGCCCCACTTCTATACCTGGCTCCCAGTTGCAGCTCCTGGGCAGGCGTGGGCCAGGTAAGGAGGGGGTGCGTGACCCCAAAAGTGTGAGGACGACTGCCCTGCCCCTCCAAGTAGCACAGCTCATCGGCTGCTCATGCAGTCACTCTGCAGCTGGATTGTTACTTCACAGCGTGCTGTTCTCACCTGGAGCTAGGCTAAGTTGTGGGGAGTGCACTCAAGTGTGGGAAACTTGCATTAACTCTGCAGTGAAGTTAGCATTTGTGGTGCGTGAGAGAGACAGAGAAAGAGCGTCCAATGTGTGTCAGGTTGTGTGTCTGGCTCTTACCACACTTATGTCTGTGTCCCTTGTTCTCTCTGTCTCCCACACCCCCGGAGTCCAATGTGTGCAAGGGTTTCATGTAACGTGGAACCTCATTAGGCTTGTTCGTGCTTGAGTTGTCAGGGGAGACTCAGAGACTAATTAAAAAGCATGAGCTCATTTAACGAACACGTGGGGATTTTTTTCCTCTGCTTTTCAATAGACACCTTTAGGCGTTCTGAGAAAAATGGCCAGTGCAAACCTTCCCCCGGCCAGGGACCTGGCTAGAACCTCCTCTTCTCGTTCACTTTCTTCCCCCTTTCCTCTTCGTGGGCCTGGGCAGAGAGAGAAATGGGAATCTGTCTCTGCTCTCAGTAATACACGGATGCCCCTGCCACAGTCAGGGCCCCACTGGGCTAGCTGCTGCGTGTACAGATAGGGAGAGCCAGTCCCTACTGCAAAGAGCTTGCGCTTGCAGTCTAAATAGACAAGACAGACAAAGGGTGGGAGGGAAAAGAGGCACAGAAGGGGAAGTGACTTGTTCAAGGGCACTGCAGGTCAGCTGGGAATAGAGCCCAGGTCCTCTCACTCCTGTGGCAATTCCCCCGTCCACCAGACCCCCACGACCTCTCCTAAAAATATACCCTTCCCATCATGGTGTGAGCCGACGATGGTAACAGCGATCCATTATTTTATGGAGTGCATTTCATAGCCGCAGCCTGAAAAGCTTTGCAATAAACGCACCGAATGGCACCGTGGTTCTGGACCAGTACCTGGGGCCGGCTCAGAATTACATGACTGTTGTTGTGTCTCTTGCCCTTACACAATAATAGTAGCATGAAGAAACCACGCAGGTAGGGCGAGGTCCAAAGAACCGTGTTTACTGAACAGACAACACCACACAAAGCCGAAGTATGTGTACACGCTGCTGCTACAGTTGGCTTCTAAACCCAGAACACGGTGGGCGCCATTAGAAGACTCACAAGCCATTTAAAGGGCTTCTGCCCCATTCCTGTACCTTGCAACTGTATTTGAACCACTCTACTACTTTGCATTTCTCCAGCACCTCTCGCTCACGTAGCTCAAAGCCCTCGTCACAAATGCACTGAGACTGATTTACCGTGGCGGGGGCCATATTCCCTCTATTTATAGTGGGAGAAGATGAAGTATGCAGATCTGGTCTGTGCACAATTTTCATACTGCTTTCATTATTTTGGCTTAGAAATCAAAAGAGTTCAATCAATACAACCCCGAGCATGGACGCAGGTACGCCAGGCTCAGTGTGCTTCTGCCAGTCTAGCTTATTCCTGTACGTTTCCTCCATCACTCCCCTTCAGCAGGCATTCCTTGAACATGTGGCAATAGCGGGAGCATATGCCAATCTGAATGGTAGCCTGAGACTAGGGAAGCTTTTGCTGTAGTGTTTTTGGCAGCCTACTCAGAAGCGTCAACTCCATGAACCTGAGTGGAGCCGGAAACGTTCGTTGGCTGGGGCACTCCTGCCAGTCCCAATAAGGGCATGGATGAAGGCTGCTAAACGATGCATGGGTCGATGTGCTTCCAGCGGCGATGGAAAGCTTCTTCATAACTGCCCAACTTCCCCTTTACAAACTGCACTCAGGGCTTGTCTACATTTGGAAATTTACCGAAACGGCTATTACAAAATCATTCTCCACGAGGGGTTTGTACCAAACTAACGATGCCAGAATACTGAGAAACTCCTTCCTAGTGTTTGCCACATGGAAATGAATGCACCCCAACATCAGATGCACTCCATCCTTAGAGGTGTTTAAAGCCCGGCTTGACAAAGCCCCGCCTGGGATGATTTAGTTGGGGTTGGTCCTGCTTTAAGCAGGAGATTGGAGTAGATGACCTCCTGAGGTCCCTTCTGACCTTAATCTTCTATGATTCTATGATCAGAAATCTCAGCTATAGATGGGAATCCTCGTAGACCATTTCTCCTATCCAGTCTTGAAGATACTATACAGCTGATTTATCCTACTCTTCCAAACTGACCCAACACTCCTCCTTTGCTTTCCCTTTATCCTTCCTTCTTTTGCAAGCCACTGCTAATCAGATTAAATCTATCCAAACATTTGTTTTGTTGCTTGTAGCTTTCATCGCTAGTCGTAAAAGCAGAGTCAAGAATTCCTCTAGAAGACACAGTGAACTCTACCCCTGGGAAAACAAGCTGCCATCCAAAAACCAACCCCCTTGCTGAGTCCTGTCAATCTGCAAAGTTAAAAATGAACACACAAGATATTTGCATGAGACACCTAGAAGAAAGGGAGAAAGGGGAAGGATTGGTTTTCTTGTGGAACCCCGGCCCTTCCCTGGCATAGTCAGCCTGTTGACAGTGAGAACAGCTACTACACTTCATATACTACGGAAGCAATGCTCAGGGCTGTGGTTTCCAGAACTGACAGCTTGGAAGCTGTTGTCGGGATCATCTCCAAGACAGGGAGTTCCAAACTGGCTCCAATTCCAGTGGACTATCGAGACCAGTTTCCTTCCTTCAGCTGGCCCAGCTGCCCTTAAGGATTAGTCTTGGTACCCCTCTTCCTCTCGTAGTCCTTCTTTATTGCCTACTGGAATCACACAGGCATTTGGGGTCATAAGGAATGTTCTGTTTTGACTCCGAAGGCCTGTGGGAGGGAGGGCGAATGACTGTGGGAGCTTGTTTAAAGCCACAGCGTCACAGTTCTCAGCATAAGTTGTCCAAGAATCAAGAAAAAAAGTCAATGGAAAAAATACACAAATTTGCTGTTTCCAATTACGAGCAGATTCCTACTTGCAGTGTCCCTTGACTGCAGGCTGGCGCAGTGAACACCACCAAGGGTTAATCATGCTGATCAAACCAGCTTGTGTGTGTGTCACACCGCCCTCTACTGGACGGAATCAGAAATTTCAGCTGTGTGTCATAGATACTATATTGCTAATAACTAACAGAGATGCTTCTTTTTTAGCTCAAGGGACAGGGTCCTGGGCTTCGGGAGCAAGAAGAACTTGAGTTCTCGCTCTCCTGATGCTGTGACTCTGAGTGGAAATGGAGCATGTGGCTCTGCAGAGGTGAGCCCAGACGTCCTCTGCGGTAGTCAAGTCTTTGCGACAGCTGTGTCCGAGTAGTGTTTATGGGAAACCTGCTTTCCCATTTCACTTCGTGTGTGGTTCACACTTGAATTTTGGGGTTCAATTAAACCCTCTAACTCAGCCTCATCTTAACTCGGCACTCAGGATGCCTGGGTTCTGTCTCCAGCCAGCTGGCTTGGTTTGTGGGGCCGGGCAAGTCTTTTTACCTTCTCTGTGCCTCGCTTTCCCCAGGGGGGACAATAAACCCTATAAATCCTTGACATTTTGTGTCAAAACTTTTTTTTTTTTTTTGGACCAAAAATAGCTTTTTGACTCAACAGATGTTTTATCGGGGGAGAAAAAAAAAGTCCATTTTCACAGGAAAAAGTGGGAGTGTGTGCACAAACTTGAAAAAATTAAATGATTTTTTTTTAACCACAATGGAAAAAATTGGATTTTGTCTAAAATATTAATGGGACAAAAAATATTTTCCAACCAGCTCTATCTTAAGCTCCCCAGTGATTGCGGTTTCTCTTATCTCTGACCCTGGCCGTGAATTGCTCAGGGAAAGGGTAACATGGTCTTTGCCCTCCATGAGATGCTTTCAGCTGATTAAGCCTCATAGTTCCTAGGAAATGATTTTAATTCTCCATATAGAAACCCTGCTTCTGCGAAGGGCTCGCACGCTCAGCTTCCATGGGAACTGAGGGCCTGATTCCAAGTAAAGATGGAAAGAAGACTCATTGACTTCCATGGAGTTTGAATCGGGCGCTGAACTAACTGTGCAAGCTTCGGCCAAAACTATTAGACAAACAAGTCGGCTATTACCTAACATAACGAGCCCCCTCATCTTCTCCTGGACTTGGTGGGGTTTCTAAGGGATGAAAAGCATCTTCTCAGGCTATTCAGAGGTAGAATGACATGATGATGCAGAGAGAGATGAGTATCTTTGCCTCTCCAGGGGGTGACAATCAGCCAGCTGACCTCTTGCCTGGAGTATTTCCACCACCCATGTCTCTTGGCAAGACTCATCACTCATTCATAACCACCAACCAAACAAGCTCCCTGACCTTGCATTTCATTGCCTAACCAGTTTCTGTAGCACTCAGGTTGGGGGGGAGGGGGGGGGTTTGACTGTGGGGGCAAGAGGTTCATAGATATGTGGAAATAAAATACCAAGCAAATGGAATGTGCTTTTTGGCAGCTCCTGCCAGCCTCAAATACCAAGGGGCAAAGAAGTGGATGCTGGCACAGCAGGGCCTGTGCAGGCAGGCACATGAGGCAAACCCTCTGTTCTCAGCGGTGGTTCTCATGCAGTTTGGTACATGCTCTGCCTTGCTGTCAAAGTCCTCAGCTGATGCACACCAGCCTAGCTTTTCAATTAACACTAGCAGAAGATATGGCCCAATGACTTTAATGGAGCCACGCCCCTTTACACCAGATCCAGAGCTGGCCCAGTGATCTTAACCGGAGTTAAGCTGATCTGTACCAGCTGAAGAGCCGGCCCATGCAACTCAAGGGGGCTATGGCGATGAAGGCCAGCTGAGGCTCTAATCTGCAAGGTGAGGGAGGGAAGAAGCGAGAGGGAGAAAAGAAAGGGATGTGGGAGAGAGGCTGAGGCCTGGCTTAAACAGATGTGTGTGAAGGAGGAGGTTGATGGAGGCAAGAGAAGCTGCTGGAGGAGAGGCGGACAGGTCTAGGGGACTGTGGGATAGAAAGCACAAAGCCAAGAGGCAGAGGTGGTGACAAAGACAGCACTAATGTGAGCAGACAGGCATGAGGTTGTAGCAAGAAATGGGGTGGGGTATAAGCCCAGAGCTCAGCTGAGGAATGAGATCCCATAGGCCTTGCAGGTGAAGAAGCTCGGGGGGGGGGGGGGGGTTTTACTGGGTGAATGAATGCTGGTCATCACTTAACTTGGCTGATAATTGCTCCAGGATCTTTACTGATTATCTGAAGAGCCCTCCAGCCCCAAGGGACTGACTTATCTCTGCACCCTTGATTTAGCAAGACCAGGGCAGTACTGCAGTCGCTAAGCCATGCTGCGACTGAATGAGTATAATAATAACACCCAGCTTGCACACAGCACTCTTCAGTCACACATCTCAAAGCACTGTACAAAGAAGGTCAGTATCATTATCCCTATTTTTACAGATGGGGAAATTGAGGCACAGAGAGGGGATGTGACTTGCCCAAGGTCACCCTGCAGCAGAGCCAGGAATAGAAGTGAGGTCACCTGACTCCCAGGCCAGTGCTCTATCCTTTAGACTACACTGCATAAACCCAGTTTCTAATGCGAGGATTAAATCCACACACTCCATACTGATTTTCCTTTAGAAATGCTTCGTCTTCACTGAAAGGAGCTGTGGATCAAGGCTTATTTTTGCTATTGTTTATCAGCAATACTGGAGACTTAACAGAGTAGTTACTACAGAGCTATGCAGGAAAGTAGCAAAACGCTGCTATTCAGGGCCAGCCCACGTAGTTATCAGCGCAGGGCCAGACTCGGATACTGTTGTGAACTGCCTTCACAAGTTGTTGTCCCATTGAAATCACTGCAGTGACTCACCATGAGCAAAGGTATCAGAGACTGGCCTGCAGTGAGAGTCAGAGGATAGTCACGGAAATAGGCCTGAGCTATGCAGTGCAGGCCCCAGATACACATTTTGCAATCCGTCTCCAGATCAGTGTTGTCTCAAAGTTGGGTATTTGGGATTCCCTCATTGCACAGAGTTGTGCCACTCAGCGGTAGATCCGAACTTCCCCCAAAGGGCCAGTGGTGAGAGAAATCCCCACATCTAGTTCAGGATCCATCTCTTATTAGTACGTGATTGCCGATTTGCTCTCAGATATTTTACCCTTCTTATTTTGTGGCTGAGTCCCAGGCACTGGAACTGTGGCATGGGACAGACCTGGCTGCATATTTTTTAAGGACCCTTATCTTTTTGCAGTCAATTGGGCACTTGGTTACATGTCCTTTCCTGCAGCCATTGCCAAGACAGCCAATGTTTCCTCAATGAGATTTCTTTCAGCTTTCTTTCGCGCATTCCTCAGTGACGCCTCTGACAATCCCCATGGGTTTGTTTGGTTTCACTTCAAGCCAAGATGCTGTTGACAGGTTGAGGTGCTGGGCATCAAGTCTTTTATTCTGCAGGTCAGGCCCAGGCACTGAAAAGTGTAATCCACTTAGAGCACAGAAGAAATCCTTCAGGCATTGTGATTTCACGCAGTCCTCAAACTGGCTGATGTGTTACATCGGTGGTGATTGTTATAACACACAGAGTTTTTACAATATGTGGGGCATTTCTCCCTAGGATATTTGCAGTGTGCCGTATTTTCATGCACAGGCCAGCATGTGGCCATGTGAGTGGAACAACAATGTGCATAAATAGGTCGCTGGGCACACTCCATTACCTATTTTGCATACATGCATGCTGCCTTGCAGGGGTTCTGCTGGGTGCATCTGGTGTATGTGTATTTTTCAGATGCACCATTTGTGCCCAGCACTGAAATTCACACTCACTTTCTTCAACTCTTGATTTTTGTTTGTTCTAAATCATTTTCCATGGCTTCTCAGTTAGGGTTTTAATTGGTTCTTCACTTCTGTCCTACCAGCGAGGGCCGGATTTCCAATTAGGCACAGTAGGCACGTGCCTAGGGGCGCCAGCTTTCTCGGGGCGCTGGCTTTCTCGGGGCACCTAAACAGTGGTGGATTACCATATGGGCCAACAGAACCCCTGGCCAGGCCATGGTCTCTGGCCAATTTGGAGGCCCTGCACAAGTGCCAAAACTCTGGCCCCACCTCCTGCTCCTCCTCTTTCCCCCTGAGGCCACACCCCCTGGCCAGGCCAGAAGCCAGGGCCTGGAGGTGTGCATATTCCCCCCACCTGGAGCTGGCTGAGCCAGTTGCCCCAGCCCCCTGTCCCTCACACCTGCATGGAGCTAGTCCTGCCAGCCCCACCTTCCTGCACGGAAAACACGAAGGTCAGCTGTAGGCAGGGGGGTGGCGCTGAAGAGGCTGTGCCTAGGGATGCGTAAGGCTTAAATTTGGCCCTGCCACCAGCCCCCCAATGCATGCCATGTAGAGGTGCCTAAGTTGAACTGCGTGAAGGTACAGTCTGTACTGTGGAGGCATGTGTGTCTCAATGCGTCTATGTAAGTGTTAAGTGTTTCCATGTGAACCAGACATGCAAGACATCATGTGCTCTAAATTGCGCAGACATACACACGCACGGACACTTTTTTTTTTTTTTTTGCACTTGCCTAGCAGTAAGTCAACACTTTCCTTAATAAGCTGTTACATAATGAAATGCTGCTTTTTTGCTATACGCACTGAGCGCTTGGGTTGTGCCCTGGGGCTGCACCTTTTTCTCCATCAACTTTATTGCAACACACACACACACATGCAAATCCTTTTTGGAATGTTTGAGCACTTAAAAGGGGCAATTTAATATGTGCTGGCATTACAGCGCTTAGCTGCAGAGTAAAACCCCCTGTGTTGGGGAATGGCGAAATCAATCCGTGGAAAAATGGATCAGAAAAAAATCAGAAAAGGGCCTGAAAGAGAGGAAAAAAGACTCCAACAGCTATATGTTGAAAGAGTGTGGCATAGAATTTAAAAATATCCATGGTACCAAATACTCGTGGTACTATCCACTAATAGGGTCATACTCAGAGAACCACAAAAGAACACACAGGGCTATGGAAAAAATAGTACTGGGAAAATACCGATAGTCTCATAGAAATACTCACCGTACGGTGCATCCTTCCCATATTTTGAAAATACAGCACCATGAAAATCCACAAAGTGCTGTGCAACTACTTGGCCTGTTCTAAAAGTCCCCACACTAGCGTGAAAATACTCACTGTGGCGAAAATACTCACAGTATCGTGAAAATACTATCTTGTCAAAACATTCACACGGGCATAAAGACACCCACAGTGCTGCGAAAATACCCACAGTGCTGTGAAAATACCTACACTGTCATGAAAACAGTCACAGTACTCCCCAGTGTCCTGACAATATTGGTAATATCCAACTTTAAAGTACTGAGAACTAGTTATTTGTCATTAGTAAGTGTCGCCGCAGAGCTAAAGACAAGGACATGCTCATCTCTCCTCCTCTCCCCTCAGCAGCTATTGCAGCTCTCTCCCAGCTTTTCTGGGGATAAAATGTTCATTCATTCACTCACTGCTGAAATGTAGCCACCTCTGGGGTGGAACGCAGCCAGCTGTTAACAGCTTACAAGGCAAGATAGAAGAGGAAGTGAAGAGAAGCACTGTCTCCACTTCAAACTGCTGGGAAATGTAAGGAGGCAGAACATAGTTAGCACTGGGATTAGGGCTTGGCCAGGACCCACGGTCAATACAGCTGTTTTTACAAACAGTGCCATGGCGTCATTAACGAACAGAAGGGGTCAGAAAAGTGTTTGTATCTTTGTACCAAAACATGGCACAACAGCCCTCCACACTCTGCAGAGGCCTGGGGGTTTGTGATTTATAGGTAACAGCGCCTCTTATTGCATCTGCACCACCACTTCCAGCAGTGCCCCGGAGGGGCTTAGTTCTGATTGGATTATCACATCTCCCAATGGCGTGAGCTTCATGCCAGATGGAGAGGGGCAAGGGGGCCGTGTGTCCCCAAAGAGGGCTGGAGCATGCCTGCAGAGCAGTGGCAGGGGAGAAGGAAAGAGCATTTTCCTGGCCTCGGTGAGACCTACGGAAATGCAGGTGTTCTGTCTGCACGGGAACCTAGCTGGTAGGGTGAGGCAATCCAAGAGGGACTCCAGCAAAGGAACTGCCAGGAAAGCCACTGAAAGGAGGAAGTGAGCATCATTACTCAGCCAGCTCTGAGCCTCAAGGCTTATCACACCTTTCCTGATCTTTTAACTTGGCAGCATGAAGATTAGTGGGGCATGTGTAAACCGGTCATCCTTCCCTCACATCGAAGGCGGCGAGGGCTTGAAACAGGATACTGCACATCCCCTGAGAGGTCACGCAGTGGGCACTGGCGTCTGGGGCTCAGAGCCACGATAAAGAGCAAGAGAGCCTGAAGATGACCTGATTTTATCGAGGCTAAGGTACTTCCAGGCAGGGGAGAACATTGTCCTGCCCCTTGGCAGGGAGGCGGGGGGACAACCAACTAGCCTCTGTAAATCTCCTTCTGAGGATGCTTGCTAGGGCGGCCTGAAAAGGGGCGGAGAGGGACTGCATGAGAAGACATGAGTGGGACCAGCTAGCACAAGGGGAGTGTCTGAGACTCACGGACAAGAGGCAAGAGGGAAGTAATCTGTCATTGCTAATACCTAAATTATTGCTGACCCGAGAAGGGCTTGGGGCTGACCTGAGAAAAATATAGGTAAAAATGATCTCTGCTGCTAAAGGTCCTTTGATGAGTCCTTGAAAATGGAGGTTGGGGGCAGTGAAGAGCCGTAGCTCTTACTTACATTGAGCTGGTTTTCCCTTTTGTTGCGGGATGTCCTTTCTAGTGACCTGCGTCCCCTCAAATCCAGCCTTCCCGAATAAAACGCCCTCAATCTCCCCTGTTGGCTGTTTATCTAGGCTGAACTCTGGGCTCTTCAGACACGGTGCGAATGAGAACGATTCACCTGGGGACGGCTGAAGAAACGAAGGACGGGCTGAGGCCCTCAGCTTGGCTTGGAGAAATTGCCTCCCGAGAGGCTGTTCCCTCCTCTTATTTAGATTCAAAGTGAGAGGAGAAAAACTGTTCAAGAGAAGAGGTGTCTCCTGTAACTTGTTTATGGAATTATCTGGGGAAATGGCCTGTGTCTGACAGGAAGTCAGACTGGATGAGCACGGCAGTCCCTTCTGGTCTTGGCATCTAGGACTCCATAATTCTGCAGCACAGGGCTGAGCTGGGGAGTGGAGAACGGGAGCAGATGGGCATGAAAGGCAGCTCCAGTGAGCTGCAGGGCAGGGCTGAGACAAGGAGCTGGGTGCAGTGGGGAATGCAAGGAGGCTCCCGCGATACCGCAGGGCTGGGCTGAGCCGGGGAGCGTAGCTCTCCTATCCTTTTTGCCAAAGTCCAACTCCTTTGCGCGCTGAGCCCTCGGTGAGGTCTCTCTCCCTCTAAGCAGCACGTTGGTGTCACGTCCTGGGAGTGCGGGCCCCTCCGAATACCCTGCTCTTGTGCATTTCTGCCTCCAGGCGCCAGAACTGAACGCTGCTCATTCTGCAATTATTCAAGGCGCTGGGATCCCGGCGCACAGGTCGGATACACAAGTCACACTAGAGAGCACAGGCATAAAAGAAACGCCTGTTAAGCCCCGTAGTTATGATGTTTCTGCACCAAATGAGGCTTTCTTTTTTGGCTGGGCTTGTTCAGTCTTCAGGTTTATTTACTACTAATCCCAAGAGCCAATTGTTTTTAAACTGTGACTGAGGAGACGAATAAAGAATAAAAGCCTTGGAATCTCTAGGCACGACACAAGGACCGCAATGATTCCTCCTCATGTTGCATTTTCTCTCTGTTTGGCGCCTTTTTCTTTCAGGCCTATGTTTTATTGGCTGTCAGACTATCTAGTTTGGTTGACATAAGCAAAAATAAAACGGACCTCATCTGCTGTGTTGCTTTTGATTGCGTTTTAAAAAAGAAATCCAACTGCACATAAAGATTAGCATGAGGCTAAGAATAGCACTTCTACAAATAGGCCTTTCCACGATAAAAGTTAACTCGAGTTATAGACTCATAGACTTTTGAGGCGAGAAGGGACAATCCATCATGATAGTTCAAGTGTTGCCCCTAACTCGGAAGAATATTACATTCTTATGTGCCGCTGGTCCTCCGACGCTTTCCCACATTCCCCCCATGTGCCCAGAAGGGACAGACAAGTTCTCCCACGTTTCATTGGGAAAGAATTCACAGAGCGGCTCAGCGTGCTGCAGTGCAAACAACCATGGAATGTGCCTCTGGATGTCTTAGGCCCTGTCTATACGTACAGCGCTGCAGCAGATGTACCGATACAGCGGCACCGCTTCAGCACGTCTGGTGAAGGCGCTCTGTGCTGACGGGCGAGAGCTCTCCCCTTGGAATAAAGAAACCACCTCCGCAAGTGGCTGAAGCTATGTCAGCGGGAGAGCTCTTAGGGCAGTGTAACTTATGTAGCTCAGGGAGGTGGAATATTCACACCCCTGAGCAACGTAAGTTTTGCCAGCACAGGCTGTAGCGTAGACATAGCCTTACTGACACATGGATAAGTGCAGCACCAGTGTGGACACAGTGGCTTGAAGGTTATTGTGCAGTGCGGCCGCTCGCATGGAAGCTAAACTAACTCAAGAAGAATCACTTGAGTGGTGACAAAACCCTAAAACAGAGGGAGATACAATGGCAGTGACTCAAAGCTGAGCTGTTTATTTGCAAATGTTTTCACTACTCAGCTTGCTCTAGTATTGTCCCCGTGCAAACGGAGCAGCATGAAAACAGTAAGGCCCCAATCCTGTAAACAATTCCGCCAGTGGCCTCACCACATGCTCAAAGATAAATGCGTGTGAGTTTGCTGGATTGGGGCCTGAGAGAGGAGCATAAACTGTAAGAAGTAAATTATACATTTTTGCTAAAATAACCATTTTCAAAGTGTTAATAATCTCTAGTTTTATTACTAATACAGAGGATGCCATTTAAAAAAAAATACCCAAACCAAAAAACACGAGTATTTCCTTGACTTCTGTTTAACTTTATAGTTCAGGCACATTTACTTTGGACAGAAACTACAGTAGACAAGGGGGAACTTTTTAAAAACTAAATTTCATGAGGCTCTTTTTGGCTTATGCGAGCTCCAATAAAAACAGAAGTCTGATTTCTTAAGTACCTTTTTAAAAGCTAATACAACTCCCAAAGAGCAGAATGGATTAGTTTTGTTAGCTGGGGGGTGGGTGAAACCTCAGTGAAGCTGGTAGCCATAATAGCCACCCTTGGTTCAGGATAAATATAAGAAGCAATTAAGTTCATTTAAGGAATGAGGTAGCCGAAACAATAGAAGCCACGAAAATGCAGGTCGCACATAAGGTTGGTCAGGGCTGAGCTGTGTGGGCAGAATGTAAATGCAGGGAACTGGGGGCAAGTCTCCACTTAAAATGCTGCAACGGCACACCTTCAGTGTTTTAAAGAAAATGCTTTATGCCGATGGGAAGAGCTCTCCTGTTGACTCCCCGAGAGCAACAGCTATGTCGGTGGGAAAAGCTCTCCTGCCGACATAGCACTGATTATGTCGGAAGTTAGGTTGGTATAACTGAGTCACTCAGGGGTGTGGATTTTTCACACCCCTGAGCGATGTAGTTATTCTGATATTAGGGTGACCGGATAGCAAGTGTGAATAATCAGGACAAGGGTCGGGGGGAGGAAGGGGAGTAATAGGTGCTTATATAAGACAAAACCCCGAATATCAGGACTGTCCCTATAAAATCTAGACATCTGGTCACCCTAACCGATATAGGTCTGTAGTGTAGACCAGACCTGGGTATTGTCTTGGTGGAGCTGTGTGTGTGTAGATAGAAACACCATAGAGGCAGACAAAGGAGGCAGCAAAGAAGAGAGGCAGAGAAGCTCTTGTAGCTAAGACCGACAGCTTTTTGGGTGGGGTGCTAGCTGAAAAGAAGCTTGGAACTGGGAACAAAGAAATTGTCTCCTGTTATTTGCATCCTACAGCATCCAGGGAACGAGGACTTTACGTACATTCATTGCGGATAAAGAGGATTGCATCAAAGAAATGCCTAACTCCATTAATGGTGTCTGCTTCTAACAGAAACCACCCACAAGGCCCAGCTTAGGTCAAAAGGTATAAGAGTACGAAATATGTAACAAGCCACTATTAAGGGTGGTTGAGGTAAGAACTCTCCACAGAAAAGGGGGATATAAGCAGGTAGCTCCCCAGAGAGTAGTTAGGGGTGTGAGGCCCATGTTTCCATGTGTAGAACGCTGCCAGATCGCTTACAGAGGGGGGAGCATCTTGCACAGGTCTGAATTGTGACACAGGACATCAGAATCTCTGTCTTGCTTTGGGCTCTAGGCCTCACAGAGGCTGTTCCACCAGGAGACACCCAGGGCTCCCACATGGGGTAGGAAAAGGGTACACTTTACGGGGGCCCGGAGGCCCTGGGGGGCCCGGCCCAGGCTGCAACCCCCATTACCATGAGGAAAAACAATTTTCATGGCTTATAAGATTGTATGTATGGGATGAGGGCTTGTGGTATGTGTGTGGGAGGGGGCCCGTGTTACAAGTTTGCACTGAGCCTGAAAAAATTATGCTTGGGCCCTGCAGCTACCAGGGCAGAGGGTTAGAGGGGACAGCTCAAAGCAACATTTGTTCTGTGTGATCACCGGGACAGATTCTCAACTGGTGTAAATCACTGCAGCGCCATTGAACTAAATGGCACACTGCTGATTTCCTTCAGCTGGAGATCTAGCGTGGCCTGCTCTGTGTGTGATTGTGTTCTTTCGCAGCTGTGGGGAAGGGAGGAGAAGGAGGGATGGGAACTGGGTGGGGGAGGGATGAGCCTCCCTTTCCCAAACCGACATTGTTATGAAAAGAGCAAATCACAGTGTTTGAGAAGAAGCCCTTCAGGACAAAGATGGAAATGGGGTTGGGCAACATAGCAACTGGAGCCCCTTTTCATCACAATCTCATAACTGCCGTCTTGCACCCGTCTTGATATACTTTGCAAAACGCACCAGGGCTCCATCCCGGATACAGCGCTGGGAGCCAGAACGTCATTTTAGCTGAATGCCAGTGAGACTGCGCTAGGCAAACTGGAGCCACAGAGTCAGATTTGGATCCAAGGAACATTTTTTTTGGCTCCAGAAGTCCAGAGCAAAGAATGTAAATTGGCTTTGCAGAAGTATGTCAATTTCAGTGCCAAAGTTTCATTTGATATCATCTCTGTCTGGCACCTCAACAACAGGTGCTTCCGGCAGTGATCAGAGGCACATAGGCATGACACAAACACAAACACACATCTGCTGGGGCGATATGAACTAAACACGCAGCTCTCATGTCTTACACACCATCGCCTCTCAACTAGCATGGATACAGTCCTCAAATACCACTCCTCTGCTGCCAGTGCTGGAAATGTATGTTGTAGCAAAAGCAGGTATATTCCCTGCCCAGCTTCATCTAACCACATCCACTCTGAGCTGAATACATCAATATTTATGAATTATTATTATTTATTTAGGGCCGGTTCTGCAACCCTTACATGCATTAAGTAGTGTTCATTCTTATAGTAATCACATTGACATCAGTGGGAATACGCAAATGAGTAAATACTACTCAGGGTGAGTAAGGGTTGCAAAATCAAGCACTAAACATTTAACACCAGCACTAGTTTTACTTTGGGGTTGTAGTACTTTTCTCCATGAGATGAGGAAGGTGTAACAGAGGTAGAGAGTAGAACTTGTTGGGAATCTTCCGACTAACTGTTCGTTTCATCCGAAAATGCCATTTCCTCAAAATTAAAAGTATTTGTGGGAAAGAGTCAGTTTTTGATGAACCTTCTGATTTGAAAAAGATTTGAAAGGAAAAAAAAGTTTTGAAATCGTCAAAATATCCTATTTTGACATTTTCTAAACCGACAGTTTCATTTTTGGGTTCAAAACGACTGTCTGTTTTGAAATGTTAGCTAATTTATACTAAAAAGTAGGTTAAACATTTTTAAAAGGCCAAAATTGATGCAAAATATTTGGATTGACAGAGTTCAGTGTTGGAGCGCCAAGGTGGGTGAGGTAATACCTTTTGTTGGAACAATTTGTGTGAGTGAGAGAGACACGACACGGCTCCAGCTATGTAGACTCCAGTGTTGTGTTTTTTATCGGTCCATGAACATTTTTGAGATTTTGACTTTTCATCCCTATTCGGGAAGAGGGAAAAATGTGAAACCTCATAAACTTTTGCACGATGGGGAAAAAATTTCCTGCCCAGCTCTAGTAAGACACTGAGAAGCTGGCCAGTATACAGTACCTTGCATGGAGCTTTGCGGACATTAAAGACGATAATCATTCCCACCAAATTATTGTGATCAGGGGCCATTGGGTCCATTTGAGACAAGCAATGGGCAAACCTCAGAAAATTCAGTAGTTCCTTTTGGATAAATTCATTGACTTTAGGGCCAGAAGGGGCCACAAGTTCATCCAGTCTGACCCCATGTATATCGCAGGCCAGGAAATTTCACCCAGACACCACTATATGAAACCCAAAGACTCTAGTTAGACTAGTGCATTTCAGTCCGCAAGGAGCTTAACCTGTGTGCTAGCCCTGCAATGACAGGGAATTCCTTAGGTGGGCTGTACCCACCTGATCCTTGGCTCCGGTGCTTTGGTTAAGGTGAGAAAGCAGACGACTTGGAGTCAGACGTTCTAGTCCTGGTTTTGCTACTGACTCCTCATGTGACCGTCACCTTTCTGTGCCTCAGTTCGTCTCTCATTAATGCTACTTACCAACCTCTTTAGATGTTCAGGTGCCCATTTCAAGCAGAGAACAGGTATATATACATAGGTACACTGGATACAGAGACGGGAAAGGAAAAACCACTTGTAAAATGTAGCAGGAGGCATTTGACATCAGGATCAAAACAGTAACAGAAAGGGCTGTGGGCTTTTCAAGCAAAATCCAATATTACATTGGGGGCAGTTGCATCTTCACTGCGAAGTGGGTTTCTGCCCAGGAAAGCTTATACCCAAATAGATTTGTTAGTCTTTAAGGTGCCACAGAACTCTCGTTGTTTCACTGCTATTGTTACCTGTGCTAGCTAAATTAAAGCCAGGTATGCCTACCTGGGCTGCAGTCACACCTTAATTGCCAGTGCAGACATACTGCTGCTCTCATCTTTCTGTCTCTTCATCTGTCTCTCAGGCTTGTCACATAGCGTCTGAGTTTGGATAGTTCAGATGAGATTCAGATAAGTCTGGCACTCAAGGGGACTTTTGGGGGATTCTTGTCTGAACAGAACTCATAGAATTGCTTAGATTGATTAGTTATTAGCAGACATGGGCCAGAATTGGAAGCTTGGACCCGAACTCCTCAGACTGTGGAGAGAAGCTTATATCTGATTCTTGATCCAAACACTCTGGCTCAAATCTATCTAGTCACTGAGAGATTAAATTTAAAACATTTTCACTGTAGACTAAGGGTCTCTTGCCTCATCGCCAGTCTCACTCTTCACAGGATCCTCCCACAGATAAAGGGGGGGTTGAAAAAAACATCCTTGCATGAAAATCTCATTAAGCAATGGCCTTATGCTAATGTAACCACCAGTCTGATTCAACCCTGTGCGAGTTGCTGCAACGCCACAGGTGATCGCACCAATTAATTCAAGGTGACAGTAACTGACTGCCATTTATAAGGAGGGTTTTTCTGTGTATACAAGAGATGTCCTTTCAAATTCCTTTGCAAATGAAATAGGAAGCAGGAAGTTTGAAAAGAGGGAGAAAAACACATCTCAGGTTGTGTAAGTCAATGGTATTTAGCTGCAAACTCTGGTAACAGGATAACTTTTCTAACACAGCTGGAGTAAATAATTAGAGACCACAAGCAGTGGCTCAGGGGCTGTTTGCTTTTCACACTACAACTCTCTAACATGTTCGCTCCTGTTTCTATTGCTGTTTAGCTCTCACGTCTCTGTTTGTGACACTTACCCTTTAGAGTGCAATCACCAATTAGGAAGGAGCCGTTTCCAGGCCGCTAGAGCGAATGGCTCTGGATCGCACCGTAGCTTGATGGTATGTCTTGTCTCAAAGTTTCTCCACAATGATGGGCTGTGTTACTTTTCTCATTCTGAGTCCACCAAAGGGAGAAGGCCTCTGCAGAGCCAGTTCTACCCTGCCATCCAAAACTCCACTGCAGCATGAACATTGCTCTAGCCCATGTCGCCAGCCGTTGCCTGCTCCAGAATAATTACCTCTTTGACCATGATAGCTATACATGGTCTGATTTTCAAAGGTGCTGAGCACCCAGCAGCTTCCAGTGACGCTAAACTGGGAGCCATGGGGGCTTTCTCCTCTGGTGCCAAGCACTCAGCACTTTTCAGAATCAGGCTACCTTTATTTAAGGTTTCATGTTTCCAATTCATGTGTGACGAATTGGACCTACGAATGCAAAGCGGAACAGCACGCAGTATATGCGAGTAGGAAACTACCTCCCCCCTGACCATTGGAATCTATCTTCTGATCTGATACTGCAACCCCTTCTGGTATTATCTGAACCCTTTCCACATCAAATCAGTAGCAAACAAGTGAAAGAAAGAGAGCCAGTTGAAAACCATTTAAAGATTGTTTTCAAATTTTTGGGAGGTTGAAAAAAAAAATCTACCGATTCCAGAAATAAGCTTCCTGGCTGCAATATTTTGTGACCTCCCTTTGTAATGAAGGTGTGTCTCCCCTGCAACCGGGGGACAGGTGTAGGCACGCGCAAATGAGCCTCGATTGAACTAGCTCGCTGAAGTTTGCAGGGTAGCTGTGGCGGCATAAGTGGTGGCCCGGGCTAGCTGATCAAGTACATGCTCACGATCCGAAGCGGGTTTGTTTGTGTCACCTCCTGTGCTGCTGGGGCTACCCTGGTATTTTTAGGATGCTAGTTCAATGACAGCGAGCTCATGTATGCCTGCATGTGCTGCAGTCAGATTTCCCAGTTTCAGTGTAGCATGCCCTGGGGCGACGTCCGCACCTGGAGAAAGGGAACGATTCCCAGCTCCCGCAGACATACTTGTGCTAGCTGTCATCAAGCTAGAGTGCTAAAAATAGCAGCGTAGCTGTGACAGCATGGACAGCAGTGAGCAGTAGGCTGGGCTAGCTGCCCCAAATACATCCCCAGGGGTCCTGGCAAATTTGTACTTGGGGCAGGCAGCCCATGTGGCTGCTTGCCACTGCCCATGCTACCACGGTCAGGCTGCGATATTAGCAGGCTAGCGCGGTGAGAGGCAGGATAAGTATGTCGGCTCAAGCTGGGAATCACACCCCCGGCTCCAAGTGTAAGAGCTCCCGGCACTTGCAGGGGTGCACTAAGGTAAACGGATGTTGCAGTGTAATAACACCAGCATGCTATAAATACATTATGCTGCAGTAAAGCATTTTCTTCTCTGAAACATGGGGGCATGTCAATCAGGGGACTGATGTGCCGGGGCGTCCCAGGAAAACTGCAGGTAGACATTTCCACCGGAACACGTCCCTCTTGCCCCAGTGAATGGAAAGTCCGCTCCAGACTGTGAGTATGTATGTATGAGCTCATGGAAAATCCAGGTTAGCATTCTCTTGCTTAAAGGTATAATGTGTTCTCAGTCCATGCCTCGGCACCAGGATTTTAGATGTGACAGAAAGGTATGGATTATAGAAGAGTAAAGGAATGTTTCTTTAAGCCAGGAGTAGGTTTTTGTTTTGTTTTCACGAGACACAGCCCTGAGTGAAACCCCTTGATGTGACAGCACACAGACTGAGACGCTTGTATTATTAAGCAGGATGTTGTTTAGCAACAAGCACAATGAGGCTCCTATGGAGATAGCTGCATGGAATATAGAAAGCTAGGTGAAGTATTGTACTCGTGTAATGCTGCCGGTGGTACCGTCACTATTCTGTGACTAGCTAGAACTTCACCGTTGCCACAAGGATGTACATAATGACCACGGAGAGTCAGATTTGCAGCCTCCAAAACCACAGTCCTTGCCCACTCGAGCTGGGATGGTTGCAGTGCAGCATTGCATCACAGCAATGCTGCGAGTTAGCTCCAGGATGTCCTTGGGATTCTCTGGGGCTTTGCTGCATGACGTGCTTCTTTGGCTCTGTAAGGCTGAGTATAGGGTGACCAGCGAGCAAGTGTGAAAAATCGGGACACTCTTTTCTTGGTGGGCAGGGGAGGGTAGTTTAGTTGCATATATAAGACAAAGCCCCTAATATTGGGATGGTCCCGATAATATCGGGACGTCTGGTCACCCTAGTTGAGACTCTCTGTTTTATAGGATAATTTAACACCAGGCTTGCCCAAGATTGATTGCATATTGTATAAGAATTCGCCCTTTGGTTCCACGTGCTTTCCCGTGATGCATGACAGGCTAACAGCCGCAGTCAGTAACCAACCCCAGGGCTTGAAGGGGATTTGTGTTGTCCTAGTTTTTCATTATGCATTATCCAGCCCTTCTAGAATTCGTTTTACATTTGCCTTTCCATATCCATCCAACTCCTTCCTTCATGCCTCTCTTCTAAGCAAGGTGTTGGGTTACCCACCCTAGAAGACCCAGGCCTTCCTGGTTATCTGTTGAACAGCATCTGAGCAGCAGGAGTCCATGCTTCACCATCTGCACCTCTCCAGCTGCCTCACCCCTCTCCTTGGGCACATCTGGGGATCAGCTGGGAGGAGAGGCATTGACCCATCAGTCTTTGGCTTCCCTGTTGAAACAGACAGTTGTATTAATTAGTGCCAATTGTGGTGATTTTGGGATAGGGACTAAAACCTACTGGACACTGGGAACTGAGACCACCAGCCCTTCACCTATAGACCACCAAAAAGCCGTCAGAAAGGTAATTGCTTTCAGTCACTACCGGCCTGCCCTGAATTCTAGGTACTAGGGGGATGCAGCTATGGCACTACAAGTGATGTTTTGTTTGTCCTCCTAAGCTAAGCAGACTCACACCCGGCTGGTGGTTGGATGAAACACTTCCAAGGGAAAAAACCCAGGCTGCTGCAGAAAGTGTTTTTGGATTGGGGATTTAGTCCGTGGGGCTCTTCCCTTTCAAATCCATGCTAACCCAATGACCTTATGTGGTATTAGAGGCTACTGGAGCTGCCATCTCAGGTGAGATGGAAGGCTGATCTCATTTCAACCTGAGACATGCTGAGATGCTGTGGTGCTAGAGGGAGCTAACAGACTGGAGCCATGCAGCAGAGCTGGGATTTAGTAGATGGGAAAGGTAAAACGTGGATGGCTTTCTGCATCCTGCATTTTCTTCCAAGTGATACACCTCAGAAGCTGTGTCTTGATATCCCTGGCATTTGTCAGTCTGGTTTGGTTTTTTTTTTTGGTTCTCCTGGGCTGTTTGTTGGGGAAATCTAATATTCTGTGACCGGCTCTTCTCCTGCTCTTTGATCTGAAGATCAAAGTGCAAAAAGAGCTCAGGCTGATGATGGTGGGGAAGCCAACACGCACATACCTTGGAGAAAAAGAAAATACCTCGTTATTATGAATGAATAATAATCACCATGGCTCCTTGCCTGACCTACCTCCAGATCCAGCTCTGTTTGTTCCTCAGGGTTCCTGAATTTGTCAGTACAATCAATCAGCACATGGACCTACTGTGGTAAAAGACTGGTTGCTTCCTTTGAGTACATAGTAGACATTTGCAAGGTTAAGGGGTGTACACTGCTGTGCCATTGAGAATGAGGGAAATACCTTGGGAAAGAGACTTGTGAATATGCCAAATGTTTTGGAGTGAGGGGCGTGCGTGCGTGTCTCCACACGGACAAGTTCTTTTAACAGTTTGTTGTTATTGTTAGTAACTTAGAAGCAAGTCACTTGTTCGGAGCAATTTTTCCAGGCAGACAAAATACAGTTACTGCAGTTGGGAACTTTTCAGAAGCGGGGTATTGATATTATTAGGTAAGTGTATTGTAATTTCTGTTGACAGCATCTCCAGAGAGGCATCTGTAGATACACACACACACTCCAATGCACACAGATGCACACACTCGGACATCTAAACTCGGTGGGCTCAGTTTATTATATGCAAACTCCATTGATCAGTTGCAATTCTGTTTTCCATTCTTGGGGATGGCAGAGGAGAGGGCGTCAGATGAGGGTTTTCTGAAAAGCCAAGCATTCCTTCTCTCTTCTTAGGATCTGCCTAGGCTGGGCTGGATCAGTTTCCATTGTTGAGTTTTGTCACGTGATGCGTAAGCTTCAGAAACGACGAGTGAGGCAGCCTGGGCTGCTGAGATGGAAACAAATGGGAGGCAGTTTTAAATGACAGCCAAACTGCAAAGAAGTTACAGAGAATGATAACACATCACCCCGCCGCAGTGTCTCCGTGTAAACTGGGGAGGCTAACAGCCTTGTCATGGTCACTGAACTGGTGCTGGTTCCAGTCTGCTGCATGTAATTCATCCAGCGCCCCCAACACAGGCAGCGCTGCAGCAGGGTCAGAGGGGGACAAGCCTGTCACATGCAAGAGGGCTCTATCTCATATGGCCATGCAGCACCCATCCTGACACGTGACCAGATCCCCCAGGATCAGTGACTCAGCTTACAGGAAATAAAAAAGGGTCCCATAAGCAGGGCTTTGAACAATGAGACCCGGCAGAAGTGTCAATTAATTTATTGCTAGTGTTATTTATGGCGGCACACAATGGTTACAAGAGAGGTAACAAGTGGTGGGAAAGGCTATTCTCTAAGCCTCCCAAGGGGCTGTCTGGCCAGTCTCTTTTGAAGGGGCAATTCCCCCTTGTAGCTTTCCCACTGAATGAGCATTTCCCGTCTTGGATTCTGGTGGAGTCAGAAACTGCTCCAGTACGAGAGCGTGGTCTGAACACGGGGGAGCCAGTGACCTCCCCTCATCTCAGGGAGCTGAGTTCCCGTCCCAGCTCTGCCAGCAGCTCGCTTGGGCAGGGCAGTTTGCCCATTCTGTGCCTCACTTTCTCCACTGTCTTCTCTCAGGAGGTCTTGACTGGATTCATTCGTTAAGGTTTGCAAAGAGGCAAGGAACAAGGATGCCCTTTCTTTAACAGTCCCGGCACCCAGGGGATAAAGCTGGGATGAAGTTAAGGAAGGGAAAACCAGTCCGGAAATCAGGCAGAACATCACGCTGGCCAACTCAGTTGGGCTGTGGAATGGTCTCCCAAGGGAGCAGGTAGAAGTCCCATTTCATGGGTGATTGACTGGATTGGACAAATGGCAATTGGATAAATCCACTGTGGTGCACTAGCCGCCTTTGGCCAAAGAAATGGGGACTAGACAACCCCACAGGTCACTTCCATCTTAAACAGTTCGTATCAATGGGACGTCTGGCCGTGGATGTGAGAGCTGGTCCTTTCTGCAACGTACCAGACTTTTACTTCGAACACAGGCCTCCCAACTCAGGGGCAGGTGAACCACTTTGGCAAAAGCCAGACCTCCCCTGCCCTCAGGCCCCGTTATTAGAAATGAAATGTTGGTAAGGCCGAGCAAGGTTTGGCTACACTCTTCATATTGCTTATCACTGAGGGGGCAGCCTCCTTCCAGGCTAGGCCAGAATGGACAGCACGGAATTCCTGTGAGAGCTGCTGTCCCAGCCCAAACGGAAGCTGGAGAGGTCAGAAATCTCACAGGAGAACATGTCACTGCAGGTCTCCGGGCCTGGTTTTGCCCACTCGGGAGGTTTGGAAGCATCCAAACCTTTGGACGTTTTTCTGTCGCAAGTCTTAAATCCAAACCATCTATGATTCACCAATTGCAACTGGTGAAAAGACTTTTAGAGAGCAAGTAGGAAGCTCTGGTTTGCCCATGCAGTCCAGGGGCCCACCAGCTGGGTATAAAGAGAGGCAATGGAATCCAGTGGACATGCCACTGGGCTGGGATGCAGGAGACCTGGATCCCCTTTCTAGCTCCATTAGTGACCTGCTGGATAACCGTGGGGACTTGAGTTAACCCCACTTTTCACTGCCTTAGATTCCCCTTTGGCCTTTCAGGGCAAGGATGATCTTTTACTATGTGTTTGTGCAGCACCTAGCACAATGAGGCTACTGTCTTGTTTGGGGTCCAGTACTGTAATACAATTATGTACTGAGTAACTGCTGGTTGGATTTATTCCTGTCCTCTGCGCGTTGGGGGTGAGACCCTCAGGGCCCAGGGCTGTTCTAAAGGGACACAAATCCAGGGCAATCCCTTATCCACCATTGTATAGTCCTGCTTTGAAACGTTCATCACAAGGAGCGGGGATGCGTGTGCATGTATGTGTGCGCGCGCACGCATGTGCTTAGCTCTTTGTGCCCCTATCCGTGCAGTTTCCTCCAGTGTCTGCTGACATGCACCGGTCTATAGGGAGATTCCACAACGTAAGAGTCAGATGGGCTCGGCCAGGCTGTCCTGAAGCAACGTTGGGGTTTTTTTAAAACATTTTATTACTCTTTAATAACAACAGAGCCCTTCCCAAACGTGATTAATGGCACCGCACCAGGACATATCATGAATTTAAACAACAACAACAAAAATCCCCACTCTGAGAGTTTGTTCCCCTTCTTAAAGTCCTATAAATCCCTCTCCCCCCTTGTAAATAGCTTTAATACACCCTAGGCGCCAAATCACTTGACCTAGGTTAGCTTGTGAAGTAGGATGCTTTCTGCTCGGCTGAGTAGGCCGGAGCCAGGATTTTTCCTCCCATTCTCTGGCTGTCAATCCAGGTAATAGTCAAAGGCCTTATCTGAAACACATTAGACTTTCAGCGCATTGTCTGGGCTCCAGGCCCTTGCTGCTGAAGGCACTCGTGCGTGTAATGTGTATGAAGAGGCGAGACAGTAGCTTTTAACACCCCCTGCTTCTTCTCTTTTCTTGGCTGGGGTTCAGCAAATCTCTGCAGCCCGGCCAGAGAGACATACCCTTTTTGGTTCAAGTATGTGTGCAATGTTAACCAATTGGCTGCAAGAGGCTGCACTGGGGGCTACCACCAGACAGACCCCAGGTTTCTGGGGTATGTTTTATCTACCTGGATTAGGGGCAGGACAGGGGAGGCAGAGGGAATGGATGGCAGATCAGGTGCACAAGACATGGCACAACCTGGTGCCAGGAAGAACCTCAGTATGTAGATTTTAAAATATGCTCAGGGATTCATACTGTGGAGGATGGATGTGATCATACAGTCATAGATCCACATGATTCTAATTATTGCTATTTCGTACATGTACTTATATGTAGCACCTAGAGGCCTCAGTCTTGGACCGTTGTTCCAGATGTTGCACAAGTACAGAACGAAGAGACAGTTCCTGCCCCAAATTGCTTACAAGAGACAATAGATGGATGCGGACAGATGGGGGAGTACAAGGAAACAATGCAACAAAATTGGTCAGCATGATAGGCTCTGGCCATAGCACCCCTGCAGCCTAGCTTTTGTCAAGTTTTTTGTAGGCATGAAGTTTAAGGCCAGAAGGACCATTAGATGAACTAATCTGACTTCTTGTATGTCACAAGCCATAGAATTTCCCCCAGTGGACCCTGTATTGAGCCACATAACTAACGAAAGCATATCTTCCACAAAGGCAACCCATCTTGGTCTGAAGAGCTCAAGAGATGGAGAATCTGCCCCTTCCATTGGTATTTTGTTCCAAGGGTGAATCACTCTCACTGTGAATTGGTTAATGTGAGCAGAGAATCAGGTAGGCATTTCCATCAATAGCTCTCAAGCGCAATAGTTACATCTCATTGCTGGTTGAAGTGCCTCCTTCTTATCTATGGTTAGGAAAACAGGGTACAGTAGAGCTGACTGAAGCAAAGCAACAGACTGTTACACATCGGCCCCCTTCTTCATGAATTCTGAAATTTCAAAAATTCAGAATGTGAAGCATTTTAACCCACTCCTTAGTTGGTCAAAAAGGGAGAGGGCAGGAAATTTGTGACATTTCACTTAAAAAAATTCTGAATTTTTTCTTCACTTTTCAAATTTTGTTGGACTTTTGAAAAGTGGAAAATTTGCACCAACTCTGCTTTCAGTTCTTTGGAGGTGACAGACACTGGAAATGTAAGTTATGAGATGCCATTCAGTAGTGTTGTCACAGGCAACAGTGCATAGAATTAAGTTACATTTAATAGAGCTGGTGGAAAATTTTTTTTTCATTTTAACAATTTGTTGACAAAAAATGGCTTTCTAATCAAATGAAGTGTTTTTGCAGAAAATGTTCTTTTTGATCAAAATTTTCTGGGTGTTTGACAAAAACACAAATCCCTCCAAATTTTTGGTTTTCAAAATTACTGAAATTTTTTGGGGGGTTCTGAAAAAAATTGTGGGGATTGTTTTTTAGCAACTGAAAAGTTGTTTTTTTTTTTAACAAAAACGGAAAGTTTTTATCATTCATGTTTATGAACATCCGAACAATTAAATGTTACCATAAAAATATTCAGGGGAAGCAAATTTTGAAGTCATATATGTGAATATGTATAACGAACATTAAATTTGCATGCACAAATATTCACAAACTTGCACATTCATTCAATCTGGGAACAGTAAAACATATTCATATATTTATACAATAAAACATATTCATCAAATAAACACAACTAATGACGAAGTTTGAGGAAATCATGATCTGGTTTTTTATATTGAATTTCACCCCTGTGCATTGTGCCAACACAAGCCCTGTGCTCTGCTTAAGTCTCAAGTAAGCCCTCAAAATACAGTGTAAATGGGATTTAAGTGATGCATAAGCATTGTGCACACAGGTGATGTTCACCCTTATTGAAAATGTTATCCATTGCAAATTATTTGCTCATTTGTAATCAGAAAGACCCTCTGGCTATCGTAAGGGATAAATTTTATACATGCACCTCACACACAGAACTCAGGAGACCTGGGTTCTATTCTCAGCTCTGCTGCCGGCCTGCTGAATTACCTTGCGCAAATCACTTCATCGGTCTGTGCCTCAGTTTTCCCAACTGTGAAATGGGGATAATGATACTGACCTCCTTTGTAAAGTGCTTCAAGAGCTACATCTACTGATAGACAGTACTATATAAGGGCTAGGAATTATTATTATCATCCTCAAATTCTTACAAAAATAAATAACCTTGCAAACCTTGTCCGCCTTTCCCTGATTACTTCCAAATTCTTCCAAATTGAAATGTTATTTTCAAAAGGAGAAATGTACCTTCACATCTTAAAAGAACACAGAGGAGAACTGTGTGCGCTCCAGAACATAACATTTGATGTGCTACCGCAGTGGTTCTCAACCTTTCCAGATGACTGTACCCCTTTCAGGAGTCTGATTTGTCTTGCGTACCCCAAGTTTGACCTCATGTAAAAACTACAACTTGCTTACAAAATGAGACATAAAAATACAAAAGTGTCACAACACACTGTTCCTGAAAAATTGCTTACTTTCTCCTCCTTACCATATAATTATAAAATAAATCAATTGGAATATAAATATTATACTTGCATTTGAGTGTAATACTTGAACCTATTTTTCACTTGTGAGCCTTGTCATTCTGGGAGGCAGTGAAGCAACAGCAACAATTAAGTTTTTATTCACACTGAGTCTATTCCTGTAACCGGTTGTAAGACTAGGCAAATATTGTATCTAGATGAGTTGATGTACCCCCTGGAAGAGCTCTGCATACCCCCACTGTGCTACCGTTTAGCCAGCTCTAGCTAAATCTCCCTTGCCTGGCTAAATAGGAACTGTCCTTTGTCTAATCTACATAGCGATATTTTCTACTGCTTTTTTAAATCAATAGATGTTTGTTTATTGGTAACTTCACAGTTTCTTCTTAGCAGGCTGAATGAATCAGGGGATTGTTAATAAGATTACAGAGTGATCTGATTGTATGTTACAACACTCTCCTGTTAACCTCCACCAGTGTGAAACTTGTTTGGTGGCCTACAGCATGTGACGTAAATTGGTGGTTTCATGCCAGTTCCCAATAAACTGGTGTCCTCATCACAATAAAACCCCATCGTAATTAGCCCCTGTGTTGTTTTCCATGGAGAGTACAAGGAGAGGAACAGTCCATGCAGATTGAACTGTTCATCAACTCCAGGAGGTCCCTCGAGGGCAGAGTTAAGGTTCATCTGCAGAGCAGTGGGGAAGATGTTTGCTCGGTAACTACCTCTGCTATCCTTTTTCCATGGATGAACAGAGGCCTTCAATTTCCAGGATTGTCACTTCTACAATGTTCCCCAGCAAGCATAAATCACTAAATAAATAAAAAAAGCAGAACAATTTCACTACAAAATTATAAAAATAAAAAAATAAGCCCTTTGCACAGCTGACTGCACACTGGGTTTGGGAAGATACACAAAAGAGAGAGAAAGTCAAAAGGAAGGTTTCCTGGAGTGTGCTTATAATTTCCATGTACCACACATCCTTGTACCACACATCCTTCATAAACTCTGCAGCAGACCCTTCAAACTAACCAACATCTCTGTACTGAAACGATTTTTGATGGAATAAAATCTGCCACAGGCTCTCTTTAATTCTGTAGGTTCTGTATTGACACTGGGTAGCCAGTGCTTTGTGTGCAGGGGATGTCTCCTTAAACAGCGCAAGACAGAGACTAAGGGATTGGAGAAAATCACTTGTTGCCAATGGTTGGAGGTATCCTAGCTCCATCTACTGGCCAACAGGTCACCGGTGCCAAATGTCAGTAGAGTAAACGTTAAGTTAAAAGAATATAATTTATTTTAACCACTTACCCTCCCCCAGCAAATGGCACCCAGCAAATGATTCCCGGACCTGAAGAAGAGCTGTGTGGTGCTTGAAAGTTTGTCTCTCTTGCCAGCAGAAGTTGGTCCAATGACCAACCGCTCCCACCATGTCTCTCTAACATCCTGGGGCCAGCATGGATGCAACGCACTGCACGCAGCAAATTGATATATTAGTAATACCCCATGGTCACATACATAGTAGAAATGTGACAGGTATTAACTACAATCCCATATATGGCATTGCAGCTTGGAACGTAAACGCTTAGGGCCTGGTACTGCTGAAACTTAAAACACTTTTATGCCACTGTCCTTCCATGGGCTTCGCTGGAACTGCTACTGATTTGCAGCGGTGCAAGAGAGACGTGATTTAGACTGAGATTTTCAAGGCTGCCTATGGGATTTGGATACTCAAATCGTGTGTGTGTGTGTGTGTGTGACAAAGAGAAAGAGAGTAAGTAGGGAAGGCATGAGAAAGATGTGACACTCCATACAATGCACAAGCCATGCCGTCCTGCAGCACTTGATGTCAATTACTCTTAAAGAGGAGCCGTTATCAAGGCTCCCTGAACAGTGCAGCAGTGTAAACAAGCAAAGAGGGCGGTGGTAGATTGGGGCTGAAGGGCTAGAAGTGTTTTGTGTGTCAGTTTGAGACCCTTTCCCCCACTTCCTGCACTCTCCAGCTGGGAAGGGGAGAAGCGCTGCATGGAAACTAGTCCGCTGAGGGACTGGCCGGAGAGCAATCCGATTCCACACAAGCCACTGACCGACCACATACGTGAAGGCAAGAGTTAGAGGCAGGGATCTCCTCCTCACTAGGGAGACAGAACATACCCAGGACACGCACACTCACACTCACACACCCCATCACACCCTCCCCCTGGCACACACCTCTGCGCTGCCTGCCCTCAGACCAGGGGAGAATAGATCAGTGTACCCAAGGGGACTGTCTGTAGCTTTATAGTTATGCTGTTACGGTACCTGAGGAGTTTACACTTGATCATTGGTTGGTGAACTCAAAGTGTAGAACTCACAACCAGTTCAGGATTTGTGCCCTGCTTCTTAACAGAGCGCTGTGAGGCCGGTACTCACCCTCTTGAACCCCTGCTGGACAGCTTGACACTCCCTTGTTGCATGCTACCAGCTTTGCTGCTGGGTGGACCCCCACAATACATATTTGGAAGGGAAGGAAGAATGGTCTTGTGACTGAGACACTGTAATGGACCTGGGGAGAACTGGATTCAGTTCTCAGCTTGGGCACAGACCTCCTATGGGGCGTTGAATGAGTCACTTAATCTCTTAGTTCCCCATCTGTAAAACAGGGCCCAAACCTAGCTGGTCTCTGGGCATAATAGCTACCATCAGGGAGGGAATGGCTTCTACTATATGTTTATATAGGACCTAGCATAATGGGACCCCAAACTTGGCTGGGGCATCTCGACGCAACTGTAATACAAATAACGAGAGACTCAGTGGGTCAGCCCCCAGGACTAGAAAGCCATGATTCAGTGCTGAGTAAAAACGGGTGTTGAGGGAAGGGAATGAAATGGACTGAAAGGAAAGAACATCAAAATGTCAGTGCAGTGGGATCTGGGCCAGCTAAACAAGTGTGGTTTGGGCAGCAAATTCCTAATTTGCAACAGCGTGCTGAGGAATCTGAGAGGAATCCGGAGGCTTGTCACTTAAATCCCATTTCAGCCTTTTGGAAAATGCCATAAAAGAGCCGTCAACATTGTTTATGCAATTTTTTTTCAACAAGCTTTTTTTTTTTAAACCTTCAAAGTATTCCTCCTTCCCCTAACCCTTAACCCAGCTTTGCTTTTTACTGTTATTTTTATGATTTAGAACCTTTCATTCATAAAAGGTGCTTTGGGAAGGGATAATCAGCAGCAGGGGAGATGTAGGTGAGATATTAGGAAAAACTTTCGAACGCTAAGGGTAGTTAAACTCTGGACTAGACTTGCAAGAGAGGTTGTGAAATCCCCATCACTGGAGGTTTTTAGGAACAGGTTGGCCAAACACCTGTCAAGGGATAGTCTAGGTTTATTTGGTCCTGCCTCGGTGCAGGGGGCTGGACATGATGACCTCTCGAGGTCCCTGCAAGCCCTACATTTCTATGCTACTCTAAGTCGGGTTTCTGATGGAGGGTTATAAAATGATAACTACACTTTATGGGCCAGGTCAACAGCTGGTGCAGATCGACTTGGCTCTACACAAGTCAGTGCGGCTACGCCGGTTTGCACTGGCTGAGGATCTGGCTTTTTATAGGGAGGAGTCAATTGTCCGATAGGAGCGTCTGGAGATTTCCATCGTATCCGATCCACCATTGGACTGATGATGGGTCTGGGAGAGGGGAATTCGGAGGAGCCCAGCCTGCCTCACTACCCTACCCACTCCTGCTCCACACATCTGGAACCTTCTGGAGACCCGGCAGAGAGGCTCCAATTAGGTCAGGGTGAAAAGGGAGCATGGTTTCACAGGCGCAAGCTCCTTTCAGTGCCCAGAACTGGGGCTCTCTGTCCCTCAACCAAAGCTCTCAAGAGAGTTAACCTTGGTGGGAGTTTTGTTGTTGTTTGTATTCCAATAGGACTTAGAGGCCCTAGCATAGCTCAGGGCCCCGTTGTGCTAGGTGCTGTATAAACACATATTGGGAAACAGTCCCTGCCCCAAGGAGCTTAGAGGCTAAATAGACATGGCAGGCAAAAATTGAGGGAAAGGAGGTAGTATTTGTTCTGTTCTGTTCTTGGTTCTGCCACAGATTTTCTGTGTATCAAGTAGACAAATAACCAATTATTTTTGTGCCTTGATCTGCCTAGAGAAGCAGAGGATTTAGCTCTTAGGGTCAAATAGTGATCATGCTACTCTACGGCCATACAGGGACTGGCACAATGCAACCCTGTTCTCAGGCATTCTTCTAATAGACACAATACATAATCATAATGCTGCCTTCAGGAGGCTAGGGGGTTGAAGAGGTGTAGAAGCCCAGAGGAGGTGCCCTGTAGCAAGCGCAGGGTACATCAGGGGCCACTTGTGGAACATGAGCTGCTATCGTGCTCCTCGCACCTGTTTTCGAAAGAAGCAGAGCAGGGGAAGAATTGCTCAGCAAAACAAAACACTGGAATTGCATTCATTTAGTTTTTAGTTAATGAGACTTTGTTTTTGTAGGCTCAGATCGGACAGAGAGAACCTTCTCAGGCCTTTTCATTTGCTACTTTACAAACCTCAGAGGGATACTAGATGAAAAGGGCCACCTCTGAATTCTGCACACATCCTGTTTGATTGATGTGAGCGGTGCTCCTGTCTGCTGTGAAGAATAAAATAAAAAACGCTCCTGACTGTACCATGAAATGGGATGAATACTGTGAACACTCTGAGCCAACCCGAAGTGTATATTCCCGAGGCTCCAGATCACATATTTAGCAATACAATTCATGTTTATTGAAGCATTAAAGGGTCTCATGATATTGCAGCTTGCTTATGCAAGGAAACTGGCTTAAAGTGACATAGTCAGGAAGGTTTGGCCTAGAAATCAGGCTGTGAAAAAATAGAAGTTATACAAAATCTGACAGAAATACAAACATATTCATGAATTTATTTCATTTTCTATGAAAATATGGCTTTGGGTGTTTGGGTCTGTACCTGTCTTAGGAATAGCTACAACCTTTGCTCTGTGACAGGCTTTTGGGTACCACGATTCAGAAATCAAGTTAATCTTTCTCTTGGGGCGAATGGGTGTCACTAAACAGCTGTCTGTCTCTTCGGAGAGCAGGGTATTTAGAGATGTAAAGGCATGGGACACTAAAAACAAAGGTATAACATTTACGGACAGTCACTACCAAAGACGACTTATACCTTGTAAGTATCCCGTTAGGAAGCCTGAAAATAAGACAGTTTCTCTGAGCAGCAGCAGGTGCCGTGAGACCAGGACATGCTGCTTTCTCAGTCTCCAAGGAGAGATGGAGTGTCTTATTGGGAGCTCTTACTGATGATCCAAGATATCCAGAGTGGCCTGGACAGGGCAAATTCCTATGCAAGCGCTTCAACCAACAGAGTCTCTAGACCTTTGCTCCCGTGAGACAACACACTGTACCCTACCAGTGGTCTTGGGCAAAGGTAGATTTAGGCAGGATCCAGGCACTGTGGCCACAGTGGGATTGAGCTAGGCAATGAGTCCAGTGCAGAGCAGCAAACGAGGATGCAGCAGCTAGCTGTCTCGTGGCCACCCAAGAGGAAGTTCAAGGCTTGCGGAGGAGCAGAGCCTGTTTACGGGAGCCGGGCACAAGTTGGGAGGAGGGGACAGGCTGTCTGTGGAGGCAGGTAGGTAAGCTGAAGGGAAGGGTCTGCCTGGAGGACAGTGGGTAGGAAGTGAGCTGGGGCAAAATGTTAGAGGATTCTTGTCCCATTGAGCCTTAATTTTTTGTAACCATCACCCCATGCCCTGTGACTGAGGCCAAGAAATAAAGTTCAGTCTCTTCCCAGCTCTCCTGTTTGTCTCACCCTTATTACACAGACTATGCACTGACTACACAATGAATATGAGCCAGCAGCGTGATGCAGTTGTGAAAAAGGCTAATAACGTTCACGGGGGGGCTGTACGTAAGACACAGGAGGTAATCATCCTGCTCTGTTCCGCAAAAACTGGTGAGGTCTCAGCTGGGGCACTGTGTCCAGTTCTGTGCACCACACTTCAAGAAACAGGTGGACAAATTGGAGAGAGGCCAGAGGAGAGCTACAAAAATGATAAAGGGTTTAGAAAACCTGATTGATGAAGAAAGGGCAGTCCTGAGAAAAGAAGACTGGGGGGGGGGAACGACCTGATGACAGTCTTCAAATATACTAAGAGCTGTTCTAAAGAGGATAAGGTGCCATGACATGGAAGGTAGGACAGGAAATAATGGGCTTAATATGCAGGAAGGGACGTTTAGGTTAGATAGTCAGAAAAGACTAGTTAAGCTCTGCAATAGGCTTCCAAAGGAGGTTGTGGAATCCCCATCATTGCAGGTTTTTAAGAGCAGGTTGAACAAACACCTGTCAGGGATGTTTAGGTTTATTGGATCTCACCTCAGTGCAGGGGGCTGGTCTAGATGATCTCTCGAGGGCCCTTTCAGCCCTACAGTTCGGTGATGCGATGTAACCGTTCCATTTCTGATTATTCCCCATTTAAGCCATGATCAATGGAGCTCTGTGGAAAGTTTTCGATAGACACATTCTCACTTTCTGCCAGTCTCCTTACCGGAAGAGGCATAGCACATCGGAGAGGAACTTTCACAGAAGTGCTTTTGGAGAAGCTCCTGATAAATAGAATATTTGTTTTAGCACAAATTTTCCATTTCAATCTTGGCACAGGTCTGCACATTTTACCTACCTTTTATTTGCCGTCTGTACTGATAGAGCGTAAGCTTCTCATGGTTATTTATCAAGCTATTTATAAAGCATTATAGTTGTATAATTATTATTATGTATTGCAGTAGTGCTGAGGATCTGCAGTTATGAACCAGGTCCCCATTGTGCTAGGTGCTGTACAAACACAAAGATGGTCTCTGCCTCAAGGAGCCTCCAATCAAGGTGCTGTATAGATATTTAAGGCCTGATTTTCAAAGATCTTGAACACCACGAAGGAGAGCTGGTTGGAAAAACGCGAAATATTTTATGTGGGAAATTTTGGGAATTTTTTTTTTCCATTGAAATTTCCCATGAAAATATTTTATTGAAGAACTGAAAAATTTTTGCAGAAAAACCAAACTGAAAATTGGGGTTTGTTTTGGTTGGTTTTGTTAATTTCAAAATCTCTTTTTGGCTTTAAAAAAAACCAGTAGAACGTTTCTGCTTTTAACTGGATATATTTACTGGAAAAAATTATTTACAATTGTTCATTGGGGTAAAAAAACCCAGAAAAAGTCACTGAAAATAAAAAAATATCCATGAAAATGATCATTTTGGGCCAAACAAAAGCGTTTTTCTGCCTCAGTTATAGAATCATAGAAATACAGGGGTGGCAGGAACTGTGAGAAGTTCTCAGGTTCCCTGTGCTGAGGCAGGACCAAGTAAACCTCATGTTTTGACAGAAAAATTCCAGCCAGCTGTACCTGCAACTCCACTTAAGACAATGGGCCAGATGTTCCTTTTTGCTCTGGCTCCTTTGTGGTGTTAGGTGTTGTGGCAAAAGGGCCAAACCCTGGCAATACGCATCCAGCAGAGAAAATCCCCGGAAACTACCTGCTAGTGTAAAGTTAGCGAAACTAATCTTTTCACCCCATGGAAAGGAAGGGGGAATAAGGGGTGTGTCTTAGTTTGGCATAACTCCATTATGCTAGTCCTCAATTGACGAAAGGTCCTGTAACAACAATATACCAGTGGTGTACCATAGGGCAGCCCCATGGTTGCTAACTTATGCTAATAACAGGAGCAGCGTTGGTCTGCCCACGGGATCACAATCAGAACCATTTCTCGGACGTCCCCGTTGGGAAGCAGGGAGAATCAACTCCAATGGGAGCTGCAGGTGCTCAGCAGATTTGAAAGTCAACCCCCTGAACATGATCTCTGCCTGAAAGAATTTCCAGTGCAGGGGTGAAATTCTGCTGGTCTTACAGGATCAGTCATGCAGAAATGTATACGATCTGTATCAGTAAGGCCAGCAGGGTTTGGGCCTATATTCTGTGCAGATGCAAGCTTAGAGCTGGTCAAAACCCAGGCAAACGATTGTGTGAAAAATATCAAATCTGGTTTCCATTTAGCAGATTTTGAAGTGGAGCAGGCCATTTCCCCCACAATAAATACATAAACAAGGGAGAAAGATTTCAACCGTTTCTTTTCAATACCGTATTTATTATGAACTATGTGTAGTGTGGTAGCACCAAGGAGCCCCAGTCAGTGGATAAGGACCCCACTGTGCCAGGCGCTGTACAAACACTGAACAAAAAGACAGCCCTTGCCCCAAAGAGCTTACACTTGAAGTATAAGACAAGTGACAGGAAGTGGATGTCACAGACAGATGGGGGAGTGTAGGGAAACCAATGAGACCATGATCTGTAGCGGCTCAGCACACCAGATCTCTACCCACGGTCAACTGTTTTGGAGGCATGAGTTATGAGTTATGAGTGCGTCTTAAGGGATTGACCAACGAGAGGTGCCAGGGAGCAGCTCTGGGAGCCCTTGCCTGAGCGTGAAAGAGTTAAAGAGCAGGCAGAGTGGAAACGTCTCCATTCTGCAGCTAGCCTTCCTCCTTGTAAAGAAACTAGAAGAGAACAGCATCTGTCTATGGGAGCCAACTGGCCCACACAGCAGCCATACGTACGGCCAAGCCCAATGGCACGCGGCCATCTCTCCTTGCTGTTCTTTAAGAGGAACGTACCCTGGAGCGGTGCCAGATGCACATTCATCCTGATTGGGAATTCACTGGCACGAACGACATTGTGGCCTTCTCAGATAGGTAGATGGCTCCCTCGCTCAGTGCAGAAAGAGGAGCCTGAAGCTGGGCTGGATTTCAGCACCCATGTCCTGGGGTGGCCCAGCTCAGACGGCAATAATGCAGTTAGAAATAGTAGTTAGAGACTGAAGTGAACCCATAACCCTTGGCCGTAGGGTGATTGGAAAACGCAGGGAGCTTGAGCCATTTTTACAGCGTTTCAATGGGTCGAGTAATAATGGCTGCTCAGCAGCAGATGCGGTAGGATTACGGAACTAGAGCCAGCGAGTCTTCCCCCCCCCCAGCTCCAGATTGTAACAATCCTAATCCCCGGTTATTAAGCACTTAGCTGCAATGCCACTGGAATGTCCCTGTCTCCAGAACTGAGTCCCCTAACAGGCTAGCAGATCTGAATCTTAAATCATTAATTTATTCCAAAGCATTTGATATCCAGCGGTCTGAGCTGCAGCGAGAGAGCAGTAGGGGTCTGTGGTATTTTGTTGGCTCACGCGGACAGTCCAGTTCAAACAGGGCATTTGAAGGCATAAGTTATTTATGAGCAAGATATGATAACAGGCGTGATTATTACTTGCCCACAAGAATGGAAGTGTGTGTGTGTGTGTGTGTTGTTTCATTTGAGAGTTTCAAAGGCAGGTTTTTGGGGAGGGGAAATGGAAAAGTTCAGTTGCGATGGGAGAATGGGGGCTCTGACATGCTCTGGGGATTTGTTACAAAGAAACATTTTTCTTTCCCGATATCTCTTCCTTTTAACTCTTTGTTATGTAAATGAGACCATGAGGATTTCAGCCTGGAGACTGGGACGGCGGGACTTCAAAGCGGGCATGGGCGGCAACGGCCAAGAGCTAGGCGCTGACCCTTGCGTTTGTAGGGGCCTGGGGAGGCTTGCCTGCCCTGAGTCACGCATAGCCCAGCCTCGGAGGGGGGTTGAGAGAAGGGCAATTAAAATGATCAAAAAGGGCTGATTTATATGGGGAAAATTAAAAGAACATGTCTAGCTAACGGCGATGGCAGAGGGAAAGAAACGTCAAAGCCTGCACAACAGAGGCAGAGGAATTGTCGAGGGTGGAGGCACAGGGTATAGCAAGGACAACTGAGGCCACATGCCAAGGAGAATTTCCTTGAGGGGTGGGGGTGGGGAGCTATGAGATGGTAGAATGGTCTCGCAAGGGAACCAGAGCAAGTTCCATCGCTCCAGGCACTGAAAGCCATAGAACAGAGACTGCACTTCATGGAACCCACTTGGCTGGGCTGGAGAATGGTTTACAGGCCCAACAGGTTTATTCAGAATCATAGAATAGTGAAGTTGGGAGGGACCCCAGGGGATCATCTAGTCCAACCCCTGGTTCAAAGTAGGACCAATCCAAATGAAATCATCCCAGCCAGGGCTTTGTGAAGCCAGGCCTTAAAAACCTCTAAGGATGGAGGTTCCACCACCTCCCCATCTCTGATTTCTATGATTCTCTGATTGCACACTTATGCGAGAAGTGACAAGCTTAGCCATCGCCTCCTGGATGATACCCTTGCATGGGTGAAGTCCTCAGGAGGGAATCATGAGATGGAATCTCTGCAAGGCACTTCTCATTGAGGCCCTGAACCAAAGTCCATGGAAGCCAATGCAAGTTTTTCCATTGGCTTTGGATCAGACCCTGAGACTTCTTGGAACTTCTCTGGTGCCATTATGACTTGCCTTCCTTCCACCCTGGAAGAAATAGGAAGTCCAACTCTAAAACCTGCTGGACCCTCTGAGCCTTGTGCTAATCTCAGGGGATCTAGCAGGGGCACAGGGCCAATGTACGCACAGAAAAATACTGCATGGAACTGAATTGCAGCCACCATCTCCAGCCTAGCAGCAGAAGTAAGAAGTCCCCTGAGTGGTTTGGTTTCTGTGGCGGGTAGGATAATTGAGTAGGATGTTTTTAGGAGCCAGTTTCTGGTTATTTTGCATGTGACCCATCTTAAACCCTTTATCTCCAACGAGCCACAGCTGCAGGGTGTTTTACATGTGGTTTCCAATAATTCAGAGGTTCCAATTTCTGATCAATAAAGAAGGGTTGTAGAATATCCAGGTGCCAACAGATGTGGTGTGGGATTTCTACATGTTGGGGGAATAAAAAGCAGTTAAACCAAATAAGGTTAAACCAAATAACCAGATTCTCTGATCACATAAAATCCAACAGCCCTACATGGGGTGCTCTGCTAAAAAGATTTCTTCCCAGTAGACATGACAGGGTATTTATACCAGGAAATGGGCTAAGCTTTCCTGCTCTGGTTTGTCAGCTCTTGGGAAGGCATGGTGCCGTTATCTACATGTAACTGCAGCTGGCCAGTGCTTGAGTTAATGACAATACTGTACGTGTGAGCTGGTCTCAGAGGTTTCTTTCTTTTGTTTTTTCACAGCTACTTGGCCACTGGTGAGTGAGCTAGCGTGAGCGAAAGAGCATCAGCAGTACAATGCCTTGCTTCTGCGGCAAATTGTAGGACAAACATAGTTTCCCCGTTTTATTCCATTCTGATGTCTGTCCCCCCACAACCAGATGATCCCAAATTCTACCACAAAGGGCAGTTGAGCCATCTGCAAATGTCAATAGGCAGGAGTGTTGAGGTCTGACATGTGAAGGGAGCCCCTTGCAGCAATAAACCCATAGGCTGATCTGTCATGGAGCGGGCCAACGGGGGCTTGGAAAACGGACAGGTGAGCCGAGCCAGCAATAGGACTTTAAGGGGATCAAGGGAGAAAACAGGAAAATCAGAGTTTCACAATCTCTGTACTGAAGGAAATGAGAGCCTGGGGCAACAAGTCCAAGCTCTTGACTGGAAATCCAGAAGCAGGATTAATTTATGGTTTGCTAGGTGATCTTTCTGGGAGTCCAGTAATAAAATGACATCAACTGACAGGTTTTCAGAGTGTTCTCTGTACATTCAGCCCCTGTGCTTGGACAATAAGGAAGTGACTAGCCCGCCATTAACGAGTATCACACCTGGAGGCTTGGGTTCAAACTTGGGTTCAGGCTAAAAGCAAAATGAGCCTGTTGATCTCAGCTGCTGGGCACAATCTGGTGCAAACAGCAATCTCTGCCCAGGACTGAAATAGGAGAGGGTGTTGGATGTCATCAGAGAGGTGCAGGCCCATGCCTGCCAGTGCACCTGGCATGTTGGCAGAGCTGCATGTAGGAAGCTTGCATAGCACTGCCAGTGTGATGTCTGGCTCAAGCCCATGCTGTTAGATCCACAAACAGCCACTACATATTTAGCTATGAAATACGGGAATTTAGTCTTAGCCCTTTCCGGGCACAACCTTCATTAACGTGCAGTGCTTTAAAAAGGCATTGTAACACATGGGATGGCTATGCTGGGAAGATTACACCTTCTGCCCAATCGAGAGCAGGAAAAAGCCCAACTGATTCCTTGCTGTTCTTGTTACTCATGTAGCACAACAGGAGTGTAGATGTGATTGCTTTAGTCCAAGTTTGGACTCTGGGAGAACCCTCATTGTGATGGCTGTGTTCGGGTTTGTCCGCACATGAAGGTTAATCTGGAATAAAGTAGAGAGTGAATTTAAAGTGGATTAACTCTTCCCCATTAACTCCATGTGTGAACACTCTTATTCCAAAATGGATTAAGATAATTCAGGATAAGGCACTCTTATTCTGGAATAAGCATATCTTTGAGGGGGTAGTGTGGTCCAGTGTGGTCCAGTAGCCTTGGCCTTCAAAGAGCTGGGTTCTATTCCTGACTTGCTGAGAAAGTCACTTCCCTTCCTGCTCTTTTTATTGTATTGTCTATTTAGACTGTAATCTCTTTGGGGCAGGGACTGTCTCTGATTGTTTGTACAGCACCAAGAACAATGGGAACCAGACCTCAGTTGGGCACTCCTGTAATGCAACTCCTAATCATAATCTCTATTCTGCAGCTAAGCAGAGGATTTACCATCTGCAGGATTCAGTGCAGCATCTTTAAAAACTATCTGAGACAAAACCAAGCAGATGAAATGGTTTCCCCCAACCCCAAATGCTTCCTCCAAAGGAAGCTGTGTGGTAGACCATACAGGAGCAAAACTGTTCCCTTTGGAGTGATGGGGGCTCCACGTCATTCCCATTTACTGGTGGCTCATCGGCATGCTATTTTACCCTAGATATCCTGAGCCAAATACGCTCAGCTGGACTTGCAGACAGACCTTTGGCTGTTCTAAATAACAAGCATGCATCTGCATCTATAAAGTCAACACTCACCTGACACCACTAGGCTGCTCTTTCTGCCAGTGGGTTTTTGGTTGTCTTTTTTGAATGCACCTGTTTCCCTTCGTGGCCTTCTGTTTCCCTCCAGAGCTGGTGCCTACAGCCCTTCTGTGCCTGGTGTATCTCAAAGGTGGAGGTGCCAAACTAGGAGCTGTTGTCAAGATTTTTTTTTCCCTCTCTCCCTTTTTAATTTTCCTGAACAGCTGGATCTGGTCTGGAAGCTAAGCCAGGTTGGCACCTGCCAAAGAGACTTGGTATTGGCATGGGGGCAGCAGAAGTCAGGTGACTTGTGTTGAGGGTTTTTGAGTGTCTCTTCATGTTAGTTCTCGTCCTTGCAACATGTATGTGTGCCAGAAATGGATCAAAGCCAGGACCTTGGATCCACGTGCCTTTAGGCTTCAGGGGGTGTTCACATTTGATAGCCCAGATCAGAACTTGTCTCTAGAGTTTTGCTTCTGAGTTGGAACCAAACCTAGGCACCTCTATATACCAGTCTCTATTTGGATGCAGCTGAGACTTTGAGGATTGCAGAGCAAGGGGCCTGAAATCTCTTGCAATCAGCCCATAACATTTCATTGCTGCTGAATGCAAACCTGTGACAGTTTCATACCTGAACCCTTAACCTGAGCTTCCACCTAACCTAAACCCAAACACTGGCTGGTTGGACCAGGTCTGGGAGAAGGCTAGGATTCGGGGAAACCTGAGTTCTAGTCCCCAATCTGCTACTGAGATGTGACCTGACCCCAGCTCCCTGGGAAGAGAGGAAAAAGAATAGACTAGAAATGTGGCAGTATCACAGATTCCACAGGGACTTGCTTCACCTTCCACTCAGTTCCTGCTCTGACTTAAAGTTTACATGTAACCCACTGCCCCGCCTTGACTTCTAGAGCCATGACACACTGCCCTCTTCTTTTTTATTTTCCTTGTGCAGAACAGCGCGGCTGATAGCAGTGATTAACCTCCAGCAGCCTGGAAGTTCTCTGGGTCCTTCCTCCCCTCTAAAGTCTGGGAGTGGGCAAGAAAGAATCACATGCTTGGCTCTCACCTGGAATGGCAAAATACATCCTTGTGAGAAGGTGTGGAAGCCCTGCCCAGAGTTTGGCAGAGAAGGGGTTAAACCCTCTCCTTCATACTGGACAAAGAGGAAGGCGCATGGCTGCGGGCCATGAGGGCAAGATTTCCTGGGTAGCAGGACTGGACCAGCTGTGAGAAATTTGTCAATTCCCCTGCTCCTTCCCACCCACACTGCCCAATAGGAGATAAGAGGAAGAGGCAGGCTAGGTGGAGTTAGCAGCTGCTTGGGGAAGGGGGGGTAGGGCTAGTCTTGCTAGGAGGAGGGTGGAAGCTGAGGGTAGGCTGGTTGGGTGGGTTTCTTTTTCTGGAATTTGACTGAAAGGAGCCACCCTTTAGGCCTTTGTTTTGGCTGAGATGTTGTCCCCTTGCTTTGGGCTTAGGCTAAAAGAATCATAGAATCAATCATGAATCAGAGAAGATTAGGGTTGGAAGAGACCTCAGGAGGTCATCTAGTCCCAAGAAGTCCCAGTGTGCTTGTGTTTGGTCCTTAATAAACCCTTTGGATCTCTGCTCCCTTTTACATTCTGCCCCCATTTCCCCTTGGGCAAAGTGCCTGCAATGTTATGTATTTGTTGTATTGTGCTAGGTGCTGTACAAACAGAACAATAGACACCACCGCTGTCAGAAGGTAGTATCCTGAACACTCACTCTGTACAGGTGTGAATATTTGGCCACACAAGGCTTTTTAGATTTTTTTTCATTCCCCATTTAATCCCCTGTCAAAATGTCTCAGCTCTCTGCAGATGTGTGTTTCCTGCTCCAGTCTGCCTGGAACAGCCCTTCTGATTTTCAAATGCATACAGCCCTTCTTTAGGAGGAATCACCCATCACCTCTGGGGAAAAGATAGGCATAGTAAACACACAGCAAATTGATCCTTGATTAAATTGGCAGTGACCCTCTGAAAAAAGGCATTTGTGGAGGAAACCATCAGCGGGAGGCCTTTCTGGATGTAAATGCTCTTTGAACTTTTCAGAACAATATGGAATATTCCTGTGTGTATCTAGGCAGCAGGGGCTAGTGCGCTAAACAGGGGATGTGAAGCCAGGTATCCTGGACTGCTCATCCTGGCCTGGCTGTGTAATTTGGGGGCAAGACACTTGATAGCTCTGTGCCTCCGTTTCCCCACCTGCAAAATGGGGATAATCGTGCTTTTTTTCTTACTTCAGAGAGGGGAGATCATGGGGTTAATTGGGGAATGTTTGCACTGAACTCTGAAGATGAAAGCTCAGGGCTTTGACACAAAAGGGGTTTGATTCGCATTTAGTTCGGAGTGAAAATGCTTTAGTGTACGCAACCCACTTCATTAGAGTGAAGAAACTGCATTTACCATGAACTCTGGAATCCTCTACAACAAAACCCCCTGAGTGTTATTACGCTCCTAGCCTATTTTTCCATCGTCCCTTCTTTCTTTGAAAGCCCACTGCTGCCCCGTGCTGTAAGACAGATGGAAACCTTAAAGGGGTCGGCTAGAGCAGAGCTCCCGCTCAGACTGCAAATCTTCCAGAGGATTAGGGTTTTACTTCAAATAGAGGAATGTAAATGTGTCTGGCTCCATCGCGGCTGGAAATTTCTTGCCGGAGCCAAGGTTGGTCCATACTTGGCGGTGACAGGCTGTTTGTTTGCCCACCCCAGTTGGACTACAGCTCTCGGGCTGGAAAATGTTAAAAATGGGCTGTGCACGCTTGCAGCATCATAAAGCAGAATCAGAGACACCGAGGGGAGAGAACTTCACAAAGAGAACTGGATTTAGGTGATTACTCTTGCAGTCGCAGTTTAGGAGTGGGCAGGTTGACTCAGAGTTTCATTGCAAAGCCAGGAGTTTTAGCTCACAAATTCTCTCTGTCTTTGAGCTGTCAGTGGCAACTGGCCTTTATTTTTGTCGAGACCCTAAATGCTTACAAATAAAGGGTCAGTCCTGCCCACATTAGCACAGGTGAAACAGAAACAATGCAAGCAGCAAAAAGATCCTCATACGTGAGTGAGCAGATGCTACCTAGCCATTGTGCGTCTGCACCTAGGTCGGTGCCAGTCTAATACTAGTGGACTATGTACACAGATCCCAGGAAGGCCTGGCTAGTTCAGGATCTGGCTACCCAGCCAGAACGGTTGTGAATATTTACTAGCCCAGTTACGAAATCTGGTAGCCCACCCTTAATTGCAATGATTCCTGATAGTGGAAACCCCTCCTCCCCAAAGATTTTCTTTCCTGTCAAATAAATTGCTCCCCCTGGGGACGTGGGTGAAGAGAATTTGGCAAGGCCGGGCAAGCACTCTGCTGCCATCCTCAGCCCACGCTGGCTGGCACTACATATCACAAGCATGTCACCACTGGCCGGGGAATCGCTGGTTCAGATGCACGGGGGCCCACACTTAGATGCTGCTGCCGGGAAGCTCCCAAGTTTGCCGCAGGTTGGTGGTCACAGTGTGAAAAAGGTCACGGAGAGCATTTGTCTGAGACTTTTTTCTGTGCCCAAGACTCACCCCCGCAGCGGCAACTCCGGCGGCTCCTGTGTCCTGCTGCTCTAGGTGCTGCAATCTGGTGAGCAGGGTCGCTTGAACCAGATGCTCTGCACAGTTTGTCTGGGGCAAGGCAGAGGCTCATGCTGTCTGGGCATTCGCCTGTTATTGCCAGGCTTTGGGCCCCAATTCCCTCTTTCCCTTTACACATCTTGCAGAGATGCTGTAGCTGCGCTACCACGCAAAGGGGGGAAGAGACCCCTCGGGGCAGCAGGAGTCAAAGCCACGCTCAGGCAGTGTGAGAAACCGCCCTTTTGATCTCTGGCATCACCTGCTGGATGACACAGGAGGCGCAGAATTGCTGATGGAAGCCCTGGCGTTAAACAGAGCCAGGCAAAAGGTTTACTCAAACCTCCTCCAAAGCCACATGTTACCAGCTCAATATTCAGCCCAGGTTCAAAGAAATGGTCACAGACCCGAGCAAATCTGGGGGGTATTTATGGTTTCGTTTCAGAATCCCTACGACATTTGCTCTTTCACATAGTTTTGGTCTCCAAAACTCCCAGATGCATTTATTGCTCAGACTGCAAGTTCTTTGGGGCAGGGGCTGACTTTTTGCTCTGTATACGTACAGTGCCTAGCACAGTGGGGTCCTGGTCCATGACTAGGGCTCCCCTGGGCACTACGGCAACACGACCGCAAAAGAATAAATGATAGTCACTGAGTTTTGCTTTGAGGTGTTTGAACCTGCAACCCCCAGCAAAACTCACAGAAGGGGATGGGAACCTGGGGCAGACTGATGCCAGAGGCAATGTTCACACTAATCCCTGCAAAGCAAAGCCTTTAAGTCCTTCATAATGCTAGTAATGCACATCTCCTCCTTGAGAGCTGTGTCTGCCCCACTGAGAACTGTTCTGCTGGAGCCACTTTCCAGCTAGCGGTAAAGAAGGGCAAGCGGGGAGCTGAGAATCCTCTCCTCTTACCTGTAGGCCATGGGCACAATTTAGCTATGTTTAAATTGGAGATTGGTGGCCCCCAAATCAAAACTGCCAACCAAACCACACCCCGAGTTTTGGGGAAATAAGTCACACAGGGAATGATACAGCCCCATGCTCTTTGCACACGATACAACGTGCAGTGGGAGATGCACGAAGGAGGCCATGGTTTTGGTTTTGCTTGGGTTAGGTTTTATAAAACCCAAACCAGGGGGTGGAGATCAGGATTCCATTTTATACCCACCCTTAAAGTTCTGGGGGGACTCCGACAGAAGATCCGAACTCTAGTGCATATTATTAATCATTGAGGTAGCACCTGGAATCCCTATCTGAGACCTGGCACCTTTGTGCTAGGCACTGTACAAACGTATAACAAAAAGACAGTCCTTGCCCCCAGGGAACGTCTCTTAAACATCACCCTTGAGGACAGAGATATCAAAGCTAACGTCAGCATCAAAGATGAAGCTGTCATGAAACACGAGGGAATCTGGCTCAGAGCAGGAGAGAGAACAATAGGGCCTGAGATAAATGAAAGATGGTGAAGTTAATGTCAGAAGAAAGTAATAATAGGGGGAAATTCAGACAGATTCTGAATGTAGAAAGACTCTGATGTTTTAAAGACTAAGAAAAAGTGGAGGGAGCTAATCTGTCAGGAATATAGTCCAGCCTTTACTGTGGCGCTATTGTCCTCTTCAAGGGAGGACAAGATTGGGCATTAGACGATATGAGGGCTATTTCCAGCTGTGTCACAGACTCCTTGTGCGAACTCAGGCAAATCCTTTCATTTCTCAGGGACTGGGTTTCCTTATTGGTACAACAGGGACAATAATCGTGACCGACAGGGATGAGATTTCATATAGGAGATGGGATAACGCTCCCCCCCAAAAAGAAAGATTTAATTTTCACACTGATGCACCTGTGACAATTGCTTAGCTGAATGAGCTCAGTGTGCTGATGGTTAGAGAGGTGGCCGGCATAGACTCGGCTAACACTCAGCCGCGTGTCTTTCCCATCACTTTGAAGGGAAAAAATAAATCCATCAGCTGCATTTATCCAGAGTGAAAGATATAAACAAATATCAAAACGTGAGGGTGAATGGGTCCTTTGCTGGCATCTGAAGGCAGCTGAACAGGTTAACCGTCTCTGGAGATTTTATATTGGTTAGTTAATTAATTAAGGGTGGGATTTTCCAAAGGGACTCATGCTCCTAAAGCATGTTAAAATGCTATGAAAATCCTGCTGTAAAAGAGATTTTCTGGGCCAGGGCCTCTTGCCATGCCTCAGTTATGACTATGGGCCAGCCCCAGGTCCCAGCCTCTTAATCCTGCAAGTGGGCTCCACTCTTGCAGGCCTTCCTCCTTTGCTTACAGGTGGGGAAAAGCAAAAATTCAAACTCAGCAGAGAACCAGCCCTTCGCGGGGTGCACAGAGAGAGGAAAGGTCAGCGGCAGCACCTTTTTTCAGGGGTGCCTGTGTGGTGGCTTTACTGGAGTCCTTCCAGCCAAGGAGCCAGATCAGTCTCTCTTTCTGAGCTTGCCCCTAGGATCTGTCAGATTCTCTGCAGAGCTGGTGGGTCTCTGGTATGGAGGGTTCCTCTTGCTGCTTCATCAGCTACTCCCTTCACGGGGCTTCCCCCTGGCTGATTGCAGCTTCCTCCTTTTAAAGCCTTTCTCCCTACCATGCATGATTGGCAGGGCCAGAGGGGCGGGGCTCCCTTAGCATGGCAGTCCCTGCCAACGTAAAACACACCCTCCCTAAATGAACCAGTTGCAATGAGCTTACTGCTCATTAAGGTGCCAGAGAACGAAGTCTTCTAGTAAAGCACACCAGAGCCTGCAGCAGAGCCAGCTCTCCTGACACCTACCAAGAGGAGCATCTCATGCATGGCAAAGTAATTCTGGTCCTCTTTGCTGAGACTACCAACAGAGCAACCAAATGGTCTGGGGCTTCTTTCCTGTTGCTTGATTGCGCATTAGAAACTGAACGGAGGCCACTCACTAATTCCACTGGCCAGCCCATCCTGTGGGAACTCTGTCCAGCCGCTGCCCCATAAAGGATGCAAGCCAGCGAACTGGACCCACGCGGTTCCTTATGCCGTTGTCATTCCGCATGAGTCATCCATGCTTTGTCCGCAGCATTTTGTGCCCTAGTGTTTCTGCCTGGCCACTGGTAGGACTACAGCTCTGCTTGCAGAGGACAGGCGCGTAAGGGGAGGTGCATGCAGGTAGCTGCACATCTCCCTCATTAACATTATGCATTAATTCCAGGAACAGGGCTTCAGCTCCAGCAGTCACTCTGTCTTTCCGGAAGTACCATATATGATGGGTGGGCACTTGACAAGGAATATCATGCTGTGGGTGTGTAGCAAAAATACACAGCCTAGCTCTGGGTAATGAGTATTGCCCAGGATTTGGAGATACCTGCATTTGCCTGATACAAGTCTAATGCCACCTGCACTCCAGATCCTAAATCAGGTCCAGTTTTCCTCCTTGTTATAGCAGCCCCATCTCTGCCCCACTTTTTAGTCCTGCTCCCAAAGGAGAATTACATTTCCAGTTGGGAAGAGCGAACAGTGTTAGATTAGGGCTTGATTTGGTTATCCTTTCGGCCACAAATGTTCAGAGACCATCCAACTCATTGCCATTTGTGACCTTAGTTGCATCTGATTCTTCTGTTGAGAGCAGCTTCTGTCCCAAATGGCTACCAAGTGTAATACTAATTTAGTAAATACATTAGCCGAGTGTGTGTGTGATGATGTCTCCCTCTGCTGGCTGGCCCAAATAACAATAATAACTTACTATTTTTTTATAGCTAGAGGAATTCAATTTGTACAAGTGTTGAAGGTCATAAGTTCAATCCCCACACCACTGATAACCATGGTGCCAGGCCATCATGGTTTGTTACATAATCATGCTCAGTAGCCAACAACAAATGGGGCAGATCACTAGTGATTGGGAATTTTATTCAGGAGCAAAACAAGAAAGCTTCATTCAGAGCAGTCTCTCCTTTCCACATCTTCCGAGCGTGCTATGGTGTGGTTCTTGCTCATTCCTTGTGCTCTCAAGCACAGTTCGTCTCCTAATTTAATCACAAACATCAATATGTCTTTCGCTCCTGACCTTTACTGTCCTTTCCAAAGAAATATTTTCAGTCCGGGGTTTTGAAAGGCATAGCACTCCAGCCCTCAACTGCAGTTTGTATTTACGTAAGTGGAACGCTAATATTTACTTAAGCTTATATTATATTTTTCATGACTGAAGGGAAGATTATGCCGCATGTTTTTTATATTTAAGAGATGGGGGGAGGGAATGATCCCCCCAGCTCGCTGAAAGGACTGTGAGACTGGTCTGCTTTGCATTAAGTATGAAAATTAGAGTAGAACAGCGATCGGTAGGGCTAGAAGGAAAGTCATCTGAATGAGGTGGAAACATGCACACTAACATGATTTCTCAAGAAAGGGGGTGGGGAGCTGAGGACGGGAAATGTCTGGTTAACCAAGGTCTATTAATTTGGTACAGAGGCCCAGTTTATATTAGCATTTGTGGATATTCTTGCATAGGGATGCAAGAGTCTCCACTGCATTCTGGTAAGTCCTTTGCTGAGTCCTCCTTCTCTCTACTACTTGTTCATTTTCTGCGGAGCCAGGTGAATTGTCCTCTGATGTTCAGGTACTCATTTCTACAGATGTTCCCCCTCAAGTGTTTTAGTAACACGTGTGGATTTCTCCATGGAGACAAAGGGTTTGATCCAAACATTGCTGAAATCAATGGGAGTCTTTCTTGTGAGTTGCTATTAACTTCAACAGGCTTTGGAAAAGACCCTATAGGCAAGAGGATGTATGATGATTTTTTCCCCTTGTCGTGCCCAGTTTTCAAATTTGGATACCTAACTTAGGCATATTTGGGGTGCTAAAAGCTATCTATCTAAAGGTACGTCTACACTTACAGAGGCATTTAGAATACAGACACTGCACGCCCAGCTATCATGGGCATAAATAGCAGCGTAGATGGCGGGGCACAGCTTCGGGGGAGTATAATGCCCTGCGCCTGAACCCCCAGGGTATACATCCTACACAGGCTCTCTATGTACCATGCAGCGCCTCCCCTGTCTACGCAGCTACTTTTAGCAGTGTAATGTCCTGCTGCCTTCTCCCTTGCCAGAGCCTTTCCCTGCTGCCGGAGCCTTTCACTGCGGCATGCAGCTACACATGTAGTGCCTGTATTCTACAAGCCCCTGTAAGCGCAGACCTACCATTAGTTGTTTATATGGCCCCTATCACCGTGGTATCTGAGTGCCTCACAACTTGTCCTCACAACACTTTTGCAAAGTAGGGCAGTGCTATTGTTTCCAGTAACAGATGGGGGACTGAGGCCAAGACAGATTAAGTGACTTGCCCTAGGTCAAACAGGGACTCTGTGGCAAAGCAGAGACTTGAACCAAGCTGTTCCAAGTCACAAACTAGTGCCCTAACCGTTGGGTCATCCTTCAGCATCCCAGCGCCCTTGGATGGGTGCCCATTGCCCTAGGTGTAACCCACTTTTCAGTGTGTATTACCTGATCCACAGAGGATATGAGTCTGTTAGGGCTCCCTCCTAGGGGTCTGAGGACACACTCCATGCCAGATGAAGCCAATGGGAATCTTTCCATTAATTTCAAGGATTGTAGCATCAAACCCTTTCTTCAAGCAGTAGAGGGCCATGCTCTTAGCTCTGCAGATCCTCAGTTCAGTCACTGATGATGATCAGAATGATGGTTGTTCCATAGACACAACATCTGAGGTCATAGCATTGCATTCCCTTGCTATTGCTGCTTTCCAGTACAGAACCCAAAGAAGTCTGATTTGTAATTGTCCCGCACAGTTTTGCACCCATGATTAATTGCAGGGGCAAACACTAGCATTAAAACATCTAATGTCTTCACTGCTCTCACCAAGCAGCGAGCTGGACATTTCAAAGCCAGCATTGATGTCTGCAAATTTAACTGCAGCTTAGAACTGCTGGCACAAATAAATGTGACTGCAAAAACAACAAAAAGGGAGCCTAGGCTGGTGTCATTTGAAAGCTGAGGCCCTTAACGTCATTCCATGTGAAGTGTTTTGGGGTTTTTTTTTTTGCCTGCATTAATACACTAAATTAAATTCATTACCACCAGATATTAGCAGTGCCTGACAGTGCTTCGGAAGAGAGCAGGAGATGTTATAGAACAGGCTAGTGTGTTCTTCTGGAGACCACACACGTGCTCTATTTATGAACTAAAGAAACAAAAATGAAGTTGTCGCCCTTTTAAAAATACCTGAATAACAGAACTGTGTGGTCTGGCGGTGCCTCTCCAGCCTCTGTGTAACTTATTGGAGAAACAAACACAACCCTTTTTCCAGTTTTAGCGCTCTGCTCATGTTTCCGTCTGATCTGAGCCTGGTAGTGAAATGCCCGTTGTAAGCCTTCAGAAGAAGGAAAGCCTCCTGGCTAGCGACTGTGCCAGTCAAGGCTCAGATGGAACTGATAGTGGGTGGTGTATGGCACAGACATTTTTCCCCTCAGTTTCCGCAGAATTGAATATTTCATTAAAAAAATATGAAAATTCTAGCCCTTGTAGTATTATCATAGCACAGAGGAGACCTAGGCATGGACCAGAACTCCACTGCACCAGTCACTGTATAGACACGGAACAAAAAGATGGTGCTTGCCTTCAGGAGCGAAGGAAACCTGACGGTGACCCAGGGCAGTGCTGTTTCAGGCCAGGTCTACACTAAAAAGTTAAGTTGACCCAGCTACATCACTCATGGGGGTGAAAAATCCACACCCCTGAGCAACGTAGTGAAGATGACCTCATCCCCGGTGTAGACAGCACTAGGCTGACGGAAAAATGCCATCGGGGAGGTGGGTTATCTGCAGCGCCGTGAGAACCCCTCCTGTCAGCGTAGCGAGTGGCCACAGAGAAGCGCCACAGCTGGGCCGCTGTAGTGGTTTCCGCGTAGACATAGCTTTACTCAGTGTGTTGATAGTCTGCCTGAAATGACACTTCCAGGAGCGGTGTGAATTGTCCCCGTTCCCCTCAATGGGGCATTGACTCTGAAGCCTAATGATGGTGGCTTAATTATCACGATTAACTATTTTGCCACTGATCATTTTTAATATCCAGCTACTGTGGCTACATGACCATAGCTTGAGTAAATTGCTCACACACTCCAAGTCGGATGCTCAGTACAAATCAGCCTTACAAAAGTGAATGAAGGATTGATTCCTTCCACCAGTCCTTAGCCACACCAGCCGTTCCAGCAGACTCAGTTCACATGCTGCAGGGTTCATTCCTTCTCTTTGGCGTTGGTTCCAGTTCACAAAGGGTCCACTACTGGGAAATTTGCTTTGAAGATACGGTCTATAAGGTCTGTGTCTGCCCTTCCTCCTTCTCCAGCCCTTTGGTATGTTCCTGTCTTACTAGTGGTAAGCCCCACAATTTTGGGCCCCTGCCAGTGAAGCAGTTGAGGTCTGATGCTGGCAGCTGCACGAACATTTCTTGGAACAACCCGTGGTGTGTTGCTGCATGGGTTTATTTTATTTTTTTTTATGGCTGCTTCAGGCAGGCATGGAGCATCCCTGTCTCTCGGGTGGGGGAATCACCCTAAGGAAGACGGGAGCAGGCCAAATTTCAGAATCCAAAGGCATTGTATCCATCTTCCCAGGCTGCATGTCCTTAGGGCAGAGAGCATATCCAAGTGCCTTTCCCCGGTGTGGGGCTCAGAGTCAGAACCTGGGCATACACAAATCTGTGGGCTCTGCAGTACTCCCAATGGACACTTATCAGTGTGTCATCCCGGCCTTGCCCACGCTTTGCACAGGTGGTAAATCAGGCCTGCTGAGCTAACAAGCACCTGGGCAGACTGAATTTGGCTTTCGAAGCACAAGTTAATGAACCTGGACCTGTGAGGTGCCAGCCAACTCGCTGTTCATGCAATGAGCTCCGGGATCCGGCATTGGCACAGCTACAAAGCAAAGCTGCTCCCCCAGCGATCCGAGTCTATCTGCTTTTATCACTTGGCGACACTTGGGTCTAACTCCCCGGCAGATGGCTGTTCCCCTACAGAAATCATCCAGGCTGGAGAGAGACAGAGCTCTCTTCTCACAGGCCAGTTGCATCCGAAGGAGCTGAGCTTTGGAGCTAGAGAGGGGTGAACTGCGAAACGTGGAAGCACCCCAAAACGTGGACACTTTTCTGAACTAGCACTTCTTGAGTTTGTAAAACTGAGCCACAGTTGTCTCAGGAAGAGGCTTTCCTGCAAGATTTCCAGTCTCTCTCCTTTCTGCTCTGGCTGGAAATACCAGGCAAGGACTGTCTTTTTTGTTCTGTGTTTGTATGGCACCTCGCAAAATGGGGTCCTGATTCATGACTGGGGCTTCTTGGCACTACAGGGAACAGGTGATCCCACAAGAAGAACTTTTCTGTTTCCAGAACGCAGGAGGGCAAAGATCTCCAGAACAAAAAGACAAAAGAAGGAGCTGAGTCTTCAAAAGGGATTGTTTCTAAAAATGGGTAAAGATATAAGGAGAGCTGGGGTAGGAAGAGAATTTGGGAGATTAACAGCCTGTTCAGACCCATTTTCGTCATCCTCCCTGGAGGTAGCTCTGCAGAGAGCCTCCATTTTAAGAAGCTTGTGCCCGAAGCTCCTTTCACTTCACACCCGAATAAACTGAGAGTAGCTCCTTTGAATTCACTGGCTTCTGTCTGTGTTAAAAGGGTGTAAGCAAGAGGGAAAACATGCCCCTAGCAGGCAAAAGGGTGCCTGCCCTTTTGTGCATGGCTGAGAGGTATGCTCCAAATGACCAGTCTGTACATGTGTGTGCAAATTAGGGATGCACATACTCAAAAAAACCTGTGCGTGCAATTCTTTGGCTCACCTGGCCTATGTCTCTTCCCAGTAGAGTGCGTATGATGGTGAGAGATGTCTGCAGCTGTGTCCAGTATCTGATAAACTCAGACAAGATCTATGATCTTTTTATTGTATCTCACCCATCCTTCTGCCCTTATATCAGAGTTCTATGGGAAACCCTACAGCAGCGCTGGATCTCTCCCCTGCCCCACGGGACTGAGCGAATCCTGTATCATATTAAATACACTTTAAACACGCTGTGACTTTCACAATTTGATACCTGTAGGATTTACCAGTTTAACGCGTGTCTGCTGCTGTTTCATTTTATGCTGTTTTCGTTGACAGGTGGTTTAATATTAAAAGAAAATGGAAAAAAAAGTTTTAAAGCTTAGAACATTTTCCATGGAGATAACAGTTCAGGCTCCCCTGCGATTTCCAAACCGCCATCCTTTTTTTTCCTATTAAAAAACACCCTTGCTATGTGGCAAAATAGAGCAACCATACTTATGCCTTGGGATGCAGTAGGACCTTGTGAATAGAGCACTGGACTGGGACTCAGAAGACCTGGTTCTATTTCTGGCTTTGCCAATCGTCTACTGGGTAAATGTGAGCAAGTCACATCACCCCATCTGTGCCTCAGTTTCCCCATCTGTAAAATGGAGCTGATGATACTGACATGCCTTGGTAAAATACTTTGAGATCTAGTGGGGAGCACTGCTATATAAGAGCTAGGTTTTATTATTGTGAACTAGTAATTGAAATCCTGTTCTGTTGCCGGTTGTGGCAGTTGGACCGAATAATCCACCATCTGTGCAGTCTACCTCATACAACCAATAAAATTGTTGCATGCAGATTAGCTGTAGAGTAAGGATATCGATTGATTGAGTTACCTCTGTACCACAATGGTCGTCCGTCCCTTACTGGAGCTGCATGCTGCACCGGTGTAATTCATAAACTCAAAACAGCTGAGAACTTTAAAATTGGATGTGAATCCCGCTGATAGTCTAAACAAAAAGAGCCGCAACTGTATTCATAGCTGTTTCCATCGCTTCACACTGACTCAGCAGGCATTCTAGGCTTCAGAGTGACACACACAGAGAGTGATAATCCTGCAATCTTACTGTACAGATACACTCCCTCCCCCACTCATCTACAGCTTGCTCTGAGGGAGGATGGGGTGGGCACAAGCCCCTTTGTTAATAATGAGTGGATCGATTTCAAATAAATGAGAAGACGGAAGGAAAATCACTGCCAACATTAAATGTTTTTCAGCCACTGAAGTCTTCTGCCGAACTCATGGGGGTAAATTCACAGGGACTTAGGCCAACATATTTTTATCTGAATTTTGTGTCAGTTTCCAGCCCTCAGGAGAAACAAACACAGTGAAACTCAGCCAAAAATACCAAGTTGTGTCCAATGCTAGGTTGCAATTGTGAAAAAGCACCACGTGGCACTTGGCTTCTCAGATCCAGATGATGCATCGCATGCTGGGACCAGCAGTCTCAGAAGACTGCACCCACCATCTTGGAAATACGACTGTTCAGTCAACTTGGTATCTAAATGGCCTGCATCACCTTGACATCTGGGCATCGTTCAAGTGGGAGCTACTCTTATAACAGCCTGGGAGGTATCATTATTCCCATTTTACAGATGGGCAAGTGGGCACAGAGCGATCAAGTGATTTGCCCAAGGTCACACAGGAAATCTATGGCAAAGTCAGGAACTGAATCTAGTTTGAGTGCCACTCCAGTGCTGTAAGCACGAGATGAGCTTTCCTTCCAGTGAGTGCTCTGTTAGAGCTTTGGGAGCCATGTTTGACCTGTGCCCCCTTGCCCACTTCCACTAACCCAGAGGAGGTATTGTGAGTGGTGGTCGTAGACTGGTATACATTTAAATAATTAAATATTGCACCCATGCTGAGAAGAAACAACCATTTCAGGTGGGGAGGCAGCACTCACTTTTCTTTCATTAGTTTCTTCACTCTGCAGCTGGCCCCTGTCAATACACAAGATCTCCCATGCCGCTGAGTGTTTGAGCAAGATGGGGCTTCAGCATATCACAAAGAGATGTTCTGCTCAATTTTTGTATCTCTTGACAGGATGTGGGCAGCGTATCAGCCCAATAAATTGCTTTATGACCGTGTTTGCTGCAGCCAAGGTAGGGAAGACATTGGCAAGATTTTTTTTTTTCTCTGTGGTTCAGATGGTGGCTTGGTTCCCTTCTTTTTTTTATGTTGTTGTTATTTAAAGGGACACTGCTGAGTTACATTTGACCCCCTCCAATCTAGTCTTTCCAAGAATAAGCTAAAAAATGTTACAGAACATTTTAAAAAAATTGAATGTAAAGGAGTTTTAAAAACAAAAATAAACAAACACTCCCCTAGTGTTTCTGCAATTCAAATATTACAGCATTTTGGTAGTTCTTAGGAAATGTGTAGGCTCCTATCTATTCTACAGAGGTTTTTATATTGCCTCATTACGGTACTCTCTGATCACCTTCCAGTATCGCATTAAACAGCGTTATCAACCTCTGTCATTTGTGGTTCATTCTTTCTCTCATCCCCTCCCCAAGGGGAGAACTCTGTGCAATGGAGTGTTTTGTTTCAATAGGGTTTTGTTTGGGGCTGGTTTTTTTAGATGTACAGGGTGCTAATGTGTTTATATCAGAGAAGACAGGTTAGAGAAGTGCACCTCGCATTTGGATGGAAGGTGGTGAGATTTGTGCTGGTCATTAGTTCTTATGGGAGTTTGTTCCACAGTCTCAGACCAGTCCTCAGGAAAGCTCTGTCTCCTGCACAGACAACTTTATGCTTCTTCCACACTGTCCACCACAATAAGGCCCTGATCTCAGTCCGACATCTAGGTGCTACTACAATACCAATGAAACCAATAATTAACAACAGGAGAGTGAAATTCACCATATGCAGAAGTGGAACTGTCTTGGCTATTTCACTGCCTAATTTGCGAGAAAAAAATAAAAAGCAAACCAACACCATAATGAAAAAGCAAATGTAAATGAGATTTTTTAAAAAACTTTTCCGCTTTAATAAATGAGGGTATTATGAGCAGCGCTGATCTGAAAAAGGGCAGTATTCCAGGGAAAATTTCAAAAGAAAAAACCCCCTTTTTTTTTCTGAAATGTTCTGCTTTTTCAGCAAAAACTTGAACGCTTTTCAGTTTTGCTGTTGATTTAAACAATGGAAAATTTAGAAAAACAAGCGAACAAACTGGAAAGGCTTGTTTAGAAAAAAAGCCATTGTTCTCAAAATAAATGTAAAACAACATTTTTTCCCCAGCAGCTCTATTTGTGAGTAACATAATGAAAAGATTGGCTTATTAAAAATATGTGATTTGTATCTTGATGGTTCTCCTTTAAGGAGAGGTGCCAAACCGCCAATGTCCAAAAATAATATTTTGCAAATATTTAGCAACTTTTATCCAAAGATCTTAAAGCACTTAAAAATATAATAGAGAAGATGATAGGTTTTCTTCTCCACCCATTTCTATTTAGATTGTAAACTCTCCGGAGCAGAGGCTGTCTCTATGGCCTTGTCTACACTAGCGCTTATGCTGGCAAAACTTTTGTCGCTCAGGGGTGTGAAAAATGATAATTAGTGCCCCACTTTCCCCCCGCCCCACTGCAGGGAATCAGAAAAGGCCACTTAAATAAAACTGGGACTGTGGTCTGGAGATGGAAACTGCAGAGAAGGTAGGGCTCTCCTGAAGGCAGGTGAACCCACAGGGAACAAGGTCCGTAAAAGCACCTTAGAGGAATCATTTATTAGTTCAGCAGAGAAGAGAGAAGCCAGAGGCTCGAGAAAAGGGAGTCCATGTTAAGCACAAGGGGGCTTAGAGGCAGGAAGGGGTCTAAGGAAACAGCAGCATGTCTGAAGAAGCAGACTCAGTCCTGGTCTGTGCTACAAACCTGTTTCCGGATAACTACATCGCTCAGGGGAAATCCATCTCCTCAAGTGATGTAGTTATACCGGCCGAACTCCCAGTGTAGACAGCGTTATGTTAGGGGGAGGGCTTCTCCCATCAACACAGCTGCCGCCTCTCGGGGAAGTAGATTAACTACGCTGATGAGAGAAGCTCTCCCGTTGGAGTAGGTAGCGTCTTCACTAAGCGCTATGGCAGTGCAGCTGCACTGGTACAGCAGCTGCAATGTTGTAAGTGTAGACAAGCCCGTAGCTGCTTAATTCTGGGTCCCTGGGCTGGAGGAGTGGTGGGGGGGGGGGCCTGGTTCCCCTACTAGGGAACATGCAAGCTCAACTCCAGGAGCAGGTTAGGCTTCTGTTGGGGAGGGCCAGAAAGGACCCTTCAGTGGATCCTGAGCGGGAGGGGGGATGTTTAGCTGGGACTTTCAGTTGGACCCTGTTGTTAGCCTGGAAAGGGACTGAACTTTGTGCGACTTGGCCGGAGGGCTGTAGGCCCGGCGAGAAGCAGATGCCCAACAGCAGTGCTGGGCAGTGAGGCCCTCCCCCGGCAGCATCGCACCCTGCCACGAGGGGATGCTGTGGGAGGAACAGGTGCCGCCTTGCTCAGTCCCATTTGACTGATCTCTGTGGCATCGTGGATGGCCCTTTTCCCCACTGCTGTCTGTCCAGAGCAAGACGTTTGATGCCATCGTAAGTGTCAGAGTTGGGAACAGAAACCGGGAGTCTTGATCCCCAGTGTCTTGCTCTGCCCGTTAGATCCATTCCCTCCCTTGGCTCCAGAAAACTGTAATTTCTTATGTCCAGCGAGTCCAGTTCCCAACACTGGAAAGTTCATCCCAAGTGTCAGATGCTGCTGAGGTGACAGGAGTCAAAGGTAGGAGGAAGTCAAGTCTTTGGAAAGTGCCCGTGGCCAGCAGCAAATCCCTGAGAAGCAGGATTAAAAGTGAACAGAAATAGTGTCATGTTTGGCCGGGGCCCAAGACTCTCGATTCCTCGAGTGCTGGTGTCAAGCTGCCAGAAATGTGATAGCCTGGAATGTGCTTTAAAATAAATATGTCCTCGCAGGTATTTCTTTCATCTGAGCGTTACTGGCAAAGTCGACAGGCCTAGGATCCAACCCTGAGTTTGGTTTCGGATCTGTTTCCTCCTACGGAACAATTTATCCACCCCTCCCGAAACCTGGCCTGCAGCTTGGCGGTTGAAATCCCAACACCTCAGCTGTGTGACCCAGCAAGGGGAGCGGTAGGATTGTGTTGGAGGTGCCTGGGACATGAGCACTCTTCCGCTTTCCCGTCCGCCTGGTGCCAGCAAGAGGCTGCAACACACAAGAGCCCAGAGTTCTGGTGCAACTCAGATTCGGCCTGAAGTCACCCAGCAGCAATCCGAGAGATTGAACTGGAGACTTTATTCAGGCAAACACAAAAGCCGTCCTGCCTGCCATCTTGTCTTTCCCTACTCTGCCCTCCTCTAGCACTCTCTGGTGTTCTCCAGTGTATACTACAATGCAGGTTTTCACTTGTGCTCAGTTCAATTGGCCTTAGGTGTGATTTGCCAGGAATGCTATCTCATGCATAAAATTAGCTTTTTCCCTTGATGGAAATCCCATTGTAACAGTCAACTTGGCAAGGATGCAGGGTGCTACTTATATAATTAAGCAAACAAATTATAGCTTGTTCAATAATGGGCTTGCTCTATTTGGCCTTAGTACAGGGGAGCAGAAGTTTCATGTGAATATTTGTTTTCACTGAAGAATGTAGATTCGGGTTGACTGAAACAATTTGCGAAGTTGGGTCAATTTCAGCTAATTGTTTTGATTAGGGGATTATTTTGGGGGGGGGGGGGAATGTTTAAATGTTTTGACTTTTTGTTTCAGAAAGATGTTTTGATTTGGAATTTCCCTCAATTTTATTTACAAAACCCTCAAAATGAAATATTTCCTTTTTGTTTGAATGAAATGTTGACCATTTAATTTTTTTTTACTTGTTTTTGCTGAAAAATTTGAAAACTTTTCATTTCAAGTCAACGCAAAATGAATTATTTTCTATGTTTTTCCCCTCCCCCTCCCTTTTGGTTTGGTGGCTGAACCAATGAAATGGTTATTTGCACAGCTCTAGCTTTGAGTGTACTTCCTACAGGGCCAGGACTTTGGCCCAGATCCTGCATGAGCACTGCGTGGCTGGATGCCTTGACTATGCACATCTCAGTGCAGGATCGGGGCCTTTGTTATTTGTATAGCCCAGCTCCACTATGGCCAGCAGAAGGAAAGTCTCCCATTGAATTCAATGGACTATTTGCCCCCTACTGTACAGCATTGGTGCTATACACATTATAAATGTTAACGAGGGGTTCCTTTATATCTTTTGCTTTAAGATCAGCTTCTCACTCCTCATATCCCCTATTGAACATACTGCAGTATTCTAAAATAATAGCCTCCAATATTGCAGGTACATGACTGTAAACCACAGCGTTTCTCATCAGTATTGTACAATGCCCTGGTACGTATTTGTGTTCCCTGACAACGTGAGTTAACTTGTACATGCTTGATGACCTGGTTTTAGCCAATGCTCGTGGCTTCTATAATCCACTCAATATATGACAGAGTTCTAAGGCTAATTTCAGCTGCGCTTCTTCGTGGCACGAGTAGATGTTGCAGAAAATCTCTGGCCAGTCGAGGACTTTTTTAATGTGATTCTGCTGTACACCATAGCCACACTTGGAACTTCCTGGCAACCTCAGGGATAAAACTCAGACTCCTCCCCGAAAAAGCACAGACCTCTGCCACTTGAGATAAAGGAAAATCCATATTAGCTGTCAGCTGTCACTATGACACACAGATGAGCAGTTCTAAATCTATCCAGTAGAGGGCAGCAGTAGACACAGACACCAGCCAATTATCACAGTGTGCCATGTGATTCTTTCTTCCTAGGTAACCAGTAGTAGTAGCAATTAAATGATATGAACATTGTGTTAATGGCATTGGTTGGGATTTCTTTAAGGGAAAAGAGGAGTTGAGGGTACAAGGCGTTTTGACCTCTCCAGAGACAACCAGTCACCAACTCTACGATGCATTTGGAAGGAAGCCACTTGGCTTGGTCCTCTGGCTTGTGGAGAGTGCTTTGCAGCTCTCATCTTTCAGAAATAATTCTCCTTTTCCAGCAATGAAGCATCACACCCCTGGCTAAAGAAATAGAGGGGTACAAAATCCACAAATATCCCACATGCCTGGACAGCAGGTGGCGAGCTCTCCGCACCAGACTCCCTCTGTGCAAACAGCTACGTTCCAAGTTGGACCCACAAGAGGAATAGAAAGATCGGGATGAAATTAAATGAGCGTGGGGCGGAGGAGAGGGCCGTGGTCAGATGAACTGAACTACTCGATGTGTTTTTCGTGTAATCGCCAGAAGCTTCTACTGGGTTTGACAGACAATGTGATTTGTTTTTCAAATAATGTCAAAGATTTTGTTTTCTTTTCTTTTTTTTCATTGTGAGGCTCGTGAAACTGAAGGATTGTTGGCAGTGATGGCAACCAGGCAAACTGTAGGTGGGCATCTCTGTTCATGCACTTTAGTCCTGACCTGCAACCCGCTACCAGTCCACCTCTGGGTCTCCACACAGCTCGGCTGATGCACCTCAACCCAGACCTGCAGCACACCCCGCTAGTCCACCTCTGGGTCCTCCCAGAGCTATGTCCATGCTCCTTGCTCCTGGCCTGCAGAACCCCGTTGCTTTCTCCATCCAAAGTGTCTCCTGAGTGGCAGCTACTGTCAAATTGCTAAGAGGTGAGCCAGCAGGTCGGGATATTATTAGTTACCTAATCCCCAATGGGAATTTTTGGTGACTCTTTACTCTGCATAGTTACTAGTGTCGTTAGAGATGGACAAATACCTAAGAAACAACACCTGACAGCTGGCCGGAGTGAAATTAGCTGGGAGCGAGCTCCTTGGGGACAAATATTCACATCGCTTTACAATCATCACAGTTGCGCTCCTTGAGCCTTTTGTTGTCCTCCTCTGCAGAGAAGCCAAAGAGTGAATAGATCATAGACACTAAGGTTGTGGTTGTCTCTGCAGGTCAAGGCTGAGACACGCTGGCAGTGGGTCAGACGTCTGAGAAGCTCACTCTGCCCCGACCATGTTGTTCCTATTCCATAGATAAGAAAAGGATTCTGCGCCCCATGGCTGTCAAACTGGCGCCACGTTCATGTTTTAGCATTTGTTATCCCCTGGGTTTAATCCACTCCTTCCTCTATAGCCCCTCCCGTTTTTGAGAGGGTGGGCCTATCGCTCTGCTGGGCTCCACCCACATTTCTGGGATTTCAAAGAGGCTGGCATGACATGAATTTTAGATAAAACACACAGAGGCCTGGGCTCCAGATCTGGTCATATAACATGTTGTGACAATTATTGTTTTGATCAGAGTACCCAGGAGCCCCAGTCATGGTTCAGGACCCCATGGTGCTAGGCGCTGTACTAACACAGAACAACAAGACCCAGCGATCTCACCACCTAAGTAAACAGCATGTGTACATCCCCTAGCACATTGGGGCCGTGGTCTGTGACTTGGGCGGCTAGATGCTACCACAATACAAATAATAATAATATAAAAGGATGCCTGGCTGAAAAATATACAAAACTAAAAGTTCAAATCCCTCCAGAGCTCCCTTCAGCTCCACCACCCTTCTCAAGTGAAGGTTAATAAGTTGTAAGCCACTTTCTTTCTTGGGTGAAGGCAGGCTTGAGGCCACCACTAGACCACTGAGATCCCAGGCCACCAGCTTTGAGGCTGCTACGTGTGCAGGATCTCTTAGCTGGAGCCCAGCCCCTTCCAAAAGTGCAGAATAAAGCTCTTTGTAATCAGTGCTGTGAACTCTGTGGTATTCATGAATCTCAGCAGCGCTTACTTACGAGAACCGAGATTCCAGAAATAGGTCGGTTTATAAAACAAAGCGGGTGAGTATGCTGGGGAGGGGTGTCTTTTGGTTTGGTTTATAGTCAGAGATCCAAAATATCATAAAAATGTCCTGTGTTTATGTTGCAACCTTCGTCACAAGGAAACGTAGAGCCCTGGGCCTCTCTTGATAACACAGGGGTGAAAGGACATAGCAGCAGTTTAGAATCAGGCTATGATGGCCTGGCATTGACTACAACGGGCCTACTCCGATGCTTAGAGGTGAACATGTGCCTTAGTATCTGGCTGGATTAGAGCCAAGGCACTCAGCACCTTGCAGATGGAGCCCCCAGTGAAGAGATGAGGGGTTGTATCCTTGATGAGTTGTGAATGAGACATACCATCATTAATGCAAATGAAGGGACACTGGGGGCATCATATATGCAGTAACATCAGGCTCTGAAACGCTATTAAGAATTATTGCATGCAGTGTTGCAGCCATGGCGGTCCCAGGGTATGAAAGAGACAAGATGGGTGAGGGAATATCTTTTATTGGACCTACTTCTGTTGGCGAGAGAGGCCAGCTTTTGAGCTTACACAGAGCTCTTCTTCAGGTCCTAATGAAGTCCCTTCCAACCCTAATCTTCTATGATTCCATGATTCTATAATTCATTTAAACTTGAGCCTAGCTCACCATTTCAGTCTGCAAAACCCAAAGCATCAAGAGGGGAAGCAAGTGTGCATCTGCCAAGGATATCTGGATCTAATTTATAAAGATCTGGGAGGGGATAATCACAAGGAAATGGGAGATGTCTCCTTAGAAGCTCTTTATAAATTGGATCCCACTATTAGCAACAGTGTCTGAAGATGCCCTGAGCTTTGTGTGCTGAGACGATGGAGTAGGACCAACTTTTGCGTAAAGTTTGTGGTTTTCAAACAACTTTCTTTTTTTAATAGTCTTTTTGTGGAAAGCAAGCAGTAGATATTGGTTTCAGCTTGTTCCCTCATCTTTACAAGCATGTAGATTAGAGCGAGGCTCACAATAAACCTCCAGAACTGAACACACTCAAATTTGGTGTGTTCAAAATACAAACTTTGTGGCTCAGGTCAGTTTCTCCGGAATGCTGTAACAGCAGCTGAACTTAAGGCCAAAGTTCCAAGTTTGGGATCAGCTTTGGGTAGGAGACAGAATTTTGATTTGAAGCTTCTCAGAACTTCTCCAGGCTGCAAAAATTGTTTGAAAAACAAAATATTGGGCGAATAGCCTTTCCTGGAGTATGTCTGAATGTCAGCTTCTAATCCCGCCTGGAATCTGGCAACCAACTCAGAGCATAAAGCAGAAAAATACTGGGAGTGGAGAGAGTAAATGAACTTCCTCTGCCTCCAAAAAGGTTTCATTCAAAACTTGTATATCTATGAAATTCTGGGAAAAGGTTCAATAGGAGATTATTTTTTTATTCTTCCATTGTGCAGATTCTGTCAAGCCATTTGTTATTTTTCATTTCAAACACCTTCAAACATTCATCACCTTGAAATAAGAAAAAACCTTGGAAAATAAATGAAATCCGTTTTTTTGTTCTCCTTTTTCAAAGACAGGGGGAGAGAGATTTAAAATTAATCCCCCAACTTGGCTTCTGTAGCTAGACGGCTCCTGAGGGCAAGGGTTATATGTATGTACTGTGCTTAGAACAGCTGGGCGCTGGGTGCTACTGTAATACAAATGAATCATAATAAAAGATGGTTAGTGAAATGTATTTGGTGATAGAAAGATAAGGACTCACCGCAACTAGGCTGGGGGAGCTAGACAGGTCTGTTAACTTCTTGAGAAGAGGGTAGGCCAAATCCTATATCCCATTTGCAGATGATGTTGCTAATACATGACATTGTGCTACAATCTAAAGACCATTCCGTGATTGGAAAGGATTCAAGGCATGTAGCAGACAGCTCCAGGCTGGAAGAAGGAAAGGCACTTCAAGATCTGCCTCTTGGCAGCTTAGCTGACAATAAAGGGACCAAGCGATACACAAAGAGATGCATGCGGACACACGCACACACATACACACAAAAATACTCAGTGATTCATGACTTTCCAGCACTGGAGCAGCGTAGACTGGCCCAGTGCCTCCCTGGCTAGCAGGTTCTGGGGGCAGAGAAGGTGCTTAACACCAACTGTAATGGTGAAATGAAGAGGGTAGGAGGGAAGGCACCCCTTCTTCATCTTGGTTATACAGCTAGCCTCGTTGAGCCATTGTGCTCTAGCTGTGGGTGTGCTAGTCTGGGAGTATGGCATCTGGGGTTGTGTTCCTGGCTCTGCTACTGACTTGTTTTGCCACCTTGAACAAATCGCGTCATCACTCTTTGCCTCAGTTTCCCCATCTATAAAATAGACCTAATCGTACTTACTCACCTGTGTGATGCACTTTGAATCTTTGCATGAAAAAGTGCTACATGGGACTGAGTTTTACTAGCTAAGGGGAGAATGTGGCTGATGGCCTGAGAAAGGAGAATGACACCTACCAATCCTCCAGTAAAATTTCTGGCTTAAAAGCCCAAACCCAAACTAGATTTAGGGTTAATGCAGCTGGGGTCAGAGTCAAATCAGGTCAGAGGCAGGCTCACAATGCAGCGCCTGGCTATTCAGAGGCATGTGCACTGAAGTCTGCCTGTGCCTCTGTCCATGAGCCGGTAGGCTGCCTGTGTGGTTCTGTGGTGGCGTGAGTTATGACTTCAGATGTGGGGGGGGAGAAAATAAGTAGCTGAGGATGAATAGTGGTTCTTTTCGACAGCTCATTAAGCCTGTAATAAGTGCCTGGCTGTATTGCTTTTGGGAGCAGGGTCTGTGGTCACGGAGGAAAAGATGGCTAATGTGTTTATTTGTACGTTGCATTTCGGAAAATTGCTTAAGTTGTATTTCTGACTGTTTCCATCACTTCCTCGGTTCTGTCTGCGGACAGCCTGCCAAAGCGGGCGAGAGAAGAGCCCTGCAGCATCAGCATCTTGTGCCTTCACGAGAGGCTAGAACAACCCTCTCCCCTCACTTTCCCCACCCCTCAGAGAACGGAGACCTTGGCATCATTACACAGGACTTGAAGAAGGGACAGACCGTGCGGGAACCTGCCTCCTACACTCACACGGCTAGGTGACCAAGTCTGTTTCTAATCTGCGGCAGGAAAGGTATTGTTCACTATAGGGAGGGCGGTACTGCTCCCTCCCCACTCTTTGAGGGGTTCAAATAGTTTCCCTCAGCTCTGGATAAACTTGGTAAACTTGATTTCTCATTTGCCCATGTGCATTGCTTTGCTTTGGTATCTTTTCGGACTGTTTCATCTGCAAAAAGTGCAGCCAGGTGCAGGTTATGCTAAACAAGCGGCACTTTATTGAACCCCGTGGACTGCTCCGTCCATGGGCCTTAGTTGCTTCCAGCCTAACGTTCCCATGTCCCCATTCCGGATGTCCCATCAATAACTGTCCCTCCAGGGAACATGGGCCCTCGGACTCTAGTTCCATTCCTCACGAGACATTGATCACAGAGAGCTTGGTCCTGAGTGGCTTCACAACCCTGAGTGGCTACCTACACTAGCAGTGTGTGCACACAGTGAGTCTCCCCCCCTCCGCCCAGCCCAGCGCAGATGGGTGGGAATGAGCAGGCAGGAAGTAGGTGGAGCTAAGGCTCAGCCAGCCCAATGTGTAGTAGAGCAGAGCTGGTACATAGGGGGCAGTAACTTGTACTAGGTTTAGGGTTGCCGTATTTTACTTCCTGCCTGGAGCAAGGAGGAATCAAAGACTGAATTGTCACTCCCTTTGTTGCAGTGTGGTCTCTGGTCTGCTCTTAGGCCAAGGCAACTATGTGCTACCGACACAACTATGTGTAGCAACTGTACTGTCCAATCCGGGAATGGGCCAGAGTTGCAAAATTTGATTTAAGATCCAGAATTTGACACCTCTTCTCTCCCCCAACTGGTAGGAACGCCAATTTTGGTTGGATGTATTCTTGGAGGTTTCATCACATGACATACTCTGTAATTAAAGATTAATCTTTAATTCCTGGAGACTCCAGGACAATCCGGGAGAGTTGGCAATTCTACCAACAACCCAACAATCATGGGATAGAATTTCAAGCCATTGAGTTATCACTGGAATTCTGGCATGTAACGTTCATCCTGAGCTGGGGGTACTTAATGGGGAAGGTCTACAACCAGCTGTTGTCCCACCGTTTCAGAAGAATGTTCAAAACCAGGATCCCCAAGCAATTTTACTTTAGGACTCTCATACCATCTGTGTGAGAACTCTGCTATGAAGCTGTAATGTGCCCTCAGCACAGGTCAGATATTATATGTTGCTTCATTAAGTTTATGAGGAAAAAGATAATAAATACCTTAATGGGCAGCTCAAATGCTATGTGTTTGGGGAGAAAGCTATATCATGCAACATGTTTAAATCCTTCTGGTCTCAAACTGATCAATACTAAATCTACAATTATCACACAGGGGGCCACACACTTTTCTTGTGTATTAGAATTATTATCAACCAAGCAAGAGCTGTTTTGATCACTCCAAACTCCATGATCTTCTCCTCTGCATACAAGGGATATTTTCTTAGTATGTTTAAGGCAAAGAACACAACAATATTATTGAGGGGTTGGGCTTTTTTTAGAGATAAACAAATATCTCAAATAATTTTCACAATTACTTGCTCTACTAAAAAAAATAAATTCACTTCATCTGTATTTATACCTTTCAGTGCATTGGTTTTCCATGGATATATTCAAGGGACTGAATCCACCAATTAGGGTGTTCACAGAAGTAGTCATTTTTAAGGCTAGTTGAAATTCTTCAAATTAAAAAAAAAAGTTGTTCAAATTTTGAATTTTAAAAATTTCAATATTAAAGTAGGAAAATTATTTTTCAAACTTTCATAATTTTTTTCTCTGCCCTGGGCCATGTTTTGGCCAATTACAGAACTGCTAATTTATTATTTTTATTTCAAAATTTTTGGGTGAAAAAAGGAAATAATTTTGTATTTTTTTCCAGATATTGTGTGTGTGTGTGTGCATGAAGCTCTGATTTTTTAAATCAATTTGAAATAAATATTAGAAATTGCTCATGGGAAAATAGATGTTGAATTTATAAATGTGAAAATCTGCACCAAAAAACCAGACGTTATGATTTATGTTCACCCAACAAAAGAACAGAAAAAATACCATGTGTCCAAACAAAACAAACCAGCATGGCTCAAATTCTGAATATCCACAAAGAGAGGGAAAGGAGGAAAAAACCTCAGAAGGCCTTTGGAGGGTGGTGAAGCATATTTAGACCAATGCTGGGTATCCGAAAGGGAGCCTAACTTTGCCAGTGTGCAAACTCAAGATGAAAACATTCCAGTTGGACAGATCTCATCCCCCATAGCAAAGTGTAGCTAATGGGGTTATCAAAATAGATCAGTTGATACACTTGTAGCTCTGGGCTGAAACCCAATGGTGTAAACAAGTGCAACTCAATTCATTTCAATAGAGACGCATCATCTTATATCTTATCTCTGATCCCCATGGAGTCAGCTTCCACATCAGGACTTTCCACGTCCCGCTACATGGGGTACTGGTCTGGAATAATTATACTTGTGAACTAGAGAGAGAATCACAACTGCCATCCTTCTTCAGGTGCAGTGTTAAAGCAAAGGGGCCTTTTCTCAGCTCCTAGCATCTCTCCAGGAGGCAATTAAAGGAGAAAACACCCTTATCCTAGCCAGCGTCCCTGTTCCCAATAGGACATGTTGTCACATCTCTCTCTGGGCTGTGTGCAAGCCACTGCTGAGTGCCTAATGGCTGCCATGTGTTCCTTGCAAAGTCCTTACCTGCCACAGAAACGCCACACCCAGGGCTAGACAGATTTTCATTAACATGATGAGCCACTCCTGGAGGTTTTGGAAGTGGAAACCCTGCCAGGCTCCTTTGGATTCCTCCAAACAGATCTGCTCCCCCTGGGGGGGGGGGGCGGTCTGCAGAAAGTGAGGGATGATATTACAGTGAAGTGATGACATTACAGCTCCAGTAGCTGTAATTCATCCCCTCACTTTCTGAAGATGCCCCCCCTGCAAGCCCCCCTTTGTAAATTGCTCCCCCCCGCCCGCCACCCACCACCCGCCTGGCAGTCTAGACTCCCAATCTGCAAGGTTCCTCGTCTTTCTGGCTGCTCAGGATGAGTAATGTTTACGTTCATTTATTTAATCCCTGCTACTTTAAGATGTCCTCAGGCCAACAGGAATGCAGGGCTGAGACATTAATAGGAGGCCCTGAGAGCAGTAAAAACAGAGCACAAAATGCAAGCCTTTCCCCCCACGGTACTGGTGCTGCTAGGGTTTCCATAGCACCGAGTATCCTGAGCACCAACTATGGGGATCCCTTAGTCTAACCGCCCCTCTGAGCCAGTCACGTGTTCCTTTCCTCACCTACCTTTTAAATCTAAAGACTCCTCCCTTCCTTCCTCGAATGATCCCTTCACTGGCCCCGGTCCTAGAGACCCATCCTGCCCCTTTCTCCTCAGGACTGTACCCCTGGCTTGGACAGTCATGCGACAACCACTGTCCCTACTAACTCGGGGTTAGGGCCATTCTGTCTACCCGCATAGTATTCCCAAGTGCCCCTGTGGTGTCACGGCTTCTGGCAGGCCATCCCTTTCCGTTACCACCCTCGGTAGCGACCCTTGCCTGGAAACCTGGCCCCTCATGCTCACCTGCTCCAGAGCCACCCCTTCTTTAGAGTGCACCTCCTTGTCCCACGCCACCCCCACGCTCCTCTGGATGTGACGGCCTCCTCTGCTGGTGAGGATGCCCCTGTTCTTAATGCCCCCTCGCCTCTACCTTTCTCATGAACTCGCCCCTTTGTTCCAGCCAAGCGGCAGATGGGTGAGCCCCATCCAATTCTCCCATGCGGACGTTCCCCCTCCTGGGTTTCTCCTTCCATCCACCCCCCCAAGAGTCATCAGCCCTCTGTGCCTCAGCACGCTGTCCCTGTAAACTGCCTCCACCACCCCCGGAGCTCCTCTGTATTGCTGCTGCCTCAACATTGTGATCACATGTAGCAGGCTGGCCGACCTACCCGCTTCCACACCAGTTGCTGTTGATTCTGCTGCCATAATCATGGTGCCCCCGACATCCCCCTTCTGCTACGACATGGGCAGGATCCGTCCACGGCTTCATGACTCAGTTTCCATTTCTCTCAGTGCAAACTAATCCAAACAGCCTTTTCCTTTAGTCTCCATCTAGCCTGTTCTTCTGTACTTTCTCCCTTCTCTCCTCAAAAGCAGTTCACTTCCCCCCTTCCCCACACGCTGGGCATTCCCAGTCTCTTCTTCAGAGTCGTGTCTCAACCGTCTCCTCCTACTGGTAGGGTTTTTCTCTGCGGAGAGTCTTACCAATTCCCGGCTCCCTCCCTGAGCACTACCTTTCCCACTACAGGCCTCTTCTTACTCTAGCACGGGGGTTCTCAAACGTTTCTTGCTGGGACCCCCGTAAAAAATATTTCAGGCTGTGACAACCCCCCCCCCCTTCAAAAAGTGATGACCTCCCCCCACCATACCATGCCACACCTTCAGCTGCTGCTCTCTGGACATCCAGCTCCGAAGGGCTCAGGCCGTCAGCTGTATGCATGTCTGACGGCCAGAGCCGCAGCATGCACGAGGGCTGACAGCTCGTGATCTCCCCATAATAACCTTGCGACCCCCTGTTTGAGAACCCCTGCTCTAGAAGCCCTTCCTTCCTGCCCGCTTGGTGAATCCCCTTTACACTGCTCACATAGCCGTCTGTTGGGGATCTGGTATTCCAGTCCTAACTGGCTAATAAGCCCCCACCTGGAGCACCCAGTTGCTCCAATGTGGAGTACAGAGGGTTGTTGCAGGCAAGCCAGGCCCATATTTCCATTGACAGGCCACTTGCTCGATAACGGGGTGGAGGATATCTGAACGTATGGATGGAGGGATTCAGAAGATGATGGATAGATGGATGAACGGGATTGGAGCTCCTGATCCATCCTGTGGCCAGGCCACTGCCAGATCATGCCTGTAAGCCACTGCAAAACAGGATTCATCCTGGAATAAGCTGAGATCCCTGTCTAGAGTTGCTGTACCGGCTGCTGTTGCCTTCCCCACGCTTATAGATTTATTTTAAAACAGTGACCGCATCTTTTATTGAAAAACAGCAGCAGTGGCAGCCCATGACTGACTTCACTTGATGAACATTTCCATCTCCGCTAGGCCTCATTGCGCGAGGCCCTGAGACGGCACATGAACGCGATGAGCTGTGCCCGGGGATGGCGTCGCCGTGGCGGCACCTCTGGTGGGCCTGTGGCTTGCCAGAGCCCCTTGGCGCTCTGTCAAAGGCCCCACACCAAGAGCATGGTTGTTTGTTGATTCACTGCTCCAAGGTGTGTTTGGGTGAACACCATGGGCCTGTGTTGTGTGAACAATCGCATGTATTCACAGAGAGAACTTGCCACTAGGCACCGCGGGGATTCGGTCTGCCGCCTCGTGACGAGATGTCCCAGCATGGCAAGTATAACTGGAGGTAACTTCTAATCCCAGGAGCTAGGGGACCAGCCAGTCGTGCTGTGGTCACGCAACACAGCGTTGTGATAAAGTAGGCTCACGGTCCCAGTGGGTTGGCTTGGATTGTGGAGACAGGCAGCACGGCCCTGGGTTGCTTGGGAGACTGAGATACCAGTCTTTGAGCAAAACACAGCTTTGAGTCTCCCCTGTACTTTGCCTTCATTCACCTTCTTACCTCCCGTAGCTCCATCCTTTGCGACTTGTGTGGTGTACCCTACCCAAGCAGATGTATGCCTTCCTGTTATTAGATTATTCTTGGCAGTCCCTGCACTCCTCATAATTAGCTCTCTAAGAAGGGGTAAGCCAGAGCAACACGTTCTCTGCCATTTTCTCTGTGAAGCTGATGGGGGGAAGGTACAAAGAGGAAGGGAGCTGTGACATTTGGAAAACACGGGAGAGGTACCCTTTCTCATTTCAGAAAGCATGTGAAGGCCCCTCACTCAGAGACCGTGCAGCTCTGCATAGCTTCATTCAGGTCAATGGAGTAAGGCCCCTTCATGGAAGCGAAGGATCCCACTCAGCGTAATTTTGCAAAAGATGCAAGCTGGGTTTAAGCTAAAGCAGGAGCTGCTGCTAGAGTGACCTAGATGGAGGCTGATATGATCCGAAACTGCCATGGAGGAGACTCCCTGGGTAACTTGGCCAGGCAGACTCGGTTCTGTGGTGCTTGATTAAGCAGCTGTGACGGCTGTCTATTTAATCAACGTCGAGCCATTCGGCGCTGCTGAAGAAATAAGGCGGATTAAAAAGCACATTAGCTCGCAATATTCAATGGGTCACCCTGACTCCAGGAGGGCTTATCTGGACTCAAGTTCAAAAAAGAAAACGATCAAACGCCAGTGAGTTATTTGCAGCGTTGTTCTAGCCCTGTTGGTCCCAGTATATTAGAGAGACAAGGTGGGTGAGGTAATAACTTTTATTGGATCAGCTTCAATTGGTGAAAGAGACAAGCTTTCGACCTGAAGGAGAGCTCTGTGTAGCTCAAAAGCTGGTTTCTTTCCCCCCTAGAGTAGGTCCCATAAAAGATATGAGCTCACCCCGTTTGTCTCTCTAATGAGTTATATCGGGCTCAATGAAAAAAAAAATTGTCTAAACATAAATCCACATAAAGGCAGGACTTTCGTGCTCCGGGTCTCACTATGAAATTCACCCCTGTGCAGAAGGCGAGCCCTACCTAAACATCACTTACATCCCACTTCAGGGCCATAAGGATTTCAGTGAAATGCAGGTCTTGTGCTGGGCATCTGCACAGGGGTGAATTTCATCCTTGACTCACATCATGATTATGCCTGTTGTTTCCACAGCAGCTCCCCTGCCGCTGACTCAACACACGGCCTTGGGTAAGTCACGTCACTGCTCTGTGCCTCAGTTTCCCCCACTTTAAAATGGGCTTTATAATCCTGGCCTGCCTTTTGGACATGTTAAGAATGGAGAGAGCCCCTGAGAGCCTGGTCTTTCATCAGTTTGTTTTACAATGCATTTTTTTTAATACACACAATGGGCCTGTGTGGAAAGTCCAATAGAAATGAATAAATAATGGGACCTTCTGGTGGGTTCTCAGCAGCAAATGACAATATGCCTTGTGCTGGTTTAGATTTGTCGGCTGGCACGTTGGAGGGAGAGAAACCAAGTCTCCGCCTATTTCATTCCTCCTCGCCCACTTGCTCTGGCTGGCAGGCCCACCTGCTTACTCCTTTGTGCCCAGATCCATGGTGTTACCACCTATGCAGGGGTGTAAGGGAGATTCTTACTCCCCTGCATGGACAAAGCGCGGAATTACAATCTAGCCATATGAATTTTATGTATAGACCCGTAAGCGGATGGCGTTCTTGTGTCGTGGGTGATCCGTACTAAACATATATCAGGCCCAACCGCCGAAGAATACACCCAAGAATTTACAACCTAAAGCCACAAGACCAGGAGGCAGAGTCTGAAACCAAACACAGAGTGTGCTTCCATAGCACTTTTCATCTGCAAAGCAAGAACTGATTACAGGGAAGTCCAATGACCTGCGTTGTGCAAGAGGTCAGCTTAGATGGTCACAACAGTTCCCTTCTGGCCTTAAAATCTATGAATTCTGTAAACATTAACCAAAGAATTCTCATAACTGTCCCATAAGGTTGGTCAGAATCATTATCTCCATTTTACAGATGGGGAAACTGAGGCAGAAAGAGGTCAAATGACATATCCACGGCTACAGCAAGAGTCAGTGGCAGATCTGGCATAGGAATCTGTTGGTTCTTAGTCCTCTTGAGTCTCTCCATTTTGCATCTGAGAAGGTGCATGAGCTAACTTCTTGGCCGAACCAACCACTGTGTGAAATCATCATTTTACTGTCAGGATCTCCGATATTTCATGGCATAATGACGTTAATTGGCTCAGTCGACTTGCAATTTCGCACATAACTGCTCACACGTTACTAAACAAACAAGCGTAGCTTGGTAGCTCCAGTTCTCTCAAAATGAGATCATGTCCGTTCCGACTCAAACACAGTATTTCTGTTCTGTGCTGGCCTGACCCCCGGCTAAAATCTCTACTTGTCTTACGCAGTTTTAGGAGGTGTGTGGGGAGAAAGGGCTGTGAATAACTAGATCTGAGTTTTGAAAGTGACACATTGCCAAGAACACTCAGCGCAAAGGAGTTTAACCTTAAAACTAGACCTACCATCTGCACAGTTCCTTTAAAATTGTTCACATCGAGTTGAAATTAGAAGACTAGCGATAGACCTAGGCACTATTTATGTCTTCGAAAGATTATTTAATTGGGACTGCAGCATTGCTGATGCTCCCCATTTTATCACAAAGGCTCACAATCTGGGGTGTGTTTAAACCTCCAGCTACTGGATTCATATGATGATGTGAGAATCTCAGCTTTTATTTAAAATAAATAGATAAATTTTTTGTGGCTGCAGAGAAAAGCTTGAAATGATGAACCCCAAAGCTTCCAGTTCCAGAAGGCCAATAAAACCTCCCTGCATTGATTATGGTTAAAAAGCTCACTTTTTTTAAAGTCCATCTCGTGATTTTGGTGGGGCCTGAGTCAAGATTTTTTAATGTGTTGGGGTGAGGCCTCCTGCAGGGGAATTGCAAAGGGAGGAAAATTTCACTGATCAATTAAAAGCAGAGAGGAGAGGTCAGTTTCCTAGCTGGCCAAAGAGGGTCAGATCAATTTTTCCCAGTCAAGCTCCCTGATTTCTGCCCCCTATGAATGGAACATTGGTCTGCAAAACCACCGTCTCCTTTGCATTCTACTCCCATCAGAAGACACACTTCTACAGAGACCATGATAGACAGCCTACATTAGCCAACCTGCCCAAGGAATCCCCTTTTTGGCTGTTGATCTCGCAGATAAAATTCCATTGTTTTGGCTGGAGCTGTTGCCACCTCACTATGGATTTTTCTAAAGGACACATTCAGCCTAGTGGTGAAACAGAGGACACAACTCTGCTCACGTGCCTCTGTGACAAACATCATGGGACGCTGTGATGTTAATTGGCTGTGAGTTTACCTTTCAGTTGCTTCATTAATGGACTAACTGGTGTCTTTTCCTTTAACGCTGCTTTTGCTACTGTTCTGTTTTCTCTGGGTCCTCCATCAAAGAAATCAGAGGGACGGGACCGACTGCCCCATCCAATTGCGAGGGGTGGGACTCCTCTGTCTGTAGATACAGTGTGCACAAATGTGCTCAGTATGGAAAGTCCCCCATGGCCATGAGCATGATGATTTGTTAATGGTTACACTTGAAGAAAATATTCCAGCCCTCAGCTAAGATGCACTAAGTGAAATGAGTCATTAAAAATATCCCTTTAGATGGGCGTCTGTTTGCTTAGAATGCACCGCCGCGTGGAGTGAAAACATCAATTTTACAAAGTAAATGCGTCACATTGCAACCTGGGGCCATCATACTGGCTGTAAGCCACTAACACATTTTGACAAGAGAAGACCTGGCTCTTCATTGTGTTTGCTCAGAGAAGATGAATGCCCAGAGAGGTCTGCCATACCCATTTGATCATTTGCAGTCATCTGGTAAGGGGTTTAGGGATGGATGCAAAGCCCATTGAAGCCCCACTGGCTTTAATGGGGTTTGATCAAGTCCTCATAGCATCACAAATACAATTCTCCCCTGCTCTTCTCTGCTGAAAGAGAGGAATGTGTAACTCTTGCTGACCCCCTTGTTTTGAATGGCAAACCTTTCTTAGGGATTGTCCCGTTTGCCTTACAAAGTTGAGTGAGTAGGCTTCCTGGCAAGATAACCTTCCTTTCACCCATCTGGGGAAATAACACTGTTTCTAAGATTCTTTCTAAGTGATGGGGAACTACAGACCCCTTCAGACAGCATCAGGTTGGGTGTGTTCACAACTCCAGATGAGCTGTTTGGTTAAGATCACCAAAGCAGTAAGTGATCCCCGGGACTTTTTCCTTTCCAAAGATATATTTCAGATGTGTTCGCTGCTATGGCCACTCTTGCAGCTGGAGAAAATCTTAGACCTTTCAGGAGAGGATTATTCTCTCCCCTCTGCACTAGGATAGGCTGGTGAAAAGTTTCATCAGCTTTTCCCAGCAAGAATGAGACACTAAGGAAAATCACCACCAAGCCTGGTTCCCCCATGGTCATTGATTTCTGGTTCTGTTGACCATGCCTGCTACATAAGGGCCTTCATGGGAAGCATATTCCTTTTTTTGGCAGCACCTCTGGAGATTGGTGGAAGTGGCAAATAGTTTCTAAAAGTCCATCTACATAGGAAACTCTGAATGCATTTTTCAGCACTAGTGGAAGCTGGATTATAGACAGGAGACAGGCATTTTACCCTGCACTGAAGCGGATCAGATGGCACATGGGTAAGAATGCTGGAGGCCTGTCTACCAGCAATGGTAGCTAGCTTCAATGAAACTGCAATAGTTTTCCTACCATAGTCAAGGCCTTATGGCCTAGTTACCCACAAATGAAACCATTTCTCCCACAACGTAGCACTCAACCTATGGTGCATATTACAGGGGTGTGTGTATGTATGTGTGTGTATTATATATTCCAAGTATCTGGGTCTTAGAACCACCATTACAGGATTATTCTACCTATATCTGTATCAACACGGTATATGAGCACCTAGGATGTGAGCTAAGAATCTGCGGTAAATGGCATCTGTGTTTGCAGCATGGGAATGGGGGAAGAACATCAAAGGTCCCCAGAACCTAAAGATAGTGCAATGGCTTTAATATTAAATGTATCTCTGCCTTCCCCTGACATCCCAGCTCCACGCCTCCTTTCACTTACAGATCCAGGGAGATCCTCTACTGGAACGCAGACAGAATGTACAAGGGGAAGTCCCTTCTCCGAGTGTAGCTAGGATGGAGGAAAAGCATTCTCCCTGCAAGTCGTCATGTCATCTCCCACTTGACCCTTGCCACATACAAGCCATGGTACCAGATAACAGCAGAAGCGTGCTGGGATTTGGATGACCGTTGCTTAACTCACTGTCGTGTGGCTGCGCTCATGTTTCAGGATCTAATTGGCCAAGCACAGGAACAAGAACGGAGTAACCGCTGATCTCCCCACCCACTGCAATTGCTCAGACCCCCGATTCTCTTTACACATGTACCAGAATCCACTGGCGTTTCCGACATGTTGCCTTCTTGGGGTTGGTTCACAAAGTGGATATAAACTTTAATAATATTGCCCCAAAAGTCGCGTTTCCCATGTCAACATTATACAGAAAGCCCGTTCCTTTAACTCAGCTGGCAGAGACCTGGCCTTGAGTTCTACTCTCTGTGTTGCATGTATCATGTCCATGTGATTTGATTTTTTCCTGTGCCTTCTGCTCTGACTGCTTCCTCCTGTAAGAGAAAGTAGGCACATTTTGCTGTTGGTTTTGTTTATTGCGGACACGATGCCTACTTTGACAATATCTGGCAGGCACAGCAGGGGCTGTTAGCAACCGAGAGGGATGTACTAGACATTCACAATGAAGTCTACTGGATAATGGTCTGCTCCTGCTGCCACTGAAATCAGTGGCAATGCCTGTTGTCTTTGATGGATGCAGGCATAGGCCCTCACTGTGTGTACACAGTACTGGAAAGCAGGGCTGATGGAATGCTGATCGTCAAATACATTTTTCGGTGAATTTCAGCCAACTCCACTACTGATCAGCTGATCAACGACTATTATCTGAATACGTAATTCAGTGAACACAATAAAAATACCACACTGCTCCTTATGCACAGAACAAACTACCGATTCCAGTTCACTGAGCCACCTCTTCCCCTCATTCAAATCTCCACATCATCCACAAGCCCCACAAGAGGGGGAAAAAAGTCCTAGACGGACCCAATTCCGTCACCCTTAGTCAAGTCAAGATCAGTGTCCAACTTCTGGAGTAAGGTATGACCCGGCATGGCTAAGGCCTTGTGGACATGAGAGAGTGGTGTTGGTTTACCCAATTGTTAGCTGATTTAATTTTAGTGGTGCACACCCCTTTGTAAATCCTTTGATTTCCATTTCACCATGACTTATTTCAGGTTAGCTTAAATTAGTTAGGCAGTGGTTTAAAAACCAGTTGAAGTTAAACTAGTGCAAACTTTCTAATGGGGCAAACAAGGTCTAAGAGCAAAAGGCTCCCATTCCCTCAGTTACCCCTTCCCTGGGTTCCCATTGTATCCGCACATCTGGGTGATTCTATTGTGTACTGTAAGTTCTTTGGGGCAGTGTAGGTTTTTACTGTGTGTTCAGCAGCAAGCTGGGCTCCCCGTCGGCGTGAAGCGGGTAATAAATCATCATCAGGGCAAGAATGTGAGCAGATGCCTTTGGAGAGAGTCCATTTCAAAGGCAGATTCTTTCCCTCTCTGACGTTGGCTTTCCTGTTTATTCCTCTCCAAACCCCAGTAGACAGCGCAAGGCTCTTTATCATCTTTTGACATTTAAAGTATTCATCTACAATTTGCTTCCCATCATTTCCCAGTGGTAAATACCGTCATGTTCCCTCACCCACTGGAACACTTCACACTCAGACAAGCTTCCAGCTTGGCATTCTCTCGTCCATTATGTCATAGTCCCACCGTAGAGAGGAAATCTGACCCATGCACTTGAAGAGAAAACAGAAACAAAGTGCCACTTCACAGATGATCGGAAGCAGGTTGCCCTAGGACTCAACCTCAAGAGACCAACCTGATGCCCCCATCCCACAAATTACTTATGACATTGTATTGGGCAGCCAAGTAAGGGAAGACATCCCAGGGTGTTTGTGGTGGTGGTTCACTGGATCTAATCTTGGAATAAAATCCTGGAGCAAGTCTGCTTCCACCTAGTAGCGCCCAGAGACACTCGCCAAGTACGCTAGACTGTCACCATACAAGACCGTGTGATAATGACAAGAAGGCACTTAAGAAATACATCCAACACCCGCAGAAAACTGGAGCAGTAGTTGCACAAGAGTTGTGCTTCGCACAAAGAGAAATGAACTGACATTCATTCCAGAAAATGTTTTCATTCACTGGACAATCTAATTAGCCATGGAAGGAGCTCTAATTACCCTTTTCAAAAAGCCCCAGAATACACCAGACTGAGAGCCACATTCTTTTCCTTTTGCTTCTAAAGTAAACAGCGAAGATTGAGGCAATTTTTGGATCATCTGAGCTACAAAGGGGTTTATTAAGTAGATCTAAACATTTGCTTTTTTTGAGAACAAGGTATTTTCCCATGAGCACAGTGCCTGGACTTGCCAGCAAGCACACACTTGCTAGCCACACTCTGAAAGTTCACTAAAACCACTAAAAAAAAAAGACTAGGCTGCGGTATGTTTGCAACTGGTTTATCACTAGCAATTTCCCCATCCTTGCTCCTGCAGGAATGCTGGATGTTAATAGACAGATGTTCCATGTGCTGGTTTACTGGCCAAATGCACAAGGTGCCCATTATAGAATGGAGATGTGACTGGGAATCAGAAAGCGGACAGGCCACCACACACAACCCAGCATAGCTTATTCCCTCAGTAGCATGGGATTATTTTGACCTAAGGGAATCACATGAAGGCCCTGGGAGTTAGGACTTCTGGGGCCTGTTCCTGGCTCTTTCACTGGCTCGCTGGTGGACCTGGATAGCATTGGTAAGCAGGGGCACACCCAGATATTTTTGACACGGTATGCAACTCTCCAGCCTCTGTTGAACCCTCCCCACTGCAGCTGCTGGCCCTAGCACCTCACCCGCTGAGTCTGTGCCGTGCTCGGCCCAGCTCGCCTTCCAGCCCAGCCCACCTAGGTGTAGCGTCACCCCCCCAGCCCTGAAAGGCTTCTAGCAGCAGGGTAAGCCTAGGCAAGGCCTTTCGGGGGGCAGAAGCCAGCCCCACAACAGCGCCAAGGCCACCCACTGCCCACTCCTGGTTGGCACTGCGGCCCCTCTGTCATGACAGAGGAGGGGCAGAATTGAACAGGTGGCATGGTGACCTGGTGCACAGGGATCCCAGCCCCCAACCTGAGCAGTGGGTCAGCTGGTGCTGCTGCCAGAGGGTCCCACCTCGCGTAACATGCACATGGCTGCAGGCACCACCGCTGTCAGCCTCAAGCCTTCAAAAATCACGAGTCAAGCCCCCCTTCCCCCCTGAAATCTTGCGACTGGTTTAAAAATCATAAGGGATTTTTAAAACACCGTTAATTTGGGGGAGTCTTTTTGGCTGGTTTCTGAGCCCTTCTGAGCCTTTCTTCATGGCACATTGTCAGACTTTTCTCCACAGCCATAAGGACGATAGGAATTTTTATTTTTAAGGAAAGCTGAAATTCTCCAGGAGATGGAGCTTTTAAGAAAAAAGCCACCAAATATCATGACACATATCGCGAGAGTTGGCCATGCTGCCGTGGGTGGGTCGCTTCCTCTCTCCGTGCCTCCCCTCCTCCTTCTGCAAAAGAGTCAAAATACAGACTTACCTCCCTCCCAAGAATGGTGCATGTGAAGCTTCGTTAATTGATGGTGTCAAAGCATGTTGAACTCCTGGCGGGCTTAAGAGCCTGCCAAAATGCAAAGCGGCGCTCCTTCCAGCAGAGACAATTTCAGCACAAATCCCTATGGGATTGGACATTCCCTTGGGATTGGTAACACATGACTACGATCATTGCTGTGGGGGTCTTGGCTACAGTACAGTGTAAGACAAACAACCTGGTGACAACACGGCAGACTCTGAGTAGTGGTTAAAGCTGCCTTGAGTCTTTGGACTCCAGACAGCAGAAAACGACCTGCATAACACAAAAGAGGTAGTCTGAGTCCCACCCAATAAGCACGCTTACCCAGAAAGATCTCGGGATGCCTCATAACCCTCAGGAGATGGACATCCAATGGAAGTTCAAGCAAGATTTCCGGATACATTGATTTGTGCTGTACGTTCCTGGGGCTGGGAAATGGCTGTAATATCATCATGGGTAAATGTGCATAATGCCTGGTAGATGGAACTGCTAGCATGGAACGTAGTGTCGGGTGGTGCTCAGACACAGCCAGATCAGCTGTGTGGTCACTGAACTTCAGCCGCGAACTCCAAGCAGGATGGAACTGTTGTGTGATCCGCCATCCCTCCCTTTAAACACACCAGCGTGTAGGCCACAGGAAGGATGGCGGAAAGCTTAAGTTCAACACGATGGGTCCTGTGGGAAGCAGGAGAGGGCAGAGCGAGGGATGTGAAATAAACAAAATGCAGGAGACCAACATTTCAGCTAAAACATTTTTTCCCGCCTTCAAAGCTCCTGTGGAAGGTTTGTTTTAAGTGATCAATGCACCAACCCCTGGGGCAGGCAAATATCTGCTGAGCACTGATTTAATTAAGTAAAGCCAGCAAGGGTTCAGCAAAGACTGATCATGCTGAATCAATATGGGACTTTAAAACCAAATAGAAAAGGGAGCGGCTGGGGAAAGTTGGGGCTGAGACATAAACCTGAGGAGCTGAGCACTGATGCTTACTAGGGATCCATGGACCTTCTTGTACGAGCCATGGCATTAAGTTAACTCTGGTGTCCTGGCTAAATTCTAATTTGGACTGTTTTATACTCTGCCTATCTAAATTTCTTCTGCAATCCCAACTGGACTCCTCTCTTTCTGTCCAGTTGGCTGCACGTCAATCGTGGGTGAAGTGATCCCTTTGGATATACTGGCAGAGCAGGGGTTCTCAGATGGCGCTATCACATATAGTCTTCCAAGGTCTTGTTCTTCATCTATGATCGGTGTTCAGTCCTCAAAAAAATGCTGTTTTGTTAGTTTCTGGTGCTGGATTTTATTTATTTATTTATTGGGGGACCCGTTTGCGAACAGCAGAAGCGCATGCGCGCTGGCCTGATCTCTCTAACTACAGTCAATTCTTGGTGCAGCTGCTTCCTGGCAACCTGGCACTAGTGATTGGGCTGAGATTTCTGAAAGAGGGGATTGCCTGCTTGCTCTTTGTGACCACCTCTGCTCAAGGACAGGTGCACAGAATAAATAAACAAGCTGCACCAAGAAAATACACAGGCTCTGTGTCATAGATTTATCCTCCAAAGGATGAAACTGACCTACGGGGCCCTGAAATCTGCCACTGCCCCACAGGAGGGCAACAATACATCACGTGCTGAGAGGTAACAGGCCATCGAAGTCAAAGAGACTCTGTTGGCTTACATCAGTTGAGGATTTGACCCATTATTCTTAATCTTCCCAGACTTTAGGAAAGCCTGTGTTAAATGTGAACAAAGAGTGAATCTAATCCACAAGGCCTGTGAGCATGGAATGCAGAGCAATCATCTGTCTCAGTCAAGTGTTTTTTTACCCTACTTTGTGCTATTGACATATTCAGCCAGCCAAACTTACTGTATTTTCCCCATTGTAGATATCAGTTTGAAGAAGGATGTTCTTTTCCTGTACTGTGGGGCTCCGAGCTCGGTTGGGAGTGAGACCCCTGTGTGCTACTGTAATACAAATACAAAATACTTTGGGGGTTTGTCTGAACAGAGTCTATGTGATCTCCAGTCTAATGCCTAGTGAACATCACCGCTGCTACTAACCAGCAATCTCAGCCAAGAGGCCAACGACTGGATGGAGACTGAGCTTTGCTATCAAACTCCAAAGAGATCAGAACTGAGGTACATTAGCCAGGAGCCAGTAACACCTTCCACATTCCTGGCTGCTCACACGCTATGGATAAACAGAGAGCTTTGGCTACCAGCATTGTCAATCTGGTACCTTTCAAGAGTGTCTAAAAAACAAATCCAACCCTTCCTGTTTATTTGATTCTCATACTGAACAGATGCCTCATTCTTGGGGCAGTTCCGTTTGCAGTTTGACATGGCACGTTATGGATCTTTGGCCTGTGGTTTTTTTAAGGGGCTTTGGAGATTAGCTCACAAGTTTCAGGTCTTTTTAGGTTGGGACGTGCGATCGTGACTGACAAGAAGCAAAGCCGGCTCATTGTCTTTCTTCCAATCCCTCCTTAAAACTCTCCTTTGCCATGATGGCTACAAAAAACCCAACAATGGTTTAGGGAGCCGGTGTGCTAAAACCATGGGCTAGCAAGCTGTAGTCCCCCATCTGGCTATATCCAGCTATTGTTACTTATCTTAGACTTCGGGGCAAGGGCCGTCTTTCTGATTTGTGGAGTCCTGCTTCATGGGGCTTCTAAGTGCTACTGCAATACAGATAAAAAATAATAGTAATACTAAGTAGTGAGAGAAGGCAGAGCATATAAAGGAAACCATTTTCAACAAATACACTGAAATCTAGTTATTTACAATCCACCCTTACACTGACCCTTTGCCTAATATTAAGTCTTTAAGGCCAGATCCAAAGCTCACTGGAGTTAGATGGAACCTTTCTGTTAATTTCAGTGGGTGAAAGAGAATTGTTGGTGCCCGGCTGCGGAAATCCTTGCTAATGATGGAGATAGGTGATTTATGCATTAGCTACAGCATTAACAGCTCTCAGATCAGAGCAATGTGAGTGGCGTTTATCCAGGCCCAGAAGATTGGTGCTTTATAATGGATTGTATAGGATCTGGCCACCCACCCCTTGCTATGCTTTATTTACCCATGTACAACAACCCTGATTGCTTCTGTAAGGAATGTGGAGGAAAATGTTTATTGGCTTCTTACGGCATTTAGTTAACCTCTTCACGGCTGCTGGTGGGACGAGCCGGTGTCCTGCCATCAGATCTCTAGTGAAACTCAACATCCATTACAGTACAACCCTAATAGAGAGAGCAAATGAAAGGGAGGGAGAGCTGTCAACCTGTGGGGCAGGGGGTGGGAGCTCTGAGCTGAGAAAGGTAGGGCATTTTGCACAGCTCTTTTAACTAATAATAACAACAATACCTAGCTCTTTTGCAAAGTTAGCGTATGGAACCTCTCCCAGGCTCAGCCTGGGCCAGCACTCACCTACAGGAGGTCAGACTAAATGATCATGATGATTCTGTGAGTCTACAGGTCAGCTTCGGAAGAGGTGATTAGATTTGTGATGACAGCTCTGCCCTTTCCTGAGTCAGAACTTCAGAATGTATACGGGCTGCAGATGTGCAGCCACCTCTGGGGTGAAGCACTGCAGACAAACGATGCACAAGACGCTGAATCATAACTAGAGGAGGCCCAAGAACCTTAGCCAAGAACAACGGAACAAACCCCTGCTTTTATGAAAAGCGCCAGGGGCTAGAGAGCTGATAGGACCTCAGTGTCTGGGTCTCCTCTGTAACACACACACACCACCCTCTCTTTCTCCTCTGCAGAGGGCCAGCACAAGAGCTAGACACCATTTAAGTACTCAGAAGAGGGCTGAAGTGGTACTTAATTGGTGTCTAGGCCTCATGCTGGCTCCTCTGCACAGGGATGAATTTCACTTACAGAGAGAAAAGTAAATGTGAGTAAAGTGAATGAAGCTATTGCTGCTGCTGTTGCTCGGCTCCAGTACTTGCCTGGGAAGAAAGCGGGCGTCGTTAATCATGAGAGGGAAAAGCTGATCATCTACAGTGCCATTGTGAGCCTCACAGCCCAAAATTCACCCAAACTTTGCTGTCAACGCCAGCTGCCCCCAGAGCCCATCTGGTGCTGTCCTGGGCTCTGCTCAGAGTCTTCCTATTTTTGTGTGGGAGCCTATTTGCTTGGTTTAGAATCATTCCCAAGATCCATCCAAGTTGTTTCTGAGTTACGCTTGCCTTCAGCCAAGAGCATATCACCCTCTGGTGCATGAGTGCTGAATAGCAGAGACCAGTTGAAAGTGAGTTTGGAGCATAACAAGGCTCAGGGTGATAGGTGCCTTTTGGGGCAGGGTTATAATGAAAACAGCTGACCGGCCATTAACTACAAGAGTGTGAAGAGTAGTGAGACAGACCCAGAGAGAACCTTGGAATCAGATTACATTAGAGATGGAAAAGTCTAGTACATCCCTCCCCATCACATCCACCCCAAGACTAGGAGTGATGTCCAGTCTCCTCATTTGCCTGCATTTCAGGGGCTGGGCCTGGCTTAGGTGAGCTGATCTGGACAATTGTGCACGTTCCCCAAATGTCAGCGTCCATTTGGAAAATGTCACGGCACAGCTGTGCATCGTGTGTTACTGCGGTGCTGTGTTTCACGGTATGTTGCAGCGCGGCATGTTTTGTCAAGCCCTGGCACACATGATTTCCTCATCTGAGAGGATTTTTCTTGCAATATTTGTGAGAACACTTCCCCTCTCCGCCCGAAAGAGGCACTCTGAATTCAAATAATCGGCCCCTTTCAAAATGAGAAAGACCCTGACACAGAATTTCAAATCTAAACTCTCTTCATTTTCAGGGCAGCTTCTGACATAGATCTTGGGATCCTATGATTTTTGGTTCCTGATAGAATCCAAAGCCCGAAGGGGATGCTATTTTCTGATTCGGATAGGGTCAACATGTCAGGCGACATTTTCAGCCATAAAACAATGGGAATCTCATGAGCGCAGCTCATCTGAAATCTTCCCGTAGAGCAGCCTGTACGATTTAAGCACTGATGAGCTGGATCCCAAACCAAAATTTGGACACAAACCCAAACCCCCAAACCCAACTCCAACTCAATCTGGATCGCAGTCAAGAGCAACATATTTCTTTGGGTTAGCTCAGGTCAACATATTGACCTAACTGCAACTTTCAGTAAACATGAAACAACTCTCACAGGCTTTCATAGAGTAATACCAGGGTCACACTAAATGGGACTGAAAGGAGAATTTGACCCTTCCGCTTCTCCTTAGAGGTGAAATATTGTCCCCCTACGCTGAAAAAAATCCCTCTCATGTGTGTAACTAGGGACGGCTTTGCAAACATAATTTATGTATTGCGGTCAAATTTAAGCCTCAGTTTTTTTTATTCCCTTGCTTTTAGTTATGAGCTGGAACTGATCTGAGCAGCCCTCCAGCTGGAAAACACATGTTACCAATTAAAAACTTTCTAGCGCCCTCTTTCGTACAAAGTGTGCATGACCCGTCACTAAGGGGAGCTCTGCCACTAGGATTTTTTTCCTATGAAAACCCCCAGTTTTTCAGCATGCCACCCGCTCTGGTAATTTGGCCACCTAGAAAGGATGCATTAATCTACCTGCCCTATTTTCTTGATTTCATTTTCTCTCCTTTATTTTGAGAGAGTAAAAGATCTGGCTTCTGCTTGCTGTGGATCAGCTCACGCGAATAAAAGGCGCTGTGTGCATGTGTTGCAGCTGCACGCTCTGAAAGAGCATGTCCTTCTTCCTATCAGTTGTCTTTATCCTGATAGCGCCTCGTTCATTGTCAATGAACCGTACTAAAGTGCAGCCTCCTGGGGCAGATCTGAGGCATGAAAATCCTCCTTGAGACTGGATGCACCCTGCCCCGACTACCCTGAGCAGCCTTTGCTGTGGAATCTTCTGCTAAAATATGACTAAGTGCAGTGTGAATCACAGGAAGCGGGCTGAAATCCTGCTAACGCCATCAAAAGCTCCCCACTCCCAAACGCTACTGACAAACGTGGTCAGTCGTCATCACTGAGAACGGGCAGGCAAGTAATGTACTCGTCTTTTATTTTCTGGAGACGTGACACAAATCCAGGTTAAAAACACACAGGAGTCGAGGCTGGGCTGCTTCTGTGTCTATCGGGAGAGGCCCAGTGCTGCAACAGAAGCAGGAGTGGGTGTTGCCGGTCAGGATTGAGATGCGTGAGCGGAAGACTAGGATAATAGAGGGTGGATTGCAGATCAGAACTGGGGGCATCTAGCAGAACTCTGAATAGATGCAGGTGGGAGGAAGCTCTGGAATATCAGGAGCAATATTAGCAAAGTAGCACCTGGATGCCCCAGCTGAGATCAGTTGCATGCACACAGTGATAGACAGTGTCTGTCCAAACCAATTTATAGTGTAAATAGACAAGACAAAAAATGGGAGAGGAAAGGAAAGTACAGAGAGATAAAGCAACTTGCCCAAGGTCACACGGCAGCCAGATGACAAAGCCAGGAATAGAATCTGAGTGTCCTGGCTCCCAGTCTGGTGCCCTTTCCACTAGACCACACTGCCTCCATGCGGGCCCTTGGCCAAGCTGTACCGGTGAGGGGTCCAGCATACAGCAGAAAGCAGATAATGTATCGGGATTCAGCTGCATTGTAGCCCTTTCTCAGGACCCATGAATGGAGCAGCACAGAGGTTTCACAGATGTGGAGCTCTTCCCAGAGCTGCGTGGACAGCCCAGGGTTGGCGTAACAGGGAGGTGTCCGTATTAAGACCCATTAGCAGAGATGTGGAGAGGTCCAAAGAGGAGGCGCTAGCCAAGCGCTGTCAGAGGATCGAGCCTACTGAGTGATGAGTTCTGCTGAGCATTCCTGGGTGGCAATATCAGCAGAGTCTGTGGATGGTGAAAGATGCTTTAAAAGTCAGTGCAGCACCCTTCCAGGGCAGGGGTGGGAATGCTAAGCAGACCTTGGCTAAGCAGCTTGTGCGTCTGCAGAGCTTGGGGGTTACCCCCCTTCCCTTACCCCCCCCCCAGCATGCATTCCTGCATCCATTCTCTCCTCCCCACAAGCTCACGGAGTTTTGCTTTGGCCGGGTGGGTCTAATTCCAACCCCCTTTGATTAAAGCCCTTGCAAAAAACAATGAAGAGAATCAGTTTATTTTTTGTGGGATCTTATCAAAGTAATTCCATGCAGCAGTGTTATTCCTTTCATTCGCCGGGAGCCTGCGTGCGTGTGTGTGTGTGCACAAAGCACGCTGCTGCAGAGCCTGGGACTCGAAACCACATATGAAAGTAGGAAATGAATGTATAAATCAGAGTATTACCATGGCGCCCGCTAGCACTGCCATACCAGAGAGACGCTGCCTCTCATTGTCTCTCCCGTAAACCCTCTACTTTAAGGGGTTTACGATACAGCTACAGAAATTCATACTCTTTTCCTGTCCCTTCCCCTCGTTGCTGGGATCGGGTTGGCCATGGTGAAGTTCTAGGATGTGAAAGAAAGGAAACTTAGTGGTTTGGTGATTGCAGGGCCCTGGTGTTTTTTTGTTTGTTTTTTTTTAAAGCGCCTGTAACTGCAAAGAATAACAAAATTCTATCAGCTTCCTTTATTGCCCTGGCATTTCTCAGGCAATTAGTCAGCTTGCAAAGTGGATCAATTGCTTCTGTTGCTTGGCGGAGGGAAAATTAAATCAAATATTGATTTATTCCTACGGTACTGGAGCCCGCTTCGTTAACAAATTATTTCTCTATCAAGGATTCCCCTTCCCCCCCCCCCCATTTCCACCAATAGGATTTTTCTTAAGCGGATTAGTTTTGTGTAGTGTGTGTGATAACAAAATCTCCCCTGGTGGTGGTCATAATTCCTGAATAATTTCCCAGTGGGTTGTGGCCAAATGCAATATAACCCTACATGTAAGCTATGGAGATCAGAAGGGGAAACAGGAGTGGAAAGAGAGAACAAGTATTTATTTAATAAAAAGCTCTAGGGTCCCCGTGGACTATGAAGCCTTCTGCCTGTAGGTCACCAATTCAAATCCTGCCTAGGTTGCAACCCAATGTTGCTAGCATCTGATGGCCATTGGGTAGCCAGCATGAAAGGAGCTAACTATCTGAGGCCAGTTCCCAGCGGACAGGTGTCCACATCAAAAGAAACCACCATCACTCCCTGTGTATTAGAAGCCTCAGCAGAGAGACCCACGCTTGAATGGGCATGGAAGGGTGGACTGCCTTCTCATCTTCACAGGGGTCCCATCCAGGTGCGGCTGAAGGACCTTTTGGCACAGCAGTGTGCGGGAAGCTGGCACCAACTGTGCTATTTCTGTTCTGTGGCACAGAGACCTCTGCCAGCCTGGGACTTTGCGTCAGCATCACGTTGACTCATACTTCTTGGATTCTAGGGGAGGGAAAGAGAGGAAGGAAATGGGGATTATCTCCTTCTCCCACACTCCCCTACGCCAGGTTGGGGGGACTGTAGGAACCTGCTCACACCTTTGTGAGGGGAGCTGTCCAGGATCTGTGTGGAGACATAAGAAGCCTCCTGTGTCCCTTAGCCAGGCAAAGCACCACAGACAGCAAAGATCACAGGTGACCTTCTCAGTGCTCTCTGGACCCTGCCAACCCATCCCACTGGGCCTAGCATGCAGGGGCATCTCTTGTATACCATGGGTCCGACTCTGCCAGGTCCTGAGCACCACCTGTGCGGCACTGAGCGCCCTCAACTGCCACTGAGGTCAATGGGAGTTGGGAGCGCCCAGCCCCACAGAATTAGACTCTGTATGTAACTGAACTATCTAGGCAGAAGAGGGCAGGTGAAGGATGCAATTCCAGCCTCAGCAGGGAATGCCCTGGCCTTTTGCGGGCTCGACTCAGACTCCGAGCATTGCTTTAACATCCTATTTGTTGGTTTAATTTCCTAATAACGTGTTCCACAGAGCCATGCAGCCAGACTGGAGCCATAACCCAGAACAGCTGCTGGCATGAAAAACGCTACTGTATTTCTGACACTAGAGTCTTTTATAGCCACGTTGCACTGGTTTCAGTGCTGGTGCACTCACAGCCGAGTATGAAATAACTCAATGAGTGCAGCCCGTTCGCAGTTCTCGACAACGCTGGTTTCTTTCCGACATTCCCGCAGGACAAGAAAAGGCTCTGTAGGCGGTACCTTGAGGTGAAGGCTCAGAGAGGCCAATTGTCAAGGTGACTCTGAGCTCTTTAACCTGTTGGTCTCTGGTTGAGAGCTGGAGCCGGTCAGTGGTGATGCTTTAACCTCATTAAGTGGCCAGGGTGAAATGAATTTGACGGTCTCAGTCCATTCCTAGTGACGTGGTGTCCATGTCAAAAGACCCATCCAAGGAGCTGCACTAGTTTGTCCCCCTGCTGGCAGATTCAGTAGGAGCCAATGACTGAATGGGCCATGAAGACTGAACTAGACTGTACTTCCCAGGGGGTCCTTGCCCTGTATTTATATTAGACATCTGTCTGTTCTGCCTACTTATTCCTCAGCTTTCAGCGCAGGCCATTACCTTGTGCCTATCAAAATCCCCAGGTCAGTTCTGGCTGCCTGCAGCTCCCACTGACTTCAGTGAACGATGCACGCTCATCTTGGAAAACAGAGCTTAGAACCATATGCCGTATTCTGCTCTTCCCACCTACTAAACCTCCACTGATTAGAGAGGCTAAAAAAAAAATGGCAAAAATGGGAACTTTCACTTGAGAATTTCAGTGTCTCTCAACATTTTTTTATGGGGAGGGGGAGCACCAAAAAGAAAAACCCCAAGCCCCCAAATTTTTCAATTTTCAAATACTGAAAAATTCCATGGAAAAACTTAGACAAAAAACAAAGCAAAAAAACACCCCACAAACGTTTCCTTTGAAAATTATCACAAGAAATATATTTTCCCTGAGTAGCTTTACCACTGTTGCATAACACTGCAGCCATGTTCCCTCTTCCTGTACTGCACTGGTGAATGAAGATGACGTTGGTACTTATCATCTGTGGTGTATGTCACTATGATGCTTGTTTGTCTCCTGAACTCTCCATTTATAGGTCTAAGGAATCCATCTCTCTGCATGGACATGTCTGGCCACATCACACTCTCATGTTCATGGGCCTTGTAAATTCACTAGCAAATTTTTGTTTAAAAAGGAGAGGAGGGAATCCCTAAAGTTTCCCCTTTACCTTCGTCCATCACTGTCTATTTAGCTTCTCAAGGAGTTAAGGCCCTGATCTTACAAACACTTAAGCACAAGCTTAATTTTAAGCACGAGTAACCCCACTGAAGTCAATGGCACATGCATTAGAGTTGGCGTGATCAAGACCTACATCAAAATGGTTTCTGAGTGACAGCCTCATCCTGATTTCTCTTTCTTTTCCTTCTCTCTTTCTCTCCCTCCTTTTCTTTCAGCAGAAGCCGAGTGAGCAACAAATCTGAAAAAGATGCTGGCTTTCCAGAATCACGAATGACAGTTTAAAAAAAAAAGCGCAAATCATAACTGCTCTTCAAATAAACATGGCCCTTACTGATCTAGTTGTTTAGGAGTGTCTGTTACAGCCCATTTAGCTGACAAAAGCCAAGCAAAATCAGCATTTGATGACTGTAAAGAAATGAAAAGCCATAGGCCCCACATGAAAGGGAAGGCAGCGAAATAAACAAACTCTGATTACATGGAAGGAGTTGTATGTTTGCTTAGAAAGAGATCAGTGAATCACAGCAGGTTGTTTTCCGGGGGTGGGAGGGGAAGCACATCCTGAATAATTCACACAGTGAGAACATTTACACACACACCAAGTGCTCGGTTCTGCTGCTCAGGGCTCTAAGAAAGGAAAGCTGGCCCAGTGGTTAGTGTGCTAACCTGGGATTCTGGTGCTGGGTGATCTTGGAATCCTGTTGTGCCTCAGTTCCTCTCTCTGGAGATAATAGCACTCTCCTAACTCACAGGGGTATTGGAAGGATAAAGACAGCGAAGGGCTCAGATGCTATGGGAATGTGGGCCAGGTAAGTACCAAAGATAAATAAGTGTCTCCAAAGACTTACTCATCGCCTCACGGTGACAGAGGATGGGGTCTTGCGATGTCATTTGGAGGCTTTGATATAGTTTAAATCTGAAGATAACTTTACAAAATAGTATCAAATGACCAGTGCCGTTCTGTTCACCGTGATCACCAACAGCTTTTATTCTGCTGCTCTTGCCCTGAGATTAGCTGGCTTGCATCCAGAGAGAAAGGCTGGTCTAGATTGGACTGAGGAGGGCTGGGTTCAGAGCCTGCCTCTGCTGCAGACCCCCTGGATTTCGCCATTACCCCTGCGGGTATTTTATTGGTCTGTCTGCAACCCGCGGGGGGGGGGAGCAGAACTATCCACATTGGACATCCAGAGAAACTGAGGCACCGAGTGGCTAAGTGACTTTGCCCAAGGTCACACAGCGAGTCAATGGCAGAGAGCCAGGGATAGACGTGAGGTCTGATGATGCCCAGCCCCAGGACTTAGTTGCTGGGTCAAGCTGCTTGTAGAAATGCTCTCCATGCGAGCTCATGGTCCTTGACCATTTCATAGAGAGGAAGGATGCTCCATTGCTTAGGGCACTAACCAAAGGTGCAACAGACACAGGGGCAGCTCCAGGCCCTGCCAAAAGCTTCTTGAATGGCCTTGGGCAAGTCATTTAGTCTCTGTGTTCCCTAGCTGTAAAAGGAGGGTATCTTTTGAGGGGCACATGACCTCCCAAAATGAAATGGTGCCCGTGTTTCCAGGGTTTTGGTAGAAGAATTTGCCCAGCACTACTAGTTCTAATGCTTTCAGAAAAGGACCACAAGATCACTTGACTGGCACTCTACCCCTCTGGAGAGGACTCCTAGCCCATCGTTTTTCTTTGGCTTTGAACGATCACACTCCCAAATATTTCCCAATGAACCCACGTAAATCTGCAGCCATGTCACCTGCACCTATACATCCCCACTGCCGGCCACAGCTCCTCCCATGTTAGGACTCTGTTAATTATCCAGCTGGTTTTACTGGACTGATTTCCAGCACCAAGAGGGACTCCCTTCCGCCCTCCTCCCCTCCTCCTCCCCCCCGGGTCTATGCAAACTTGAGGTTGATTGCAGGAAGGGAAAATCAGTGGACAGAAAGAAATAAAAAGCACAGGTCTTTGATCTTTTATATCATCTGCAAGGCATTCGAAAGCTAAACGCCACATAATAAACAAGCTGTCAGAGGTAGGGGGTGAAGGGATCCACATGCATGGGCTGGAATGGAGCTGGAGGTGAGACAAGTGACGGGACGCCTCCCCAATGTTCTGCCAGCCCCCATTATGCCATTTCTCATTTGTCATCGGCTGTGCTCCCTTCTGATCTTTTAGCATGAGAATGGTGTGTGGAGGCAGCCTCATTATTCATGCCTCACCAGTGCTTTGATTTGGAAGAAGGCAGGTGGATAAGTGCCCATCACGCTTCCTTCGTGTTCAATCAATTTTTGTGTGTGTCTTCTGCAGACAGCTTGGAAGCCCTTCGGGGGGCTCTGGATTCATTTATAGAGCAATGGCCAGCATAAGACAAACCAACATGGAGTGCAAGGTCTAAAGAGATGAAGCCTGGAGACAGCACAGCTGCTTGGATGAATTGCAAAAAGGTTGGAGGATTAGTTTGGCTCCAACAAAGCACCCAGAAATCTAGAGGCTTGCGTAATACACTAGATTAGTGTCTGGGATCATGACACCCTCTAATGGCTGTCCTTAGTGACCGTAAGAAATTATTACTTTCTTTCACCTACAGGAGGTGCTTATTTAGCCCAGGTGGTAAAGGCTTGCCTTTCTGCTACTGAAATGCCCAAGTTTGATTCCTGTTGCTGACCGTGGTGCCAGTACATACGTGGCACAGTTTTATTATGCTTACTTGGACTACCTGAACCACTCAGGACTGCAGATTTAAGCTTGACTTCTCCGGGGAATAGGTTTGCACATGGTATTTTGGATTTTCTGTTCTTCATTGTGAACCCACAGTAAATATACATACCTATATATGTATATATAGAGAGAATTTATATATATATATATATATATGTGTGTGTGTGTGGTAAACTATACAAATACATGAAACATTTACTTCAGATATACACCAATTGTTTGCTATTAAGGACCATATCTGCAAAGAGTCAGAAGCATGGGACCCTGGGCACAACTGCACACAATTAGTGCACATGTTTTCTGCAAAGGCCGCAATGGGCTAGTGAGACTCCTATCGAACCTTTTGCATTTGCAAATACATCGGTTGCATGCTTTCATAAAAATGGCATTTGCCAATTAATGACATATGTTTAAGCACACAACAGAACAACCAATTACCTCCTCCCCACCATCCAAAAACCTCTGGCACTCAAAGTGCGGGTGCCTGCCACTAGCCTGATCACTCTGCTCGGCTGTTGTATCCTTTCCCCGTCCAGCGCCGCATTGGTTGTTTGTCCATGAGCAATTGGAAGGCAACTACAGTAACACGTTGTGGCCGCTACCTCATTATCAACAGCAAAGGCAGCTATTTGCACAGCACTGGCCACTCAGAATATGTGCCCTGGTTGAAACCAGCTTCACTGTCATAAGTGCCCCTTTGCACCAACTGAGTATCTGGCCCTAAAAGGATGTATATGGACTAAGTAATACTCTGATTCTTTTGCCGCTGTGCCAGGCTCTGTTTCTACCAGCAAACAGAGCTCCCAGTTGCAGGAGAGAGCCCAAGCAAGTACATTGTTATGTGGACAAAGTCTCTTTTCTTAAGGAAGAGACATGTTGGGAATAAAATTGGGGTCATTTCACCCCTCGACTGTGATCTGGATTCCCCCTGAGACTGGCGTCTCTCTGTCTTCTCCAGTGACCTCAGCATGTGGGATATAGCCTGCCTGGTAGCTGGTTCCACCCTGTTGCAATATTTATTTACTTCTTGCTCTTGCGCACTCGCTCCAGGACCCTTCAGCTTCCTGACCACTGCACTTAATTTGTCTCAGGTTTTAGAATTTATTTTGGTGCCTCCAGTCCTAGCATCTGGGACTAGCTGAAAATAGTAACCCAGGCTGATTTTATCTGCAGCTATTATAGACTTCAATTATATCCTCCCTGGACTATCTCTTACTTCTAAGAAATTAGATCTTGGTTGTTGTTTTCTTACCCCTTTGCTTGTCCTCATAAATCTTCCCGGCTTGGGATCTGCCTTCGGTGCAGCGTTTCAGGAGCCAGGTTGGCTTTTTATAACAGTAATGTAATAACGCTTTGCACTTCCATAGCCCCTTCTATGGAAGGCTTCCAAAGGCCTTTTATGAATTAAGCCTCACCACAGTCTTGCTAGAGGCACTATCATCCTCAGTCTACTGATAGGGAAACTGAGGCAGAGAGGGGCTACAGCCTAATTTTGAGAAGTGCTCTCAGTGGGACTTGTGGGTGACCAACACCTCTGAAAATCAGGCCCTGGGTGACTCTCTCGAGACCACATAGGGAGCCAGTGTCAGAGCGAGGAGTAGACCCCAAGACTCCTGCTTCCCAGTTTCCTGCTTTAACCCGAAGGCAATGGCCCTCCCCTGTTAAAGAACAGGAAGCAAGCCATGCAGCAAGTGGCTGCCAGCATGGGGCACTGATGTTTTCCAGATGCAGCATTCGGGAGCAGCTAAGCCTGCACTTTAACCTTTGAATGGGGAGGGGGGATCTCAGAATTAACCAGATATCCTAGAACTGTGCTAAAAAACCAGCTAAAGTGGCCTGTTAAGACTGAAGATGCAGAGAGTAGGATGCTCCCCAGGTTCATGCTGAATCCCAGGAACCCTCTCCTCTTTCCTCACCCCCAGCTCACAGGTGCCATGGCTCCTCACTAGCATGATAGAAAAGCTGGTGAGAGACCTGTCATTCCTTCCCCAAGGTATCCCTTCAAATCAGGTAGGTAGCTAATTAGATTAAAAAACATCCTCCTCCTAGAGCAAAGGCTGGTCAGAGGGAAATGCAGAAAGACCCTTTAGGTACCTGCCCTGAGTCCCTGCAGAAGGGAATAAAGCAGGAATGACAAAGAGAGCCAGACAGAAAGGTTATTGCCCCAATGAACTCACTGTAGTCAGCAGCACACTGCATGCAGAATATCCCACTGCCAGGGTATTACCCTTGCAATTCTCTCCCGTCAAACACCGAGGGATGGTATTCGTATTAAGGACACCGGATAGCCTCCATGGAGTGGCTACAACTCCCGTGCTACCAGGGCCTGGATACAGACAGCCTTATAGGGGACAGACAGCTGGGGGCGTTGTTCATCAGAACTCACTGCCAGGTAATGGCTCCTTGCTACTGACGATAATGAAATTGATCTACACTTAGGCTGAAATCCTGGTGCCATTTGAAGTCAATGGCAAAACGCCCGTCGACTTCAACGGAGCTAGAACTTCAGCCTGGAAGTTCAGCACTGCGTGATTTTTTTAGATGGTTTCCCGGAGCAAAGGACATTCTTTGTCTTGGAGTCACAGGATGAAAGGAGGGGCAGAGAGATTAGACAGACAGACAGATCAAGACCAAAACTACAGTTCTGAACACCCCCAAACTTTGGTGAGTTTGAAATCAAGATCTGGTATCTAAGGTGGCAGTCCAACATCTTGAACTTAGGGAAGGGACTGTCTTTTAAGGGTGTTTGTGACATACCTAGCGCAACAAGGTCTCAACCCCGACTGGAACCTTTAAGTGCTACACCAGCTAACCACATTAATAATCATCATCATAACAATTCTTGTGTTTAAAATGGTCGAGTTATTCTTTTATTTCCATCCACCTCCCCTCTATTATTTAAATATGGTCCTTTTAGTTCTAGAAACGGTTTCTTGGCTTGTGTCAAGCTTCTGCTGTCATCAATCACTATTTATTTTTAGGCTGCAAATCAATAAACTGCTTGAAAAATAAAACAGATCCTGCAGAATAGTTCAGCTCCCTCCGCTCTTGTGTGTCAAACAGAAGCAGGGAGATACATTGAGCTACCACCAGGTGGGGCCTGTGACTTCGTTAACCTTCCTGACATGACGTCTTGGTTACAATATGCAGCTCCAGATTAGGAGGAGGCATTTAGACGGTGGCTTCCAGAAATCAGGACTAGAGCAATAAGCAAATAGGAGGCAGATGGGAGTAATTGTGGCTTTTTGGATGTTAATAAAAACACTAAATATTTCCTGTTTCTCCACATTTTTCACCAAAATCAACAGCAAAGAATGAGAAAGAGAGCAAAAGAAAGAGAGAGCAAAAAGAAAATGTGGATGAAGATGACAATGTTTTAACTGTTGCACATTTCCTTGTGCAGAGTCTATCATCCATCTCCCACTGTACATGGCTTCAAGAGATAACAGGGTTGGACCTAAGCCAGGGCCAGATCACTGCATAGCCATTTGACAACATTTGCATCCTTATTATTATGAACAGCTGTGACCCCAATCCTGCAATCTGATCTGCATGGGCAGAACCCCAGAGAGACTTTAACTGGACTCTATGTAAGCATATTGGTCCCAGGGGGCTGGTCAGATGGCAGGACAGGGAGCCCACTTACATAGGGGGTGAATACACACAGCACATTTAGAGATAATGAGGAAGATTTTGTCCCTCCCTGGAGTACTTCCAGTGATACTGTGCAGCTTCCTGTGATATAAGTGTAACCTACCCTCATTCTTCCAGGCTGTAAACTAATCCCTGCAGTGTTCAGGAAGAGATTTCTCCTCCATGTATTACATTGCACAATCGGCCAGGAGCATCCTGGGCTTGATTTGATACCCATCACAGTCGATGGGACTCAGGTCTGTTGCAATTCAGGACTTTTTCTTACTTTCCTCTGAAGCATCAGGTAGTCAGCAAGCCTGATTAAAATGACCGAGTGTTTGATCCAGTACAGGGTTCCCATGCTCATTAACTGACTCATGGAAACTGAGTCCACAAGAAAAATGCTTTGTGCTGGAGAGAAGATGGGAATGGTCAGTGGCCAAAGGGAATTCCACCCAATGCTGAGCAGTTTTACCTGCTGACCTGTGGGTGTTTCAAGACTTGGAGGAAGAGCACCAAAGAAACCCCACAACAGCCATTTACATGTGATCAGGCTGGCCAGGTTCTCTGCTGTGCCAGAATATAGGGAAATATATCGCAATCAGTTCTGACCTCAGATACGTAGGTGCAACACCTGCTGGTTTCAGTGGTAGCTGGACCTGCAAATCTTAGGGGGGGACTGAGCACATTGGGCCATGGCACTGTATGTTTTAGCACCAGGTCATTACCATGGGCCTGTTTTGTTAGGTTTTAAACAATTGCACGTCTCTTATAACTCTCTGAGTGAAGGTATAATACTTACGTAGAGAAGGCCTGATTCTGCGAGCCTTGCTCAGAGGGAGTAGTACTTACTCATGTGAGCAGTGTCATTGATTACCAAGGCACACGGGGTGGGAAAGTATTCCTCAAAATGAGTGAGGATCAGAGAATCAGGCTCAGAATAAATAGAAGTGTCTCCCTAATAACGGCAACCCTGGTTTTGACACTTCATTTCCCTCTCCACTCTTTAACTCCTGCCTTAACAAAAAAAAGCAAATCCCTCATTCAACTCCTCCCTCTCTTTCCGAATGTCAGCACTGCAATGCCAAATGGACTTTTTCTTTCAGGTGATTGATTTGAGTGCACAGTGATTATTTACTCTCTCTTGGAAAGGAGTCCTTTGATAGACTCCTGGAGCAGCTCTGCACATCGATATTAATTTTTTAAAAAGCCATCAGTCATGTTCCCACTTGCTAATTAACTGAACAAAGTGAGCAAAAAAAGATCCACATGCACGACTGCTCAGGAAATATTTTTTTTTCTTTAAACTTTTTGCAGGTTTTGTTGAAAAGCTGACAGCCAAAACCCCAGTTATTTTCAGTTGATGAAACACCTTTTAAAAAAAAAAAAGAAAAAAGAAAACAGAAAATTTTGACTGACATGGAAATATATATATATATATATATATATATATATATATATATTTTTTTTTTTTTTTTTTTTGAAAAAATGTCCATTTCATTGAAAAGCTATTTTCTGTCAAAACACACTTTGATGGAAATTTTTTGACCATCTCTAACCACACACACGTGCATGCCACACACAAAAATGCACGCACGCACGCTAGCAAAGAAGATCCTCCAAAGGCTTTGGCAAGCACTGGTTTCATTTCCCAAACAGGGCATAGCTCACAAACCTCCTTTAATCTGTTAACCCTGGTATGTCACTGGATTCCATAATTACTGCAATACTGTAAAGCCCAGGGACTTGGGCATTAGCTGGGAGCTAGTCACACAGAGATCTCATTTCCAGCTTCGCCTGCATGGAATATTCTTCATACTAGATTTTGAGGCATTAGGAGCATATTTTATGTTCTCTCTGTTGGTTTAAACAGAAGGATATCTGGATGGGGATGGAACATGGCTGAGATGAGCGTAAACTCCATTATCTACCCTCAATTCCATGGTGGAATACACTTGGGAGTTAATAATATTGGCTCAGTCCCCCTTCATTCCTGTGGGCTCCCCTCTCTGTGCTGGCAACCCCCCCCTCAGAGTCTATCTTAAAAGGAGGAATATATTAAGGAACATAACTACATAAACATGCATCCACACAGCTCGGGTTTCAGCTTTGTTTCCTTTGCTTACCAGAGACCAATCCCTTTCTGGAACTCTATAAACACACAGTGACATCTAGTGGCTCAATGATATACAGCAGATAAATATATCATACAGTTGGTTGAAACGTCTAATTTGACTCTCACAAAAATTTTCAAATGAAACAATTTCATCCTTAAAGCATTGTGGGAAACAGTTAAGATTTTCTACTGGCAAAGACAAAAGAAATAACATTTTCTTTTCATTTCATTTTGAAGTGAAAATTTCGTTTTGGTTTTCAAAAAACAACTGAAAATTTCAATTTGAAACTAAAGGGAAAGTTTCATTTTTATTGTGAATTTCTTTCATCTACGAGTTTAAAAATGTCACTGACATCAAAATGTTTCACTAGGTGCGTCTATTTCAACCAAAAGGCATTTTTCTAAGAAAAAAAAAGACAGTCTAAACCTTTCAGCTAGCCTGACTCTCGGGCAAGAGAAGGCAGGTAGGGGCAGCATCATAGGGTAGCCGGCTTGGTCCTTGAGTACAGGGATAACTAGAACCATTCTCCCAGAGGCGATGGAGGGACATTGCCACAATGCAAAATGACCAGGCCTTTATTAAAACACCCGTCTTCTGAAGCTGTCCTGAGACACGTGGGATTTCCCTGCAGAACTTGGGACAGCCCAGCATGTTCAAAGGCTGAGGCCCATTCTACAATGAGCCAACTCCAGTCTCCTTGTACCAAAAGCCCTACTGGGCAAACAGGGTGGATCTGGCCCATGCTTTGCCAAAGCCGATGTTTTCTCTTTAGTTGCACGCTAATTCCGTGATCATTTAGGATCATTTGATTAATCAAAACACTTTGATATACACACGATGTTCTGACTCCCTTAGCTATAAATGACCTGCCGTATGTTTAATGAAACGAATAACAATTTTAAAAAGAAACAAAATAAAACTGCCATGTCTCAAGTCAGCTGAATGCGAAGGAATTAAAATTTAATCTAGTGCTGAATTATTGAATCGAATGGAGCTCTTACCTTGAGTCTGTAGAAAATGGGAATTCATAGGGAGCCAGAAGATGACTGGGAGTGCATTTCCCAGCAGGCTTTTGGCAGACCATGTCCTTTGTGTTTTCTGGCTTTGTGCACGCTTTGTACTCAAGAAGACATCAGGGCAAGAAAACTTCAGCCAGAGAACCTCAGGGCATATCTGCACTGCAATTAGACACCCCTGGCTGGCCCGTGCCAGCTTATATGGGTTAAGGGGCTGTTTAATTGTGATGTAGACATTGAGGGTAACGCTGCAGCCCAAGCTCTGGGACCCTCCCACTACACAAGGTCCTAGAACCCAGACTCTGGCCCAAGCCCGGCAATTAAACAGCTCTTTAGCCCAAGGCCTGCACGCCCGAGTCAGTTGGCACAGGCAAGCAGCGGGTTTTTAAGCAGTGTTGCCATATCCTAAGAATCAACAAGGACTGGACAAAGGAGTTGGCAATTTGGAGAACTCCTCAGACCTTTTAATATTCTGCAAACTTGCAAGCAAGCACCCAATTTGTACACCTCCGACAAGTGAAGGCCAGGTTTGGTTTCAATTAACATATTTTTCTCCCAAGGGAATCCTGTGCTATGCAGACAGTGAAGAACCGTGGAAGATTAAGCTTGCTCGTCTTTCAGGAGTACGTCCGGGCATGTGTGCCCAGAACAGTAACAGGGGCTCAGATAATAGGATGATGGGGCTCAGTTAAGTAGTACAATAGGGCAGGTAGATAACAAAGCCCACCTTTTCAAATTTGACTTGCCATGTGTGCCCAAATTGAGACACCTCAAAGGGTTCTGATACTCAGAGGACCAGTGCTCAACACTTTCTGAAAATCAGCCCTCTTTCAGGTGTCTCAGCTTCAGCCCCTATTATCGCTAGCCACTTTTGAAAACGTATGCTCCATTGCCTTAAATATGGGATAGCTTCTGGCTTAACTTAATCTATTAGCAAATACAAACAAGATATGTGGGTGTGTTTACAAATCAGTATGAACATGCGTGTTCCAAGATTTGTCTAGAAGCCCAGTTAAAAGACCTTTCTATTTACATATCCTCCTACAATCCTGTAAAAGTAAAACACATTATAGCTGAGGTTTCGCATGACAGTTGGAAAGTGAAATTCACTATAAACAAAAACGAAATTGAACAGACTAGTTACATTGTCCACAAACGGTGAAATGTAAAAATTAAACAAGGAGCATAAATGCTGAGGGTTAAAAATTCTTGCTATTAGACGTTAATAGTAAGAGAGGTAAAGGACTTTTTTTTAATCCTTATATTGTATGTTGATAGTGTCCTAAAATCATTCTCTCTCTTTCAGATAATGTCAGTCTTGCTTTTAATTTTGTTGAGATGACGGTCTAGACGGGACCCCAGAGATCCGGTTCAGTGTCTGACTCTCCTGCAGGCTCTGTGCTTTAGTTTCTCATCCATAAAATGGGGACAATAATATTTCCTTTGTCCATCTTGTCTATTTAGACAGTAAGCTTTTGGGGGCAGAAACTCTCTTACTATGTGTGCATACGGTGCTTAGTGCAAAGGGGCTCATTCTCTGTTTGGGACTTTCAGGTGCGCTTGTAATACGAAGAAACCAATAATGATCTTATAATAAGCCCACTGAAATATGCTCCAGTGGTTCATGGCCAGCCCAGCTTGTTATGAATTAAAGAGTTTTCTTGCTGTTATTTTATTATCTGTATTCATTCTTCCTGCCTTTCACTCCATTTTGCTTTGATCTATCAACCTTGGTGCCAGAAGTGAAACCTCCAATTTAGCTGGGTAGCAGGAAACCTTTCTGAGCTTAGGCTCAATGCTTTACGACTCCGACTGCTTCTTTATATTTGCTTGCATGGCCCTGGAATAATTTCTGAAGTTATCCAAACTCAGTCATCCAAGTCCATAAAAACCAGAGCAATCTGGCAATGAAGACATGCCATGCCCCAAAGAGACAATAAATTAAAGATGTAACAGAGCCAGGGCCTGAGTAAAGCATAACTCATGCATAATTCACGGTGCCTTCCAGCAAACTACGCAAAAGCCATACACAATCCAAGCCTTTTGTTCTAAGTTTCCTCGGGAACCTCTGAGATTAAAACAATGAAGATGTAACAATGTGATTGCAAAAGCTCATTCCCTCACCCTTACTCTAACCCTGGCAACCATCAGGTTACATGAATCCCTTGAGGAGAGAGGGGGAAAACTGAGAACTTTAATCTATAGCCAGATGCTGTGCAGGGGTGAAAGGCACATCTTTTTTCACTCGCGTGCTGGTTCTGAGATAATGAAGATGAGTTGCAGAAATGTTGTTGGTTTGAAGCTCTTATCCTGAGTGTTCTGGAATTTCTTAAGTTTGCATCTTTGTGAAATGGCAAAGCAGGCAGGACGTGAGCTGGGCTATTGTTTATTGCCAGGGACTTTGCCTCTCCAGTGACTGGAAAAGCAATCTTGCGTTTAAACCTCACCCCGATTTGGAACCCCTCGCCTTCTAAATACCCAAGTTTCTTTGTCTTGCCTGAGTACCTGAGCAACAGCCAGCACAGAGGATCCACACAAGTTTCCTCTTCTTGATAGCGATGCTTTTTTAGCCTTCTAGCAAGTTAGCAAGTAATCTAGGCATTTTTGATCCTACCCATCACTATGGTGTTTATCTGGCAGCTAAGGATCTCAAAGCGATTTACACCGCTTTATGCCCCATGCATCATTAACCCCCTCTTACTGATGGATAATCCAAGGCACCAAAGTCAGGAGCTGATCCACATTCGGGTGAAAGGCGATACATAAATAAATTGAATGTAATGTATGTCTCACAGTGTGCTAGGAAAAGGAATGAGGACTCAGCTATCACTGTTTTATACTCCACAGATGGGGCTTGGATACAATGGTGGAAGAGGCTTTAGAAATGCTATTGGCAGTGATCAGATTGATATAGAAGAGGGCCCTCTCACTGCGTGGGCTAAAGAGGAGAGGGGAGCTGTGGTGGAACACTGTCACCCACGCCAGGGAGAGGAGAGGGAACGCTCCAAGATTATGATTTTAGCAGAGGAGAGGGAGGGCAGGATTTGCTTCAAGAGCCCCTTTTGTTACACCCTTCTGCCCAGACAGATATCCAGTGCTATGACCAACACACCGACCTGGAATTCTACTCCACAGACCTGGGCTGGATTTGAGCCAGTGATTTAGCCAGTGATCGAAGGCCTTACAAAATCTATTGCAAGTTTCCTGAGCCACTTAGGGACAGATTTTTAAAGCTATTTAGGCATCTAATCGGATTTTCAAAAGCAGCCAGGCACCTAACTCCCACTGGGCCCTGAAGTGCTTTTAAAAATCCACCAGGCACCTATCCACAGCTTTAGGACCCTAAATACCTTTAAAAATCTGCCTCTTCGCCCTCACCCTTGGTTTCCAGACACAGAAACAAGTGCTTTGGACCTCTCTCCAGGGAGCCGGTAACCTACTCAGTGTTCTTTTTTGTTCCCATGAATGACATTTTTTAGATTGATTTTCATCTTTTCGATTTCATTTTGGGGCTTTTCTTTTATTATTATTTGCTTTCATCCCAGGCAATAATCCATCTGTAAATGATGTCTACAGTTAAACGTTTCCTAGCGGAATTTTAAACCCCCATTAGAGCCAACATTTGTTGCGGGAAAATTATTAGTAGATTAGCAAGGCTTTCTGTCAGAGGAATAGGTAGTGTAAATAAATTAAATTAATGAGTATTGCTAATTCAATTTGTCCTTAGAAATTAAAACTAACTCAGGAAATCATATTTGTTTGTTTGTATATGTCCCCTCTGGAGAGCCTCGACGGTAAGACACGCTCTCTGTCCTGAAGAGTTTCCAATCTCGCAAGGCAAGACAGACAGCATGTGGGTGAAAGGAAGTACTGTCATCTTTGCATACATGGAGCTCAGATATACAAAAAGATTAAATGACTTGCCTGAGATCATAAAGGGAATCTGCGGCAGAGACAGAAATTCAGCCCAGTGAACCCACACAGCTGAATAAACTAAATAAAAGAGATAAAGGCTGATGCCTGCACTGAGTGATGAAGGTCAGACTGGGAAGGGGAATTTGTTTTGTTTGACTTTTTGATGTAACAGTAATTCCTTGATTTTAGGCAAGATTTTATTGTGTGAACAACAAAAGGTTCTGAGGATTGTTTTGGACGAATCTCTGAGTATTAATCGGACCATGCAAACCTCTTGGACCTGCCTATTGAAATGAAACTTTTACAAGAACAGCCTGTTTTCAAGACACTTCTACTTCTGTTCCTGGTCAGAACTAGCAAACACCTGATACAACTCCCATTTAAGTCCAAGGGACCATTTCCATTGGCTTTAATGGGAATGGAAAGGGTCTTAAAACAAAGTCTCAAGGCTTCAAGATGAAAAATAACATGGAGAAAATTCACTGGGCTTTTTCAGAATTCAAAACCAGGTTCGGTTCAGGTTTCATGCCAGTTTTAGCTAAGTTTGGGCGAATTCTTCTGCAATCAGGAGCCCTATCTATAATTTTCAAAGTCCCTTAGGGTTCTGATCATGTAGCATTTTAGGTTCAAAATAATTTTTCCAAGCCATGTAGTATGCTAGTGCTTATGATCCTTGGACAAGCTATTACTAACATTCTGCTCTTTTATGTCTTTGAACTTGCAACATGGCAAGCTACATGAAAGTAACCAATTGAAATGAATAACTGGAGAGTTTTCCAGCACACAGTTGCTGTCTTGGATAAAAATAATAATGGATTTGATTTGTTTTTGTTCGTTCCCCACTCTGCATAGCATATCTATGGTTATTAATGAGAATGGGTGAGCACTCAGGTTAAATGTGTTATTAAAGTTTAAATACTGCACTGGATTTATAACCAACAAACGAGAGATACTTTGATTTCATGCTAGTGAAATAACAGATTGCGTTTATAATCTGACACTTGCAAAGTGCTTTACAAACATTAATTAAGTTCAACACCACTCCTCGGTGATAAGTTTTACGATACCCATTTTACAAAGAGATAAACATAGCCACAGAAAGGTAAGGCCTCATTTTTTAAGAATGTCTATTAATTTTGAGTGCCCAAATTGACACTTTGGGCCTGATTTGCAGAGATTCAGAACATCTGCGACTGCTATTGACTTGAATTGAGGTCAGCAGCACCATGGAATACCAGAGCCAACGTGTCTCAAATTGGACACCAAAAAAATGAGGTCCCAAAAACTGAAAATTTAGACCTGTGGCTCAAGGCCATAGAGCAAGCCGCATGTTTAATCAAGAAGATGACCCAAGAGTCACCTATACCTGTGCTCTATCCTTCCTCTCTGGCAAGATAGTTTTATTTTACAAAACATCCTATGACCCACAACATTCCTTTGTGATTAGTTGACTATGTAGCATTGCTACTTGATATTAAACTGGTTAATTTATATATATTTTCTACAAGATATGAAATGTGAAATGCAACCTTGATAAGCCAAGCAGGTTATAAAAGATATACTCAAAATTCTAGAGATAGCAAGTATACAGATTTATCGCTTTATCTTGTGAAATTCTTAGACCCACTAGGCTAACTGGGCACAAAATAAGTTTGATTAGCAATAGAAAATGACAACTGGACAAATTAATCTCTAGTGTAACATTCCTATGTTCAATAAACACTCATATTGTTATGGTGGGGGTCACTGCGGGCACTGTTACACATAGTCTAACAGGTTCATTTTCTTAGTGTGTGAGCATGGTCCAGTCTTTGTATTGTTGTGAGTTTTGTAATGTAGTTTGATTTTAGGGGTATTGTGGCAAGCAGCAAGGGACATTGTTCTCTGTCTTAATCTGTCTAACTAGAGTTAATTCTCCAGATAGAGTTGCTCCCTGGGAACCAGGGATTAATATTTTAGTTGAGATTCTTACAAAAGGAGATTACCTGCATGCTGTTTGACCATCTTTGTTCCAGGACTAATTTGTATAGTGAAAATAAACAAGTTGCATTAAGAATATACCCAAACTCCCCTGAATCCCCTCCACTGATTTCTCCTCTAACTGAAAGCCAGTCAGCAATGCTATGACATTTGCCACTGCTTAGCAGAATGGTGACTATCCTTTATTCACCAAAGAATAATCTTTCCTCTTATTTTGAAATGCATTTTGGATGCAAGGCCTTTTTAACTACAATAGAGCCCTACAATCAATTGCTCCAAGGTCATAAAGGAAAATCATTACCCAAGTGTACATCCCTGGCTTTATGGTACTGAAAAGAATATATATTGCCTATGTCACACTGTGGGTACTTTGTATGCCATAAAAAGAAACTGCAGCAGCAAGATGCATAAAAGCATCCATCCCAGTTCCTTCACATTTTATTGTTTAGGCTGCTTCACACAACTTTAGCAGTGATCTTCTGTCACTTATAGCTGTTGTCTGTTGAGCCGAACTTTTCATGGAAGTTTATTTTTTTCCTGGCTTTGCAGCATTCCCCGTGGGCATTTGGGTTATGTGCAAATCACAATACAGAACAGCTCTTGCTTGTCTGTGATTTGTTGTGGACAGAGAACAAGACATGGCTGGAGAAACAGGGTGCCAAATGTTTAGCCCTGGGGCCAGATCCGCTGTATCTGTGTGGCACGCATGACATACTCAGCTTCTGCAGAATCTAAGCTTTCAGCTGGGAAAAATGTAAGTTTATAACCCCCAGAGTTTCAGAGAGACCCTTCCAAATGTGAAGCATAACAGATGTCCTGATGTCTGCCTGAGTCTGCAAATAGTCTGAAACAGTAACTCAGAGATATGATTCCCTTTCCCCCCTATGTTTTGTTAGCAATAAGTGATGTGGCAGGCAGACAGGCAGGCAGAGCTATAGAAAAGAGCTCTTTATTGAGTAAGCTGGGTAGCCACCATTACAAGCCAGGGCGTAGAGAGTTTGAACTCCATTGGCATTCCTGACCCTGAGCTCCCTGGTGCCACGCTGAAACAAGACCCTCTTTCTCCAGTCCCAGTCCATCATTCTACACCCTATTAATCTTGTTCAAATGTCAGCTCTAAAGCTAAAATGACACCACTTGATTGTTAATGTCATTCCACTGGGGTCATTTTTGCAGATTGGATGGGAAAAGGGAGGGTGGAGTCCCTGTGGCGTGGGATGTGGGAGCTGATGCAAGGAAGAAAATGCAGAAAATAGAGATGCTAGAACCCAGGAGACAACAACTATAAGTGACAGAAGATCACTTTGTTGGATTGGGGCTTTATACAGGTGATTCCTGAATAGTGGAATTGAACAGCTGTAATTTGAACTCAAATTCCATCCAGGTGTCATCCTGGGGAAGGTTTCCTCACTGCAGAACAAGGGAGTTTGACCCATGAAATATGCAGAACCCCCAACAGATCAGCCTCTGTGCTGCCTCTGAGTCCATGGCAGCATGGACCATGTGTTTCCGTGCTGCCACTACTCCTCAGTCCCCCCGTTGGGGGGATGGTTTCACATCACAAAGGAGGATTTTGGTGACAATTCTGAAAAGGCTACCCTACCCACCAAACTATTCAGTAGCCCTCTCTCCCCACCTCCACCTTTGCCCTCAACTCATGGAAGCAGTTGGGGGGATGGGAAGGCTCTATAGCCACATGAGTTTACTGATTGCTTATTGAGGGAGAATCAATAGACGAAATTCTGTCATTCACAACTCTATGACAATAGGGAAAAACAGCTGTGCTCTATGTATTTCTGATGCTTTGTTTTGCAAAAATATCAGTACAGCCATATGTGGTACAAAGTTGGAGTCGACCTTTTTCCTTTCCAGGATGAGTGTCAATACTTCTCCACATCACAAGTGAAGCAAGTTTTGGGGTCTCAACTTAAATCACAGTCTTTAAAGTGCTACAGGACTCTCGTTGGTTTTACTATATTCATAAATGATTTGGATACTGGCACACAGAATACACTTATGAAGTTTGCAGATGATACCAAGCTGGGAGGGGTTACAAGCACTTTGGAGGACAGGATTAGAATTCAAAATGATCTTGACAAAGTGGAGAAATGATCTGAAATGAACAGGATTAAATTCAATAAGGACAAATGCAAAGTACTACACTTAGGAAGGAATTAATCAATTGCACAAGTACAAAATGGTAAATGACTTTCCAGGAAGAAGTACAGCAGAAGAGGATCTGGGGATTATAGTGGATCACAAACTAAATATAATAGGAATCAACAATGTAATACTATTGCAAAAAAAAAAAAAGTGAGCATTCTGGGATGTATTAGCAGGAGTGTTGTAAGGAAGACACAAGAAATAATTCTTCCACTCTACACACTACTGATAAGGCCCAAGCTGGAGTGTTGCATCCAGTTCTGGGCACCACGCTTCAGGAATGATGTGGACAAATTGAAGTCCAGGAGAGAGCAACAAAAATGATTCAAGGTCTAACACACATGATCTAGGAGGAAAGACTGAAAAAAATTGGTCTGTTTAGTCTGGAGAAGAGAAGACTGAGTGGGGACATGATAGCAGTCTTCAAGTACATAAAAAGTTGTTATAAAGCAGAGGATGATAAACTGTTTTCCTTAACCACTGAGGTCAGGACAAGAAGTAATGGGCTTAAATTGCAGCAAGGAAGATTTAGCTTAGACATTAGGAAAATCTTGCTAACTGTAAGGGTAATTAAGCACTAGAAGAAAATACCTAGGAATCTCCCATGCTTAAAATAAAAATTCCATGCAAAATATAAATTCCATGAAAAATACTTATGGAATCTCCCATGCTGGATGTTTTTAAGAACAGGTTAGACACACACACCTGTCAGGAATGTTCTAATACTTAGTCCTGCCTCAATGCAGAGGACTGAACTAGATGACCTACTGAGGTCCTTTCCAACCCCATATTTCTATGATTCTGTATCTGCTTAAGACTCCAAATAAACACAACAGATGAACAAGCCAAACATGAGCAGGTGTCTTTTAGCAAAGTCTACTTCCGCTGGTGTTTGTGGGGGAAAAAAACAAAACCTTGAGTTCTGAAAGTCTGCTCTGCTTTCCACTGCACTGAATGTAACTCGCATGCTACATGCTAGGAGGCATGACAATAACATTACTAGTATTTAAACTGGTCCTCAGTTTAAGAAGACCCCAGAAAACAGGGCAGGTAGCAACCTTTAAATTCTTGAAGAACTTCACAACACCTTAGTGAAAGGATCCTCCTTCCTAAGCTAGATGTCTACTTCATCCTCAGGGCCTGAGAAGCCTCTCTTGACCTAGTGCCCCTGTACCATGGGGTAGGGGAAGGGGAACCAGACTGCCAGTGAAACCTCTATTCCTGTCTAAATTTGCTTTTGCAGATGTTCATTAAACAAAAAGTAAAATCCCACATTAATATAATATTAAATCTGCAAATATGGGCCCTGATCTAGCAAAGCACTGAAGCACATGCTTAATTTTAAGCACCCGAGTATGAATGAAGTCAAAGGGACTATCATGTGTCTAAAATTAAACATCCTTAAATGCTTTCCTGGATCAAAGCCTTAAGCACCCAAGTTAAATAATGAACGTGTTAAGGTTGTATAGCAACGTTGATTGGCTCACATTGTGTCATCAAACAACTTTGTCTTTTTTTTAAACTCACATAAAACTGTTGCTCTTGAGATCTAGCCACATAGGATATTGTCATTTTAGAGTTCAGACGTTTTCTTAACTTCCAGTAAATGGTTTCAGCCCCTCCTTATGTAAGTTTCAATAAGGCATGAGTGAAAGCAGTGGCTTTATAAGGAAAGTCATACTGGAATCTTAACTTTAGCTTTGGCTGTCATGAAAGTGATAACAAAGGTTTATTGATCCCAAACACAAAAGTGGTTATAAATGATTAATTTACACATTTCAGAAGCACTGTCGTCTTTATCAGATCACTACTCCCCATGATCATACATCAGCAAATGTAGTAATATAAATAGTTAATACAGATACCACACTGAACTGAGCATCTAATTCATCTTTTCTAATTAGGTCAGAGCTATTCATAGTGAGGTCAGAGCTGTTCTCTTTACACTACCCTAGAAATTAACCAATATAGCTAGTGATGCTTTTAAATTTGCTAAACCTTTCCAAATGCTGTATACCAGAGATAACTAGAATGCTTTTATAGAAAGATTAAAATTTTAAAAAGGAGATATTAAGTATTGGTACTTCAGATAGAATTTATGAATGCTCTTTCCTGCCAGAGAAAAACTAATGGGTATCTGCAGAACTGCCAATGAAAACCAGTAACCTTTCACAACCAAAATCAATAACTTATATATAGTTGGGAGTAATAATGGTTTTAACTCAAATTCATCTTGGACCTGTAACTAATGTACTTGCAAAATGTCAAACACACAGGATTATTCTAATAAAGACAAAACTTTGTCAATACTAGTTTTCTGATGTTTCTTTGATCTGGAGCCCAAACTTTCAATGATTTGCAACCATTTGGCAGTAGGAGAGAAGATGGATAAGAATACATTTCACCTTTCAACAAGAGCAAAACTCAGCAAATAGGAAAGATGTTTTGAAAATGTGCTTTCAGTTGACCAAATTATTCCACTGACATCTGAAAATCACTTAAGTAGTATTAATTTCCCACAGATATTGAAGTGAAGCATCTTAAGTTTTGTCAGAATTTTAAAAACTCACTGCTGTCTATTGGATTCGTATATCAGATTCAACATGGAATGTTTTGTGTAATGTTATTGTGGAAGTTCAGTTAGGATAGGAGCCCAAGCCCATTTAAATCAATAGGAGTCTTTCTACTGACTTCCTTGCACTTGGGATCAAACTCTTTCATAGCTGATAACAATTACAAATAAAGGTAAATATGTGCAGCATTTGCCCAAACACTATTTTTAGTATTTTCTGTGTATTATGTACATGTATTGTATAAATGTGTCCATAGCACATTGGACCTAACTTGCAGTGCTAAAGCAGACAAAAGCCACAACCAAGGAAGAATGTAGATGAAAGCTCTGAGGTATGTTTTGTACGTGTTTAATCAATGGGGTTTGGATGCTGATGAGAGACTCTGGGCAACGATGGTAACATTACATAAAAATAACATTTATTTACACCAATGTAAATGTTGCACGTGCAAGGACTGCATGACTGAGCAAACCTCCTGTATCTCTAGTAGACAATGGTATAGTAGAAAAAAATTAAATATAACCAATGTTCATATTGAAATCGACTTTTTTCCACACCACACAAGAAGTGACCACTACAGCAACAGTCATTTTAATAAAAGGTCCAGCACTTAGACATTTTTGGCCAATTAAGGCAGAAAACAAAGGAGATGGACAGCTGTAACATGCAGTTACAAGATGCTTTTCATCATGAGTACTTTTAGTTTCTTACAATTCTTCTCTATATGAAGGCTGAAAAAATAAACAACTGTGACCTCCAACTGGCAATGCTCCGTAATTGCACAACGGGCAACTTCACTCAATTGTTTAGACTATATTGGGCACAAAAACACAACTATTTTATTGTTTCTAAAGGCACGCGCTAGCCAACAAGAAAGATCCAGTAAATAAATTAATGCATTCCCACAGCTGACTGGATATTGGATAAAAACTGAGAGTGGTCTCTCTCGAAAGGAAAGAATTAACTAGCAAAGTAGCATACCAGGAATAAAATAGTCCTAAGATATTTCATAGTTTTAACAAAGGTGTATGAAGCAACATCTGCAGGAATATTATGGATAGCATGTCCTAAATGACCATTTCTATACATGTTTTATTGATAGTTCATGTCAAGTATCCAGCAACATTAAATTCTACTTCCAACTATGATTCTGGAGTTGATCAGAAATTAATGGAAGTGCAAAGTAAAACCACCTTCCAATACTCCTATTGTTTTTCTTAATTCAAGTTACAAAAATAATAGATTTTTCCTATCATTAAGGCTAATGCAGTTGTGGCATGAAATAGTTCCTCCAGTAGTTCAAAGGCCAGAATAAATTGATGTAATATCTGCTACAATTAGTACATTTTAAAGTTGAACTTCTGTATTCTTCATATGGGCAAGATTAGACAGAAGGGAAGTCAAATGCTTAAAAGCATAGGTATTTGTTTTTCCTAGTAGCTGTTTCTTGCAGTTCCAAGAAGAGTATTTAGAAGTCAGTTATCTATTTACCTAAAATAGATGCAGGGCTTACTGAAAGGGCAATATTTTTTTTAAAAATAGCAAAAATATTTTTAATTGAATTGTTAAATTTTTAGTCTTGAATATAATAAGACTTAGCTAGCTCATTTTTACACATTCAACAAGATCATAAATAATTCCGTGTGCTATTTTAAAAATAATTCACAGGAAAGCAAAATTTGACTGTTTTTCTAACCGAATTTACATGACAATGAACATTTTAAGAAATCCATAGGTGCACCACAATCTTTGGGTCTTCTACTTGAAACACAATCAAGGTAATAGGATTTTATGAAGGATCTAATTTAATGCATGCAACTTCTAACATGGATGATACATAATCCTGTATGTACAAATTTAAAACTAGAATAGAAATCATCCAGTGAATAATAACAAAAAAGGTTAAAAATGCTTTTAATGGTCTGTCAAACAGTACAGTTTTACGATACCCCTGCAAAGAACACAAGTGTAATATTCTATTAATATAATACTTCAAATAAACAGTAACTTGCAGCCCACATCAACTGATACTTAAAAAATTGTTTCGGTCAACTGAGGTGAGCCCTCTTCCTCTTGTCTTCCAGGGAAGAGTCCTGTGGATTTTTTCTGTAACACCATAATAGTAACAACTATAAATGGGAGAGAGATTTTTTTGTGAGGAACTCCCTTAGAGGTCAACTGAAATGCTATTTAACAGAAGTTTGATCCCATATCATTAATCTAACACATGTAGACATTAAAAAAATTACAAATGAATATATTTCCGGCCTGATCTTGCTTCTACTGAAATCAGTGACAAAACTCCCATTAATTATACAAAAATATTTAAGGGTAGGTCAGAATACTTTTTACGTGTTAGGATCAGAATTTAGGCACTCTGGGTGAAATCCTTGCCCTGCTGAAGTCAATGTTTTCCCATTGGCTTCAATGGGGACAGGATTTCACCTTGGTTTTCAAGCTGCAGTGCAGGACATCTAATCACCTAAATAGTGAAATCCTTATACTACATGAAATTTTTGTGATGTCATCATCCCTTGTAAAAGAAGTACAAAACTCAGTCACAAGGTCAGAAAAACAAAAAGCTATTTTGTTTTAAAATGTATTTGTCATTTAACCCTATATTTTGTGTGTGTGTGTGTGTGTGTGTGTGTGTGCACGCGCGTGTGTGCTTTTCAGGATCTGGAATCTTAAACAGGTTCACAATTAAATGCAAACAAAACATTTGAGTGCAATAATTGAGGTTGAAATATCAATCACTTGAAATTCAAGCAACATGAAACATTGCTTGTGTTAAGTTATGAGTTAATGTTGCTTGATATTTAACCTTAACATTGCATTAACAGTAGGTTTTTTGCATGTGACTTTTTAATTAAAGAAATAAAAACACTCTTGAGCTATTTGGCTTGTGAAACTGATAATGATCCTGGATTTATAATAATGACTTTTGGATCAGCAATTCTCTTTGTTGATTAACTCAGCAGACTCTCTGCCCCAATGACTAATAGAATCACCCTTAAAAGATTTTTTAAACTCATTGAACTGCAATTTATTTGGCTTGCAGATCTTTCAAACTTTACCAGTTCCACTGAGCATCCTATATGCAAAATAGCAGTCATTAAAAATTCAACTTAGTTTTTAGAGCGTCAATCAGCTCTACGAAGTCTAACAGGTTTGAATTTTTTTTTAAAACTCCAGGCACTTTACAGTTTTTCAAGCATAAATATTCTGATCAGAACATGTGGGAAAATGTTTTTTCTATATTCCAGAATAACAAAAAATGGATCAATTTAAGTCATATTTTGCAAAACAATTCACTTCTGAGCTGAGACAAAACATAGGTAATTCCAGACCAAAAGGACTTTCAGTTACTTAAATTTGTTGTTAGAATAAGAACAAGATTTCAAATAGAACTATATTTACCATAATAATTTATGGACTTAATCCTGCAAGGTGCTAAGCATTCTGGTCTTGATCTTAATTTAACTTTAAGCATGTGAATAGCCCCACTGAAGTCCAGAGGACCACTCATATGTGTAAGTGAGTGCTTTGCAGAATGAAGCTCCATATTATTGGAACTCAGGAACACAGCAAGAGCTCAGCATTCTACAAAAGCTTTAGCCATCAGGGCGTGTGTGTGCACGCATCTGTGTGTTTTCTATTGGCCAGATTTCACATGGGATTTGACAATTAATTTTCCATTCTTTTCACGCTCAAATTTTCATCCCCACATGAAAGCACTGAAAATAGAAGCTTTCAAAAAACAAAAAGCAAAAATATCAAAGAAGCGACAATGCCAGTGATTTACATAAATATTGATATTTAGACAAATGATTGATTAGTACATTCTTACCATGTTAAGAGAGTCATGCAGCAGATTTTTGGATCTACAACTCAGACCCTGATAATTTAAACTATGAACTGTACATCAGTAAATTCAAGCATGTGATGAGTAATACTTGTGAAACTTAAAGCACTTTCTTAAATAATTTTAAAATAAGATGACACTTAGCTATCTTAAACTTTTAACAATACATAGTACATTTACAATATTTATAAATAAATTATCACAATTACAAACACCAAATTCTATGTGTACAATACTAATTTACCCCAAAGACCAAAGAGACATACAGACTTTAAAAGTATTACTGAAACCCATTCAATGTCTTGCAACCAGGTGAAGTCAAAACTTTTTGTTCTGCAGGAATATATTCCACTGAAGGGCACATCTGCAGTAAGAGTCACTATGTCAAAGTGCAAAAGAATGAATACATCAGATGAAATAAATTACTTTTTCAATGTCTTCATTAATTCATTTTGCTTTTAGCAGGAAAGTTACAGAATATTTTGTTTAAATACTTAACGTAAATAAGGAGTTATTTTCCTTTCCAAAAGAGTTTTTCCCCTTAATCCTTTCAAGAAGTTATTTAAAACTAGATAGAAGAAGAGGATTTTAATAAAGAGAAAATAAATACACTTGATTCCTTTGGAATAAATTACTACATCAGATCTAAAAAGCAAAAATGTTACAATACCAGCACCTACTCTTATTATTTAAAGTTTAAATGTCTCCCTCCACAGGTAAGAGAAAGAGAGGTGTACCGACTCAGCAAGAGAAAGAAATAATAAGTCTGAAAGCGCACTGTGCAACAAACAGTAAGAAAGACTGTTGAGTGTGAACATCCCCTTTAGATATCAACCTTAAAGCTCTGTCTTTACTAGAAAATAGATCTATTGCTGACGACGGTGTGACGACTCAGAAGTGAGTCCCACTGAACCAGTGCGGACAAAGGTGTAACTGTGTGCACGAATGGAACCATTTTCAGCACCATTAAAGAATGTCAGGATTATTCAGTCTTACACAACTAAAAGTTTGCACAGAAAATGTGCTAGAATTATGTATGTCATGCATTCTATCACTGTGCTAAAAGTGGCCCATTTACATTCTCAGTTATATCATTTTCAACACTGAATATTCCCAACAACCCTTGTCAGCAATAGATTCATCTGTAGTGTAGACAGGACTATAGAGAAGTGAAAAAATTAATCCCAGTCATTTACATAACATATTAGCAACTAAAATAGCCTATTGTTCACGGGGTTTTTTTTTTTTTTTTACAGAACTACTTTATTTTAAAAATTTAGTCCACATAACTTGATAGTTAAAATTTTATACTTTCAATTTGAGACAGAGGCCCAATCCTGATAACACTTACATTAGTAAGGATTACCTGTGTGAGTAAGTAGTTCTATTGTTTGCATGATCAGATCACATACTTCTCAGTGGGTTCACTTCTTGTAAAAATTAGGAAGATTTCTTTATACACAATGCACTTGGAGAATACAATAAAAGCACATCTAATCCCAATAACTGAGTGCGAGGTTTGTAGCATAAATGTTTGCTTCGAAATCAAGAGATGAGAATCTACCACACAGTATATCATAAACCGTGTTTTTAAAAGAATGATTTTGAAGATTTAAATTCAAGAGATATTACCCAAGACCTATTACAATTAACTCAGAACACTTTCCAAAGACTGGATACACTCTCCTCCCCCTCATCTAGAGTATAAAGTAACCAGTGCAAAAATGTGACAAACGCTTCCCTTCATTTAGACACCAGTAGTTCTAACCAGCCACCTGTTCCCACTGGCACTAGCAACTGATTTGCTATCCCTTTATTACAGTTTTCAAAACTTGCCAATATGGTTAGCCAAAAATCACTCTTTTTCCCTGCAAACATTAAACAGCAGACATTATTTTCACAATCTTGTGGATGACAAAGGCGTGACATGTTCTTAAACAAACTTTGGAATCTGTGACAGATCTTCCAACCTGCATACAAGTTATTAAAAAAAAGGTTTTTTTGTTTTTTTTACTTTGCACTAAATTCCATCATATAATCTTTCCTTCACTCTTCCCCATGATTCCTGTATTTTTTGTATCCGTAGACAAATTACAGCACTTCAGTAGCTGTTATGAATTGTGGTGCTATGTTGGTCCTGCACAGTCTTGACATATGAATCGTGCAAAATCTCAGAATAATTTTTAAGCCCTACTTACAGGGGATGTCCCCATATGACACTGATCCAGCCCAGAGAGTTCCTCTTTGACACTTTGCCCTTCTTTTCCCCAAAACTCTCAGGGGATGCCATCTTTCCTTTGGCAGCACTGTGAAGGAGGCACTCCCCAATCATACATGTAAGACAGCCTGAGCTTAACCTCCTCCTTGCAGAGCTTCCCTTCTTTGGCCAAAGTCTGATGCTTCTCTAGCATGTCCTCAATGCTCTGCTTGTGAGTGACAATATACTTATTGTTGCAGCCCCGTGACTTATACTCTGTGTCAAAACGTGGGTCATGCACCCTCTTCACATTTACAGGAGCCAGCCAAGCACCCAGAGAGACATCCTCACTCTGCCACATGTTGAAATAGTCTTGGCTGAGTCGCAGGTAGTGCACCAGGTCTGCAGAGAGCACATAGCCACCACCAAGGGCGTAAGGCAGGTAGTAGTCACATAGGAGCCAAGTGCTCTCTTTCCACTTGCCGCCCGACTTCACTCGACCGCGACCAGAAAAGAAACCCCAGTACAGGCGACGGGGCTCTTTGGCCCTCAGTTCTTCCACCAGTACGTCCAGGCGTACAAAGGTGTCATCATCAGCCTTGAGGACAAAGCGGAAGTCCAAGTGCAGGTCCAGCCAGACATACATTGCCAGGACCTTGGCAGTCAGGTTTTCATAGGAATCATGAAGCTCAGGCAGCAATAGCAGGTCCCGGTGACGGCTCTGCTCCAACTGTAAGTTGTGAAGCTCCTCCCCAGCCAGGCTGCCCGTGCCTATCACAAAACGACACCAGATGTCATCCTGAGGGGGCCGGCCAGCCGTCGAGAGCCAGGTGCTGCGGATGATGCTGCGGCGCTCCGTGTACTTGGGGCCGCTGGCGATGAGGACAGCCAGGAAAGCAGTCTCCTCAGGAGCTGGCGGGGCTGCCGGCGGGGGTGGCCCGGCTCCCCCTCCACCATGGGGCAGCTGCGGTGGCTGGTTGTGGGGCAGACCCCGACCAGACAAGGGCCTGAGGCTCTCCGAGGTGCACTTGGCCAGGTAGAGGAGGACCACAGCGAAGACCGCCAGGCCACCCAGGCCCAGCGCCGTCTTGTGGCGGCACAGGAGCCGCAGCAGCTTCATCGCGGCCAGGGAGAGATGCCGGGGCAAGAACCGGGCCCAATACTCTTGAGGCCACCCAGTCCCCAGAACAGCACCAGGCTGGGCCCAGCCCTCACACCCCCCTCCTCCTTCCAGGGGGCGGGGCGGTATCCAATGGCTCCTCCCACTCGAGGGCAGCCCAAAGCCCGGGGCCCCTCAACGGTTCCTATTCTGCCCTTCAACCTCAGACCCCGCGGTCGCCGCCCTGAGGATCAGACAGGCATGGCAATGAGTGGAGCGGCCCAGCCCCGGCCCCGCCCCCCTCCCGCATACTTCCCCCCCGCCGCCTAGAGACGAGAGAGTCCCGACCCGTTGTCTTCTTCTCCGAGCACAGTCAGGGCGCCATGACTCTCCTCAGCCGGCGACTTCCCGGCCCGCTCCCTCCAGCTCTTTCCCTGCGTTCGTGGAGCCGCCCGGGCGGAGCAGCTGGGTCGCTGCCTGCATAACGGCCTGCTCCGTCAGCGTGGACAGCGCCCGCCGCCTGAGCGAGGGGGGAAGAGAAGACACGGAGGGAGGAGGAGGAGGGGCTGAGGCCCGCACCACGTGACCACACAGCTCGTCTGCCCGGACTTCAGCCTCCTCCATATCGCGCCCGGGCAAGCGAGGCTGAAGCAGCTGCCATCTTGGGGGAGGGTAAAGGCCGCCATATTGGATCAGGGCAAACGAGGTCCACTCCGCCGCCATTTTGGATCAGGGCAGGGTAACAAGCAAATCGGCGCCCTTGGCTCAGCTCAATTTGCTCAACGTGATCTGAGGCCTCCCAGTGGTGAGTGGTCTCAGGGCACGGGAGCCATCCCCCCCCCGCTCCCCTTTCTGCTGGGTCCCTCAAAACAGAGGTATTAAAAGCACTTTTCTGCATAGATGCATTGTAGCACACCTAAGGATGAAAGTGACGAGCACAATGCAGAGGTGTGTAACTACTGAGTCAGCTTCTGGGTCCTTCCCATAAGAGGCCAGAGTAAAATCTCAAAGACTCTCATGCAGGGGCTCTCTTGTGGGAAGGAGAGCGCGCTCCTGGGGGCTGACATATGAGCCCTTTGGCCACAGGTTAATCTGAATGCTAAAGCCCAGATCCTCAATGGTATTGAGGTGCATGGCTCCCATTCCCATTGAAATCAATGGAAATTAGGCACCTCCGTACCTTTGGGGATCTGGGCTTCAGACTCTTAAACAATATTGCCATTCCAACCACAAGCATTCAAAAGCCAGGAGTCAGAGATAGACTTTAAAAATCATGATAATTAAAATAATATAGTTGGGTTTCTGTTTGTTTTGAACCTTTATGGTGGGTCATGTTTCCAAGCTTTTGTCTGAAACAATGAGGAATAGAAATTTCTTTTTTTTTTAAATGAGATTTTCATTTATTCACATGCCTCCAGCAGCTGGGGCTTTAAAACAAATAAAATATTGTGAGACTTGTGATAAAATTCTAATAATTGGCAAATTTCCAGATTCACTGTTAACACAATTCTAGGTATCCTGAACTCTAGTCACTTAGGCACTGCTGCTGGTTCAGAAACAGAATAAACTATATTAATTATTTGGCTACCCAAACAATTTGACACAAAAAGTGACCTGGGTCAAACCTTGCATTTAAAATGATTTAGCACATTCAAATGCTGATTAGAAGTGATTTATTTAATTCACAAGCTGCTTTGCTTCTACCTGTTTGTTGCAAAGGCTGGCTTGGCAGCTCAAAAGCAGAATATTGCCAACAAATGTTAAAAATTTTGAGTCACTTTAAAAAAATACCAAAATATCCCAAGAGATATGTTGAAATAGTGAGACTTGACAACAGTAAATTTTGTTGTTGCTGTCTTATTTTTGCAAATGATCATAGATTTAGCACAAGTGCTTCATCTAGAGAAATCAGATTAGATATTCAGTCAAATTCTTTGGGGAATTAGGTTGTTTTCCAGACTAATTTGTAAAGGCTGAATTGGGAGATAAAACTGACTTTCCTTAGACCAGTCATGTGGGAAAAGTTATGTGGGAAAAAATGATCTCTTTTTGCAAAAGGTTTTTTAAAAATGGAATTTTTTAATGAGCAATAGCTTAGGTGCCTAAGTATATTATGTGCAGTACTGGACAGTACAAAGTTACCATTCAAGGCTACTGACTATTTTTTCTTTGGTAGAGCCAACTCTAAAGGTTAGAATCTTTATCCCATTTACATTCTTTAGACAAATTAAAACTATTGGGTCTGCCTCTAGGCCTTTAACATAACAGGCATGCATATTTAAAACACCAAAGTCTCTGGGGCAGTGACAGTCCATTTTCAGTGGTAATCTGGTGGAGTGGTGGTGGGGTGTCAAGGGCAGGATACTCTTGAACCTCTTTGCCCCAGAGAGCACTTGCCCCAGAGAGCCCCCGCACCTAGACCTGCACCCTATAGAATCATTGTCCCAGATAATGCTTGCCCACAGCTAGGGTAACATTGTTGTCTTCTCAAAGGAAAGGGGCTAATGGCCTTTGGCTCTTACACATGCTATATAAAAAAAATTAAAAACACATAGCCCCCATCACTTGATCCAGTCCCACAATGAACATTCCCATTCTCTCATGAGAAGTGTGGCCTATTAGCTCTCCAATGTGTACATAAAGTCAAAACAGACTCAAGCTTCACCTGACTTATTGAGACATCTGACCAATGGAGCGTGGAAATTAGTGTCCCTTCAATACCCACGTGAACTAATTTAGAAACTATCATCTTGCGCTTCCCAGTCAGGGATTGAATTGGAATGCTTTATGATGGTTTGGTGGAATAATAATTTTTGGAGGCTTCCATGTTGTACTTCAGAAACTAAACTTTAATTTAAAAAAAATTACCCCTCTTGCCCTTATGCTGACAAAGATAATTTGCACATTGTGAACTAAATATGACACAGTGATGTCTGCCTGAGTCAGCAGACAACCTTATACAATAACTCTGGGATGTGACCAAGGCCTGGAGAAGAGTGTTAAGGTACAGATTTGGTAGGAAAGTTGCCATCCTCTTGCAAAACAAAAACGTGATTATATTATATTTTATATATTATATTTTTACTTAAAAATTATTATTGTTAGTAAACAATTATTTATATTATGGTAGCCCCAAAATCCTTAGCTGGGATTGAGGTCCGATTGCACAGGGTATTGTACTAACATAAATAACAGAGAATCAGGGCTTACATCTGAAAGAAACAGAACAGGCGAGGTAGAAAGTGGGGATATAACATAGGAATACATGAATAGGGTGATGAAATGGAAGTTTTGTAAGTTACACTTTGCTGTTTTGTTTTACTTTGGGGTAGAGGAAGGATGAGGAGCAGTAGGAATGGAGGAGTTTGGAAGAGCAAGGGAGCTGCTAAATTCCATTTCTTAATATTTCCGTTTTATATTGTTATCATCTCAGCTTGACCAGAGTCCCCCGGTAGCAGCATAGAGGGTCCTCTGGCCGCAATCAAAGATGGTTGTCGATAGTATCCAGGTAACATTTGCTTCTCTGCCCCAAACAAAGATGGCCGCCGACGGCGGCCAAAGTAAATCTAGAGCACCTTCTCTGCCCTGATCCAAGATGGTCGTCCACTCTGAGGTCCCTTTTTATAGGTAGGTCTCGCAGTGCCTGCTTTGACCTCGCTCTTTCGGGCTGCCTGGGCGTCCGTTCCTCTCAGGAGAGAGTTTTCCGTCTGTTTAGTCCACGGACGCCGTCGCCGCCCTAGGTGTTGTGGCTCCGCCCTTCACTCAGGCGGACGGGAAGCCCCGGGGCCCTTGCGTTGGTGCTGAGTGGTCCTTCCGGTTTCCTGTCACCCCTCAGTGATCGCTGCCAGGGGCTTTCGGTGAAGGGCCAGGCGGGAGAGGGGAGTGGTCTGATTCCGGGCCGGGCATGAGGAGCCCGGCTGCATCCCACACAGGTACCGGTGTTGGCTACCTGCCTCGGAGCCGCCCCCTGGCCGTGGGTCTCGGGAGAAGGAGGGGATGGGAGCGCGGATGGGCTAGGCGGAGGAAGGGGGTTGAATCCCTCTACCCCCCTCCTGGGTTGGGGGTTGGGACATGCAGGAGCCTACTCGGCGAGGCAGGGGGCTGCGCTGGGAGGGAGCTTGAGGCAGCTGTTGGGAGGAGAGGGTGGATGGAGACTTGGGGGTCTGGAGATGGCTGCGTGCGTAGGGTGGGGGGTGCAACACTGGGAGCTGGCTGTGTCAGGGGTTTACTTGTTCGCCTTCTCACTCAACGACTCGTCTCAGTTCCAACTTGCCTTCAGTTTCCTGTCCCGTTTGTCCCCGCTTACATCATTAGTTGTGTGTTAGTGCACGTGGCTGTAGGCAGTATGCCCATTCCGTGTATGCTTATAGCTTTTCCTCCAGTAGCTGCTGTATAGCTGAGATATTGGGGGGAAGAGGAGAAGGTTCAATAACAGCGATTGGTAGAAGGTGGGATTAGCCTGCAAAAGGGAAACTTGTTTAATTCAGCCTTGTAAAATGATCATGAAAATGTATCAGTCCAAACAGAACTTGCTTAAATTTACCATGATGATGGGACTCTGGTAGCTTGATTTTTTTTTTTAATTGACTAAAAAAATAATTACCCTATTTTTATAGGGGTTGATCCTGCTTTGAGCAGGGGGTTGCCCTAGATGACAGCCTGAGGTCCCTTCCAACCCTACTCTTCCATGACTCCAAACAGCTTTCCCTTAATTAAAAACAAAATAACTAAAAATTCTCCCTTTCTCCCCACCTCATGAAAGATCTTTTGTCTGCGCCTGAGATTAATAACAATAATAAATGTTATTGGGCTCTTGTTTGCCTCATTCTTCTTGATGCATAGGTATTTGTTTGCTTTCAGTTTCAGCTTCATTGCAATGATTACTTGTAAACAATCTTGCAGTGGTTGGATAATGGCATCCACCATCAACAATAGTGAAACTCATTTGACACAAAATCATGTCAGATGCACAAGCCAAACTTAAAGAGATTAGAGAAAAATATTTTTTTTCCAATTATAATAATTTTAGGGATTATTGGTAACAATAGTAGGTACAAATTTTTCAGATGGAAACGTGATGCTTGAAGTTGATAATATTGTCCTTGTATAATGATGGGGGTGGGCAGGATGGGTATTTTCTCACATCTCAGATTGATAGTTCTGTCTAGGTAGGTGTGCAAATAGAAAATTACAAGGTTGATTTTTAACTGTGTAGTTCTTCTCCATGGAAGGAAAAATGTCCCTCCTATTTTAAATATGATCGTATTAAGTTCTGAAACATTATGGTTGAAATTCCTCAAAACTATGAGGAAACTTCCTAAACTGATTTGTTGTAATTATCCTTGTAGATATCTATATTCTTCATAAATCTTCCCTCAGTAGTAAGTACTGTAGGTTTAGTATATGCTGTATACTGTTCCTCCACCATTTATTCCTTTAAAAAAATCTATTGCTTCATATTTGGTACACCTTATAATACTATCATGACTTCACCAGGATTCCGTCTAAAACTTACTTCTGTAATTGGCTAAATCCTCTTTTACCAGGATGTTATAGTTAGTGCACTTTTGGTAATAATGTTATCTTTTGAGATTTAAAATGTGGTTTTAGTCTGAAAAATGACTTTTTTAATCAAAAGCATTGTGATGTTCGTGTTTGTTTCTCACTGACTCCCCATCAGATCTGTTCAGTTTTAAGTAAAGATTCCTTCCTACCTGCCAGCCCTGGAAACATTGCTTGGGAATTTAGTCATGCATTGCCCACAGAAATTCTACAATTGAAACAGTCTGTTGTTGGCACACAATGTAGGTTAGAATCAGCTCTGTCTTTCAGAGTTGAATTGGATCTGGAGTGCTAACTAAAGTAAAAAGGAGTAAAAACTTAATTCAGGTCCTGATTCTGCAAATTATTGTCCAGTGAAGCACTTCCTATTGCCAGAAGATGGGAGTGGACAACAGGAGATGGATCACTCAATGATTGTCTGTTCTGCTCATTCTCTCTGAAGTACCAGGTATTGGCCACTTTTGGAAGACAGGATACTGTCTAGATGGACCATTAATCTGATCCAGTATGGCTGTTCTTATGTACGTGTATATGTGTTTGCAAGAATGGGGCCTTAGACCCTGATCCTTCAATGAGTTTTATGCCATGTGATGCCTCATCAATTTGTGCAGGCACAAACATCTGCCTGCGTGGTGCCCAGTGCAGGGTGGGGGTCTTAGCAGCAAGCTGCTGTGACTCTGACTCTATAAAGGGACCAGATCTGTTAAGTGAGACACTTTTCAGAGCAAAGCAACATGTTAGAAAGAACTGTGTTTTCCCTATTGGTTGTGGAATGTAGCTTCATAGCTCCTAAACTTACATTATCTGCATAATTCTAGTATACATCAGGCAACAGTATGCCCCCCAACCTTTGTCATCTGATCTGCGTATGTGCTCTTGTGAAACAGATGCCTATATATTTAACTTCATAATATTTCCTACAATCAGGTTTTACTCCTCTCCCTGTTTTTTCTTTTAATAACTGAAACTGCTTTAGTAACTGCACCTAACTTCTTTGCTAAACCTGTTTCTTTCTTTGGTTACTTATACAGCATTCACTTACTCTAACTGCAGAATAGGTTTGTCATTTAAGAGAAGTTTTTTAATGTTGACCAACAGAATATGCTGGGTTTTTACTTTTAATCTCAAAATCTAAAATTAAGTTGTAGTTTTGCAATTTTGGGTTCCTTATTTCTGCTTTTTTTTTTTCTCTCCCCCCCCCACCTCTAGGTCATTTAATCTCTTTCATCATAATATAATTTGCTAATATTTTGGATGAGAAAAACAATGATGTCAAAACAGGCGTTTCTCTGCAGTTTGGGCTCTCTCTATTTGTCCCTCCTGTTTGTGTTCCTGCTGATGGATGTCTATGCCAGACCTGCAAACAATTCTGCCTTAAAAGAGAAGGTGGTTGACAGCAAAGATGAGAATGAGATCCTGCCCCCAGATCATTTGAATGGGGTCAAAATGGAGATGGATGGACATCTGAACAAGGAGTTTCATCAAGAGGTTTTTCTAGGAAAAGAGATGGAAGAGTTTGATGAAGATTCTGAACCAAGAAGGAACAGAAGGAAGCTTATGACCATCTTTTCAAAGTAAGTTATATTATAGCTTGTCAAGAAAAATGTTCAATAGTCCCGCTGTGTTCATATTTCTTTGACTTTATATTTCTTTCTTTACTTCTTCGATGTTCAATTCATTAAACTTCATTGAATGGTTTAAAAAGACAAGCTTGAAAGGTTTTTTGAGGGGTGATTACAACGAGGTGACTGAGCAATCTTGCCTAAAGTATTAAATTTATGATAGTAAGATATTCAACTAACTTAGGCCTGAATCCTGAAAGCGAAGCAGTGTGGTTTAATGTGTGAGGTTCTTCCTACCCCCCAGGGCGCATGCAGAACCACATTAATCAGCTTTCAGGATTGGGGCCTTAAATTGTTGGTAAAAGCCACCACGGAAAATGAAATTCCCACATGAAAACACTTACTGTTATGTAACTTCTTAAATTACTAAAATTGAAAGATTTAGGAGGGTTTTTTTCCCCACTCCTAGCTTGTTTACTTTTTGGATTTTGAGTGCTTTGGGTATAGTCAGGCTCACTTTCTAGTCTCATGTATTAGTGTGGCAGAATTTTTCAAAGGCTTGTGCACTACACTGTGAATTGAAAAAAAAAATGGGTTTTATTCCAGACTCTGCCACTGGATCTGCACTATGATCTTGGGCAAGTCACTTTCTCTCTCTCCCTTACTCAGTTTTAATTAAAGTGTAAGTATAACTTGTTTAGGGCTACTGTTGAGCCTGGGCATACTCCCCTTCTGGTCTGATTGACAAAAATACTAGCAGAGGAAAAGAATATATTGCGGAGAGAATCGGGACTAAAGAATAAGGACAAACTCAGCAAAAAAGCTCACTGTCCTATAGTACGTGTAGTCACTTTAGTTCAAAAGCTCCTTGAAGTTGATAGTATGTTTAACTCTTTTTTTTCTTGTATTTTATATATGTTCAAAAACTTAAATAGCTCCTGTCACCTTAATATCTTGGTGCATCCCAAGTATTTAAAAACTGAAATCATTTTTCTTCCTTCCTTCATTCTTCATGTGTTCCAGTAGAGCTTACAAAACTATGTTGCTGTTGTAGTTAAACATATGTAGGCAACTCCCCAGAGCTTAAAAGGGAATTTCAGGAAATATAAGGTTATAATATTTAATTTGGGACATCATGCTAAACATCATGACTTGAAGTTCCTCAGACTAGATGGGCTTTTATTCAATGTAATACAAAAAAAAATGTAAATCCCATTTTAAGCATAAAAATATGCCCACTTCTTCTCTTTGTTTATAAAGCACCTTTCTTTCTGTTAGAAAAGGCTTAAATCAATAACTAGATTAATTCCTATTTTAGCAGACCTCTGGAAATCAGTGAACTAAAATTCACTTGTATAAGTTTTAAGACTAGAACATATGAATAAGAATCCAGTGAATTGTCGCTACCACTAGATGGCAGAGATGCTTTGCTTTGTGTTTTGCAAATGTAGATTTATTTGTTAATAGTGTAGACTGAGTTGGTTCTTATATTTTCAGGTAATTCTGGTGGCAGTAAAAAAGATCTTGACTGTGAAGCTTTTTTATTTTGTTTAATTGTGCTGGAATTGGCAGGGAGGCTTTGAAATGCATTTTTTTAATGAAACAGTTTATAATTGAGTGTTTGGCAAGAAAGGAGGTAACTATGCATCTGTGATTCTGAAGACTGCTAATTTCCCCAGATATTTCTGTTTATCACCATGCAGCAATTCTATTCTTGCACCTGGAAAATAAGATGTTGCTTCTTCAGAAGATGCTGTCAATGCAGCTCCTTGAGGTTTTTCTTTGTTTTGTTTTTTGGGTTTTTTTCCCCCCACAGTTCTCATTTAGTTCTCCCTGCCAAACAAAGTATCTACTTTATGAAATGTCTGATTTGTAATTCCTGGTAGCAGGATTGTTCTGTGGTGTGTTGTAATGACACCACCACTATCATGAGAAGGAATACATTTTGTAATATTTAAAATGCTGTATCATTAACTATAAACTTCACAGCATCCCTGTGAGATGGTTACTTATTCTAATTTTAAACCTGAGACAAACTGAGGCACAGATGTTAAGTGGATTGCTCAAGGCTAGAGAGAGTTCATGTTAGACTGGGCGCCTAATTGTTTGCTTAGATTATGGCTCTCTTTTATGGTAGACTGGATCCTTGCAAAACTTTGTCTCTTTAGCCACTGCACCAAACCCAGCTCTGAGACCGTAATTTACTAATAAAAAGCATTGGTGTATTCTCAACAGCAGATGTCTGAAAGGGTTAAAACAAAGCTTATTTTTCAAATGCTGTCCAGTTTGCTTAATTATCCTGGCTTACCCTTCTTCAGTTATAACAATAAATTATTCTAATTTATCAGTGGAGTGACTGGTTGAACAGCAGATAGTTTATTTACAAATTAAGGATTTATTGTTAAGATTATTGCCAGATGTTTATTTGATGCAATGAAACTGAAAGCTGATTATCACATTCAGATGATGGTTAGTGATTTATGTAACTCACAAATTGTAGTTCCCCTTTGCTTTTATTTATTTGTTGCAGTGGAGGCTGCCTTGACAGGTCAAAAGCAATTTGGCCGCTGCTGTCCTGATCTTAGAAATGATTATCGACCTAATTCAAGTGCCTTTCCACATTGTGGTTCCTCATGAGATCAGATTAGAAGGTTTGCCAAATTCTTTGGGGAATTAGAAGGTTGTTTTCCAGGCATATTCTAAAGATTGTTAGGAGATAAAAATGATATTCCTGTTACCAGTGGTAAGAAGTCATTGGAAAGAGGAAAAATGCCTCTGTGAAAGACTTTTTTTTTTTTTTTTTTTTTTTTAATGTGCAGTAGCTAAGGTTCCTGGGTCTGTTTATATGCCACTGGAAAGGTACCCTCAAAGTGTAGCATGTTATCTAATAGGGTGATTAAGGAACAAGATGAGACATTAATTAAAAGGCAACTTAGAGGTAGAGTTTTTATCTTATCCACATTCTTCTCGACAAATTAGTAGCTATTTGGATTTTTTAGGTGCTTATGAAAACCCAAAGATTGAAACAGATATTTGAAACGCTGAGACAAATAGATAAAAGCAGCATTTGCTGTATGAGAGAGTAAACTTGTATAGGTCCAGTCTTCCATGCAGGTTGGGGGGAAACTCTGATGAGACAATCCCTGCTCATCACCCCATCTCATGTACAATTGGGGGATGCTGTCTTTTTAAATGGATAACTTGACCTAGTAGCCAGATATTTAAACTGGTGCTGCCTTTGAAACAACAACAGGGCTGAAGTGACTAGAGTTCAGGGAACTAGAATTGTTTTTTGTTTTTGGGTTTTTTGTTTTGTTTTTTCCTTCAACTTTGAGCCTGGAATTTCTTTGTATCTAGCAAAGTACAACTAAATCCCCTTTAATGGGCTGCTGTTTAGAGTAAACTGTGTCCAAAGCAGATCTGTCAACTGTGTTCAGTCAGCTTTTAAATATATTAAAACAAACGTTATATTTTCATGTTCTACCTGATTTTTCCCATATCAGAAAATTTGGTTAGCCTCTTCTCAGTTATTCTCTGGTATCAAAGTTATAATCTGGTACCAAAGTGTGGTTTAATCAAGTGAATTAGGGATTCTGCCTTTCTTTCATACAAAACAGCAGCTGACATTTTTCTGGTCAGTAATTAGCATGTTTTTGCAAGTCCAGTTTGTGGGGTAAGCTCAATGATGTGATACGCTGAATATCTCTATTTGGAACTTTATGTAACTTTCAGTTCTGAAAAATAAGAATTTTATAATTAGTTTTTGCACATCAATCATTTATAACAAACTAGACGTAGCAAGTAAAAATACATGTTTATGCAATATCTCACTATTGTAGGTGTTCCAGCATTCACACATTATGCAATATTTTAAAATAAGGGTGAACTAGACAAAATATGGTGGTAAATTCTGTGTGCAGTTCAGCACTCCCCTGTACATTATGCCTGGATGTCCAGAAACTCTTGTTTAAACTCTGTACCTGCTCATTTCTTTAAACATTATCTTTACTTATACAGCATCTCCTCCTTGTATTTTGTTGAAAATAAGAATAAAGGATTAAAAAGTTTTTTGAGTAATTTAAATTAGCCTGGAATCTATAGAAAATTACTCTGAAGTATTGGGGGAAGTGAAGACAGTTGAGCATTTTTATGATTGTTGCTCAAGCCGGTCTCTGTTTGGTGACCTTGCTGTAATAAGAACATAAGAATGACAATACTAGCTCAGACCAAAGGTCCATTCTCTACACCATTCATGATTTTATAGACATCTATCATATCTCCCTTTAGTCATCTCTTTATGCTGAACAGTCTGTCTTTTCTTAATCTCTCCTCATATAGAAGCTGTACCATACCCTTAATCATTTTTGTTGCCCTTCTCTGTATCTTTTCTGTTTTCTAATAAATCTTTTTTTAGATGGGGCAACCAGAACTTCACGCAGTATTCAACATGTTTGCTACCACAGATTACCATAGACTAGAGTGGGTGCCCGGATTCAAACCACAAATCTCATTTGTAAAGGGTGGGCTGTCTTGGTTAATTAAATTAAATCTATTTTGTAGTTTGAATTGAGTAATTCCATTTCAGTAATGTAGTACATGTGGTTTCCTGTCAGGATGTCTTTGTGGTAATGGATTTACTACTGTGTGTGTCTGAAAAGTGATTATTCAGCTTTTAATTGTTCATATTTTGCTAATATCTCCTGCCCCTTATTATCACCCACATTTGGTGATTGAAAAATAATAGTGGAGAATTAATTATACTGACTGCCACTCTTTGACTAATCATTCATCAGGTCATTAGCCAGAAAACTTACATCCTGTTTGCTTCTAGTATGTGTAGGGGTAAGGTTGTTTCCCTCTTTCTCATGTGAAACTTCGGAGCTCGGTCCTTCCTGACTCAGAGCATGTGGGGTTCTTACAAGCACTGAAAGGGAAGAGGCTGAGCTCTAGTGATGCTTGTAAGCTCTCACAGCATTTGATGTCCATGATTTTTATCACTCAGAATAGAAGTAGGGGTGTGGTTATGTTGGGTATTGCCAAAACCAGTGGAGTATTTTAATGCAGTAGTTAAAAAGGGCATAATCTGGGGATATTCTTGAAGTGTGTATCTGGTATATCCAAGCACAATTTTTATTTATAATGTCCTCACCTATTCCTTGTGTAAGGAAAGGCCAGTGGTAATGAGACTATAGCCACAGCAATGGTAGATTTGGACAATTATACTGAAAGTAAAGTGAAGTGAAGCTTGTGGGATATAGTAGCTTGCTTGTTGTCCTAAGGTTAGATTTTTAGATTTGATGGGTTGTTTATCTAAAAACCTTATCTACCTTGATAGTTGGGTCTTATTTGTCATGATCTGTGTATTTTAACATATGCTACATCGAGAGATTTTAAAAGTATCTAGCAAAGACTTGTATATTGTTTTTGCTATAAATACATTACATTGTTCTCACTGTTAAATATTACCTTTTGGGACTGGTTTTCATTATCTGTATGCAATGGGAATTGTCTTGTTCTTAAACAAATTGTGTATTTAGAGCTAATGGAAATTACGAGCCTGAAAAAGTCATTAGTTTTTCATCGCTATTGCATATATATTATATACAGCATGAGCAGCAGCAGTGTAGTCTTCCCCAAATGGCTGTGTCAGTGAGCCTGGAAACCTGATGTGAGGAATTGACTCTAGTGACAAGAAGAGTGTTCAGTCTCCTTTCAATCTTGACCTGTCTGCTGAGATTGCCTAAAAGGTCCAGTTGTAATGTGGATTCCTGCCAGGTGAAAAATAGGTTGAGATCACCAAGCTCATGTCATGTAGGCCATTGAACATCTGTCAGCTGGGTGGCTGCTTTTGGTTTGTTATTTTGGTCAGTATCTGTGCTTGATTGATTACAAATAAATAGCTTATATACAGAAATCCATTCTCCTAAGGGACACCAGTAATAAGGCCACATTTAGGGAAAACTTTCTGCAATTGTTCCTTTGTTACTATGTTTGTTTTCAGGGCCTGATATAAACATTAATACTAATATTTCTTGACTATTTTTGATGTGCATAAATAATGAAACACATGATACATATGTATCCCTTGAAGAGCACTATTATACCTAAGCTCATTGTCACCAACCAATTAATAGAGTGCTAACCATGACTGAATTCACTTGCTTGTTGTATAAAATGGTATTTTGTAACAATTTTTGTGAATTACACTGGATGTTGCTAAAATGCATTCACACCATGGCACAGTTATCGCATATTGCAGCAACTATCATCTATTTTTGGAAATCTTTAATTTTCTTGTGGAAAAAGCACACAGTTTAGTGAACAATAATGTAATATCATGTATGTTGTATTTTATGTTGAGAACTCAGCAAGGATTGTAAGAGTAAGGCTGTTTCATTCTGGCTTATTCTGGAAACAATTTCTTGAGAGATCTCTACAGAATTTATGAAATGCTACATTAATTTTTGCTTTAAAGTTAATGATATTTCTTGAAGAACAAGAGGAACCAATGTACTTATCAGAACTGATGCATGGCAAAGTGTTGAAAGATTATCATCGTGCATCAGGCATTTTCCACCCAGAGACGAACAAGGAATGTCTACACTGAGTTGTATTTTTTCTATATGTTTTGTTTGTTCACTTTGTATAGCAGCTTAAATCATTTAAGATACAGGCTACAGTTCTTTGCCAAGTACATTATTTATGAACTAACATCTTCTGGGTTTTTCCCCTTTGACTGAATACTTTGATAGCTATCTTCTTCTCACAGCTCTTGGCAAAACTTTTCCTGTTACTATTTAACTATTCCTGAATTGTAGGCTGTATTCGCTTCCTTTGTCAGCTTTGTTTATACAAATTTAGCCACATGTTACCTAGTAGCTAACCTTACATTACTATTATGGGGAATCTTTTTCAATAGTCCATTCTAAATAAGATATCTACCCACACTATTATTTTGATGGTCCTTTCTGCTACTTAGATTGTAAGCTCAGAGCAAGGATCATGTTTTGCTCTGTACAGTTGTAAGTGCTCTGTCTGCCTAAGAAATATGATACTTTATGGATGTCAAAAGGAATCCAGCCAGCCTTACCACTGGATGTACTAATTAATTGAATCAATGCAGAGAGATGGTTGTGGGAAAACCACAGTGGCAAAGAAAAGCAGTACTATGTTGAGAACTGAGGAATGGGTTAATGGACCAGTAGATAGAGGCAAATGCAAGAAGGTTGCCTTTTTGCAATCACTAAATGGACAATCTTATTTGGGAACCATTATGAAATTTATATAGTGAATAGAGGTCATCTGAGGTGACTGTAGCCTTCTCATCTGATCTGGTCTAATGCAATTGAGAAGTATCAAAGTTAAGGATAAACCTTTCTGTTGCCTTTTTTGTTACTTATTCACTACCAAAATATCACAATTTGCTCATTATTCGTATAGCTTCACCATAATGTATGTACATGTACAAGTGAGATATGAACATATTTTACCACTGTCTTGCTGTAAATTACTGCTTGCGACAGTGTGGTGGATATGCCATGTGTGCATGTACTTACATTGTGAAAACTTAATACAATATTTTCAAACTTTAAAGTTGTACTTTTTAATACAGAAGAACATTTTAAAAGATCAGCTGTTTGGGTTGTTCTAAATCTAACATTTGAGTTGACATTTAAAGGTGGAGGAACATATTAAATAACTTAAGTTTCAGTGATAAAGTTTCAGCAGTCTTAAGATAAGTGATGCAAACAGATAAAAACCCAAAGTGAGGCCTGTGTCTGTATGCTTTTCTTAAAATTTTGACATGGGTGGTTTTGATACACTTTAAATAGATTTTTAAATGCCAACAAAATGTCTTTTCTGTTTTTGTTGCTCACTTACATTTGGATTATTGATGCTATGTTCAGAGAAGGGACTCTAAAAATGGCATTTTGGTGATCATACTTATTCTCACTTCATGATATTCATATTAAATTTGCTCAATTGAAATATGATTTATTTTAACTGCTATTGGTAGTCTCTATCTGTTCTCTGAAAGTCAAGCAAACTTCTCACTGTTTTATACATCATTGCCAACAGACTTTAGAATTGGCACATATCTTGCATTCTCTTTCATTGACCAAATTGCAATATAGATTCTGCAAGTCAATAGTACTGAACATAGAAATATCTTGTCTTTGTCCTAAAAAAAGAGCATGTATGACTGGGGAGACTCACAGGGAGCAAATGTCCATTACCTCATTTTTAATTTTTGTAAGATCACTTTTCTGTCAACCATCCTATAAAATATGTAAAAACAATGGCCTTTTTCAGAGATCAAAGGATAAAAAAATAATTAGAAGACCTTCTGGATATCTTTAAGGTTATAACAATTACATTCAAGGAATTGAGAAACCGTTTAGGAGGCCTACGCACCAATGTTATTCACTTTTGGGTCAGGACCCCCAATTTAAGAAACACTGATGTATTTAATTTAAAAAAAAGGAGGGGGGTGCTAGATCCCTGAAAGCGAGCAAAAGACCAGCTTGGAAGTATGCTGAATTGAAATATTGAGGTAAACTCAGAGGAAGAAGGGGGGATGGGAGGAAGCAAGAATTAAGAGTTGCTGAAACATCTGCACAAGTGAGTCTGCAATAGCAAGTAAGTTGAAAAATCAAACAATAATTAAACCTTAAGTTCAGGAAAGGTAGCATTGCCTTAACATAACATGGACCATGCCGCATACTACTGTCTGGGATTTCTTTTACTTGGGGAAAAAAAACAACAAAAAACTTACCTACATTGCTATGATGTTTATTTTTAAAAGGTAGATGTTGGAAGTGGCCAAATTACAGGATAATGAAAGATAATTAAGCACCTTACTTCACTGGGCAGTCCCACTAACATTGTTCTTCACTTGAGAATTGCAAAAAGGCCAACTGCTGCAACTGAAGGAAAACAGCGTGGCATACTTAGAACGTGGTGTCCGTGCTGAAGAGTGAAAGAAACAGTCTTAAAATGCAATTAACTAATCCTTCTTTAAAAGGACTTTGTCTCCTGCCCACTCATCTATTCAGACTTCACATTTAGCCATTTTTAATTACCAAGAAACTTGATAGTTTTCTCTGAAATGTTTGCTCTTGAGTAATGTATTATTTAACACTGAGCCGTTGACTGAAGTAGTGAGCAATATAATATTTTTTCTGTAATTAAACTGAACCGTCTCACTTCTGTTTTGACTATCTTCTGTTCTGATTAGTGTGCTGTGAGGTGACATGTCTATTGTTTTGGGGTGTTTTTGTACTCTTAACTGTTCTCGTGTGTTCCTCTGCAGGGTAGATATTAATAGGGACAAAAAGATAAGCGCTAAAGAGATGCAGCGTTGGATCATGGAGAAGACAGAAGAGCATTTCCAGGAAGCTGTGGAAGAGAATAAAATGCACTTCCGAGCTGTGGACCCTGATGGTGATGGTAGGAGAACAGCACTTTTTAGAAATAGTCATTGTATGGCATCTAAAGATATTAGAGGTCAAAGTGACTATGGGCTGCATGTTTAGGTACTCTGAAGCTCTCGTCATAGGCTAAATCCTAATCCCTTTGAAGTCCACGAGACCAGTTTCATCCTTACATTTGTATCACTCATTGGGGAGGACAGAGGATTCTTCTATGAAGACTTAACTACACTAGGGGAAACTTTCTGACTATTTTCTATGAATGCTATCTCTGGTTCAGCTTTACCAATGTTGTTAATTTTGGGAGCTCTAATGTAGAGGTGTCACTGGCTATCACAGTCACTTTTAACAGCATGTATATCATGTAACCCAGCTCAGAGTAGGTCTAATTGACTTTATTTAAAAACACACATCAGTATTGGGACTTCCAGCATTACTAATTCTGGCTGAGATGTGCTGGTGTTGGCAACGGTCAGAAATCTAAAAAAAAATTCCCCAAGGTTGTCAGGGCCTCAGCGTTGGTGTTTTATTGACTTTGATTTCTTTCAGTAGAGCAGATTCAAAGATAGCTATACTGCTTTTGCCTTACAATGTTAATTAGACAAACATAGCCATTAGATCTTTGATCAGTCTGTGGGAAGCTGCTTAGTTTGCAATAGAAAAGACTTGAAGGAACAAGAAATTTAAAATGGTTGTCATTGAGTCAGATTGAATCCTTAGGCAGGCAAATTCTGCCCTTAATAATGCATATGAGCTCCCATTGACATTCAAAGACATAATTTTGATCCTTAAAATGGACGACCATACGAATATTTCAGGCCTTACCTTTGTGGAAAGGAACCTTAGTCCACTTTGAAGAGGAATGGTTGGGAGGTATTTTTGCCACATCACTGCTCACAATGAAATTTACAGATGTTGAGTGGTTATGAGCAGAAGTGGATTGCAGATGTTTTGAAGGGTTTTAGCAGATGGTTTCAAAAGAAACAAGACGGGAAGCTTGGATTTTAAAATATTAAACTATTTGTCATGTCTGAGATGATTCTGTTTTACAGGTCATGTGTCTTGGGATGAGTATAAAATAAAGTTTTTGGCAAGCAAAGGCTTTAATGAAAAAGAGATTGCAGAGAAGATAAAAAACAATGAAGAGCTAAAAATCGATGAAGAAAGTAAGTATTTTCAGTTGCTGATAGCAGCATATTTTTCTAAGGAAAAAAAAATTCCTTTGACCAGCAGTAAATTGGTTGAACTGGCAGCTTAGAAATGAAGATTCAGTACAGGACTGTTGTTCTAGCTGTATGACTGCATCTGCTTTAGCTTTGAAAGGAGATAGAGGTGAAACACAACAATAACAGCTGCCAAGAATGAAGAGAAGAAAGGAGGTGAACATTAAACACCACCTTGCGTGATCAGGTCCTTGAGAGCCATGTAATCCTATAAAGATTAGGCCTTACATTTTTAGAACGACTGGATTTCCGTTATGCAACTATCACCTTTTAGCTGTGATTTTATAAACTAGGAAATTTTCTTTTCAAAAGAATGCCAAAATGGAAAGGGCGGCGGGGAGGGGAAAAAAGAAAAGGCAGAATAAGTAAGTTACTGTGCCCATGACATTCTACAGCAAGTGCAGATTAGACTGTCTCATTGTCTACTTTGAGTAGTAGGAATGGTCATGTGAAAAGAGAAATAAGTCCTTGTTCTCTATCCTGGGCTCTCGTGTGTTGGATTGGTACAGTAGCTTTTCATTTCTGAAGATTTAAAATCAAATTCTTTGTCCAAAGTGAAAGTTACTTAAGCAGTCTCAACTTTGTTCTCATTTATCCAATGTGCCCTGTGATGCTGGCAAATCAGCAGCTCTTGCCAAATCTGTAGGAGTCAGATGAGCACTGACAAATTCATAGCTGGAAACCAGACCAGCTCACCTATATATTAGTATTATTCAAGATTGGTGTTAGACGTATAAGAATGTGTTTAGTGTTTAGACTATAAAATGCCTGTAAATTGCTGCATGCCTTAATCTTATTTGTAATCTCTGTATCCTATGCTGTAAGGTAATATGTAAATTTTGCTTTAGAGTTGTAAAAATGCTTGCTCTGACTTCTGAACCTAGGTAGGAAGAGTGGTTCCCCTGCTTATCAAGAAGGACTATCTAGATTAAATGGGTCATTGCAGGAAAAGAACTTCTTAGATTGCCCCATCCGCCGATGAAGAATTTACATGCAGGAGCACTCATCCCATCGGTTTGGACTCTGGAGAAAAGACATAACCATTTCTTCCAGTGAGCATCTTTATCTCTTTGCTGTTTGGACTCTCACAAGGACTGGAGCTAAGAAACAAAAGAAGAGATCACCAGGATCAACCTGGGTTAGCCCTAAAAGACATTCAGTGGACAGATTACTACATTTCTGTCACCTTTTGGAACCATGGACTGTAACTCCTCTGTGCTTGCTTGTTGCCTGCTTTAACCTGTAAATAACTCTCTCATTTCTTTTTCCTAGTTAATAAATCCTTAGTTAGTTTACTATGGGATTGGCCACCAGCATTGTCTTTGGTATGAGATCTCAAGTACAAATTGATCTGGGGCAGGTGACTATTGTCTCAGGATTGGGAGAAACACACAAAATGTTTTTAGGCATGTGTGATGTAAGTGACCATTTAGCACTAAGTCCAGTCTGTCTGGGTGGCAAGATATATGGAAGTGCCCAATGGGACTGTCTAAGACTCCATGGTAAGGCTGTGACAGTGATCCAGGAGTTCACATTTGTTACTGGGTTGGTGAAATCGAAGTATAGAACATATCACCAGTTTGGGGTATCTGTCCTGCTTTTTGACAGTCTGCCTTGAGGATGGCACTCACGGTCATGAACCATGCCAGACATCAATGCAATTGACATGGTCTTGGCAGGAGTCACATGCCACAAATCAATTGTGCTTATAGATCATAACCCCAATGCTGTTAAGTTTAAATTTGATATTCAGAGATTTCAAGGATTAAAGATCAGTCCCCACGAGTGACTCGATCATATGAGGGTCTTGTATAAAAGGCCTTGAAAAGTTATGTAAAGAGAGTTCCTCATTTGAGGCTGAGTGCCTTGTGCATAAATTTTAACCAGGAAGTAGGTAAAGGGGTGGGGCACAAGCACTTTCCTGCCCTGAGTGACACAGAAACTGACTGGTATGGCTGAAGCTCTGGGCAACCCAGGAGGAATGTGAGCACCAGATACTGATGGAACTGCAGATCAAGGAAAAAAGAAACTGAGGAGATGGAGAAGAGCACCTACCAAAGACACAAATTGAGGAGGAAACTCATGGAAGATGCATGAGAAGCTGAGGCGGGAGCACACCAGAAACAGATGGAAGCTCACCCACTGCAGCTGAAAGTACTGGAGATGCAAAAACAGCATCCTCAGCTAGTGAGTATACCCCCCACAGGGAGAAAGCCTGCTCAATTTATCAAGAAGCTGACTGTATAGAAGAGTTCCTACCCAGCTTTGAGAGACTGTAGGGGATCCACAAGTTTCCAGAGGATAAGCAGATGCCAGTCCTCCTGACTGTATTAACTGGGAAGGCAAGACAGGTTTTTTTGATGATCCGAAGGAGGATGATGCTAAAATGTATTGAAAAGGTTTAAGGTTACCCCTGAGTCCTATCGATTTGAAGTTCAGAAATTTTTAAATGTTTGACAGTAAATCTTAAAATGTGTAATTTTATGGAAAAATGGATAATAGGGGCAGGGGCTGAAGGTGACTATTAAAAACTAATCTGATTGTGCAGGGGCAATTGTTATGGGTGGTTACAGATGAGGAGATGGCAGCCATCTATAACTACCTTCCATCGTTTTGGAGGCTGCAGAAATTGTTGATGAATATGTTGAGTCGAAGGATCATGGTGGGGAGGGGGGGAATGGAAATCCCCCTGTTCCTCAGGTTAAGAGGGAGGAGGAGTCTAGAAATAAATCTAACCCCAACTTTAATAAAAAACCTCAAGGGAGCCCAGATTTTAAAGCCTCTAACTGTAAGAGAAGGCATGTAGTCTGCCACATTGCGTGGCTCCCTGTGTGATGAAGTCAGGCTGGACAGCTGTAAAAAGAGTGGGTTTCTCTCCTCTTCCCCCCCTCCCCCATCCCCCCCCCCCAATCTGTGTATTCTTCTGTGTTTGCAAGCTGCATGTTCATGTAGCCATTGACAGACACCAGGTAGTCCTTGTACTCCATCCCCCACTTCAGCTTCACCATCACCGGCTTCCCCGTCTGCCCGTTCAGGAAGGGCTTGGGGCTCAGGGGCAAGCTCATGGTAACGCGGCCTGGCACAAGGCAGTGAAAAAACAAAAATTACTCGCCGGGCAGCCCCATGTGCGCCTGAAGGCAGGTATACTAGCCCTAAAATAACAGCCCTTTTCCCTATAAGCTGGTTCCCTATAAGGTGTTACTTCAGGTCAACTAGGGACACCAAGCCCAATTAAGAGCTGTCTGAGATCTTTAAAAACTCTTCCTCTTGTGACAGGAGGAGGACTAGAGATAAGCTGCTGCAGGGCTAGTGGGAGCAGGGAGAAAAATTTTTTTTTTTCTTCCCCCCCCCCTCATGATAGGAAACTGGTCTCCTCCCTATGGAGGAAGTTACCTAACTGCCTGTTTAGGGGAAGGAATTGGTACCCTGGGGCCAATAACAAGGCCACACACCCTCCTGAGGGGGTAGGAAAAGGTATTCCCCTTTTGTTTTATGTTGTGAATTTTTCTTTTGTTTGGTGGAGGATAGTCCTTGGGTCTGCACTGAGGCCTACCTGGAAAATATTGAGAAATAAACCCCAAGTGGCAAAATAAACACTGTCCAGAATGGGGCTGCTTTATTCCGGGTCCTACCGCCATAAGAGGGGGAAGCAGTGAGCCCAGCAATGTGGAGGAGGTGCTTTGCTACACTGAAAAGCAAATTGCCCAGAGCTTAAGATCCAATTCACTATTCACACTCCCAACCCACAGTGTTAGCGCCACTGCCATTGCCCAGGGAGAACAGTGGAGGAGTAGGAAGACCCAGTGAACTATGTTAGGACTGAGTCTTGGTAAGGTAGTGAACATTTTTTTTTTAAAGAATGCTAAGGTAAATGTCATAAATTGTAAGTGCTGCAGGAATACAGTATCCCCAAGTCACTTTGGTTAAGGAGAGTTTGGTGAGAGGAAGACAGACTCTCTGTAAGAGTTTAAATACAGTGGCTTTGATTGTGCCTCTGGCTAAGATCCACCTTGAGCGGGATGATTTTAAGGGTGAGGTCATTGTAGCATTAGGAATTTGCTTCCTGCTTATATTTTAATAGGTAGTAACATTTTAGCCATGTCTAAGCAGGTTAATGTTATAAACCATAGCCAGAAAGAGTATTTCTCTGTCCACAGACAAAGCAGGTGAGTCAACAAGGAGGGCTGGAAAGGGGCAGGGGGAATGCCCTCAGCTCTTCGTTGAGAGTAGCAACTTATCTTCAGAGGAGAAATTTGAAAATTCCATTGCTTTGGCCAGAATCTGCTCTGAATTTAAGTGAGGCTTAAAAGGAGTTTATGAAGGCCCAGCAAGCTGACCCTTCTCTGGACCAAGAGAGGATTGCAGCTCAGAATAATACCCCAGCTGGGGAAGGAAAAGGTAGATTTTTTTTGTAGAAGGTGGTTTGTATCGGGAGGCTCTAATAGGGAAAACGAGTCAGGCTGGTGAGGTTTACAAGTAGGCAGGTATGCCTGAGAGGGGAGGGAGGGAAGTACTGAGGATACAGGACAACCTGTAGGGGACTATGTCACTTACTCGTTTAAAGAGAATTTACAGGCTATGATGGATCTGCTGCAACAGAACCTGGAAAAAAGTCAAATAGCAGAAGGCTTGTTATGATAGGCATGCTGAAGAAAGATCGTGTGATACTGGTGATTTGGTGTTAGTGCTGATTCCATTGAGGAAAAACAAAATGCAGAATTGTTGGGAAGGACTATAAAGAAGCCCCATGACAGAGGAGCTTGCACGAAAGGGAGATGGGCATGAATATGACTTCTTGTGCTGATCAGAGAATGTTTACTGCCCCTTTAATTGATTTGGTCAGGGAGAGCAAGGAAGAGACTCTTTTGCAGGGCACTGTGATGTGGATATGAAAAGCCCCAAAGCAAGAAATATTAGCCCTTTTAAAGCATCACAGACAGGTATTTTCCAACCAGCCAGGTTTAACTGACAGGTAGACACTTACGGCAACCACTCCAGAGAGCGCGACATGCCCCTCCCCCTCAAAAAAAATAAAATAAAAATCCCACAGCAATTTTTGCATAGTGGATGGTCTTTTCTTAGGAGATACTTAAGACTTGAATAACAGAAGATCTATCAAAGCTGTTAGGATGGTGGGTTTGAGCTAACACTGTCCCTGGCACTAGCCTGTGGTTTTGGGCATTTTACTCTCATAAGATCTAAATCCAGAAAATGTTCTCCATCTTAGAGCTGAATTCCTCCATTGCTCTTCTGTTCTTGTGGACAAATATATAACATAGCAAGATGATTAGGACTGAAATTTTACGTACAGTTTTATTAACTATTTCATTTTTGTTGAATATTTTGTTTATTAAAATGTCAAGGAGAAGGCAGAATTTGCAGAACTTTCTCATTTATATATAAACACAAATGACATGCAAGAAACTATCTGAAGTGCACACACCGTCTACCACTCAACTAATACTACATATATAGCAGCAAAATCCATTCAAAGCCTTCTTATTTCCATATTGAGCATAAAGAGATTCTTCAAGTTAGTGAAATTGAACATTCCTCTGTGCTACTCTGCAGCATTGTGTTGACCCACACTTCTTGTTCTTCTATACATAGTTACTCTTAAGGAGTATTTTCTTTTTCTGTCTCAAATGTATTACATTTACTGTTAGCCTTTCCTTGCAGGAATTAGTCATTTGAAAGTGGGTTATGTTTCCACTCATCAAAAAGCAACTAAAATGCAAATAGGCCTTTGAATTTTATGCAATACAGGTGTTTTCCCTGCCATATCTTATGGCATTGTGGTTAACTACAGTTTATAGGAATGCTGATCAGATAAAATGTTTTAAGATTTGCTGAATAAGGAAATTGTATATACAGTTAATTTTTGTACCTGGGCAACAGACAACTGAGCTCTGTTTGGGAAATTAAACTAATTGTCTACCGCTTTCTGAGGATGAGGACAGACAGAATTACTCTTCATTTGGTCTCTCACTACAGCGTCTCATCTTGATTAGATAGTCCAGATAATATATTCATCATGCTGGTCTCAAGCTCCAGACTACGTGTAAGGATGGCACTCTTACTGTCAGTAATTGTGCAAATGCAACATCTCTGCAGTTCTGATACTGGGACACTCAAAGTGTAGAGGCACTAGTTGGTAGTTTGGTGCAGCAGAGAAATATCCATCAGCAAATAGGTTGAAACTATAATTTCACTTCACTTGTGACTAAAATCTGCATAGGAGAAGGGCAGGTTTTGAGGGATTTTTGAACACTTAGAATTGACAATGCTAAGATAGTGTAAGCAAGCCTTGCAACTAATATATGCTCAGTGATGCTTATGAGCAGCCGTGTGCACATTAGAATCTATTTTAGGGGCCTGATCCAAAGTTCACTGAAGTCAGTGGGGAGTCTTTCCATTAACTTCAATAGGCGTTGGATCAGGCCGTAACTGAGAGCAAGAATGTTGCCCAGGAAGCTTGGCTTGTCTAGTTCTCCTTTTCAGAATATGCAATGGGAATTTTAGCTCCTTTCTGAATCGCTCCTGATATTGCTCTGACTGGTGTGTTCTAGATATGGAAGGAGAACTTTTTTTTTTTTTTTTTTTTTAAAGATGGATAGAGGGAACCTCAGTTAAAAAATAAACAATGTAAACTGTAGTTTTTGTTTCTAAACTAGTCCCATAGTTGGACTACTCACTAAGACCATTTGAAAGATTGCTCCCACCCTCCACAACATATCCTTTCTTCAATTCTGGGGGAAGATCATTGATTATGAAATGGCTCTAGAACTATGGAGGCAACTGATACTTTCTTCCTTATTTATAATTTAACACACCTGAAAGCATGTTAGAAACCTCCCAAAACAGATAAGACATGAGCTTATTAATTTTGGACTCGACCCAACAATGTTCTACGCAACCCTGGGCTGGATGCTGAATGCACCATGCTTTTCTTTATTGGCATAGCTGATGGGTGATAAGTATGTGTGAGTGAGAGGTTGGACTTTCAACGTTCCTCTCGTTAAAAATTGCCCATAATAGAAGGGGGGAAACTTTATGTATTTAATCCTATCAGGTTCAGTTTCAGTCCCAGACTGTGTAAGTGTGTATTGTAAACCAGGATGCTCTATATTGCAGATTCAAAAATAACTCTAGTGTACTTTCAGTGGAAACTATTGTTCGAATAGTAATTCTTTCAGTCAGTCAAATTCAGGAAAACATCCGCATTTAAAAAAAAAAAAATGCTTGTCAGACATATGACACGTGCAAAAAAATGAAAGGAAGTGAAAAATAAGCTGGCCTTTTTTGTTCCGATGTGACTTGGTGCATGTGTGGTTAAATTTGCATCTGCTCCTTGCAGCAAAAACTTTCCACTTATTAAATTCTAACCATAACTGAAGAATTTGCAAGGTTTGGGTCTGTAATGCAACCATTTTTTAAATAAAACATTCTGAAATACTCCAATTCTCATATAGAACACTTGGGTTACTGAGAGAAGTTCCTAACTCATTGAAATGTAAATTTAGTTTTTACTATGCAACTGGAGTGATAACTATGGTTAAGGTTGTTTCCACAGCATTTTCATTCTAAGCTGTTGCTTTAAGTCTCTTAAAACTTTCCAAAACTTCCATCTACTGGGCTGAAATCTTACAGGTTTAGTCTTTTACCAAGGCCACGTGTCTGTTTTTTGGAGTGTTCTTATTTCTGTTTTTGAAGTCTGAGTCAAAAATGATTCAGACATTTGGTACAAATAATGGGATGGCAGGGGGAACTTCTTTATTTTTTTAAATCAAACTTTAAATACATCTCTAGCTGTTCTAAATTGATAGAATTTAGAAACTTTCAAGGAACAAATCTCCATTAAGTGCTTTTGACTCTCTCGTCATAGACTCATAGACTTTAAGGTCAAAAGGGACCATCATGATCATGTAGTCTGACCTCCTGTACATCACAGGCAAATGTTACCCACCTCAATCCTCCCCCCACCCGCCCCATTTTATAATAGGCCAATAACCTCTGGCTGAGTTACCGAAGTCCTCAAATCTTGATTTGAAGATTGCACAAAGTATCAGCAGAGTAATTACAAGTACCAGTAGCTTAACTTAGTAGATACTCTGAAAAATCTGTGACAGCAAATCAAGAACAGAGAAGTCTGTTTGGATGGGGGACATTAAGTGAACACTGAAGCGAGGTAGTGTATTTGTGATTTAGTAGGTGGCAGTCTTTTGTGTTTTTTCTGAACCAGTTACCAGCATGGTATTAGGGGGCACTGTGCTACTAAATATGCTCTTTTAGATAAGCCATAAAACCAAAATATTAAGTCTGGCAACTTATTGCCATTAAAGATACCATGGCACTTCTTTTTCAAACATAGAAGTGTTAACCCCAGTGTTTTGGCCATATATGAGCCTGAATAGTTAATTATAACTAATTAAATTCCCCTCACAGTACTCTCCATGTCCTGTACTAAGCTGATTTGTGGATTAGTGTTTGCTAAAAGTTCTTTTCGTCTCAAAGGTAACTATATTTCAGTGGTGTTTGAAATGATTTCTTTGTATAGTTTGGGATATTTTGGAGTGAAACACTCCATCATTGTAAGAGATTATTTAGTACCTTGGAGTACTGAGCCAGGTTCCATCTTACAGGTCAGCCTAGCTTTCATAAATTAATTAATGAAAAATAGTGTTGTATTTTAAGAACCATAAATAAAATCTATATTATCCAAATATAGAATATTATACAACTATTATGTTTACAGGGCTGATTGCACTTTTTTTTAATTTTTAGCACAGGAGGTTTTAGATAACCTGAAAGACCGTTGGTACCAAGCTGACAATCCACCTGCTGACCTGTTACTGAATGAGGAAGAGTTCTTGTCTTTTCTTCATCCGGAGCATAGTAGGGGGATGCTGAAGTTTATGGTCAAAGAAATCATCCGTGATCTAGGTATGTCATTTTAAACTATGTTTACTTGGGGGGGCCTGTCTACCCTACAAAACTTACTGTCCGGGGACCATGTTGTTATATCAATGGTAGTGTCCTGGAACAAACAGAAGCATGGTTTGGTCTTGTATTTGTGGATGGGACCAAACTGCTGTCCTCGAGTTATAGCTGTGAAAACAAATATGCTGCTGGTGCAAGTTGGAGGCAACTCAATGGAGTTGCTCTTGCTTATATCAGTGGTGAACTTGGCCTATAACACAATACCAGTCTTAAGGGTGTTATAGGTTTTGGTCCACTGCATACGGGCAAGACCCAACCATATTACAGTATGCTTGGATACTCCTATGTTACTACAAAGTCACTCAGCTAGGTAGATTGTAGCACAGATGGACTTGATGCGTGTTCTAGTCATTTTGTGATGCGGTAGTATGAAGGACTGTCATAGGATGACACTGGCCCTATAAGATGGAAGATTCTAGCACACCTGTGACTGGTCAGGTGACCTCAGTTGGTCTTAAAAGAGGGCGCCAGAGGAGACATCAGCAGGTGAAAGCAGCCTGAGACCAGGAGACTGAAGGACTTCCCTGAAGGAAGTTATAGGTGGCTTCTGGAGGAAAGCTGAAAGCAAGAGAGCAACAGAGGGAGTTTTCTGCTGACTTCTAAACATAAGAACTGAAGCTGAGGGCCAGAGAGGGTTGAAGCAAGGGCACAGTGGGTTGGCTTATCCACTGATGGCTCCACACTGGAGAGCTGGAGCCAGGGGAACAGTGCATAGGCCTACCTGTTGGCCTGTCTGAAACAAAAGGGTTAACAGAACAGGAGGCTTGACGGATGCTCCTGTGGAGAGGATGAACTCCCTCCCAGTAGAGAAGCAAGGGTAGAAGGAGTGTTCTGCTAGGAAGAGCGGGGTTGCACTCCAGCTGAAGGGCTGGGGTGGCTGTCCTGGTTCAAGGACAGAAGAGGACTGATAAAGAACCCAGGTGTGGTGGAAGACACTAGAACATAGTTCCTCTTGTCCGTCAACATACCGAGACTTCAGATTTTAAAGGACTGTATGCGCTGTATGAGAAATGGACTATGTTTTGGACTTTTGTTATGGATTATTTGAACTATGTTTTATTAATAAACCTGCCCCAAGGAGGGTATTATTGAGTCAAGAAAGCTTATGGGGAGTTACTGGAGAGTCTGAAGGAGGGAAACTGAGATGGGCATGCCTGTTTTGCCATATCCTGCAACTGGAGGGTTGTCCAGGCAGGGTTGCCCTGTGACAAGGATACTAGGGAAAATAATTGGTTTGTCCTGTCCAGGTACCAAGAGATTGTCCAGAATCATAACCTTAATGCATGTAAAGTAGGAAATAATTGATATTGCTAAGAATTTAACACCTCATCAAGTCCTCGCTGCCACAAAATCATTGCTGCTTTTTTTAAACTTAATAGTTCAGCAAAATAACGTCTTTGCTTTTTGGAATGCAAAAATGTTTATAAGCACGGGAGTTTGTATCAGTTCTGGAATATATCTTGAAAGCATGATGGATGTTCCTCTTTATCTAGGATAGGCATGCACAGAACTCAGGGTTGTCAGTGCTGCTTTACAGTTCGATCAAAACAAATCAGCTTTAAACTATCAGGTATACCATTCACAGGCAAACATTAGATTCATAAATAAAATTGTGACACCCCTCATTGGACTACTAATGGAGTCTGGTTTATATATTTAACATTCCTCTGTCACCATTTTAGAATGGTAGATCTATTTTTACAATAGTGCTAGAACTATTGATTTTTAAAATATTCAGAACACTTTGCCAGTGGTAAGTCTTACAAAATATTACTGGAAATCCTTCTGTAGGTTTCCTCTAATGCACATAGTACACTTCAAAGATTACAGTATCAAGAAAAGATAGTTTCAAACATTGATAAGGAATCATCTGCCACATATTGGTATCCCCACAGTTTATTACTCAATTAACAATTAATGTTGTTAAAACTTCACGAGGCTAGGAAATTCAACTTGTATGCCTTTCAGTAAGGGACCTACTGGAATAATTTTCAAACAAGTACAAGTAAAGCCTTAAGATATGCATGGGAATGTACAATATAAGCCTTTTCAGTCTATTGATAAGTGTGTGTTGTGAAGACTATTTAAAAACAGGTTAAAACACTATAGCCAATATAATCTGTACTGAAAAGCCTTTCCTGCTAATTATACAGATTATAATGGTTTGTGTTCACATTCTCTTGATGGCTAAAAATGTGTTGTCAGCATTCGTAAACCAGAAACTGATTTGCTTGGAAAGGACACCCATGACTTATTAAAGTGGGAGTGTAAGGTTGGGAACCAATTGTGTATGTTCTGCATACAGTCAGACTTACTGGCCAACAAGCACACAAAGCCCTCTACCGAATGTGCATAGTTAGCTGTTAATCTGACAGTACGTTGCACATCTGTGTGTTAACTTTCTCTTTGGTTGGAAATATTAAATAACTTGCAAGTCAAGATTTGTCAGATTGGATCACTCTTAAAGCATGTCAGTTTTTTGGCCTAATGTTCTCTTAGAGTGTCCTTTTAAAAATAACTTGTTCCTGTTGGTGACTTTATCTGCAGGTGAGGTTTAGCATAAGCAGCATATGATTCACTTTCCTCTGCTGCTCTGCTTCAAATCAGAGGTGGCATGGCTCACTCCTAGGCATAAAGCATTTGTGTAGTATGAACTACAGAACTCATTGCATGTAGGGAGTTGGGGTTGTGCTTGTGACCAAAAGCTAAACACTAAAAAACAGGGCTTTCCTCACTTACCCAGCCATTTTCTTGACCGTTTCCTACTTCTACTGGAAACATAACTTAGACCTGATAAAACGTATAAGGAACAAATCGAGTCAGTTTTCTAATTTCCTCACTTACACTTGTGCTGAAACCACAGGGGGCTGTACCATTAAGAGCTTTGAACTCTAGGAATTGTTCATGCCCTACTTTTCATTGGGCATTTGTAAGTAAATAGACTATTCACTCTAGTTGTTTTTTGGCTTGCATTACAGATCAAGATGGAGATAAGAAACTCACTCTTTCAGAGTTCATTTCCTTGCCTGTTGGTACAGTAGAGAACCAGCAAGCTCAGGATATTGATGATGATTGGGTGAAAGATAGAAAGAAAGAATTTGAGGAAGTTATTGATGCCAATCGCGATGGCATTGTCACCATGGAAGAGCTGGAGGTGGGTAACTCTGAAATCATTTATGTATATCGTTTTTCGAAATGTGACAGCACTTTCTAAATCCGAAAGAAGCCAAACTTTGCTCTCAGATGAAGGGTGATGGAAAAGGGGCAGCTCTTAAGCTTCTGCTTAAATTTTGGCCCATAATATAGCCAAGTACAAATATAGAAGAATGCTAGAGTAACTTTAGAAAAACAAATTTTCCCTACATACCTTTTTTTTTTTTTTTTTTTTGCATATTTCCCAGCATAGGGATTTTTAAATGTATAGTGCATGAAACCAAATCATTGATAGGTGCAAGAGCTCCGCACAAGAGAGAATGAATTGCACTTCCGATCTGATATGAGTAACTGATCTGATGTGAGTAATCTCCATGTTTAGAGGTCTTTAAGCTGCAGCTTGTCAAAGCCGTGGCTGGGATGATTTAGCTGAGGTTAGTCCTGCTTTGAGCAGGGGGTTGAACTAGATGACCTTCTGAGGTCCCTTCCAACTCTAATATTCTATGATTCTATGAAACTGGCGACCTATGTATTCAAATTCATTTTAAACAAAAAGTGAGAACCCTGATTTGTGCACATGCTATTTTTTCCCCAAAATCATTTATCGGTAAGAGTTGTCAAGTAGGTATGCCATCGACTGCATAACATACACCCATTTTTTGTTTAATAGATTTTGATTCTGAAAAGTTTGGATTGTTAAAAATATAAAAACTAGAGATGAATCAGATTAGGCAGACAGTGCCATGTCTTGAGTTCTGTGAAGGAGTCATAGAGTTAATGGGTCTTTTCTCACTGGTTCTTCAATCTAAGAGAGAACACGTGTGTGAGGGGGAGAAGAGTAATATTAGTGAGCAAAAAGAGGACAAAATTCCAGAAAGTGGATGCTTTTTTTTTAGATGGCTTATTAAAGGAATAATGAGTAATGTGTAAAAAGTTCTGAGTTCCAAAATCTAAATTTGGAATAGTAGGGAGGGAAGTGGATGGGTCAGACACTTAGTGGAGAAATTGCGTTGAGTTAGTGTATTGTGAGGTAAGTAAGAGTTGTATAGGGATAATTAAATGAAATCGCCTATGGAATGGAACATGATTTCTGTTTAACAGTACAGAGCAACACCACATAAGTATTCAGTTCATAATAGTGTCTGAGTTGGAATATGGCCTGGATGGTGAGATTAATACCTCTAGTTCTTCTTCGAGTAGTGTCCCCATGGATGCTTCACCTCAGGATGTGTGCATGCCCATGCACACTTGATTGTTTATTTTTGTCAGCGGTGTCAGCAAATCTGCACCTGTATCCTAGACCCCCTCATGCTCTGGGACAATGGTATAAAGGGGAGGGGCAGATCTGCCACCATTCCAGTTCATTCTCAGCCTTTACTGCTCAAGATCCTAAATGAATTAAAACAGGAAAAAGTAGTACCCATCCTCATAACACCGTCATGGATCAGACAGGTGTGGCTTTCTAGAACTGGTTTGCATGTCTCTGCAACTGCCTCTCCCCCTTCCCCTGACAGTGAATCTCCTCACCCAGGAGCCAGGAGCCATCACTCACCCCAACCTCTTGTCACTTCACCTCAAGCATGGCTACTAAATGGCTCTCTGGTATAGAGAACAGATCTGCTCCCCAGAGCTATAAACAGTGCTGCTTAATAGTAGAAAACCCCCAAAGAAAACTTTTCTCCAGAAATTAAAACACTTCCAGACTTGGTGCCAGTCACCAGTCTGTGCCTTCTCTTGAGTCTTATCTGAGATAAATTCAGCAGGTAATAGAGCATGTAAAAACCACAAGCTTACTGCTGAGTTCTATTAAGGTTCATCTAGCTGCTGTCACAGCTTGTCAAAGTGTTTTCAGTCTTCACCCACCCAACTACTATAAGGTTTATCAAATGCCTGTTCAACCTCTTCTCTCCTGTCCCCTATGGGACTTCAATGTAGTCCTCAGTGTGCTGAAGAAACCTTCACTGAACCTATGGGGAACGGTTCCCTCCTTCGTTTGTCCCTTAAGATCTCTTTCCTCGTAGTCAACACCTCAGCCAGGAGGGAAGGGGAGCTTGGAACCTACCTAAAGTTTTTCAGAATTCCATGTTAATCAGGAGTTTCACCTATTGGTGTTTTATTCCAGCCCTCACTCTGAGAAAAGAAACAAGTCTCTATATATTGAATGTAAAAAGGGCTTATTACCTAGACAGAATGAGGACCTTTAAGGCTTTGCCTACATTTTTCATCTTGTTTACCGAATGAATGAAAGAACATCCAACTTCCACCCAAAGACTGTCCAAATGGGTGGCAAGGTGCATCTAAACCTGTTATGAAGCCTCAGTGGTTTGTCCCCCTTTGAGGATGATTGAGCCCTGGTGGAATAAGCAATCTACCTCTTTAGCCCTATTGAAAAATATACCTATATCAAACATCTGCTGGGCAGCCACCTGGTCTTTGGTACATACATTTTCTCAGCACTATGCTCTAATTCCTGCTTCCAGAGCTGGTGCAGCTTTCAGTGACACTGTTCTACAATCCCTAATGAATCCATCTCTTCAGGGCCCTCTTCCAAACCGCTTGGGAATCTCCTCACCTGGAGCATCCATAGGGCTGCTACTTGAAGCAGAGGTTGCTGACCTTGTACAGTAACTGGAGTTCTTTGAGATGTGTCCCCCTATAGGTGCTTCATTACCCATCATCTTTCCCCTCTGCCTCAGAGTCTTTTGCTGGATTTTTGTGGTTGAGAAGAAACTGGGCAGACAATTAAGAAGCAAGGTACAAACCCCAAATTGGTTGAGAGTTCTTTACTTAGCTTTCACCAACCAATTATCAAGTGTAAACTCCCCAGGCACTGTAACAGCATTAACATAGAGTCACAGGCTCCACTTGGATACTTCCATCTATCTAATCAAGCTGGTAAGCTTTCCTTTGTGATAGGTGGTCCCTTACACCAAAAATCGCAACAATAATCAGATTACTCCCAGTCCTAAAGGACCAGTTGCTTACCCCAGGTTAACTGCATCTTAGATTTCACACCAAAGACCACGCTTATAGCCAATCTGATGATAAACTATATGAAGATTTATTATATTAGAAAAGGAAATGAGTTATTTACAAAATTAAATCATGTAAACATATGCACACAAAGAGTTCCAGTCTTGTTTCAAAAAGTAATAGAAACTTCTATGATAAGCAAGCTTTATATGTCCTTTAGGGGTAACCCAGGCTAAGCACTTGGGGATCTTTTGCTTATGCTTGGTAATTCTTGCTGCTCGGAGTCCAATCAGCAAAAAGATACAGTTCCTCCTAGCTAGGGCTTTATATTCCTTCCCCCCCTTTCTGTTTCGAGTTGCAAACTTAGCTGAGTTAAGGAATTCGCCTACTTGCATGTCTCTTCTTCTTTGGCAGACCCGGGGGTGGGGCAGGAAGAGCAATCAAAGTCTTTTGTCCTCTGAGGTTGCACAATAGTTCGTATGATGTTGCTGGACCTTCTCTCTTGGGCAGGATCTAATACCTTCTCTTAGAAGCCAGCATTTCATATTAATTTATGCCTGTTTCCTGTCTGTTGATTTACACAGGTACAGAGGCTTACAATGCAAATGCTTAAATATTACCTTTATAACATGGGATACAGGTGTTGTATATGAGATTAATGCATGCAGCAATTTACAAGCATTCAATAAAGTCTAAACACTAAGCACACTTTTATATCTTAAATACCTATTTTAACAATAATACACAGGTGAGCCAGAGTGATTCCAGCGATGTATTTGTCAGTATCCAAGTGAGGCATGGGGACCTTGGCGTAAGCTGGAACCTGGTTTGCTAGTATCACAGTATTGCATGTCAGATATTTTGACTGCAGGTTTGGAGGGGGTTATCTAGATCAAAGTTCCTTCAGAAATCCTGGTTATCTGATAGCTACAAATATATCTCAAACTTTAAATATTCTGATTTTTTTTGTTTTACCTATCCCAGGCCCTAAGTACATTTAAAGCAATGCCTCGTCCTAAAAATGCCTTACAATGCCTATACCCATAAATCATGCAAGAAAACCGACCTCTTAAAACTTTAATGTATATATTTTTTTTCACTTACAAAAGTTTCCGCAATATCAGGCTTTGAGTATCTTGTTTCCGTTTTAGTGTTCAATAGACCCAAAGGTTTAGTAGTGTTGGTTCTTGCATGAAACTAAGTCATCACAGAAAATGGGGCATTCTTAGCAATCTTATCAAACAGGTGATCACATTTGGTTGATGTGTTTTTGTTTCTGGTTTAGTCATTGTGTGAGGGTTTAATTTGGATCTTTCTAGTTTCCATTTTACAAAAATCTGCCAGGCAGACTGTAAGTCAGAGAAACCACTGGCACTTTGAAATCACCGATGGTAGAACTTGTTGCTGCTTTATCTGACGTGACGGGTTTTACATATATCATGAATGGAATCCGTTTTTTCTACATAGTAGAATATTTTGAGTTCAGAATGGGGGAGAGTTCTTACAAAGGCCTTGTATTTTTACTTTTTACATATGTGGTGTCTGACTGATAAATTCTATTCAATAATTGTTTAAACTGAAAAAAATCAAGTTTTGTCTCTTGAAAGAAAAACCTTCCTTTATCATGAAAATCTACGTTGTTTAAGAAAGTCTAAATGAAGAGACCTCTGATGTCCTTTGTCTGAGTTTTGATGTTGTTTTGTCAGAGCACAGATTCCTTTAAACCATTGTCCCCAGAATACATTGTGTGTGTGTCTCTGTCTCTCTCTGTCTCTCTGTTTTATGTACATACTTATAGAATTTGTTAGTGTGGGCTAAGTGAAGTGACTTTAAAATGGATCCAGGGCTTCCATCAATGACTTCCAGATCACATTTGCTTAGGTTACAAGATCAAAGATATTGTTTGTTACCAGCATTGCAGGCTCAACCTACTTAAAATCAAGCTGTGTTCTTAATGTCTGCTACAGTCCATGAACAAGTAGGTAGCAGGCATCTGCATCTCCTGGCAGTTTTGTGAATGAAGCATGGTGCAGAGTGGATTTCAGGTAACTTCTCATGAGTCATATGAGCTTTACTGTAAAAGGGGTCTTGTAACATGCCTGTGCAGAAAAGTATGAATCCAAAAGATTGAGGGTTAGATTATCAAAGGGAGCCTAGCTCGGCCTCTCTACTTGCAGGTGTAATTTTCCTCAGAAAAAGACATTGGGAAGAAACAAAAATTAAAAAAAACTCCCAAGTTGTCTAGTGAGACCTAAGCATCATCTACTTTTTTGTATAGGAACTTTCCTTGCCAGATTCTAGGTCTCATCTGGTGTCTGGAAACTTGCAGAGCTCTCTTATCTTCTGCCATTTGCCGGGAGGCCAATTTCCACATCAAATAAATTGTTGAAATACTGGTTGCAGTCAACCACCAGCTAACATCAGGGAAGTTCTGGACTTTTGGTAGAACCCAGGAGGTGATAGTGGGCGGAAGGATCTTTGAGATGAAAGTTATTGACCAGGCAGTCTGATACATTTTGGTGCATTCTACCATTTAAATTCATTTTTGGGTCAAATAATGGAGGCATCAATATTTTCTCAAACAGCTGGGGGCTGAGAGTTCCAAATTTTGGCTTGGAGGCATGTGCTATACTGCACACAATAACAGAAATTGATGACCTTTCATATCTATTGTAGGAATACATGGATCCTATGAATGAGTACAATGCCCTAAATGAAGCCAAGCAGATGATAGCTGTGGCAGATGAGAATCAGAATCATCACTTGGAGCTGGAGGAGATCCTGAAATACAGCGAATACTTCACTGGCAGCAAGCTTATGGACTATGCACGTAATGTTCACGAGGAGTTCTGATCGTGCTCACCTCTGCAGAACTCTGATGCACCTTCTTGCTTTCCAAAAACAAAAAGAAAGTTACCTTGCTGCTATATGTGTTGTGTGTGTATGATGTGTTGTCCTAGACTAAAAAAAAAGTCCATATAGAAGAACTGCAGTTCTCCTTTTGCCTTCAGTATAAAGAAGGAAAGAGCTGTAAGTAACAAGGCAGGGTCTGAACTAGCTCAGTTCATACTACCTTGTACAGTTATGGTAGCTGAAAGTTCAGCTTAGGCCTTGTGAAGACATCTTTAAATATCTAACTTCTGTTGCCTTCAAAGCTGCTGATCTGTGAAAATCATCATTAACATTGGAGGATCTTTAGTTTTTTTTAAAAGGGGGGTCATGTTTCAGATGTTTCTTTTCTGACAGCATTCTAGGAGAAACCAGCAAGGGATTGGAAAGCAGCTGTGCTTTTGCTCAGAACAGAATCCTTTATCTTTAGGGGTGTGGATATGTACTTTTCAGCTCATGGACATCAGCTGTAAATTGCATCAGAGGTGCATACTGTCTCAATGCAGGTGGGCTGATTAGGTTCTAATTGTACTAGAGTGGCTACTAGGAGGGTGAAGAAAAGAGAAATTTGAACACTATTAAAATATTCATTATAAGTGAGAGGCTCCATTAGATTAACTATGAGTGCTGAGGAGCTTATTGATATTCACCATTGCTTTTGGCAGGACAGGCTTGGCTTTCATTGCATTCCATTATATGAATGAGAAGCCTGCTGCAACTGAGTCTGTTAAAGATTTTGAACAGAGTAACCACGTGACTGGAAAGAACAGACAGTTGCCATGAGAAAGGAAACAGCAACCACATTGCTTAAAAAGGCTGTCCAATCCGATCTGTACTTTTTTGGTTCATCTTCTTCCTCTTCCTGCATGTTTCACAATACCTTTCATTCTGGGTATTGTGCATACTATGCTGACGACTATTAAATAACTTTGCTGTTCCAACACTGCTTTGGCAATCTGAAAAATTACTTTCCTTTTTAAACAGATGTGTGTTTGAAATTTTATGAGTGAAATCCTTTTTTCGATTTAAAGCAGAATGGAAACAGGTCTATAGTGTCACAAAAATCATGCTCTTGCATGGTTCTGCAGCTGTGGGAGATTGAAGCTCATTTTAATCACTTTCATTTCGAAAGAGTTCACATTTCTAAATACATCGAGAGGAATGTCTTAGTCTGTGAACTTTCGGGGAGCTGCAGTGAGCAAAAATGGATTCAGCTTTTAGAATCATGAACCGTGTTACAACTAATTATAATTTCTCTGTTCTCAATCTGGTTAAATTTGTTAAAACTAGTTAAATTTGTAGCTCTGCTTGGGTAGGTCACACAAGCTGATTGATGCCTATGAACTTTAGAGTGAGATTGGTCTCAACCTCCATTGGTTTAATTTATGTTCTCTTCTCTAGCTTTACTGTGGTCTAGCAGAGGCAGTTCAGAATTTCTTGAGCTTTCTGTTTTAATCTATTTTGGAGTAATCTCTATGGAGAATTATGCAACACAAGGGTCATATCCACTAATGTTTAAAATAAAAAATGCTTCACTCTATTCTAGCCTTATCCTTGCTGTAAAAACCCGTCTTTGGGGGTGGGGGATTGCTTGAAATTCCAATTAAGGTGTGTTATATTTGATCAAATTTATTCTCTTAACATAATGTAAATACAAGTAATGCAGTTTGTTTTGATTTAAAATGTCCCTTCTTTTGTTAAATGGTTTATATCAAAGTCTTTTTATATACATTTCTTTTTTTCATTAAATATTTTTCTCTGTGCTTTGGAAATGCTCCAGCATTGAGATTCTTCATTAAGACAAACGATTTAAGACCTCCAATGAAAGAAATTGAATCATGAAGTGAATAGAAGTCAGATAAGGGGAAAGGAAGAGGGAAATTGTGGTGGCCTACTCCAGTTCCACCCATAACCAATAGTAGCTGAACGTTCCTGCTAAAATGAATCTCCAGAGAGTGACTTAGACCCCATCTATGCTACGACTATAAACAAAACCAGAAGTTTGGTTGCAATGTGATTAGTTTGTAGTGTAGACAGGGCCTGAAACAATAGTTCTGATGTGATTTATGTCTCACACATGATGTTAACTTGGTATTTAGTGACAGTCATATAAATATCGTTATCTCTTTCATTATGGATTAATTTTTTAATTTTCCATCATGAGGGTTAGAAACAAAAACTTGAGTGGTCAGGCATGTCATACAACATGGTCATTCCCTGGCCTGACTCTAGCTTATTTAAAACTTTTGTAGTTGGTATCTTACACTTTTCCTGTAACTGGACTAAGCATTAGGTGCTGTCCACATAAAAAATGAAGTGTAGCCAAGTTAGGATTCAACCAAGTAGGTGTCTTCTGACTATTATATTTACAGTGAACACCATAGTTATTTTGAAATGCTAAATTCTGCACTAACAGGTACATCAGTGCATTATTGGTACAAGATACTGTGTATTTGCTCAATCCGATACCCTGAAAGCAAGTGATAGCTACTGCGAACATTGTTTTGGCTGGTTGAGTGGAGAAGACTTAAAGGCTTGTCTATACTACAACATGTTGGCATTACAGCCATTGTTGCACACCTGTAAAATTCCTTATGTCCACAGACCGCTTCTTGCAATGCTGTACAGGTGTTCACAACACTTTAACTTTGCACCATCAGTGTGGACAGCAAATGATGGTCGTCGTCTTTGTTATTCGTAATTGGTCCTCCCAATGCAATTGTGCAGTGCATTGTCTCAATGCAGTGCAATTCTGCAGCGTCTTTATTTAGAGCACTGCCTGATCACTTGTCAAGATACTCACCAACTGATTTCTATACCTCTTTTTTGGCGGGGGAGAGGCTTGCATTTGGGGGAAGGGACGACTGGGCTGCGTGGAGCGACCCAGATGCTGCTTCTTTCTAAAATGTAGAGAGAAGAAAACTAAGTTCAGATGATGTTCTGTTTTGTCATCCCATGGTTCTCTAGTGTTCTATTTCTAATCTCACCTTTCCCAATTTCTGTATCTGTCAGATCCTTATCCACAGGGCAGCTTTCATCTGCCAGTAACCTACGACGAGGCCATTGATCCAGTTCTTCCATTTAGCACTACTCATAGTACTTGATTGTTTAACTTTGTCTTTGGCTTACCACTGTTCTTAACAAAAGCAGTCTGGCCTACTGCTCTACAGTACTTGGTAGCCAAACTGTCATCGACACATGGCAGGTGGGAGGGTTTGTATTTAAAGGGGGTGGTGTGGGAAGGGGTATTAAATGAACCTATTTGGTCTTTAGTAGACTAATGTTGAGTTATTCATAATGTGGCATAACTATATGCACCACATCCCAAGTTACAACTTCCAGAAACTGCAATGTAAAGTATATACATTAACAGTATTTACAAAATGAACTGGCTAAAAAATGGTGCTTTACTTGCATTAAATTGTAATGAAGTAGAATCTTAATATTTAGTCATCAATGTTTACATTGTTTTTGCTAATGCATGTAGCACGTTTCCAACCTTACATTGTTTGTAAATTTAATCCACATCAAAGTCTTTTGTTCTGATACCCTTCCAAATGAATAAACAGATCCTGATATTTGTTATGAAAGGGGAAGGAAGACAGTTTAATTTAATCAAAGCTTGCTAAGGAAAGAAACAAGTCAATAAGATATAAAACTATACCTGAATTTTTTTAATATAGTATTGCCACCTAGCAAAACTTATTCCACTGTATTTCCTATGTGCAAACCAGTGTGGGTTGCATTCTTTTTTTCATTGCAGGTAGAGCAAACGATGATTTGGAGTGAACAAAACATCAGTTCTAGTTTCCTTTGAAACAAATGGCTTTACTGAAGTTGTAACTTTCCAATGATTTGGAGAGACCTGTGGAATGGAAAAAAAAAAATGGTATGTCTTTAAAAATTCAGAGAAATTTGGGGGTGGGAGGGAGGAAAGAGCATAAATAAAATACATTAATAGCATTGCTTTACAATCCTCTCAATTGTACCAGATTATAAGGGATGTCATTCATTTCAGCTCCAAATTTACTTCCCTCCAATACAGACCTGGTGGTGATTTCTTGCAAGTGAGCTGTTAATTGACATCAGAATTGCTGAGTTTTGGAAATCTGGTTCTAAAAAACTTGACAAACTTAAATTAAAATAAAACCCCTTCTTGGTTGTCTTTTAATTTGGGCCTTGGCTTGAACACTTAAAAAGGCCGTTTTCATTAGTTTAGCCAAGCAGATGCAGGGAATCCCAAAACCTGTGAGTCTAACTCCTGTTGATAAAACTTGAATGATAAATGTCAACGAAACCTCACTTCTGTGATCAATCTCATTCTCGCTTTCTGTGCTGTACAAACTATTGCCAGAGCATGAAGAAGAACAAGACGATGTCCTTCCCCTACTTCTCAGTACAGCTACATCCCACGCACACCTTTTTTCAGGTCCCCCTTGCTCCTGGGGAAACAGCTCTGCAGGGTGCTCCATTTCCCCTAGTGCACAGGAGGTCAGAGAGGCTCGTTGGTGTATAAGCCAAACTCCTCTGTCTAAAGTGATGCAGCTGCTGTGGAGACTACTGTGGCTCTAATGCAGTAGCAGTTACAGCACAGCCCCTCTGTTGCACTGAAGCTGAGGTGGCAGATTCCATCTGCACCTAGCCCAATGGACTTACCCTGTACACAGTCCATGTTTTACTTGCACCGTGCCCTGAGTCACTCCTGAGTCACTCCTAAGTACTAAAATTAATTTTGTCCTAATAATGGTGGACAGTGTCTCCTCTAAATCTCCCTCCATTAAAGCCCTGCCCATTTACACTATCTGGAGTGATGCTTGCATAGCAAGAGGCTGCCGAACACTGCCAGCAAGAAATCTTGCAAAACTATTCAGTATGTTCCCCTTCTGGCTCTCGAAATGAGGGACTAGACTTCAGTTCATATGACGGGAGGGTAAGGCTGGGATTTTTTATAAAGTACGGGGCTTGTTCCTAATAAAAACTTAAGCGGAGAAATGGCATGTGGCTTTTTTTCATGGCCTAAAATAAAACTTTCATAGAAATAATTCAGAAAGCTTTATTTTCCCTTCTTCCATGAAGGGAGGTGGAGCTGAAAAGAGGTGGTACAGTGCTGGGAATTTCCCCAGCCCATATTGCAGGCATATGAATTGCCTTCCTGTTCTTCAGCAGTCTCGATTCAACCTCTCCTAGAGTTTACTTTTTTTGCAGGGGAAGTGGAGAGTCAGCATGGCTGGACGGGGATTAGCTGTACGTGTCTTCTCTTGTTTTACTGCTATTTTGTTCTTCCTCTTACTCTCTGCTGTGTGCTCTTCAAGGCTGCGTTGTGGAAACTTTGAATATCCCCTGCATAAAAAATGCTGCAAGGAGTGTGCCCCTGGTAAGCCATTGTCATCAACTGAATATTGACTGTTCTTGTTAGATGCAGAATGGAAGGTCCAGCACTGAATGAAGTGGGGCGGGGAGAGGTTTGATGGAAATAAGCTTGAGTACTGAAAATGTTACTGACATTGGAATTGTAAAGTATGAACTGTAAAATATTGTTTCATAAGATGTCTACAGTTCTGTCTAGTTTGGAATAAACTCTGTAATTTAGGCAAGTAGCTTTGAGAAACCTTATGCATCACTCTCAAGAGTGAAATCTTTGAAGACTTGTCTACACGGGCTTATTTTCCCTAAAATTTCCCACTGGTGCAGGTCCATGATGGGAGCACTAGCATAGACTGGCTGCCGACGTCTTAATTAGCATATTGTCTAGCCTCGCTCAGATTCGGTGTAAATGGCATGTTGGTTAAAATTCTGGTGGACACGGGGAGCCTTGCTGTGGGTAGTACTTACGTTATAGCTACCAATGATGCATCTGCAAAGTGGGAAATATTAAGAAAATAGGTCTAGAATAGATAAGACTGCTTAAGATGGCTTTAAAGCGGCTTTTAGCTAAAGTTTATATCTTTTTTGTTTTTTTTAAAAAAAGTGTCTTGAAAATATTCTCTCCTATTGAAGGGAACAGGCATGCCAAACATCACTGGAAAGATCAAGAATTATGGATGGCAGACAACTTTTGGATTTTTAAATTGGTCTGCAGGCTTGATCCGCATGCCATGTGAACTTCTCCCTGTGAAGCCAGTTTTCTTTGTTTCACGTAATTCATGAGTGTGACTTGGCAATACCATAACTGGCAGCAAATGGAGCGCTTGTTTCCTCCCACTTCCTCCTTTTTGGTAGAAACTGAATTAATTTTGTATTGTCTGTTTTTTCTTTCTCACAGCTGCTGTTAGAGCAGCATGAGAGGTCTGCAATCAGAGCTGAGGAGATGGAAAGGTGCAAAAAAAAAAAAATACACAGGCGCTATTAATTGGATATGATGATAGAAATTACTTGGCAATTCAGAGTAACCACAACTGGCACGTGACACTACCTTGTACAATGGACAGTCTCTTAATAGAAAGTGGCTTGTAGAGCTCAGTGCAGACAGGAAGGGAAGAAACATTCTCACCTCTGCAGGATGATTAGATTGTGTGCATGCACTTTTTTGCAAGAGGTTTCAATTTAAAAAAATCCTGTACAGAGTTGTGTGTGCATCTTCCAATTAGAGCTCTTTCTTCATTCACAGTTTCGTCCACCCATCCATGTAAAATTTGTACTGCATTAGCTACTGCAGCAAAAACTGACATCAGTATTCTTCAAAGATACGGGTTGTAACAGATCCCCATTCTTCAGACTTAGCTTGCAGCATGAGCCCTCTCTGGGTGTTCCTAAAGCTACTGAATTTTGAGAGCTTTTGAGTTCTTCACTCAGGGACACATCCCATCCCTGGTAAGTGGGTATAAACAATCCCTTCATGGCTCACATGCTAGTTCTTTTCTCCTTAATGTGGTGAGTTTCCACTGGCTGTCGCTTAGTCAGAAGCTACTGAATCAGTTCTAGACTGGGGAGATCTGTCTCCCTCCCTTTACCCCACCTCCACCGCAGGGCAAATATTTTACTATGTCTTGCAATTAGTTACTGGTGGTGGCCATGTGAAGATGCATGAATCAAGATAATTAATTTAGACTAGTGGCTTTCAACCTTCCCAGACTACTGTACCCCTTTCAGGAGTCTGATTTGTCTGCGTACCCCCAAGTTTCACCTCACTTAAAAACTACTTGCTTACAAAACCAGATACAAAAATACAGAAGTGTCACAGCATACTGTTACTGAAAAATTGCTTACTTTCTCATTTTTACCATGTAATTCTGTTTTTACTGATGTTGCTAGTGTTTTTTATGTAGCCTGTCGTAAATCTAGGCAAATATCTAGATGAGTTGATGTACCCCCCCTGGAAGTCCTCTGCGTACCTCCAGGGGTACGCATACCCCTAACTGAGAACCATTGATAGACAATATCCTTCTGTGGTACAAGGTCACTTGATAGTCGGTATTGTGGTTTGGTTTTGTTCAAATGAATTCTCTCCCAGCTACTCAGAAAATGCCCCAAATTTCACCTGCTAGTTCTTGGAACATTCTGCATTTAGGAGATTAGTCTGTTTCCTGAGAGTGTAGGATGCGCAACAGATAGCGAGTTAATAGGTTTTAGTGCTATGAGAATGAGTTAACCTTTTTCAGAACTGGATGCTGTTAGCACCCAGTGAAACTTAGAGAAAATGAATGAGTGGGGTGGAAAAAAGTACAGTGTGATCCTCATTTTCCAAGAGTAAGGGTGAGTGGAGGAAATCATTTAAGAGAATAAAAAATTAATTACAGCTGGATTTTAAAAGTACGGACGATTAAAATGATTGCTCCTTATTTTCAAGTAGCCTATGCTGTATGTAAGGGCGTTAGCGAGATATAGGGAATGTGCCTCAATACCTAGAACATAAGATTGGGACTCAGAACATCTTGATACTATTCCTGGCTCTGCCAGGGACTTGCTGTTTGATCTTGGGCAAGCAATTTAATCCCTGCAGCTCATCATCTGTCTACAAACCAGAAACTATATTGAATTGTTACCTACTTCAACAGTGTTGTGAAACTTAATGTTTGAAAAGCATTGTGAACTCAGCTGAAAGTTCAAAATACAGTATTGTTGCCTTATCTGTAGCAGTGATGTGAGTGTGCCGCATTTCTTGCATATAGTGGATAGCTTTTTGCAAATCCTCATGCACCCCCCAGTTACATGTATACATTGATATATTTTCAGTTTGGGCCAGGGGGAAGTGCTTTGAAGAGAAGACTGAGAGAAGTATGCCCAGGCTCCTTAGGTCCATTGCTTTAAATGGAAGTCAGGTGCCTAAATAACTTTGAGGATCTGGGCCATAGTGGCTGATCCTACAAGCTCAGAAGTCAAGGGGAATATCCAGGATTGGGTTCCTAAATATCTCCTTTTGCACAATATTGCCCAACTGAAACTTATTTTACAATTTTATAGCAATTTTTATAGCAACCTTCATGTTTCAAATAGGAGCCCTTTATTGACTCAAGATTCCCCCGCCCCCATGGATCAATGTGAATATTCCTGGAGTTATGTATTCCTGCCTGGAGACTCTTTACTTTTGTCCACGTTCAGCAAGCTTCTATTAAACAGAGTCAGTATTCCTAGGTTCTATTCCTGACCTTGCCACTGACTCACTCTGTAACCTTGTCGCTTGCTCTCTCTGGGCCCATTTTCCTGTTTATAAAATGGGGACAACAATATCTGCTATAGTGATGAGTGCCAATATAAGAGCTTGAATAGATGAATGGTTACCTCAGAGAGGAGGCTGTTGGGCTTAATGAATTAATGTTTAATGTGCTTTGAGATTTCCCCCCTGCAGAAAGGTGCTATAGACATGCACATTATTATTAACCACTTAAGTGCTACATGTCATACTAGGTCCATCAAACCTACATGCTTTGTCATCTGTTTGCTCCTTGGTACACACTAAAGCTGTTCAAATGACTTTATCTTGGTGGGGGTACTGTGACTTTGCCACAGTATTGTATAGATTTCAGCCCCTGGCATCACGGCTGTAGAGGCAAATTGGCCCGTGTAAGCAGTCTCAGCTGCAAACCCTGGCACTCAAATAATTCAAAAGGTTCCGTCGTAGAAAAATGTTGCTTGGGATGTGGCTGGAGAAGGGGACGTTGGGCATGATCTGCATTTTCAGAATGTTAAGAGGTGTCTAGAAATGGGTCGTGCACAGATGGGTATTAATGCATAGACTGTGACACAAAGAATCTGATTCTGCAAGCCTCTTGCAGGCAAAAGTCCAGGTTGTCCTCAGGAAGAGCTCTGCCCACAAATAGGCGTGAGTGGATAGAAGGTGTGTGTTTGATTTAGTTTATAGGAATCTGAGAAATCAAATGATCAACTTCCCTTTGATAGACACCCATTCCTCTCCCATGTGTGGTCTTTGTCATAGGTGAGGAAATGAAACACCGCTGTTCGCCGACATCAGAAACAGAGTGCGTCCCCTGCCGAGATGGATACTATAATTCCAAGTCTAACTACTATTCGTGCAGAAGCTGCACCATCTGTAACCCAGGTAAGTCAGCTACACAGTGGCCACTTCTCTGCAAGGGGTCCCCAGAATATCCCTCTAAAGTCTTTAGGCTCTCTCTTCTCACTCTCTTCCCCTCCCCCCACTCTTCTTTCCTACTCCCCAAAGGGCTAGCAGATGAAGTTTTTGCCACCCTTTCTCCTGCCTCCTCCCCCCAGAAAAAAACCAAACAAAAAAACCCACAACACATTTTTTTCAACCCATTCTAAGAGCTGTTGGGATTTTTTTTTTTTTAATTTTGACAACATTTTGTCTGGCGAAAAATGGTTTTTGTTTAATTTTGCAATTTTTTTCATATTTCAAGTCAAAGAAGGACTAGACAAGACTCTAACTTGAACCTGTTGATTCTGCTCCTTAATTACCATCTTGAGTGGCACAAGGGAATCCATCCCAGGCAAAAAGTGGCTCAAGGGACTAGAATTGACCTCCAAGTTCTGATTTGCCAATGCAGAACAATGAGCATGTAGCCAATTTTGTTCGTGCTTTTGATTTCCTCTCTTCCCCATCACCTCCCCAACTCTGTTGCTCCTAGAAAAGGGAAGCAGAGAAGTGAAGAAGTGTGATAAGATATCCGATACAGTTTGCATGTGCATGAAGGGGTACACTCCGTATGACAGCAGATCGTCAGAGGAATCTCCATCAGGAAAAGGTGAGTAAATCACTTTCTTAAGATTATGACGGTATTCCTCCCAGTGAAAAGCCCCTGCTGGCTGTTTTGTAAATTGTCTCCGTCTCCAAGACAACGGTTGCTTAACAGGGTGATGTGCAAAATGCTGCCATGGGACCTCTCCTCTTTAACCTTCATAAATGCCCTGCAGGAAATGCAAGGAATATCACCAGGAAACAGAATAAAAGAAGTGTTACATTTGTTCAGTAAGCTGTTTTCCCTTTGTACAGACCCAAATGTTGACTGCAATTTCAATGGTGCTTTTGTGTGTAGTCTGGTTTTGTGTGACACTCAGGAATAGAAGCTGTTTTATAAATGTAAGGCGGTATTGTAATCCTCACGTATTGGTCTTGCCCCAGGTTTATCCAAGGTATGTTCACAGCTACTCCAAATCTTTATCAGGCAACCATAGATTTAAAATGTTGTCTATTTTTCAGAATGCTTCCCTTGTCCTGATGGGTATTTTTCCAGTGGAGACAATGACAGATGTCGGCCCTGGACCAAGTACGTATTCCCCCACCCAAACTAAATGTCATCTGAACTTCCAGTGTTGAAGTGAGAAGGAAAAGATTTTTTTAATTCAAAAAAGAAAAAAATCTAGGCCCTCTTTACACAACATAAAGAAACCAAAATAATAATAATAATAATTAATAAATGCATATGCCCCCATCTTTTATCCTGTGCTTGTCACCTTTATATTTGGCACTGAAGCTATTTAAATCCATTTATTTATTTACACTGGCAGCTGCCTTGCTCAAGCTAAAAAGACTTTGAGAGCTGGGACTAAAACAGAAGATGCAATCTGTGATGACCAGGACAGACCGGCTACTACACTCGAAACATCCACCTTATACGTCTCTGTCAGCAGCCACAGAAACAATGTATCTACTACAGCACCCACCGTCTTCACACCCAAAGACACCCTTTCCACCACTCGATTTAGAAAGGACATCCCAGCAGAGACTAACCTGGGTAAGGAAAGGCTGAGTCTTGTCTACTAGTAGTTACCGTCTTTTACCTGCTCTTCCTAATTCTCTTGTTCCCCTTCAGTCTATCTAAAATACCACCGCCAAACACATCTTCACCTATTGCTCCAACTATATCAGCCCCCTTTGTAACCAGTCACTCACAGGCACCGCATCCCCTTCCTTATCAGTTTCAAACTCCCTGCACAGCTCTGTTGCTGCCAACATCTTAACACTTGTTGCTTCCCAGCCTCCTCTTTTGCTCTGCTAGTTCTGCATCTCTCCGTGCCCCCTTTGTTATCTTCTTCCACAAGCAACTCTGCACCTTCCCCAAGGTCTGGGATGCTTTCTCCTAAACCTATATGCCTCCCTCAGGCCTGTTTTCCCACAGTCTCTCAATCCGCATTCCCCTCATTCTGTATATACACAAAAGAGAATTATGTCCTTAAAAATAAATCAAGGAATTAACAAGGTGATAGTACCACCATAACCTAGCGGTGTATTCCTTCCTCAAACAGGAAGAATGAGCTCATATACACATCCCGAGTTTATTAGGGTTCCTGCTTTTTCTTCACGTACATTCTAGATTTGAATTTGGCAGCTCTCCAGTTTTTCAATAAAATGATTTAATGTCTTGCTGTCATAGCCACCTACCCACTTGCAGTCATGGTTAGCTTTTAAAAATTATGGGAAATGTGGACCATGTTACCCCCGTGACATAAATGTACTCTTAATTATAGGGCTACATTTTCACTTCATGGTTCTGAGGCTGCCACAGTTGTTATATCATTATCCTTATTGGAATAATCATCACTTTCTGTCTACCAGATTTCATGCTTCTCATCATCTTGTTTGATCTAACGAGTTTTTATATGACACTCATCATGGCATCGCATCCGAGTGCCTAAGTTTTATGTAACTCGGGATGGAAATAATGCAGGGGCCCAGCTGAGCGTTTTTTCCCCCTCTCTTTCTCTTGTGTGTAATGTTCTCCTTTATTTTTCTTCCAGGGTCCTTATCACTCATCCTGATTTGCTTAACGTTGCTCCTGGTATCTGGAATGTCCATTCTCCTCTTGACTATCCAGACGACCAAAAAGAAGACACAGAAGCCTCCTGTGAATGGACAACAGGGTGAGTCTCTGTTTAAAGGTTGCTGCTCTATATTATTAATATGGGAGAATGGGTGGATAAGTGGATAATCTGGGTCTGTCTACACTGCAGTGTAGGCCCAGGATTTGAACTCAGGCTCAATCCTAACCCCCTTCCATCTACAAACACATTGTGCTACCCAAGGTCCCAGGACACTAAGGGAGGGGAGTGTCTGAGCCTGAGACAAGTCAGGACTCAGGGTTCAAGCCCTATTTCTTTGCAGTGGAGACAGAGCCCCACTGGAATCATGCTGTGGGAGTCCACCACAAAAGTATTCCACAATCCCACTGGCCAACTTTCTTTGTCCTCTGGACAAAGTTTTCCCACGCTGCATGACGAACAAAGGGCAAGAGCGGCCACATTTGGGAGGGCTCCAGGAAGTCTGGGATATGGGTGGTTGGACTTGGGCCCACATATTGCAATGTTGACTCTGGAGCCCCAGGTTGGGACTCAGGGTTCAACACTTCCTAACCTGGGGTTACAAATGAATGTAGGCTCTCAAGCCCTAGGCTAACAAACCCACAGTCTGCTAACGCGAGTTCTACTAGCCCTGGGTTTACATTTCAGTGTAGTCAATAATATAGTATCATGTCTCTGTTGATTGAATCTGTGACACAGAACCAGTCTTGCTGAAATATACTGTATCTGCATATGTCATAACTGTACTTCCCCCTCTATTTGTAATTTTGTACTTTCCTTCCTTTTTTTCTTTATCTCTTTTCTGTTTTCCCCTTGCGTTGGGAGTGCGGGGGTAATCAATAATATATAAATATTACGGACAACCTTGTAAGATGCTCGCTGACATTGTGACCCTTTTCTATCTGTGTATTAATGAGCCGCCTCAGGGTCTTCCATTCACCTCCTCCAAGTGAATGAATTGTTGGGCTGACAAGGGAGTGGACACTCCGTTCATAGCCAACTAGTCACATGGTTCTGGATCAACCCACTGCTGCCTGCTCTTCTCATTACACAGCATCAATAAAATATGTTGCCATTGTTTCCTAAACCCATCCCACTTCTATTACATACCCAGTATCAACTAGACCATCCAGCAGTAATCTAGCAGAGTTGTTTTGTGTGCCCATGTGAGCGTGAAACCAGAAGAGCTGTTTGCTTCTCCTTCCCCTCCTACTCTGTACAAAGTTTCTTTACTCTCTCTTTTTCAGATGGAAGGAGCTTTCGAATTCCGATCCAAGAAGAGCAAATCGATTCCAATTCCAGCCTCATCAAAAACTGATTCCCCATATACTTCAGTGTACAGTATCTGAGCCAAACAGTAGTAACCTAGCTATGCAACAAACACTCCCCAGGTAAAGGAATAGTCCATATCTGTTCGTGTTTGTTCCAGGGCTGGCTGTACCTCTGTCTCCTTTCTGGTCTCTCTCAGTGCATCCCCTCCGGTCTTAGGCCTCGTGCCTTTTCCTCTCTCGGGGTGGAATCATGCAATTCTCCCACTCTTCGACTGGGGCCTGGGCTATAGTACCATGGGTATCAACTGTGCTTACCAGGCAGGTCCAACTGAGGTTGGACACCTAGAGTTCTTCCCTTTGGGAGTTTGTGAGCCCGTGGTATATGTGAGCCAGACCTTTTTAAGTCCAACATATTTTTATTTAGCAGTACGGACAAGGCATTAGAGAAAAAATTTCAAAACAGTCTAGCCTTCCCATCCTTTGGTAACCTAGGTAGGCCTACCTTCTCCAGACACCCAAGTGGGCTCCTGTATGCGAGTCTTGTTCGAGTCTGGTATCCCTGTTGGCTCTCCCTCTCCCCTGAGAGAATAACCCCCTTTAAACCTTGGTAGGGTCCTTTATTCTCTTGTGTTTGCAGGCCTTGGCCTTTCCAGGTCAAAACCAGTCTTGTAGTGTGGCTGGAGGCATGGAAGCAGCATCACTGAGGATGATAACTCTAGCACTGCCTTGTAACCATTTCTGAGCATTTGCTGAGAGCTGGTTATCTGGAGCCATTCTGCTCCTGTCTGCCTATATTCTGTCAAACATCTATTGAGCTAAACCAGTGTATTGCTACAGTAAGCGCCCTGCCACTAACCCTTATTAGAGGGTGGTCCAAATCCGTGTGTTTGCATGTAAGGGCAGAGTCTTTATATTCACAGCCTTGAGAGACAACAAATTCAGATACATGGGGAGAAGATTAAGAGACTGCAGCTCAAGGAAAATCAGCATGCAACTTGTCCAGATTTCAGACTTCAGCATGTAGCATTTGCACAGCTACTTCACCTGAAAACCCGGCATGCACAACACACACCTTTTGTGCTTCCTTTTATGTTCCTGTGGATCACAATGAACATCCATTAAGAGGGGTGTCCGCAGAGGGGAAACATCTTAATTGACAAAGATAGTGAAGGAGGGAACAGATTGAGTGAAAAGCAAATGCAGAGAGACTATGAAAAAGGGAGGGGAGCGGAGGAAAGAGCTCTTCCAATGGAAGCATAAATAATAATTATTGGGCCAGGTCCTAGCCCACTAACTTCAGTGGAACTACATGTGTGCCGCTGGGGAACTGAGTTACATGAGGCTCCCCTGTTGCTGGTCCTTGCCCCTTTCCATTGTTGCTTTTGAACCCCTCTCTATGCCTACTGTATTATAATTATTCTCTTAGTAACCTCAGCAAACCCCACTCTGAATGCAGGTGTTGTTCTGCACAGCTAGCAAGACATGACTCATTTTATATATTAGTAAACAATTCAAAGAACAAAAGGCCTCCTATATATACTATTTCTTCTTCCTGAAATGAGGTAAAATTGTCTGGGAACAGGCAATGAATTGATATGCCAGTAGTGACACACAGGGCTTTCTGAAGGTAGCATTATAGTACAGCTATGCGGAAGGCGGCTGGTAGTGGATAGACAATCTCGACGTAGGCTGCCATCCTGTATTTGAACACTTCGGGGGAGTTCACACTCAAGAACTGAACAAGCACTGGATCTGCTCCTACTAGAAATCAATAGGAGTTTGGCAATTAAATTCAGTAGGAGCAGGAACAGGCTATGTGAACAAATGCTACATTGGTTGCCAAGTGTATCTGTAACAGAGGTGCTGCATGTCTTCTCATTGGCTTGTATATTTTCAAGGGGTTGAATGGGTTTTTGTGTTAATGGGGAATTCTGGATTTAACAGGGCATTTCCCAAGTTCTAACCTTGGCTGTGGAACTGGTCTTGTGTAAATCACTGAATCCCTCTGTGACTCTCTCTGCCCCTCTGTAAAACAAAGAGTAATGATTTTTACCTTCCTCCCAGAGGTGTGGGTGAGGTTTAATATTTGAAGTGCTCTGAAAATCTTTCAGAGCTCTTTGAAAACTGAGGCGTGACAAGTTTTGTTATCTGTCTCCAACAGCGAGAAAATGAAGGATCTGCACTTGCATTGTACATATTAATAAGTTGTTTATGCTGTGTATATTTTGGTTTGTCTAATACAAATGGGTATAATTTATTATATACCCTGTGGTCCCAACTCTGCAAACATACAAACTAAATTACAGTGAGACTACTTGTGTGCTTAAAACTAAGCATGTGCATGAGTGTTTGCAGAATCAGGACCTTACTGTGTGTGTATTTAGAATATTCTTATGCATATACTTATATATACACCCATAATCTTGTTAAACATTATGATTATGTATATATAAAATATATGCCACAATATTTAACATACCTGTAAGGATATGTCTACATTGCAATTAGACACCTGTGGCTGTTTAATTGTGGTGTTTAGACGTTCAGCCTTGGGCTGTAGCCTGAGTTCTGAGACCCTCCTACCTCACAGGGTCCCAGAGCCCAGCCTCCAGGCAGAGCCCGTACGTCTACACCACAATTAAACAGCCCTTTAGCCCAAGCGTGAGTCAGCTGGCACAGGCCAGCTGTGGGTTTTTAATTGCAGTGTAGACATGGCCTAAATTAGTTTAATGTACCTGAAATACGTTACACTATTTTGCAAGATATTTTACTGTAAATAGCTTTGGGTATAATTTCATATGCCTTAATGTATAAAATAGATGAAGGGAAAAATCAAAGTGCTACAGTAAAGCTGAGAAGTATTTTTCATTTTAAACACCACTCTTCAATGTTTAACTATACATTGAAGTATTTATTTTGTATACAAAAACCACCACATGTGCCAAAACGGGACCACCTAGAAACATGTTTTTTTAAATATGTGTTGTTATATGTTATACATATAGTGTAATTAATTATTTCCTAAAGTGAAATACAGAAACATTGTATGCAAACTTTTGTATTATATTTGCAGTATCGTCAATGGAGGTATGTTTAAAATAAAACATTTTGTCTAAAATGTGCTGGGTGTGTATATAATATGTATAATTGCAGAGAGAAAACAAGAGAAGCAGTTTCCCAACATGCCTGACCTAGTCCTGTGTAAGGCATTACGATGAAGGTGAAGGTCAAAGGTGGGATTTGCAAAGAAGCCATGGCCCAGGTCCTCAAAGGCATTTAGGCATCTAACTCTGGTGTGAGCTAGGCATGTGATCTTTGCGGACCTGGGCCTTAGAGATTTAGGAGTATTGACTTTGAATGGGAGTTGTGCTTCTAAGTCACTTAGGTTAATGTTTTTCAAAAGTTCCTAAGTGACTTGGGAGCCTAAGTCTCATTGAAAGTCATGCACTTTTCCCCATCTGTAAACTGGAGATAATAGCACTTCCTTTCTGAAGAGGGATGTTGTGAGGATAAATGCTCAATAAGTGAGGAAAATGATTGTGATACTATGGCAATGGGGGGCCATGTCTGTGCCTAAGAGAGAGAATCAGCAATTGGTTGAGATATCACTTTTCTGTCCTTCCCCTAGAACAGAAGAAATCATTTGGTCCGGCCCGCGAAATCTGGGATCTGTGAAGGCCACCATCAGGCCCTTACTGGTTCCCCACCCCTGCCCTAGAAGAAGAGACTGGGATCTGTGAAGGTACTGGCTGTGACGCTGACTGGATTGGGGGGGCCCTTGAGGTATATTCAGGAGCTTTGATTACTTCCTTCTACACCAATTTTGGGTTGGGGGTAAAGACAGACTGAAGACAGAAGATAATTGAAGACAAAATGAATGTCGTCCAGCTGCCTTTTATGTCCTTTGGCCTTTGCCATGCTGCTTGTGAAATTTTACAGGAATAAGATGGAGTCCAGGGTCACATGAGTGACTGGTGACTCATCAGGTATATCCCTGGCTTCTCCCCCTGGCCCGTCATACCTGTGAGTTTCCTTAATGGGCCATTAAGTAGGTGCTTGTGCTGCAGCCATCCTGTCTGGGGTGTCCCCCAGACACAGCGCAATTTGAAATACAGATATATCAACCATATCCATAACTTCCATTACACACACAACACTTAAACATAAACATTATCATCTTACTTAGCACATTACAGCCTTTCTAATGGTACCTAATATGGCATATCTCACATCAATTCTTATAATTCTGATGTATTGATGTTAAAATATATAATAAATGTCCCCCTCCACACACACACAATCCAGCCAGCGTAATACTGGCCAATATAGACTTGGTACAAGAAAGGATGCTGCAGTGGTTGGGGTGCTGTGTTGGGATGTGGGAGACGTGGATTTGATTTCCTGCTTTGCCACAGACTTCCTGCAAGACCTTGCACAAGTTACTTAGCCTCTTGGAGCCTCAGTTCTCCATCTGAAAGATGGGGATTCATAAGGCCTTCTCTATGCCCCCCGGGATCCCAGAGAGGAGATGGGCTCTGCTGTGATTAAAAACTGTCCATTGACACATCATGAAACGATGCCCTTGTGACTGAGTCAGTCCTGGGATACGTAGGCATAGAAAACCTGACTGAGAGCCCATCATTTCTAAAGGCGTTTCGCAATAAGACACCTCTGTATGTGTTGTGTTTGGCAGTGGGTGGGCCATTGACCTGTCACGAATGAACCTTAAAAGCTGAATTATTATTAATCCACAAAACATGTACGTATACACCCAGAAATGATGATCAACCCTGTAGACCACACAGCTGAAACAACACAACTGGCAAGTACCATCCTAATTTTAATAGTGCAATGACTACAGAAAACCTGAAGAACAGCTGCATCACCCTCCCTCTGATGGCTTTATCAGAGGAGGCAGGAATCTTGTGAGCTGGGAAGGATTGTCTCTGTGCCATGGAATTTGGGGAAAGCGTGGAGTGATTAACTCCATAGGGTGCCATATCTCTCCGGGTTTATCACCGCTTATTAATCATGTGCATTTTAATCATTATATCCTCGAGAGACTCACAGCCCTGAAACGCAGTTAAATGTATACAACTGCTCAGGAGTAACCACCTGTTCTACTTCGAGTGATTGCTCATATCCATTCCAATATAGGTGAGTGCGCGATACCATGCACTGGTTCCCGGAACTTTTTTCCCCTTAGCAAGCCCCGTAGGGTCGTCTTAGTCGCCCCCTGGAGTACCGCGCTTATGCCACGGTATATGAGGCACTGCTGACCCTGCGGGCCCTCAGTTCCTTCTTTCCACCGTGAGGGTTACTGGAACGTCTTGCCTCTTGTGTTATAGCAAGTAGCATTCCCCGTTTGTTCTGTTCTCGTTCTTGTAGTTCAATATTTAGAGTTAATTAGTTAAATGTAGTTAGTTAGCATTAGATTAGATAAGAAGCTCTTAGGGGCTTAAGGTTGGGCCATGCCTGGCTCAACCGGTTTTAAGTCCTGCGCCGCTTGCGGCAAGCCCTTCCCTGTGAGTGACCCTCGTCAGCGCTCTCTCCGCTGTCTGGGAGAACAGCACAGGAAGGACAAGTGCAGGATCTGCAAAGCCTTCAAGCCGCGGACCCAGAAAGAACGGGACGCTCGCTTGAAGGCCATCCTGATGGAGTCAGCGCTCTGCCCAGACTTCGAACCGGCGCGTTCTCGTGTGGCACCGAGCGTCTCCTCGGTGCAGAGCACTCCACCGGCACAGGAGTCGACCCGTCGCCAGTCACCGGTGCTGAAGAGAAAGAAGCGCCAGGGCACCAAGCGCCAGGACTCCCCCGCACCGCCTGCGCGGCCTGCTGGGAGTCAGGAGATGCACCAGCCACGGGCCGTTGAGTTTACTCCGGCATCTGCATCTCCACACAGGGAGCCTCCCCTGACTCCTGGGGGTGGGGGAGCACCCCTGCAAGGACTGTCAATGTCGGAGGCGTTCCACGTGGCACGCGCCCTCATGGCCATGCCCACGCCTCCATCCCCCCCTCAGCCGAGGGTGCAGGGACTGGCGTCTCGAGGTAAACCCGCGCTGGGTGCCTTTGGTGGGTGGTCAAGACCACAGTCCAAGTCTCCCCCAAGATGGTCAGAGTGGGTAGAGTGTGCCAGCTCCCGTTGCAGCTCTGACTCTGGGTCTTCGAGCTCCTCCGCACCGAGGAAGGTCCAGGGCACCGGAGATTTCGCATTCGAGGTGATGCCGCGACAGTTCTGCCTCGCGCAAGGTGCGCAGCTCCCACTCCTGCACCCTGGCACCGAGTCCCTCCTCACCACGGCACCGGTCTCGATCCCTGGAACGGAGTCCGGCGTGGATCCCAGAACCGGAGGAATCGGCACCGACGACGCACACCACACGTCATCGCTGATCCTGCCCCTTGGAGTCGGGCTCAGCACCGAGACATGCACGGCACCAGTCCTGATCCCTGAACCACAGTCCGGCATGGATCCCGGTGCTGAAGGACTTGTCTCCAGCAGCGCAGACCACGGCACCACATCGCTGGTCGCGTTCTTCGGGGTTGGACTTGGCACCGAGTAGAGACAGCCAGCACTGCTCCCGGTCCCCGAAGGGGAAGCGATGCTGCAAAACCTCAGCATCGAGATGGAGGTCGTCCTCCAGCTCATCAAGCCGTACGCCTCCCCATCGGCACCATGAGCGATGGCACCACCGCTCCTCGACTTTGTCGGCGTCGTCACGGAGCAGGTCCTCGATGAAGGCAGGCAGGAGCCACAGACACCGCTGGCACCGCTCTAGCGGCTTGGGGTCCCGCAAGGGTATGCACCACCCAGAAGCACCGCAGCCGGCACTGAGGTGGCCACAAGGTCCATGGCAGTGACCAGTCTGGGAGGTGCAGATGGGACAGGTACTGTCTCTGTCCCGTCGTCAGTGACACAACCTGTAACCCCGTCTCCCGCCTAGCCAGCCAGCTAAGGGCCATTCCTTGGAGGAGGAATCGGACCCTGAGGAAGGACCCTCCACTGGGCCCCTCCCACAATCCTCCTCCTCCTCCTCCCCTGGCGAGGCGACTGCCAGGGACCACAGGGCGCCCCTACCAGGTTTCAAAGCGCACCAGGAGCTCCTTAAGAGGGTGGCCAGCAACCTCAATATAGAACTGAAGGAGCTCTCTGAGGAGGAGGACCCCCTCTTTGGGGTAGCTGGGTCGGCAGGAGCATCCAGAGTGGCCCTGCCGGTTCAGCAGAGAGTCCTGAAGCTGGCCACGGCTCTCTGGCAAACCCCTGCCTTGGTTGCCCCGACCTCCATGGGTGCCGAGAAAAAGTACTATGTTCCATCAGAGGGGCTTGAGTTCCTTTACACCCACCCAGCCCCCGGGACCCTAGTGGTGGACATGGCCAACCAATGGGACAGACAAGGTGGCCCGGGCAACACGCCCAAAAATAAAGATAACAAAAAACTAGACCTGTTCGGCCGCTAGGTCTACTCCACCGGGGCCCTGCAGTTGAGGATTGCAAACCATCAAGCGCTCCTCAGCCGCTATAACTTGAACCTCTGGACCTCCATGCACAGGTTCGCAGAGGGGCCGTCCCAGGACCAGGCGGCGGACTTTGCAACGGTCCTGGAGGAGGGCGCCACAGTGGTAGGGGCAGCTTTGCAGACTGCCAGTGACGCTGCGGACACCGCCAGCAGAGCCGTGGCCTCGGCTATTGCCATGCGGAGGTGTTCATGGCTGCAGTCTTCTGAGCTATCTCAGGAAGTGCAGCAGTCTATCCAGGACCTGCCCTTTGATGGGGCAGGCCTCTTTTCAGATAAGACTGATGACAAGCTGCACGCCCTGGAAGACGCTAGGGCCATGCTCAGGTCGTTGGGCCTGTACACACCTCAGGGCTCGAGGCGCCAGTCTCGGCCACAGCTTCAGCGCCAGACCCAGCCGCCCCCTGGGCTGCCGCCCAGGTCCTCTCAGCCCCAGAGGGGCCGTGACAGGAATGGGCTTTGGCCGCTGCGACCAATTGGGGTCATCCGTGGATTCTCAGCAGGGTCCCACCAAAGGGCTCAACACCAAGCGCCAGTTTTGATGGTGCGCCCGAGGGTGGCACTAATACCCTTCTCCTGGATCTCTCCCTTCTGTTTGCGGAAAGGCTCAGGCCCTACTACGCTGAGTGGAAAAGTATTACATCAGACCACTGGGTCCTCGGCGTAGTTCTCAGGGGCTATCCCCTTCAGTTTACGGCCTTCCCCCCAGATCCACCCCCACCCCGTCCCTCTTCAGGACCCCTCTCACGAGCAACTCTTGTTGCAGGAGGTGAATTCCTTCCTCCTCCTCGGGGCTGTGGAAGCAGTCCCTCCACAGGAAATAGGGAGGGGATTCTACTCCAGGTATTTCTTCATCCCCAAGGTAAAGGGGGGCCTGAGACCCATATGAGATCTTCACCGCCTGAACAAGTTCCATCAGACATCTCAGGTTCTGTATGGTTTCCCTAGCCTCCATCATCCCTGCACTGGATCCAGGAGACTGGTACGCCGCCCTCGACCTCAAGGATGCATACTTTCATATTTCCATCCTTCCCAGACACAGGCACTTCCTCCGGTTTATGGTAGCTGGCTGCTATTACCAATTCTGGGCCCTGCCCTTTGGCCTCTCGTCTGCCCCCAGGGTCTTCACAAAGTGTATGGCGGTGGTGGCGGCCCACCTGCACCGCAGAGGGGTCCAGATCTTCTCCTATCTGGACAACTGGCTGATCCGGGGCAGGTCCAGGGCCCATGTTCGGAACAGCCTGGCACTCACCTGTGCAACATGCACCAGACTGGGGCTGCTCATCAACGAGCAGAAGTTCACTCTCACCCCAGTGCAGCGCATAGATTTCATCGGGGCCACCCTGGACGTCACTCAGGCCAGAGCCTTCCTCCCACAACCTCAATTCGAAGCGATGGCCACCATAATTGACCAACTCCACAGGTCCCCCATGACGACAACCAGGCACTGCCTGCAACTGTTGGGACACATGGCGGCCTGTACGTATGTGGTGAGGCTGGCTCGCCTCAAGCTCAGGCCTCTCCAGGCGTGGTTAGCCTCGGTGTATGCACCAGCCAGGCACTCCTTGAACAGGGTGGTCACGGTTCCCACACAGCTCCTGACCTCCCTGAACTGGTGGTGGACTCCTGGGGAAGTACTGAAGGGGGTTCCATTCCGAGACTTGGTCCAATCGGTCACCCTCATTACGGACGCTTTGGATGTGGGGTGGGGGGCCCACATCAGCGACCTGAGCACCCAGGGGCTCTGGTTGGAGGAGGAGAGGAGCCTCCATATCAACGTCCAGGAGCTCAGGACAGTCCGGCTGGCCTGCAAGGTGTTCCTCAGATTCCTGAGGGGCAGGATGGTGCAGGTCCTCACGGACAACACAGCAGCCATGTTCTATATGAACAGGCAGGGGGGAGCGTGCTCCTCAGCCCTTTGCCAGGAGGCCATTCGGCTTTGGGACTTTGTGGTGAGGCACGACTTCCACATATCTGCCTCTCACCTCCCTGGGGTCAGGAATGACGAGGCGGACCGCCTCAGCAGGTCGTTTCTACCCCGACACAACTGGTCACTATACCCAGAGGTGATAAGTTTTATCTTCCGCAAGTGGGGTGTTCCCCAACTGGACCTGTTCGTGTCGTCCTGGAACAGGAAGTGCCTGAGGTTCTGCTAGTTCCGGGGTTGCGAGCCGGGCTCCATCTCCGATGCGTTCCTCATAGACTGGACAGGGACCCGCATGTATGCGTTTCCCCCCATTCCGCTACTGCCCAAAGTCCTCTTGAAAATCAAAAGGGACAAAGCAGACGTCATATTGATTGCCCTAGCCTGGCCGAGACAGCACTGCTTCAGCATGTTGCTGGATCTGTCCATCGCCCCGCCAGTGCCGCTCCTGAGGCGTTACGACCTGCTCTCCCAGGACCAGGATCCCCTGCTGCACCTGGACCTGGACTCCTTCCACCTGACATCATGGAGACTCTGTGGCTGACGGAGGGGGAGAGAGCCTGCTCGGCGCAGGTCCAACAGATTCCGCTGGGCAGCAGAAAACCTTCCACTCAGGTGGTGTACCGGGCCAAGTGGAAGCGGTTTACCTGTTGGGCGGAGTCCCGGGGCATCCCACCGAGCTGCTCGCCCATACAGGCAATCCTGGAGTACCTGCTCCACCTGAAGCTCCAGGGTTTAGCGCTGGCCTCCCTGAAGGTGCACCTGGCGGCCATCTCGGCCTTCCACCAGCCGATGGAAGGGAGGTCATTATTTTCCCACCCCATGTCAGTCAGGTTCCTCAAGGGGGTGGAGAGGCTATATCCGCAGGTCCGTGACCCGGTGCCTCCCTGGGACTTGAACCTGGTCCTCACCAGACTGACGGGACCCCCCTTCGAGCCCATGGCTACATGCCTGCTGCTCGTCCTTTTGTGGAAGGTAGCCTTCCTGGTGGCCATTACATCGGCTTGGAGGGTCTCCGAGTTAAGGGCTTTAACCTCGGAACCCCCCTACACTGTCTTTTATAAAGACAAGGTGCGGTTGAGACCCCACCCAGCCTTCCTGCCTAAGGTGGTGTCCCAGTTCCACTATAACCAGGATATCTTCCTCCCCATGTTCTTTCCAAAACCGCCCGGGTCGGAGGAGGAGCGGAGATGGCACTCGCTGGACATGAGACGAGCCCTGGCCTACTACATCGAGCGGACGTGGCTGTTCCGGAAGTCGACACAGCTGTTCGTGGCGGTGGCGGACCGGATGAAGGGCTCACCTCTCTCCACCCAGTGCATCTCCGCCTGGATCACCGCCTGCATCAAGTGCAGCTACGAGCGGGCGAAGGTGCCGCTTCCAGGAGCTGTTTCGGTGCACTCGACCGGGTCCCAGGCCTGGTCGGCAGCCTTCTTGGAAAGAATGCCCCTGCAGGACAGCGACCTGGTTGTCGGTTCACACCTTCACGTCCCACTACGCCATCGTGCAGCAGGCGAGAGAGGACGCGGGCTTCGGCAGGGCCATACTGATGAGAGCAGCTCACCGATGACTCCTACCCACCTCCAAGGTATGGCTATTTAATCACCTATACTGGAATGGATATGAGCAATCACTCGAAGTAGAAAACAGGGTTACTTCCCAGTAACTGTTGTTCTTTCGAGATGTGTTGCTCATATCCATTCCACACCCACCCTCCATCCCCGCTGTCGGAGTCGGCAGAAAGAAGGGCCTGAGAGCCCGTGGGGTCAGCGGTGCCTCATACACCGCGGCATGAGAGCGGTACTCCAGGGGGCACCTAAGCTGACCCTACGGGGCTTGCTAAGGGGAAAAAAGTTCCAGGAACCAGTGCACGGTGGCGCACACTCACCTATATTAGAATGGATATGAGCAACACATCTGGAAGAACAACAGTTACTGGGAAGTAACCCTGTTGCCAGCAGCAAATAAGGAACAGATTTGATCATTTTTTACAAATAAAAGAGCAATATCTTCATGCGCTGACATAAGTCAAGAATTCTGTGGTTGATTTTTGAGCTTTCCTGTTTCTTTTAGGGGATTTAGAAAGGAGAGAGAAAAATTAGATGGAAAAAAAGGAGGATTCAAATACCTTAGGGCAGCGGTTCTCAACCTTTTTTTCCCCGAGTACCACTTGGTCAAAAAAAGGGGGGGGGACGGACTTTCGGCGGCGGCGGGGTTTCGCGGCGGCGGCAGGGGGGGACTTTCGGCGGCGACGGGGTTACATGGGGGGAACAATGCCCTCCGCCGAAACCCTGCCGCTGTTTTCCCCTTTTCGGCGGCAGGGTTTCGCAGGGGGACTTTCGGCGGCGGCAGGGTTTCGCGGCAGTGGGGTGAGGGGGGGGGACTTTCAGCGGCGGATTCGGTGGCGCGGTACGGCTCGCGTACCACCCAGCCTTCTTCGAAGTACCCCCGGTGGTACGCGTCCCACCGGTTGAGAACCGCTGCCTTAGGGTATAGAAGCAGTGACCTTTAGTTCTGTCCCTCTTCCGGCGCAGTCTTATCTTCCAGACATAAAATTGTGAAAAAGAAAAGAAATTAAATACCCTCTTATAATTAATAGCAACAGGCCTAGTAAGCCATGACTGTGATACATTGGCAAAACTGGAGAATCTGGCTCAGCAATTACTTGGCTTGCATGTGGTTCTACCAAGAACTACCATAGCATCTCTTTTTTTCTCAGAGAATGATAATCTAACCAACTGAATTAAAGCAGAGTCGTCAGATCCTTCTTACCCTCTCTCCTCCCCTGTCTTCCCCTCCAGGGTAGGGCTTCAAAGCACAAAACTCCTGTTTGGGTGAGAGAGAGAGCAGACTGGAGACAATCTCATAGTCTTGTCTCTGGTTTCCCTAGTCAACTGGGAGAATTCCCAACTGATTCCCATGTACTTAATCAAATACACACAGGTCCTGATCTGATCCAAAATCCACTGAAATCAAGGAAAAGACTCCCATTAATTTCCAACAGGCTTTGGGTCAGTTCCAAACCGTAAAATAGAACCGAATTTAGACATTAAGGGCATCATTTTCAGAGGTGCTGAATGTTGACTTCATTGAGAACGACGCTGTTGAAAGTCAAGCCCGTACATTCTGTCAAATTTGACAAATGTATTTATTTGATTTGATTTTGAAGGTTGGCAGGAAAGCTCAGCTTTTTTTCTTTTTAGGTTTAACCTTAAAAAAAACAATGACCCAGTTGAACTTTAACCCCTTCCTCCTCACCGGATAGAAAATTGCAGAGCCTGCAAGTGGTAAAACCCCAACTCTACCCAAAGTGCTGATAGGCAATTACGTCGATGGTAGAATCTGAAAATAACAGAGTATTCTATGCCTTTGTACCCACACAGCTCTTATCGAGTCTGCCCACATGACAGCAAGAAACTTTCCCTTCTCCGACGTAGTTACCTGCATGACAGAGCCAGTTCCTGTTTTTAAATCTTTTTAGACTTCCCCGTTTTTTGTGACGGCTTCTGGCGAGAAGACCCCAAGATGCTTTCTAGCTCGCTGCTTTGTCTCAGTCAGTAATGCCAGGTCTATACTGGAAAACATTGGCTGGTATAATAATGTCAGCTAGGGGTCTGATTCTTTACATTTTTATACTAGCGAAAGCCCTAGTGTAGACACTGTTATCCCCAGCAAAATAGTCCTTTTCCACTCCAGCTTGTTTTATTGGGGGAACTGGTATAAGTTATACCAGCAAAAGAACGCTCTCTTTGCAAGTATCAGCTGCATCGCCTCTAAGGAAGTTGTTGGTATAGCTACACTGGCAAACCCTCTTCAGACATGAGACGCTGCAGCCAGGGGCCCATCCTCACTGTCTTGTAGAGATTTTTTATTTTTTTAAAGCTCATATGTGTGTGGACAATTTTCATTTTTTCACAGTAAATGGCAAAACCGGTAAAAAAGTGAAAACCCCAAAGCGTTTGGGTTTTCAAAACTGACAGCCAAAATTTGTTTGGATTTTTGGTTTAGTCCCCCCCCCCCCTTTTTTTTTTTTTTACCTCTTTCCCCACCATTTTTTCCGTTTATCATTTAGTCAAGAGATGGGGGGGGAGGAGGTGTCAAAAAACTCACGAACTTTTGTCTGTGGCATTCTCTCTCCCATCAAATGGCCAAGACAGCCTTGACAATTGTTCCCTTCTGAGGTAAGTTCTGTCAGGGGATGTGGTGAGCCAAAGGGGAAAGGAATGCTTGGCCACATCAGGGTTGTTTCCCCTTTACCCCCCTTTCTCCTTTAAAGGAGCTTTTCCCGGTTTCATCAGCTTTTCATAAAGGATGCTCTTTCTTTGGTTGCTGGAACATGCAAAAGAGCAAGGAAAGAGACCCCCGGTGTATGAGCTTTGGCGGAGCTTTGGTGACAGCACGCTGGAGGTTCATTAGCACTGCCAACCGAAGAGGAACCATTTCTTTGCAAAGCCTCAAGTTTTAATTGTTTTTAAGGAAGGAAGGCCTGGGAGGGTTGATCATATGGGTAGGGTAAATGCATAGTGCAGGCAAAGCAAGTGTTTGCAAACTTCCCATGCACCGCTCTGCTAAATTTCCTCATTCAAGACCTGCAGCATTGTTGCTATTTCAGTCCAGGCCCTTGCATGATACTGACTATGCACTCAGTTCTGATCTGCAGCCGCCACACCTATATTCCTTTCTTGGGTCACTCCATGCTGTTCTGCCAGCTCAACCTCAGTCCGGCCTGGCATGTCTCCCCCCGTGTCTGTAAGACAATATTTCCCCTTCTGGGTGAACAGAGGGCAGACTCGGATCAGGTTATAAGTCTGACTCGCTTTGCCTTGGCACCTTGTAGCTTAGCAAATGCACCCAATGAAGTGGAAGGGTGCTAAGAAATGTTCAGCAGGGCCAACTGAAACATTAAAAAATTATGAGATTTTAAAATAAAAAATTTAAAACATTTGCCTTCTGGTTTCGGAACTTGTTGGTTACATTCAAGTCACTTTGTCAAGATTTTCTCCGCAACTATAAAAGGGCTAAAAAGTGGAGATCCACACGTAATCCCAGGACTCCAGGAGTTGAGAAAAACACTAAATAGCATGAGACGCTCCATAAAATCACAGGAGTTGGCAACACCAGGCCCTTCTTAGCTCACTCAACTAGAGGAAATCTTGGTATTTTTTAAACATTCTGCACATGTTTTATGTTTAGCATAGAAGTGGTGTGTGTGGGGGGGGAGGGGGATATTAGCCCACATACTTATGTATTACAGCAGGTTTTTTTAACTGTTCAGGTTTATGGTATAGGTGGTACCTGACAGCACCAGTAGAGGGACCCCTCTATTCTGTTGACTTCAGCAAGTTAAGTTTTCTCCCTTCAAGTCCGTATAAGTGACAGGACATAGCAGCAGCTCTGAGTGCTCTGTGGCGTTTGGACAGTGTTTATTCCTGGAGCAGCTGTAAGCCAAGTTAGCAGGACAGAATCATATGGGCAGTGTAGGGAAACTGTGGCATCAAGAGAGAGGGAGGACGGTTCAATGTGCTAGCTTGGGACACCTGGGTTCAATTCCTAGCTCTGCCACAGACTTTCTGCGTGCCCTTAGACAAATCACTTAGCATCTTTTTGCCTTAGTTTCTCATCGTAAAATGCAGATAATAGTACAGCCCTGCCTCACAGGGGTGCTGCAACAATAAATGCATTGATTGTGAGGTGCTCAGATAGCATGATGATGGGACTCTCATAATTACTGAAGATAAAGTGTGTGTGGATAAATCATCTGGATAAAATTAATAGATTTCAAGGCCAGAAGGGAGACCACCTGCTTAACACAGGCTATAGCTTTTTCACCCAGTTATCCCTGTGCTGAGCCCAATAACATTTGTTTGGCTAAAGCGTACCTTCCAGAAAGGCATCTAGTCTTGATCTGACAACTTCAAAATACGAAGATTCCACCACTTCCCTTTTCTTTGTTACATTGGTTCTCCTCCCTCACTGTTAAAAATTGGTGTCTCGTTTCTAATTTGAATTTGTATGGCTTTAACCTCCAGCCGTTGGTGATTCTTATGCCTTTTCCTGCTAAATTAAAGCCCTTTAGTACCTGGTATTTCCCTGTGAAGGTACTTGCACACTGTAATCAAGTCACCTCTCGATCTTTAGGATAAGCTAAATGTACTGAGCTCTTTCCATCTCTTACTATAAGACATTTTTTTTCCAGCCCTCAAATCATTATTCTGGCTCTTTTCTGCACTGTCTCCAATTTTTAAGCATCCTTTTTAATGTGTTGAGGCCACAACTGGATGCAATGTTCCAGTGTTAGTGTCACCAATGGCATATTGGCAAGACCCAGAGGCCTTTCTCTTTTATTGTTGTATTATTTATTTTTTATATCAGTTTAGCACAGCAGAAATCAACAGACATACAACTTACTCTACCAGATGGGGTCAATGGACCTTCCAGTCTGATATCCTGCTTCTGTTGGTAGATACATCTGATGGAGATACCTTAATAGTAGCCCTGTTCTTATTTGATATTCCTGTTCACTTTTATTTTCTAGCTTCTTCTCACCTTATGAAAGAGACTAGGGTTGAAATCCTGGCTTTATTGAAATTAAAGGGATTTTGGACATTGACTTCATTAGAACCAGGATTTTACCCTAGCTTTCTAATACAAGAGCTCTTTACCACTGGAGACCTGGGCTTGACTAAAATTGATGTACACAATTCATCTGCTCCTGTAGCATTGTCTGTGGGAGAAAGGGCTAAGATGGGAATAGCATGTGTTGCAGGTCGGAACCAAGGAGCAGTGGAAGAACAGTGCGAGGCCTGGGGTTGGAAGAGCAGGTCGGGACTGAGGTGCCTTTGTAGAGCTGCGTCAAAGCCTAACACTGGAATAGCAGGATGTTCTCCAGGCCAGGAATGAGGCACAATGGCAGAGCTGGATGCAAGTGCGGAAAGGTCCCCAGGACTGGCATTGCAGGCGGTGCTGTGCATCAGAGACTGGGCGCACTGCCAGAGCGGTATGCAATTCTTTAGACTAGAATCACAGCGGGTTCTGTGCATTGGCACAAAAATGCTCTTGCAAAACTGTCTGGTGACTGAATCTGGCCAGGTTTATCAGTCCTTCCGCATTTCTGCGCGACAGCATCACTTGTGATCTAACACACCCCTTACCTACCTCTAGGAAATGTACCTAGGCTGCTGCTTTGATCGTATGCTGTCAGCAGTCAAAACGCACCTCAACATCAGCACATTTTAACAGATGCTTCACACTTGTTTTATCATTAGTCATCATCATCATCATCAATTTTTACCACGGTAGTCACAATTTTACTTCTGTGCTCATTTCTAGCCTAGCATCATACTGCGTAACCACACTAGGTGTAAATTGTGCAATTTGCAGGAACTAATCACTCTGCCCTTATTTCCAGTACGCACAAATATATTTCAGCACATCGGCAAATTTGTAGTTGTGGTGACTCTAGGCAAGAAGATTTCTGTGAAGTCTGGGTCTGATGATGTGTGCGCAAATGGGCAAGAGCTAAGAGCTAGAGAAAGAGACAGGCAAGCTGCTTTTACACTGTGCTGGGTGGAAGCCTATCCACCCAATGTGTTTATTTAATCTAACTATTTTATTTTGGTTCTATGCCACATCCATCACAATGCTAGGAGAATCACACAGGTCCCAGCACTGCTCTGAAGGAGGATGGACAAGATGCCCTAATATATGTTTTTATCATAGAATATTATAGTTGGAAGGGACCTCAGGAGGTCATCTAGTCCAACCCCCTGCTCAAAGCAGGACTAACCTCAGCTATATCATCCCAGCCAGGGCTTTGTCAAGCCTCAGCTTAAAAACCTCTAAAGATGGAGATTCCACCACCTCCCTAGGTAACCCATTCCAGTGTTTCACCACCCTCCTAGTGAAAAACATTTTCCTAATGTCCGACCTAGACCCCCCCAACTGCAACTTGAGACCATTGCTCCTTGTTCTGTCACCTGCCACCACCGAGAACAGCCTAGCCCCATCCTCCCTGGAACCCCCTTTATAGTCCGATTGAAGCTGTCAATTTCCCACCACACAGCCCAATGCATTGCTTCAAACTTAGGTCTACCTCACTTCTTGAGCCTGTGATATGCAGCTATACGAAGCATGAGCAAGGATGGCTGGAAGAGAGACATCTCTCTAAGTAGTGAGTGGGCTGGGGGTAGACTTCGGAAGGATAATCTGTCCCGTGAGTGGGTGCTCGTGGGGATTCCGTCACCAGCCGGTTGTGCATAGAAAGAAGTGGAAGAAACCACATCATCCCTGGAATTGCTGACATGCAATAAGTGGTAAGAGAGTTCCCCATCTCCTGGAAATGAAGCAAGACGGGGCAAAATAACATCAAACAGGTCAGAGAGGTAGCAGGAGAGCCATGTGCATGGTATGACTGAACCAGTGCATTTATATCATGCCCATGGCTCTGCCGTTAAGATTTCACTAGAAGCCCGGGTTGTGATTTTCAGAGCTGATTAAGGGATTTGGGTGCCTGGCTCCCATTCCTTTTAATAGGAGCTGGGCATTCAAATCCTATAAGCACCTTTTAAAAACTCAGCTCTTATTGCTTTCTTTGGCTTGGTCTAGGAACTGTCAGGTTTTATTTGTTAGCCAACAGAGAAGTCTTTGGGAACTGCAGGTGTTCAAGTGCCTCTGAAAATCAGGCCACTTAGATTAAGGCGCCCGTTGCCAGTCAGCTGGCTTTGACTTACTGAAAAGAGACAGGCAGAGCCAATATTAGAACCCAGGTATTCAGCTCTTCCTTGCTGTTGCTTTATAATTTCTTTGATGAAGGAAGGCTAATTTTTTTTTTAAAGATCCTTAGCATGCAATGGCTAATTCCCCATCCAGCGAGACCCCTATTTAACCCCATAACTGCTACTGCATATACTCAGCACATCACGCCTGAGAGCCTGGCACGGGTAGTGACGAACACACAGTGCAGTCTGATGATGGCACCTGGGGGGATGATGGGATTTGAGGGTGCTTGGCAGCGCCCTGTGGGGCCAGAAGCAGCCGGGCTGGTGGCACTGACTACCATCGCGTGCTGGCGTGAGCCAGGCAAGGGGCTGAAGCAGGATGCTGAAGGGCAAAGTGGTGATAGTTTTGAGATCAATAAGAACACTTTTGAAAAAGCCCCATTGATCTCACACCCAGATACAGGCCCTGAAAGGTCACTGCTGATTAATGCAGTTCAGGCCCCAGATGTGCGGCAGCTGTTCTCCCTGCGCTCTTCTTGTAAGCGGTCCGCTATTGGCAGGTGGTAGCGGAGCATGACGCGTCACTTGCACCGAAGCCTGCTACAAAGGTGAAGAGACTGAATTAGAAGGAAACGAAGTTTTAAAAAAAAGCGCAAGATAGGGAAATGATTGCGAGGTCCGATCATGACTGTGCGGCAGCACTCGTGACCCGCTGGCTGCTGCTCTCCAGCTCATACCTGTTCCCCAGGAATTTCCACTGCCAAGTCTCCCCTGTGTGCCAATCCCCAGCACAGGCCAGCCCTGCAGCATCACCTGAGCAACCCAGCTTCCCCATTTTCCCCTGTGCTCTGCTTCCCAGCTCAGCCCTTCCTTTGGGCGTTACAGGAGCTTTCCTCCTCATTGCTCCCTCCCATGCCGGCCCAGTCTCTGTTTCTTGGCTCAGGCCTCTAGTGCAGCTCCCACTTCTCTCTCTTCTTCTTCTTCCTCTCCACACCTTCTTTCCCAGCTTCCCCCTCTCATTCCCTTCAGGCACCAGCGCTCACCCTTGCTCCACGCTTCAGCTCAGCCCTTCACTACAGCAGCATCCCAGGAGCTGCCTGTTATCCCTGCCCCTCTGTGCTCTGCTCCCAAGGGTCTGAGTTGTGCTGCCCCGTTGCAGGAGTCCCATCGCGTTTTGCTTTCCGATTGGAGTGCTGTCTCTAATTTCTGGTGACAATGAGATCGAGTTTGTGCATGCCTCTTGGTGCTGTGCTTCCTCAGAGGGGCCTGCCAGCTTCTATAAGTTGCTTAGGAGCAAGGAACCGGGAGAGGTGCATAAGCTGCAAAGTTTGGATGAGCTGAAGTTCCCCCATGTTGAGAGAGAGAGAGAGAGAGAGAGAGAGAGAGAGTGTGTGTGTGTGTGAGAGAGAGAGAGAGAGAGATCGGGTCAATGGTTTTGGTCTGCGTTCAATGTAAATAATACAGTATTACCAACTGCAAAATACAGGAGATTGCACAAAAATCAGGAGATTTTCTTTTTTTTCAAAATGACATATCTTGGGTTCTTTTTATTTCACAAGTGCCTTGAGGGCTAGAACACTCATGTCTTTGTTCAACTGAAAGCTGAAATTCTCACGTAAGCACGTGGCTCCTGAGGCCGGGGCTTTAAAAAACAGCCAAATATCATGAGACTTGGGATAAAATTGTGAGGTGGCAACCTTGCGTATTTTATGTGTGCAACATTCTGGTAAATCCATTTCCATTTGGAAAAGAGCAGGACTTCTTTAGGAAGTTGTAAATGAACAACCCTGTGAAATCCTCTCTGTGTTCACGGCATTAGGACCCAGTCCTGCAAATTCTTTGATTAGGGTGACCAGCTAGCGAGTGAGAAAAATCGGGACGAGGGTGGGAGGTAATGCGTGCCTATCTAAGAAAAAGCCCCAACCACTGAGACTATCCATATAAAATCGGGACATTTGGTCACCATGGGTGTGATCCAAAAGCCTCTTGAAGTTAACAGAAAGACTCCCGTTGATTTCAGTGGACTTTGGATCAGACCATAATTCCCATTCACTTTGGTAGGTGTTATGTAGGTTAAAAACCTGTGTGGCCAGGCCCTAAGGTGGTACAGGTTGACTGTACTAAGGGCGATGCCACGAATTAATAATACAGCAGGCAAACTTCCATATTGAATGTAAAAGGCCATATAGTCCCAATGATTAACACAGCCTTGGTTTAGGTTCCTCCCCCACCCCATGCCCAACACATCACAGATCGCTACTCGCCATCTTTCTCACTTCTGCCATTTGAGTCCATTTCTCCTCAGACCCATCAGGTCCTTCGGTGGATCCCTGCATGAACGCAAGACTCTGGAAGGTGTGATGCAGTGAGAGGTTAAACGTATGGCCCAGCCTCCAAAGACTGAGCTTGACTCGAGTCGTGATTTGTTCTGTCAGGTTAGATGGGAGAAGGGGTCCCGAGTCTGGTTTCTGTGGTGACATGGGGTTGGTACGGCGCTGGCTGAGAACCACTGGACTATGGTTTCTTTGGACTTTAAAATCTACAAACCTACACCGGACCGGACTGAACTGTAACCCGAGGCAAGCGCCGCTGGAACATCAGGATTTGGGGCCAACTCCAGTCACTAGCCAGCATGCGCTGTAGCCATCTTTGCCAGCAGCAGCACTGTTGTACCTAGCCTGGCTGTCTCCCAGCTCCTGTAGCATGCGGTGCTGTCCTGCTTGCACAAGTCTATGGTTGTTCTGCAGGGTCAGGTCGCAGCCTGGGCTGGCATGAAAACACAACCCCAACTCTCACGGGGCTGTTCCCTGTCCTGCATGCTCAGCTTGTGGGGTGATTAACCCTTAGAGCACTGAGGAGAAAAATGAGACAGGGTGCTGATCCCTGAGGGAAGAAGAGTGTCTAAGGTCCCTGTTAGAAATGGGCAAACTAGAAATGGTTCAAGGGTCCATCTTTGGTTTGAGTTTGGGTGAAAGTCCTGGTCTGTTTCAATTTAACCAGCAACACTGAACCCCTCTCTGGTTCCTGTCTGCTCAGTTCTCCTGGAGCTTGGCTAGAATTATCATCATCCCTCTTTTTACAGATGGGGAAACTGAGGCACAGAGAGGTGCAGTGGTTTGCCTGAGCACCAGAGCCTGGAATACAGCCCGCGTCTTCTGACTCCTACTTCTGTGCCTTTACCACAAGGGCATCTGTCCTAGTTTGTTGTCCTTTCACCCGGCATAAAGCAGCTCTGGAGAGAGCCCCGTCTAGTCCAGAAGAACAGAGGCCTTGTGTGGCTGCCAGGGTCTGCTGCTTAGCGGTGCTGAGCATTTGTGACTCCAGGGGACTTCAGCTTGAGTTGTGGTGCTCAGCGCCTCTCGGGATTGGAGCTGGAGTCAGGGCTTCTCCAGGGACGGTCAGCAACGCATCTGCCTTGACAGAGAGGCCCTGGGAACGCAAGAGCAAAGCATGGCTGGGACTGGGGCAGGGGGCCGGCAGCAAGTCCCTCATCCCAGCCCAGAGAAGGTTCTCTCCCTGGCCTGCTACTTGTGTGGCTTTTCTCCACACAGGCCAACCTCCGCGTTGTCACCGACGTCAGCCTGCCGCTCTGCCGGTGTTGTAGCCTGTTGCTAGGGTGTCTGCTGGCCTTTGAACTCCAAGCCAGCCCACACGCTGCACCTTGAGGGCTGCTGCTCTCAGTTTCACTTTCCAGGAGCGCCGTGCTGCCGGGAGGACGAGGGCGGCCGGTTTGCTGGAAAACGCTTTACTTTCCATGACAGGAATTCCCCCCCCCCACCCTTCCTTTCAGCCCAGAGAGGCCTTCTGAGGGGCGGGCAAAGGAAGCCCAGGGATGCCCAGAGCTGAGACCCACCTCGCGGCTGCAAGGGAAACGGCTGACTCAAAACGTCGTGACTTTCCCAGGGGTCCCCTCCATTCCCCTGCCCCACGCCCACCGAGCTGAGTCAAAAGGGCAAAAGGGTGCAGCTGCTTCCGGTGCAGACGTGGCATCGGCCAGGAGGGTTTGCTTGGGAACACCCTGCCCACTGGGGCACAGTCATGCCGCTCCTCGTGGTCCCTTTCTGCAGGCACAGCAGAGCGGCACGAGACTGCCTCTCTCGGTGACCCCCCACCTAGAAGATGGGGAGAACACATTGCTATGTACGCGAGGCATTAGTTCCGTGTTACCCGCATTTTGCCTGTTCTCTTGTGACGACGTCAGGCTTAAGAGCTGTCGACACGAAACCTTTCAGTAGCACCAGACTCACTCTGTGGGCCCAATTTCCCCCCTGCCTTGACGCTGGTGTTGTCACTGACACCCCGGCAAGGAAGAAGGAGTAAAATGCTATTGCCTCCTAATTCTCCTCTCACTTGTCTAGAGAAAGCGTTTTGAAATCCACCTTGCCCACAGTGTGCACACGTGAAAATGACCACACAAAGTGCAAGGCAGCATAGGCGTGCACAGGGGATGGGCTGGGTGTGCCCAGGTACACCCTAATGCCGGGGTGCCAAATATCGTTCCTCGCGATATTTCGCGGCAGAGACTACGACGGCGAGAATTCCGTTGGCGGGTAATTAAAATGTGGCCTGCCGGTGGAATTGAGTTTGACGCCCCGGGGAGCACACCGTAATGGAAATTTCCTGGGTGCACACCCTCATGGAAATTCCCTGGGTGCACACCCTAATGACATGTGCTGCGCACGCCTATGCAAGGCAGAGGATGCTCAAGCCCCAAGAGAGAAGGTGCAATGGGAAGAGAAAGGAGCAGAGAAAGAAAGGAAGCAGCTGACAAAAGGGATGCTTGTTTACACTTGCTGATTTGGAATTGAAACTACATGGTTAGCAAGTGGTTAGCAAGACATTACATTCTTTGATTTCCCTGTGCTTGTGCTGCATAGCTGTGGTTCTACAAGACACAGCTAAGACTAATGGTTTTTGTACAGTATAACTGCGGAGTTATGACCACCTCGGGAATGAAGGTTGTTCCAGTGGTGTACTGGGTGGGAGTGAGGGGGGCAGGAAGGCCTCCTGGGCCCTCTGCACCTGTGCTTGGCTCAACGAGGGAGCCGTGGGCCGGGTCGGCACAGCTGCTGGGGATGTCAGTGGGGGGGGGGGGGGGCGGCTTCTCTGAGGAGGGCCCAGCCAGTGTCCCCCGACCCCCTCAGTAAGCCACTACCATCGCACCTGCCGCCCCCCACGGGGGGAGAGTGCGGGGGAGCAGGAAATGGGCCCTCAGACCCCCCCCATGGGGCGCTGCTGCCACTGCCGCTGACGGGGGGACGCAAATACATGTACTGGCCCCCGGGTGCCGGAGACCCTCCGTACGCCACTGGGTTGTTCATAACTCTGAACAAAACATTACGGTGGTTCTTCCAAAAGTTCACAACTGAACATTGACTTAATACAGCTTTGAAACTTTGCTATGCAGAAGAAAAATGCTTCTTTCCCGTTGTTTACATTTAACACAGCACTCTGCTGTATTTGCTTTTCTTTTTTTCCTCTGCTGCTGCCTGATTGCCTACTTCCAGTTCCAAAGGAGCGGTGTGGTTGCCCAATTAGTTCATAATCCTGGAGTTCGCAGCACTGAGGTTCTCCTGTATTGCTAGCAGAGGATGGCCAGGCCAATGGGTGCTGCTAAGCCTGCAACTTGGGAGACCCAGGTTCAATTCCCTGCTCTGCCGCAGCTTTCCCATGTGATTCTGAGCAAGTCTCTCTGGACTACAGCTTGCCATCTGTAAAATGGAGATATTAGCACGCCCCTACCTTGCAGTGTGGTTGCAAGGATAAATCCAGGAGAGAGTGTGAGGTGCTGAGATAATGGGGGCTCTATAAGTATCCTAGGGAGACGCTTCATTCTATGTTTTCATGCCGTGTCCGTCACCGTGGCATCTGAGTAGAACAAATCATAGATTCATAGACGTTGGATTGGAAGGAACCTCAAGAAGTCATCAAGTCCAGCCCCTGTGCTATGGCAGGCCCAAGTAAACCTAGACCATCCCCGAGAGGTGTTTGTCCAGCCTATTCTTAAAAACCTCCAGTGATGGGGGCTCTACAACCTCCTTTAAAAGCCTGTTCCAGAGCTTAACTACTACCTTAGAGTTGGAAAGCTTTTCCTAATATCTGACCTAAATCTCCCTGGCCGCAGGGAGATTTACTTCTTGTCCTGTCTTCAGTGGTCATGGAAAACAATTGATCACCGTCCTGAGTTGCTCCCTCACTCTCTTTTCTCAAGACTAAACATACCCAGTTTTTTAACTTTTCCTCCCAGGTCAGGTTTACTAATAAGCCTTTTATCATTTTTGTTGCTCTTCTTTGGACTCTCTAATTTATCCACATCTTTCCGAAAAGTGTGGCACCCAGAACTGGACACTGTACTACCGCTGACACCTCACCACTGCTCAGTAGAGCGGGACGATTACCTCCCATGTCTTACATGTGACTGCCTGTTAATAAACCCCGGATGGATACTAGCCTTTTTTACAGCTGCATCAGATTTTTGACTCGTATACAGTTTGTGTTCCATTATAACCCTCAGATCCTTTTCCGCAGTACTACCATCTAGCCAGTTATTCCCCATTTTTTAGCTGTGCCTTTGATTTTTCCTTCCTATGCAAAGTACTTTGCCCTTCTCTTGATTGCATTTAATCTTCTTGATTTCAGACCTGTTCTCTAATTTGTCAAGGTCACTTTGAATTTTAATCCTGTCCTCCAAATTACTTGCAATCCTGCAAGTTACGCCCGCCCAGTTTTCTTTGCGTATGGTCTTTCGACCAGTTGTGCAACCATCTTATAGTAATTTCATCTAGACCACATTTCCCTAGTTTGCTTATGAGAATGCCATCAGGGACTATGTCAAAAGCCTTACTAAAATCAAGATATATTACGTCTACTGCTTCCCATCTATCCACTAGGCCAATAACCCTGTCAAAGACGGAAATTAGGTTGGTTTAGCATGATTTGTTCCTGACACATCCATGCTTGCTATTCCTTATAACCCTATTATCTTCCTGACACATCCATGCTGGCTATTCCTTATAACCCTATTATCTTTTGGTGCTTACAAACTGATCGTTTAATAATTTATTCCAGTATCTTTTCGGATATCAAAGTTAGGCTGACTGGTCTATATCCCCTGGGTCCTCTTTGTTCTCCTTTTAAAGATGAATACTATGTTTGTCCTTCTACGGTCCTCACCCATCCTCCATGATTTCTTGAAGATAATTGCTAATGGTTTTGAGATTGATTCAGATAGTTCCTTAAGTACCTTAGGATGAATATCCTTCGGCCCTGCTAACCTAAATATGGCTAACTCTTCTAAATAGTCTTTCTCTATTTTGTCTTGTGTTGTGTGGAGTATCTGGGCACTATTAACTTTTTTAGTGACGATTGAAGCATAATAGGCATTAAATATCTCAGCCTTCTTGCTATCATCAGCTATTAGTTCTCCTTTCCTGGTAAGTAGAGGGCCTGCGCCCTCTCTTACCTCTAAAGAACTTCTTCCTATTGCTTTTTTATGTCCCTTGCTAGGTGTAACTCATTTTGTGCTTTAGCCTTTCTGGTTTTCTTCCTACATGCTTGTGCTATTCTTTGGCACTTGTCCTTTGCAATTTGTCCATGTTTCCACTTTTTGTAGGTCTCCTTTTTGGTATTCAGACCTTAAAAACTCCTGTTGGAGCCATATTGGCCTCTTACTATTCTTCCTGTCTTTCCTTCCTATCTGGATAGTTTGTAGTTGAGTCTTTAATATTTCCTCTTGAGAAACTGCCAGCTCTCCTGTACTCCTTTTCCCCTTAGATTTTCTTCCCATGGGACCTTCCCTACTTGTATTCTAAGTTTGTTAAAGTCTGCTTTTTTGAAGTCCATTGTCCGCATTCTGCTGTTCTCACACTTCCCTTTCCTTAGAATGAAATAGAATTGAATAGACTTCAAGATCACTTTCCCCCAAATTGCCTTCCACCTTCAGATTCACAGCCAATTCCTCCCTGCTGGTCAGAATTAAGTCTAAATTGGCTGCTCCCCTGGTTAATTCCTCTACCTTTGAAACAAAAAGTTGTTTCATGCTTCTCCAAATAGTTCTGGAGCACTTCAAGTAGCACTCAGTGGAGCACTTTGACACAGACACTTCCCTGATCAGCTGTTGTGTTGAAAGTTACAGCTTGAGGGCCCGATTCTCAGCAAGTGTAAATGGGCTCAACTCTATTGACTTCACTGGAGCGATACTGATTTGTACCAGCTCAGGACTTGGCCGTTGGTTGTAAGGAAGTGGACAATAATTCATGACTTTTCTGGTCCAGACTGAAGATGGCTGTAAACACTAAGCACCAAATGAATCAGAAAAGCTGCATGATTGTGCTTTGTATGCCATGGTTAGGAATGCAATGGTTAGAAAGTCTCTGAAGGCATTTGTGTGAGCTGAGAAGCAGGTATGACCATGAATTAGACATTTTGTGCCACAGAAGGGAATTCCTATACTGAGAATGTTGGGGTATAATATTGCTCCGTGCTTTTACATTTATTTATCAGACTTCTAGATTTGTAGCCTGTGTCTCTTTGCAATAAATAAATAGATTCCCAAGTTAGAGCTAGTTGATTAGTCCAAAAATAATTGGTCAAATAAATTATTCAATACATCCTCCACCGCTCTTTATTCTATGAATATAGACCTTCACTGGCGCAGGGACCCTGGTCCACAGACCCATGGGATCTGCTGATTAGCCCCTGCTTGGAGGAAGGGATGGGGCAGCAGTGACAGGGCTCAGGGAACTCTTGCCACACGCAGCCCTGGCGCCCCAGGGAGAGCTCCATGCCTGACTCTGAGCAGCTGGAAATTCTCTCTGGATATCACAGAAGGATTCACAGTCAGTGATTCCCCTGTGGGGATGAGCAGGGGAGCAAAAGCCCAAAGTTTGCCTTTCCTTCCCCAGCCGAAATCCATGTTGGAGTTGAGAGAGGTGTCAAGCTCTCCTGGAGTTAAATGATGAGACACAAGATATGAAGTGCCAGGTCAGACCCATGAGTCCATCTAGCCTGGTATCAATCCCCACCCCAGATCAGACCAATGACCCATCTGTCCTAGCATGCTGCCCCCTCCCTGCTACACCTCTGTGATGATCAGGGTCCAGACACCCCAGGAGAGAACAGGGGATCTGCACCACCGAGAATAAGCAATTGAACCAACTGGTATTAAAACTGTCAAGTAAGGTCTCCTAAGAAAGCTTGTAATGTTCTGAATTTGATGGTCACTATGTGATGCAGATACAGACTATGGTTGTGAATTGATATATTTGTGTAGGGATAAAACTTTGCTCATAATTTGTACTCCACCATTCAGCTCCACCTCACAACATAGAGATGGTCAGCCAACCTCCCAAGCCAGACAAGACCAGCTCCAAGCACTTAGCATTGCACAACTCAGAGAAAGACAAGTGAAGGACCCTTAAAGTTATTGGGAAAACATTGAAACAAACTGAAACTGAAAAGAAAATCCCAGTCTTGGAAAACTAAGAAAGGAAAGGAGAGAATTTCCCCCACATTATTCTTTCTTTCTTTCTTTCTTTTCTTTCAGACAAATCTGCAAACCCAGTTAAAAGGAAAGGGATTTGAAGTGAAGGTTATCCAGAACTGAGGGACCGTCTCAAAGTCTGTGAAGATTGGCTCCCCACTTAGGGCTAAGGGGCACACTGGGAAACTGAGCAAAGGCAATAGGAAATTTGCATTAGAAGAGGCATTTTTATCTAAAACCTGAGGTTGTATCTTTACATTTCTTTTCTGTGTAACTTTTCTGTGTTTGCTTCCCATTTGCTATTTCCTCTTGTGAATTGGTGTTTTTTCTCTTAAAATAAACCTTTGGTTTAGTTTTACCTCAGACAGGTCTCTGTTGTGGAGTGTGTCCCCCAAAGTGAACTGAGAACTGAGGAGCAGGTTTCACCCCTTCAGGAGTGATGAACCAGAGGGGAAAAGTCTGATAGCCTGGAAGTTAAGAACTCAGGTTAGACTAGGGTGACCAGATAGCAAGGGTGAAAAAATTGAAATGGGGGGTGGTGGGTCATAAGTGCCTATAGAAGACAAAGCCGGAACATCGGGACATCTGGTCACCCTAGGGTAGCCGGATTTGGGATTACTCAGGACTGGAATGGGTGTTGAGGTCATCCTGCAGAGAGTAACTAGGCTGCTGGAAGCCAGGGTGAGACCTTTATGCTTGTAGCCTGGGTACAGGGGGATCAAGGCTTTGAGCTATAGCAACACAGCATTAAGGCACCCAAAGTTACAAGGCAGGCGGTGACAGAACCCCTTACTGGTCTGGGCGATCCCCAAAACATCAACCACTAAACGCAATAGAGATTGAAAACCTGGACTTCCCGGGCTTGTCTACATGAGGAGGGATGCTGGAATAGTTTTTGGGATTTACCTTCAAACCCTTCTTTAATCCAAATTAACTATCAAGTGTAGACAAGCCCTTTTGAAAATCCAAGTTTGTGTTGCTTATTTGCTCCTGATGCTTCCAGGATGCTCCATCCTTCCTGATGTCCTTTGGGAGTGTCCCCTTACCCCTCTCCTTAGTAGGAATTCCAGCTACTTTGTCCTGTGTTAAAATAATGAAGCCTTCTTGATACGCTACTTTGCTCCCCACCTACCCCCCTTGAAACAGAAACTGTATATTCAGGAAGAAAACCACATGTAGGCGTTAGCCACATGCTACAAAAAGAGCTCTGCCTGTTCAGAAAGCACCAGAGAGACAGAAGGCACTCGGCAAGGGCAGAGCTGAAGACAGCCTAGCAGAAGTTCTTGGGCCACAGCAACCCTCAGGAAGAGCCGCTTGAGACATGGCCGAGCAAAGAAGACACTGTCGCCCCAGGCAGGGGACCTGCTTGGTTTTGCTGATGGTCCTGTGGGTGGGGCTGGCTCTGGCGACCGAGTGCCCCAATGAGGAATTCAAAGGGGTGACCAGGCCGGGCGATCCACCCTGCCCCAAGTGTAGCTCAGGTAAGGGGGTGAGGGAAGGTTCCTTCTGTCTTCTCCACATTGCATGTTGAGCAGGGAGTAACTAAACGTGGGGGAGGGAAATGTCAGTGCAGCAATGTGTGTGAAAAGGAAAGTAGAAACAAGGGCTCCCCCCTCTCTCATGATCAGAAATCAGCTGCAAAGCTGCAAAAATCAGACTAGATTTGTGGTGTGGATTTTGGACCTGCCTGCACCCCACCAATATTTGCCAGTGTGGGATTTGGGTTTGTCTCTTTGCAGAGATAGGATCTAGCTGCAAAATTTGGAGCTGGCTTTGGATGCAGAACCCTCCCAAAGCTGAGGGGTTGTTTGTTTCTAGCAAGTTGGGCCACACCCAGATCTCATTAGGATTCCAATGGAAATTAAAGTTGCTGCATTCTCAGGTGTCAGATTTCGCAGCCAACAAGGTAGTAGCATCCTCTGCATTTGGGTTAGAAATGCTCTAATGTGCAGGACCAAAAGCGAGAGAGCCAGATTCTTCCCAGCCTTCTTCCCAGGACTGGAAGCCATTGTGAATTTTACCCTTGGATGGTGTAATGGCAAATACAGTCATGGCAACATTATCAGCTGTGGTGTTTCATTTTTCTCGCAGGCAGTTTTGCTGCCTAGACAAGGGTTTTGTGGCATTATGTGAAGGTGATCTCAGATTCTGGACCAGTGCAAAGGTGTGATGCTCTCAAACAGTGACGTACCCTTGACCCGGCACACCTAGACTTAAAGGGGCCCTAGCTCTTCAGTGCTTCAGTCTTCTAGGGAGTGACTGGCGGTTGGCGAAGGGCTGTGGAATCTTTTCCTCCTAATTCATCAGTTTAAACCCAGCCCAGGTAAATAGTCATTGAGAATCAATACAGCTCAGTGGCCTTTTGTTAAGTGAGTAGGTGGATCTCAACTCACTTTCCCAGTCTCTCACATCCACCTCTGTCGGTCACACCTCCGCGCTGACTGTCTCAGCAGAGAGGCCACAGGTTGAATGGGCCAAGGAGAAAGAATTCCCCTTCAGCCCCCAGGCAGCATGGAGTCACACTGGGGGGGGGCGGTGTGAGGCATGCAGCTGCTGCCCATGCTGTTCTGTGCATGGAGGGTGTCAGGTCCCCAGGGCTGTCTGCCAATCCGGCATCTTTCACCAAAGCTAAAATTCACCAGAAGAAAGAGGTGGGTAATCTTGGGCCAGCCCGTGGCAGCTCAGCCAACCCCAGGGCCTTTTTCCGGCAAGGGGCTGAGTGACTTGACTTGGCTGGGAATTGAGGGTGGTCGGGAGTGGTTCATTGTTACCCCATAATTCACAGGCACAGAGAATTCTCATTTGTGCTTGATTCACTTTCTTTACATGCCAAAGTCGTGCCATTATTTTTGCTCCAAATCATCCAAGCGTGGAAAAAATAAAAGGGCCAGTGAGGGAGAGGTGGGCTGGGAAGTCTCAGGTGAATCCCCCAGCATCCCTGGACATTCTAGCATCAACTCAGGAAATAGCTGCTGCCTGACCACTGTCACACATCTTTTTTTGTTTGACGTCCTGTGGCACTAACTTGTACTTTCCCTGTACAGCCCACAGTGTCACCAAACCGCTGGGTAAACATGGAAAACTCTTTCCTCTAAACAGCCTTCCAGAGCGTGGTGTCACAAGCCCTGGCCCTAGCTCATGTGATCAGTCCTTCATTTTCATGAACTCCGGAGTCTCTCACCATTAGTTTCTCTGTTCTATTTTGTTTTAGGGTGTGTCAGAAATTAGAGCTGGGCGTAAGCCGCAGAGTTTAGATCTGGGTTTGGAGCTGAGAGTCTCCAGATTTTGAAGGCGGAGGGAGTTGGCTCTTTGGTTTTGATTTGGAGCCATCTCTGTCAATATATTTTGGAAGCAAATGTCTGATTGGGAAGAAGGGGAGGGAACCCCCAACCCACTCTGGCACTAATGGCCTGTAGTCCTCCGGGCAACCCTCTGACCCAGGGGCTTTGCCAACTATGGAGTGCATTGACCACGGACTGGAAGCACAAGGGCTGATTGGAGGGCCTGTTCCTGAGTGGTGCCCTCTTTGGGAGCTGAAGGTGCTCAGCACCCATCACCTCACAATCCCAAGGCCTGAAATTCGCATTAAGTACAAGCAGATTGCAACTGCCCACCTTTTTAATATGAAACGTTGCATGCTGGGACCCAACAGTCCTCACTGGTTGCGGTTTCCCATTAAAGGTGGGGACAGCCACAGACTTCTGGGGCTGCATATGGGCCACAGGCTACACATGGGTTCACCTACCTTAAAAACATACTTGGCCCCAGGCACCCCAATACGCTGGAGGAGTCACAGTGGGCCAGATTCTCCACATTTTACCTCAATGTCATTCCACTGACTGAAACAGTGTCCTTCTGGATTTCCACCAGTGTAACGGAGAGCGTGTTTGGCCCCATGTCTATATATCCTTCCCAGAGGCACCATCCTGCTTAGAAGGAGATTCTCTAGCCTCACCCAGTAACACCCATGGCTAAATAGCAAAAGCCAATTTCAGGTCTCTGTTACACCAGAAAAATCTAACTCCTTGTTTTTTCAGTGATACGAAGCCCTTCAGATCCATGTCCTGACAGCCTGCCACCAGCTTGCAAGTGTTCTCCTGGGTACCAGTGTAGTAATCGACCCTGTACGACCTGCAGTGTCCTCCCTGAGTGCAAGGTGGGGACGGAGCTAAACAAATCAGGTAACTATAGGAACGTAAACGAGTCTGCCTAGTTGAGCTCAATAAAGGTGGGAAGGGCAGTCAGTCGGCAGACATTGTACGTACAGCCTCAGTCTACCGGATGAATTCTGGAAGCCTTTTGGTGGTAAGGAGGCGATGGCTTAGCAGGCCGAGGCTCAGCTTCGAAGTAGTTGAAGTCCATGAAGAAAACACTTCACATCCTGAAAAACCATTTGCTAGCTTTTTCTGGGCTGTTTTGCAGCTCTGAAATGATGATGGTGGCGTAGGGAGGGTGTTGTGAAATTTTTACCCCAAAAGATGTGGTTTTTGCAGCCACACAGGCAAAATGTGAAAATTCTTCACATTTTGCTGCAAAAACTTGTCTCTGTCATTTTACTCAATAATAAAACCATTTTCTGTGTTCATAAATCATACTGAGGAGTGTGATATAAAAATGATGGATGGACAGAGCGAAAAATGAGGTCAGACTTCACTCCAACAGAGTCCTCTTTCTGAGTGTAAACCAGCCAAGTGTATAAGGTGGGGTTTTTTTTCATGGCATTAATCCAATTTCATAAATTTTGAAGGTTTCAGATTTGATTGCACATATTCTGCATAGCTCTGGGCATAACAGAGAGTATACGAAGAAGGGAAATGAAAAGGGAACTAAAAAAACCAGAGTGGACTAAAAGGGATTGGAATAGCAGGTTTTAATTTACAGTGAATCATAGAGGAAGGGTGGTGGTATGGCTGAAGCACTGGCTTAAGACGTAGAAGATGTGGGCTCAAGTCCCAGTTTGGCATCACACAGGCTTCTTGTGTGATCTTGGAAAAAAAGAGGTTTAATCTCTCCCTGTCTTATTTTTTTATGTATAAAAGAGAGATAATGATACTAACTCACAGGGTGGGTTGAGGTATATGCAAGGGTGCTTAGATATTACAGTGATGGGACCCAACCAAATAGGTAGATTTTAAGCAGAGGGCTGATTCAAATTCCCTTAAAGTCAATTGAAAGATATATGCTGTTTCATTTTGAGATTTTCAAAATGTCCCGTTTTGGTTTCTCAAGTCTAAAGGACTTTTTGTTTTGAAATTGTAGAACATTTAGATTAAAAAAAAGGGGAGAGGGGAGGTCAAAATTGAAATGGAACATTTTGAAATGATTGAAATGAAACGTTTTGTTTGACCTGAACCAAAATGTTATTTGATTTACTCCCTACAACATCCCAAACAATGGAGTTCCAACTACCTCCTCTTAGGGGACTAGTCTACAACCTACCTACAACCTACCCCGTCCTCCAGGAGTTCTCAAAGATAATTGCTAATGGTTCTGAGATTGCTTCAGCTAGTTCTTTAAATACCCCAGGATGAATTTTATCAGGCCCTGCCAACTTGAATACATCTAATGTATGTAAATATTCTTTACCTTGTTACTTCTCTATTTTGGCTTGCATTCCTTCCTCCTTGTTAATATTGTGTTGAGTATCTGGTCACCATTAACCTTTTTAGTGGAAACTGAAGCAAGATAGGCATTAAAAACACCTCAATTTTCTTGATGTCATCAGTTATTAGCTCTCCCCCCGCGAAGTAGAGGTGTTTCCCAGGTTTCTCTCAACCCAAAGCTCTGGGTAACTGTACTTTTTGTGAGGCAGTGTCAGGAACAAATCAGAGGGAGACATCGCACAGCCAGCTGATTAAAGATTGGCACAACCCCAAAATGCTTTCATCCAAAAATTACTATTTTATTAGTACACCCAGATATGCAAAAGGTCAGCGTGCCCCCAAACAATAGTTACCCACAGTCTGGAGGGGTCACGAGTGGTCCATCGACAAGGTTCAAGTGGCCAACTATCCGCCTGTCACTGGGGATTCCAGGCGATGCCCAGAAGCTCAAATCCAAATTCCTCAGACCTGTCTACCCCTCTTATGTTCGTAACTGCTACAATGACATCAACAACATGTCAATCAAAGGACAACCATTAAGCAAGCACTTTTAAGCCGTTAGTCCTGCAGCTGTATTTCCACAGAACAACGGTCCAAAGATATAGCTAGATTTGTGTTTTTAAAGACACAGACTACAGCAATTCCAAAAGGGGGCTTAACGAGGAAGGCCGCAGCGTCCTGCTCCCCGCTTATGGACACCCTTCTCCCCTCCTGGCCTGCCTAGTTATGCTAAGGCTGCTGCACAGGTCTACTAGTTTAGCTGCTTTGGGCAGTAAGTATGATCATTGGTATTCCAGTTAATGGCAGTGAGCTGAGCATTTTGGTGCGCTGCCAACGTCTCCCCTAACAGAGGATCTACCTGTAGAGAACCTCTTCTTATTGCTGCTTATGTCCCTTTTGTCGCCATTTTACGCCTTAGCATTCTGATTTTGTTCCTACACGCTTGTGCTATTCTTGTGTAATCCTCCTTAACAATTTTGTCTATGTTTCCACTTTTTGGAAGACTCCTCTTTGATATTCAGGCCCGTAAAGAGCTCCCGTTGGAGCCATATTGGCCTCTTAATATTCTTCCTGTTTTTCCTTCATATCGGGATACTTTGCAGTTATGCCTTTATTATTGTGTCTTTGAGAAACCACCAGCTCTCCTGAACTCCTTCATTTCTTAGATTTTCTTCCCATGGGACCTTCCCTACCCGTTCTCTGAGTTTGTTAAAGTTTGCTTTTTAAGTCTATTGTCCTATTCTGCTGTTCTCTTTCCTTAGCGTCATGAAATCTGTCATTTCATGTTCACTTTCCCCCAGATTGCCTTCCATTTTCAGATTCGCTACCAATTCCTTCCTGTTGGTCTGACTCAGGTCTAAAATAGCTATCCCCCTCCACGTTCTGGAACAAAAAATTGTCTCCAATACATTCCAAGAACTTGGTGGAAATTTTGTGTTTTGCCATTTTACTTTTCCAACAGATATCTGGGTAGTTAAAGTTATCTATTATTACCAGATCTTGTGGTTTGGACATTTCTGTTATTTGTTCCAGAAAATGCCTCATCCACCTCCTCTTCCATAGCCCCATGAATCCCTCTCCATTCTCCATGTTTACTCGAAAACCCTTGAAGATGGACCATGCTTGTCTTCCCAAACAGCAATGCTGCTGCCCAAAAGTGATCCCCTTTCTTTTCTCTCCTAGGCACTGAACACTTCAGATTCACCTGTGAACCATGTAGCTATGGAACTTATTCTGACAGTCTGAACAGCTGCTGCAGGCCTTGGACTAAGTATGTATCCATCTCTTCTTTGGCAATATTCATGATATACACCCCAAGTGGCTAAATCTTAAATGTTTTAAAAAAGGAAAGCCACAGCCATTGATTATCCAAGAGTCTGCTGGGTTACTCTTACAGCTAGCATTAATTGCAGGTGTTTTTGCTTGGCAGGATATCACGTGAATCTTGTCTTTGGTTTTGTACTTAGCAAATCTTAAAGTGAAACCAAAACCCCTCTGTTTCCCCTACTTTCAGGTCAAAGCCACAAATTGACACGAGCGTGGATACTGTTTGAAACTGGGTCTGGATAGGATTGGTTTTAACAAGCTTCTCAGCAGAACTGGTCCAGTGTATCTAGCGAGAGCAGCCATAATTTGCCCAAATAAAGAATAAAGGAAAGAGAGACAGGCAAAGGGGGAGAGAGGGAAGAAGGAGGGCAAATGGAGCGAAAGAATGAGAGAGAGATGCTCCTAACAATGCTTTCCCTTTTTCTTAGCTGTGAGAGTTCTGGATTACGAAGAATCAGGCCAGGAAACCGTACCCATAATGTGGAATGTGGCATTTTCAGCGCTGTAGTCCCAGTCCAGCAGCAAGGTACATCCTGGATGGCAGATCATTTACTTCAGAATCTTCCTTTCCTCTGGGCATATAAGGTTGTGACTTCCAGGCAAAGGCGTGGTCCTGACTTTGTGCCATCATAGTTGCCTGCCATGGAAATAACCCTTGGGTTCCCCAGGGTGTTTGTGAAGCAGCATGAGCTGCTGAGAAATGCAGATTTGAACATCACGAAAACATTACTAATAATAATAACCATCAAAGGGCCAGGAGGGAGAAATGTGGAACACAGGGGTGGTAATATAACTGTTCCTTAGCAGACAGCTTATCGGCGTTTTCCATCTGGTATCTGCTGCTTTTTAATTGGACTCTCTCAAGAGACACAACTTAGCGATTAGTCACTCACATTCAAGTTTCCTTCTGCCTATGACTCCCTCACCACGTGCCACTTGTGGGTCCCACTCACCCAGACATCAGTTAGCAGCAGAACCTGGAAACTCAAGTTACTGATGGAAAAATGTTGGTTTTCCCTGATTAAGGACTTTCCTAATTTCCCGCCTGATTCAGGCATGGATGAATGTCCCTCTCTCTCCTTTCCTTGGAAGAACTGGCTTCACTGTAGCACAGGGCTGGGTATGCTACTTGTTATCTATGGCCATGTATTTCATTTAACCCTCCCTCCTTATCAGATTCCAAGTACACCATCATCCTGGCGATATTGACTGCGCTGGGTATATTCATTCTCATCCTGATGACCTTCTTCCTGCACCTTTGCATATGGACACTGAAGAAAGACAAACTCCACATAGTTGAAGGTCAGTGCATCATGTATGGATTCTTTCATGGTAGCTGACGGGAGGCAGGGATGGGTCTGTGGGTCTGGCCCTGGCCTAGGACTTGGTAGACCTGGATCAATTCCCTGCTCCGCCACAGACTTTTCATGTGACCTTGGGTAAACCACTTAATTTATGTCTACACTGCAGTCAGAGGTGTGATCGCAATTTAGGTAGGCATAGCCAAGCTATCCTTAATCTAGCTAGCAATGCTTAAAATAGCAGTCGAGGTGTGGTAGCATGGGCGTCCGCGCAGGCTGTGCAAACCCAGCTGGGGCAGTGGATACGTACTCGCATCGCTGCCTTGTGCTAGCCGGTCTTCGTTGCTATTTTTAGCTACGCTGGCTAGATTAAAGCTAGCACGAGCATGCCGACCCGAGCTGCAAATCACAGCTCTGAGTGCAGCGCAGACATACCGTAAACCTGCCTGTGCATTTGTCTCCCCGTCCCTTCCTCAGAGGGCTATTGCAAATGTTAAGATGGTGAGCTACTCAGATGTAATAGTAATGGGGGCCGTCTAGGTACAGACGTGATGGGTGTCATGAAGCACACTGGATGGATAGGCACTGCTTCCTGATTTGCTTATGCAGCAGCAACCAGGAGGGGGACCGGTGTATGTATCCGTGCTGCTTGCACAAGAATTTGTGGCCCGCCAGCTGCGTGCGTGTGTGGGGAATGAGCAAGCAAAGATTATACTGCTCGTCTAAAAGAATAAGATAGTTCAGCATCTAGTTGACCCCCTCCCAACACTGAGGGGCAGACTCTTGTTTGCAAAAAGGCACTCGACACAGCTGCAGCGGGGCAATGGGGCCTTTAAATGGAGGTAAATCCGTTCACCTGCACTCCAAGGCCCCATTTAGCCTGTCTGTGCAATGCAAAGGGGCCTCGGGGTGCATCTACACTGCGCAAAAAAAGCCCCGTGGCAGCGAGTCTCAGAGCCCAAGTCAACTGGCTCGCGGGGCTCCTGCTGCAATGCTAAAAAGAGCAGTGTAGCGTTCAGGCTTGGGCTGGCCCCAGGGCTCTGAGAGCTGGTGTGGCCGGGAGGGAGACAGAGCTTGAGTGCGTATCCATGTGAGGGCAGAAACGAGGCGATCCCTGGCTGATGGCCTATCATGGGGTTCTCGACGCGTCCTGCTTTCTGCAGACGCTCCAAAGCCGGAGGCACTAGCCCTTGCGCTGAGGTGCATGGCACACCGTATCTATTCTCCACACGGGTTGCAGCCCCTGAGATATTTGTGGGGCTCACCTGCACCTGTTCCGAGTTCTGAGGTGATACGATGCCTTGCCCTCTCCGGGTGAGCTCATTCCTCGCCACATGTGGTGCCCTTGTCAGACACCCGTGGCATGTGGTTTCCCCCAGTGCACGGCCTTGTTCCTTACACACACAAACCTAACCTCTGCTCCTTCCTGGGGTGTGTTCCCTGCAGAGCCTGACCATCCCATCTCTCTGCGTCCTCCTGCGTGCCGCCTGGTGGAAGATACCTACAGCTGCCAGTTCCCAGAAGAAGAACACGGAGGCAAACTCGCCTATTGCCCCTCTCTGGGCCCGCACTGAAGTTGCAGGGGGAGTGCGCGCTGCTGCGAGAGAAGCAGAGCAGGCCTTGCCTTTCCAAACACGGAACGGGACGGGGAGAAAGTGCAATGTTAAACACAGCAGCAAGAAGTGGGGTTTTTGTAACAGATTTTGCACCAGAAATTGAGGAACAACTAACTCGAACTGACATTTTGTGCAGCCAGAATACCTGCTGCGTGTTTCCCCTTTTCTGAGTCAAAGCCCCTTTGAACTCAGTTTGGGACCAGAATACCCAGATTTGATTATTTCCCTGGGCACTCCATGCTCGAGTTATATTTCAGTCAGAGCCGGCGCCGGGCATAAGCAGACTAAGTAATTGCTTCGAGCAGCGCAAGGGACCCCCCATTAGCTTTTTATTATTTTTATTGAGAGGAGGGGCAAAAATATTCCTGCTTAGGGCCCCCCAATGGGCTTGCACAGTATTTCAGTGGCGTGTCAGGGTCCCTCCATGAGGCCCTACAGTTGCCTCTCTCCTGGACGTGTCAGTACGTCCATGGGGAACTCGCTTGTAGTCTTCACCAGATGTATTCATATTGCCCAGATGGTGTAGGTGCCTGCTGGGCATAGATGAAGGAGGCAAGGGGACAAAGTGTGGCCAAAGGACCAGATACAGTGTGCAGTACTGCATTCAACTATATTGCATTTTACTGGCACCGAATTGCCTTCCATTTGTAGGTGAAAACGGGGCTCCCCCTGAACCTGTGACATATTTTGCTCTCTGTGGTGGAAACAGGATTTCCTTGAAGCTTTTGCAGAAGGTGCAAATCTCAACGCACAGCTCTTGTCCCTATATAGTTTACAGTCTGAAACTGGAAGTGCTGCATCCCTTAAAGGGACTGTGAGCCCTGCTCTGGAGATAATCAAAGGCTTTTGTGTTTGCAGAGATTCTCACAGCAGTGCAAGAGCCATGGCATAGAGATCGGAAAACACAGGGGTGTTTTGGGTTCCATGACACCTCAGAGAACATTTATTTTAGGTGGAAAAGTTTTCCCCCCTTAATTCCAATCATTTTGGTATGACAACTAGTCAATTCAAAATATACAAAAAACCCCGCAGAAACCTAACTGAGGCCCGTGCAATCCCAACCATACACAATCTGCTTTGTAAATAATTCCCACCCAGCTTCTAGAGCAAGCAGGAGAAGAAAATGGCAAACCAAACAAGGCCAGGACTCACATTTTTGGGCAGGTCCAAGGGAAAATTGTGCCCCAAAGGACTAGCTAAGTGATTCTCAAACATTTTCCCTGCATGACCCCATTTTCAGAGGGGTGGTTTCCCACTACCCCAGACAGCCCGGAAGTTGCTGTTTAAAAATGGTGTCCTCCCTGCCGCGTGACCTCACACGCACTGTGCATACAAGGTCACACCACAAGGAGGAGGCCATTTTCTTTACAAAATGGCTTCCTCTGGACTGCACGATCTCACACACATACGGCGCGTGTGAGGTCATGCCAGGCGGAGGAGGCATTTTGCAAAAAGGCGTCCTCTGCACGCCCGGGATGGCCGTGACCCCGTCTGCTGAGGATGACTGAGTTTGGGGACGACTGGACTGGCTCCTCAGATTGTCATGGGCTACCAGCATTGGTAGAATGAATCACCTCTGCCTTAATTTAAAAGGCTGGAGCCTCATTTTTGGGGGTCAATCTCCTTTAATGGAGCTATCTTGATTTGTGTCAGCTGAGGAGATATGGTCTTTTGGCTTCAACTGGCTAAGACTCGGTGTCTTTCTTTGACACTCTCTAATTGCTACGTAGTTTCCCAGCTCTGCCCTCCCACCCTCCCAGAAAACAACAGTAACCTGGGAGAGGAATCTCTTGATGACTAAAAGCTTCCTGAGCCAGGATGAGGTTTTGAGTCACACTTCATATAAAGAAAATGCAAATACCACCTACCTCAAACCAGGACGTCAGTTTCCTCCTCCGATTTCTGGGGAGATAATGAAGTGACGCGTGTAAATTAAGGCAAGCACTGGAAATACTAATGCATGGTGAATAGTAATGGCATTTTTCTTACTAAACGATAATAAACTGTGTTATCCTTAGCTATACAGACATGTAAAAAGAATGTACTGCAGTCCAGTTGATAAGGCCTGTTTAGCAGGAATCTCATCAGCTCAGAAGTCTTTTGAAAGCAATTCCGTATGTCTCTATACTTCCTGATCACACATTTTATAATCATTTGGACTGATCGTTGAATTCCTCACACTGACACGTTCCCATCATTTCAGCGTGTCACCATCATACAGCCAGAGCAAGGTTCCTTGTTCTAACATTGTTTTGCGTGCTTCCGGTCATGTGTGTTACAGAATTTTTGGTGAGTTGATGCAGTAACTGTAAGGGTGAGATCCCGTGGGAAGGATTATGGCTTGGATTTATAGCGCAGGATGGGGAGTCTGAAAGCCGAAGGCTTAGAGCCCACATCCGATCCACGATCCACAAAAATGATTTGTGGGTAGCCACATCTGCATCCGTGGATGCGGATACCTGCAGATTTGCGGGGCTCCACTAATGCTGCAACTGTCTTGGTGCCTGGCCTTGGGAAAGTCACTTACCCTGTTTGTGTCTCAGGGTGTGTCTACATTCACGGCAGCGCTGTTGGCACCACCGGCTCGATTCTGCGGGATTGATTGAGTGGCAGCGGAGACCCGCTCGATCGATCTGGAAGTCGGCGGAGTTAATCCACCCCTGCAAAAAGAGCAACGCTGTGTCGACGGGAGGGCATTTCCCATTGGCGCAGCGTAGTGGGGATGCTGCACTACAAAGAAGTTAGAAAGTCGACAGGAGATACCCAAGCTACTCTACGTAGCTTCTGTATCTCCCGTCAACTGCTGCTGAATTTTGCTGGCAGAGTAGACCAGGCCTCTGTTTCTCTGTCAGCAGTAGAGGCACTGTGTGTGACATACCTGGGGTTTGTAAAGGATTTTACGCTTCTCTAAGGCCTTTCAAAGAAGCATTCTTACTACGGAAAAGCAATATTTACTCTTGCCTTCTTCACCCATTGGCCTGTGAAATCTGACTATTCTCCCATTAATTCTCCTACGGTTACGACACTCACAGCTGGGTCCTCAGACATGGCAGCAAAATTATAAAAACTAGAACAAAAACAGGGTTTATTCTGCTCCTACAGAACGGAACCTATCCACAGCTGGGGTGGGAGGTGGGGTGAACTGGAGTTAGGGCCGAATTTAGGGGCAGGCGACCACGGCGACTGCCTGGGGTGCCAGGCCTGGGGGGTGCCAGACTCAGAGAGCTGTTTTTATTGTTAGCGACAAAAGGGAGAATAGAATACAGATTTACAGATCCTAGCGTGCAAATGTATCGCAATGTAGGGATAAATGTATCGCAAATGTAGGGATAAATCATGCATGCAAATTGTGAATCAGAGTCGTGAAATGGGCTATGAATGCAATCAAAAAATAAGGTATTCAAAAGTTTAACAAATGGAGGGGTGAGCCCAAAGATACTGGGGTGCCATTTGGTTTCGAGCTGGCCCTGGAGAAGCCAGAGGGAATGGACCCCAAAAGGTGACTTTGTTTTTGTCCAAGAGTTGAAGTTCTGATGCAGTGACGTCGCTTTGAGCTATCACAGGGGTTCCTTTGCTACTGTTAAAATGAATGTACTCCTTGTTCCAACTTGCCAGCTAAGCACAGACAATTGCTACAGCCCCTGGTACGAGCTCTTGGAAGCTGTTGATCTGTGTATTGCATTTCCCTTCGCCAGCCCTTTTGTTTACTATGTGTGTTTAAAAAAAAAAAAACCTTATTGTGACCTTTTGTAAAGGCGAAATAAACGTTAGATCTGACTAATCTCTCAGCGGAGTTCACAGGAATTTAGCAGAGATTCCGAACAACTGCGGCTTTTGGTGTTTGTTTTTCAATTCTCTTATTTTGGTGGATTTATCTCAGTGTTCTTGATTGGACTGAGTACGTTTTCTGCACACCGCTCTTCCCTATACGCCTTGTTCCTAACCCTCAGCACGCCCCTGCTGTTCCACTTCTGTGCCCTCCAACGGCTCTGCCAACACATTTCAGTCCCAAACCAGCAATATCACCTTCTATTCCAGTGGTTCTCACATTTTTTGTATTGGTGACCCCTTTCACAGAGCAAGCCTCTGAGTGCGACCCCCTCGCCCGCGGGGGTGCCTGCCCCTGGCCCCCACGAGCTCTTCACTCCCTCTTTGCCCCTAACCCCTGCACCCCTCCTCCTACACTCACCTGGGGAAACAGACCTGCATGCACGGAGCGGCTGGTATTGCCTCTTGCTCCCACTTCGAAAGCTGCTCCTCCACGCACCCTAAGGGGCTGTCGGGGGGGAAGCGAGGAGCAACGTCAGGGCTCCTGTCATCCAGGTCACTTTCCCTGCTTGGGCCGTGTAAAAGGAGGGCAGAGAGCAGCAGCTCCTGATGCTCACCTCACAGCATGGCCCAGGTGAGGAAAGTGACCTGGATACAGGGAGTCCTGGCATTGCTTCTTGGGAAGCTTCTTGCTTCTTAGAGTTGGGAAAATCAGTTCATTTCCTGGCTTCTCATGGTTCTGATTCAGGGGGAAAACCCCTAGCTCCTGGGACGTTTCAGCAACAGGTGTTTGAGACGTGCATCAAAGAAAACAAAAATGACCAGTTCAGAACAGCAGGAACCTAGGCAAAGAAATCTTCAGGCATTACAGTTTTCATTCAGAGAGATCTGTACTTTATTTGGAGCCATACGCTGTGTTCGTGTCACTGCAAAATTTGAATCTGAGTTCAGGTCTACATTTCAGTTCCAATTCCCAGAGCTCCAGGGTGTTTCAATTACTGCTTTGGGCCTCTCTCAATTTTACACACGCACGTGCATGTGCACGCACACACGTGCTCTACAATACACAACAAAACCTATACAAGATCCTCCTTCCCCCCTTCCCCCCGGAAAACATCTTGAGCCTAAGAGAGTGCCCCGTAATATTTCTCAAACATATTGTGTTCAGTTCTTCTCTTCATCAGAAAAGCCACCTGTGTTAAGCACCTGATGTTTATCACTCCCTCAAGAGTCTCCCAAGGCAGATTTGACTGTTTACGGAAAATACACAAGATATCATGAAAAGACCAGAAGTCTGGTTAAGCTCTGATCCCAAGGCAGATTTCTTAGAAACTGACACCATTTCCTGAGTTACCTGAAGCTCTCTTGGTTGTTTTTGATGGGAAACAAAACTGCGTGTGGTGGGTTAACTTTATAGACGATAGCCCAGGTCACTGGCTTCTGAATGGAGAATTCACATTTCGCTGCATTCTGGAAACACCGCGAGCAACATTTGAAACAAAAATTAAGAGCCCAGTCCTGCAGCTCTTACATGAGTAATGTGAATAGTCCAGTGGGAATTGGCAGTGCTCAGCCTGTTTAAAAATCGGACCATTGCTTTTAGGCTCCTAAATATGGATGTAATAAGAGGGGGGGAGGGACTGACCTAAAAACCAGTCAGTCACTAGCAAACATTGGAGCAGCAAACAGCGAGTTAGCCGCTGACAGCGGAGAGCAGAGTTCCTGTGGGAGTTTCTCTCGCTCAGTGAGTGCCGTGTGTTAAGTAACGTGGGGATCCGGAGTTGAATTTTGCAAGCGGGGATGTACTCTTCCTTTGGGTGTTGCGGAGTTGAGAGTTCTGTGAGTCTTCAGTGGAACAGGGGCTGCATGCTCCAGGGGGACGCTCGAAGGACTTGGGAGTGGGGGCGCGCCTAGCGCTAACCCATAGAGAGAGAGGGTAAGGCCTGCGGAGAGAGATGTTGTGTTGTCAGAGGCTGGTCGTTTCAGGGAGCTGATCCACGGCAGGTGTAGCGAGGTGCCTCAGACCTGGGAAGTGCCTCACTCTTAAAATACAGCAGGGGTGGGGCAGGGGAGAGGGCAAACACCAGGGAGAGAGAAGAACTATTTAAGCTACAGGGACAATGTTAGGACAAGAACAAAATGGGTATAAACAGGCCATGAACAAATCCAGGCTGGGAATTAGAAGAAGGTTTCTAACCATCCGAGGAGTGTGGTTCTGGAAGAGCCAACCAAGAAGAGCTGTCAGGCGAACACCGTCACTAGTTTGGAGCCAGAGATTGCCAAATGTATGGGTGGGACTGTATAATGGGGTGGTTGTGATGGTGGGGTTCAGGGCTTGGCAGGCCTTGGGATCCCTTCTGATTTACATCTCATGTTCCTACAAGCTCAGACGCAGGGCTTCAGCCAGCCCCCTGCATCCTGGTTTTCTTTTTTTAATCTCCTTCCTCTGAAGCACCAGGGGCGGCCACAGCCGGAGAGGGGCCATTAGATGGGATGGGCCGGAGCACTGAGGTAGCCCTGAGCATTTTCTCTCTCAGGTGCTTGGCTGGCTGGTTCTTGATCCCATGCTCAGAGTCTAACTGATCTCCCTATGTGAGGTCGGGAAGGAATTTGCGCCCAGGTCAGATTTGCAGTGACCTGGGGGGGGTTCAACTCTCTCTGCATCGTGTAGGTCACATTTATTTCTTTCCTTGCCATTCCAGGGGCCTCAGGCATTGGGGCACCTCAGTCCCTCCTGTAGCACACAGTAATCTCATATCCTAGGGGCTGTCATGCTTTGGTCTAATTCTGGGGGCTGGCTTTAGTGCGCGTGTGCTGCTGGCCTGCACTCTATGGGAGGTCAGGCGAGATGATCGGGCGGGCCCTTCTGGCCACGAACGCTCTGTCTCTAGAACGTGAATGCTCCGTTCGGCACACAGCTTGGACTTGGGCTGATGGGTTTTATTCACCATATTTACACTATATCTTAGATCATTTTTCTCTCCAGGAAGCAGCAGGTAATAAATAAAATGATCCAATCAGGAAGGGTTTCTCCCAGGAGTGTGCTCAACTGGGATTATATCCACGGGGTTCCAGTAGGTCATAGGGAACAGCAGCTAATCGGTGCACGAATGAATGAGTCCAGCCTGGGCCCGTGCCCAACAGGGTAGGTTCAGATCTAGAACGCCAGCGTCAACCTCAATTTGAAAGGGTTTGGATTCGAGTTGTTTCTGGTCCAGCTCTAGTTTTGCCAGTGGTGGGCTCCTTCCTCCAGCGACTTTAGCCATCACTTTGGACCCTCCACGCAACACTGTTACTGCTAGCCTTTTCCATATGCTCCATAGTTCTAACGCTGCTGCGATTTCTTGGGCACCCTGGGTGGTGGCTGGACAGCCACAGTGTCGAGGTTTCGCTCGGGCTGGAACAGATTGAGGTCAGCAGATTAGTGCATTAATTCAGCAAAGATGCTGGAAAGACTTTAAGCGCTTTGACGATTTTAAGCCTTCGGAAAAGGCACAGCCAGTCTCAAGCCACGTTCTCAAAGCTTTTCTGCTTTTAAAACAGCGCATCCCAGTTTACCATCACCCTTTTCTGAACCCAGACGTGGTACATAGGCAGCCGACCAACTGCTCAGTAGATGCCACATGTCCCCCTTTGTGCATGCTCCACAGAGCATATGAATCTCCTAACAGCTACTAGCTAACGGTCTCTGCGTTTTAGGTCAAGCTGTGGTGGCTTCTGTTTTCTGCAGAAGAGATGGCGGGTTCAAATCCCACTGCTGATTGTGTGTTACCCACACTTACTGGGAAAAAGAATTGTGGTTCCCCCCACAGAACCCTTTAGGTGGGAGGATGAGTTACAAGGGGGCTGAATGGTCAGCCTGAGTGCTAACTGGCTATGAATCATGGAGGACCCTTATAGGCGGGGGGAGGAAGAAAAAGGAGTAGGAGGCAGATAAGCCTTAGAGAGCAGCTGTGGGTAAAGTTAGGAAAGTCCCCGTTTGGGAAAGCAGCAGCCACAGAGCAAAGCAGGCATCTGAATAGCTTGTCTGACGAGCACCTTTTGTAGATAGAAGAGGCATTTCTCGTAATCTTCTGCAGTGGAGCAGGCAATCAGGATTGGTTCCATCAGGTTTCCTGCCAAGAGAGCAGTGAGATATGTGGGAACGTTTTGGTGCAGGAACAGTACGCACACCCTTCTTCTTGACCCATGCATTATCAGCATACGCTGTGAGAGGGCACAGGTATCCCAGCGGCATCACAGCAGGCAAAGGGTTAACTCCCCCCTCTCACACACACCTGCTCAGACCTCTCACAGGTGTACAGGGTGGAGTAATAATGACACAGGGCTGGAGCAAATGAGCCAATCAGGGAACACAGAAGACCATAAAAGCCTGATAGCCAGAGTGAGGAGGGTGGGAGTAAGTGCAAGGGTGCTCTAGGGCTTGGTTGTAGGCTGAGCATAGGGGTGTGGATGGGAGTGGAGGCTGATTTTATGTAGCTAGAAAGTCTCTTGTACTAGGGAAGAGACAGGGCTCAGCTAATGACTATGAAGAGGATTCTTTAGGGAGGCTGCTGGACACAGGCAAAACCTGTAGCCCCACTGGCTTCACACAGGGCCACCCTACTGCAGGCCTGGATGAACCAGTCACAAAAGGGACAGCTGACTCCATTGCAATGTAAAAATCCTTCTGGCACAATCTGTCCTCACAAAGGCTCCAGCATAAAGTGCTGTTCCCATCCCTGCGGCTGGCATCGGTCCCTGACATACCTGTGATTTCAAATTCCAGACGCCCTAGCACAGCAGATTTCTCCTTCGCCTGGATTCCAGCGAGAGGGAGTTTTCCCTGCAAAGCAAAAAGGAAAGAGAAAGATGGGTACAGGGCCGTAACCCTCTAAACCAGGCCTCTGATAGTCCTCATGGTGGGCTATGTTAGAGAAGCTGCTAGAACCCAATAAGGAGTAGCAGGATGTATGTAGCTAGGCCTCGCCTGTTTGTGTGTATTTAGCACATATGGATATTTAGGACCCAGCCCTGCCCATGTGGGTTTTTTCATGTTGTTTTTGTTGCATATGGAGCAAAAGATGCAACAATGTTCCTATAATTGCAGTTGTTTGGAAAGTAACTTCCTCCGTTACCGCAGTGTTGTTATAGCCGTGTCGGTCCCAGGATATTAGAGAGACAAGGTGGGAGAGGAGTTGGTCCAATAAAAGATATTACTTCACCCACCTTGTCGTGCTCAGTTTCTGTTACTCAGCCAGCATAAGCAGGACAGATGCCAACCCATCAGGGCCGTTTTCAGACCTTCGTAGGCCCTAGGCACACTTGCCTTCGTAGGTCCCCCGACCGAAATAACTAATTTGATTTTAAGCTATTAATAAATAGTTTTTTAAATTAAAAAAAAAATTATATATACATTTTTTTTCGTAGGCCCTGAAAGTTTTGTAGACCCTAGGCACTGGGCCTATTGTGCCTAATGGATAATACGGCCCTGCAACCCATGTGGCTACCGCTTTGAAATTTAAGAGCTGAAGTTACCGTGAGCCTCCTGTGGGTTAGCTCTGAGCTAGGTCAGAAATGGAGATCGGAGGCCATGTGATACAGCACTGCGCTGACTCTGACAGAAAGTTACTAGGAACTGCCAAGTCTGAGAAGAGGGGGAAATGAGACAGGGGTGTGATGTCACCAAGTCCATTTCCTTAGACTAGGGCAGGATTCCCACAGTCTAGTATTAAATATCCCAAGCACTGTGGCTTCCACATCTGGGAGAAGATTTCACAGCCCCCACTGTTAGGACATGTCCCTGATACTAAGTTCACGTTTTCCTTAGCTCGCTTCATCCCATAACTCCTCATCATTCCTCCCTGGGCTACCCGAATCAACTCCTCTCCTTCCTTGGTGTTTACACCCTTCCAGCATCTATAGGATGGTTCTTCGATTCCCCCCTCACTTAACCCTGCCCTACAGACTAGGTAACCTTTCTTTCCAAGTCAGTCCCTCCACCTGCTTCATTATTTACCTCATACGCAATGCCTGTCCTCTCTTTGTCTACAGAGAGGAAAACCAGATCTTCTGGAAACAGCACCAGCAGCCTCTCTTCAAAGTGCTGCAGAAAGAGACACAATAGTTTGGGGACAGCCAGGCCACTGACTTTTACCTAATAGGGCAGTCTTAGTTTTACATGTAGTGATGTAAGATTGGTGTGAAGAGAGGCCCTAAATCAGGGTCACTTTTACACACACTGACACATACACACACACACACACACTTTCCCTGCGTTTGCTATACCTACAATATAAAATATTGGCAGGACATCTGCACTGGAATGCTAAACTGTATTATACCGCTCAGCCACTACGTGGCGTTATGTGCAAAAGACCTTATTTAAGCTAACCTTAGCCAGACCTGGCAGAGCATTGAAGGATCTCATGAGGAACACAGCTGGTGTTTATAAGCAAGCGCTGTAGCCAGTCCATATCTGGTGCAGAAATAAATGACATCATCCAGTACAGTATAGGTGAGAGAAAATACACAAGCTTTTTAAAGGCTTATGAAACTGACCAATTCAGAATCTGTGCTGGCATTTCCTATCTTACAGATAGCTGCGTGTAAATCTCATGTGTCTGTGTGTTTGTATAGGATGTACATCACATTTACTTGATACCTTATGCGGAACCTTTTACATACATACAAATCCTCTCTGTCTCTTTAATACTGTAAGATCCTTTTTCACTAGCCCTTTTGACTGACAATTGCTTTCCTTTAGACTGCATATGGACTCATAACGTCACACAAGCCCAAGTCATTTATGATTCATTTAGAGTTTCCTGGCCCATGAGAATTTTTGAGATTTAGAAGAGTTTTGTCATTTTAAATTGGGAAGAAACAGTGAAATCTCAAAATTTCTTGTGACCCATCAAACAGTGAAAAAATTTCAGTTTGGGTCAAGCAAATAATTTTGTTTTGACAATTTTGAAAACGTTTGATTTTAATTTTGACATTTCCCCCCCTTTTAAAAATTTTTTTATTTTAGTCTAAAATTTACTAAAATTTTGAAGTGAAAAGTCATTTAGGCTAAAAAACCCAACACTTTTCATTTAAAAATGTATGTTTCTCAAACAGTTTTGGTTTGATGCATCGGCATTTTATGGTGTCAAACTGGTGGGTTGAAAAATTCCTGACCAGCTGTAGTTTCCATATGCACTCATCTACTTAGAACCCCAGGCTGTCTCATTATAGTGATTTCATATGAACCCAAGCTCCAGATGCTTCCAGTCCTTCTAAGGTGATCCACATGTTTTAGGTCAATAGATGTTGTACATTACCCCCATGAAGGCGTAAGCCACCTGCACCATGGCCAGGTAGTGTATCCTTCCTAGGTGCTGGATAGGTTTCCCTTCCCACTTCAGAATGGTGTTGTAAAACAGATGCTTCATCAGCTTCCGTTTCTTCCACTGCTCATCACATGGCAACTTTTCCGAGACCGATCAGAATGCAATTCAGAAGGGAATAAAAATAAAAGTGTGGTGCTTGTTAGGGATTTGAAAGTGTAAGAAGAATGTTCCAGTGGTTAGGGTATTAGCATAGGACTTAAGAGAGTGGGGCTCAAGTCCTTGCTCTGCCCCAGACTTCCTGTGTAACCTTGGGCAAGTCACTTAGCCACTCTGTGCCTCAGTTTCCCATCTGCAAAATGGGAACACTATCACTGCTTTGCCTCACAGAGGTGTTGTGAGGCTAACGCTATTATTGATTGTGAAGTGCTCAGATATCACAGGAATGGGGTTCATATAAGTACCTTACATCCATTTTCATCTGAAGATAAGCTCCCCCCCCCAGGTTTGGAAGGGGCATTTCATGTGATGTGAGGTTCTGATTTGGGCCAGTTAGAGAAACGGACCTGATCCAAATGAGAATTTTCACCAAATTCAAAGTGGTTTGGGCCTGGAGTTCTGATTCATGCTCTGTCTCTAAATGTCCTAAAAATAAGCCTAAACATCCCACCCCTTTGTCAGGAGACTTGAGAGAAATATTTAGTCAAAGCCTTTCCCATCAACCAACCAACCAATCATTCTGGTCTATTCTCTCCCCGTCCCACAGATCTCACACACTCCAGGTTGTCCAGTCCCCCATGCAGTCTGTAAGCCCTAGAGCACAGCTATATTTTAGTGCGATAGGAGCAGTGGGGACAATCATATGGTGCCTCGGACTTGGACTGGCGTGAAGTGGGCCTTGCTCTGAAAAGGAGCCTGCCTGACGCACAGGTTGGCGGTGAAGCAGCCACTCTCTGACCCATCGCTGGAAGGGGAATGAGCTGCTAAAGATAAGGGAGTTAAGCACTGGTTAGGTGGGCTTACTCCATATAACACACTACAGGCCTAATCTGTATTTAGTGAATAATCAATTAGCAATGCATTAGTAGATGTATGAGCAACACAGAGGTAGATTTTATAGGCCTGTGTGGGTGTTATAACCTCTGTATAATCTTTGAGAGATGGAGAAGAGCAAACAAAGTTTCCTGGCAAAGAATATCAAGCTCTGTTAATACATCCTGTTATAGAGGTTTAGGGAAAACAAAGAACGTCCCTGTCACGTAATAGGACTGGTAGTTTTGTTATTGCTAAAAAGGGGAATAAAATCTAAGAACTTGGTGTGAGCAGAGGTTTGTCAGCTTTCCCTGGGTTTGTAAGGTAACCTGCAGGCCTGGCTGAATTGGTCCAGAAACATCCTTACTCTAAGCAGGTGATTGGAAGACGGGGAGCCTTAATTGAACCATGAGTTGGTCAGGTTTGAGAAAGGAGAGAGGGAATAGGCTGGTTCTAGGCTTATCTGAACCTTTCCTGGTTAGAAACATGAAGACAGAATTTGTAGGGGAGAACAGGGTGAAAAAGCCTTAAGAATATTCACTGCATAAAACATGCCACTCCTCATCCAAATGCATGACTGTCCCATGTCCCCTGGTAGCCCTTTATGGCATTGCGCTGTGTCTTATGAGGCTATGTATGGTACAGGCCAGTAGATGTTTAAGACCAAAGCTTCCTTTCTGGGATATCAGCTAATAGGAAGGTTGAATTTCTGGCCTGACTAAGCATTTCCCTCTGGTCTGTCAATCACAGCACCCTCCTGTGCTCCAGAAAACCAGTCGTTCTGCTGAATGCATCTCACCCAGTTAGAAAAACTAAATGCCAGTGACATGAAAGTCAGAAGTGTGTTTAGGAGGCTAGCTCTCCACAGTCTATAATGGAGCTGCCGTGGTCTCAGGCTTGTTGCGTGTGATCATATCTCCCTCTAGAGTCCGTCCTCGGCCACTATGACAGACTGTTATTTGCAGTTCAGGTAGCACAGGGTTGTACTTAAGGCAGCAGGGGTCCGTGGCTCTGGTTTTTCTGTCTCTGGCCTTGGTGTGTCATACTCCCACCCGGGAACGCACACAGGGCTTGAGTCACGCCGCACTCAGGAGTCACTAACGTTCCTTGCCCCCATCCCATTCACTCTGCATCCACTCCAGGCTTCACCCACCACTACCAGGAGAGCAGCCTCACCAGGAAAGGAATGATATTGCTGGGGCTGGCTGGACAGTGGACATTTGCCATCTTGATGTGGTGCTGGATGCTGAGAACCCAGATGTGGAATTCAGCTGGACTCAGGCATGAGATGATCCTGGATTCGATCATGGGCCCTGTGGAAGGAAACACGCAGCTCCAGGATCCAAGGAAGAAGACAGAACTGATGGGTAAATTCCTCCCAGTACCCTGAGACTTGACAGGCTGATAGCTACCCTTGCAGGCCTTTCTTTTGGGACCAGTTCTGTGCCTGATGCTGAGGCAAGCCCATGCACGTCTTATGGTTAGGGATGGTGGGTTCTGGGCTATCCCTGTCAGAACTAGACAGCGGCCCTGTGCTACATGAAAAGACACTGGCCTCCAACAGGTGGGCTCACCACTTTTAGGTAGCAGATTCGGCAGGATCTATAATTTAGGGTGACTTTAGCGTGAAGGGTCCCAATTAACAATGAAGCTTTGCTGGCTTGAGAATCAGCGGCTGCTGCATTTATTTGTGACGACTGGGAATCCAAATCCCCTGAGCCCACCCTGGGCTTTATCCCTGTTGCATGCGGTCAGGCTGGGTGCACCTGATCCCGGGACGAGGGGTGAGGTGGTGCCGGGAATTAATGCCGAGAGACAAGTGGCCCTCTTTCCCCTCTCACCACAATGGGATCTTACATCTGTTTAAGCCTTTCGCAGGCCTCTGTGGATTCAAGAGAGAAGGCTTACCGGTAATTTCGAACATGCAGCCGGTGGCGCTTGGCACATCCCTCACACTCATCCCAGCGAGAGGAAGAAGGCCCTGCAGCAATGGGGAATTACGGTTAGAACGCAATCGTTGGGACTAACTCCACCCTGCACTCTCTTGATCTCGCACTCGCATAGCGTTACACTCTACTTCCCCCGTAGCCAGCATTTCCCTGCAAATTGAAAGCTGATCCCCTGCCTCAGGAAAATGAAATGCCACTTGTGCCCGCCTCTTTCAAGGGAGGCAGTGTCACCTAGTGGCTGGAGCACTGGACTGGCACTCAGGAGATATGGCTTTGATTTCTGGCTCTGCCGGTGACTTTGGGCAAGTCGTTGCGCCTCTCTGTACCTCAGTTTCCCCATCTGTAAAACGGGGATAATGATACTGACGACCTTTGTAAAGGGTCGATGGATGAACTCTATCTGTGTTTTGAGAGCTAGGGATGGAAAGCGCTATGGAAGAGTGTGTATTGTTATTATTCATCCCAGCCATGTGGTGTTAAAGCCACCCCATCCTAAGTCATGTACCTTCTGTGTCCCTTCTTCCTCCACCCTTATCAGAGTAGCACACCCCATGCTTTGGGCAACCTACTCTTATTTGACTGCTGTAGCTCATACTTATATACACCTACAATTTCCATCTCTCCCTTCTGTTGTCCCTTCCCCCATCATCATGCCCTGATGATGGTTAGTTAGGTCTGGACTCCCTCTGCTTTGGAGTTCCCCAGCATGGGACCCTCCTTTTGTAGTTAGAGAGTTTTCTAGTTGAGCCCCTGTTCTGATATTTAGTCATTTGCTCCACAGACATACAGCGAAGGGATAGCGTGGTGTGTCGGTGGATGAAACAGATGGCTCCAATGAACTGGGGCTCTACACAGTACTAAGGGAATCCTGAGCTTTACCTGGTAGACAAACGTCTTCTTCATGTGATCCACTGACAGAATCAACAAATGGAAGGAGAATAGCACAATGTACCGTTCGGACATCTCCTGTGGAAATAAGGTTTATTATAACCATCGTCCTAAAACATAAAGGAATTTTTAAAATGAAGCATGATAGAGATTAAATTTGCCCCATTCTGCACAATTTATTATATCTGTATGTGTGCATAGTTCTAGTAGGTATCAGTTTGTTTAAGGGCTATAGATGGTAGCTGTGAGCTGTACAGTGTTGTCTACTGGATGGTCCAGGGATGAATCAAAATTCAAGCAAATCTTTACTATTAATACATCACCATTCTAAAGCACCTTTCCTCAGAGGAGCTCAAAGTGCTTTTTGAACACAAACGAATTAACCACAGTACTGCGGTGAGACAAGCAATTAGGTATTATTTATCCCCATTTTAGCTGCCTCTGTTCACCTTAACTTTCCCGAGAGCTCTTGTGTAGACATGACCTAAGACATCAAGCTGAGTTTTCTCAACTGGAATTCATTCGGTAGTGACCCCATGCAGATCTTTTAGAGAGGTCATTTACTTGTCATGTTATTGGAGACAGTGGTCCCGTTAGGTCAGTAGCACAGCAACATGGGGGAGGCCCTAAGGTTGGAAATGATTTTTTCCCCTGAAAGAATTAAACCCAAAGAACCTTTTTTGTGTGCACCAGAAACCTAGAAAAAAAAACTTTTTTTTTTTTTACTTTCTGATTAAAAGGCCTCAAAATTCTTTCACCATGAATATTTCCACTTCAACCAAAAAAAAATTTTTTTTCTTTGAAACAACATTTTGCATGAAAAATTTCAATCAATTCTAAAAAGCTTGTGTGATTTTCTCAAATTCCCTCTCAACAACCAATGGCTCCAGTCCTGCACTGGGATGAATAGATTGCAAGTCCAGAAGGGACTGTGATGATCATCTAGTCTGGTCTCCTGTGAAACACAAGCCAGAGAACTTCCCCTAAATAATTCTTAGAGCAGATCTTTTAGAAGAAACAGCCAATCTTGGTTTTAAAATTGTCAGTGAGGGAGAACCCACCACGACCCTTGGTAAATTATTCCAGTGGTTAATAACCCTGACTGTTTAAAATTTACGTCTTATTTCCTGGCTGAATTTGTCTAGCTTCAACTTCCAGCCATTTGATCATGTTACACCTTTCGCTGCTACATTGCAGAGCCCATTATTAAATATTTGTTCCCCATGTAGACACATAGATTGTCATCAAGTCAACCCTTAATCTTCTCTTTGTTAAGATAAATAGATTGAACTCTTGGAGTCTATCCTATAAGGCTTGTTTTCTAATCCTTTAATCATTCTCATGGCTCTTCTCTGAATCCTCTCTAATCTATCAACATCCTTCTTGAATTGTAGTCACCAGAACAGGACACATTATTCCAGAAGCTGTTGCACCAGTGCCAAAAATAGAGGTGAAATAACCTCTCTTCTCCTACTTGAGATTCCCCTGTTTATGCATCCCAGGATCACATTAACTCTTTTGGCCACAGCATTGCACTGGGAGCTCATGTTCAATTGATTATCTACCATGACACCTAAATCTTTTTCAGAGTCCCTGCTTCTCAGAATAGAGTCTGCTATCCTGTAAGTATGGCCTTCGTTCTTTGTTTCCAGATACATATATTTATATTCAGGCATATAAAAATGCATATTGTTTGCTTGTACCCACTATCCCACGTGATCTGGATCACTCTAAATCAATGATCTGACCTCTTCATTTTTTACCACTCCCCCAATTTTTGTGTCATCTTCAAATTTTATCAGTGATAATTTTATGTTTTGTTCCAGGTCATTGATAAAAAATGATAAATAACGTAGGGCCAAGAACCGATCCCTGTGGGTCCCCACTGGAAACAGACCCGCTTGATGATGGTTCCTCATTTATAATTACATTTTGAGACCTATCATTTAACCAGTTTTTAATCCATTTAATGTATTCCATGTTAATTTTACATGGTTCAAGGTCATGGGGTACCAAGTCAAACACCTTGCAGAAGTCTAAGCATATTACATCAACACTACTACTTTCATCAATCAAATTTGTAATCTCATAAAAAAAAAAAGATATCATTCAACAGCATTTATTTTCCACAACAGCATGATTGCAGATTCTATTGTGGGCCTGTCTCCCAAATTACCTTGGTCTTTCTGCCCCTGCTATTTAAAAATACATTGCTTTCCCCCCATGCCATTGGGAAAATCCCTTGCTAGAGAGACAGAAGGTGCGTACAGGATGAGTATGGTTACCTCCATGTGACAGCTGCGCAGAAGAACCAGTGAAGACCATACTACTTTCCCAAGGGAGTGGATGCTTCCCCCTTCCCAGCCAATGATGGGCTGTGTGAATAGGAAATGCCTTAGTTCCTCCTGTGTTTTCCCCCACAACACTTCTTCCTGGAAGCACAAACAAATAACATAAGTCTCTTTATTAGCTTGGAGGGAAGAGTCCCGAAAAACATATGGAAACTAGAGGTGGAATCCATGGAATCTAGGTCCAAACTCCTTGGCATTGCTGGGGTGTTTGGATCTAAGGCGAAGGTTCAGAGAGGAAGGGATGGTCTTGTTGTTAAGGTGTTGAACTGAGACTTAGAAGACCCAGACTCAGCTCCCAGCTTCTGCCATTCATCTGCTGCGTGACGTCTCCGGGTCTCCCATCCTTGTCTGTCCCAGTGGGTGAAGAGCCTTGTGAGGTGCTCCTGGGAACAGTGTCCAGCATCTGACCCTGTCTGTGGCCTCTGGGATCTACCCTGACACGGTTAGAAATGATGTTGGATTCACCTGTGGGTTCAGCTTGCTGATCCTTCCTTGAAAATCTTCCTCTTTATTTCGTGTCAGGTTCTGTGAGAAACAGCGTGTGTCAGACTGGATTTGTATGACTGGGGAAAACTGGAGGGGAAAAGGCCTCCCCACACCCTGCGATAGTTCGCCACGGTTTGGTGCTCGGTGCCCATCCAGGTCATGGTGTCAGGCACCTGGCCAGAGTGGAAAACACTAAGCAGTGATGATGACATCATGCCCCATTCAACTAGCCAGGCCTGGGGTCTCCTACCTGACTCTAGACGTGAATCTCAGCTTGCGAGATTCTGCTCATACTCACACCTCCTGTCTCTGTTGTGGTCGTGGGGTCCCTGAGATGGAGGGAGCCTTCGCTCTGAGCTTCTGAGATGGACCATTTTCTGTAGGAGGGGAGGAAGGGACAGGGAAGGGAAGATGAATAGGAGAGGTTCCTTTATTCACTTTTTCTGTGGTGTTTATCTATGTTGTTACACGAACAAGAAAGCCGAGGTAATGGTCAGGCAGGAGCCTCGTTTCTGATATGGTTGTTCCAGCTTTTAACTGCTTGATTGCTAGGAACAGCCACCTCCAGATAAGAGGCCCCTGAACTGCTCCTGAATGTACCTGGTCCGTCCCAGGTAGCATGCACCTGTACTGCTGCTTGTATCCATGCAAATATCCCAGCCTCTGGGTTTTGTGCTGTGACATTTGAATGATATGCTAAGGGCGGCATGCAGCATTGCACACCATTTCCTGTTTAAAAAAAAAAAAAGAACCCTCCTACAGAGAGGAGGAAGAGGGAGGGGGAAGCATATGGAAATCTCCCAGATAGTGGAGCTATGGACTTCAAATACACCACTTGGCTTCTCTGGTCCGTCCCCCAACCTCTGAAAGACCTGCTCTGGATTTTATTTGGGCTGTGTCTGCCCGGCAAGAAAAGTGACGTTCTTAACTCAGGTCAAAATATTGGTGAAGACACGGCTTTGAATTTGGGTTTGCAGCTTGGCTTCGTCCCCGGGTTCCCCTCTAAGCTTTAACCCGATCTGCCAGCCTCAGTTGAAAAGGCAAATTGCCGTGTCTTCACTGCCATTTCAACGTGGGTTAGCTCTTCGGAGTTAAACATACGTCTTTCTTTGTAGTGTAGACGTAGCCAGCCACTGGGCCGGACCTAAAGTTTGGAGAAAGGGCCATGTGAGCTGATGCCCATTAACCACTGCGTGTCCAGCAAGGACACCTAGCCCCTTCCAAACACTCAGATCCAAAGACACACTGCCTACCTGCTACCACCTATTTGGAGCAGCTCCACCTCATCCTGGCGTGACCCTGCAGATGCTGCCCGCTGGGCGCCGAAGCTGCAGCATCCCATCTCTTCTCACTGGCTCCCCAACGCCGGGCACCTGCTCTCAGCTGCTTCAGCCCCCAGGGCCAAGTCCAAAATTACAGGCTCGTGTGCATACGTTGCCTCCAGCGAATGGTCAGTACGCACGAGGGGAAAGTCCAGCCAGTGGGAGGAGAGAACGCTGTGCCCTTCCGCTTACTGTTCATTAAGAACATGCTCGGGTTGGAGGCAGCAGCATCTGAGATGTAAAAGTGTTTCCTGTTGGGCTTTCTCTCTCCCATCCCCCAGTGTCACAGCTTCCTGTGAAGGAGATAGCAGGGGAGATAAGCAAATGTGACAGTTTGGCTATCGCGCCCCACCAAAATAAAGAAAGAAAAAGATCTTTAATACCCACCTGGAGAGGTGCAGCCCCAGGAGCTTGGCGAGCCGAGGTGCAGAACTAGGAATCACTGGATGAAAGGGAGGATTTGGGGAGAAATGTTCAACTGGTGAGGCTGTGACAAAGGGCTAGGAACCAACAGCTGAGCCAGCTGATCACCTAAACACCAAATATTTCCCCTCTCCTCCTTCCCTCTGCCCCCCCCCCCCCCCATGCAAGGTGGACTTGCCTATGCCTAATTAGTAGCTTAAAATGGTTTGGGGGAGGACTAAAGAGCTAATGAGCCCACTAATGCAGAGGGTAGAAGAAGGTGGCTCTGGGTGGAGAGATCTCTTCCCTCGCCTCTCCTCAGCAGAGGGCTGAAGAGCAGGTGACGCAGTCAGTGACGTACGGCTCAATAAGCTGGTGGGAAGAACAACGTAAATAAACGATATGGTGGGTGCTTAGCCATGGAAGGGCTCTGAAAAATCTGTGTAGCCCGAGCAGAAGATGAGAGTGGGCCATTGCCCTGTCACGGAGGCCTTGGTGTGGAATAGTCTCTCTAGGGGATGGTGGAGACCTATTACCAAACCAATCTGAAATTGGACCGGACAATGTCTGGTACAGAGAATGGGGCTGTGTAGGGCCAGGGAGGATGGGGGAGATGGGCTAAATAATGGGACTTTTCCTCGTTGAATGTCCGAGATTCTATTGATCAAATGGTTTGGTTTTACTTGGATGCTGGCCAGTTACGTAGTGACTCTTCTGGTACCTCAGGGATTGGCAGGCAAGGCAGCAGGGGTCTCTTTCAAGATGGTAGAGGGAGAGGAAGAAGAAGAGGGACTGCAGAAGGAAGTGGGGAGAGGAGAGAGACAGGAATTGAACTGAATCCTTGTCCTGCATCTTGACTCCTGAGGATGGCAATGGGCTAAGCTCAGGGTTCTAAGCGGAAATAGGCCTGAGCGGTGAAGTTCTTGCCCGAATCTGAACTTCCTCGACACTCAGGAGTGCTAGGATCCGGGATGTGGTTTGGCCCATTTTCGAGGCCAAAGTCAGCTGTAAAAGTTGGACCTGGATCTGAACTCTCCCAAAGTCTGGGGATCTTAAGATCTGGGTTTTGGCCAGGGCTCACTGGCCATCGCAGCAGTAATCTACTTTGCTTGATGTACCTCATTGTCCTGCATCTTTTGGACACAAAAGGGTTAACACAAGCTGGGGCTTTTTTTTTTTTTAATGCACAGACACAGATGGAACCGAAAGGGCCGGAAGCAGCTGTGGAGGCCTGTCTAGTGATGCTCTGATATGGGGGGGCACCAGCCCACAGAGCAAACAGTACGGTTGTTTTTTCCCCACGCTCAGAAAGCAGCAACTGGTGCTTGCTGCTGGGTTTCACAACACTTCCTGAACGAGTGATGTATGAGAAATGACCTGCTGCAGCTGACCTGCGCTTCAAGAGTCACTGGGGGGGTTAGCGTCATTTTATACTAACTGTATTACAGCAAAACTGAACTCTACAGGACACAGCAGTGTTACTTGCATTTTGCGCAGTATTGTCCTGATCGGCATTGATTAGCCCAGTCGTATTCGTTGTGGAAGATCAAGCTGTACTCAGCCCTCACCATGAGCAGAATTGAGCCCAAGAATGAGATCTTGGCTCCAGATCAAGGCTGGGGTGAAGGTTTGGCACCGACAATGCTGCAATCTCCTGAGCTGAAGCTTACGTGAACTAGTCGGTTTTTGCAAGATTTCTGCCAACGTGGACCAAATTCTCATGGGGAAATCCTCTTCTTCCAAACGTTTGGCTTCATCCAAATCAGACCCAGAATGCTGGTTCTTTCTGGTTTAGGGTCCAACCAGGGCTGGGGATCTCCAAATCCAACCCCTCTCAGTCCCTACATTCAGAGGGGTTCGGGTCCCCAGTTTTAGGCTTTTTGCCCACATCGATCCACCAGTGTAACTAACCTGCAGCCATAACCCATCCGGGATTTTCAAGCAATAAAACCATCAGCGACTGAAGTGACAAACTCCTACTTGATCTAACTCTATTGAGTTCTATGGAAACACACTAGAGAGGAATTTAGCCCAAGATATTTGATTTGGGGCAGGCGGGTTACCGGCAGGAAAAAATATCTTAGGTGCAGGTGAAATGAATGTTTGCATTAGCCCTGTCTCTCACATCAAAGCCCTTGCTAATCCGGGGGGGCCATACGAGCCTTTCTTTATCTCCACCAGCGGTAGCAATGGAGAGAGCATGACCATAGACCAGCGGCTGGTGTTTTAACCACCACGGCTCAGAGCAAGCCTAAGCAGCATGGTGATGGCTGGCACCTTGTCCGCACCAGTGATTTAAGCACCGCGGGAGAGGCAGGCTGGCTCTGGAATAGCCAGAGCTGTACGTAACAGAGCACTGGCTTTGCAGGTCTGTTCTCACCGTGCTCAGAGAGGAATTGGAGCTAGAAATAGTGGTTGGTTTGTGCGGGGTAGGGGAACGGCAAGGAAAGCTCCTCCCTCTGAAGGGGCAGCTTGTGCAGAGACTCTTCATTGCCACTAGTTAGGAGAGAAGCACACAAAGGGTGGGGCCCGTGCCCTCCTCTGGCGACAGGAGGGACGTACAGAGGCTTTACTGGGGATGGGTCGGGATCGGAGGGAACCTCACACGGTGGCTGGGAAAGCGCAGGCCGCGGCGGGGGGCAGCTGGTAATGGGACACAGCTTACACTCGCGCAGTCCAGGAGAGGTGGGGGGACATTACTGAGTGTTGAGCGCCGGGGAAGAGAAGGCCGGTGAGCACGGAATGACATACGCTATGGGAGGATGAGATGATCGGGCACAGCGCTGGATGGCAGGCCTCCAGCCTCGCACCTCATTTGGGACAATTCCTGCTCTGAGCAGGGCCAGGCGTGGGGAAGGCGTTTTTTACACGGTGACAGGGAGGCATCAAACCCTGGGCGCTGGATCCTGGCACCCAGACAGTCCCTACGGCTACGTCGACACCAGAGCTAGAGGTGTGACTCGCCCGCTCACGGACACGGCTTCGCGCTCGCTTCTCCTCAAGCAGGGCAGCAGCAGGAGCATACAGTGAGGGCAGCAGCGACAGGACGGAGCCGTGCTCAGGACATACCCCCCCCAGTCTGTAGTGAAGAGGTGCCCTAAAGCAGATTAGGAAATCCTGCCTTTCCCATGCTCCTCTGCAATGAGGGAAGGCATGGGCCGAACATAGGATTGGGATCCGCACGCCGTTGAGTTGTACTCTCTGCCACTGACGCCCTCTGTGACCCTGGGCCAGTCACGTTGCCTTAATCCGAGCCACCAAGGCACCGTGGAGGTAACTCACTGGGGACTATTTTGTGGCTTGGATACCGCCTGCTGACCATTCTACAGAGCAAGGACTGGCCTGGAAAAGATCACCCCCCTGAGTGGCCAGACCTGGAGGCCCCGTGCTTTGTTCCCTGCCATCTAGCACACAGTGCTGGCTCCTGAAGGGGGGTGGCTCCTTCTAGCTGAGGGGGGAGGGAAGGAGAGGGCAGAACAAAGCACAGCAAGATGCGGGGAATGAGTCATCCCAGGAGGAAGTGGAATGTACCACTACAGAGAGTGTCATGTCATTAGACCACCTCTCTGTAGACTGTGCAAGAGAGGGCGGGGAAATGTCATTAGCTTAACTGACAGAAGATCATGCTAATATTCAGAACTGCGAAGAACAGGTCCCGAGAACATGAGTGTGCAGTGCATAAACAATCACACGTGCTCATAGCTCCAGAACAATACATGATTAAGCGTGCACATTACACAGACAATTGCACAGGCCTCACAATGGCATGATGCAGGGCATAACTGAGTCCGCTCAGCTGACATTAAAGGAACCTCTCTGGAAGAGGACACCAGATCCCGGAGTTTCAGTCTCATTCCAAGGACTTATAGGATAACGCTGTGATTTCAAAATAAAAACCAAAGTGCCATGGAATTTCTTTCTAAATTGACAGCTGTGTGCGGGAGCAGGGAGAGAACCGATCTGATTGTGGAGGGGCGGGGATGTTACATGACTGGTCAGTAATCAGTGTATTGCACAATCATCTCTCTCTTTCTTTTACAATGATAATGAAATAGCTTTTAAAAATCAGTGAATGTTTCCATAAAATGCTGAGATACGTCACAGATATATAGAGTGCTTTGGGGTTGGGTTTTTTTTTTATGTTCCTTATGGGAAAGCACCATGCATTCAACACACAGTGATCTCAGTCTAAGACCCACGATGGGACACCTTTTTCTTGTCGTCCGGAGGCAGCTCGGCGCACTGGGAAGCAGCCGCTGCTTTGCTGTCATTGGTCAATGGTGTTTCCTTGGCCGTGAGGTGGGTCAGGGATTGGCAGAGTGGCTTGGAGTGACTTTCCAAGCCAGGAGAGCCACCTGAGACCTTGGACTGGAGGTGAAGAGAGACCATCTGGGAGCTGGTGAGGGCCACGTCTTCTTTAGTGGTGGTGGGAGATTTCATCCTAAAGGTCTGCTGTAACCACACTCTATAGGCATGCTCTTTTGAAGCAGCGGATGTGGGAAGGACAGTGCTGGCCGTGTCCTTATCAGAGCCATCGTCTGTTCTATGCTTTGCCAGGCTACCGGCCTCTGAGAATATCACAGGCCTGATAATGTACTGACTGCATGTACTGCTCACCGGCCTGCTTCGCACTGTGGCTTTGATAGGCTGGCAGGGGTAGACACTGTGTATGTCGGTTATCTGCAGCTGTGGCATAGTTAGGACAGTCCTCTGGGAAACCCTCTGAGGAAGGGAGATGGTGTTTTCCCCAAAGCCACTTGGTTTCTTTGGAGGCTTCTCTGCCGCTTTGGGCAGGTTCCGAGTAAGGGAGCTGGTGCTTTCTGAAAATGACTTTTGGTTCCTTGGGAGACCCAGGATGGTCCTGGTCTTTGAAGCTCTCAGTCCAACTTCAGCAGCATCCCCGTTATAGAGCAGCACAAAATGGCCCCGTGTCTGCAGAGGTAAAATCCTCTGGCCTTTCACGCTCTTGTTGAAAATCTCAAGAGCCAAATCTGTGACAGAAGACATAATCGTGACATGACTAAACACCTCGACACATACACCCACCCACCAAACTGCCCTGCGCACCACGCAAAACACAGCTACCGCGTTGAAAGGGTGCACAGTCAAAACCTGACTAAATACCCCAGCATAACCACAGCCACCCCAACCTCACTACACACAACAGTCCTAGCTATGAAAGGAAACAGTCAGGATATTACTAAATCATCCTGCACAGATCTACCTTCCCCTCCCCCCATCACACACCGGATCACAGAAAATATCTATAAACTGAATGCTGTCTGTATAAAGCTGACACGTCATGTGTAAAATGCATGTGTGTGTGTGCCAAGTGATAACACAGGCAGTTAAGTTCTCACCCAGTGTAAATATTTCCTGAGAAAGGAAGGATGATGCAGTGGCCCGAATGCTAGCACAGGCTGTGAGAGACTCGGGTTTAATTCCTGCTCTGTCACAAACCTCTTGCGCAACTCACAAGTCTCTCTGTGCCTCAGTTTCCCATCTGCTAAATGGGGACTCTAGCATTGCCCTACCTTACAGGGCTGTTGGGAGGATAATACACTAAGGATACTATGCTAACAGGGGCGAGGAGGGCACATAAATGCTCAAGATAGATGGTGCATGCATGTTCCTAGTTCCTGTGCATGCAGAAGAAAGTGCCTGTGAAAATTGCACTTGCAGAAATGCGTGGGTACAATTTGAAGGGCTGTTTATAAAAATTTAGCTCACATATTTTCCATAAAAGGAGGAGAAAAACTCTGCAGAGACATGTTCTGCCCTGAAGGAGCCGGTGGCTAAAAACAGTGACATTTCTGAGGAGTCCCAGTTAGGCTGGGATCAGTCAAAAGCATCTAAGTGAGGTAGGAGCACAAGTCCCACTGAAAACCAATGGGACCTGTGTTCCTAAGTCCCAGAAGTGCTTTTGAGAATCCCATCCACACCCATTTGGCCAGCAAGACTTTCCATTGCTTGCAATGGGCATTAGACCCCATCCATAGTTGGAGAGCTTTGAAAACCCTTATGCAAACAGACCCTGACGTGCCTCCTACTATTTATAATGCCAAGGGCCATGTTGTTGTACCCTTGGTCCAGCTGGGCATGTCTCATGGAGAGCCTTGGGAAGCTCCGGCCTGGATTGCAGGGCTGTTTACTTACCAAGAGTCTCATTGACCACGGTGGGGACGACGTCTTGCAGGACTGCACAGTTGGTATGCAAGGCAGGGTTTGCATTCATCTCCAAGAGCCAGACCTAGAAAGAGATGAGCATAGACAAGCGCCTGAACGCTATGTTTCCTCCCTTACGATTTGCACCAACGTTGATTCATGAACGTGAGAACAATTGAGCACTAAATCAAGCCAACAAATTCCAAAACGTAAGCACAGTGGCTCACACGTCTCCTGTGGGCTCTGACTGGAGCTGTGCAAAACTTTCATAATGAACCCTGCAGTCGGCTGACATTGACCAAATTTGCGGTTTCATTAAAAAAACAGATGCTCATGAGGTTTGCTGAAGTTCATGAATCGGTCATTAAGATGTAGCCATTTGCAGGGCTTAACACCCCCAGCTTGATTGAACCTACTAAGTTAGGAACAACGCTACACAGTCTTTTATGCTCGTTATATTAACTACCTCCATACGCATGCATATGTGGCCACGTCTTTTTTATATAGCTCTCCCATGACATATATCAAGTGAGTTTTGAGTGAACCTGGGGCAAAGTTGTAAGGGTAGAGAGGGGTGAAGCTTTGACAAGCCTGATTTCAAGTGAGCCTGAGGTCAGGATTTAGCACACTGAGGGCCTAATTTCAAGTGAGCCCTGGTGCACGTTTTGGTTTCAGCTGGAAACCAAATGAAATATTGACTTTGCATGTCTGGGCTAAATTCGGCTTGGTTTACTTTGAATTGCCAGGCACTTTCAAATCTAAAGGTGCAAGTGAGACAGAGCTGTGGTGAACCAGAGGAAAAGCTCATGCAAACTGTTGCAAAGCAAAGCAAATGAGTTGTGCGTGGTTCCATTGAAACCCCAATTGAATTAAAATGAAAGCCCAGTAAGCCAAACCCCCCATTCAGCCTCTGCTGCCAGCACAGGGTTCTCCAACTCATGCTGAGAACTTGCGGAGAAGTTCCTAGTCAGCATTTTGTAGGGGGGCTTAAGGACATAACTGCCCTAGGACTGACTATTGCTCTGATGTTGAAATGCTACGGAGAAAGAGTGTGTCTGCTTCAATAAGTGTTCCTGCCTTCTCCCCTGGAAATAAATCACTTTAATTAGGCTGGGTTGGTGCAGTAATTTGCCTTCATCTCTCCCCGTGTTTTACTGAGAGGAAAAATTAAACTCTGAATTCTCCATTTGTTTAGGAAAATGAAAAGACGCAAAAAGGGGCTTTGAAATGTGGATTGTCTCCTTCAGCGGAGTAGAAATTAAAGCAACGCCTGCGCTCATTGCAGTGGCAATGTTTTACTGGTGCCACTAGAGGGCACCTAAACTCCACTGCTGGCTTCTGGTAACTCCATTCCCATTTTTGAACACTTTGCTCAGCGCCCCCAATGTAAGGTCATAAGATTTTGTGCTGACAGATGACCTTGGTCAACCTTTAGAAATGTCTGGATTCGTTTTTTGGTTTCCCTTTCATGCTGCCAAGTGAGCCTGACAAAGAGAAGGAGCAAAACTTCCCATGCTCACGTCCATTATGCTCCCTCTCTTATACGGCCCCCCCCATCAGTACAGCTTCTCGCACGTTTTCGGTGTATTTAGCCTCCCAACAGCCCTGTGGTGTAGGGATGGACTTTTATTCCTGTTCTGCCGATGGACAGAGAGACAAAGTGACTGGCCGAAGCTCAGGCAGGAAACCAAACCCCTACAGATCAGTGAATTGTACCCTCTGCTCCTGAATTCATAACCACTGGATCATCCCTCCTCGCCTGGCTTTCTAACCTGTGAGAAAGGTGACTGGCAGACTGCGAGGTCCTCCAGGCTGGGCCCATGTCTTCATCAGTATTTAAATAGCCCCGGGTACAGTTAGCATTTAACAAATGACCTTTTATTATCAGCTTCTCAATTACTTTCCCCTATTCTATTCAGAGTCTTATACAGCTCCCATTATTGTAACATCTGAGCAGCTTCCAGAAGTGCATTAAATGACCCAGCTAGAATCTGTTCCATGTTAATTTGCCGCTGATGGATACCGAAGGACCTGATTCTGTGTGCCCTCTGCACCCCCGACACCTACTGACTCAGGGGTGAGAGCTCTGGGCTCAGAAGAAAGGCAGGTTTTTGGCGAGAGTTTGATTCTTTTCCCCAAGAATTTCGACCTCGAGAAGTGACGATCAATAAACTGTGCGGTCCTTTGTGCCCTGCTGAATTGTAGCAGCTGGCCAAGTGGAAAGTTTTTTGAAGGGATTTAGGTGCCTAAAGATGCAAATAGGGGGCCTAGTAGGATTTTCAAAGGCACTTAAGCAAGTCAGGTGCCTTATTCCCATTAGAATCTATGTGAGATAGTGCGAGGCATGTTTGCAAATCTCACGAGGCTCCAAGCTGCATTTCCTGGTGCCTAAGTACCTTTGGTGGCCCTTAACCCTCTGGGACAGATGGTCAAAAAAGCTCAGCTTGCATTTAGGCACCTAAATAAGGGGCGAATGTTCAGAAATACTCGGCCCCCAACAACTCCCTTGGTGGCACCTCTGGGGAGATTTTCAAATGTGTTCGGCTTGTTTGAAAATGGAGATATTTATTTTGGTGCCTGACTGGGTGTGGAGGTATGGGTGGTTGTTTGTTTTACTTTCCGGCTTCTGTGAGAATACTGCTACTTGCCTGTGTAGGAAGGGATTTGTGAAGATTAATTAGTTAATGTGGGTGCATTGCCATGAAGGTATAAAGAGCTTTTTAAGGGCTGACTAGTTAATACTGTGAACTGCAGAAGAAGCAAAATACCAACGCAAAACAAAGGTAATTTTTAAAAAGAACAGAAAGAAATGACCTTTTTACTCTTTGGACATAAAAAAGAAACCTGTGCTTTCATACTGTTTTCCAATCCTGTTCTCTAGTCTCTGCAGGGCCTAACTGTTGGTGATGCAATTTAGTCTACCTATGGCAGTTTAGTTGGCCCCTGGTACATATATCACTCCTGCCATGTTACATTTTTTCGCCAGTGGCTTCGTCAAAAGAAGGCGGCACTTATAAAAGCTGCAATGGGTCATGGTTATTCTGCTGCTCTGGGCACCCCACTGAGCTTATTCTGTGTTCTCTCTTGTGTTGCCTTTGAAACTCGTTGTGGAAGAAATAGGATTCCATCAATGCATACACCTTGGCGGGGGAGGAAGGGACTGAGTGTGCATGCACACACAAACACACACAGAGTGCAGTGGAGCATGCATTCTTGCCAGGAAAGTAACATTGAAAAGATTTAGCCTCCCTGACTAATTAAGAAAATACTGACTACAACTGCAACCTCCAACACAAACTCCTGCACCCTGGTGAGTAGAGATTTGTGCTTATTTTGCAGGTGAATCCCCAGGTCAGAAGCCACTCCCGAGGGCTGGCTCCGAGTCAGGTCCCAAGACCAAAGCTCTTTGGGGCAGGGACTATCTTTTTGGTCTGTGTTTGTACAGCACCTGGCACAATGGGGTCCTGGTCCAGAACTACCATACTACAGGTAATGAATAATAATACTAATGAGGCCTTTTTTCTTGTTCCCATGTGGAGGAGGCTGAAATCCTGAGCACACTCTCACACTGGAGCATTGAGAGGGCCGTCAGTATCTGCTGAACCCAAGGGAATCAAGTGGCGCAGTCAAAGATCTCAAAGTTAGCTGGCAGATCTTTTCCCCCCCTTCTCAACAAGATGGAAGCTGTAAAGCAGCACGTTTTATCCTGAGCTTCTGGAATTGGCCTGGCCTGGAACCATCTATCTCTATGTAGCACCACTACAGGGCCCAAAAATCACAGGAGGGAATGGGCAGCAGTGTTGTTGAAATCAATGGACTTGCACCTGCTCACAGCAGGGGTGGTTTGGGCACTTTATCCTCAGCTTGTTAGTCTTTTGCAAATTGGCAGGCAAAGCTGAGCCGCCCCGGAGTCTGCTCTCCCGTGGCTGGAGTACTGCATCCCTTTATGGCTAATAAAAAATCCGCATGCCTGTCCTCTGAGCGGTCCCTGGGGAGAGTGGCCCCTCTGCATGGCTGATGCAATCCTTTCTGTTAACTGCTTCCCCGACTGGAGACCATTTAAAGGAACCCACCCTAAGTCCTGCTGTGTCGTGGGTCTTGGCAAATCTATTTAAGGAGACGGAATGGATGTGAAGCACAAACACCCCTCCTCCCCTTCCGCTCCCTCCTCTATGCAGCTGAGACAAGAGTAGCGCTGCAGGGGGGATGTGGTTCATTCCCAGGGGCCCTGTGGGCATGCACGCTGCAACCAATCTACCACAGTCAATGCTCTGGGACAGAAATGCCTCTCAAGGACTGAGCAAGGCAGACGCAGCACCCATGAGCCCCAGGGAGTGATTCCCAGCGGCTGTCCAGGCATTTAGAACAAGGAAGAAGGAAGGGGGTGGATGAGTGAAAGCTAAGATTGGCCCTTTCTACAGGCACTTTCCCTCCTGGCAAATCACTCCTTTAACTGTGTGTATGTGAGTTTGGTGCTGGCTGGACAGCACTGCGGATGACAGCCTGTACCTATAGCACTGCCCCAGCACAAGCATTGTTGATGTAAGCTTCCCCCGGTCCCACCCATGTTCCTCATTCTGGAGGGACTTCCAGGCAAGAGAGAGGAGACCTAGTTAGCCCTTGGTTTTCCAGCTTAGTCTGACCCACAAGGGAATGCCTTGCGCGGCTCTAAAGACCCCGAGGTTTATATATCATCTAGGCCACTGGAAATCCATCAGATGGCAACGTCCTTCAATGGCGTTCACCCTAGACTGGAGCTGAAGAAGTAACAGAGTTCGAGGGTTATGCCTCCACTCTCAAGCCCTTAAGCCATCCAGCCTGTCCCACCACCCTGTCTTCTAGGCACTCCAGTCCACGTGTGCCGTCAGGAAATGCGTCACTTGAAAATCACAGCCTTGCCCCTTTAGAAGGGTAATCCTGCCAGGGGGCAGATGGATCTCACATACTCTGATGTAAATCAGATTCCACTGAAGTCACTGGAGTATGGCCAAGAGGAGAATCAGGCCCATTGTATGTTACGGGGGCAGAACCCTACACTACAGGAAGCCCAGTCAGGAACTACACAATCACCCCAGCAACCACGATCTAGATACAGACTTCAAGGCTGATGCAGAGCATTGTTAATGCTGGGTTATGTGCACTGGGCCTGCGTCTCTATCTTATACCAGTTCTACCCTGAGGTATCTCCATTGACTTCACTGAAATTTCTTCTAACTGACAGTGGTGTACGTGAAAGGTGAATCAGGTGCATTGTCTCCCTACGGGACAAGAGAACAAGGAGGAGCCTGCAATAAACAAAATACAGACATGAATTCCCACTTCCCTCCCTTTCCCCACTTTCACAGACTTCCAAACCAGCTCATCGCTGCCAGGTCTCCAGTTTCTCAGCTCTGAAATCCCCACCCTGGTTATAGATCAAATCATTCTAAAGTAACCGATCTGTTTATCTCTCCATATACAAAATACATAGAGACATAAGAGTCTCCAGGGGCTATGTTTGCACTGAAGCAGAGCTAACGCTTTTAATTAACCACAGCGGGATTGCCAGACTACAGTGATATCGGATCTCCCCTTCTATTTCAGGTTTACCCAGTCAGGCCTTTGCATGCCAACATTGCAAAAGACAATTGCCACAGAAATGTGAGAGGTGCCAGTTTCTATTTCTTTGCCATTAACCCTCTCTGGCTATTGACTTCCTACACAAAGGAAGCTATTGTGTGGGCACCATGCCCTGTGCTGCATACGTTACTATCATCCTGCAGTAGGGTTTGCTGCTCCCACTTCACTTTGCTGGAATATGTTTGAATGAGCGTCTGCTTCAGCACCAGGTCTACAAAAGCAAAGCAAACCAGATGGCTTGCTGTTGTGTGCAGGCCAGGTGCTTCTACAGGACTTTGATGCTTTGAGGCAACGTGATCATTGTATGAATCACTTCGTCTGATGTAGCCACTCCCTTCCCCTCTTCTCTAGCTTTCTTTCTCTCTCTGTAATTCCCACTTTACCGCTTTGTTTTGTGATTCTGTCAGTTCTCACAAGCTAAATAGGGTTGGGCCAGATCAGTACTTGGATGGCAAACCAACAAGGAACATCTAGAAAGTTGTGTTGGTGATTTGTTAATCAGGAATAAGCCAGTCAAGACCTGATTAGTCAAGAGTCTCTGTGTTGTTGGAGTTTCGATGCCATCTACCTAAAACAGCACCACTTCCTCGAAGTCCAGGCAGATGCATTGATTTAGACAAGCTGAGTATCCGGCCTGCTGTCTTTCAAAGGTGATGTAAAATTGAGGCCAGGGGACTAGTGGTCACTAAAGCTCCCATGATATTTTTCACTATTAAACCCACATTCCTGCCCAAATCCCAGTCACAATTTCAACTGGATCCCGTATTCACGGCCCACCCTAACCTGTTATGTAAGAGGTTGCTATGCGCTGTTAAATTTTGGCTTCTTCCTCCACAGAAGTGACTGCAGGAATCAAGAGAACAAAACCTTGCTAAATACCTTGAAGTCCTCATCAATCAAGAAATCACAGCCAATGAGATCAAAATAGCCCAGTTTGCAGTCCAGCTTGGATTTGACAGCCAGGAAGCACTGCATCATGATCTGCTGCATTCTCTTCTGAAAGACACGTGATGACAGCGGTTTAGGAGCAGCCCAAAGACAGAGGACCATGGAACACAGCTTCTTAGTCACAACACAGCTAACTGGACCAGCAAACGTTCCCCTTCCCTAGCTCTGTAGAGATGGTTTCCCAGGTTTGAAGAGTGAGCAGATCTGAGATCAAAACCACATGTGAAACGGGGCACACACACACACAGAACCATGTCAGAGCAGGATTTTCCCATCTAAGTGTTATTTCCAGAGACACCCATTATCTCCAGTATGGATCTTCTCTTAGCCTGAGTTGCTGCCTACTCAGTTCCCTAACATTTGGGTGAAAAACCTAATGCTAGCGTAACAAAGTTTTTAGCATTTAATTTCCTTTGGGTGTCGTTTTAAACAGCAGAACCACCACAAAGCTTTCACAGCCCTTGTTCTTTCTGCTCCCTTCATTTCCATCCACAGCATGTGTTTCAAGCTGCGTGGAAGCTTAAAGCACCATCAAGATCAGTCTGATGGACTGGCAAGTCTCAAAGACTCAGTCCTGAACTTCCTTCCCCTCTCGTCCCTGTGCAAGATGGGAGTGTGGGAGCCTTTTAGGTCTTCTCCTCCATTCTTCATGACATAAGGGGATATCTGGCCACAGTCTGAGGGTCCCACTGCAGGAGGAGAGTGTATGTGAAGGGATCAGGCCATAAATTAATGGGCTTATAAAAAGGCCTTCAAAAGTACAGTCACTCTTCAGCTTGAGTCCTGTCAATCTGAGCATCTCTTTGCACCTTGACATTTCACTATAGTGCTGTGGCATTGGATTGAAAGCATGGATAACACTAGAGCACTTACCCAAGCCATTGCTGCCCATCACCCTCTTTCGTTACAAGTCACCTCAAAATGTGATTTAAAAACTAAATCTACATTGACGTGAATGAGATAAAAAACTCCCGTAAGTTTCTGAGGAATATTTTAGGGTGGTTTTTAACAGCAAAATAAAATACCCTGCATCTTGGCTGCCGCATTCAGCATCTGCTGGTAAATGGTTACCATGGTGCCGCTGATACCTTCTCCTCATGTGAGGCACCTCTGTTTCCCCTCGGGCACCTGAAAAGCAAGCAACTTTGCCCTCCCTCCTCTTCCAGTCATCCTAATTAACGCCACACACATACCCACAGGCCCCCCGTACACTCACAGTGAACACAGTGAAGACCCAGTCCTTGGGGAGGCCCTTGGCTTGCCTGAATTTCTCATTAACGTAGCTGTTAAAGCGCTCCATCCGCCACACCGTCTCCTCCTTCAGCTGACTGTAGAGGGGGTTTTTCTTCTGCATGTACTGGGAGGAGAGGGGGATGGAGACAGCAAAGGGCTGGTTAGTTACAGGGATTAGATTTCCCCCTCTCCGCCGTGACGCATGGGGAGGGGAAGAGAGGAATGGTGATAAGGAACCAGCTGCAAGCCATAGGTCAACCTACTCTGAGTCGCCACCTGGCTCAAGAGATGGGCAAGAAAGCGGATCCAAGTGAGAACTGCCGAGGGAAGGCAATGGGCTGGGAGGGGGGCCAGTCTGTTCTTCCCCAGTGTAATTTTGCTGGCTTTAGTGTTCTAGCTCCATTGACAGAACTCCCGGCTGGAGGATCCAGACGTCGCTACCTCGTGCTCTGCTTCGGGACCCTGCTCAGGGAAGTGCGGAGTACCCACAATTCCCAGTGGCCTCTTGGCGTTCAGTGTGCCGGCTGGCCCCTTGGATTGCTAAGACGAGGGAGCTCACTGACACCAGAGGCGATATGGGTGAGATCGAGATCAGGTCAGGAGCCCTACAGCTCGACCCTGCAGGGTGTTGCTAAGTCTCCTGTGAGGTGCTGAGCGCTCTCAACTTCCATGGAAGTCAGTGGGAGTTAAGGGCGCTCAGGACCTCGAAGGATCGATCCCTTAATGCACAAGTTTCAGGCAGCCGGAGCTGGGAGTGCAGTCTGGACACAAAGACATCAGCCCGCGCACAGGCTGCGTCCCACCTAGCAGTCACAGAGCACAGAGGGCCTTCTGGCCCCATAGTGCAGGGAAGGCTGCAAAGGCAGCGTAAGACTACATTAACCCCTCCTCTTGCTGGCCCACGCCCTGGAAAGGAGTAACGCAGAAGCAGACCCTGAGAGTCCGAACTCTATATATTACCCTCTTCCCTATATTGGCTACTGCCTAGATGATACCAGTCGAGGGGCAGGGAGCCATGATGCATTCCTACAGCAGGCCCCATTACCCAGCAGCTGTGTTAGAGCAGCAGTATTGTTTTGTTTTTTCTTAAAGACTTTTCTCTTTGAGAGCACCAAGCACCCCTTGCCCGCCACGCCGCAGGCAGGAAAAGGCCATGCTACAGGCCAAGGGTAACGCTTCCTGGCACAACCAGGAATAAGCTCCCCCTCTGGAGAATTTCCCTCTGGTGGAAAGGGAAGGTGAGGGAGAGGGAGCGCCTGGGAAGCAGGTACATGTGTGAATCTCCAGAGGAAACCACGGGGAGGGATTCTCAATTCCGCAGTCTCATTAAATCCTTGGGTAAAGTGGAGCTTATCAAGCCCTGGGTGTTTGCATTGGCCAGTGAAAGATAAATCCCCTCTTCTTATGCAACAGCTGGGCTGGATTGCAAATGTATCTGCCGTGCAATCGCTGCTAAGCTGCAAAACTTCTGATTAGTGGAGCTGTCTATGACGCTCCTTGCCCTGGTCTCAGCTTAACGTACCGTCCCCTGGGCTGGTCAAGAGGCAAATGAGGCCTGGCATTTGTTGATCCTCATGAAGTGTTAGCAGGGTGTCCTTTGTCTTTCCACTCCCAATCTTCCTAAGAAGATGAGTGCATATTAGCTCTTACCAGGGTGTGCCCCCTGAAAACAGAGGGCCTGATCCTGCAAGGCACTCAGCACCCTCAGCAGCTCCTCCCAGGGACCAGGCCCTGGAAGGAATGAACTTCATCTTGTCAAAAAAAAAAAAAAAGCAAGGATGTTTAAAAAAAAAGAAAAGAAAAGGGACAAATCTTCAGTTGGAGTAAATCAGTGGATCTCCATTCATTTCAATGGGGTGCACTGATTTACATCCGCTAAGGATCTGGCCCAATAACTACAAATATGATTTGGGCTGAGAGAACCTTTAACAGCTGGTTTATAAGATGCTACAAAGCACTCTAAAAAAAAAGGTTGGCAATGGAAACAGGCACAACCTTAACGACGGCGGCTTTCCTTTCAAGGTTTCATGATCCAATTTCAGATTCCCTTGTGCTTGCTTGTGAAACAAAATCAGCCCCTCTCTGGTTCTGAGCTGTTTCCTGAATCATGGAATGGAAAGCCACTGAATGGCTGGCAGGGGTGTATTAATGAAGTGGTATGGGAGGGGGCGTGTTTGTCCTGGGTGCAAGAATTTGACTCCCCCAGATGTGTTTTTAGCTGGGATTAGATGAAGGTAAAATGAAAAACTAAAATAGGCACCAGAAGCAAAACTGAGATCTGGACCAGAATTCTGAACAGGAATCAGAGTTTTGGTTTTGGTCTATCTGTAAACAAAGTGGAACAAATGCGCTAGTGTAGGTTCATTTGCTTCAGTGGACCTAAATCAGATATGAATTTGGCCCATACATAGATTGTAAGTTCTTTGAGGCAGGGACTGGCTTTTTGTTCTGTATTTGCATGGTGCCTGGCATGGTGGGGGTCCTGGTCCATGACTGGCTCCTAGGTGCTAGGGTAATACAGATAAGACATCATAACAATTGAAAATGGATTCCAAATTAGTCATAGGCTCTGTGCAGATCTACAAATAAATACGTCTGGAACAAAGCTTTGACATTACACTTTCTTCGTCAAGCTATGTATTATGCCTTTAACCCAAAATAGTGCTGGTGGTTAGGAAAACAACGTTAACGTCTGCAAGGGGCGCAAGCTACCTTGTTATCCAACTGCAGGACGTTTTTGTAGAGGTGCCATGTGGCAAATAGTTCCGCTTTACCTTTGAAACATATTAGAGAAAAACGGCGGGCTTCCCTGGGGCGGGGGAGGAAGGAAAGCGAGGGCGGAATCAAGTGTAGTTTGAAAAGAGTCCTACATATTGCCAGCTGCTCGGGTGAGTTACCTTTCACCCTCTTCCCGACAGGTTTCTAGGTAATTTATGCTCTGCTAATAAACACCTGTCCCTTGTTTGATGTCAGTTGTGCCAGAGGGTCTCACCTGAGCACCTGAATTCCCCTGTGTGCAGCCCTTTTGCTGAGCAAACAACTCTGTTCCAGGAAAACAAGCGGCACGTTGATAATAGCGTATGTTGCAGAAAGCAGCTATGAAACGCTGTCCTGAACTGCCCTTCCGCAATAACAATAAATCCCCCGCAACAACCAAAGTGGGCTAGCCTGGAATATCTCCCCACCTGGCTCTTTGCCAGCACTAGGAAAACACCATTCGACTGGAGGGAGAAAATGCATTACAGGCAAAATGATTTTCTGCCCCTGTGATTTCTTTCCTAAGTTCCCGTTTACTCTCTACTGCCGGGGTCAGCCCTAGATGTTGTTTTGTGCTCGTCTGAAGCGAAACCCCTGGCAGACTTCAGTCACCGGCTTAGCATATGTTGAGCAGGAGGATTTAGAACTGGGTGGACTGGCAGGGGTGTGGAAATATTGGGGGTGGCGGATCGACGCGTTCCACCCCATTGTGAAGCTGCGAGCGGGATCCAGCTATGTTCTGTCCCCACATGCCTGGGAGGGAAGTGGAGGCAGAGATGAGAACAGGAACTGGAGGAGGGCCTGGAGTGACCATCACAGCACGTGAGACTAGGCCCGCTACTGGGGAGCAGGTAGGATTCTCTGGCCCAGCCCTGTCCCGCCTTCCAGCTACTGCGGATCCTGGCAAAGACACCCATCCAAGGGGAGGGGCAGAAGTAAGTGCACCAACCACCAGGGCATTGGGCACCAGCTGCTACAGAAATGCCATAGGAATGGCGGTAGGAACTACTGGGATGCCCCCCCCCGAGTCTCAGTAACTTGCCTTGTTCCCCCTTCTATCCCTCTGCCTCCCCATTCACAGGGAGCTTCTGCCCCCCTGGGGGGTTGTTACTAGTGAAAAAGAGGGTGGGATGGGTGTTTGGCAGATAACAGGGCCTTGTGCAAGGGTCTCACTTGGAGGTAGCAAAGCAGGCAAAGATCAAGGTTTAATGCCAAGAGCTAGCAAGAGACACACTCTATTAAGGACACTTTTGCATACTGCATGATAATTATTTATGTATATTATGGTAGCACCAGCGACCAATGCCCCATATAGGTCAAGGGACATACAATAAAAGATCCTGCCTGTCCTGAAGAGCTTACGCTCTGCATACACAAGACAAAGTGAGGGAAGAGAGGCCCAGAGAGAAGAACTGTCTCGCCTAAGACCAGCAGGTCAGAGGCAGAGAACAAAACCCATTTCAGTGCCCTGTCCATTTGGCCACAATGCTTTGCTTGATGCATTTGCGATCCTTATCCAGTCACTCCCATACCAGCAAAAGCATGAGGGTCATGTACTCATGAACCACATCTGCAGCCTCTCAAGGCTCCCTGCTTTTGGGGAGCCCCCTCTTTGTATACATCTCAAGCGACTTCCCCACTTGCCGCCAGAGACACCTGTAGTCCATTATTTTACTAGTCTATGGGCACACAGGCAACATCATGGCACCATCCAATCAAATCACACCGGGTAGGTCGATGGATACATTGTCACTTTACCTGATTGGTCAAATGAGCAGTGAGGTCATCAGAAGTGGCATCGTAGTGGGTGCAGGTAAGTCGGACATAGCCATGGCCGAAAAATAATACATAAGGCACGGTGCAGGCAATGAGGAGATAAGAACGGACATCAAACTTCTTCCCCTGTAGGAGCAGAGGCCTCTGGATATACCTGCCAGAGCGATAGCGCAAGATGTGACATCACGAAAGGGCATGAAGGGCTGTAACATAGGAAGCTAAAGGACATGTGGACCCGATCCAAACATCCATGCTCAGGCAAAACTCACAGTGAAGTCAAATGGGAGAGTGGTTTGAGTGAACAGTGCAGACCCAGGTCCCTCTGTGTGTAAATAACTGTCCCTTAAAGTATGCAGAGTAGTTTCAGACATATCAATCCCAGGATATTAGAGAGACATGGTGAGTGAGGTAACATGTTTTATTGGACCAACTTCTGGGGGTGAGAGAGATCACTCAAAAGCTTGTCTCTCTCACCCCCAGAAGTTGGTCAATAGAACATATTACTCACTCACCGTGTCACTCTATGTCCCTAGAAGTGTCGCTCTGCTCTGAAAAGCAACTGATTAAAGTGGCATCATTTCATTCATCCGATCTACGGCCTGCATGTGTATTCAGAGTCCTATTGGAGCTGCTGACTTTACTGACTAAAGCGTGCTAGTACTTTAGCATATCTCTACTGTCTTGAGCCACTACAGTGTGAGTGAACCGGATTCTTTTCTAGCTCACGCATCATCAGCAGAACTGTCAACTAAGCTGGCCATGTTTGAGCTAGAAAGAAACCCTCTTGACGTTTAGCTCTGAGGTTGAGGTTGCGAGGTGGGCAACTGGAAAAACACCCATCTTTTCACTCGTAAATAGAGCAGGTTGGTTAAAAAAGTTATGGGGGTCAATTATAGCAACTTATTTTCCATACCAGACAACACCACCACACTCATCCTGTTCATGTCCCCCACTTCTGATTGCTTTTAGCAGAGACCTTGACATTCATTTACAGTGACATCACCGTTCAGTCCTACCGTGGAGGTGACTGTTGCTACAAACGCTGGGGTACCCAAATAACTAAGACACACGGCAGTGCTAACGTGAAAGCTATCCTGGGACAAATCTTCAGAGATGCTGAGTAACCTCAGTTCCCATTAAAAACTAAGGCCCAGATTCAATAAAGTGATTAAGTGTCTAACTCCCATTGATTTCAATGAGAGTTAGGTGACTAAGTGCTTTTGTGAATCTGGATGTAAGTTCTCAGTACAGACATCATTTAGCCCATTGAGACTTTCTTGAATCAGTTTTTCTGAAAGCCCCCTAAACACTTAGGGATGGCAGGTGAACAAGATACAGTTCAGGGCAAGGAAAAACATCCCAAGGTGTGATACCAAGGTGGCTAAAAGAGCAACTGTAGTGCTGGAATGCATAAACAGAGGAATCTTGAGTAGGAGTAGAGAGGTTATTTTAACTCTCTATTTGGCACTGATGTGACCACTGCAGGAATACTGGTGACCACAGTTCAAGAAGGATGTTGATAAATTGGGGAGGGTTCAGAGAAGAGCCCCAAGAATGATTAAAGGATTAGAAAATGTGCCTTATAGTGATGGACTCAAAAAGCTCAGTCTATTGAGCTTAACAAAGAAGAAACTTAAGGGGTGAATTGATCACACTGTATAAACATCTACACGGGGAACAAATATTTAATAATGGGTGGCTTCAGAGAACGGTATGACACAATCCAATGGCTGGAAGTTGAAGCTAGATAAATTTAAACTGGAAATAAGGCAGACATATTTAACAGTGAAAGTAATTAACCACTGGAACAATTTACCAAGGGTTGTCATAGAGTCTCCATCACTAGCAATTTTTAAATCAAGATAAAAAAGAATTGCCCTAAGAATTATTAGGAATTAGGAGGGCAGACTAGATGATCACAAAGGTCCCTTCTGGCCTTGAAATCTATGAATTATATTCAGGACAAACCATTAAATCAGCTGCTCTTTGGAACTAATATAGCCAGAATAACGGCCTTTTTATGCCCCCTCTCCCGCTCTCACACACTTCTGCTGTACACCTCAGGGCAGTTCACAGGAGGCGAATTTAGGGCAGCATGTAATTCTGGAGAATTTCCTTTCTGCCTGGCTCTGCAGCTGAAAACAAGGGACATATTGCAGAAGGTAGAAAGTGAAAGATTAAATTTCTTGACACATGCAGAGAAATCAGATCGCCCTCTTCATCTTACGGTGTAAGCCAACATTTCTTTATGGACAATGACAGCAGAGGGCACTGTTAGGAAGCAAAATGAAATGGTGGGAAGAGAAGCTGAGCATTTGAACATTAAAGGAATAAAAGCTTATGCCACACGTCTAAAGTAGGAGGGAATTGAAGAGCGACTGATATTTACTGGAGAGTATACAGAATTTGCATTTGAATACAAAGAGCCCTTCACATACTGCCTTTGCCTGAGAGATATCATTTATCTGTATGCTGTCCCTTCTAACCAAAGGGGAGTGGACATTTATATGGAGAACAAGAACATCCAGAGTTCTAACAGTTAAAACTAACAACGTTTTTGGAAGGGATGATAAACCTCATCGCTCAGGGCTCAGGATTTGGGGTCGGGAAGGAATTTCCCCCCAAGTGAGGTTGGCAGAGGTCTTGGGGCATTTCACCTTTCTCTGCAACGTGGGCTGCCAACGACTCGCTGGTATGAACTAGAGTAAATGGTGGATTCTCTGTAACTTAAAGTCTTTAACTCAAGATTTGAGGCCTTCAGTAACTCAGTCAGAGGTTATCGGCCTGTTCCAGGAGTGGGTGGGTGAGGTTTTGCGAGTTGTGATGTCCAGGAGGTCAAACTAGATGATCATGGTGGTCCCTTCTGGCCTTAAAGTCTATGAGGATGAGACCTAATGTGGCAAGGCAGGTTACCCCACATGTGCTACTTCAGGGTTCTTACAGCTTCCTCTAGATCATGTGGTTCTTGTCACTGTTGGAAACATGATACTGAACAACTGTACCTTGGGTTTATACCAGCTATTAATTCGTCTGCGTCTACGTGCCAGCTACTACACACACACTGTCCTACCGCAGAAGGGCTGTCATTTCAGACCTGCCATCTTACACGGCTCTCCTGTCCGCCCCAATAGACCGGCTGATACCTTCCTTATGTAAAGAGATTTATCCTAATAGTTTGACAAAGATAAAATGAACTAGTTGCTTGACTTGGCTCGGCAAGTTGGAGCTTTGTGTTCTTGACCTACTGGGCTAAAGCTGTCAAGTTGTAACATCAGAATGTTTGATTTGTGACTCAGTGGCATGGTGGGGTGGTGTAATCATCACCCGGATGGAACATGCTAATGTCACACCATGATCAATTTGTCATGCCATGAGTATATCGCATGATGATGTTGGCATGCCGTGGCAATCATGTGGCATGTCACACTTGATCACACCATGTCATATAGTAATCACACCATGTTATGTCATGATAATGTAGGATAGGTCATTGGGATGCTTGACGTGTCCTGGAAGCCCAGCTTCAAGGTTACTGAACCAAAATGACCACTTGGAATCCAGGCTGTCCCAGGAAAGCTGGGATGGATGTCTGTGAATTGCAGCTCATTATATACATAATAACAATACTTTGCACTTCTGTAGTGCATCTCGCTCAAGAAGCTCAAGGCACTTTAGAAAAATCAATGAATTAATCAACCCAACTCTCACTTGGTAACTCAGAGCAGCGGAGTTGCCCAGGGACACAGTCTGAGTCAATAGAAGACTTAGGCAGTGAAGAACTCTTATCTGGATCAGTCTGGCTGGACACATGCCCCTTCTTGATTCTTTGCAGCAGGGATCATATTTTGTTTTGTGTTTGTACAACGTCTAGCACAACGGGGTCCAGGGTCAAGACTAGGGCTCATAAGAGGTATGGTAATGCAAATGATAAATAATAACAACAACAACAATTCTTGAGCAGCAGCAGCAAAATGGAATGAAACTTGTCTTATGTGACCACTCCAGGGACCAGCAAATACTGGTTGGTTAGGAAGGCTGTATCTAATGAAGAGGGAGCTGAGTAGTGTACTAGGGGTGCGGCGTTTCACAGGCTCTCAGGGTTAGCATCATTTCTGCTCCTATGAAAATCACTCCCACTGATTTCTGTGGGATTTGACAGAGGTGCTAATCTGCTGCTGAGTGTTTTTGAAGCACTCACCGTTTATTTCTGTGTACAGTTTGGGGTAGGGTGACCAGGTGTCCCGATTTTATAGGGACAGTCCCGATATTCAGGGCTTTGTCTTACATAGAAGTCATTCCCCCAAATCCCTGACCCAATTTTTCACACTAGCTATCTGGTCTCCCTAGTTTGGGGCAGTGTCTTAAAGGAGAATACCCCGTAAGGGCCTCCTGTATGGGTTTCACTGTAATGATAGCTTGAAATCTAACTCATACCTTGCTGAACGGTCGCTGCTGTTTGTATGCAGGTAGTTATCAGACTGGGATCTCTTTACTTAGGTCCTTCTATTCTCTATGGCCCCACACACACACCATGCCCCCCTAGGAAATAGCTACCCCTTCGCAGCTCCTGCTTTGTGTTCCTTCGTATGCCTGTCCACCTCATCAGCTTTCCATCTCTTCAAATCTCAGCTGAAAACTTTCTCCCTTGCTTCTGCTAGTCTAACCCCACGCTCCTTCTGCCACTGTTGTGTTAGTCAATGCTGCAAAGCATTCTGGGGTGCAGCTGCTAAGAGAGATGCTATACAAAATAAACCTGTATGAGGTGTTATAGCGGTGCCCTGGAATATGACACTTGCAGAGACATCAGAAGGAAACAGCAATAACATTTGGTAGCCAGAGACTCTCTGGGCTTTGGCTTAAAAAAAATGGTTGGTTTATGAAGTTCTTACGAAGAAAGCATGTGTCTCTTTGGACTATCAGCCATGAGTCCCCCACAATAGCTGTCCCTAGCTGAGGTCAAAGAAGCTCACAGCTACCAGGCAGACCACAACAGATATATGGGAGGCACAGAATGGGTAGAACAGATGCTGCAGCTGTATGACGTGAAATCTTGGCATAGTATAACAAGCTGGGATAATACCTAATTCAAATGGTGTCGTACAAAGCTTTTGTCATGCATGAAGCTACGGCATCTGGCCTTTTGAAGTTATTCTTGCATTGCCAGACTGAGATCATCTCAAAGCTCCTGTGTGATGGCGGTGATCTAGTGAAGGTGTTGAGACAGGCTCAGCTGAGAAATAAACCCTCTACCCACCAAAGGTAATGGGTCCGACGTCACTGAGAAGATATGGCATGAGCCACTGACCAGCCACCAAAGGATTCAAGACATTAAGGTCAATAAGTCCTGACTGAGTGCCCATGGATGCCAGCTGGCACTTTTGCACTGAATTCTTGGGGCACTGGATCAGGCCCACAGAGATCATCTCAAACCGGTCAGTGCTCGGAGGGCTGCTTCAAGGGAAAGGATGACACGGGGAAGAGGGAACCAGACCAGGAAGTTCTTCTCCAGTTTCCAAGCTGAAATCAGCGGGAGTTTGCCTAATAAAGGTCTGAGTGGGAAATGAGCAAAGGGCTCATTTCAAAGGGCCAAGAGAAATGAAGTGAAACAAAGCGATTTACCCACAGTGACAGCGTGTCTGTGGCCGATTCAGGAGGGGAATCCAGTCTCTGGTTCTGCACCATCATCATGAGAACACCTTTCTTCCCCTTTGCCACCAGCACTAGCTGGATTGCAAATGGATGCAATCGAGCACGCACCTGCTGCATTCTCTACCTTTGCACTATTCTTGCCTGGGGAGCTTTGTATGGCACCTTCTTGTACAGAGGATCTTCCTCAATGCTCTGGAGCTTGGCCCGAAGCGAGCTGACACCCGCTTGAGTTTTAAGCAGGAAAATTCCTCGACCTTGGTTGGAGCAGGTGGGCTTGCAGATCCAAATCTGTGTGTCTGCAGACAAGAAAGAGTCTGTTAGATTACAGCATAGTTGTGGATGCTGTACATTTCCTACAGCGTGTTATCCTGTGACACTTACACGCTCAATCAACGGGCACTGAAACATGCTCCTTTGAATATATATTTAAATATCATATCTCACAAATAAAGCAGGGACTGGGGCTAACATGAGATCTGAACACTCCCAAGTTTAGGTGTCATTTAAGGTCCGGTGTCTGGGTCTTGCCACTTGGTCTCACCTCTGCCATGATAACTGGTCACTATATTGATACTGGCCGTATGTCATAAATAGCTCAGTGCAAGGGTCCATTAGCTGCACTGAAGTTACATTGGGGCAGCCTGATGGCAGGTAATCTCTTGCTCCACTGGGGTCTGAGTTTGAGTGTCTGCTGAGTGTGTGGCACTGAAAATGTCAAGGAAAGGGCACTGCTAACAGCTGGGAGGGCTTTGTTCAGCTGCCTGTTTCCTCCTTACATCATCCATGGACTCTGCTTCCACCTCTTGAACTGTGGGGCCTACAAGTGCATTTGCAGCAGGCCTCCGGGATGCTTTTGCTGGTGTCTTGGAGAAGCGAGCAGGCAAACCAAAGTACTAGTGATGATGGCCAAGGGAGCAGCTGAAAGGAATAAGTTGGTGGGAGCCTCTGTCTGAAATCGTCCAAGAGAGGAGTCTGTCTCCAGGGTTTGGGCAGCTTGGAGGAGGGAGTGTTGTGCCAGGAGATACCTACAGGGCAGCTGACAGATGGCTAGAGAGAGTGGGGTAAGGGACTCATAGGCAGCTGGGCCAGTCAAAACAATTGAATGTTGAAGGGGCATAACCTTTGGACTGCATGTCAGAGAAACTGGGGATAAGTGGGTCACAGTCTCTAAGTAACATGCCTGTCAGCAGTATTCGGATCTAGATGAATATCCCGCGTGTGGCAGATATTCCTGGGGATGATTCAGGAAATGTACTGTTCATATCCAGGGATATTCCAGAAGAGAGGCTGAAATGGCTGCTGGTAGCATTAGCATGATTGATTCTTGGCTAGATCAGAGAGGCCAGAGGCACCTTGCTAACACGCCAAGGATTTCTGGGGTACCTGAGGAGAGGGCAGGAGCTGGGGAGCCAAAGGGTGGCCGTGAAGCCCTTCAACTATTTACTTTGTCTTTACTTTGGGATAACTAAGCCATAAAGAAAACAATGTTTCTCTCAGAACACTTGACCTCATTATTGGCAGCATAACGTGCAAAGGCCAGTCACCTTTGTAAAGTTCAAAGAAAGCTTCTCTCTCATCTTTTATGTCCATCCGAAAGGACTCTGGGAAGAACTCTTCCATCTTCAGGATCCTGTGGAAGAACCAACCATAAGCCAAAAAACCTTTCCATGAGCCATACATTCCCTTTGGAGTTATCATCAGACAAGAGATGGGGCCCATCTTACTGTAGACTTAGCTTACGGATTTTTTTCCCCCTGGTCTTGTCCCCTACACTCTTTTATTTCCATTGGGAAGGCTGCCTTTTTATGCACAATAATTATTTTTTCTCTTTATTACCTCTAGAGATAAGCCTGACTCTCAACCTCAGACTCCAACTTTTGGGAAAGTTCAAATCTGGATCTGACCCTGGGTCTCAAGTGCATCCCCCATAATATCACATCAAGCTCTTTAAGGCTTCGGGACATGGAGCAGCTGGTAAATAAATATTTATATTATCGGAGCTAGACAAGAATTTGGGCAGCTTCTCCTCCAGATCTGTCTAAGGGGAAAATGTCCCAGGAGGAACGCTGTAGATATGCCAATACAAGGCCAAATGTTTCCTTAAGCTCTACAGAAATTTCTGTTGGCCTTGATGATGTCCTTTGCACCCTAGGTTTGTGTCAAACTAACAGAGAGGGCTTCAGGTAACCATGGTAGAGGTTATTTTCAGTAAATCAGATAACACTGCAGCAGAGGTGATAACGTGCTGGATCTGATATTTACAGAATGCTATAGCGCTTTAGGAGTTCCCACTTCGTCTTTCACTAGCATATACCCAAGAGTGGGGATTCATTACATCTTGTACCTTTGAGGGGGAGCAGGCGTTTCTATAGTACCAGGCATAGATAAAATAAGATTATCTTCTCTAATTTACTCCTTTGTGGCTCAAAGAAAGAAAAAAAGAAACTCCTCAATGGCTTTTATACCTCATCTTTCATACTCAAGATAACCAAAGAGATTGACCCCACAGAATAGGTGGGTGACTACATCCCATTATTAACGCCAGTGAAGTGAAAAAATGTAGGCACAGTGAGTGGGAGGAGTAAAACGGAACCCCAAAAGGCTATGGACCAGGTTAAAGCCAACTCAAAATGTAGCACTCGGCATCCATGTCAGTTTAGATCATTTGAAGTGAAGACTAAGATCTATATAAGGTCGAAGCAGAAAACATGGACCATTGAACCTAATGATAGCTGAGTGCAGGAGAAAAGCTCCTTCACTCCGTTCAGTCACTGAGGCCCTAGTCCAGAATCATTGAAGTCAATAGAAAGACTCCCATGAACTCCCAGTGGGCTTTGGATCAAAACATAAGGCCCAAAGGTGAGTGGATGGAGGCAATGGAGAAGAAAGACAAGAGCATACGAGACTTTAGAAATGAAGAGAAACCATGGTGTTCTCACATCTGATTGTGCTGATCTGAGCACTTGCATGACTTCGTGTGGTATCCAGTGAAGCTAAATGTGGCGGCACACCATGGCTTTTTAAAACAGTCTTTGCGTTGTCCATCACCAGTGGAGCCATACACACTGGACGGGTGGGCTAGCTTAATGATTTTGAAAAAGTTCTGAGATCAAAGCAGAGGAGGCTGCATCATCAGCGCTTAATTCATGTGGCAGAGTGGGAGATAAAGAATGCTGAATAATCACAGGTGGAGGAAAGAGGTCAGTTTTAGTCACAGGATGGGGAAACCCAGGATTTCCAGGATGGGTTCACAATACCGATGATTGCTCACCCCATCAGTGAGGTGACCATCTGTCCAGCCTCATTTATATAGTGCCTCTCCCAAGTTGCACAGGTTTCTATATCCTGGCTGTGTCATGCCCAAAGGGGTGGGGAGTCCTTACTTGGGGTTCAAGTTCTTGCTGATCTTGTTCCTCACCCGCTCATACTCCCTCAGGTTGCTCAGCAGGCCAATTTTCGTCGTGAGGACCTTGTTGTTGGGGATCTGGTAGAGAAGCTGTTCGCCTGGGTGAGAAAATAAAACGTATCCTTCCTGGGCCACTCAGCTCACTCTGGAATGTGGAGGTAAATGCTGCCTGCGGAGTAAAATTCCCCATCTGCTAAAACGCTCATCGAGGAGCTGAGATCGGCCCTGAAACCAGAGAGGAGAGGGCCCGCGTGCTCCTTTCCTCTCAAAGCACTTCTTGTTCTTGAGTGAGTTTGCTTGGCAACAGTAATAGGCGCCTGCCACTTACAGTGCAATGGTGGTACTGCGATATACACGGAGTCTGGCCCCTTCTTTCATGCCCCCTCCATCCCTCTCTTGCATCCCCCCTCTGCAGGGCACAGCCATAGGGTGACTGGATAATGCAGGCAGTAGGCTGGGCTGGGCTGGGGTGCAAGTGGGGAAGGCCTGGGTGATGGTGGCCTAATGTCTCCTGCCCTCTTATCCTTGCACCTGCCAACAGAGATGTGGCATCCCAGGAGCACTCTGCCCCCTGTCAAAGGCTGGTGGAACTGCTACCCAGGGGCCAGGAGGAATTCTGGCCTGCAGACGCTTCCCCCGGAATGGGGCCCCCTCCCCTGCCCCCTGCCGCAGGGCTGTGCTTTAATGGCACAATCTGGCCAAATAGCTGGCAGGTCACCACTAACTGCAGGGGCGTGTCCAGACCCCGTCCCTGGATTAGCAGGGAAAGGGTTAACCCACTCCGGTGCTGCCTGATGGAATAGGCACAGCTGCCTACCCTCAGCACTGGGATTGCTAGCCCAGCAGGACTGGGCCAGCTGCAGGACGTTAATTCCCCAGCACCCAGACTTTAAGAGGGAGATGATCGGCAGCCTCCAGGCTCCTAGGAGGGAGGAGTTGGGAAAAGCCCTCCAGCCACTAGCTTACATCTTGGCTGTACAAAGCCTCTCTGGGGGGAGTGAAATCTGATAAGGCAGCTGGCTGAAGGAAGCCTTTGTGAATTCTTAGTCTCATGCTTTTTGGGGGGGGTGTTTGGCTGGGCCCCAAGAATCCTGGCTCTGATTAGATTTATTGATCCGCAGAATGCGCAGCCTGACCTCTTACATGGAGGTTTAGCGTTTTCAGGGGTCCTCCGTATCTAGCTCTTTACGAATGGGCTTCTTTTCTTCCTGAGCGGTCAAGGCCCATTTCAGGACAGTGAGACTGTGTGACGTGTTCCCCCTGCTAAAAGCATCCACCCCTGTGGAGCAGTTTCTGCTCGCTGTAAACCGAGTGATGCTACTTGTCCCCTTGTCTCAATGCAGAGCTGCTGACACTGCACAGCTACCTTCTGCAGCACAGGGTAGCTTGGAAGGGAGTTCAGGCGTAGCATTGTCTCTTGGTAAGAGCAAGAGACTGGGGGGGGGGGGGGGGGGCTGCAGATCTGAGTTGCCCCCTGTGTGACCTTATGCAAGTCTCATAGGCTAGTGGTTCCAACCTGTGAGCACTTGATGGGCCATGGAGAGCAGGCTGTCTTCATTTCCCAGCTGCTTGCACATGTGTTCAAATTCAACCTTGTGGCAGGGAATGAGGAGGAGCCACTGCTACTGAATGAGAGACATGGAGGTTCTCAGGGTCTAGAGCTACCAGTAGGCCTGGATCTACCAGTCACCAGTGATGGGAAGAGGACTGAGTAGCATGTTCAGGGGGAGTGGAGACAGAGGAGCAGAGAAGCATATGCAGGTGGTGAGAGAGAAGATTAGCTGGGTCAGGGGGGTGAAAAGCAGAGCAAAACCAGCAATTTGAATAGCTTGCTTCATAGAAGATCCAGCACACATCATTTTAGAAAGTTCCTACTTAGCTCCTCTGTGCCTCACTTTCCGTGGCGCTACAAGAGACATAAGAAAGACCATCTTTTGTGAAGCACTTGGAGGTCCTTACACAAAAGGAGCAGCAGTATGATGCAAAATGTTCCTATTCTCCCGGAGTGGCTTAGTTTGGGAATATTCTCACTACAGCCAGAACTAGCTGGGTTTGGGGTGTGTAGAGCAATCATTTCACTGCACAGCTGCACCATATAGTGGCTCAAATGCATCAGAAATGCTCAGGGATGCGTCTTTTCCATCTCTGCCTAGAAGGTGGGGTGCATGGCCTAGTTTGATCATTTGGTGCCCTGTGTATATAATGAGTTTGAAGTTTGCAGTTTGCTAGATCAGAATGCAATCCAGATGTGACCATACCAAAGTGATGGTCATTCTCTGTGTCTAGATTTTTATACGGCCCCCAGCACCAAGCTATCTGAGCAGTGACTCTGGCATCTTCTCCACCCACCTTGTTTAAAGGCAGCTCTAACATTATCTTTACCCAGCTGCTGCAAAACCACTCTGAGCTCAGCTCTGTGTATCCATTCCACCTACGCTCCTGCAGACGTGCCCTGCCAGGGAACCAAAATCATTCTGCTCCTTGCAGCTCTGAGTCCAGTGTTCCCCAGCACTCACCGCCACCGCTTTGACCTCTTACCTTCTTTGAAGTTATAATAGGTCTCCCGATTCTTAGTCTCACACCATTTCAGTTTGTAATCCTCCCTTTTGTTGTCATGGATACGTTGCCAGCCTTTGCTCCTGCAATAGACGCTCACCCTACATGGAGAATAAAATAGCTAAGCAGCCAGTGCTTTTAATGAAGACTTAATTAGCTCAGAGGCCGTGAATTCCCTGTGATTGTCCCGAGAGGGCTGACTCAACAACACCTAGAAGCCCTGAGGTGAGAGAGATGGTGGGAAACAAATTTGCCTCTCCCCTTGCTAGTTAATTAGGATGTATGTGAGCAAGGCTGTACTGGGGTTTCTGAGAGGTGATGATGGTTGTGGTACAGACCTCATTAAAGAAGGCTGATCTGATCAAATGGGGTTATTGCAATTAGGGTGGAAATGGTACTTGTGGGAGCTCTGATTCCTCTGTATAGTGCTAGGGGTGGTGAGAAATCTATCTGCCTCAGACTTCAGAAATGAGGGGGAATAAAGAGAAGCTATGTAGTTGCTGGAAAAATAGAATGTGTTTGTAAGCCCAGCGTGCTGGCACCCAGGGCTTAATTTGTAATGAAAGAGGTGCTGGGGCTCCAGCAATTTTTTTTTACAATCATAACAGACGCAGCAGGCCCAAAGGTGCCAGGGCTCAGCCCTGGCACAAAGAGCAGGAAGCGTCCTCCACAGCAACTTGATGGGGACCCAAAGTTTACTCCTGTTCTGTGTCAGGTTCTGGTGTCCACAATTCAAAAAGAATGTTGGCAAATGGGAGTTAAAAGAATGACTTGGGGGTGGGGGAAATGTCCTATAATATGAGGCGTAAGATGCTCAATCTATTTAATTTAACAAAGAGAAGTTTAAGAGATGATTTGTAGGCTGTGAGCAGATACCTACAGGGCAATAGATTTCTGATAGCAGACAGCTCTTTAGGCTGGCAGAAGAAGTATAACAAAATCCAATGGCTGGAAGTTGAAGCAAGACAAATTCAGACTGGAAAGAGGCTCAGTTGATAAAGAGGGAAGATAATTAACCACTGGAACAAACAACCAAACGCCATGGTGGAGTCTCCATCGCTTGCAGTATTGAACTCAAGACTGGATGGCTTTCCAAAAGGCGTGCCATGGCTAAACAGAAGTCGGGGGCTTGATGCTGCAGATATTAGCAAGGGAGTGTCTAAGGCCCGTGCTATGCAGGAAATCAAACAGACTGTTCATAACAGTCCCTGCTGGCCTTAAAATCTACGAACCTAACTAACCAGAAATCTACGGAAGGAAAACTACTTACAGCCCAGCCCCATTCGCACCGCCAACGTAAAAGAACGGTCCCAGACCATGAGGCTCCTCCAGCTTCTTGTCTTCTGGCTGATCTACTTCAGGGGCTGTTTTATGATTTGTTTTATTCCCTTTGGACTTGGCTTCCACCACCAGCTCCACTTCAGATGTGCTGGAAGCCGCTGCAAGAATTAGAAAGAGGGAGATTTGAGCCAGATTAGCGAGGTCTTCTGTATCAAAAGCACAATCTCACAGAAACTAGAAATGGAAAAGAACATACACTATGAGATCATCTAGTCTATTCAATGGCCAATGCAGGGCTTAGTCTGTAGATAGAGGAGGGATCAGGTGTTAAACTGATGGCAGATATTTGGGTGTAATAACAAATCAAAAAATTGGAACAGGGTGGAGATTTATAGGAAAAAATTCTCCTAAATCTGCATTGGGCTATGGTAACAGTTTTACTCGGTATTCACAGGGACTAGAGTAGATGCAAAGGTTTTATGGTTAAAGCACTCAGCTGGAATTCAGGAGATCTGAGTTCAATTCCTAGATTTGCTGCAGAGTCTTTGTATGAGCTTGGGCAAGTCACATCATTTCTCTGTGCCTCAGTTTCCCCATCTATAAAATGGGGAATGACCCCTTCCTATTTAGCAGGTGTTGCAAGAATAGATTTGTTAATGCTTGTAAGGCTCCCAGATATTATAGAGATGGGTAAATAAAAATGCCTATAAATAAATCATTCATATCAGAAATGCAGGACCATGGAATTGGCAGGAGTTTTGCACAGGTTGGTAGTGCAGAATAAGCCACTATTTTATGACATTGACTCTAGTGAGGTGAACCACGCTTTCAAGCAGATGATCATGCATCTGTTTGAAGCCTATACAATTTCACTGAGCACGCAGAAAGCGACAGCTCTGAGGTCCCGTTCTCAGAGACAGGCGGCCAGGAAATGGAACGGCACAAATTAATTGTGGTGACACAACTGTAAGGGTAGTGGGGGTGGGAATGAGAAACATTCAGCCAACTTCAGACAGGTAATTAATCAGGTCAGGGATTGCCATGGTTCTGTTACTTATTCTCAGACCCTAAGGTTCAGATGCTGATGAACTGGCAGAGGATAATAATGATTTTCAGAACAAAGCTAATGAAATCTGCCCAGTCTTCAAGGGCTGTGGTTTGATTTCCTGGAGAGAATAATGAGGCTGGTATCTACTGCCAGCAATCAGTAGGCATAATTCTAACTTTTGACTCTTTTAGGAAGAGTCTTGTAGGTGAGGCACTAGAGTAGGACTCAAAAGAGCTAGGTTCAATTCCTGCCTCTGCCACAGATTTTCTGTGTGACCCTGGCCAAGTCACTTATTCTCTCCATGGTTCAGTTCCCCATCTGTACAATGGGGATAATGATTTTTAACCCATCTGTATTGTTGTTCTAGGCTGTAAGGTCTTTGTAACAGGGGCTGTTTCTTATTATGTGTCTGTACAGCATTTAGTGGAATGGGGTCTGGATTTCAGCAGGGGCCTCTAGGTGCTATGATAGTACAAATAGATAACAATAATCTAGGGCAGGTCGTTGTGTTGAATAATTAAAAAAATCTGGGAAGTAATACGCTGGCATTTCAGCCTCAATACATAAAACTGTTTGTCAGTTACTTCTCTCTACAGATTGGATACAAAACCCTGATGCCATCACAGTCTCCAAACCCTATCGCTCATTGTTCTAGAACCCCTGCTGCCAGGCAACATAACAAATGCAAAGACATCTGATGCTCTGAGAACTTGGAGTCTCTTGGCATTGTTCATGTAGCACCTGATCCTGTCAATAGGAATTTTGATATTGACTTCAGTGGGATTAGGAGCACAGCCACAATGCAGCTGTGAGATGATAATCATGCATTGCATGTTATTGATAAAGGGTATATCTTCCAGAATATCCTCTGTGTGTTCCAATAAATCAGAAAAAAATTGATAGAGAGCTCTCCCACTGGAGTAAATCCATGCAACTCCATTGGCGCTGCAGTGATTTATGCCAGTTGAAAGGCTGATTCTAAGAGATCATAAAATTAAAACAATTACCATCAGAATCAAACCATAAATAAAACTACTGTGCCACTCGGAAGGTCTCCAGCCATAAATGAATGAATAGTTTAAATTGTCTAAATATGAGAACCTAAATAAAGTCACAAATTTAGACATAAAAACCTCTAACTTTCCCTGGAATATGAGGTAGCAGAAAAAGGACAGAGCCCAGTTTTCGAATGTAGGTGCCTGCATTTGGATGCTCACATCAGCAATTAGACAAGTAAATGCCAGTTTTAGGTTCCACAGCGGTAATTTGTTTCTCAGTATGGATGTCCACGTTTGAAAATTGGATCCATAATCTAAAACACCTTGAAAGTACTTTTAAAAATAATTTGGATAGAAACTTTAAATATTGTTTTTACTCTTGTGACTGGATCTTGTTACAAAAATCTTGAAGAGCAGTGTTTTCTACCAAAAGATTTGGAAAAATATGTCCCTGGGTTTATTATTTGCTCCATTTCCAAATATTAAGACACTCAGTTTTATGTCTTATAAATTGCACCCAGATTCTATGCGGGTGGGTACCTTATACATGCATGTAAAAATCCCAGTTTGTGATTGCTATCATTATGCTATCTAACCAGCATAAAGAAAGAGCCGAAAGAGGCAAAGGGGAGGGTTGCCTACTGCGTTTGCTCTTAACGCCCATGATTTTCAGCAATTCCTTTTTCAATATACACCTGAACTTGCTGCCTTCTAAACATGTGGAATCTGTGAACAAAGAAGACAGAGACGAACTTGTTAATGCTATATGTCGCTTACCACTGGTGACCCAGCACTCTAGCGGTAAACCACACCTGATATCCTCCATGTAGATTAGCCACATAATTCAGATCAGGACCCAGATCAGAATTTCCCCAAAGCCACGGAGGATTCAGATTGTGGCTTTGGGTTTGGCCTGGCTCTGGTTCTTCAATACAAGGCAACACCCTGCAGTCAAAACACTCACATCCGTGGCCCCTTGCAGAGCAGCAGTGTGAATATATTGTCCAGAAATGCCATTAACAACACACACTGGGTCCTGCTGTTGCCATGGGTGGCTAGGTGCAGAAAGAGGAGGTGGTCAGAGACAACAAGGGCGGGCAAGCAAATGGTCAGTAGCCAGAGACGATACAATGGGATGGACTGGAAAGAGGACCAGTCCTGGGACAGTTGTGGCCCAGAGATGCAGGCTACAGCCCATTTGTATTGGCATGCGAACCTGGTCCATGGATATCCGCAGATTTGCAGGGCTCTAACACAGGCTGTAATTTAGTCCTTAATCCATCTCTTTCCTTGATTTAATGGAATTCGTGAGCAAGGAACAACTACTGCGAATGAAGCTTTCCAGAATTAAGCCCACTGGGAGTTTTGCCAGAGCAAGAACTGAATAAACCCCTGGGTAAGGAGTTAGGGATTAGAGGTCTGACTCTTTCATTCTCAGTTATGCCCGGCCATAGATGGGCTGGCACTTGGTCAGCATTGCAAAATGGCCATACGTGATTGTCCTCAAGGGACCAGGGCAATCACGAAGTGAATTTTTTGCTGGTGCTTTTATTGGAAATCAAACTCTTGCCTCCAAAGGCAGAAGCACTAGATTCCCCGCCCCGCCCTGGGTCATGCTGTTTGTTACCAATATTGTGACGCCTGGCCAGTCTCCCGAACCCGTTACATACATTCGTTTTAGAATATTTGCCATGTGCTGGATGAAGGATACAGCTTATGGGAAAGGCATTACTGCAGAGATGTGAGACTGCGCTCACAGCTCCCCCGCCCAATTCATTCAGCCAGATAAAAGCCATCTCTCCTATTGTTTATCCATTTTTCTGTGTGTGCTAGACAGCGCATGGAAGGCTTAATTCTGCCTGCTGCAGGGCATGCATGCTCACCAAGAAACCTGTGCGCGGTGCAGCAAGAAGAGGATGAGTTGTCCACCTCAGTCCTGGCTCTCCCAAAAAATAATCTAGGAAGAGGCCAATGCTTGCCTCAGGCCTTCTGTGATAAGAGTTGGGTGGAGCATTTGAGGAGGAGCATGTTTTATATATAGACCTTCTTGCCTCATCAATGGCTTTCATGTGTGTGACAGGTCCCCCTCTGTGCTGACCCATAGAGGATATGGGTTGTTACAGCCCCAGCTACAGCGCCTTGACTCTTTAGCTCAAAGTGTAGCAGCTCCTGATTTAGCTTTTGAAATCCCTGGTCTGTTGGCCAAGAAGGCAGCCGTCACGTACGCACACCCCTCCTGCTGCACCCATTATTCATGTTCCTCTCAGCAGTGGTTTGGGCAGAGGGCTACGTGTGGGTGTGTAGAATACAGCTGCTGATCAAAGAGGATGCAGGATACATCTCAGAAGTGGATGTTGGGTCTTGGAGACGCACACCACATGCAGAGTGTAAGTCAGTTATGAGGAAAGTGGTCCGGTAAGGGAGCTGCAGATTGGTCCCATCCTGTTCTTCTGTGAAATTCAATCCTATTCCCAGCACAGATACATTTTAATCCGCTACTCGTTTTTTCTCAGAGGGAGATGTTGTGGCCTGCATGAGCTGGAGAAGCAGCTAGGCAATTGAAATTAAGAGCTGGAGACCATTCAGAAAGACCATCTTTCCAGCAAGGATTTTGAATCTCATGCCCTGCCACTTTCCAGTAAATCCTGGCTCGGGTGCAGTAGGTTTTGGCTTGTCCTCTGTCCCAACAGGTTCTCCTCTGTGTCTCTGAGCTAATCACAGTTGTAGCTCTGTGCATGGAAGCTAAGTAAATGGTGGAGCTGAGGAAGGTTAAAGTTGTAAAACAGGTCTGAAATCTGGGGACCCCACCAAGGACTCATAGGACCCACCTCTTCAAATACCCTCTGCACTGACTGTATTGTGTTAGTTTTCTGTGAGATTAATTATATTTGGATGTATATTGTGTATTGCTAACATGAAACCCCCCAGGGGAATGGGTAGCACTCAATATGAGTGTACTATGAATTTTCAGGACATGGGCCAAAGTTTTTAAAATCTAGTTCTCTCTTCCCTCCTCCCCCCACAATTATTCATGTACAGAATTAATGGAAATCAAGTATTTATATGTCTAATTGGCATTGATTGTGTCTTTCATTTTGCTGGTGCAAAAGGAAGTGAGACTGATTTCAGAATCAGGCCACAGACACACAAGCGTGCACACTCTCTCTCTCGTTCTCTGTTGGGTCAGTAATGGAAATCTTGTCTCCTATTTGTTTAGGGAGCATTTGTCACTAATGTGGTGAAATCTCCAAACACTGTGTGCCAAGTAATCTAATCAAGGAGCTCTAAGAGAACGTTATCTGACCAGGAAGAGTTCCAGACAGGTTGTTAATGGTTTCACTGTGACTTCATCGGTTTTCATTATGTAGTTCTGAGGAGTTCCTGGTCAGAGAGCATGCCGTTTCTTTAACGAGCATTGGCTAACAAAAGAGAAAAAAGGAAAGCTTTTCTAAACCTCCAGCATTAAGATGCCACTATTTATTGAACAAATGGAGCCTGATTCACCACCGTTTTAATCTAGTTTTGTGCTGCTGTAAACTGTAACCTCCTTGACTTCAGTGAAATTATTCAGCTGTATCACTGAAGAAACACAATGGTGAATCAAGTCCTCAGTGTTTCCTCTGAATAGCACTTTTAGCATTAAACTCTAAAACAATGTGTATTCCAGCTCTCCTACCTGAAAAGTATGGGGGCCTTCTGATTGCTAAGATGGGTGGGAAGCATAGCAACCTTTTCTTGCAATCATTTTTTGTTAAGGCAATAGATGGTGCATCTGTATCTTGCCCTGAAGCCATAACATCTAAAAGTTGGGTTCAGTGATCATAATGTTAATGTGATGTCATCTGTGACTCTGACTTAGGTCTAGTAACTAGCTGCCTGTGGTGTGAAGAAGATGGGAAGGGGTTGTTAGGTGAATAGCAACCCTGAAAGGTTCTTCTTCTTATCTCCAGATCTCTACTGGATCTCTAAGGCCTGGTCGGCGAGCAGATTTTTGTACTAGTATAAATGTCACTAAAGTGGCATGACTTTTAACCAATATAGTTATACCAGTACAACCCCTAGTGTGAAATCCAGTTATACTTGTACAAAGGTGACTTAAACCAGTATAGTTTATTTCCCTTTCAATGTAAGCACGTTTATACCGATATACCTGTGTTCATGCGTTGGAGGGAGGCTTGCTACTTTAAGAATACCGGTACAGTTAAAGTGATGCAGCATTTGTGTATAGCCTGAACAAAACAGAAAAGACCAAGGAGCGAATGGGCCATGGAGACTGAACTGCATATGAACGGCCAGATCAGTATCAGAACAGAGAGCTGCCTGAACTGGAAAGTTCAGCTCTGGATTTGGACTTTCCCAAAGCTCTGGGATGTTGAGATCTGAGGTTTCCGAAGAGTTTGGGGCCAGTTATGAGGTTAGGATCTGGATTCAGAGTGGAACTTCCCAGAACTCGTGGGCGCTCATTCATATCCATTGGTTTTGGTTTATCTCTATCCAAAACCTGCACTGGACACCCAGACACTCTGTTTATTTTCCCTGTCTAAAGAGCATCAGGGTCTTACTGCCTTCGCTGCAGCTGGCTACTCCCTCCCATCACACCCACATTGCTTTTCACTGAGTTTTAAAAAGTCGAGACTCCTGATCCCTCTTCAGACTAGGATCTAAGCGTCAGCTCATCCTCCCTGCTTTCTGCTTGCCTCCAGTGAAATAAAAACATAGGACATAAAATATAAAAGGTTTTCACAGGAGCTGAGAATTTGCCACTCTGTTGGCTTCTGTGGAAGTCGTGTGCTCGTTGCCTTTGAAAATCAGATCCACAAAGCTTGAATAAAGAATGAAAAAGTAAAAATCCAAAGATATTCTCTCAGATCATTTATTTGAAAGCCACCACTTGAAAGCCTTCCTGCAGCATGCAGAGTTACATAATCTATATATGAATAATTCCCTCAACTATCTACATCAGTCAGACATGGCCCAGAAACTTAGAAATGGGTTAACTTCCAGGGCTATCATGTATTGAAGGCGGGGGACCCATCAATAAGTTGTTTCCTAAAGAGTTTCACAGCTTAATACAGAGATAAATTGTGCTGGGGGAAAAGGACTAAGTGTGTTTACAAGATATACTATAATTACTATGACTCCAGCTGTAATCACACAATAATATCACATTGTAATAGAACTTGTGATATCTGATACCCCGACGATGCTAATCTGTTTGGGTGAAACCAGTGGGAGTTTTGCTATTGACTTCAATGGGGCCAGGATTCACCCTTTGAGAATTATCCCCATTTTTACCTCTGTATTTTAAAGTGTCAGTTTACAGAAGGATGTCTAATGAATATGCTTTCTCCCTGGATAGACTAGATCGTTCCGGGCAGAAGAGAGAGAGAGAAACACCACAACACACAGTCAACATGTGGAACGCATTCCCAGGGGACATTGTGAAGGCCAAAACTATAATGGGGTTCAAAAAATAATCAGATAAGTTCATGGAGGATAGGCCCATCAATGGCTATTAGACAAAGTGGACATGGGGGATGCAACCCCATGCTCTGGGTATCCCTAGTCTCTGATTGCCAGAAGCTGAGAGTGGATGACAGGGGATGGATCCACACAATGATTGACTGTTCTGTTCATTCCCTCTGAAGCTCCTGACATTGGCCACTGTCAGAAGCCAGGGTACTGGGCTAGATGAACCATTGGCATGACCCAGTGTGGCCGTTCTTATGTTCTTATAAAACCCCATGAGGACTTCCGCCCCCCTAAATTCTTCTCCAAAATATTCCATGCTCTTCTCTCCTCTCTGATCTTGTATTTTTGTGACTTTTTCTGGCTGGGTTGCCTCCAGACAAAAGTTCTCCAGTTCCCCACTCCACCCCCCATCCCTTGCATTTCACAACAGGACTTGTTCTAGCCCAAGTCAAGATGTTAACCATAATTTGCTTTAAACCTCTCAACCCCCCTCGGTGAGGTAAGGAAGTATTATTCCCATTTCACAGATGAGGAAACAGGTTCAGAGAGATGTTTTATCCCAGGTCACATAGTGAATCATGAGCAGAGCCAGGCACAGAACCAGAAGGGCCTGATTTGCGCTCCCCTATTCTATCCATTACACCACACTTTCCATCTAGCTGCATAAGAGGGGTTAGTGATGCAGACTTGGTATTTCTGGAGATCTGTCCAATGTGGGACCGTGACTCTGTTTGTATAATGTGCCAGAAGTGCCTTGGCCTCACATACCGGCCTGTTAAAATGAGCCATTACATCCTCCACTAACCATTTGGGATGCGTGCGTGGGAGAGGATGGGAAGGCAAGGAGGCAGGGGACCTGCGGCATTTGCTAGCAATTAAAACCCAGTTGTAATTTTGCTGGAAGACGTTGCTCACCAACATAGGATTTCCTGATGTATCTGATATCTGTGGAAGTTATACGGGTTCCGTCCTGTCTCCTGGATTCTCTGCCCTATGAGCATTCTACATCTTGGTGGCTCTCCTGTCCCTTCTTCCTTGTCTCCCTATCCCTTTTTAGTTTCACCGACAGCCCATTGTGGAATGGTGGGCAAATCACATCCAAAGTGATAGCTCCTTCACCTTCTTTCTCCCTCTTCTCCCACTGCACATAAACAGCACAACTCCACACCCTGCTGAATGGTTGTATTCTGACATCACCCACCTTCTTCTTGCTTCCCTTTCAGCACCTCTCCGCCACTCATTTGCATGCTGCAACCCCATTGGTTGACATAAGTCAGCAGGCAAGAGATATAAACTACTGGTGCAAACTTTGGCTAGTTCATCTGTAGTAAAGTTTTCCCACTGAAAGTTCACAGCGACATTTGAGATTCTGTGAACAGCAAAATCCCTGGGTCATGAAATGGCCAAAAGAGAAAAGATGAAAATGTCTATGCAGAGGTTTTTGTCACATTTACGCAGTTCTAATCTACAGATAAATATGAATCAATGTATGTGCAAAAATTATTTTGAATAAGGGTTCCTGAACATAACTTTCTGTCTCCCTGCAATACCAAGCACAACGTGGATACTCCCCTATACATCCACGCTGGGTTATTTGATCACAAAGTTCCTGAGGGTACTTATAACAGTTTAATCAGCGTCTTGTTAATATTCCAAACAGTGGCTAAAGAACAATGCATCTTTCACCCAAATAAGATTTATCATTATCGATTAATAACATTAGAAAGAATTTTTTAAAAGGAAGAAGAGATGATTTTGTGAAAAAAAAAGTTATAGTATGAAGCCTCCAATAATCAAAACAGATGTGAGGTTCTCAGCCAATCACATGCTCTGATTGAGTGGACGTTGCTTCTGTTTCCCGTAAAGCTGGAGGAGTTTGGCTGCATTGTAGCCCTTCACATTGTTTCTGATGATTCATGAGGCCAAAGGTCAGGTGCTTTCAAACAACACTAGAACTGCTGCGGTCTCTGGGTTTGATCCAACTCTTACCGAAGTCAATGGAAAAATTCCAGTTGACATTAATGGGAGCTGGGTAAAACTCTGTTTAATTGGCATTTCCTGAAATGTATCATTAATGGGGATAAGCAAACTCGTTTGGTCATATTTCAAACTCCTGTGGTCATGGTGGGTTGGAAAGTTCAACTTGATCTCAGGGGTTCATGTTTTGCTGTGAACAAAGGAGCAGGAAGAAGAGGAAGAAAACAACAACAACATCCACTGGAAAAATGGGATGGAAAAATTGAACCGAGAATTGAGCAAAGTGAAAATCAAATAGAGAGGTCCAGATCCAGGTGGGAGGGTACATTAGGGTAGCTCTGCTGAAGCCAACCAAGTTATAACAATTTACACCTGCCCAGGATCTAGCCTAGAGAGCACAAGGACAAAAGAGCAGAGGGACCTAATTCCACCTTTAGGGAAGCCAGAAGCAAAACTCCCATTGTCTGAAATGGAAGCAGGATTGGGCCCAAAGGGAAAAATGGAGCGTGAAGCTGGCAGCCGACAGAGACTCCAGATTCTCTGTCAGTCATTTGAACTGTTCCTCTGTGCTGCCTGTTCTACTGTATTTATGGTTTATGGTGCATTACAATATATTTATGTTCATAGGTGAAATCAGTGGCAGTTTGACATTGACTTTTAAGGCGGCCAGATATCGCTCATTGAAATATTTTGTAAGTATTTACATGCTTTATAATGTGCTTGTCATAGTCCGCCTCCATGTTCAAGTGCAGTCAAGGGTTATTTAATTAGTGTTTCCTTGCCATCTTCGCCCACTTAGCAAAGTGTGTTAATTCCTCAATATAAAGGATGTTGTTGTAAACTCTATGGGATAGGGACTGTCTTTTTTATCTATTTATTTTTATGGCTTGTTTATACAGACTCTGCCTCTTCATTAGGACCCAAGATGCTACTCTGATAACAGTACAGAGTATGTTTCCTGGATTTCTGCCTAAAACTCTCTTCTTGTGCTTCCCTTTTTTAAAACTTAATTTTATTTTGTTTTTCAAAAATACAAACACATACGCAATTACAAAACCCTACATAATACAAAAGCACTACAACACAACGACTGCAGAACACTCTAAATTCAGGCACCATTAAGATGTGAATCTTCTTCCTCTTTAATGAATAAACTGTTACCACAGGGAATGAAATTTAGTCTTATCATTAATTCTATGTAGCCCATATGAGGTCATCTCTAGCACTCATCATCTCTGATGTCCAGGATATCTTTAGATGTAAACAGTGGAATGTAGTGGGAGGGGAAGATCAGGGGCAGGGGACACATTTCCCTCAGCTATTTATTATTTCTGCTAAAACCAGAACACCAAATTATGGGACATGAGCATATAATGGGTGTCAGGTTGTATCTTCTCCTTGTTGCTAAATACATCTGGATGGCACATCAATATAGCCTCTGGGCCTTGCTGTACCTATCTCTTACAAGCCTTGTGTTCCCTGGATAACAGAGAGAAAGGAAGAGAGCTTTACATCAGTGTGTGAAAATATGACCAGAAGTATAGAAATCTGAGAAGAAATAAAATGGCTGCAATGATGTGGGGAATGTGATCAATAGAGAAGTAAATACCTGAGAGAGATGGATAAGACAATTTAATTGCCTCTCCTATCTGAGCCTCAGAGTCTTTAATGTATTTATCCTCACAACACCTCTGTGAGATAGGGCAGTGCTGTTATCCTTATTTTACAATGGGGAACTGGGCCCCAGAGAGGTTAAAGGGACTTGCCCAAGGTCACACAGGAAGTCTGTGGCATCTTCTTTCTCTTAGCTACATACCGAGCTATTTAATCTTTCTTATCATTGATATGATACCCCCTCATCACAGGATCTGAGTCTATCTGGAGAACATTTATCTGAGCAGCAGGGGTGTGGGGAGCAGTGTCAGCAGGATACGCTGTTACTGTTCTATTATGAAACAGGGATCTAAATATTTATCTGTCTATTTTTAACATTCAGTTATTCACGCCTGTTCTTTCTAGAACTGTTTGCTCTTTTATCATCCCCCTCCTTGCTGGGGTTGCTAAGAAATTAGCCAATTCTAAACAATCCCATTTATCCTGAGACATGAACTCATGAAATAAGCTGCAGCGATTGAAGTGTTGATAAGGAGACTCTTCCATTAGTCTGAACATGTACCAGTCTCTGTTTAATAATGGGAGATTCCATAATTACGCAGAGACAGAAGATCAAAGTGTCCCATCCCCCGGGTCTCTGTATAAGGATTACAGATGAACTTTCCTGCTCTTTGAATCTTTTGACACATAATATTTAAGTTTAAGTCCCTTTGCCTTTCATTTATTTGTGTGTATTGCATCTCTGGATGGCTAATTATTAAAGAGGATAATGAAACAGATCCTCCAGCCTATCCAAGTTATTAATTAGAAACCCCATCCACAGCAGAAGGGCCAAACTCAGCTCTCGCTTTCCCTTGTGCAACCCTACTGGAACCAAAATACCAAACAAGCCCTCTGAATTGTGCCTTGCAACTCTTCCTGGGCATCTATCTTCATGCACAGAATCCCATATTTCTGCATCTAAATGCCTGCAGTTACCCACTTTGAACACACAGAATCCTGTGCAATAGCAAGTTTGGCATGCATAAACAAATACTTGCCCATGTTTTGTCTACAGTTTAGGAGGCCTGAAAGTGTCTAATGTATATTTTGGGATGACTAATACTGGCACATGAGAAACTGAGACACAGAGAAGTAAAGTCAAGGCCACAGAGAGATAGCGTGGGGACTAGAATCCAGGTCTCTTACTCCCCTGCACTAGAACTTAATCCAAAACTCACTGAAGTCAGTGGAAAGACTCCCATTGACTTCAATGGGTTTTAGATCAGGCCTTAATGTAATAATTCATCCTTTTCTCCTCCAACCATTAGAGCACTACGGTGACCTAGGGGTGTTCAGGCAAGCTCCTCTGACAGATACATTCAGCAAAATCCCAGTTGATGTTTTGAGGACTTTGCAGCACGTCAGCACCAAAATATAGAACCAGAGATGCCAGAATAGGAGTGACACTGGAATGAAGTTCGCCATTTGCTCTACCCAACCTAGCTCCAGCCTGGAGGGTGCTGATTGCTGGGTGGACATTGTCCTTCTCAGAAGGAACCACCGCTGAAATCAGCGTCTTCAGGACATCCGGGCAGTGAGCAATGCTGCCTGGCTGACACACTGAAAAGGAGTTCCATTAGACGAGACTCACCTCTGAATTTGTAACGTACTCCTTCTTTTGCCCCTTCATCCTATTAGTTATAGTAACTTAGACTCAAATGTGGGGGCAGATTCAAAGGAAATATGTAGGAGGGGTAAAAGATACTTGTCAGATAAGTGGGAGTGAAGACTAAGGGAGCCTAAAATGGAGTAATAGTAAAATGGGCCTAGTTTTTGGGCCTAATTATTTCATCTGAGACGGCATTAGACTCATCTCTGAATTTAGCTCATTGGCTTAATTGGGACTTGTGGTCACTCCAGGCCAGATTTTTACAAGTATTTAAGTGCCTAGTGAGATTTTCAAAAGTATCTAGGCACCTAAAACTATCTGTCAAAATGAGGCCATGCATAAGCAACTCATAATAAATCTTAGCTTCTGCTCTTGACACAGTCAAGTATGGACATATTGCTACCAAGATACACTCTGTACTCTATGAAATTTATTATCAGAAGAAAAAAAAAGGACCAGGAGTTGACAACATAGTATCTGCTTTTTCTAGTTTCATGTAAGGGGTGGTCTAAGGGATCGTATCATATAAGGGATAGCTAAATGCTCTTTCCGTGCATCCAGAGGCCAATCCTACCTGAAATTCTCATTCATTCCATCTACATTATCTAACCATCTTTCTTAAAGATCAAAATATTCCTGAAGATTATCTCATTATTAAAATGTTTCCCTTTGAAATGAACTATTGTACATTTTACTACCAGTGCATCTATGTGATTTTAGCAATGAAAACATCAGAAGATGAAGGTGTTTGTTGTTTTTATCACTGAAAATGTTGTGGCGTTTCAGCCAAATTGCCTATTAATGAAGAGATTTATTTTTTCTTCATCCAAATTACCTGCTAATGGAGGTTATTTTTCTCTCCATGTTTCCAATTTGCAGCTTAAAAGCCTAATTTAAATTATTTTAATTTCACTAGGTGTTTGCCAGTGACAGTAAATTCTACCTTGATTTGTTTTAGAGGAAAGGGATAGGCCCATGTTTTCACAGTGTTCTTAATAATAGGTGACAATTGTATACAATGCAGTTGCAACCACACTATACATTAGGGGCCAAATCTTTAGCTGATGTAAATTGCTGTAACTTATTTACACCAACCGAGAATGTGGCCTTATGACTTGATATTGACATTTAAGAGCTAAGGCTCCACGATTCACCTGCATCAGCTGATGAGAATCCAACCAGCTGCTTATCTCCTCCTTTTGTCATTGATTTGGCTTCCTTTTTCCTCTTGCTAGTTTCTAAGGCCCCCTTGGAGTTTAATTTGGAGCTTGAAGGGGAATTTTCAGCAATTATGCCAGAATCCTGGGTGATCTGGGAAGGCTTGAGGTCTATACTGTTTTCCTTGCTGTCATTTGCTTGGCGGGCCTTAGATGCGACTTTTGCCGCTGCCGTTGGTTTTTGGACTTGCTCAGAACCTTTATCCTGATCCAACTTTCCATCTGGGGGTGCATGATTAATGCTTTCCAAATCCGGCTTAGTAAGGTTAATCTCCAGCAGTATGCTCGCTGGTGACTGTTCTCTGTTTTTACTAGCCTCAGTATCTAACCCCCTTCCTACTTCATCCTCTTTGGTAACACTAGACCCAGTTCTTGGGATGCCCTGCAAATCAACAGCAACCATTTGGGAGCTCTCACTCAATCTGGATCTGCTCATTATGTCCTGGGCCAAGCCTTGGGATCTGGGAGCTGTCTCTTCATTTTTCAGCTGCATCTTGCATTCCTTTTCCATGACCTCACCATCATCTTCAGCGGGCTCCAGTTGATCTACTTCAGGACAGAAGATAGACTTCTTTCCGGGAAGCTCTGTAACTGAAGCCCACTTGTGTTCTGGGCAATGGCTGTGAAGACAAATGAGATCTTTCATTAGGGCACTGACACCAAGTGTCCTTCAGGGAGTAGGTAGGCAGAAAACCTGAGTGAGTCACATGCTTGTGATCAGTCTTTGAGAAGGAACGGTTTAGAGTCAAAGCTGCAAGCAAAGAGTTTGTTTAAGGAAAGGATGCTTAATTCACAAGGCTTGAGGAACTGAAACACTGATTAGAGCAAGAGGGGGGGAAATAGGCTTTCCAAACTAGAGTAATAAATAGTCTAAGATTAGCAAATGGGATGCAATTCCTCCAGGAAACCTATAAATGTTATGGCTAAATACACTGGGTAATCACAACGGTAGAGGCAGGACCAATAGGAAATTACAAAAGTTCATTGTGTTACGTGCTCCCACAGAGCTAAACATAACACAGTAGGTTGAAAGACAATGCCAAGTTAGTAAGGCATCAAAACGGACCTACCTAAAAGTTGTCCCTTCTTAAAGGAAAGCTGTGATTTATTGGAGTGAGTGGGCAGGAGATGGAGAAGCGGGTATATGCTAAGTCACTGCCACTGATTCGATGGGGGTTCTTGAACACACACCACGCTGGTATTGTAAAGACTGAGGCCTTAGAATAGGAGAAATTATATTTACATATCTAAGGGTGCAAAGGGGATGTGGTGTAAATCAGAATTTGATCTCATTTGTCTGTACAGCAATGTACAAATCAGTGGCACTGCATAGCAGATATTAACAAGTATAATGAAGGTTTGCTATAAGAAAAAGGTGATGCTACCATAATACTCCAGCTAGCATTTATTTACTGCATTTCATTCCAAAGGACTTCTTGCACTTTACAAACTATGTATTTAAGGATCACTTCATCCCCATGTGGGGTGATACACAGCCACTTGTGACACTACACAACACTTTAAGGCAGGAGGTGAGGAAGACTAGCTTGTGCAAGCAGGCTGCTAAGCTACTGTACTCTGACACAGCCCAGAGGATAGATCCAGAGGGACTTTACCGCAGATCAGTTTCTTAGAGAATTCGTTTTGAACATTAAAGTATTGAAAATAGTTTCTAATAGGTTCATAGTTTGACATGGCTATTACTCTGCCATTGGATCACGTACCTAGCTGACTGAAAAGCCAATCAGTGCAACCCAAGTCCATATATTTATATCCACCTTGATTTCAGAACTGCTCCAACCCAAACTTCCTCTCTGTTTTGTTTCTTTCAAAGAAAACAAACACATCTTAAAGTGAAGCAAAGTAATGGAAATTCTAACCTTTGCTCAGCAGACCCTAAATGCCTTAGCAAAGCTTTCACTTCCCCCGTCCTTCCTTCTGCTTGGAACACTTGGCTTCTAGCAGGGCCATACAGAGCCTTTAAAGAAACCAAACCATCGCGTTATGGAGCAGATTCACACTGCTGCTGAGTGTGGATTCCCTACTCCACTGAGTGGAGAAAGGTAGCTTCCCCACAGCCAGTGGTGGCTCTGAAATCAAACCTGCCTTTGCTTTATATACATAGATTCCATAGAAGTTGTTTGGCCGGTTCAGAAAACCCTCAGCATTATAAACAAAGGCTAGTCTCCTAGCAACAGCTGCCTAGCGACAGTTGCTAATTGTGGAAGGGGTTCCAGCATTAACATGCCCAGCGACTTCTACGCGGGTGTGTTGGTTTTAGATAAAGCTCTGCAGTGATAAAGGGTCACGGGAGGGTTGCTGTTTGAGTCGGCGCACACGTGTGCATCAGAGTGAGCGGGTGCTGCAGAGAGATAGGGAAACCAATTTGGTGGTTGGAACGTCTGTTGACTGGCTTGTATCAACTCAGTTTTCCATGGTCCTCTTCAACTCTTCTAAAGGTCAGACTTCACCTCTGTTGACAGACACTACGCCCACTTTCAAATTCACTCAGAGGCAAACAGTAAAAGTTAATTCCTTTCCTCCCCCCCTGCACAACCACTTACTCATCACCTGATAAAATTAAACTCGGAGTGGCTGCAAATACGAGTTTTGACCATGGTGCACCTGTCCTTCAAGTGCAACCGCTGATCTCACTGCTCAATGCTTCATCTCTCCTCACTTTTGTTACCATCTCTACGCTGATACCTTTCACTATGTTGCAGTAGATACAGTTCCAAAATGGCACTGCATGGGCAGACAACTAACATAGGCCCATTCAGATTATGTAACTGTAGGCTTAGTACCTGCTTGTCTATGCAGTCATTAGATTTGCTTGTGCGTAGGTGTATTTTTGTGGGCACACCCTTTGGATTACCATGTAATAATCTGTCCTAAAATATTTATCCACAGATTAGTAGAATAATGTATAGCACTAAAATACTGGGTGGGTTTCTAAACTGCATATAGTGGAGGTAATTGCTGGTTCTTTGGCTCGTGGCTGGTTCTTTCTTTTGGTATAAGTAACAGGTAGGTGAAGTAGGAGGGTGAGATTTCTGGGAGTGTAGGAGTTTTATGCCACACTGCCTGTGGAATCTAGCTACAGAGCTGATGTAACTGAGCCCTATAGAATCACCCCAGTTTAGGGGAATCCTCCAATATCTTACAGCCGGTGTAGTGGGGACAAGACTACCTCAGTCCCTTCTGCTAGCATAGGGGCATGGCCAAAGGAAAAGCCAAGTGGTCAGGGCTTCCCTACAATTTGCTGATCCAAGGCTGCTCTTCGAGTCACTCAGGGGCATTGTCAGCTGATATAATTTACAGCCTTCTTCAGGCTGCTCTAACATGCTGGGAGACTGGCCTGGCATGCGGCAATCCCAGGGTTGGGGAAGTGCAAAAATGAACTTTCCATCACCTTTATGCACACATCCTTCTGACCTGCATTATGTGCTCTTTGGACCTATTCAAGGATCTGATTTTGGAAGTTAGACGTTCTACCTGCACAGGTAGATGCATAATAATAGTGGCTGCTTCTTTGCAATTGCATGTGGAAGTTTTGCCTCAGTAAGGCAAATAAAATCTCGAGGATATTATCTATATCTATAGAGGATTGGGTGCTCAGCAGGTGTAAATCAGCATACGTCCATTGGGATCCTTAGGGCACCAGCCAGGGCTAACCGGTTTCTTGGGACCTCTAGGAAGCAATGTTCTGGTGGAAGGGGCCAGGCTGGATCACCTGATTCTGAATGGAACAATTCCTTCCCCAGAACTGCCTCCAAGTAGCCTCAAGGCTACTCTAAGTTGCGCCAGCTTGTCACACTCCCCTAGGCACTGCTATGCCATCCAAGACAAGCCAGAGAGCAGCAGGCACCCTCCCTCTATCTCCTTACTCTTGCATGGCCCATACTCCTGGTGCTTTGAAGGGGACCAGGGTAGAGATGTTCTGGAAGCTCTAAGCCACACATTGAACTCCCAGGGGTTGGATTCTGTATTACCCTTCTGCACTGCTAGAGTGGAATAAACGGATAGCAGTGCAAGAAAGAAACTGGCCCAGGAAGCAGGTGTGTGGGGAAAGAAGGGTCTGTTTTCTAATGTCACTTCTTAGAGCAGAACCACACCGAAAACCCTGGCAACGTGGGAAATGTCTCGGGACACTCTTTGACCATGAGATTGCCAGCCTCAGGCACTCCAGGCTGATTTAGACTGTATATATTAAGAAAGCCGGTGATGCTTGCCTGACACAGGTTCCTTGGAGCCATGTTTCAATGGACTTGAAGTGATATTCCATGTCTCCGTAGGAGGGAGAGACGAATCGGTAGGAATCAAAGATCTGCAGTCTGCCCGTTTTCCATCGGGCTCCAAGGCTGCGCTCACCGGCTCCCAGCCAGATCTCCACATGGACAATGTCATGGAATTGTCTCTTTCCTGCAATGACAAGGCAGGTGACTGCATTTTCCAAAGCTGCCTTTAAACCCGTTGGGTGAATTTAACATTCTGGGAGTTGCTGGCCTGCCAGCCCTAGAAACTGGCTAGCCACAGCACTGGCACCGACGGGCAGTGTCACTGTTCAGTCAACGTGTCTTGCCCTGACCGGAAAGGACTACCCCTGCCGCTGAGAGGGTAGTTTAGTCTCCAGGTCCATTCATCCCTCCTCAGAGACTGCCCCTTCCGCCCAAGAATCCCCAGCAAAGCCAAATGGATCGGAGCTGTCTGTGATGTGGAAATCTGTCCAATAGAAACTTGGAAAGAGTCTCAGCAAACTCATGGCATATAGGCCCCCCAACAGCCATCCAGTAATAAATAACTTCAACCGACAACTTTTTGTTAGTCTCACAATCGCACTGACAATTGGAAAGATAGGGCTGGAAATTTCCAAACAAACAAACAAAAAAAAGCCTTTCTGGTCTGGTCGCATCTGGAATTGCAAAGTTAGCCACAAGAACAACCAAAACCAGCACAAACAACACCTTCAAAGCTCACTAAATGTTCCTTTTAAGTTTAATTCCAGAATTGTGTAAGCATTTTGGGAAGATTATTACTTCATTTAACCTGGATGATTCAAATCTAAAATCACACCCCTGCATGTATGTCTAGTCTTATGAGCTACTGTAACAGAGCCATATGCCTCTCTCTTCGATTAGATTAGCTGAATGGGGGGATACACATGGGGGGTACATATGAGGATGAATAGATAGATAGAAGTGGTATGTATGGGTAAGGAAGGATGGATATGAAGGGAGGTAGGAGTACATATGAAGCTGGATAGAGGGGCACATAGAGGACGGATGGACGGATAGATATTTTTGTCGCCATTACGTTCCACATTGAAGTACGTTCCCGAAATGAAGATGAGGTCTCCCGGGTTCATGTACTCCTCACTGGGCAGAGTGATGGGGAGCGTGTCGTACTGATACGCCTGGTTTCCTGGACCGATGCGAAAGCCAAATTCCAATTTTAAGTCACGCACCACTCTCCGAATCAGTCCACAGCAATCCAGGAAGAGGGGGGATTCGTACTCTGGAGCTGGGGAGCAAGGAAAGCACATCACCAGTCAGTGAGCGAGATGACAAAGGAACCTCCATTCTTATCCAGCAGAAGGAGTGGACAGTTGCTTTGGTGGGAAAAGATGCAATGAGAAGTAGCTTTGGAAAGTAATTCAGTTTTGTCTAGGGATGGGCACACCAATGCGGATAAAACCATAATTCCCAACCACAGGCCTCAATGCCACCCTCTAGAATTTCCATCCATTTCTGGAACCAAACCTGAATTGGAACTTTTTGCAGTTTGTCTTTTTTTCCCTCCATTGTTTCTGATTTACACGGCCTTTACATTCCGGGGTGGCCCTTGCAACTGGGATGTGAAGTGCCAAAATACGTCAAGAATGTCTTTTTTCATGGTATTTCCAGGTTGACAGGAAATTGGACAGACCAGGAATCCTGTGAGGTTTCTAAAATCTAAAACATTTGGATATGCTGGATTAAGTTTGGCAAAATCACCTGAATTTTTGGACGCTTATTCAAACAAATAAAGTTTGTTCGTTGCTAGTTTTATGCTAGTTTTAATCAAATCCACAGGATCCATTTAAATGTTTCGGATGTGACGTGGATTATGTGGGATTGAGTTTTAGGGCTGGCTGGAAATTTTTCATCTACTTTTTTTTTTTTTAATGAAAAATGCCACTTTCATGGAAATTTAAATATTTTGTAAAACATTTAGAAACTCTAAACATCTTCTGGTTGGCTATTTTTGTTGCTCCACTCCTCTTTTGTGTCCCCCTGAGAGATGTGTTGTACCAGCCAAAGTCTAGTCAGTAGAACTGCTTGGGGTGAAAGAGCAGAATATGACCTCCTTTGGTCCCCTGAGTCAAAAGGAATCCAAGTTCATAGATGGGGTGCCTGACTGTAGGCTACATGTTGGTAAGCAGGCATTAGTCTAAGGGAGCATGTGTCAATGGATGAGGCATTGGGGGTGTGAGTTAGGAAACCTAGGCTTTATTCCTAACCCTGCCCACTGATACTGGGCAAGTCACTTTACTGCTCTGTGCCTCAGTTTCCTCTCCCACCCTTTGATTATTCAGATTCTAAACTTTCTCTAACTATGTATGCACAGTTCCTAACACAATGGCTCCCTGATGGGGTTTCTGGGAGCTACCATAATGACGACGATGATGATAATGGAGTCTAAGCTGGGGTAACATGAATATGGAGGGGCCAAATGAGACACTCTCAATCTCACGCCTCAGTATGGCTCTATGTCCTTTATATTTTTTATTTTAACTCTCAAAGGCTGAGGAGTTAACTTTCATTTGTGGCCTAAGGAAGGCATGAACTGTCAATAGACCAGCTCCAGAGACGAAGTGACAACACCTGCTCCAGCAGAGGAAAGGGGAATGGCTGCACTTACTGCCAGGCGCGTGGTACTTCTTGGCATATGGCACGCCTATGTAACTCTTTGCTTGCTCTAGAAACTTCATTCGCAGCTGCCATCGGTAGTCGGGATCCCGAAGCCTGCTCTGTATGGTCAGTTTCTTCCCTCGGAGCATCTGCAGTTCCTCCTGAATCAAAACACAAGGAGGAAAGAATGAAAATCCGGCAGCTAGCCCTGTCTGGTTTTGCTCAAGATGAACCTTTTTTTTCTAGAGAGGGAATGAGCAAAGTCAGTGAGAGCTGGACTCTGGCCCAGACTCAATTCTAGCTCTGGGCTGGCCTGTATCCCCGAGGGAGGAGGCGCCAAGCCAGTGTGAATACTCTGGCATTTCTTCCTGGAGGTCACAGTGACCTTCAGGAACGTTCTCTGTATTTTCCTGTTCATGCTCGATGTGCCTGATTAGCTCCAATGCTTGGCTCATACAGACCAAGCCAGAACCTTGTCCTTGCTTTACCTTCCAACTTCCTGGTTTACACACCTCATGGTCAACCCACCCACGTTTTAATCTGCAGAGTCATATAGGAAAACCACAGAGTGGGAGCTCAGCAGTGCTGCATCCTCTGATATTGCAAATATTTCCAGTAGGCGCTACTCCTTCTAGGAAGTGTTGCCTAGTAATTAGAGCACACGAAGGGCTGAGGATCCCACAATTCTATTCCCCTGACTTGAAATTCACTTTAACATCCTGTACTTCAATTTCCTCATCTGCAAAATGAATGGGAATACATACCTTCCTCCCGGATTTATGAAGGCAGGTTGAATTAACCGTCTGTAAAGTGCTTAGAGACTCTGTACTAAAACATTCCATAGAAATGCAAGCACAGTACTATACTATACTATAATCTTTACAGATATAGGTACTATGTATAGATACAATGAAAACAGCAGGTGTGTAATTCCAGGATATTGCTCCATCAAAGAGTTCTCGGTGACATGAAAAGCTACAAAAACCAAGTCTGAATAATTTGTTTTCAGAACCCTACAGTAGTGTTATATTGTTAAAAAGTTTATGATTGAAATGTTTCTATGTAAAATGTCTGTCTATTTTCCCCTAAAAAGTCTTATGAGATCCAGTGATGCAATGACAGTATGAAGAAGAATCCTACTCTAGTACCAGGACTATAAGATGTATCCAGATTTATGTAAGGAATAACACACCCACCACACTACGTACAATAAGGTTATAATTCTCTTTCAGGATTCTCATTTACCAGAAGCGAAGAGCACCATACCAAAACAAAAGGAAAAACCTAAATAGAACAAAAACTAAAATAAAAATATGAAACTGCATAATTATTTGAAGGATGCCTTTAAAAAATTAAAATAGGACTGATGAATTAATGGTGCTTTGCACTTACACAGCGCTATTCATGCGGGGACTCAATATGTTGTATAGAAATGAGTTTCCCCATTAAACAGAGAGACAAAGGTACAGAGAGAGAGCAACCAATTTGCTCAAGCTGATACAGCGAGCAAGTTGCAGAGACAGAAATAGGAGCGAGGCATCCCACTCTCCACCTTCTGCTCTAACCATTTGATGGACTGATTTCATTAAATAGATTAATGAAGGCAGCAGGCAGTGTGAGCATCCTATGGTAATTTTTTCTGCTGGGAGAGACGACGCCTGTCTATGAGCAGCACTACATTTTTGTGTTCAATCTCCCCTGGAAATATTATTGCATCCAACTATAGAAAGATACAGGATTGGGATGGAACACTACTATTATCTGGGTAGCTTATGTGAGAAATCGGGATAGTTTCCATATGATACAGATCTTCCTTGTGTTTAGATGAATAGCAATGCTCCATTCAACAGGAACTGTACTGAAACGAACACTCGGGCTGATAAAAAATGCACTGACTGACTGAATACTAACCTTAGCCATTGGGTGACAGTATAGCATTTTCGCCTGATGCTGGCTGTGACAGAGTTGTACTATCAAGAGAATCGTAGGGCTGGAAGGGACCTCGAGAGGTCATTTAGTCCAGTCCCCTGCACCCATAGCAGGAATCTCTTTCATTCAAAGATTTTTTTTATTCGGGAGCTGTGAGGGCAGCTCATATATTCCAATGGCCCTGCTTTCTTGCTAACCGAAGAGCCCGGTACAGTATGTTTCTCAGGAAACAATGTTTTCATAAAGTTTGGAAGCAGGCCACAAATGCAGAGTAATAGCCAAGATGTAGCCGGCGCTGATGCCTAGCCATTTATTATATTTTATTTTTTTCTAGCACTGCATTTGCACTTCCTTGACAGCTGCAGTCTTTCCAGTTGATGCCTTTTTTATGGGGTCAAAGCACTCATTGGGTTGATGAAGCCAACTTCGTGGAGGAAGATGAGTGTTTGTATGGTTAAAGTGGGGGACGGGGAGTGAGCAAGGCCGCCTCTAGCTCCGCCACTGACTCACTGGGTGACTTGGGGCAAGTCACTTCACTCTGTTGTGCCTCAGGTTCCCCATCTGTAACACAGAGATAACCATATTTACCTAAAAGCACTTGGAGATCCTTATTAATTAATGCAGACTTCACGCTTGTGCCTCCCCATAATGAAGTGTGCAGATAACACCCAGAAGTATGCTGCATCCACACCTGTTGTGAACCATTTACACTGCGTTCTGGGGGGTGGGGGTGAGAGATTCTTCCTATACAATATGGGGAGGAGGTTTTCAAGAGAGTCTTCTCAATATTCTTGATTCAAAACTTGAGCTATTCTACAGTCAGGGAGTTCAGGAGGCAGCACCGATGTGCTTAGCAAAGTGTACAGTACACTTTTCAGTACAGAAACAATAGCTCTGGTATTAGTCTGAGTTGGCCAGAGTCAAAGATTGGGTCCTAAATACCCTCCTGAATAAGGCTATCTGTAGCCAGAAGAAACCAAAGGCAAAGAAACCATTATGCTGCTGTTTACATGTGTTTCCACACCGTTGCTAGTTTTGATCCTGGAAAAAAGATTCCTATTTGATCTACTGTGTCATATACATCTTGCAATTGTCAGAGAAAGCAAAAGTCCCTCTCAGTAAGTCACTTCCCCAACCAACTCCTTCTCCTTGGTCCTGCCCCACTGCAGGCAGCTGGAGTAGATGACCTCTCAAGGTCTCTTCCAGACCTTCGTTTCTGTGATTCTCTGACTGGACAATTGAGATCCCTGGCAACATTAAATGTGGAAATGAGTAATGGGCCCAAACCAAAACTCTGGAACAAAATGTTGGGGGTGAAAAAGGGAGAGGCCTAATTCTGGTTTCATGCCTTATGGCTGGCTTTCAAGGTAGCTTTATAATGGATCAAACTAAAACCTCAGCTCTGAACACCTTAGAACTTCAGGGTAGTTCAGTTCCAGTGTACTAATGGAACCATCAACCAGGCAAGCGTGGGAAGAACAGCGCTGCCTCCTTCCTGCACGCGGAGGAAAGATATGGAAAATTCTTCTTTCCAGAGCTTTACTTGTTTATCAGGTGTTTCTGCTATAAAAGGATATTGAAATCAAAGGTCTTTGGGGAAATGCAAGTACCTCTTGTGCTCAAAAAGAGGCATGCTCTGGGTCAACTAAGTAAGAAGGTCAGGTAAGTCCTGATCTGAACATTGCACAAGGGCACGTAGAATTGAAGTCCCTTTTCATGATTTCATCAAACTACCCTCATCACACTAGGCCTCATTTACCAAAGTGCCAACCACCCAGAAGCCAGAAAGGAATGGGAGCGGTAGGGACTCAGCACCACTGAAAATCAAGTCTTTTATGGGTAGAGACATTATTGTTTAGGGGCAAAAACCTGTCTGAACAGTGCATGTGCTTGCACCGACACAACCTGGTCCACAACCCAGTGAAGTCAATTGAAAGACTCCCCTTGACTCAATGGGCTTTGGATCAGGCCCTTGAGATGCACAAATCCTTTAACTCAGAATTTTTTTCTCTCTTTCTTCTCTGTTTTACCTCTCCCTGTTTCTTCTGAACTATGTTTAAGGCTCAGAAGAATCTGTGAGATTCTGGATTTTCAGCTGCAACTTAAGACCCACCAAATCAATGAAGTTATGTCACTTTCAGCCAGCCAGACTGGCTTACGCAAAATCAGAATCAGTGTCTGAGGCGTGGCAGTGGGGAAAAGCAAAGCAAACAGCTATTGTGTATTGCCTTTCCCAGTACTCGGGTTTCTGGCAGCCAGAGGTTAAAATCCCAGTAGCATTATTTATGTGGGAGTCACCTGCTCTCTTTGAGAGTCTCTTGGCAGATACACTTTTAGGCTTGTATTCCTGTGTGGTGAATCCTCATAGCAACTGACGTACGTCACCTAGTGCTTGTAAGCACAGAGTCAGGGCTGAGCATACAGGAAGCGAGGCTGGTGTCTGTCTGAAAACACGGTTAATTTCCAGCACGCTTCAATGCATCCTTGAGCTCTCCCCACTCCATCAGCTCAGACAAGACCCTCCTTACAGCCCCCTCCCTCAGAATGAAGGTCCTGAACTGCCCTTCTCCTGCAGAAACAGACCCAGGGAGATTTCTCCAGTGGAACTGAGCACATTTCAGCCATCTGCCTCTCAACATCTCACTAGCCTCTCGGGCTGCAGGAATTGCCTGAGTGAATCAGACCTCTGGTCCATCTACTCCAGTCTCCTGTTTCTGACCATGGCCAGAACCAGATGCTTCTGAGGAAGGTGCATGAAACTCTGTAGGAGGCAGTTCTGGGATAATCTGGCCCCAGCCACTGTTTCCCGTTAACGCCCGCTAGTCAGAGGTGGGGCCGCATTTAACCATAGGGGTGTCATATTGCAGGAAGCACAGTTTTAACCTCATTTGAGGAAGGAGGGAAAGGTAGAACAAGATAAAAAGGTCCTAGGGGTGAACCAAAAACCAGACCACCAGGGCGGGTGAAATGAGTGCAAAACTCAAGCCATTTTCTAACCATGAACATTTTCAGATTATAGAAAAGCAGATTTTTATAGCGAGTGGTTTGTGTGTTACTGTTCCATAAGCCAGTATCAGCCTTGTCCTGAGTCTTATGACAAAGGAACATCTATTTTCTATCAACATTGAAATGGTTTTCACAAAATACATTACTAATTGCCTGCGCCCCTCCCCATCCTGCTGTGTTCTTTTCGGAGAGGTACAGCAGCCAGGACGTTATGAAGTGATGGAGTATTCTCAGTGGTTAGGTAGGAGACGGGGAGACAGACCCACCCAGGTTCTAGCCCGAAAACTCCGGCAAGGAACACTGCACTCAATCCAGCTTCCTCTCACGGAACCCAATAGAAAGACTCAATAGAATGACTGCAAAGAGAGTTGAAGCAAGTCTTTGAAGCCTGGTCTTCAGAGCACCCCAGCTCCCACTGACTTCCATGAGAGCTGGATCAAGCCCCTCTTTGCCTGTCTGTGAAATGGGCATGCTAGTTCTTACAGAGCCTGCTGTATGGGAGTACGGAGGGGGGCAGTGAGGCTTAATAAATGTTTGGCGAGCCCTTTGGACAGCAGGTGTTATAAAGATGCCAAGTATTGTTGTTGGGGCCAATCCCCAAGTCTTTGTTCTTGCTCCACTGCCGTACATGGAAGCTTTGCCTCAGTGAGGACTGAGTGGCCTCTGGGTCTGGACCTTGGTCAGTGGTGTTTCATATTCAGATATACACAGTTGTTTTGTTTTGATCAGACTTTAACCTCCCTTCCCTTCACTCCCCAGTGGCTCTCACTGAGCAGAGCTAGCTGTGACTGGGCGTCACTAAAGTTCTCTCCCCTCTTCAAACTTCAGGGCTACATTCTGATTTCCTTTGCGCGGGTGTGAATCTGGAATAACCCCGCTGGCTTTGCAGGAGTTACTGCAGGTTTGCACCGGTGTAACTGAGATCAGCGGTGGACCCTAGATGCTCATCTTCTGTGATCCACTGACTAGGTTCTGGAAGCCTGGAAGCTACAGGAACCAGAATGCAGTTTCAGGCAGCAAGCATTAACGAGCATCTAACCACTTTTGGCAAGCAAGCCCTGTGGTTTTTCCCAGGGTGTTCAGCATTTCCAGCCTGCTCCCCTGTGGTCTCCGTATTGACTTTTGTACTGGGCAGCACAGTGATGAATCATTTGGCTCAAAGGTCCAGTGATAGCAGACCAACTTCCTCCTGGGTGCTCCCCGTTCAACTCAGGAGTAGCTGCCGAGGGATGATCTCAGCCATTTTTCCATGTTTACGCCTTCGCTCTACCTCTCTCTGCCTGCATGGCTGTGAGTTGGGGAGGGGATTTAAAATCACAGTTCCTCCAGACCAGTGATGGGTGCATCTCAAAAGGTTTGGAGGTTCAGTATGAATAAGCATCTAAATCTTTGGGAGAAGTATGAAGGGGGCCCAGAATAGAATTACAGGGCTACTGCAAGGATGGAAACCTTTGGCAAAGCCCAGGACTGGCATCCCAGGGAGAACTAGGGCTCGGGTCAAATGCTATGGCCCTCAGATGGGGTGGGGGAGAGGAGCACTTTGTGAAAGCGTAGCTAGATGGATGACGTGGAGGACATTGCAGCAGAGCAGCATGCAGGCTCAGGTTTGCAAGATGAAGGAACGCAGGAGTGTTTTGCAATTGTCGAGACTCAGGTGCCCACCCTGCCGTGAGGGGAGGGTCCGCTGAGGCTCACTGCTAACGTGCACTGGCAGGCATGGTAAGGGCTAAACCAGCGGAAGGGCCGGAACACCAGGATTAAGCTGCATGAGCAGCAAGTGTCAGGGCATCTGTATAACGGGAAGTGCCGTCGGCGTGACTGAGGTGTGTTGGCAGAGAACTGAAAGAAGCTGGCACAATACTTGCCTGTCTCTGAACCACAAGCCTCTCGTTTCAGTAAGGAATTTTCCAAACCCCACGCTTTGGGCTGTTTCCAAACAGTTCTCCCCTCTCTTTCCCACCCGTTCCTTTCCACTTGATCAATTATTTTCCTTCACGAAAAGAAATGACCCGGTCCAGTCATTGTTTTTAAGATCGATACCCTAACCTGCCCCAGTCCTAAAGCTTGGAAAAAGCTTGCCAGGCCCTTTGTTTGTGCGTGGACTGCCAGTGCAATGGGCTTCTGTTTCAGGTGATTTAACACAATCTGCAATTGGCAGGACCCTGGGTGCCTCTTTGTTGCAGGTGCGTTTTTGGCAAGCGGCGAGTGAAATGCTGAGCCTTTCTCAAGAGCAGTCAATCCACCTTTCCTGTCTGGGGCTGGCTGGCTGTGGAACAGATGGCTTTGGAAAGAACAAAGGCGAGGGATGTTTTAGTAGCAAAAGCGTGCACATTGGATGAACACTGCAAGCTGTTTACTAGGCAAGGAGAACCCACCACTACTGATGCAGAACCTCCGGCTTGGGATCTTTTGGAGCCCAGGTGAATCTGGGCTGAATTTGATAGATTTGAATGTTCATTTAACACGAACTAGAATCAGGACTATTGTACCCACCTCTTCCTCTTTCCCCTAATGCTCAAATCTCGGCTAATCCATCTCATTCCTGATTTGCACTGTCCTTAAGAAAGCAGCTCCAAGCAGTACACATGGCTCTGACAGCGCACCTCAATCCTGACCTGTAGAATCCTCCCCGCACCCCAGTCTGAGCCTGCAAATATCTCCCTCTTCTGTGCTAGGATGGGTCTGTCTGTTCTAAGCATCTCTTGCCTTCCGCTGGCAATGAACTCAGACACAGCTCACTGAAATCAATCCAAGTGTCTCCATTGACTTCAGTGGGCTTCGGCGCGAGCCTGTTATTTTGATGGACTCTGAGCCTATAAGGTCAGTTCTCAGGAGCCACGGTTTTGAGTTGGGTGGCGAGGTGTGTGTTATAAAGAAGGAATCTGCCACATCCTCTTAGAGGGCCTGATCTAGAGCCTATTGAGGTCAATGGAAGTCTTTCCTTTGCCTTCAGTAGGCTTTGAATGAAGCCCATAAAGATGGAAGCCAGACTGCAGCAGCGCGATGTGATATCAGAGAGATGTGTGGCAAAGCTGTGCTCCCAGGCAAAGCGGTCTCCCTCATTTATAACGTGATGGCAGGGTCCCAATTTCTCCTTCTGAGCCAAGTGGGTCCATTTTCCGGTGCCCCTGTGGGAAACCAGAGAGCACCTCACATTCGGGTTTACAGCATGTGCTCACTTATTGCGAAATCTTTGAATCCGATCACTCTGTAACACGCCCCCCATGCACACCCAGGGCCTCATCTCTTTACAGCTGGAGCCAGCGCTGGATATTGTAAGCCTGTCTCCTTCCTGACTTGATACAGGCTTAACAACCTGAGAAAGAACTTTAATATTTACACAGAATGTTTAATGTTTAAACAGTGACGTCGGCTGGTGCAGCTGTGGTGCATTGCACCGCCAGACGCAGGATCCAAGTCTGAATACCACTCCCGGCCTTTCCATACCAAGGCCAGCCAGGGATGGGAGCAATCCGGATGTTGATGCTCTCAAGGGGGAGAGGGAATGCTTCGTATCAGAGCCATTAAGTCTCCTTTTCAATGCAGAGAAAAACAGATGTTCAGCTGAAAAATCATAGCTATGCTTACTGGCCATTTTGGGTGCACAGACATGCACTGATGAGAATCTGCTTCTAACCATCACTAGGGTGAAAATCAGCCATGCACAAAAGACCAGCACAAGCCCCGCTTTGTGTGATGCAGTAAGCAGACAGAGTTGCAGGAAGGAGCTCTTTATTGAGCATGCAAAGAGGCCAGTGTTACATATTGAGAGGCCAGATCGTAGCCTGGCCCAAGTTGCAATCCTGAGTCCCTGGTGATGGACCAAACTAAGTCCCCCCTGAAATCTGACCTTCTTTCTCCCATTCCACTTATCATACCACAAGGTCTATGTATTGTGTAAGTCCCACTCGCATCCTCAAAACAGAGCTGAGCGCAAGTGGAATTGAAGGAGTGCACTGACTTTGTGCTGAGACTCTGCACAGGGATGAATTTCACCTGGCTCATGAGAACGGATATCAAAAATGTGCAACATTTCAAATTTCAGAGGTCTCCATTCTGAAAATGGCCATTGGGTAGAAATTTCATAGACAAGTTAAACTTGTCCTGGGACAAAATGCCAAAAGCTTTTGCCTGAAATTTCGTTTAAAACATGTGTCCCTTTCCCATGGCTTTACTCACAGCTCTGTCTTCCTGGATAGGGTCTAGGGCAGTGGTTCTCAACCTATTTACCATTGTGGGCTGCATATGCAGCTCTCTGTGTTATGTGGGCCGCATCCACCTTATATATACTACCTGCATGGCCCTGAGGAGGTCACATGGGCCACAGCGGTGTGCTGATTGGGCTGCAGGTTGAGGACCACTGGTCTTGGGGTCCTCTCTGACATGGTTCCTCTATTCTCATTTCCAGTAGCAAACTCACTTGGGGCAATAAGCCAGCTCCTCCTTGAAAACAAAACGGTGAAGTTCTGGTTTTGTTTGGAAAACCAGTATTGAGGCCAGAGGACAAATGACTCTGAGATGGGGAGCCGGCTCAGAACTGCTGTGGTTAATTTAATATTTTCCTGAGAGAAATGTCCAGAGAAATGTCCAGTCCTGAGAGACGCTGAGAACCTGGAGCTCCCAATGCAGTGGAAGTTGCTGGTGATCAGTGCCTTCAAGGACTGGGCCTTGATTGTGCTTTCAGCATGCTCTATAGGGTAGCAGAGGAGCAGCTTTCTTCAAAAAGTGTCCAAAGGGCTTGGAAGAAGGGACCTGAGCATATAGGTTGCTGAGCACCCCCGGTGAGATGTTGATGGCCCTCATCTCCCACCAAGAAAACCATTAATCCTGGACTACAGAATGGGCAATCCCCTGGTTGATTACCGCAGACCACATGAGATTTTTCAGTGTAGACACTGTCTGGTTTATGAATGCCTTTCTCACATGAACTGGGCAACATACCAGTTACATGCACACAAGAATTTAATATTGCACCTTAAGAACCCTGGAGCCTAGAAAATTGGCAGACTGCAGAACGGGAGGGATTTGGACACTATAGCAACATGATTTAGTAAATGTCAGGGCGTGAAAAGGAAGAATGAAGCAAAAAACACAAGGGGCCAGGTTCTTATCTCTCTCACACCAGGGCAAGCCAAGAGTAACTCCATTGACTTTAGTGGACTTAGTTGGGATTTATACCAGGGTAGCTGAGTTCAGAATCTGACTCAAGCAATTCAAGAGGGATATAAGAAGGATCAGATGTGAACCAAGGACATGTCATTTTTAAAAAGGTTATTTTATTAATTGTCAAGACACTGGTCTTGTCTGTTACTGTTGTAGAGCTGCGATATTACGCAGATTCTCTGCCACCTGCCTTTGATTGCTTAGGAGTTTAGCGACAATTTTTCATAAGGTCAAACTCCAATGGAAGGGTGAGGCTGCTGGTATGGGCATGTCATAAAATAATCAGATTTACGCACCTGCAATATGGGGCAGGCTCCCTAATCACTTGTGGAACCTTCCCCCATTGCAAATTAGGGTTGGCATTTTAAAATGAACAAAAGGGAGTTAGGCACCCAGTTCCCGCTGAATTTCAATGGGATTTGGGCACCTAATTGCTTTGAGGACCTCTGACCCTGTCAGCCTTAAACTCTACGGTCCCGATTCTGTAGTGTATTGCATCCATATAAATCTAGATTAGTTCCATTGAAGTCAGTGAACCTCCCCCTCATTTACTCTGGTATAACTGCGATCAGAATCTGACCATCTGAGAGATTGTTCTTAATCTAATACTTGGCGAATTTAGGAGTGTAAATCCTGTAATCATTAGTGACTGCCTAGTGGCTGGTGTTTAGGGCCACCATGCTCCGTGTTTGATTCCTTGCATTAATATTAGTTACATAAATCCAGCATGCTTCACACTGGATCTCTGCATCCCTAGCAAAATCGTGAAGTTCATTTATTCATCTCTTTTCCTGCCTTCCCCTTCTGTAAAGTGCTTTGGGATAGTTGATAGGTACAATTCACTGACTGACAGGATTCTTGTTCAACATTAGCCAGGTTTTCTTTTAGCTACACCATTTAGTCTAACTAGTCTTGCGTCCTCCTTAAAAATGCCCTTAGTTTACTTCAGAATCCACTGCTGTTCAAGTCTGAACCTGTTTCTTGGATGCCTGATGGAATCTAGAGTGATGTCAGCAAAAGGTAAAGTAAGTCAGGAGTCTCCTCCCATGGCTTGGCTGCTTGCAGTTTCGGGGCAGGACAGAGAAACATTCAAATGCTTTCAGCATTAAGCTTTTGATTAGCGCCAATTTTCTGATAGCCTTATTATGGATATCCCCGTGCAATAATTTCAACAGGCAGCCAAAGGCAAACAGATTGGTATTGGATAGATCACGCCAAAGTTAGTGCTGTTTGTACCCTCTGGGCAGTTCAGACATCCAGGACCTGCCCCCTTGGTACTCACAGCGCATGCCAAGGTTGAAAAATAACACAGTTCAGAATGATATATGGGGCCACATTTCCTAGTCTTAAATCAGCTCCCATTTTTGCAGTTGTATTTTTACCAGCACAAATAATTGCAGACACAAAATGCTCCCACAGTCCTTTGTGGCCTCAGCTAAGGTCATTTAATGTCAACGTACGAGAAATACAGGCACAATCAGGTAATAGAAATCCTTCTGACATTAATCATGGCTACAAATAATAGAGGATGCAGTTTTGCAACCACATTTACATACACCACAGAGGCCAGCCTTTGAAAATCTGAACCATGCTGCTCATGCTTTTCCTATGAGAGCAGAGTGCAGCCCCGCAAACTGACGAGCTCTATTTATCCAGCATGGTTGGTATCCAGGGGGGGTTCTCCACAGTGCCTTAGTTTAAGCCCAGAGGGGCCACCTCTAGCAAGCAAGTCAATCTATGGCGTCTCATCAGAGATAGCTAATGAGGGCATCAGTTAGCATACATTGTGGAGGTGCCCTTTGTAATGTGAATGCCCACTGGGAACTAGGCTGACAGGAATCTAATTTCACACAGGCTGCTAACCATCCATAAGAAACCATGACGATTCAGTCACAATCAGCCTGGGCTGGATTTGAACCAACGACCCAGGAGTGAAAAGCTCTGCATCTATGAGCCCCCTCATCCTCCATGCAGACAAATCTTATAAATCCGAAATTTAAAATATTTCTTGTCCTTATGAGCTTTTCTGGACAGGGCCTGTTTTTCACTATTACCCCTCCTTAGAGATTAGCTGCTAGGAACCAGAGATTAGTCACTTCATGGAAAGGTGCACATGCTGTGAATGGTTCCTGAATCAAATCATGTTAATCTCACCCATGGTCTGTTCACTACAGATTAAAACAGAAGAACTTGTGCTTGATGCTTCAGGTTCCTGCATTTCATAAAGGGGAACACCTGAAGGGCAGGTTAGTTATCACTAAACCTCTGCCAGTTACAACTGTGGCCTTCAATGTCCTTGCCACGACCAACGTACGGAGTGCTGGGGGAATGATTAACTTCATATTATATGTTCGTAAAGGCGCAGTTTTCTTGCTTCCTGTGTGGTATTTCTGTCAGTGGTTTGTGCCTAACAGTATAAACAGGGATGGGCAAAGCTGTTCAGCTACGATAAGAACTTGAGTTGACCCCTCGAACTGAATGTTGTGAGTCAGAACATTGTGATAATTTTCTGCTCCCTCTCTATTTTCCCCCCTGTTTTTCTTGTTGTTGTTCTGTACTTCTTGTTCTGACTGAAACTGGAAATGAAGGTGCTGATAAAGCTCAAAGAAAGCCGTTCTCATCATATTTGAACTCCCAAAATTCTTCTCAAACCCCACCCAGATCCATTGAGTCTCTGCTGGTTTAGGGTTGGAAGGATGGCCCAGTAGTTACGGTATTAGCTTGGGACACAGGATAGCAGATTCAATTTCCTGCTCTACCAAAGACTTCCTGTGTGACCTTGGGCAAGTCACTTAGCCTCATTTTACTGATGGGGAACTGAGACAGAGAGAAAGACTAACAGCACTTCGCTACCTGATAGGGATGTTAAAAACTATGAGGCGCTCAGATAGCATGGCGATGAACACCATATAAGAACCTAATAGAAAGACCCAAATTCTACTTAAGCCCTCAAAGCCTGGTTTAAATGTGACTTTAAATGCTGGCCCTCTGTGCAAGGGAAAATTTCCCCTAAGTTTGTTTTTGAAACCACAGATTGGCTCTGGTTCATTCCCAGACTGGGCCTGTGTTTGCTGAAAGTTGTGCAAGCCTCAGTGAAGCTAGTTTGAATTTTGTGTTCACAACAAAGTCTAAAACCAAGAATGTTCACCCAGCTTGGGATTTCCCTGCAGGTGTTTTGCAAGGCTCTAGTTATGCGGCCTTACAGATTATTATTAATCATGTTTATTACAGCAGTGCCTAGAGACCAACCTAGAACTGGGCCTCATTGTGCTAGGTGCTGTCCAAATACATAGTGAGACACAGTCCTGCCCCAAAGAGCTTACAATCCAATTAGATAAAACAGACCCACAGCAGGGGAATGGGATCTAATGCCTGAGGAAAGGCCTTGAGCGGTGAAACTGTTAACACCGTTGTGCTCTGTCTAGTCCTGCCACAAGTTACTAGGCACCTGTGCTATTCAGTAGTGGAAGGTTAAAAACAGGGCTGCATCTTATTGACTTTGTTTACCATACAAACACACCTGGCTTAGAGGCTTCCATTATTTGTGTGTAATGTTGTTTTTAAATACTGTATTCTACATACAATTCCCTTGCTATTGAAATGAATGCTTTTAAAATGACAATGTTTTCTTAGGACCTATTCTAAAAGAGAAAAAGGCCAGAGAAAAGTCAACAGAGTGCAAAGAATCACAAGTTATTAACTCATCCTAGTGTTCTACGGTTACCTTATTCATGGAGGCATAAACCCTTCTTTCTCTCTTTCCATTTGTTTATCCAGCATTTGGGAGGAGACACACACAGATAGTGGATAATGAGTTGGGCTAACAACAGGAATGGGTGTGTTTAAAGTGGATGTTTGATGTGCAAATAAAATTAGCAATCCAAATGAAGCTATTCCTCCTTGGAGTGTTTGCTTAGCCTCGCCCTGGCCCTGGCGTGGTATAATGGGTTAATAGAGCCCATTAAGCCATTTACCTTTGGAGATGTGAGTTCAAACATGGCTTTGATCTCAAGTCAAATGTTTTGGCTGGTCTCAGCCAAGCCCCATAGAGTTTGTATATAGCACAATTTAATATTATAGCTGGAGATTTTGAGAAGTACCTAAAGGATTTAGGTGCACAAGTCCCCCTGAAAGTCAGTGGGATTTGTGCTTCTAAATCCACTAAGCACTTTTGAAAACCTTCCTTGGGTCTGCTCTTTCTGTTGTCCATGGGTCTATTTATTGCTACTGCTTTATATCACAATTTGGCCAGTATGTGCTCCCAAACTCCACCCAGGCACCATCATCGGCTTATCCTCCAACAGACTGTACAATGCATACACCCTCCCCAGGGTCAGTTCAGTTAATGCTGCTGATCCTGCAGCCTAGGAACCCCCAGCTAGTGACGGGACCATCAACCAGCCCAGGGTGAGGATGGATTGCTTGTGTGATGGTTACTTCTGATACTCTCATGCTGCGTTGGTTGGATTATGCACTGATTTGTGCTGACAGAGCTCTGCGCTGGTAGCTTTAGCCTGCCGTGGAATCCTAACATCTCTCCCTCTATTACATCTCTGACTGGACACATCCCAGTTCCTCCCTTCTCCTTTTAATACAGGAAGCCGCCCTCTGCTACACCTCTACCTTGCTGTGCTCCAGCCGCTGCTCTGCTGTCTCCCTGAGCTTTCTGCGGGCTCACACCCACACACAGAGTTCTGGACTTAGCACCTCCCTTCCCAGTCCAATGGGAGTGAATACTCCCTCCAGCTGACATAGCACAGCTCTTTGGGGCGCAATAAATAACGCACACCCCCACTTCCTCCAGTGAACTTCACTTTAACTTGACAAGGAACATTTCTCTCCTGTACAAGCCTCCCTCGACCTCCCCAGAACAATCCACTGAAGACAGGAATTCAGGTTCCTTTAAAAGTGTGGATTTCCCAAAGGGCTCAATGGGCTGGAGTTGCCATAGAAACATTGCCTCTTCCAGATGTTACACTGACATACCTGCATCCTCCCTCTTCAGCCTGGCTTGGCAATAAGATTTAGCTACTCCACTACCCACGACATACACACACACACACACACCCCAGCTTGGGCCATCAGTAATGATGTGTGTGTCTTTATCTGGGAAGCAGAAAGAGAGAGACAGCTGAGGGAAGGGGGTATAATTCATTAAGTAATTTCTCCTACATTTAAATCCATTCCATGAGGCAAAGCAGCCAAAACATATATTCACAGGGCCCACAGAATCTAAATGTCCTGAACTTTGTGCTTGAGTCAATTTAGATTACGGCAGCGGTGCCAGGAGCAGCTTGTTAAATTTACTGCCTTGGGAGTTGACTCCACCTCTTCCCTCCTCACCCAAAATAAATTGATAAAGGGAAAATAAAAGAACCTCTTCCAAGAGGAAGGTTCATTAAGAAGCTTGGATTTTTTTTTCCTTCCCCACGAGATTCAGCACAAACTTCAGGATTCAAGGAGAAAAAAACCCACATGGGGGACAGCAATGGAAAAAAGCCCTAATCTTTTGTTGATGGTGCTATCTTGCCTACCTAAAGGTGCTCTGAAGGGGGTTTAATATATTAGGCTTGTCTCCTTTGTTGCTTCCTTATGCTATATAAAGAAGGCCTGGGAGTTTCCTACTTGTTTTTTACCATCAAAATCTTAGGTTTGTCAAGTCTGCTCTTCCCTGATTTTGCTGGATGACCTCTTGGGAATCTCAGAGTATACTTATTTTGAGTTCTAACACCTAAATTGTAAAGATGGGAAGTGCTGAATTTTAATAGAGACATTTTCTCCAAAATCTTGTTAGATATTGAAATTATTAGGCAGTTAAAGCAAAAGACTAGGATACTGAACATATGGGTTCTATGCTGAGTCTGCCACTTATTTCCTGTGAGACCCAAGGCAAGTCATGCTCCCTCTCTGCCTCAATTTCCACATTTAAAGGTAATAAAAAAGCAACTTATTTCCCAGGGTTAGTGTGGGTCTTAATTAATATTTGTAAAGTTCCACAGGTGAAAGGAGCAGTATTAAGTGTACCGTGTCATTCCTTTAAAGCATTTTGATTGCAAAAAAAGTCAACTTTGAAACTCTGCCCAGGGTCGATTTGGCAGAACCATGAACCAACAGAGGTGGTCACTGCACTCAAGATAGGTCAGGGAACAGGAATACTTAAATGGCTATGTTCAGTATAATGCTGTCCTCAGTAACCTTTGAGTACCTAGTTATGCTAAGAACATTATGGAATCACAATCATGTAATTCCACATAGTGTATCTAACCATTTTACTTATGTGAATCATGAAACATAAGGGAGCCAAAGATTTTCAATTGTACAAGAAGGCTAGGAATTCTCCCATCATCCCTAGGGTAAGTCAGTCACCAGTCATAATATTATCCCTTCTGTTTTAGGTATTTAATTTTATTCTAGGACACTCAAGCATTCCCTGAAGATGTCCATGGAAAAAGTCAAACACTAGAGCTGGTAGAAAAACATCAATTATTTGTTTGGGTTTATTTTTTCATAATTTACAGCAAACGTTTGGGTTTTTTTTTTTTTTAATGAAAAACAATTTGGAGAGGGATTCAAAAACACTTTCAGTATAACAAAACAAAACCAAGCCCTTGGTCTCCAAAAGGTGAAAATTTGTACTAAAGAACAAAATTTTTACTGACAAATCTTCTGTTTTGAGGTTTTTGTCAAAAAATACAAAACACTTTGATCAAAATGAAAATATTCCACAAACATTTCTTCTTGGTGAGGAAAGCCATTTTTGTTGTTGTTGAAAACGTATTTTCATAAAAAAAATAATTTCCACTCCTGCGCTCAAAGACTGATCAGGGAGCAAGAATTTTTATCTAGTAACTAAGAACTTGAGATTTTGAATCAACAACTTTCACTGTAGCCAAATAATTTATCTTTGCCATGTCTCCTTTGCCTCATCTTTGCCATTGGGAGTTGCGGGCACTCATTTCGCCTCAGGGAAGGCCCCTATAAATTGGCCGGACAAATGTCACAGGTGTGGGGTGTTTCCAGCAGGATATGCTTTATGATTTTAAAACATGAGAGTTGAAGTCCGGGGCTCATTGATGTTAATGAGAGTTGACTTCAATGGGGTCGAACCCTGGGTCTGTTAGAAGTTATAGAGGAGGTTGCATTTGACAATAGATGGGTGTAAAAAAGCTTTCCTCCGCCAGTTTAGCCTGTTAATTGTAACTTGTTTCTGAAGGCCTGGAATGCATCTGGAGAGCTTATTGCAAGAAGCATTACAGGAGGTTGATTTCTAAGTCAGTGACTGATGCAGGATTCTGAGTATCTCAGCTGCAGGAAATGTTTACAGCTGTCCTAGGTCTTGGAGTGGGGGTTGGCAGAAGAGTCCAGGCAGAATAGATGATACTTTTGATTGATTTGATACAGCTCAAAACTACCAGCTTGAAGAAAGGATCTGTGTAGATTATCATGTTTGCTGGCTCAGAGAAAAGAATCACATTTTTCTACCGTATCCAAAATACTGAGGTCCTCATACCTAGGGGCCAAAGCCTGCTATAATGCCCATTGAACATAGGTGAGCTCCAGTAGCAATCAGCAAGGCCAAAGGAATTTTCAATAGGAGGGATATTGAAAATATTCCTTCCAAAGCAACAAGCCCTTTTGATGCAGCTGCAGATTTCAGAACGGTTTCTGCATCCTGTCAAGTGAGATGGAAAACGTGGGCATAAACAGTAGCTTATTTTACCTGCTGTTTCCTTGCAATAAGTCCTTGGTCAACAATGTAAGGTATAATTACACCAGCGAGAAACTCAGATGACTTCAGTTCATTCCTCGTGTGGGCACAGGCTGTTCTAACGGAGATCCACCTTCCCACCATCTGCTAGTCAAACTCAGATAACCCATCTGGTGTGTGTGCTTGCTTCCTCTGGCTCACCTATCAATCAAGGGGAACTAGATGTTTTGCTGAAAGGCGGAAGCCATTCTTTCAGGAGATTTCTTTGAGTCTCTCTTGTCTGTACTGAGTGAAGAGCACACTTTTATCTCTTGCGATACTGCACTGAACACTCAAGCAAAACTCCCCTTGACTTATTCCTGATTGCAGAAACAGGAGCCATAATTATGCTGCAATGTATAAGAAAAAAATATGTGCGGCAGGTTTTAAGGGGAGTGGCCAGTGTTTGCATGCTGTGAGCATATGATACTAGCTCCTAGTAAAGAGAGATAGAGGTGTTTTACCTATGGAAAGGTTTTCTCTCTTTGCTGGGATTATTATGGAAATCTGCATCTTGTAAACTGCAGTACTGATTTCATTAGAAAAAATTGAGGGATTTTACTCTTTAGGAAAATAAATGTGTAAAGCCCCAAATCCCAACAGACTAAATTTGAATGAATTATTTGTATCCTCCCCTTCCACACCTCACCTCCACCAGTCCTCTCCTTCTCTGTTAGGAGAATTTGATGAATCTAGGTGAAAATGAATGGGGCACAGATTGGCAGTGACACAAAAGAGTTGGTCCTCCAGGTGTAAAGCCATATTTACAGGTCAAAGTGACATTACTTTGATGTCGCTACAGACTTGATTTTAACCTGATAAAGCTGCGTAATCTTTGCCTGCACTTGATTCAAAACCCAGATTGTTGTTTCCTTGAATCTTGGTGCTGTCTATACTCTGAAAATCTATCTTTTTGTGGGAGCCAGTTAAAATACAGAAGGATCAATGGGCTTAAAGTAATAGTTCTGTCTTTAAGGGTACATGGGGCCGAACTGTGTACCAAAATCATGCTAAAGCCTGGAAACGTCCACTCTTAAGCTCTATTTGGAAACACGGTTAATACACAGTTCTGACCCATCTGTACTATAAAACCATGTTTTAACTGTGTCAGATGCTACAATGTTGTAACTGGCTCATACAAATTGGTAGCTTTTCATAGTGTAGTTGGCACGAAAATTACATTTGTTTCAAAGATAGCTTCTACTAAAAAGCTTTCCAAATGGACATCTTATTTGGACTAATCATAAAACTGAGATACACAGAAGTGAGCATCACATTACAACCTTACTTGTCTGAAATTCCCAGGTGATCCAACAAATCTTTTCACAATCAGACCGGTTCTTTAAATCCGGAATGACGTGATTATTATCTCAGTTGCCTTTCTGTATTACACCACTATTTAATTTCTATATGGTCCATCATTCCTCGGGGCAATAATGTGTGTAACGGTGTTTACCTCAGTCATCAGGGGAGAAAGGTTCATCCTGTGTCATTAGCCACTGCATTTCACACAGTACTTTAAACCCCTGTAAGTATGAAGGGCTTGTATGTAGCTGAGCCTGCTGATTGGGTGAGGTGATGGAAGCAGTTGGGAGAGGAGGGTTCCTGTAGGATTTGTATGTGTCCAGTCATGTAGCTGTCATAAGACAAGTAGCATGAAGCAATCAAGAGCAAAAACCTGAGCTTGTAAATTCTTTGGGTTGAGACAGCAGCTGCTGGGAAGGAAGCTGGGTTGTCTGTGACTCAATGCTGGAAGATTCAACAAAGGAGAGAGAACTCTCCCCTCAATCCCAAATGTTTCTGACTGCTTGACTCTGTGCAACCAGAAGCCCTGTCCCGGCTACGGTCTGCCACTAGGGCATCCTTAAAACTCACTGCTACTGGGGAGCTGTGGATCAAATCCTGCAATCCTTCCTCACTCCAAGATAGCATTAAAGTCATAAATCTTGGCTTCACAAGGAGTTTTGCCCAGAGGAGTAAGCTAAGGGTTCCAGATTTCTCCGACTTTGGAGCCACAAAGCTGTGTTGTTAAACATTAATTTGGTTTTGGCACCTCAGACATTATGTCCTTTATGGAGAGGTTTAGCATCAGGGACCTGATCCAAAGCCAACTAAAGACAATGAAAGACTCCCTCAATTTCAGCCAGCTTTGGATCCGGCTTCATGGGAACTGTTTTCACTACAGAATTTTATCATGCCAAAACAGGACTGAGTTGAATTAAGTAACACAATGCTGACCACAACTTTATGATCAGTGTAGACAAGGGAAATGTCATTTTCATCATCATCTCAGCTATCAGGATTCAACCTAGTTTTCATAAATGAGTAACTGGCTGCCTTTCCGGAAGTTATGCTTTAGTCAAACACAAGTTTTGGGCTCAGTACAGGGATAATTGGGTGAAATGTAATGGCCTGTTATATACAAGAGGTCAGATTAGATGATCTAATGGTTCCTTCTGGCCTTGAACTCTATGAATCTGTTCAACTTCTTGAACCTCCTGACACAGCAAGTCATAGTTCATGAAAGGCAAAAGAGCCATCAGCTCCTTGACCTGGATTCAGCAGAGTGAATTTACATATCAGTGGAACACATGTTTCTTGAGAGAGTTTCCTTTTACTCATGCACGAAATCCACATTGCTTAAAAATAAATAAAATTCAAAACTGGATGGAGATTCAATTGCCTTTTTTATTATATATGCAATCAGAGTTTTTGAACTAATAATCCAAATTAAAAGGAAGCATTACAGCAAGGTCAATATAAATATGCAGATATACAATAGCAGCCAATGTGATCACGTTTTCTTTGTAGAATCAGGAAAAACAACCTTTATGAGAACACATTTATTCCCAGCATGTGGTTTCTGATGATAAAACAGTGACTAAATATTGGCAATAGAACACTCAATCCATCATAGCAAATACAGTAATTAATGGTAATGAAGTGGGTGAGCTGAGTTTTACAGACTGTAGTTAAAGCTTCCATCTCCTTTTCTTCTTTTATCACAAACCTTAGAGTATTTCTCATGCATACTCACCCTTTAAAACTGGCTGGTCAAGATATCAAATGAGATTTTCACTAGTAATTTACCCAAGAACACATTTTGCTGAAATTCAAGTTAGTTTCTTAAAGGTAATTAGCAAAAAGTTAGGTCACTGAAATGTCTCATTTGCTTCAATTCAAGAAATATTTTCTACTTCAAAGACCCTTGAGTTCCATGCTGAGAGCCGAGATCAGGACCAGGAGGAAAAAGAAACAGAAAGGATCCTATTAAAAGAGAGTTTGGCTTGAGTGAAATCCAGTGGGTAAGTGTTGGATGGTTGAATGGTCAGACCCAGAGTATAGAGGGCAGAGACAGAAGGTCACTTGAAGTACAGAGATAGCACATTTAAAATGGATAAATAACAGTCTATGCAACATATAATTAATCTCTTGATGGAATAATACCGAGATAAGTAGTTTATTAAGATTCAAAAAGAGATTAGAATATGCAGAAGAATAGTATTGGCAGTTACACAAAATCATTCTCCTTACCCAGCATGTCATTTTTTAAGGGGAAATAAAGTATTATTTTTTTCATTATTATTGTCACCCTCATAGCAATTATGGGCTAAACAGGTTTTGTGTCTGACAAATTTTTGTGACAATTTAGTAAGTTTGCATTAATATAAAAATTGAGAGTTCTCAATTCTCATACTTCAGGGCATAATATGATTCCCTGCTGTGGTAAGGAAGAAATTCCTCCTCATACCTGCCCACTGTTAAATATGGCACAAGTAGGTATATTGCTTTAGGGAGTTAATAATCTGGCATTGGCTCTTGTAGACTGGATACCAGATAAGATTGCCATTTGCCTTTCTATGTATGGCAACTACTACGTGTCCCTCCTTAACAATTTGCAATAAAAGCTGCTAGTGGGCTTTGCGGCAGCGTGTGTAAACACACTTTCCTTTCATTTACAGACAGGGACCCAGTTTAAGTATTTCTGAGGTCACATGTGAAACAGAGCTTGATTATCTCCGTCCAGTCCTAAATTGCAGACACAAATCACAGTAGTTGCACCCCGAAATATGTTTGGTAACTGCAAAGTTTTGTGCCTGCAGTTCATTTGTTGCATCAGAAAAGTACCACACAACTTGGTGGTACTGGCCTATTTGTTACCAGAGACAAGCGGACAGAAGCAGGTGGTGCTACGTATTAGATTAGTTAGATATCAGTAGTCTGCTTCAGAAGAGCTGAATGAGGAACCATATAGAGAAGAAACTAACTGTCAATGCTTTTCTAATCAGTACCATTAGTCTTTTATGAGAATTCAGATTTCACAATATTTATTTTTAAAGCAATGCAACCTGTTAAGCTGCAGGTTGTAAAGACCATCCGTTGTTTAAAAAAGAAAAATTGCAGTTCTTTTGAACCCCCTTTCTATTTGAGTTTAAAAATAAAATACCTCCTTATTTAAAGTTACAATGTGGTAACAAAATCCATTGGCCTGTGGAATTTTTTTGCTTATTTAACAAATAATTTCCAAATAACAGCAGCTACATGAAACCCTGAACCATCTCGGATGACAAAATGGCCCAAGTTCACTCAGAGAAGTGATTTTTGTTTGACCAGGCAGGGCAATGAAATGGAAACACAGCTTCCCTTGTTTTTAAAAACCCTCAATAGAGTTCTCTTTGTTAAATGTCTGACCAAGTCTGTCCTTCAGATGAGGAAAATTTTAGGGTCAGAGATGACAGCATCCCATGCCATAGTTGTCTTAGGAGACTGTTTGTTTTAGTTTCAAACCTTACTTTTTACCAAAAGGTCAATACAAATTTGGTAGACCTTTTTTCAGCATGACTTATTTTCTTCCTCTGTGTCACATTCTTCAATCAAATTGTTGCACTGATTATTTTCATCCTTGTTAAAAATAAAAATTACAGTCTATTGTGCCCATTTTTCCAGGCTGTGATGCATATTTGTAGAATTTCATTAGCTGCAGGTAGCAACTAAAATCTCAGTCTTCTCTTCGATGCAATGAAATGTCTTCTGGATCAATGCAGATGAACATCCAATCAACAAAGTAACCTTCACAGATCTATGTGATAGGGATATGCAAGTTCATACTCACTTGTACGTTTTCCTTATCACCTTTTTATATCTCTGCAGGCTGTACAGTACAGGCCTACATGTAACAAAAGATGGATGTTGAACCAACAATACACTTGAATGGGTTTTAAAAGACACCCACACTCCAGTGCAAAGGCTCAGAGCTCAGACTTCGCTGGCGGCACTAAAATAACCATGACCAAACTTTTTCTCTGCATCTCTGTCAAGGTGAAGATTTTGCCAATGCGATAGACGGCATTACCAGACAGTATTAGACAAAAATAGCTAGATCTAACTTTGTCTGGTAAGACATCAATCAGCAGGCACTCAGGCTAGAAGAAATGCAATCCACATTAATGGGGTTGTTTCAGAATTCAGGATTATAAAGGCAAAGGGAGGAGGGGCTGAGGGCCCCACATGTAGGTTTGTAATTATCCTGTAAATAATTCAACTTTGATTTTTTTGCTGATAAAGAGCCCTTTAAAAAAATCCAACTCCTTCCAGGTTACTGGTATGTGGGCATCACCACTAGAAAGACAATATAAAGGACCTAAACTCACCTAAAGATAATAGCTGTGTCCACAACAACCATTTTGTGGGGAAATTTCCCAGTATGACTGGTGCACAGTAACTACAATAGGAGTGTTAGTGTGGAGTACTAAGCACTGAAGCCCAGATCCTCAAAGGTATTTAGGCTCCTAACGCCCATTGATTTCACTAGAGGATCTAACTTTTCTCACAAACATGGTGGCAAAAACACCTTTGGTCACCATTGCCTTGTCTATTCTAGACCTCCTGTTAGTGGCAGTAATGGTGGGAATTTTTTCAGAAGACTCGTGTAGACAAGGTGCATAGATAGCTTTCACACCATTATAAATCGGTACCGCTTAGAGCAATACACTTCTGTGAAACTGGTGTAAGCAAGAAAAGAATTAAGCCCAGGCCATTTGAGGGAGAGGGATTTTCTTGGACTGTCCATGCCTTTCCCAATAAATCACTTTAAATTCTACTGGCCTCCCTAAGAGAAGAATGATTGGCCACTTTCCTAGGTATAAATCATCTCTTTGAGGAATTTACCTGAGCTGTATGCAGAAACACATTCTTTTAAATTGAACATCTCTGTGTACCTCCAGTTGGTGCCTGATTACAGTTATCTCCATTTTTATTTACTGGCCCATCAATCCAAGCTCAGCACCCTTCAGAGTGTGTTTTTAAAAAAAGATATATTGAAGGTGGCTTTGCTCTACAATTCATCTTGTTTAAGTGCCAGTTAAAAGCCAATTTACAGAGTCACTTGCATTTCACACCATTTCCTGAATCACTTTCAAACTGGTTAATAAATAACACCATGGCTAATCACCAACAGATACTTTCTCGCTCCCTCAAACCCTTCATCTTAATTTTATTTTACTGAGAGTGATAAACCTGCAAAGGAAAACCCCTTTCACTAAACAGAGCACAAAATGTATTCATGCTAGCACAAAAAGATCTCAGCTTGACTAAGCCAATGTGCATAAAGCAGGCATAATCGGCTGCTTTCAAGCTATGCAGATAGTAATTTGGATCAGTCTGAATTCACTTTGCCACACATGCAAATGTTTTAAAACACAACAGAAAGTTTCATTAAAAACTTTCCGTTCCTCCCATGTTCCATAACATTATTTTTGGCACGGAGTCATGTGCCATGTTTGTTGGGAAGGGATGCCAGCCTCATGGCCGGCTCGCTACACTGGGTTAATTTCATCCTTTTGGAGAATAGCAGAACAGAGCTAGGTTTGGGAGCCTCCTTAAATAAGAATTTCTTACTCCTAAACTCTCTCCCCCATTACAGAGGTGGGCCCAAGTCAAAAAGTTCACATTCAGATTGAACTTCAACAGAGTTTAGGGATGTTGGCCCATCGCAATGACGGAAATTTCGCCAACGTTCCCAGGTTATGCAAACCTGGGATTTTGATTCAGCCACGTCTCTAAGCTTCATGTACTGAGTAATAAGGTGTCCTTCTGTCTTTAGTGGGCCCCAATTTCCCACTCCATTACACCAATTTGACACCAGTGTATCCATTGATTTCAAGGCAATACAGTAACTAAGCAGAGAATCGGGCAGAACGTCTGTTTCAATTTATTTTTCCCTCTTTAGTGAAGCACTAAAAATGAAAGTGCCAGGTCTTGAGTTTCTGCTGTCAACTAAGGAGTCTATTCTCAATGTGTGTATGCAGCTCCCATGGATACTGAAGTTAGCTGGAACTCTAAATGCTGGGGACTGATGAATTTTAGGGCCAGATCTTCATTTGAGGTAAATTGGCATAGTCCCACATACCTCAGTGGTGCTTACTGATTTACACTAGCTGAGGATCTGCTCCATAAACTCAACGCTTCTGTTTGGTGACATGGAATTCTGAAATATAAATCTTGGTAATTAATTTATGATCTCCACTCTCTGAGCTATGCTTTTTATGAGGCAGAAGTGTATGAAGCATGGGCTTTCATTCCAAGGATTAAAGGAGACAATAAAGTCAGGGAGACAGAGAGGAACCGAGAACTATGGCAGATAAAGATGAAGGGCCAAAGTTTTACCTTGTGCTACATGTGTACAGATTCCATTGCAGTCAGTAAGAGCTGCCTCTATCTGAGACCAAGAGTTGTCCCTAGATGCCAATTCTGCAAGCACATGCCTTAAACCGATGCTTCACTTTAAATATGTGAGTAGGTCCATTTAGTTCGGTATTTTAAACATGCAAGTGTTTACAGGATCAAGGCCATAGTGTATTAAACAGTATTTTCACTGTCTGGACCATATTTACAGCTGTGTATCTCCCACTGAAGCCAGTGGGGCTGCACTGGGAAAAGGGAGTAGATTTTGATGGTACTATTCTTTGTATCACTGACTGACCAATTACACTGGCTAGTCAGTTTTTCAAAGTCTCTTTATTGCTAAAGTGATGCACGCAGAGAAGACCACCAATAATGGTATTTTCCTTTTCAACGAAAGAAACATCTTGTAAGCAATGACAGTTTGAAAATGCAAATGAACCTAGCCCCTGGAAAAGGCCCAGTCACTCCAAAATACTGTGTAGACATACCTAAAGAGGTTTGAACTCTGACAAAAGGGTCCTGGCTGTTATTCACTTTCCCACGTTTATTGAGTGATCTGCTAGAGCTCAATCTTGAAGCGTTGTCAACAGCGGCCATTCTCTAGCTATACCTGGGTGGAGCACTGTCTATTCATAGCTTAGGCTAGCAAACAAATCCCTAAAGCATGAGAGAGAGTGAAAGAGGGGCCACTCCCATTTCAGATGTGAGCAAGGACATGGCTCATGTGGGATGTCATGAGTCATCCTTCAGAATGTATAATCGTACAGCAGGAGAAGTATTCTCCGCTATCACCCGCCCTTCCCCTCCATCCCCTATTGATTTTCTCATAAAGCAGCATGGCAGCCAGATTTCAAAACGTTGTTCCCTTTGTTAAACAAAACCAGAATCCGCTTCTAATCAGAAACCTCATCTGTCCCTGAGTTGAATGCAAGAACATATTTCTGCTCGAGTCACTACACAATTAAAATGAGTTTCTGGGAGGGTGCGGCTCTTGATAGTTTACTCTGTTGTGTACAGTGGATGTAAGAATTTAATAATTGTTATTCAGTTGAATTAAACTGGTTCATTTCTAAATAGAGTGATAGGAGGATTTAACCCACCTCCAACAGAAGATTTTCTGGTCTCTAACCGGGGGCAGGTGGCAACAAAGATAAGACTCCACAGCATATTCAACCATGGAGATAATTGAACTATAACTGGGTAGACAGACTTTTATAACCAGTGTTCTGCTCTTACCCACCTGTACAGGTCAAGAATGGCAGGCTACAAGCAAACCTTTCAGCATGATGGACAGGAATGGTATAGGGTAATTACTCCATAGGTCTTACCACTATTGAATGCATAATAGTGTCTCTGGGGGGAAAAAAATGCATTTTTCTTCATTCTACTACTGAAGCCCTAATTCTAACCCTGGGGTTATTACACACCAGTGTGAAAGTTAATTTTGTTCTTTTACAAACATATATGTTGCATGGAGTAATTTCCTACAAAACTTTTGAAGTATTTATATATCAGAAATGTTGTGTCTATTGTTGATATTCTCTAGGCTTTTACTCTATCTTCAAAGACTTATAACCTTCCAGAGTCTAATACCAATGCTAATGTCTTACCCTCTTGGCCTAAAACATGGTGCAAACTCTTGTTTCTGAAGCATTTCTTCTGATGCGCGTAGTGGTTTGGTTCACCCTTTAAACATCGTTACCAGACAGTGTTAGAGTAAATCCAAAAAATCCAGCACTGTCTAGTAAGATGTCCACAGAGGACCATAGTCTGTCCAGCAATCGGAGGAATGGAGCATCCGTTAATGTTTCCATATTCTTCAAAAAACTCACTTCCCATCAAAACTAATGGAAATGGCTCAATAAACGTTGCCCTAAATAAATAAGCAACCCTTTTAACAGCATTCTGTATAGTTGATGAGTTGAAGAAAATAAACTTCTGGCAATAATAGAAAGGAGGAAAAAAACCTGGATTTCTGGAAACAAAAATATTTATCCAAAGAGATGATCTCAAAATAAAAAATGGATATAATAATAGTCTAAAATAGAAATGTGATTGAAATTCTACTTTGTGGTGATGCAAAAGCAGTAACTGTGCCTTTTGTTACATTTTCCCACCCCCTGAAGATCAATAAACAGTCATGGTTTTCAACCTTCCCAGCTGGTAGAAAGAAATACAGAAGAAACTAGTACAGGGGGGAGCTTCAAAGAATGAGGGCTAGCTTAACATTTGCTATAGCTTCATAGCTTAACATTTGCTATAGCTATAGGTGAGAGCTGGCATTTCTGATGTAAATAGTTCACAAGACTAAATTTAAGATCACAGAATGAGAGTCAATTTGGGTCTTAAACGAGAGTAACAGTGACAGTAGATTTATGTGCACTATCTTTTGTAACTCAACAGCATAGTTAACGTACTACTAAGTAATGCCAAAGATGATAGTATCTCTCCTATTGATCATGTATTTGTTCATTGTATAAAAAAGGAAACATCTCTTTAGCATATACTGTGTAACACATGCAGAAGATGAATCCTACTATAGTGCACAGTTACTCCCATATCATGCATTACCTGATCAGTGGCCACAGCTTCACGTAGTTCTTAATAGGCTAGCGCAGTGGTTCTAAACCTTTTTCCATTAACGGACCCTTAAAAATTTTCGAATGGAGGTGTGGACTCCTTTGGAAATCTTAGACATAGTCTGCAGACCTCCCAGGGGTCCACAGACCACAGGTTGAGAGCTACTGGGCTAACGGACAGAATACTAGACCATTACTCGAAAGATCTAGATTCTATTCCTGGCTCTTCTACTAACCTGTTCTGTGACCTTGGATGAGTCATTGCCCTTCTTTTTCTCCTCCTGTTCTTTGTCTGTCTTGTCTCTTTAGACATCAGCTCTTTGGGCCAGGGAATGTCTCACTACGTGTCTGTACAATGTACAACACAATAGAGCTCTGATCTCAGGTGAGGTCTCTAGGTACTACTGTAATATAAATAATAATATTAATTTCAACACACAGCTTGTTACAGATGTTTGAGAGTCCAGCAGGGTATCTGTCACCCATTGTGGATTGCATGAAATCTAGACAGTGTCACCTTAGAATAACTTCCTGGAAATAACCAAACATTTCAATTCAAATAGTTAAAATGAACAGCACAGAGTACATATGTGAGAGAGCCTTATGGTTTTTTGTTGTTGCTGCTTTTTGTAATGCTTAACACCTGCCAGGTGCACTGAAACACCTGTCCAAAATGCCATGTGTAAGATAAAAATATCTAACAGCAATTATATCCTCTCAAGGATATCCTTGTAAATCATTATTTATGGTACCTTTAATAACTGATAACTGAAGGAAGGAACAAACTTCCTGCATTGTTTCAGTTCTCAGTAAAAAGTCAAAAGACACAAAAGGAATCTGGGAACTTCTTTAGGCCAGGTTCTCGTTTCCACTAAAACCCCTTTACACTGCTCTAGCAGCACGAAAGGGAGTTTAAAGCTGGTATAATGTTGTGTAATTTATACCCACTTTAAGACTCCTCTACTCTGCCAGATTGCTACAAAGGAGTTTTAGGGTAAATGAGATTAGGCCTCTTCATGTTTTCCTCTTTCCAGTGTGTTATAATACAAATGTATCCCAAATAATGGAGAAATATTAAAATAAATTTGTTTTTAAATATTTGAGTGTCTTTTAAATATTGTAGCTGGACCTAAGTGGTAGCGTTTTGATCCAGATACAAGATTTTGGTTCTGACCAAAGCTAATACAATCACCTTCTTGGACAATGCCCACTGTTATAATATACTAATGTAGAAAGGAAGCAAGGTACCACCTAGGAAATTTGCTGTCATAAGAAGGGACAGAGCAAACTACAAAAAGCAAAACTCAAAAAGTTAAGGGTGTTTAAGTTGACACTTCATAACAAGGTGACTGTTCAGAATTTTTAAATCATTTTTTACTAGCTGGAAAAAAAGTCATTTTGATTATGAAGCAAAGTTTGAAAGTAGGGATCCAAAGTGTTATTACTAATAAATCCTTATTATATTTTCTGTAAAGTTACAACACGCTGTCTGGAAGTTAAAAAAAAATGGACAGAAAAGATTAAATCAGCATTCTCACTTCACATTTTTGTTTGAAAATATTGATTATATCATTGTTATGTTAAAAGTGTGTTCAGCTTCATATAGTCTGCATGGTTTTATATTTATATGTTCACTTCAATAATATCTTCAAAGTCTAATCTAAGAAAAAGTGTTTTTTCACATTTGTTTTTAGCTTTTAATCTAGACACCCAAAGCATTTTATTCTAGGTTTATTCATGCCTGGGAGTTCTTCAAAATTATCTTCAATCAAGCACAGTTTTTCTTTGTATTAGTTTCCATATTGGCCACTAACCTCCGGTTCCAAATTCGCTGTTGAACTTTTCCACGTTGTGTGCGAGACACCATAATCATCATTACCAGGCAGTATTAGAAACACAGAAAACATCCAATGCTGCCCAGTAAGATGGTAATGGCATCCCAGGATCGCAGTCTACAAGCAGCAGATAAACCACCAGCCAGAAAGCCTGATTACTTGGAGAAGAAAAAAATGATAGAGAGAGAGAAAGAAAAAGAGGGAGAATCTCACCCTGTAATTGTCAAAGTACCGTGATAACTTTTTGGGAGAAGGGACTAAATTACAACTTTCTAATAATTTAGCAAAGGAAAAAAAAAAACAATTTACTTTGGTTTCTGATCATTTTGGACCAGGGCTTTCCCTTTTCCTAAACCTTACTGTTCCCCCATACTTACTGATAGATCATGTCGGATATATCTAATCTGACAGCTCATAAAGCAACATATCTTTGAAAATGATGGATGTAACAAGATAGTAAATTAATCACAGCCAACCCATCACAGCCAATGTAATGCACCTAACTGCTGCCATAAGTTAATAACAGCAACAAGGCAAAATGTTAAACCCTGTAAGCAATTGGATCTCAAGCTATGGGTTAAATGTACACTAAGGCCCAACTCCAAGAGGTAAATTACTGACAGAGCCAACCTCTCTTTAAGTATACCTATGCATTTGCAAATGAATTTTACCTGTGCTTGTATTAGGCAACTGATATTTGCTGATTTTTGAGTCATCTTTTAAACCAAGCTTATTTTTTCTTTAACTTCAAAGAGAAGAACTTTTAATGTACATTTATCACAGAGGAATTCTTAATATCTAGCAATTGGGGATGTGTAGATTAGAATTCAGAGGCTGTCAACACTATATTACTCTCTCCACCTCCCCAGCTACAACTTCACAAGATTCTGTGCACGTGGATGTTTACAGTGCTGTATCACTAGGCTAAAAAGGGAGAGAGAGACAGAAAACACAAAGTCACCTGGAGCATTTAAAAACCTGTGTAACAGCTAAACAAATTAGTGCAATTTGTCCAGCACAAAGAGGCTAAACATTGATACCTAATACCCTTGAAAAGTAAAGGCCTGTAAAATGACAAACATGCCTTCCATCGCATTCTGAAACCAGCTGGAAATCCCTTTTTGCCAGACACTGCTGACAGATAAAGCTGCCAGAGCCTACTGGGTTTTTTGATTTTGTTTTTCATGTTGCCTGCTTTGTTGCTAAGACCTTTGCCAAGCCCCCACCATTTTGATGGGTGACTATGTCGGAAGCAGTAAAATGGCCTCCAGGTTTAACTCGGGAAGCATTCAGGGATGTCAAATCTGCAGCTTAGGGAGGAGGGAAAAGAAATTGTATTTGTTTTCAACTGACTTCAGATCAGCAGAAAGTTGGTGAATTCCTGAATGCAAGATCGACAATTTTAATTTACAACAGCAACAACAAAACCCCGAAAGGATCTGCTTATGTACTAAATTCAAAAGCTTGATAAGGAGAAAGTCAGCCACCATACCTCTCCCACCTGCACAGGGTCCTTTCTGAATATAAATGATAAAGCTGAAGTCAAGAAACACATCAAAGGGGAATCATGGCACAAAGATCAAAACCATTTTGCAACTAATCTCAGTTAAACTCTCAAATCACAGAAGATGGGGACACTGTCCCCCCAAACAGACACCTGTACACTGTATTATATGTACGTTATCTTATACTGTATGTAGGTTACATTATATTTTAGGCATCAGAATTTAGGCATCAGATTGGATTTTTTCCTAACTGAAAATCTTTGTGAATCTATGAATTTTAATAAAAGAGTCCATGAATCTACATACAAGAGACATTAAAATAGCACTTCTGTGTTCCCCGAGAAATTTTTAAAGCCTGGAATTGTGTAGCATGCTCCTCCATCCTCATTTGGGTATAAAACAACTTGGTTTTTCTTTTCACCATTTTGTGCTGGCACTCAGCAAATGGTTAACTGGTCAACTGCAGAGGAACTTCTGCTTTTTTACTAGAACATGTTGCACCCCATCTCATCCTAGCTATTAGGTAACCGTCAAAAAAGATTAAGCATAGCAAAAGCAGCTGACAGATAGACATGTTCCATTTAGCCTACACAGGTTTAGCCTACAAAAGGAGGTTTCATTTTTTTACATCAATAATTCATGGAATTAAAAAGAAGGGAGTGTTAGGCAATAGTTGCCCTTTGTCTAAAATAGCCTAGATTTTAAGTGTGATAGTTGTTTCTGAAATAAAGTGTAATTATTAGGGAGGGCTTATAAATAATAAAAACCTCAGGGTATATTGAACATTGTTTTGATACATGGCGTCTAGCACTATTACCCATGTAATATTAGATAAATGATTTGCTAGAATGACCATAGTTTTAAAAAATTACATGAAGTACTGTTATAATTGGACCATAAACATCATTTTATTGCACTTGAAATCTAAGGGAAATATTTTAAGCAAAATGGTAAAAACAAGAAAATGTAGAGCTAAGATTTTGATATTTCACCCTGTTTTGCCTACAACACACGTGTGGATGATTTCACTCATCAACGTGCTGACCTAGGCCCAACAGAGTGAGTTAATGGTGATGTGGCACCCTGAAGATTGAACTTCTTCACATTTGTGGTTTTGAGTTAGACCCTGAAATGCTTCACAATTTTTCTCCGTCATTTCCCTGGTTGTTACGGCTCTGTAGGGTTTGAATGTAGAAATGTTTTTTCCTGGGATATTGCAAAGATTCCAGTGTGACCGAATAAAATAAGTGCATTGAAAACAAGCCTTCCATTGATTGCATCAGGTCTATATGTCTACATAATACAAAGTCAGGCCTGTCCAATGCTTAAATGCCATGAGAGATGGGTTTTTTTGTTTTGCCATCAGATGGAGGGGGGGAGCCTTTGGCCACACTGCGATGTCAATGAAGTGTCAATTTTATCTTAACCAGTGACTGATATTGTTTGCAATATTAGGAAGATGCTGTAAGTGAACAAGAAGTGTTGATCGAAATTAAATAACCCAGACATAATGGGCCAAATTATCTGTTGTTGTAAACTGGCGCCACTTTATTGATTTCACTATTTTATATTGCTGTAAATGGTGTTATCTTTAATTCTTTGAGGGTAAATCGTGTCCCTCTTTTGCACTGATATAAAAGGCCCAAACACAGCTGAACTGCCACAGTTACACTGACTGAGGAGCAATCCACAGACAAATCCCACAAGGGGCTGGGCTGTGTAGTGACACTTAAGACAGCAGAGTGGAGATTGTGAGCAGGGCTCAATCCACAGATACCCGGAAACTGAGATGGGTCTAAGAAATATTTATAGACACACAGAAGATGAGTCACAGGGTCAACAAACTATGCAAAACTAAGCGCCAAAAACTTCACAGCCCGTGTAAAAGGTGTAGTGGGCCCCGTTTGCTACTCTACCCTGTGGACTGATATAATAGCTGCAAAATGCAGCCATGCCTGCCTCAATATACGTCAGCCACTAAAAATCCATTCTTTTGGGCTCTGTGCACAGGAGGATTTGACCCTAAATATACTGAATAGCGTATATGCAACGTGATCAATATATAGTTGATGTGGGGACTGTAACTTAGAATTTCCTGAGCCACATCCTGTCCCCAGATACACTTGCACAGCCCCCATTGCAATTAATGGGAGCTGGTACATGACACAGGTCACCATTAGCCCAGATTTGCCAACAGTTCTTAAACAATGGTATCTGAGAGACCAGTTTTCCCTTAAACGTAAAGTAGGAAATAACTGGAGTATAACAATTGTTGGCAAATGTTGCAATTTTTTTAATGATGACCATTGTAGCTGAGAATAGCCTCCTGCTTTTCATTCGTGTACATTTTCAACCACAACATTGCACCGGCTGAATTTGAATTAATTAATCACTGTAACAACAACAAAAGGCGCACCAATGCTGTACATGCACATTTGAATGTGCTGTCATAAATCACAAGTTCACATCAACCTCCATGGAACTAGAGACACCAAGGTCTAGCCAAAAGTCACTGGACCCACTAAGCTTCTTTTGATGTCATAGCAAAGGATACAGTAGGGAGAATCCAAGTCAATCACACTTTCTTTTAGATAGTTTAGGGATGGAGCCAGCAAGTTTGGCAGCTCGCCAGGCCCCACTACTTTGTTTCAAATCCCATGTACTCTGTAGGGAACACTGCACTCTGGGATAAAAATATTTAAATTTATGGCATCATGGCCCAGCAGAAAGACGACTCATTTAACTGTTGAGTCTCTGACAGCAAGACAATGCTAGAGAGAGATCCAAGACCACCTTAACTAATGAAACAATATACTATACTATATTATGGCTTCCGTCAGTGACCACTCATCTGTTACACAATGGTTCTTTTTTATAGGCAAAGATTCCTACTGTTGAAACCTTTGAACACTTTCAAGTGAGCCATAGCTGCTGAAGCAGAGATCATGTCAAAACTGTAACATGCATGTGAACCTTTTCCTCAATTTGAATTTCATTGGCACTAATGCCAATTGTGGTAACATGAAAGGAACAACTGGAGGTCTAAAGTCCAGATTCTGCCCTGAGATTCACCCAGACACAACTCTGTTTGAGAGATTACAGGCTCAAAATACTGATCTGCCAGTATTCCACCATTTCCCAAACATCATCTGCTCATTTGAGATGGGGGATGTCACAGAATGAGGAGTGGTTGGGCCAAAACAGAATGATCTGATTCTAATGTCACTAACATTGGTTTTCACCAGTGTAACTTCACTGGGTCAGATCCTTAGCAGGTGTAAATCAATACAGCACCATTGAAATCAACAGAGCTATGCCATTCTACACCAGCTCAGTATCTGGCCCGTTGACTTTAATGGAGTTACTTCTCATTTACTACAGCATCAATAAGAGTGGGAATCAGACCATGAATTCAAAATATTTTTCTCTGTCACCATCTGAAAGATATGGAAAAATTTAACACATGCAAGCTACTGTGGAAATTCAAAATTGCAATAATTTTTCTGACAAAAGTGGGTTGCAGCCCACGAAAGCTTATGCCTGCAGAAATTTGTTAGTCTTTAAAGTGCTACAGGACTCTCGTTTTTGCAATAATTTTTCTGTAAAATTTTGCGTAAGTGTGTAGCCCATAACTGAGTATTTGTTTATACACTTCTCTTGTTTATAGCTTGATCTCAACTACACCAGGTACGTCATTCCCAGGATGTATTTGTATCTGTACAACCAGTGAATGGCTTACACAACTATCTATGCAGCTTTTTCCTCTGTAATAGAGACAGTACATATCACTCTTCATCCTTCACATCTCCAAATACCATTTCAGCCTGAAAATTGCCTAAATAGAATGGCCCAAATTCAAAATAACTCTTATAAAGTGCTGTTTATCAGCTAATCTCAAAGTTCTTTATGGAGGGGGAGGAGGGATTCAGTATTCTTATCCCCATTTTACAGATGGGGAAACTGAGGAACAGAGGAAGTGACTTGCCCAAGGTCACCCAATGGAAGACTTGGGAATGGAACCCAAGTCTCCTGAGTGCCAGACTAATGCTCGATCCATTATGCAATGCTGCCTTTCATGCCTGATGTAACTCCATTGAAGTTCAAAGAAGTTACATCATATATAAATTTGGCTCATTGTGTTGCAACATATATTGGTTAGATACATCATTTTGCTGGATTCTGTGTATTTTGTGATTCTAAAAATAATGAATGATGTGAAAATTGGGGACAATTATTACATACAGGTACAGTATATTGTTTATATGGGTCATACTTTACATAAAGTATGTTGACTAAGAAGTTTGGGCCCTGGAAATTTAGCCAAGAATTATTTATGCCTCATAAGGTTTTATTCATTGTTATACCGTTATATCCAATAAAGAAATAAACAGAAAGCGCCTAGATCTGAAAGCAAAAAATATACATAAGGTGGATGCATAAGGAAAAGTATACAAAAAGTTTCTACAGCATCTAGTAATTGAGCACCAGCTCTATTTGGCACACATTTGAAAACCCTGTCCTTAGCCAGATTTGCAGACAAAGAAAAGCAAAACTCAACGGGCAGAATTTAATGAAATTTCCACTGTTCTTTTATTTACTAAGATCAGAAATTGGCCCTAAATTCGTAACAGAGAGGGCTTTGTATTTCAGACAGTCATTTCCTGATAGGAAAACCTGAGTTCAAATTAACTGCTGAACATAATTCCACCTCTCAGCTGAAATACACTTCAGCTAACACTTAGGAGTCCAAGGATTTTTTTTAATGAGGTACTGTAGGTATTTTAGCTATGTGCATTTTTCAATGATGGCAGAGAGTCGGGTCTCCAATGTGGTCAATATGGCACTTTTCATCAGCAGTAAGCCCTTTATCTCTATAATAGGTGTATCCTGCCAATGTGCCTCAACCATGATATGAAGGCACCATTTCAAGGAGAAGGAGGGTAGTTAGCTGCCTATTTGAAATGTAATGCCCATTCACTTCTTACTCTCTCTCCTTCAATTGCCAACAAGAAGGTAATGGCTGATGGGTTTGGTGAGGTGAACGATTTTAATTAACTACTAACCTAGATTCATACCAGTTAGCCAGAAGTGAAAGGCTGTATATCCCTCTGCACAATCCCCTGTGATTCCCATACTTCATCATAGCTAAGAAAGAACATGGGCTCTGTTTTCATTTGTGGATATCTAGACTTCATAAATCCTTCTATGTCTATCTGAGATTCTGAGTCTGATTCTCCACAGCTCAGGCCCTTGTATCATCATTCACACTGGTGTTAAGTGAGCCTGAAATTAGTATAAAACGCCACCATTGATCTGAATAGAGAAAGAGAATTCTAATTTGGTAGTATTTTATGCCCACTTCACACAGCCATTAAATGTACTAGGTGTAAGTCAGTGCAATATCAGGGGTGCAGGTCTGCCAAAGGGAACAGAATATTGCCATGTACTATACTACAGACAGGGGCACACTACAGCACTCGATGTACATTTCCAAAATATTAACTCTAGCACCAGAGAAGTCATTGGAAGAGACCTGTTAAATCATCCTGTTCCTCCCTCGCTAAAAATAGAACACTACCGTACATTTTCTAGTATTTGGTGTGACTACTATTGAAAGAACAGGAGCCATTTGTATAGATTGGGGTTACCACTAATGCTCCCTGAAGGCCTCCATCATCTCTAGTGTGAAATATCTTTCTCTGGAACGTCCCTCTTTTTTAACTATAGGGCCTGACTCTGTCCCAACTGGTTCATGGGAGCTGAGTTGAGCCTGTAGCATAGTGAGAGGGAGTGAAGTTAAATGTAGCACATTGTAGCTCATCTATCATTTCAAAAGAAATATAAACACTTACTTCATAGAATTGTAAGGTAGACAGCAGAGCTTCAATGATCTATCTTATTCCCACTAAGACAAAGAAAAATCCTTCCGTAGGGCCTCCCTTGTCCTGCATTCACTTCAATGGGAACTCAGCACCTGGTGGGGTAGGCTCAGTAATATAACCAGACATGGGAGCTTTAACTAACTCTTCAATATTCAGTAGCACGCATTAGTACTTTCAAACAGACAATAGCAGTCTCCAAAGAAGTTTCACGGATAAGCTGGAAAATGCCAGTGTGCCCAAGCAGTTACAAAAGTGTGTATATTTCTTAACTGCACACCGCAATGCAAACAAACTGTTCCTTACACCTTGCAGTGGTGTTAATGATTATTCAGCCCCACAATGGCTGATGAATTTCCTTCTCTTTATGTCGCTCACAGCCTGCACATTAGTGTTCTGCAATGGAAACTGATTTCTGTTGTACAGTCTGCTATTATAAGAGACAACAGGCATGATATGGTGTCAGAGGAACCCTAAATTCTTCCCAGGGCTCTTGCTGTAGTCATTTTACAGCGAATCCATTCAAATAATAATCCTTGCATGGTCTTGTGTAACTGCAGACAATAATAGTGCACATGGTAAGGGAAAGAGCCTTTTGAGTCTTTGTTCACACAATACTGTATCTATTTTTTCTAAGTTTTCTTATTCTAGTAATCACCATGCAGAAGACATTCCACATAAGGAACAGCAGATCTGGAAAGCGAAATATAGATACTGACTTTAAGGAAAACATTAGCAGGGCTTTGCAAGAAGTGTACATTGCTCATAAAAATGTGGCAATTTTAAAATTGTTTATATTGGCAATTAAAGGCCTGGAGAGCACATTCTGATCTCAGCTGCACTGTTGTTAATCCAGAGTAACTCCAATAAAGTTAATGGTGTTACATGGGATTTAGGCCGTTGCAACTGAGATTAGAAGATGGCTCTAGAAGTTAATCACACACCTTTACAAAGAGATAATTCTTCATTCTCATCAAATAGGGTCTATCTACTAATTAATGCAAGTTTAGTGGCAATTATTATAAACTATTGGCTAATTTTTTGTAATTATTGGCTTAACTTGGATATATAAATGCAATTTTTTTGGCCATGCTATTTTGTTTGAACAATTAAAAACATTTTGATCTTCATTTTCACTCACTATGCTCTTCTTGTATTAAATAGTCACAATCATTTTTCTTTGTTAAAAGAGCTGCCAGTAATGACACAAACTGAAATATTGCGCTGCTTAATGTTCCTTAAGAAGGTCACTCAGTGATACTACTAAATGACCAATGTATTATAGTGTCCTGTAAGCCACAACACTGCAATGACAAAGTAAAATTCAGGGAACTTCTCAAAAGGCATGGAGCACTATACACATGAATTATAGATTCCATTACCCAGTTCAGTCTGCAGGAAGAGAAGGAAAATGAAAGCAGCCACCACTTTTAATATATGCATTTCTCAGCTGAATCTCTATTTCACACCCAAGAATAAACCTATTGCTTTAGCTTTATAATATTAAATTCCACAAGCATTTATTTGTATGCAGTTACTATCTGTTTAAAAACTGCTGGAATAAAAACAGTTATTTCTATTTGGACTTACAACAGAATTCACTCCATGCTTTTACATAACTCTATTTTAAGCTAGTCTTATTTATTACCCACTGTGCACACAAAGTTATCAGTCCTGACAAGGACAAAAATAATATTGAACCAATGTTCCAATACAATTTTCACCATTGCTAGTGAAATAAGCAATTCATGCCCATCAGAGGCCTAAAAAGCAAAAGGAATTTCTTGTTCTACAAAGCATACAGCTCGCTTGTAGTGTCCTAGATGCAAATATGGTCTTAGCAAAAAATTAAACACTCCTCCTAAAAAGAAAACACAAAATTGCTATATTGGAAGTAGTAAAAATCCACTCTATATAATAAAAAACTTCAAACTAGATTAAACTAGTATAAGGGAAACACACGGAGAAATACATCGTTGTTCCCCACTCATCCACCCCAATATGGTACCACCTGAAGGTAGGCCTACATGCAGAAGAGAACTGAAAGAGCCTCCTTCTGACTGAAATGAAGGCAGCAAAGTTGCAAGGAGGGAGGGAATGAAATAAAGAGAGAGAAAAGGAGGCGGGGGATTCGCAAAGAAGAAGAAAGTGGCTGTAACCTTACCGTGGTGAAAGATCAAGGCAAAGAATGCAAAGCGAAAAACAAAACACAAAACGCCAAAAATCTTTGTTTTCTGAGTCCTCAATAGTGTGCTTTCTCTGGCTATTCGGTACCCAGGAAATATAAACCCACCCTAATGGTCGCCCAGGTTACCGACTTCATTTAGTTAATCATCACCATTATTACCAATGCTCAGGCCTTGAGAAAAAAGGAAAGAATGGCTGAAGAGGAGAGGAAAACAAGGAACTTAAATGAAGCCCTTTTCCCCCTCCCCTTTTTTTTAAGCACTAGTATTTAGCTATTGTACCTGCATTACCTTTATTCTCTCCTCCCTCCTCCATTCCCTCACCTTCTCCCCTCCTCCTCCTTTCTGAACTACACAGTCAGGCAAAGTTCCACTAGCTTTAAAACAATCAGGTATCAATTATCCTCCAACTGAGAATGCGGAGTCTCCAGTTTTCACCCAGGTACTTGCAGCTTGGGAGAGGAATGTGACTCTAGCGTGAAAAACTAACTTGTTAGTTAACCTGTATGGTTGAGCCTTAATCAATAGTTAGGGACTATGAAAAGAACAAAGCATGTGAAACTTAAGCCTTTATCTTTCGGCTTCATCAGATAAGCTATACCTGGAGTCTAAAAGGACAGGCAGGCTTATTTGTAAGCTTAAAAGCCTGAATGCAAGCTAAGTTCTGTCTCTAAAGTTCAGTCTATTTATTGACTATCTATTTAAGATTCTTTTTTATCCAGGCTAAAAAACTGTGAGCTAACATATCTGATTCTAATGACAGCGCCATTAAAAAAAAAAAAGTCAAATTAAAGTGAAATATGTATTTCAACTATAACATGCAATATATCTAACAAATTAACATGTGATTGCATCCATATTTTATCTCCAATTTTCATTTTTATAATTTTAAAACTCATTATTTGCCCTACAATAAGACATGCAACAATTTGTCACTTTGGTGATCTTTCTGCATTTTTCTTGGACTAAAGGTATTTTAAGGAAAAATCCAACCATTACTGAGATGAGTAAACCTTCAAAGGAATAGGGATCCTAAGAATGTTGAAGTGAAAATTTTCTTCATTTCTGAAAAAATTATTGAAGCAATTTGCAAACACTTCACTAATATGTTATATGGGATAATTAAGCATGTTTTAATTTGGAATTTCATTCACTTTAGTCTCTGGCTAAAATAATAGCAATCAGCATTATTTGTTTGTTTAAAATAAGACAAGAAAACTTAATCTTTATACAATCTTCAATAGTGTGAAACAAAATACTCTCACCAGGCCAAATTCTGCTTTCAGTTACATTCATTTAAACTCATTGAGTTCATGGGAAATTAATGTCAAATATCTTCCCGACTTCCACAGGAGCTGAAATCTAGACTAGCATAATTTTATGTATAGTTTACAGTCTGCTTTTCAGAAATGCCAATCAATCACACAGTTCCCATTGACTGCAACGGGAACTAGAGGGGATCAGGACGTCTGGAAATCAGGCCTTTAATGTTTTTTTAAATTTACTTTCAAGAAAAAAGGCATTATTTGTTTATAGAGCCTAGATGTTACAAACACTTTAAAATGCACTTAACCTAACTCATATGATTACTCCCATTGCCTTTACTGGGATTACTCAAATGGGGAAAGTTAAGCATTCTTCATAAATCTGTCAAGGATCCTGGCCTCCATTAGATTTTTTCAATACATCTATCTTCTAGGGGACAAATTTTCACATTTGGGTGCCTAAAGTTAACTGCTCAAATCTGGATTTTTATCCACTTAAATGTCTGTTTTAGATATCTAATTATGATTTAAGATAAAATTTTCAAAAGCACCCAAGTCCCATTTTCAAAAGTGATTTAAACACTGACTAAATCCCACAGACTTTCACTTCGGCACTTTTGAAAATCTTGCCAGTAGGCACCTCTGTCCCGATTTAGGTGCCCTACTTCAGGTGCTCATGTGAAAATTTGCAATTTGAAACATAGACTTTCAAACAAATACATTTCAGAACTAACAAAACTATGTAAAGATTAAGATCATCACAGATCAAAATCAACTGACCAATAAATACTGCTGATAAATTTTAGTTTACAAGTAAATATTTCCACTTATACATTATTGCAAATAAATGGGCCCCTAAAAAGCTTATTATTAATGCTATTCTGTGGGACCCAAAGAATATAAACTGGTCTTGTTTACAGCAAAATAATTTGTAAATCACTGTTTTTATCAATTACAATAAATTACATTCAGCTGGACTTACAAAGCCTCCAATTGTGGAAGGAAAATGTAGGTGAAATCTAATCAGTGGGACAGTGAAAAATGGTGAGGGGGAGCCCTGTAATATTTCCTGAGTTGTTCCTTTCATGACATTAGTTTTCAGAGGTGAGCTTCTAAAGTGCCAGCTGAAATCAAAGGAGTTATGCAGCATTTAAATCAGGGCAAATTTAGGTTCCACATTTGTAAAAGGTTAAAGAGTCTAAAAAGATTTCTGCCCGACTTTGTACTTTACTGGAACGTTCTAGAAGGCAGTTTTAATAAGGGGAAGGCTGAGCAAACATTTTCCGTTGACTCCCTCAATGTCCACAAACCTGGCCTTGCTGCCTCTTCTCACAGTTCATTTGTCCACAAGCAGGAAAAGTCTCCATGCTTATAAAATACACCTAACTCTCACCCAATGTATTGTGTCAACAACAGCACCCAACAGCTTTCAGGCCAGAGACAAAAAAATGAGACCTCACTCTTACAACTATTATTCCATTCTGGTACTGATAAAGCAGACTAACCATCCAATGCCATTTTGATCCACAGTTAGACTTCATGCTTCAAACTGAAGCAGCTAATTTTGTTTTATCTGATGTCTCTTTTTTAGTGTCCAACTAGACAGCACAAGTAAAGGCAAGTCTGAGTTGGCACAAGCGCTCCACTTTACCTTGAGTGAATTAGTGAAAGATTAGAAAGAAGCAGAGAGACTCAATTACGCTCACTTTGTCATGTACTAAAAAAGCCTGAGGAAAGAAAAGAATAAACAAATGAACCCAAAATGGCTCCTCCAAACCATAAGCTGAAACCGATGACTCTGAGTTGGAACAAAAGGGCTTTCCTTTTCCCCCCCCATTTAGTTTAAACAATAACAATGACATATGGAAAATCCAATTCCATTTCCTTCATCCCTGTACAATATTTTGAGTATTATTTTCAATTAACAGATTATAATTAATTATATGTCTGAAGCCAAAAAGCATGGGTTTCTTTGCGACATTATTAAAAATACATTACAATACAAACCAATTAAAACCAACTGAAAAATTTAAATGAATAAAGCAAATTGAGGCGGACACCATAACATAAGTGCATAACAGAAATGGTGATAGCTACCAATACGTAAGCTGGCTGTGTTTGATTCTTTTCCGTATCTGATCTGTCAACAAATGTTTGAATTTTCCTTTTCAATTCATACTAAATGCTGCATTTCAGTCGCAATAACCTTTCCAAAATGTGTGTCTTTCCAAACTTGCCATAACTTCTCAGTGAAACTGGCTTTTTCCCATTGCTTCCCTCCTATTGAATTTCTTGCTTCTGCATTTACCTGCCCTAACTGGTTTGGCTACTTGTAAAATGAACGTTTGAATTCATGTGCCTTTTACCCCTCCCCCACAACTTAGACCAGACAAAACCTGATACAGTTTTAACACAACCCCCTTCAGTCTACTTGGAGAAAGAGAAAAGAAAGAAAAAAAAGACAGTCCCCTAAAAAAACACAAGGAAGGAGAATTCTGATTTACACGGTTGCAAATAGTATCAAAATCATACTTAGCGCTAGTTTGATCTATCTACACCACAATACCAGGACACTATGGCTTACAGGACCATGAAAACACGTACATTTAAGTAACTTTAGTGCTGGAAGCACAATAACCTTTGCCCAAACCAAGATCATCAACCTTCAAGTGGGTAACAAAAAGGATGTAATGATCATCAGGAAAGTGCATGCGAGGATTTTTGTCTTCAGATCTTTCCACGTCTTGGCAAAGACGAACTTGGAACGTGTGGTTTTCTTGGCGCGATGCTCACAAAATGAACAAAAAAACAAAATAAAACAAAAAAAAAAATCGTACACAGTGAAGCAAAATACTTGTATAATTTTTTTAAACTATAAAAATAAACCCGCTTAAAAAAAAAAGTAAAGTAAAGGATTCAGATGTGGACGGTTGTCTTCACAGCCCAGAGCGATGTTGCTTGTTTAAGCTGGAATTGAGAAGAGACAGAGAATGTCTAAGGGCTCGGCTTACATGTAGTTCTTCACCCCTCCCTGCGCAGGTGCATTCTTTACATCCAACCAATCTCCTTGCCTCTAGCCATTAACAGGTGTGTCCTGAAGTTTTGGGATAGGCCAGAAGTGAAACTGATGTGCGTGATGCAGGCATATTTTTCATGATGATGGACCCGCAATAGGCATTCAAGCCTTCCCACCTCTACCCAGGGTTAATAAATAATAATTTATCTAGAAGGTGAATATCCAGATTCAACATGCTGCACAAAACTTAGCAATTTTCTATCTTAAGATGACTGCTTGGCCTTTAGACTTGCTTAAGAAAGTGGGCCGACTGGCGACCACGTTTTATGAAGGCATGAATAATCTTACACAAACAATTCTGTTAGGAAACAATTTCCATCCTCCCCTTGCTATGAATATCATGTGCCAGAGAGCGGGATATGCATCTCTAATAAGAAAATTATACTGTGCTCCCATGTTCAAGTAGGAGATAATCTTCAGAAACAAGGATAGCGAATGGTCACACAAACCACAACTTCAGGCCTTTGTTGGTAATCTCAGCAGACAGCACAAGGACTGAACGGGCAATGGAAATGAACTCCTCTCTCACCACAGGTCATTGCAAGGGAAGGTTGCCACACAGAGGGGAAGCTTGCTGTACCTGTTCTGGGGATGGAGGATTTCATTCTCAATGACTGTCAAGCCCGTGCTTTTTATGAGCATTGCATTCACTAAAATATACTTCTACAAAAATGTGTCTTTTAAAATATAAAGGAAAGAGGAAGAAAAGTATTTTGCCTTGTTAGATGTTACAAAGCCGTTGGTGCACTATTCCCTAAGGTAACAATAATATCTACTCCTTTTTGCCCGTCTGTTTGGTTTTAATTGAAACTAAAACATGTATAAAGTCAAAAGAGTACTGTACTAGTAATTTATCAGTCAGTACAAGTCTGATACCTATTGATTAACTATTAGCTTTAGCTGGAGCTCTGCAAATTCATCTAAACCAGAGTAATCCCATCCCATTTATTTGGCATAGATGTGTTTGCTGCATAACTGTCTCAAATAACTCTCACTGATCAATATAATATATAGTAGGGTAATTTAAGGCACAAGTGGAGATATGCAATGACTTGCCCAAGGGCACATAGAAATTTGCTAGCAGGCTCAGGCACAGAAGGGTTGATTTTCAACGGCACAAAAAGAAGTTAGGTGTCCCAATCCCATTTACTTTTAATAGGTATTGGGAGTAAAACTTTTTGACTGTCTTTCAAAATCCCAGCGAGAACTCATATCTCCAAACTCAGGCCAATATTTTCAAAAATAGGGATCTAACATTAGGTTCTTAAGTCCATATTTAGGTAGCTAAGAGTGGAACTAGGGTGATTTAGGCATACTTGAGGCTACAAATTCTTGAGACTTCTAAACCTAAATTACTCAGGTACATTTGAAAATTCCATTCTTAGGTGTCTAAGTATGGATTCAGGAGCCTAATTTTAGACTCCTAATTTTAAAAACGTTGGCCACATTTTTTTTTGCTACATCTGCCAAGCCACATTTTCCCCTCCTATTGTATATGCTTTCAGGCTGGTAATTAGTTGTTAAATAACTCTTTCATTGCAACTCTTTAAAAAATATACCCTGCATTTGACTTGAAAGAAATAAAGCAAGATGTGGGATGGAACGAACATTTATGCCCAGACTGGGATGACTCTCAGTGTTACCATTTAAATAAAAGCATGTAACATACGAGCACAAAATCTGAATAGTAAAACAAAAGATGAAAGTTGTGGCTTTTTAAAATACCACCATTTAGCCACATTCAAGGAAATTCTAAGCAACTTAATCAAAAAGAAAGACAAATCAATCAATAAATAAAACATTTGCTCCTTGTTGTGAAGAAAACATGCTGTTGTTTCCCATGGAAGATGTGTTTAATGAAATGACAAATTATGATGTTAATTAGTGCAACTGGCAGAAAAATTCCCCTAAGACACAACTTATCCTCAATACCTAACTCAGGCAGAAACCTTGGAAACCTTTAATTGCACAAGACTGATTTCTCCAGCAAGAGACAAGGTGCAGTTTGGTAATAATGTCAGCCTAGGGATGTTGCTTCTGAACAAGTCAGCTTTTTATTTCTCTTTCACCAGTTACATGAGCTGGAATCTAAGGGATGCATTTTCCCTTGTTCTGAGCCTATCCCCACTTTTGACAGAAGCAATATGTGCCTGAAATAACTGCATCTGAATTTTTGTGCCTGCAAAATGATTTGTAGGTGCAAATCTGAGGAGATGGCTTCCAGTTACCTGATTTCTGTCTGCAATTCAACTGCAGGCACATAATGTAGGTGCAAATGGCACCTACAAAATAAATAAAATAACCACCCTTCGGAAGACGTACCCTCTACATTGGATTGTCCAAGTGGCCAATTGATAACCATCAGGCAAAGATGTTTGCTTGGGATGTCAGACGCGGTCACAGGTTTGATGCCCACCTAAGATTATAACCATTTTTCTCTCTCTTGTCTCTCTAGAGCACCCATCATGAGTGTACCGAAGAGCTAGTTCAAAACAGATACACTTGTAACATTCAACAACGCAGCCTATTAACAATATTGAGGAGTCATATATACCCCTTTACTGTTTCCTTAGAAAATTGCTATTTTTAACCTATAATTAATTAATGAATGGCCTTGTGCTGGATTTGTCCAGTCACCTGGAGCATTAATAGAGCACACATTATCTTAGTACCTTGGAATATGGTAGTAACTAAAGCCTGTGGTCTGACCCGATCTATTATGGATAAATCTCAGTGTGTATAGGGACCAGCCCTATTCCCGGGGCACAGCTTGAGCACATGTACTGCACACAAGAGCATTCTCCTGCGGATCACGGATTGGTCAAAATCCTTGCAACAAGCCACACAGAGGCAGTGGAGCCACTCCTTGGCCACTGCTTCATTCTCAGGGCCTCTATAGGCTTAGTGACTGTTGCAGCCTCTCCCACCTGGGGAGGTTTGGCAGGTGGGTCTGCTGGGCTGCAGATCCATGTGCCAGGCCCTGATCCATCCCTCACTCTGCCCGCTCAAGCACAATGGGACAGAGGGTGGCTCTGCACACGTGAAGGAGATGCAGAAACTTGTGCCATTTCCTTTCATCTGGCCTCGCTGTGCTGTTTAATGATACCAGTTCGACTGTCCTTTGGGCCTGCTGCCTCAACAAAGAAGAAACAGGTTCAAGGAGTATTGGTGACAGGGGAACAGTATTTGCTCCCCAAGGGATAACCAAACCAGACCATTTCATGGGACAATAACATTTAAAACCTCACAACATATAGAGCCACATATTCAAAGCTGCCTTAGTCCAGGATCTGAATTTGTACATGTAAAAACTGTAGGCACAAATATAAAGACCTGGTTTTCAAAATGTGGCCTAGAAGGATTGTTCTTCAAACTCTGCATGCCAAATACACAACTAAAATCCTCCCAGAGTGCCAGTTTCATTTCCAAATCTCACGTCTAATCTTCAGAGAGGGTGTAGATCTGCAAGCAGAACTTCCCAGGACCAGATCAGTGCTTTGCTAAAAAGGTGGGATGATAAGACACTACCTGATTCTAAGTGTGCAGATAAACTCTTCAAAGCAAAGGTGTGTTCTTAAGCACCACTTAGCACCCTAATGTAGACAAAGACAGTAAGGTTTAACAACGTTAGCTGATTCTGATCAACCTTAGGTGTTTAAAAGCATGTTAATTAACATGATAGTTAACATGTTTATTAAATGCAGTTTATTTTCTAATCTAGACATGGCCCGTGCAACATAAATCCATCATTAAGACAAATTAAATGGACTAAAAGTTAACCAAATAGAGCTGTAATGATTTCTGTCATCCATACTCATTACAAAGAAGCCTCTAGTGGGTTGAATTAGTAGAAGACATACATTTGCAAGGTTCCAGACACTAGAACCAACAGGGATAACTCACCAAGAGAAATTAGAGGCCAGATCCTGAGCTGCTGTAAATTGGCATGGCTCCAGTGAAGGCTGTTGTGAAGTCAATGAAGCTACACCAATTTACACTCGCTCTGGATCTGGCCCAATGTCACTATCCATTTGTGGATTATACAAGAATGTGCAACATTATCTGTATAGTATCTGTGTGTAATGGGAAAGGTCACATTGGTGGTTCTCAACCTATTCACCATTGTGGGCCGCATCCTCACAGTATATTTACTACCTGTATGGCTCTGAGGATGTCACATGGGCCACAACTGTGTGCTGACTGGGCTGCCAGCCGCCTGTAGGCTGTGGGATGAAAACCACTGGGTCACATCTAAAGAAGCCACAATTTAACTGTACTAGGGATAAGAGCTCAGACCCTTCAGAACCTTTAGACAGAAATTTCACTATACATATTCTAAACATAGAGATACAATTCCAAGGGAAACCAGTCACCGTACACATTTTCTTTTTGATTTGCAGTTGCATATCCTGTATTAATTGACTATGATGTGATGACTGCCTAGCAATCCTAGGGCCTAAAAGGTGAACCCACAGAGAGGACTGGCTCAGTCTCACAATGACACATCAAGATAAGACAGTAATTTATTTTCTTAGGAAAGGAAAGATTACCTTAGTGTAAATATCATGCTTTGGTTTTATCAGCAATAAACTCCTAATGAATCATCATCAATAAACTGTGTCCCCATTCTTTATTAATACACAGGAGTCATTTTATGGCAGATAAACTGAATTTACACATGCCCAACTTCTTTGCAGGTTCTCTTACACGTTTCTCTCTTATATTGATCCATGTTGATGATTATTCCATATTTGAGTCATTTACCTTTAAAAGGATATCAATACATCTATCAGACACTGTAAAACACAATGAATAAAGTAGGCTAGTGAGGGCCTTATTTGAAGGAGGCAGCTGGGGTGGAGGAGAATTATGACTAAAAGTTTCCATTAGAAATCGTTATAGATTCCTCTAAAAACTAGACATGCAGGAAATACAAGTTTGATAATAATATAATTAGCCATGCAAAATCACTCTGAGATACTGTGGCTGAACTTTCATAGGCTTTTCTAAGGTGCTCATCATTATAGTATCTGAGCCCTCACCAACATGAATTTAGCTTCATAACACTCATATAAGGATGCATTATTATGCCCTTTTTACAGACGGTGACCTGAAGCATGAGAAGATCATGTGATTCCCCAAGTCACATGGGAAGCCTGTGGCACAGAGAGGAAACTCAGAGCTTCTAAGTCTTAATCCAGTATTTTAACCACTACACTATTTTCTTTAAACACTCTCTCCTTTCCACTATGCTAAATATGCTGGTAGCCAATCAATTGATTATACTGCGAGGTATTACATGACTCTGAAATTTTATAAAAGCCTTTCAGTTTGTTTTTTATCTTTCTAAACTATATTATAATTATTACTACATATGATTTGTATTATCATAGCACAAAGGTCCTTTGTCATGGACCTGTACCCCATGGTGCTAGATGTCTAATTCTACTGAAGTGTTCAAATGCATGAAATGCATCCTGAAAAAGGAAAACCAAACCGTAGTAACATTCCAGAGGATGTTCCGTAACACAGAGAAGGAACACAGAAAAGGTCTGCAGCATTGGTGAAATATATGATGTATTATCATAATGATCTGATTTTGGTTAAACCTCTTTGAAGTTGCCTTCTAACACTCACAGTTACAACAACAGTAAATAAATCCTTTTGTTTTCTTTGATGAGGTGAGGCATATCCTCAGGGCTTGATGACCTCCAAAGATCAGGTTCCTGACAAAGCTCTGTCATTCAATGCTACAATAAACTGGTTAGCTAATAGCTAGAGTAATGGTTTGGCATCAGATGCAAAAGGGAAAGCAATCACACTCAAAAGGGAAGGATTTAAATACTGTTTCTAAGATGCCATGAAGATCCTTTAGATTCCCTAACTTGAAACACTATGAGTCTCAACACAGTGATGTACCTACCCCAAGCGATGCACATATGGCTTTGCACATGTCAAGCTGAAGGTGAGTTGCTGGGAAAGGTCAGTACCTACCCAGCAACTTGTGGATAGAGAAAACTGCTTGTATATAAATATCCAAATTCTGAGCATACAAAAACCTTCATGTGCTTTTGGGCATGCCACTTTAGAGCCTGCTTTTATAAGCTTGATCTACCAGCAAGAAACAACAGATAGGGTGACCAGATATCCCGATTTCATAAAGACAGTTCCAATATTTGGGACTTTTTCTTATATAAGTGCCTATTCCCCCTATTTCCTATCCCAATTTTTCACACTTGCTATCTGGTCACCCTAATAACAGATCAATGAATGCTGCTCTGGACAAAAGGAACATTCTCCCTGGGTTTTTTGTATTTGTTTGTTTGTTACCTGAGAAGTTCAAATTCTCCATAAGCTGAACCTTGGTCTGCGGTATATTTCTTCTAAAGACATTGGCTCTGAGCTCATAAAACTCCATCATAAGAGTATACTAATAAAACCTTATATGTATTTTGCATCTTTGACCTTAAAGGATCTCACTGTTGTTTAGCATATAGATTATTTCATCTGCTACTGAAACACACATATATTTGAGGTTATTAAACACATCATCTGGTCTGTACCACCAACACTAAGCAACAGTGGGCCAAATCCTGACACCCTTATTGAATTATTATTCAGATAAAACTCTAATTGACAATAATGGGAGTCTTGCCTGAGTGGAGATTGAGAAAGACTGCAGGATTTAGCTCAGTGCACTACCTGAATTCAAAGATGGGTAGAACACTGCGGTAAAACAAATAATTTTGTAAAAACAGTGCTCTGGGGTCTTTACTCTGGGGACTGCCCGTGATCCAAACTTCTGTTTAATAACTCATAAGACCTATGGCACCTTCAGCAGCACAGTACATCCTAGCCTTTCCCATAATACTAGAACAATGGGACATCCAATGAAATGGACAGGCAACATTTAAAACTGTTTAAAGGATTTTTTTTTTTACACAACACATAATTTACCTGTGGAACTACCTGCCACAGCACATCATCAACACCAGGAGCTTAGTAGAAATCAAACAAAGAATCAGGCATTATATGGATAATGAGAACACCCACAGTTACATTAGATAGGATAAAAATATACAAATGTTCATGCTTCACTAAGCGAAACATAGTGTGACTGGGGTTGGGAGGAAATATCCCCTATGCGCAGTTTATTTCAGTCAGCCTTTCAAGGGTTTTTGCACTTTCCTCTGAAGAACCTGATTCTGGCCACTCTTGATGACAGGCTGCTGGATTAAAAGTTGGGCCACTTGAACTGGTGTGGCAATTTCTTTTCCTAGTATCGACCTACAGCGAAGAGGCACATGGTCATCTGTATTACTTCCTGTAACACCGGATTCCTTGGGGTCATCTCTTATGCTACCATTGTGAGATTCTAGACTAAGTTTTACTACAGAGTTACAGTAGATTTGTAATGAGATTAGATTGTGTGTTGTATTCCGTGCCCACTCTGCTTACGCATGCAAGCCCCCGTACTCAGCAAAGTTCCTTAACAACATCATCCGAGATCACAGCAGCTGTACACGTTACCAGAATTACTAAGTTACACAGATGGGCGAGTCAACGAAATGGGAGACTGATATGTGAAACCGACTGTGTTTGTGAGAGCAAAGTTCAATTCAAGGCACCACCTGTTGGGTCAGGAATCAGAGTCAGAGCAGCAACAGGTTTCCGTGTCTTAACTTGTTAGGCAAGCAAAGGGGGAGAGGAGAGACATAATGATCTTCACAGTGTTTGGAGAGGCGCGGTAACCTGGAGGGAAGGTTAGGACATAATCAAACAGCCTGTACCTGGAACATGTTGCCTGAGCTGTAGTGTAAGGTCAGAGATATATTTTGGGTCTGCTTTCTTATCGGTTCTAAAGGCAGCACAAGCAGTGGGGAAAGGGAAAGGAAAGTTAGACTGAGGACTGGTTTGAATGCACAAGGAAAAAGGAATTTTTGAATCTGATAAACACAAGGGGATGGCCCCTTCTCTTTGCCCCTCACCTAGATGATGAATTAGGCCAGGCAATCCAACTGGACAGAGCATAGGGTTATCCTTCCATTGAGCAAAAACTGCGCCATGTACTGTACTGTTGCACAAGGGAGGGATTAAGAAGGTAAAGAGAGTCTCTTCTCTTTGTTCGTATAGCAGGATAGGATCCTGCTATAGCATGAAGGAGAGCACTATGAGCAGCTACTGGCTGATGTGCTAGTCCATTCACAACATCCCCAAAAGGGCACAGTCTGAAGTATTGGAGTGGGTGTTTTCAGCACCGCCAGCTTGTTGTCAGCAGCTAAAAGCACATGCTGCTTCTTCTCAGGCCACTAAAGCAAGCGGAATAAAGAAGCTTAATAATACTTTGTGCTTCTAAAGAAGCTTCCTTCTTAGGATCTCAAAGCATTTTATGAATCAAGCTTCATACTCACACCTCGTGAAGTAGGTCAGCATTGTTATTTCAATTTTACAGATGGGAAAATTGAGCTACAGAGAGGTTTAAACCTATATGAGTGTGTGCATGTGACTGTGTATAATTTTATTTTGTTTTTGGGGGCCTTTGCTTTGGTATGTCTTGATGTTTCAGAGTCCAGCATGAGATATCTACATTGAGCCTGATTTCTAGAACACCCAAAGCTCCAGCTGAAGTCAATGGGATCTTTGGGTGTCTGGCACCTTTGAAAATCAGGCTTCCCATGTCTCAAACTGGACACCTGAACATGGAGGGCTACATTGCAAATATACTGAGTCTCAGATAGCCCCCAAGGCATCCAAGGACATCCTTCTTTACAAAGGAAAGGGAAACTTAGCCTGAACCTTTAAACCATGAATCAATGTTGCCACTTTCTTCCTTTTGTTGCATTATCAACCTTTTCTTCCAGACTATTATAAAGTATAACAGCTTGGCATCTTGGTCTGCGTAACCCCATCTGCCCACTCCTGTTTGTCTCCCCTTTCCCCCAATCAAGTGGAAAAAGAGGAGGAAAAAGTCATTCATCTTCATAGCAGCAAGACTTCAAATCCAAAGATTTGGTGTGTTCTCAACTGCTTTAAATTGATGGGTAAGGCTGCCAACTGCCAATCTCAGGCTTCATATTAGTTTTCATCCAATCCAGTGTTGCTCAGGCTATAGCTTTACTTGCCCTTTGTTTCCTCTCTGATCACTTAAGTGGAAGCAGGTGTTTTCCTACACTGCTAATCTCTTGTACATTCATATGGTCCCAGCAACTGCTCTTGTGTTCCAGACAGGTGAATGGGGCCAGACATTTAGCTGCAATGGAAGGCAATGCTCTGGCTCCACACACAAACCAGGCTGAATGCTCCTTAATTTGCAGGAAATTTCACCCCCTTCCTCCGCTTCCGCCCTTTACATTTTCTCCTTTAATAAAGCCTCCCCCCAACCACCACAAGCCCTCCACTAACTGAATCGGGACTAAGGGAAAAGCCATGGGGTGGGGGGTTAAATTAGTCTGAAAGGGTTGGGAGTGTGTGAATTTATTGCTGGCAAAAAGGTATCTCTGACACTATGGCGATGAGGGCCCTCTATGTAACTAAAGACATAGAAGTTGCCAGATTAACAGCCCTGGAGATTAAAGTCCTCCCCTTATCCACAGAACAGGTGCCGCACAGAACAGTATACATGCAAGCTTTCCCAGCAGTCATGCCACAGTCGTATGCTGGAGCAATTACTTTTCATCACTCAACCTAAACTGGATTTGAACCAGTGACCTAGAAGGCACTAAATCCTATAGAACAATCAAGCCTCTTACAGAGTAGGAGCTGACAGTTCTTCAAATAGCAACACATATGTGATGTCGGAGATCCAGAAAGTGTGGCAGAATATAATTCCGCCAAACTTCATGCTGGACTACTCATTATATAGGTTTAGAATCGTAGATAGTATCTGGCTCTAAATGTCACTTTCCTGTCCAAGGCACATATGTTATCATGTCAGCAAAACATACATCTCTAAGAACAAACTGGAGATAGTACCTGATGATATCATTGTAGTTACTTAGCATTAGATCCATGTTAATGCATAAATCGTACACACTTCCTGTCTTGAATTTAACTACTATAAGTACTTTATTTAACACAGGCTTTAGTTTTAGGGGTTGATGGTTATATCATTCAAGATATATGGCCAGTTTTTGCTTTCAGATATACTGGTGTAAATCCAGAGTGACTGCTGAAAGCAGTGGAGTTGCTCTGGATTTACATCAGTGTAACTAAGAACCGAATTTGAATCTACTCAACGGGGCCATGCAGGAATTTCAATGCAAAACCATAAATCTGCCAAGGGTCAATTAGTCAGTTTGTCTGTGTCTATCCAACAATCCAAGCATTTATACCTAACCACGGAGGACCACATTTTCTACTGGTGTAAAAAGGCAAAATTCCATTGAAGCTAATGGAGCTGTGTGCCCGTTTATATGAGCAAGAATCTGGCCCATATGCTCAGTAAATCTTTCAAAGAACTTAATCTGGGTTTTGTGCTTGTAAGGAAACCTCACTGACATAAATTTCATGACGGCTCCGATTTTGTTTCAAACATTTTGCAAAGCTCTAGTGTTTAGGAGTGAAGAGTGAATGAGGCTGAAAGAGGTGAGCAGACTATTCCGAGGAGGGAGCCTCCAGCTGGGGTGGAAGAGAGAATTGGGGTACTGAAAGGATCTGAGAACTGTCAGAGCTGAGTTAAGACATGGTAAACCCAGCCTGTAATTCAAGGGGAGGAAAGATGAGATGAGGATTCCCTGGCCCCTCTCATGAGGAATCAAAGAGGAAGAGAAATCCTAACTGACCAAGAAAAGTCCATATTTATTAATAAAATGTCAGTTGATTTGCACTTCAGTATAATTGTTAACCACAGAAACCCCTGTGCTGTCTGATACTAAATTAATTTACTCTGTACTTTACCCACTTACACCCATTGTATCTTGCTCAGCTTCAACTTTGGTAGATAGTTTCAGTCCTGCAGAAATCGTCTGAGGCCACAATGTACTTTTATGATCATGTAGTCTGACCTCTTGCACAATACAGGCCATAGAATTTCACCCAGTATTTCCTGTACCAAGCCCATTCTTGTAGCTGAACAAAAGCACAGTGTTTTGAAAGACATCCAGTCTTAGTGTAAAGATGTCAAATGATGGGGAATCCACCACACCCCATGGACCTCTTCATTTCTCAGCAGTATGGAGAAGTGAGGAGAAGGAGAAGAAACTGAAATGTAACACAATACCCTAGATGAGGGCTCACGGCATCATTTGCTGTTTTGTCAGCATCATAACATTGATGCACACTTTTCTAGTTCCTTCCAGTTAAAGATCTCAAAGCACTTTACAGATATGAATGAGTTAACTCACAACCCCCTGTGAATCAGATAAGGGTGCGTGTTCCCATTTTATGGATGATGAAAGGGAGACACAAAGAAATGAAGTGATTTGGCCAAGATCACACAGGAAGCAAATGGCAGAGAACAGAATAGAGCCTGCATTCCCAAACGAGACACCCACGTGTAGAAGCAAACCTGGTATGGCTGAGATTTCGGCCCACGTATAGATGGTTTCATCTCTTACATACACTTAATGGTTCAAGGATCAGTCACCAGTAGAGCAGATCTCCTCAAATCACATTGCGTGACACCATTAATACCGCCCTGACTTCACCAGTGTTGGGTGCCAGGAGTGAGTATGAACCAGAGAGTGGCCACACCAGTTCTACCAGTGAGCTGCCTCCAAGTTGCAGCTTGTTTTGCACAGTTAATGATGACAGACAGAAGTGTGAATCATCAGCACACAATATCCTTCAATGAATAGGTTCCCCCACATCCCCACTGAGCTTCCACTGCATGTTGAAACGTAACTTCACACGTACCCACTTTCTCTGAATATGGCACTTATGGAATCTGCAGAACAGTCAACATGGAACAGGAAAAAGCCAACTCCGCAATGGGATTAAAGATTTAATAGCCATTCATGGGATAGACACTTTGTAAAACTACGAAAGACACAGGAGAGGAAAGGGTTAAAAAACATTTTGCTGTTGCTTGATTTAACGCTTTCATATTAAGTAAATAAGGTTAACGTAAAATTCAAATCAGAAGCTGTTTGCTCAAGGTCAGGTGGCTTTCATCTTAGCTAATCAGTAAGACACCACGCCTTACCTTCTGAAAAATCTTCCCCATTAGCTCTGCAGTTAAAACAGGTTCATGACAGCTCAGGTCACCCAGTTACAAGGTAAACACATAAACCTACAATAATGAATGTGGCTTTTACTCCCCAGAGCATATTATATCGAAGTTGCATCAAGATTAGGGATGCACTGGCTGGGATGAATAGAATTATTGTAATATAATAGCAGCAGCAGAACATGAGGATGTACCATGGAAGGCACAAAATCAAGCCGTGTTTGAGGTCATTGACCCTCCATGGGTAGTATTCAGTTCAAATGTCTTTGTTCACACTTCTGGGCTTGATCCTTTTCCCATCAAAGTTGACAGGAATTTTGCCACTGACTTCAAGAGGAGCAGGTTTAGGCTTTAGTCTCCTGGCTTTGTTACAATCTATGCCTACCATTCCCTTCCCATTAGGTTTGCTTTTGGGAGGCAGCCGATCACTCTCTTAGCATAATACAGCAAGTTTTATGCCTTCTCTGTATTTAAGTATTCAAGTTAAACAACACGCTATTTGAGCTAAGGCAGCTCCTCTCCTAGAATTCTAGCCCTACAGCCACAAACGTGAGCTCCAGACTGAGAAGAGAAACTAAGTTAACCCTCAAGGAGTTTGTAGTGTATCGACATGTAATTATATATTTGCTTTTCTGCGTACTTCAACTTTAATGTCTAAAAGCTCTGCCTGCCTGGGAAGCTGTCATTTTGAGGACCAGAGCTGACAGAGCATGTTAATGAAGAACGTGTACACTGTGCTCTCTCTCTCCTGGAGACATTTCCTTTCATTCAAAATGAATGTGTATGTTTGCGTATTATGAAGAATGATCTGCTCTTGATTAACCAAACCATTTAATGGCTTTCAGATCTTGTATCTCTGAACTGTTTTGTCTCTCTTTACTCTGTGGCCCCCATGGCTTTAGCATCTAAGCCTCCTACCATCTTTACTGTGGTTAGCCTCAGTACAACTTTGTGGTGTAAGGCTGTGCTATTATTTCCATTTTAGAGAGACTGAGTGATTTGCTCAAGGTCACAAAGGAAGTCTATGGTGGTACAGGAACCCAAACCCTAACCACCAGACTATCCATCCTCTCTTTAACAGGTGGGGTATTTTTTGTTTTCGTCAGCAAAGTGGTATGAATGACACTGTAATTGCACTGCTCTGTCAGTTCAGTGCCTGAAGCACTAGTCTCCATGTCAGAGGGCTCAGGGTCAAGCAGTCCATAGTCAGAACATGACTTGTGAAAGCGAGCTATTTTTGCGATAGATCAGCTGTATGGCAGCCCGGCACAAGATATGGCAGAACCACTTCCATCATGTGTGCGTAATGTTTAGCAATCAGAAGAGGATCTTTAATGTACAGAGCCAAATCCTGCCCTTACAGCCAAACACCCACACAGCATGTGAACGCCAGGATGTCTCAGAACAACGCAGCACAATGTGCAGAGCCATGTTCTTGTTCCTCTCACAAAGGATGAATAGCTGTACATCCTAACTGCTTCTATCTAGCACTTACTGATATTGGTAGCCTGGTGGTTAGCCAGCTGGGGGGAGGGACAAATCTTCCTCCAAATAGCCACGTCTTTTCAGAGGAGCCCCAAGCTCTGATGTGCTATGGAGTGGGTATGGGTATGTGTGTGGGGCTGGGTACAGTGTAGAGGCAGCAGAGTGCAAGGTTTACACTTTAATATTTAAATAAAATATTTCAGGCCTGGATTTGAGAAGAGGCCTCCTATTTTGCAGGTTCAAATATTTGTGAAAATCTTTTATACAAATCCTTGACTGTGCCCCCAGCCAGCGAGTTGGATAGGCAAGCCACATCAGTAGCATGTGTACTTACATTTGCCCACACAACTGCAGAGGCAAAATGAGAGGCTGAGTTGTGGCCTCTTTTAAAATCAGAGCTTTATTATGTACGTTAAAGTTTATGGTCTAAGGTTGTCCAGGATTGTAGAAGGATTCTGGTCATAGAATCTTTTATTAGGTGGCTATACCATTGCAGCATCACATGGCTTCAGAAATGCCTACATGATTTGTCAGGGTTGCTTTCCAAATACTGTGAGCAGGATAGCGGACACAGTTGTTTTAGAGTCCTGCTGTACTAGACATGATGCCCTATGTTAAAAAGGAGCAGAAACAAAGGATGTCACTTGATAAAATATCCTGCATCCCAAATCCTTGCAAAATTAACTAATTACAGGATCTCAAGCAGTCTGTGTTCTCAGAAGATTCAAACACTGGTCCTGTAACATCTTTACTTGAATGCAAAATGACGGGACAGAGAGCTTCATTTCTGGCTTCTTTAAAAGGGTGGGAAAAAAGTGCACATGCAGTTGTTAAGCCAAGCCCTGATGTACAATTCCTTACTGCACTGAATAAACAAATGTGAGAACAAGGTCCCCTCCCTAAACAGCTTTTTTAAAAATCCCATTTCCTGGTGGCTTTTTATATGAGTCTGATATACACAGCAACCTTTGAGCTATGGACTCTGCTATGTAGGAAAAGCAGGAAATCAAAAGCCCAGTGGAGCTTGTTCTTTTGGCAGTAAGAGTCCGGCTCACTTAGCACCAACTGTGCAAAGGGACTTCAGAAAAAAAATGGGTTTGTCTTACTGGATTCCCAGCTACTATTTTATTTAGCACAAATTATCTCTTCGGGTTAGACTGAATATGCATCTAGATTATTTGATTCCTAGCCTCGGGTGGAGAAAGGCATTTGATTCCTAGCCTCGGGTGGAGAAAGGTTTTGTGTGCTGTGTGCATGATGGCTTCCCACCCGATCTCCAGTTAACTTCAGGGCACTCCTTCATTCTTCAGGCACTAAGGAGCATCCTCCTAATTTTGAGCCAGATTCTCTGGTCTAGCGAAGTTTGGCTTGGCAAAGGACCAGTGAGAACAAGGGGACAAAAGTGGCTTTAAGCCACCTTTATACTTTCCTGATGCCAGGGCTGGCCAGAAGCAGTGATGGTCTTGTGTACATTAGATGTGAATTAGAACAGCCTTCAGGCTGCCCTATCTTATGCCCAGCTGACCATGGCCCTTAGGGTCCACTCCAACAGCAGGAAGTGACTGGGGTATAGAAATGCCCCCGCTACACCCATTTTCCTGGTCATGTTCCTTACCCCAAGGGACAAACAAGGGGGGTAGCAAACAGCCACTATGGTGGCCATATACCAGCTGGGCACATGGGGGAAAACCTGAGGTGTGAAAAACTCCTGGAGCAGAAGTTAGAATCTGGCCCTTTGAATGGAGACTTCCTCATGAAATGAGGCAGTGTATAACAATGTGAATCAGACTTTGGAACACAAATAAATGTACAACAGGGAACATCCAGCATTGACAGATAAATGAACACTAGATGACTTAATAGGCCTTGTCCATCTCTAATTTCTACGATGCTATGAGTGCATCAGAGAAGGACTATTTCTACAAGGTACTGAAGCATTTTGCTCTGAAGTTCACCAGTATTTGACTTACAGGGGGTCTTGTTCACAGTTCTGACATTGGCATAGAACTGCTTAGCTTTGCTTCACAATCATATAACCAGCAGTTTGCACTCTTCAGAAGATAATTTCTAATTCAGATGTAATTTTGGAATCACACACACACTTTCAAAAGATTTTGAAGGACAAAGACCTCTCAAAGTTTCAGCCTAAGTTACTACCCTAAGTTCTTCTGTAAAGTGGAGAAAGGCTCAAGTTGAGACGTATAAATCCATTTTTGGCTTTTGAATATCCCCAAATGTACAGCCCAGATTTAAGGTTTTGGTTTGGAGCCATGTGCAAAATTCAGATCAGCTCCAGTTCGGAATTTGATCTCCTCAAAGTTCATAGGAGTTCAGATCCAAGGTTTTTCTTTGAGCATATCTTTAATGTAAAGGAGACAAAGATCAGGTGAAAACCTACTATTTCTGTAGCAATCAACCTTTTCAATAGCAAATGTTCTTTCAGCCTACTGTGAATAAGAAGCATATTTATTCAGAGTAAACTTTACCTTTCCATGAGTACATTTACCTTTAATATTAAATGGCTGGCTGATGGTTCTATTCAGCTCCATGGAATGAGTTACAGTCCATGTGCCTTCCTCTATTTCCCTGTCGCATTTGAATGCAGGAGTCAGGGTGTGTAAGAGCCACCTGCTTCAGAACAAAATGTCAGGGATTACTCATTCATATCACAGCAAGTGGGGAGGGAATGGGATAGGGTGAACATTCAACTGCAAATGAGATGCCGGACCTAGACAAAGAAAAAATGCCTCATTATAAGATTATAAAATACAAACTCTAAGCAAATGACACAGGGAAATGAGAGCATTTCCTCATGCCAACAAACTGAATATCCAAACTATGGAAAACAAGGATACCACATCAAAATCCTACCGGCAGGAGGACCCAGGATGCCCTTAGTAATTGTTTTTGCTCCCAGGTGTCTCTTCTCCCACTTTGCATGAGGATAACTCCTAGTGATATAAACAGGAAGTTGGCATGCATGCATCAGGGGACTGGGGCCTTGATCTTGCAAGGTGCTGAGCACCCTCAATTTCTACTGACTTCAAGGGATAAATATCATGAAGGCTCAAGAACCTAAATATATCTGGAAGACCATTTTCAATGGAATTGCTCCAGCTCCAACCAACTGTCTGACTGTTAAACTTAAACCCAGTTTCCTGCCTCTGGATACTTTGCACCTGTCCACCTGCAGCCGTTTGCATTGTTCACAACTGCATCTGTCTCAGTGATTCATATGCCACTGTGAACACAGCCACCCCACGAATTCATAGCTTGAATGAACTTCCCCAACCAGCTGGATGCAGGCAATGATGCCACTAGCTGGGCAAGAGTAGCGCAGGTAAATCTATTTCAGGCGCTTTACAAATGCTTGTCTTATTTCAACAGCAAATAGGAGCTTTTGTTTCAAAGTCTGATGCAGTAGATGAATAAGTCACTATAAAGTTACATGAGCAAAGATAAAAGGAAGCTGGATGTCGTGGAGAATACAGCCTCTTTTTTTGCAGGTGTACTGGAAACAATAAAACTGAAGCCCTTGTTTGATTATTCAACCATCTCCATTTACAATACAAATATACTGGTTTCCCTAGAGGAGCCCATACAATCTCATAAGCACACATGACAAAACAAATAGAAGGAAGTCACGTTCTTTCACTGTATTTTAACCCTCTATCCCCCAGACACAAAGTATATTGTTTTATTTTTTGGCAGGAGGCGGCAGTTTTAAGGGATAGGATGCGGAGGTTAACACAAATGTATTTCTTTTGGTAGTGTTATTAAATGAAAAATACTTAGGTTCTGGTTCTGCACTCAGTTATGCTAGTATAAATCAGGAGTAAATCCACAAAGGGAAATAGAATTACGCCAGTGCCAAAAAAAGGATGAGGCAGATCAGATTCAGGCCCATACATCTCAATTTCTTAAACACTGCTCTCCAAAATCCATCTGAAATCTCCATGCTGTTGTAATTGCAAACACAGTGCCGGATCTAGAGTGCATTGAAAACCATGGAAAGACTCCCATGGACTTCAATGGCTTTGAAGCAGGCCCTAAATCACTTGATAATGGATCTCTGAAAGACTGACAGGGTCTGATTCCCACTACACTGCATATTGGATTGTAATTTTTACATAGGCAAAGCAACTGCAAAATGGGACTAAAATGCTACCAGATCAGAATGGGAGCATTTCAATCTGTTTTGCACTCATGCAAATGGCTGCCTAGGGTGAAAGGCAGGGGAAAATCAGACCCTGTTACTGTATCATACTTCCTTCCCACAAAGATTACTACTGTAAGACTACAGGTGATGAAAATCTATAGCATGTGATTCTAAACGCCGAGGAAGTTAAATAATTCTCCTCCTACTCATCTCACAATAAAATGAAGCTTTTGATTCTAACGAACATCCTCATATAGGGTGTGTTGACAAGCGCTTGAACCTTGTTCTGAGGTAAAATTACTCATTGGTTTGTGCTACTGTGATCATAATATTCCTGCCCTGCATTACGTGCACTGACTGCCTATATTATTATTGTTATTATTTATTGTCAGTGTATATCAACTGTGGATTGTGCTGAAATTTGCACAGTCATGCTTTCCTATCCTTCAGTGGTCAACTAACATTTAAAAGGCACACTACCTGATGAGTATCTCCTTCAGAACTTCTTGTATTCAGAAGAAGACCTTTCTCCACGCCACTCAATCAGATGTGGTGCTACACCACCTCTTTTCTTAACGTCCTATTTCCAAATCACTGTCACCAAAACGAGGGACACACCCACAGCCTAACAGCATCAGGCACAAGACAATTTCACAATGCAAATACAGTAAAGATGTGTCAGTGTTTCTCTTCTCTTTGACCCACTGCACAGAAGAAAGAAGTCCAGAATCTTAAATGGAGGGCCCATCCCTTGGTTATGGGCATGATGGTGAAATCACTGGGTGAAATACTCTGTCCTGTGTCACACAGGAGGTCAGATTAAATGATCATAATAGTCCCTTCTGACCTTACGTTCTATGAATTTCTGAAATAACATGAAACACAGGGGGAAGCAAGGAGCTGATAAACAGATCAATAATATCTCATCTCCAGGCATTTTGCCATGCAGTTTCCTATGTGTGCACTGACTGCCCAATGCTAATTTGCCAACCCACTATCCTTTCCTCATTTATAGAGACCCGCTTTCTTGTGTAATGACCATAAGAAGTGAATTTATTACAACTATGGGGAGAAGGAACTCTCTAAGTTATCTCCATCTCTGAATCTCCCACAGTGTTCAGTTCAGGACTAGATTAAGACATAGGATTTTAGGCAAGGCTCTATAGTGACTATCTCCTGTTATCATGCAATGAGATCAGAATCTCGTCTTTCATTTTAAAACAAAAATATATTTCTAGGGATGCAAAGAAAAGCTTGAAAATGTGACCTGAGTGTAAATGATGCCTGCCTGGGTGTATAGAAAAGCTGAAGAAATAGATCCAAGAGGTGTGAACCATTCCATTTGTTTTAAGTCTGCAACCTGCTGACACCCCAAGGAGAAGCGATGCTACATCCTGGGGGCAGAGCCACATAGGGGAGGGATCATGGGGGACCAATATAAGGTCCCCATATTACCTTAATTCAACCCTGGTTCTCTTAGCTATGCAGTTCTTCAGGGCAGAGACTGTTTTAATTTGTGCACTGAGCAGACAGTCAGCAATAAACAAATAATACCAACAAAGAGAGTGAGTGTGCGGGGGAGAAAGAACTTTCTCACCATGAAAGTCTCCAGGAGATGTGTCATACTAAGCAAAGTCTTCTGATGACAGGTGTAGTGTAAAAAAGGAACAGGATGTGGGCATTAAGTCTTCATTCTGCCTTTTATGGTTTGTGGTGGGGACGCACCAGCAGGGTGAGTAGATTGTGAATGCTCACTTGGCTCCAGTATCCTTGATGTGAATGGAAATGCAAATAAAGAGAATCTTTAGCAGATAGCCATTTGGCCTAGATAAAGACTTCAAAAGCTCGAATACCAGAAGCAGCTATTGTACCTAAGGAAAATTATATCTCAGGGTTTCCCTTGACATAAATTTCTGATGCCTGGAAAAAGAGTATTTGAATGATATCCCTGGGAATGCTATGTTCTCCAACATGCAATGGATCAACAACCAATAAAACAAAAACAAAGGCAGTGAAATGAGTTTTCAGATACAAATGGACAAATCAAGTTTGCATGGATAATTCAAATGAGGAAAGTAACTGGTGGCTCACTGACTCTCTGCATTTGAATGACAAATAATGCAAAAGAATAACAAAAGCATATCTCATGACAGTGCAAAGAAAATACAAGTCTTTGCCATCTGAGTATGTTTCAGAATCAGTACTGATGGAGGGTGACTTTTTAAACATGTTCGTGCTAGATTTCAGTCTGAAAAGGTAAATAATAAAAAACCAAGACACTCCTTTTTTTTTTCATCCAATTCAAACATCTCCAAAAAGATAGTTTTGTTTTCTGCTCCAATATGATGCATCTCCACTCAAACTGAAATTGTGGGCCTGATTCTGCTCCCACTTACACCTGAGTTACTTTGACCAGGCCACTGAACTAATGACTTATCTGAAAACTTGGACTTGATTGTGTGTGGGCAAAGATGATTATATTTGTCCAGGTGGAATGTGAAGATCCCACTGATCTTTCTGGCAAGTGTAGGAAAGCTGCAGTGTCCTGACTGACATTCCCTCTCAGGAAATCAAGTTATAATGTTCAGGCCGGATAGTGTAAACTGGCAACATGGGGTTGTTGTGAGCAACTACAATGTAGGGATTCGACTCCCACTTGTCCTGTATTTTATTGTGCACCCGGGGTCTATGGTTACGAACCAGTACACAGTCACCAGGCCTGATGAGAGCCCCACTGGACTTGCGATTATAAGTCCCCCACCCTCCTGGCTCCCTTATTGGCCTGCCCGCCCTGTCAATCAGGCTGACCTGAGTTTGCCTTTCTCCCCTGGCCCTGGGGGCTGTGTCTGTTTCAGGGTCCTGTTTCCTCCAGAGATGGCCAACTAAAAAGACCCACTCAGTTTCAGTAAGGGGCTAATAGACCCCTTACATTAAGCACATGAGGGTTGCTTTTTTTCTGCACTGTTACCACTAATGTCAAACTCAGTATTTTAAAGAGCACTTTGGAGTAGCTGCGTTATGAAATGTATAACAAAAAAAACAAACTGTATTCTTAAGAGCAGTAACTTCTGCATTCTTAGGCTGCGAGAACTGTAAAATGAAGCTGAAAGAGTTGCTTAGCCTAAGGATCCAAGAGAAAACATTCAGATTTATTTATGTTTTAGAAATTAATTCTGGGTTTTGAATTAGCTCTTAAATATATCAATATAGGTTTTTCAAACCAAGCATTCTGCATGAGAGGCACACTTGGCAAGAAGAAGGGTGACATCTCTCAGCCTACCGGGAACGAATGGACATTGATTGTTCTTTCCTGTTAGAATGATTTATAATGACATGGGAAATTGTATATCAGTCTCGTAAAGACCAGATGTCAGCTTGTCCCAGTGACATTTCACTCAAAGAAACTTCACCCATTTTCCTTATTACGACATTCTGAAAAGTCCCCATGGCATGAATAACCTCTCTCTCTCTCTCTCTCTCTCTCTTTCTCTGTCTAGAAAATCTGGAATATATTGGAAAAATAAAGGGTTTAATTACAACGTGTGGGCTGGTTCTGATGGTGCAAAGCAGCCATAGCGATGGCTTAACCAACTACCTGGAAAATCCCCCAGTGTAGGGAGAATCCCTGGGTGACATAGAGATGCCATCGTGGCTAAGCCTCAGCTTTACTTCTGGCTGCTGGTGCTGGGGTCATGCGTGGAAGGGAAGAGGTCACAGCTGGAGCCCCAGTACTGTCCAGAAATCCCCAGCCATTGGAACAACCTGCTTTGAGGCTTGGTAACGACGATGATCTGCTTCCACCCTTTATCTTTATTCTACTGGCTGGCTTTGGAGGATAGGATTAAAATTCAAAATGATCTGGACAAACATCAACAGTGTAACACTGTTGCAAAAAAAGCAAACATCAATCTGGGATGTATTAGCAGGACTGTTTTAATTAGGACATGAGAAGTAATTCTTCTAGTCTATTACATGCTGATTCAGCCTCAACTGGAGTATGGTATCCAGTTCTGGGCACTCGTATTCCAGGAAAGATGCGGACAAATTGGAGAAAGTTCAGAGAAGAGCAACAAAAATGATTAAAGGTCTAGAAAACATGACCTCTGAGGGAAGATTGAAAAAATTGGATTTGGTTAGCCTGGAGAAGACTGAGCGGGGACATAACAGTTTTCAAGTACATAAAAGGTTGTTACAAGGAAGAGGGAACAAAAACATTCTACTTAATCTCTGAGGATAGGACAAGCAATGGGCTTAAATTGCAGCAAGGGAGTTTAGGTTGGACATTAGGAAAAACTTCCTAACTGTCAGGGTAGATAAACACTGAAATAATTGCCTAAGCAGGTTATGGAATTTCCAGCACTGGAGATTTTTAAGAGCAGGTTGGACAAACACCGGTCAGGGATGGTCTAGATAATGCTTGGTTCTGCCTTGAGTGCAGGGGCGTGGACTAGATGACCTCTCAAGGTCCCTTCCAGTCCTACGATTCTATGATTCTAACCTAACAAACGTCAGCAGGGCTTTCATGGAGGTTCCATGAGATCTAGTAGTTAGACAAGGGGAATGAACTACAGGATTCCTGGATTCTTTCACTGTCTTTGTCCTGGTCTCCCCTGGAAACTCACTCTGCCTCAGTTTTCCCAGCTATAAAATTAGAATAACAAAACTTAGCTGCTTCACAAAGGCCATGTTTGCACAGCACGCTGAGAGCCTCTGGTAAAAAAGTGCTCCAGGAATCCAGAGGGCTGTAATTTCTAACAGCACTCTTCTTTGAAAGCACCATCCCAGTTAGAAAAGAGGTGTGGGAAAGTCTGCTAAATACGTTGTCGGGAGAGGATGTAACCTGTGTTTTGGTGACAGCTGGCCCAGCCAGTGGCTTTAAATACAGCGAGGGAGCAGGTATTGTTAAAAAAAAAAAAAAAAAAAAGGCAGTAGTGGTAGGGTTAGCATGAGCTTAGTCATCAGCACGGGAAATGAGTTTTGAAACATCTTTCTCTTTCCATCTACTCTGTGCTGCATGTAATTACAGGGAACAAAGCAGAAAAAGGGGCCTTTTCTCAGGAAAGAAGTTGTGAGATAGACACACAGGAGTAAACTCTGCCTTGAGATGCATCTGCCCAGGTGCAGTCAGTGAAAGAACAGCACGCTCATCACAAGCTGTTATAGTCTAAATCAAGAAAAGACTGTGATAGGAAGAGGAGATCAGAGCTGGTACCATCAGTGTTTTCCTTGCTTCACCATAGCTGCTTTTCTTTTCCCCATAAAGCAGACAGGGAAATGGCCACAAGGGTTCCAACATCTTTTCAAAGCCTTAAATGGTATTCAGGTTTTAATGTATCTAAAAATATTTAACATCTGTCACTTCAGGAAATTGAGGTGGGGCGGGGAGGAAGTGAAATGGAGCACACAAGCAACATTATCAGCTTGTGTGAACAGGCAACCAGGGCCCAACTTCCCTGCTGGTGTGGACAGCATGGAAGTCATTTGATGTCTTTAGGGCTCTCGACTGGATAGTCTGCTAACTCAAAGAAGGGGCTGGACTTGGATGGCCTTCATTGCCATTCCTGGGCTAACCAAAAGCAGGTGCAGCTCCATTGGCATCAGTGGGGTAAGTTCAGGTTTTCACACATGTAAGTGAGAAGAGAGTTTGCTCTGTGATTTGAACTGGGACCTCCAAGAGATCAGTGTTAAGTGCCACCACTAGACCAAAGGAGAAGCCTTTACTGATGCAACAAGTGGTAAACATAGGCCCCTCTACTGTCAGCACAGAATCTTTGGTTTATACGTACTTCGAAGTGTTAGACTACAGTCCTATGGTTTTCAACAGACAATATTCATTTGCCTGTTAAAGTGAAAATGAGAGCTGTCTTAGGGTTATGAAACATGACCAGAAAATGCATTCTCTTATTAGCTGTCACTTAGCATGGGTCCAATCCTGCACTATTAAAGACTCTGGGAGTTGTGCCACTGACTTCAAAGAGAGCAGAACTGGGCCCAATATGTCTGAAGATTGTGTCTTTACACTGTACAGCTCATGCTTCATCTGTTGCTTCTCCAAGGGTAATTTCATTGCACACTCGTTTATATACAGCAAAACCCTGGGAACTTCAGATTATCTGAGGAGGTGGCCACCATGATGTGAAGCCTGTGGTCAGAGTGCCCTGACAGCTGGACAGACAAGCAGATACCCATACTGCCTTGCTGCAGGAAGAAGACCCTACCAGAAGAGCTGGAGGAACTCTTGCAGATCTTCTAAGTTCCAAAAGAATGAAGTATCAAGGACCCCAAAGCACACATCTTCACCAGATCATCCCCCTCCAGAGTCACACTACAGGACCTGAGCTCCCCACAGAGCACAGGTTATCTCAGAACATCACCCAGATGTCATTCATCTCAGTCCCCATGGAGAGATGCCTGTGCTTGGAACCCCAGTGGGATTTAGATGAATGAGGTTTGAATCAGTACATTTCTACAGTATTGAAGTGGAAGAATATGCGTCATTCCTCAAACTGCCCAGTGATTTATAATCTATGAATTCCTCCTGTGGCTGACAAAGGGTTAATTCCAGATTTCTGCATTTTGCTAGTCTTAAAAAGATGTTCAATGCCCCAAGTCCCCATTGCCCACTCCTAGCAACGCTGCCTCCGTATCTGACTTCACCTGAGGTAATTGGTCTCCGAAGGACAGGAAAATGGCATGAACGTGTCCTGGGCTGCAGGGTGTGGAGAGTGGAGAAAATTAACACCAGTTCTTTTTCCATTCTAGTTATGAATTTAATTGTTGCGCAGAGGCTGAGCCTTACATCATCTGACAAATGGGTTTTATTTTTTAAACAAACAGATGGGAAGACAGTTCATTCACAGCCTTCGCTGTGTAAACATAACTTCCTCGGCAGCTTGCATAAATAAACTATTAAGATGAGATTTTCCTTAGATCTGCAGCACTTTTTGATGAGAAATTTCACAAAACAGCCAGCACAACCCAAATGAGGCCAGAATGTAGATTCATGCCACTCTACGCATCAGCAGCTCAGTTCAAAGAATGTAAGAACTAAACCAAGCCTCCATCTGAATCTAAATTACACCTTCTGTGATGTTCTGCAGACTTTCCTCAGCTCTGTTGTTCGTTTTTGCAAGTCTCTGCTCTGGCTGAAGTACACACCGTGTATATCTGGTTCCTCAGGGCTAGATTGTGCCTGCATTGTGTATGAGGAGGTGTCCTCCTAAGGAGAGCTCCTGGAGGCATTGTGCTGAACACAGTTACCCATGCTATGCCCTTTTGTAGGGTGCAATATGAATTCCTCTTGCGTGGGACCAGTCCTCCTGCCTGCTGCAGTGGGGGAGATGAGGAGTCACGGTGCTCCCGCAAGTCCCACCCCACCTCCTTTCAGAAGGCTAGCGTGGCTGTCATTGCTAGGCATAAACATTCCTTGTGTTCCTAGAAGGCTAACACTGGGATTAAATCTGGTTCTTGGACACAAGTGCAAATGAGAGGGGGAAAGCCTCTTCATTTACTCTTCTTCACTTATGAACCTGTCCAGAAGCCAGATACCAATTTATCCTTTCATTGGTTTACATGGGATATTGCTGCAAGCTCCTGCTTCTTCAGAGGCTTTACTGGTAGCAAAACGTTCTCAGCAGAGAGTGAATGCCAATGGAATTTGGCTCACCAGAGCTGATACTCAGAGCACAGAAGAAAGCATCTCCTGACATGCTTTTGGCAAGATATTCTGATATGGGATTAAGGAGTGGCCACTGGCAGAAGACTGCCACCACTAAGTCAAAGTGGTGCTGGTTCATACGAGGAATTCTTTATCGTGTAACAATTGGTTTTGAAGATGTGATGCCACTGGGGCCAAAAGGGGCAGTAAAAGAACTCGTGAAAAATAAACACCTGGGCTTCTCTAAATTGCTGTTTTGTGTGAGGAGAGGGTTAAACCTGATTGAGCTCTCTGCTCTCCTTGGATCATTCATTTGAGGCCTGATCCAAAACCAGTTGGAATCAGTACCTCCACTGATTTCATTGGTTTATGCAAACCATGCCCTGCACCTTGCATCCCTCACCCATACTCACACAACGACAAACCCCACCCCTTTAATCAAATTAGCCTTGCATGACTTGTAAGCCTCTGATGTACTTGTAGATTTTGCTTTGCCTTTAGAGATCAGCCCATGCAAATGTAAGTTAGGCAATAACTCATTTCAGCATCCCTCCTTAACCAAGCTAAGAGGGTGATTTTTCAGTCAGTCAGAAAGTTCTATATAAGAATGGGGTCTTTAACATTAATAATTGTGGTTATTTCTCCCTTTCTCACAAACGAGATAATATAATCCACAATAACGACAAAACCCTGCCCTCCAATCCACACACCTTGACTTTGGTTGCAGTTGTGCATGCATATATCTAAGGGCAAAATTTGGCTCTGAAATGTATCATTATTGGCATCTGAGAGTTTTGAGATCGCAGAAATTCTTTACCTAGAAAAATCAATGACGTACAGTACAGTAGAGCCAATCTGTTTGATGAAAACATGCTAACTATGTTGGACGGGCATACAATTTGCCACACCAGTAAAGCAGACAATGTTAGTAAATTCCACAGAAATGTATTTATTGTAACTATTATAGTCATCTGCTCTTGCAAAGAAACAAACAGCAACAACTGCAAAAAAACAAACAAACAAACAAACAAACCAAACAATATGTAAAAAACAAATCAGGAGAACCAGAAGCAAGTAATTTAATAATCCAGAAGGGAGAATAAAAACCCATGTTTTAGTGCCAATAATTTCTGAAAAAGCTTAATATGATTTGAGGAAAATGAAATCAGAAAAAAGGAGTGAAACAAAGGAGTGGAGCAACTGGATCTGGATCATTTAATTCCAATTTTTCACTAAAGCATTCGGATGAGAGATGAAAATTAATTTCTAAAAAATTGCATCTAGTTAATTTCCTGTGTCTCTTCAATTGTGTTGTTGCACCAATGACATCCATAGAGCCCAATGCTGAAATCCTCCAACAAAACTCTGCTCTAGTTAACTGCAATGAATAAGGGTTGTGTGAACCTGGATAATAGGAGTAATTCCTATTGACTTCAGTGGGAGTAATTTGTATTCTGTGGTGGGACAATAGGCTTGACCAGAGTGAGACAAGGAATACTTAAAGTAAAATCAGGGCCAGGTTTGCTCTGTGTATATTTGGAGCAACTCCACTAAATTAATCCAGATTTACACCGATGGGATTGAGAAAGTATTTTTTCCCCTTTGCTCTTGAGTTTTCTTTCGCTCTGTAATTGAAACCTGAAGGAATATATGACTGTGTAAATGTGATGGGCCATATTGTGCTATTAATATTGAAGCAGAATTCTCCACTGAAGTCAAAAAGGAGATCTGCTGCAAATGGCCTTATGTTTTGATATGATCCAATAAAAACCTGGCAGTGTTGGTTAAGGAGAAAGCATCACCCGGAACCCTGAATTGCCTGCCTTGTGTCGGTTTATTTTCGAACCTTAATGTCAATTAAACTAAGCAATTTGTCTTTAATAAGAGCCTTCTTCATGAAATACAGCATGTTAGAACATGCCCATTTTTATAATCTCAGTTGCCAACTTTCAAATGGCTCCTGTAGAAAGGACACCGTGGAATATGAATTCCTTTTGTAGCTGGGGCAGGCTACATTATGCACTTCAAATCATTGTCTTTAGAATTGTCAGAAAGGGTGGGTGTTGGCCATCTTGGAAGCTCTCTGGGTGAGTCATTATTACACACAGGATACCTAGATGACCTTGGCATGCCCTTGCTTAGCTGAGTTCATTAGACAAGCCAGGCTCTGTGCTGCTACTCCTCCCATCTTATCTCTTTTTTGAAAGCCAGTCATTAGTGATAGGTGCTATTGAGCTAATTGAATGCATAGATTTTAAATTGAAAGCAAAGAGATTCCTAGCTTCATTTTAATTTTGATGGCTGATTATACTAAAAGGTAGAAAATCAGGAAATAGGTAGACAGGAAAAAAAGTAACTTCTTTTTACCTGAATGTAGAAGGTCAGATTCTGACAACTTTACTCAAGTTGAATAGTACTTCCTTGATTTCCATGAGACTACTTTCACAGTAAGGCTGGAATTTTCAAGGCCAATTTAGGGGATTTACCTACACAGCTCTCAATGAAATTAATGGGAGTTGTGTGGCTAACTTCCCTCATCCAGAGGTTCTCAAACTTTTCCATGCAGCTACTTCTTCATCCCACCAGAACCCTCCTATAATCCTCCTCCAACCTAGAAGGAACTATCCAAGATCCTCCTTCTCATTTAGCAATATGGAATGGCCAGATGGTTGTGCCACCTGACACCTGTTTGCTCCCCTATCTGGGGGTTGTGACCCCTCGATTGAGAGCCCCTGTTCTAGTAAGCTTTGATAACCTCAACCAAAGGCATTATTCAGTGCAAGGAAAGGCAGCAGAATCTTATCCTTTGAATTTAGCTGATGATGAGCAATGAAGGGCTTCTTTAAAAGAGGTGGTGTATTACATAAGGCTGTTAAACACTACAGTCAGTAAGTACTCAGTGGATGAATGCCATCGGTCTCAAGTTACTTTGAAGTTCACCATATTGAATCTGATTCTGATCTCATGTTGATATAAATCAGGAGTAACTTTACTGGTCAGTGGAATTACAGTGTGATAAAGCCATTGTCAGAATCAGGCGCTGCGTCTTAAAATAGCCTATGTCCTTAATGTATACTAGGCTTTAGTACATTAAGAACATAGGTCCTAGTGTACATTTGATGGAGTCTAAACTATTGATATGAACATAAGTAACTCCTTATACAAATTGGACCAATTCAATTTTGATATACGTTCTATGCAATCTGGGGTGATTCAATAGTTTTCATGGTGTCTCAATGTAGAACTAGGTTCACTGTCTGAAATTCATTGCAGGAGCAAATATATTGAACACAACAGATTTATGCATGGGATGAACTGACTCTATACATTTCTGTACTTTGAAATATCAGTCTTTTTTTGGTTAAAAAAGAAAAGGAGGGGGAACATGGGAGGATGCAGTCGATAAGTCAAAATGGCAAGCAGATGCAGTTAGGTGGAAACCAGTAGACAGACACTTGTACAGCATGATTTCGGTATAGCTGTCAGCACATGTATCTTCCCATGGTGAAGGAGGTAATCCATGTTTTTTTCACAATTTTCCTGCTGATACACTTGGAGAGCATGTTTCTGGTATTTTTCTATTCTCTTTTTGATTGTTTTTGGAGTCACTTCACTTGTTGCAACACAACTGTCTCAGAGGAGGCATCCTAATTGGACTCTGAGTTAATGCCTTTTCCCTCCACTAGTCTGAGTGAAAACAGCTATGCCCCAAGGGAGTCAGTGCTATTCTCCTCTCAACTTCCTGCAGCTCAGATATGAGATGTACCAGCTAACCAAGTCTTTCTTGCTTGCTTGCTTGCTGTGGCTTTTTCTATTAACTCACACCCGGTGAGGTGTATGTATATAGCATGAGCCTGTGCTCCAGTCACAAACTCACATTTTTATGCTGGTTGAAACATAGGATGTAAACATTGCTCCAACCAACATCCAAAAGGCCTGAGCAACTGCTCAGTCATACCCAAATTTGCATGAACCCCTTTGGGGCTGTAAACTCTCAGTCATGTGCACAGCACTCTTCACAAGCAGCCCCATTCTGCTCCCACTAACTAGTTGGCAGAATTGGAGGCAGCTAACCATTGACCATATAGGAAATATCCAAGTAAAGGCAGGATCCTCCTCTGTACTGAGTGGGGGTTTTAGTGGATAGAAAAAATTTAGGGGAACACTTCCTTCTGACCCATCCTATGCAACAACATGGATGGATTTCAATGGAGTCTTCAAGGGAGCTCTATGTAGCCTAATTTGTTCCCCCACCTCAGTACCAATCTGCTGACTAGAAGTATGTGTGTGGGGAGGGGGAGAACAGCATTCTGTCCTAGGCACTATCTATGCCAGGGATACACTCTATTCCTTCTTAAAAGATGTGTCCGATTATGCATCCCCTGTAGCCCATCCCATAGAATCTCGCCAGACTTGTGGAGCAGAGGATGCATTGGTCAGTGTTCCTGGTCACTCTCATGACTTAATCTTCCCCTGAATTCAGAAGTGCAGAATCAGACTCATAATAGCACTGAGCACGGCAGGATTGGGCCCACACTGTAACTGCCATTCAATCTTGACTTGCATGGCATTGTTTGTATTGTGTGACGCAGCACAATCGGGCTGATGTGATAACACACACAGCAGAAAATGGCAACAGATTAATAGAACATAGCAAGCCCTGTGAAGGTCAAGATACCTTTGAAAAGAAATTACTTCCATTTCTGGGTTAGTTACAAGAGATTGTTGATTTCAGATATTAATTTGAGGTGCATTTTTCAATGATTAGGTCTCCACAGAGCAGTGGATAATTTGAATGGGCTCCAGAAAACTCTGCAGTTAACTCATTAAGCCAACACTCCCTGCTTATGGACATTTTAATGACTAACTGGTTAAGTAACAAGGTCACAATAGTTTATTAGTAAGAAAAGCAAGAGAAACTGCATAGGCCTGTTCAGTCCAAAAGCAACTCTCAGCCACCATTCACTTTCCTGCAGTTTCTGTTCTTTTATTTCATCATTTGCATCTTCTGACTTCCATTTATAACTTGTTTTGCTGCTCCTGTTTCCCCGAAGGTACCTCATCTCTAAGGAATGAAATGTTTTGAACTAATGCCTAGAGGACCCATGCTAATTTGTTTTATGGCCCCTTTCCCTGAGTTCTTACCTCCTATTTTCTGAAAACAGAAATTCCTTTTTCTCCCAGATTAGCTGTTTGGATCAGTGAGTTGATAATGTTACAGGCAGGCAGCTCCTACACAAAGGACACAATGGACAAAATTTATCCCACAGACTAAGGGTAACATTTGCATAAGCATTTAAGTGACTCAGGAGTACAGCTAGGCAAAAAATAAAATAAAATAAAAAATTGGTGAATAAAGATGAAGTTTGGGGTTGACTGAAACTGTTGAGTTTCATTTGGTGAACAGTTTAGTCTCCCCCTCCCAAAAAAAAAAAAAATGGGTGGGAAAAAAAATTCTGAACATTTTCAAAATGAAATGTTTTGACTTTTTGTCTTGAAACAACCTTTGGTTTTGGAATTTAGCTAGATTTAACTTAAAAACAAAACAAAAAGGGTAAAATACACCCAAAGGGGATTTTTGGGGGATTCGTTTCAGTGAAAAAAACCCAGAAAATTGTCATATTGAGCCAACCTGAAGCAGGTTTTATTTTATTTTTCAGATTTTTCAGTTCAGACATCAAACTGAAAAATCCATTATTCACCCAGCTCTGCTTAGGAGCCTATGTTCTATTTTCAAAAGTACCATAGGCACTTAGGAGCCTAAGTCTCATTGAAAGTCAACGGTGTTTAGGTTCCCTAAACGCCTGTTGCTTTAGAAAAATAGCACTTAGGCTCCTAAATCACTTAGGACATGTTTACATGTGCAGCAATGCACGCTGTTGGGGGTGTGATTTCTAAAACACATGAACATGTTGGGCTACAATTGGTCCATGTAGACCCTGCTGGTGTAGTCCTTACGGCCAGCTTAGCCTTATTTTTACTTAGTGGTAATGCAAGGAACCTACAGGATGCATCCTGTAAAACACTGACTTAAACCAATGGAATTAAGCGTCACTTTGTGCACTTTAAAGGACACTAGTGAACTTTTAGTGTGCACCTAGCAGGGTCTACATGGTCCAATTAGTGCACAACATGTTAGTGCGCTTTAGAAATCATACCCCCATAGTGCACATTGCCGCACCATACAGACATGCCCTTTGGTGCGAAAACTCCTAAAATTCCAGTGTAACTCCAGTGACTAAGGGTGGAGTTTCAAAAAGTTAAGGGAGTAAGGCAACTATGCCCTATTTAATTTCAAAGGGAATTGGGTATCTTTCTTCCTTAGGCAAAATTCTATCCCCTTTGGCCCACCTGTGTGCACACACAGACCATGTGAGAGTAGGAAACTAATACACCAGTTTAACACACAATGACCCTCTCAAAACAACCGACAGACACTTTTGCTAAGAATTATTTTCAAATCACGCATTTTCTACCTTCCAATTAAAGAAATAATATGGGGCCAAACTCATCCCTGGTACAAATGACTCAAGTAAAGTCAACTGAATTACCTGGGATGATTTTGACTTTAGAGCAACGAATGAACAACCCAGGACACAACTGTCGCCCAGCAACCCATAATCATGTCCCACTGATTACTTAAAAAACCAAAGTACCTCTTTTCCCTTTTGCCATTAGAAGTAGGTTGAGTACCCAGACGATGCTGGCATTTCAAAACTACCTGAAGGCTATTTGAGAAGGCAGGTGTTCTCAAATTGGATTAAATTGCATTGGGTGTATTCTAATGATTTCACACCACCTAATTTAAATCTTTAGTGATTAGAAAAAACAAACCTATGTAAAACCAAAACAAACATGTAGCTTAGTTGATTATAGTAATTCTGAAGACAGTGGAGAGGGTTCTACTGGAAGACCATTCAAAGCATCACAACTCTAATTGTAATTGCTTTGTGAGGTGTTTGCCTTGTAATTCAATTGAAATAAGATAATTTTTCCCTTATGAATGCTTGTATGTGGTTAGACCCAAGTACTTGAGAATTGTGGCACGTATACTAGGTTTACATAATCTGTGCAAGAGAAGGAGCCCTTGTTCTTGCATTCTAGAGTTAACAAAGGAAAATCTAATTTCTTTTTCATGTCTTGTGCTATGCCCCAGTTGACTGGGAGTTCCTTAAATCAGGGGGCTGAGACTCAATCATTAGCTTTATTGTGTGCATTATTGATTGTGTCTGTTCTGTATGGGCATCCCAGAAATGCTAGCTAATCTCCCAAAATCCTGGCCCAGCATGCACTGGGCTCAATATAAAGCCAGGCATGGCTCCTCTGCAGGCATCTCTTCTTTGGTTGTTTCAAAGTCCTGGCCAGGATTATGGAGAACATAGCCCTGGGGCATTATGGATGGGATTTTCAAAGGCGCCTAAGGCAGTTAGGCACCCAAATCCAATTGAAATGGCCACCTAAATTCCTTAGGATCCTTTGAAAATCTCATCCTATATCTTGTTTTAAGAAATATCCCCACTTCTGCTTAGCCACAGTAACTCTAGCTAAAGGAGTGGGATTTGTTATAGACTGCCATGACCCAAATAGTCTTCCAGCCACAACAGGGAACATACCAGCTTCTCTCAGAAATGATGATCAAAATACTTGGAGCAAATATTCACATTTGATATGAATTTGCACAATTAAAAAAAAAATTATGGTACAGTCTACCCCTCTGGGACACAGTCGGCCATACTCATGATTAATAGAATAAAATAGCACCATGCACTACCTTACTGTAGATAAGCTTGTCTTTCACTTCTAAGATTGACTTTGTTCTTCTGAGTAAACCACAAAAGGAGAAAGAAATGGCAGAACTATCCCATCTGATGTCAGTCACAGTTATTAACCCTGGCAACAATGTCACTAAAAGGGAAAGCTAAATTACCTGTTAAAAATGTGATTGTTTTAAATTTATCTTAAGCACTTTAAGGAGCAATGTAAATTACGTTATTATCACCATGACAGTAGATTAATGGATTGATTCCTGTTACCTTTAATTGTACAGTAAATTTAATCTCCCCCAGTCACTGAATCTGCTCCCAAAAGTTAGGGATTTGCATGTTAAAAAGAATAATTGATTACCCCAAAATGGATGTTGAGTTGAATTCTTCAGGCCAAAGTCTTCTCTCAGTTGTATGGCTGTAAATCCAAAGGAACTCTGTTCCCCAAAGAGCAGAATGAGGAGCCCACTCTGAAGTTTGCTTCCCTGACTTGTGTCTCTTTAAGAAAGTTAGGTTTTTAATCAGGTTTTCTTTGTGTTTTGTGATGTTTTAATAATGTTGCAAAGAACCTTTAAGCAAGGGATCTTTAAAAATAAAGTAAAAATCCCACTACATAATGCAGCTGTAATGCGGTGCAGTGGCTAAGTGGTCACGGTGCTCAACTACATTCCTAAAGGTCAGAGATTCGAATCTTGCTTGGTCGCATGCTGAAAGACAGCCTTTGGTCCTGTCTGGATGGACTGACGGTGAGTGGAGAAAGACCTGCTTAGGTGATCTGCCAATATGCTCTGCTTTCCTAGGAGGTAACCAGCTTTGAGATGAATGGAGTTAGTTATGCAGAACTCCCCAAGTAGAATTGTCTCCTGGAATAGTTGGAACGAACATACCCCACCCTGTCTGTTTACACAGAACACAGTTGCTGTGTTGTCCATTAACACTAGCAGATTTCCCCCCCACAATACGTGCATGGAAGGCCAAACAAGCTAGACAGATAGCACGTAGCTCACTGACGTTTATATGAGTCCTTGGATCCTGTGCGGACCGTAACCCTTGAGTTTACAAGGTTCCGATGTATGACCCTCAACCCGAGGACAAGGCATCCATGACCAGCGAGAGCACCGGGTGTGGAGAAAGGAAGGGAATTCCCACACAAACATTCCAAGGATCTGTCCGCCAGTCCGGAGAGGAGACATACACTGATGCTAGTCATCCCTGAAGACTTTGGAGGCATCGTCTGGCATGCTGCACTACGTAGGTACATGCTGGTATCTGCCCCAGAAGTCTGAGACAAGTGTGCACGCAGTAATGGGACGTTCTTTTAGATCCAAGACCAGGTCTCAGAGCATTTGAGACCTTGACTGGGGCAGAAACACTCTGGTTTTTATAGCATCCAGGAGTGTGGTGATAAACTCTATTCTTTGCACAGGTTTTAGGATTGATCGGTCCTGACTGAGTAAGAGCCCCAGTGCATTGAAGGTGGCCTGGATGACGGTGATGCTGGACAGTACTTGAGAGCTAGACCAGCCCCTCACCAGCCAGTCATCCAGGTGTGGGAACACATGGATCCACAGCCTCCTCAGATAAGCAGCTACTGGAGCCATGAACTTTGTGAGAAGGTGAGGGGCTGCTGATAGGCCAAAAGGAGGTACTAGAAATTGGTAGTGGGTTCCAGTCACTATAATGTGAGAAACTTCCAGTGGTCTGGACAGGTCACTATATGGAAGTGAGTGTCCTTTAAATCGAGGGAGGCCTTGATCCAAGGAAGGAATGGTGGGAGCTGGGGTAATCATGCTGAACTTTATTTTCTTCAGATACTTACAGTAGGTCTGAGACTGCCTTTTGCTTTCGGAATAAGGAAATAATGGGAATAAAAATGCTTCCCCCTGAGGAACAGAGGAACTTTCTCTAAAGACCCCACTATAAGGTGAGATTGGACCTCCCACTGAAAAATGGTCTCATAAGAGTGGTCCCTGAAGAGGGAAAGGAAGCAGAGTGGGAAGGTCATATCCCAGATCTACTGTGCTTAGGACCCAGCAATCCGATGTGATCCGAGTCCAAGCATGATGGAATTGGGATAGATGATTGGCAAAGATATGGGTAGGAACAGATTGGTCTGTAAGAACTGATGTGCTGCCTTTGACAAACCTGTCAAAAATGCATGTTTCAACTGGGCCACTGGTTGAGAGGAACCTGCTGTCACAGATGACGAGGGAGGCCGTGGTTGCCTCCTGTAATTCCTGCCCCTTTTTCTCAGCAGGTTGTGGGGATGAAGTATAATATCAAAAACTGCTTCCTCTTTGTCACCAATGCATGGATTCCAAGTGACTTCACTGTTGCCCTGGAACCATTAAGCTACACAGCCTATCATCTGTCTTTTCAAAAAGAGGGAGCATCCCTCAAAGGGCAAGTCCTGGATGGTCTGCTGTATTCAGGAGGGAGACTAGATGACTGCAGATATGAACCCCTCCTCATAGATATGGCAGACACTGTGGGTAGATCTGCTGAATCAACCGCATCCAACCTGTCCTTGCCACCAGCTTGTCTTCCTCTATTGTCTTAGTGAACTCCTGTCTGGAGTCCTCCAGTAGCCTGTCTTTAAACTTCATGATCATTTCCCAAAGGGTGAAGTCATAGCGATTTAGCAGAGCCTGCTGGTTAGCAATTCTAAGCTGTAGCCTTCCTGTCAAATAAAGGTTATGACCAAAAAAAGTCCAGTTTCTTTGATTCTTTACTCTTTGTTGTCAATGCTTAGTGCCCTTGCCTCTCCCACTCATTAGCTGCTGCCACCACTAAAAAACCTGGGGGCTGGTGAGAGTAGAGGTGTTCAACACCTTTAGAAGGGACATAGTATCTCTTCTCTGCCCATTTAGCCATAGTTGGGAGGGAAGAAGCGGGTCTGCCAAAGTGTTTTAATCAGCTCCAGAATCGCTTTGTTAATCAGAAGCACCACTCTGAAGGGCCTGCAGGTGCCAATCTGTCTGTCCTCTTATAACGGCATGCAGTGACATGCAATGGCAGAGGGCACACAAGCCAACCGGATGGGTGCCACTGAGGGTAAAAGTGTGCTGACAACTGTGCACGAGGCGCGCGCACACCTACAGTGGAAGAGACCTGGGCAATCACTCGAAGAAGAATGACAGTTCCTTTGGTGACCCTTATTAATAGCTTTCATAATGGGAATTTTGTATGTGCAGTATTTCCAGCAGCAGAATACGTCAAATCACATTTGAGTTACTTTCCAACATTAATCCTAATTTATAATGTATTTTTAGAAGTAAGCAAATGTGGGTTTGAGGATAGCGCTGGGCAAATTCAGTTATCATTATTATCATTACTAATTTATATAGTGCCACCAGCTAAAATGGCAATATGCAGAAGGGAAAATATGACAAACAAGTGACAGAATCTTTGCCCTAAAGAGAATCAAGTTTAAAGGTTCAATAAGAAACAAACATAGAATGCTGAAAGATCATTGCATCCAACATGTTTTGCAGAAATGGTGAGCTCTTCAGTGTTTTCTGTAGGAAGTGTGGAAGAGCACTTGAGATGCTTTACTGGAGTGGCTGTTTCAAGCATGTCTGTGGCATGGAAAAAGATGTGAAGTCTGGAACAAGTAAAGGAGACAAAAGGCATGGTTTGTTAGTGGAGCATACGGAGCGTTTTGCTGGCATTTTAGTCCTTTATTGTTTCATAGCCTCCTTTAATGGCTTCACATGGAATATTGAACAGGATGGAGGAGTGGATGGATCACTGTGGGACTCTCCAGGGTGGATCCTTGGGCTTGGAGGTACTTAGCGCAACTTTCTGAGTGTGACCTGAAAGAAATTATGGAAATCATCCATCAGTGTTCCCAGCGCCTTTTCTGTTCCACATCCTGGCATGAAGCCTGGATGAATTTCAGGGACCCAGGATATTAGCAGCATTTAGGTGGAGTTGGAGGCAAGCGTCTCAATCAGCTTGCTCAGGAATGAGGGGGATATATAAGAGGTGGTAATTGAAGAGATCACCTGAGTAAAGTCATGGTAAGGATTTCAGGATTTGGCCCTGCTTTAATATTAATGTCCATTATGGCAAATGTCACCAGGTGGCTCTGTTATACACAGTCTTCCAAGTTATTTTCCTTAGTGTCTGATCAAATGTTCAGTGTGGTGGGGATATGGTTCATTATTAGTTTTTGTTATGCAAGGCTTTGTGTAGAGGCAGCAGCCCTTGGAGGGGGAACCATGTAATCAGCAGGACAGTTTGTTCTCTGCCTTGATCTCTGATTAAAAGCAGTTCTTGAGGCAGGTTTGCTCCTTGGGAACTGGCCACTGCTCTTGGGCTGAGATTCCTGCAAGGAGAGTTTGCTTGCATGTGTTTTATTTACATACGTATACCACTCCTGGATCAGAGGGGAATCAAACAAGTTATATTTAGAATGTCCCAGAACTCCATGTCACTAATTTCTCCTTCACTAGGAAGCTGACCTGCAAGGCCTTGGCTGGCCATCTGCCCTGCTTGGCAGAGGGTTGAAGCTGGTATCAGAAAAAGGAGCAACAGCATTTTCACAAGCACAACTAGCAAAGAAAAAACTCTCATACTAGTAAAAAGTACCTAAAACTTAGCCTGTCTGCTGTAGGATATTCTTGTGGAATTCCTGAAATTGCTCACCATACCAGATCTTTTTTTTTAAAGCTACACAATGAACAACTCTGAGTAAAACCGATAAAAAGTTAACTATATTTGCCAAACAGCACGCTGGAGTCAGTTGAAGGTTAATACAGCACTAGTCACATTTTCCATTTGTTAGTGAGTAATTAACTATCATCTTGGCCAAGACCCTTCTAGATTAAGCAATCAAAAGACAGTAAAGAAATACATCATTTCAGTCATTATATTTCTGAGTGAATCCACTTCTCATAAAAGTGAAACAAGTAGCATCAGGGCTGGAGCTGGGCACTATGGTGCAGGCAAGCACCTCGTAAACCTTTTTCCATGCAGCGGTGCCAGCTGAGAAGTGACCTGCCCATTGTACTGAACGGTGTTGCACCGTGGCTTTGTGAAGTGCACCAGCTGGAATTAGTATTCTGAAATGAGATAGATGGAGGATGGATGCCAACCAAACTCATCACTTATCTAAGCAAGAGTTGAATGCAGCTATCCAGAGGAGCAGACATGCTCTGACGTGTTGCTTGTCCAGGAATAGATGGAGCACCACCCAAGTGGCAGTGGTTGGAGGCATTATATTCCATGGTATCTCCATCCAAAAGCTCTCTGATGAACCCATCCCTTCATCCCCTACCCTGCCCAGACATGCGCCCTCTGGGGCACTGAACCTTGCTGCCTGTGCTAGTTTATCACTAGCCCATCCTTGTGCTTACAGAAGTCAGGCCGCCAAAACTATTGCTTTGTCCTGTGGCGGAGAGCTAGGGATGGGGAAAGGGCTCCCTATATCCACATTGGAACAGACTAATTGTAAGTGTTTAAAGGTTAGATGGTTTCTGATCAGTCCTGGACAGAATTTCAAATATGTCCCTTTATTCTCATTAACCAGCTAAATCTCAGTGGAAGCTGAAGCTTATCTGGTGATACTGTCAATGCTGTAAATTTATTTAGACCATAAATATCTCTGATGGACTTTAAAAGGAGTCTTAGGACATGGGGTGACTCAGTGAATTTTTCCTCTCCGAGGACTAAATTCAGATGGGGTGACAAGTAAGTATGAGTTTCCTGAACTACCTTGCTTCTGATAGATGGTGGTCCAGATGACAGAACCCACACAGTGTGAATTCCAACAAATCTGGGTTTTCTTGACACCGGGGTTAGTTTCTGAAAACATGTGGGCAGCATAATATGACTTCATAAAACATACTGCCGCCAAGACACATGCCTGTCTCCTGCCAAAAATTCCAGTCTGGTACTTGGTATCCAAAGTGATAGCTGTTATCTGATTCCATGAAGGAGAGGGAGGAAAGAGAACACACCATCTTCTCCTCTGATTGTAATGAACCTTTTCGTTCTGACACCAGACTCTCACTAGGAATAACAGCTGTGTAGTCAATGGAATCACACATATGAAGGATTTGAAAAAATGACCAGCAAATGTATTTTGTGTTCCCCCTGGTTCATTTACTGACTCATTTGAATGCAAAATAGTGCAAGCTCCCACCCCTACTCCCCATTCTTTTTTAGATGTGTGAAATTTGCACTAATAAAAGTTGCAGGACTGACAGTCCTGGAGACTGAAGTGTTCTGTTTAGCTATCAGATGGATAGAGGATGGGCAGCTATGGCGCAAGTTTCCCACTTCTGGCTCACCAGTGCCCCTCTGCTCTCCAAACACAAACACAACCAATTGCTTGTTAAGGTTTCTGTGTAGCATAATCGAATAGGTAAAACACCTGCTCAAATATGAGGTATAATTATAGTTACCAATAGAGGGCACTCAAAACACCATGGCCAAATTGTCCTCTCCCTGTCCCCTCCTACCTTAAAACAGTTCGGAGAGGCACTGTGGGAGGAAATCTCCACCAGTGTCCCTTCATAGAGATGTCCCCCATACTGTCCTGCTGTGGGAGTGAAAAATGGTGCAGGGTCTCACTCCCAAACCTGGCAGATTCCCCAGGGATCTGTGAGAAGCTCTGACCAGCAACATGATGGAGGTCCGGTGCCTCCACACTAGCTCTGGTCTCCACCCTCATGGACTCCCTAGCGACGTAGCTCCATTGAGAGGCATCAGAGACACATGATCTAGCCCCATGGGCACCTGTCACCCAGAAGAAAATGGAAAGTGCAAAATTTGCAAAGCTTTTATGGAGTGACACTGTAGAGCAGGAAAGTGAATGCACTGTCACCGTCCTTTCAGGCTGCACAGGTTTATTCATTCTTAGGCTTGTAGGGACAAATCTTCAGGTAGCGTAAACTAGCATTGCTTTCTTGACATCAATGGAGCTACACTGATTTACAGCACCTGAGGATCTAGCCTAAAGTTAGTACTCTGAATGTGATTTTTATTAAGAGATGCAGTGAAGGATTATTTAAACAGAAATATGTTTATTTGGGAGCCTCACAATCGTTACTGCTCTGAAAATGTGCAGGTCTGGAGGAGTCTCAATGGTATAAGGTGTGAGAATGTGGTCACACGACTACCCTTTAAGTCAAGGGAAGCTGTAAGGAGAAGTCCCTGCCCATTGTTTTGAAAATGTGCCCCTCGCAGTCACTGGTTATCAGTACATCAGCTCTGCATTCTTTATTTGGGGATGGTTGCATAGCCCTTTAAGCGGTGAGTTCATTCCTCAGTGCTGACAACTGGGAAATAAAGTGTAGGCGGAGGGTGGTTCTTTCACTGTCAATCACATTACAAGTAATTTTGTTCAGTTTCTTCTGATACCAGATGATATGAAACTGCTGTTGTGTGCCAACGCGCAAGTGCCTTGTATCTGACCTGCTATACTGGTATCAGTTTAGTGGCTTGTACAAAATGAATAGGTGGAAAGTATCTGTACCTCAAAGCAAATTAATCTGCAATCATCTTGTTTTAATTTTTGGAAATAGAAAGAAATTTGGCCAGATACTTCACTGGTATAAAATGGCTCCACTGAAGTCAATGGGTCTGTGCTGATTTACACCAGCTCAGGCGGCTTTCCAGAAAATGTTAATATTAAAACAAGTACCCCTGTGTCTGTGCCTTAATTTGCAAATAAAATCAGAGTAGCAATAATTCAGGGAAGGAAGCTGTGATTCAAAGCTACACTATTCAAATCACATTTTGGTCATGAAATGTTGATCACTGAGCATAGATTAGTGCTGATAGAAGCTGTTGATATTCTGCTGGCATTTTTGCCATTCACTGGTTTTGTTTCAGTGGCACTTGACAGGATATTAATGTTTAGTTATGCAAAGTGTAGTCTTACTTCCAATATTAATTGTTAGAGTCACTGATTTCTGCAAAGGCTTTCCATAGAAAATGAGAAAATATATTTCCAGGAAGTGAAACAAAATGTATCTGAGATTTCAGTCTTTTCATTGAAGGTAAAAGTTAATCTCTGTGCTTCACAGAGATCATGAAAGACACTTTAAAACTTGCAGTGAAATTACTACAAGAAACAATCTCCTAGGAACATCAGTTGTTACTACACTACACCCCATAGCAATTTATAGCTTCTCACTTACAGCATGGAGAGTAATCACAAAAGCATAGGCCTCCACCACCTTACCTAATGGAGAATCTTCATTGGCTTTTAGCAGTATAGGGCCTATGACACACAGTTGAGCAGTTCTTATTCCATTCAGTAGAGGGAAGTGGGGCAGTGCATCACATGCACTCTACCCAGTTTGAGTATTGAAAATGAGACAAGACAAAGCAGTAGCAAATACACGGTAGGCAGTAGCCAGGGAGGTACTAGATGATTTAATAGGCTTAATCTGCAGCAAAGATTTAGGTTAGATATTAGGAAAAGCTTTTTAATTATAAGGATAGTTAAGCACTGGAATAAGCTTTCAAGAGAGAGTGTAGAATCCTGTCATTGGAGGTTTTTAAGAGCAGGTTGGACAAACACCTGTCAGGGATAGTCTAGGTTTATTTGGTCCTGCCTCAGCAAAAGTGCCTGGCCTTGATGACTTCTCAAGGCCCTTCCCACCATCCATTTCTATGATCAATGATCAAATAGGTCATTTCCATTTCTAATACATATGATTCTATGAAGATTGTATGTCAAATTTATTCAGACCTGAAAGGAATTCCTTCCAGACCATGTTAACCCCATTCTTATATGGTCAATCAGTAGTAAAGAATCATAGCTGGATCTCTTGGTTGGTCCTCCAAGGCCAGTCCTCTGGTTTCCAGTACATATTGAATGTGTTTTAATTAGCATAGGAAATGGAAATTTACTGGAAAGAGGGTTAAAATATTTAAATAATTTTGAGATAAAGTGAAGGGATAACAGCATTGGCTATAGTCAGGTGCAGATCTGCCAGTACACTTTAATTCTGACATATTGTTCCCATCCTGGGAGTCCTCTGAGTAGAGATTATGAACAATGTGGTGCTTTTGCCATGAAGACAAAGGGATCCCTAAGCACTAGGAGGAGACCATTCAATTCCTTTTATTACCAACCTTCCCAGTATCCGATCCAAGGCGCACATATATGACTCTTGTTATCCTAGCTTGGCTCTTATTTCTAGGTCTGTACCACAACTTCACTCTGATTTACTATTAGCAAATGTTCTCCATGTACGCTGTAATTTCAGCCTTGTTACATGGAATGGATTTTATTCTTCCAACAACCAATTAGAGGCCGAATATATGAATATCCAGTGTATCATAGGGGATCCTCATAAACTAGTCTTTTCTTTAGCATTCTTCTGTCTTTTTCAAAACGTAAATTCTCATAGCAGGGCTTAACAAAGCCCTACCTGGGATGATTTAGTTGGGTTTGGTCCATTTAAGAGCTGCTGCACAAAATAAAGGTCCGATCCAACTCATTTTGACTTCAGTGGGACTCCTTCCATTGACTCCAGAGATAACTGGGCCAAGCCATGAGTTACGAAAATGAAAACGTTTAAGCAGCTCTGGCTTCTGTCAATAATAAAGTACATGGAAAGGAAATATTCCATAAGCAGGGTGCTAATTACTCTGTTACTGTGCCAGGATGCCATATTTGATGGGAGAGTGATACAATGACCATAGTATGTTTCACCAGTCACGATTCACTCCTTCAGCATCATGAGGCAGGTCCAGGCCACAGTAATTTGAAAATGGGCAATTGGCAGAAAGTAGAATAAATATCATGGGAGTGCAACTTTTGTGTGCCTGTACAGTTCACATCCACAGAGTCTCAAGTAGTTAACTATAACCAGTCATAGAAAGCCTGCACCTTTTATTTGTCTTGGATTTGTACTAGTTTTCTGAATCATCATGTTCAAATAGAAGAAAATGAGCCTGATATGCCAAAAAGAGCATACCTGTATCAGGACATTGTTACGGATTTTATAGGGAAAAGATCTTTTGGAAATGAGGCAGATACATCAATGCTTCCTCTGGAGAAGAAATTAGATTTACCGAAAGTACTGACTTATCATTTTCATCACTAGATGAACTGCAGCCTAGTACAGAAATGGACCTTAGAGAGAGAAATGCTGCTTTGCACTTATGAAAAAGTTTAACTTTGTAGAAATTAAGCTTACACTGTATGTGAGGCTGGAGGATTTAATCTTAAAAAGTTAATTTTATGCCATATGTATGCTGGGGAGGACTTTTTAGTATCAGCCTAACAAAAGAATGTAAAGAATGCAGGGAGTACACAGATTAAATCTTTTTTTCTTCTTATAGCAAGATCCAGATTTTCTCTTTCCTCTCTGAAGCTCTAGAAATTCAAATGAAACATGACTCATGTGTTACCTGAGAGCACCCTGCCCCCAATCTAGGATTCAAAACCAACAATTCACAGGTTTTTCCTGTTTAATCAGGGTTTGTACAGGAACTTAACCAAGCCCTGGAACCGGATCCCATGGCAGCTTGAGCTGAACTGGAAAAAATAACCCTAGAGCATGTTAACTCTTCATGTTGCTGGTTTTCCCCTTTGAAACATTGCTCCTTCATTTATAAATCTGACCCATTAGCCATGGCTCCTCACTCCTGGTTCTAATTTGGCACAGCTAAAGACGTGGCCCAAAGTTTCTTCTGATGCATTCCAAAATCAAGTGTACACACAGTGTAATATATCTGAACAGTAGAATTCAGGAACAAAAAAAATTTTACTTATAAGCTCAGATGTCAGTGTTTCATGTGCCAGAACGGGAATGAGAGTAGACAGATAGTCCTTATCGAGATAGCAGCATTTTGTTAGAAAAGCGGAAACAGCATAAGCTTCAAGGAGAGTCATGCAGATACCCGAGATTTATATATATCTGATTCCATACTTTCACTAGATGTCTAAAGTTGGGCACCCAAACTTAGTGGTCACTTTTGAAAATGTGGACCAATGCAATTAAACTAAATAAAGTACTTCTTCACACAGCACATAGTCAACCTGTGGAACTTGTTGCTAGGGATGTTGGGAAGGCCAAAACTATAACTAGGTTAAAAAAAGAATCAGGTAAGTTCATGGAGAGTAGGGCCATTAATGGCTATTAGCCAAGACAATCAGGGATGCAACCCCATGCTCTGAGTGTCCCTAACCCTCTGACTGCCAGATGCTTAGGATAATGCCCTGTTCTGTTCATTCCCTTTGAAGCATCTGGCATTGGTCACTGTTGGAAGACAGATACTGGGCTAGAGGGACCATTGGTCTGACCTAGTATGGCCATTCTTATATTCATATGTTCTTATTTTTATTGGTCCTAAGTGTACTTTAGTTGCTTTTTCCTTTTAAAAAATGTTAGGTTTTTTTTTAATGAACATATCACAGAAACAAATATTAGAAATAACTACACACAGACATTAGGGATGAGCTCAATCAACAATTAATTTATTATAAAAAGACATTCAAATGCCTTTCCAGAATAAGAAGCCCATAGCTTAAAAGATATATATCTTTAAAGACAGCTAAAGTACCTAGTGAATTCAGGTCAGTAACGTTGATCTAGCTGTCTCAGTCAGTTATGTTGAGAAGTTACCTACAAAGATCAAAAGTCCACTAAAATTCCACAAATTAAACTTGTTTTCATTTGGGACCTGACTTTGAGTAGTTGTGAAAGCTAATAATAGGGTATAAGGTAGTTGTTTCAGGTTTGTCATGATCTTATTATCTATTTTCTTTATTCCATATCTTTATTTTTTTAATTTATTATTATTTCATTCAGGCCACATCTGGAAGTCCTTCCTCAGCCAAGTCTCCCATTGACTTCAAAGGATGTTTGCCCAGAAAAAATACTATGGACTTGGGGATTTAACCTTTAACAGATACTTGTTTTGTGTGCTTCTTTTGTTCTCCTTACTCTTCTTTTAATCTTTTTATGCTCATATCATGAAAGTAGTACACATTTGGACAGGAGTGCCGTGTTTGTCAAGAAAAGGCCTTGGACTGGAATAGCACAGGTGTTGGAGGCCAGGAATACATTGCATTGGTAGAGCTGTGCTAGGGTTTTAGGAATAGGATCACAGGAGTTTTGCAGGCCAAGAATGAGGTTTATAGGCAGAGATGTGTTAAGAGCCAGGAAAGACGCAGCAGGTATGTTGTAGGCAGAACTGAAGTACATTTGTAGAGCAATGTACAGAGACCAGAACTAAAATAGTAGGGGTGTGGCAGACTAGGACAGAGGTATACAGACAGAACTGGGTGGATGGGGTCATTGTCAAAGAATAGAAAAGCCAGAAGCCTTATAGACCAGGACTGTAATGAATTTGGCAGAGCTGTGAGTTGAAGTATACATGGTGCTTGCCTCATCTAGATCTGGTTCTAACCACTGCTATTAGTCCATGATTCATGTTCATGATCAAAATATCATCCCAATTTTTACAAACAGAGACACCCAGGGAAGTACCAATGATCTCCACCTGAGTATCGACTGATGGTTACAATGATCATTCCTACTGTAATGAATAAGTAAACAAATTTGTACTCATGCAGGGATCAATTCCATGCTCAATAACTTTAAGGGTGCGCTAGATGCTGTGTGTTCCAAAAGAGAGTAGACTCCTTGAAGTCTCAAGTTTCCTTATTATTTTCAAGTTTATTTTTACATTTCTCAGTGTTTTAGAAAGGAAGGCTAGAGGTGCATATGCAAAAAGTGCTCATAATTGCAGACACACATTTGTGAGCATAATTACCACGAGAGTGCACGCAAATCAAATATTTGAGCACACAAATGGTCATTTGAACTCTAATAAACTGCACACTCACAAATATTTGATCTGCACAGACGTGGTAATGGCATGTGTAAATATAGGTGCATAATTGTGCAACATCCCTTTCTCAAAATTTAGCCCTCCTTTTATAACATGCCTCTGTCTTAAAGCACTAGTTCCCCATTTCCAACATGTGTGACTGAAAGATTAAACAGATACAAATATCATCCTTTCTTACAGTACTTGCTCCTGTACAGTGTATACAACTCTTGCCAAAATAATCCAAACACAAAGCTTCAAGTTCACTGTAATATATTTTAGGATATTTTGTACAAATAATGTTAAAAAAGCTGCAGTTTATTGCCCAATGATTAACTCATTACGAAAGCATAATGCACAAAGTGAGATCATTAACAGGCATATTCGAAACAGAGCAATTACCCTGGAAAGCAAATAAATGTATAGTAGACTACAATATTAAAAGGAAATAGAAGGAAAATTTCCATCTGAAATACTTTATCATAATTTCTGTACTATATGCAAGTTGCTCCTTTGAACATTCAACAGCTCTTTACATTAAGCAGCAAATGAGCATTAATTAGTGTTCCTTGGTAATAAGGGCAAGAAGTTTAAATATGACGGGTTCATTCAGTATCTTAATATCTAATTCTTTTGGAATTTCAGATAATTTATAAACTTCCCAAATAGGCAGAGAGTTCAGATTTTTCCTAGGTGGTGGAGGTTGGGAGAAGTAAGTAGCTTTGTTCCCCCAGCCCTTTGCAGTGCCCCAGCTACTTCCACCCATGTTCAAACCAGCATTGGCCAACTATTTTTCCAGCTAGGCAGGGTTGGGTGCAATTCCTCCAGGAGTTTTTGGCTCTCCTGCGATAACTAGTGAGCTCAGTCATGTGGTGTGAAGTGAATCGCTCCTCTTTAGGACTGAGTGCATTACTTCAGTAAGCCAGTCATTGGAGTGAAAGAACAAGCATGAATTCCGTAATGGCATTCCCCAGGTGGTTGTGCGGTTGTCTAGCTCATTGAACTGACATTTAACAGGATGATTATTTGACTACATATCAGTTACATTCCAATTCCTTTGAGATGTAATCCTTATGGACCAGATGTCCCCACAGGATCTACATGGTGAACAAATCCAGTGTATCTCCATTTTTACACTTTCCTTTCTCTGGTCTTCTTAGGTTCTCATAAGAGAGCTTTCCACAAAATCCAGTGCACTTAGTCCTGTGAAGGACAATGAGAAGGGGTGGTCTATGAGCATGACCTGGGGTAATATATCATCTCCCAATTATGCCCTGGAGGAACCTACTCAGAAATTAAAACAGTTTAGAGAAGTGCTTTAATCTAAGCAGGGAGCTCCCTCTGTGCTGTGGAGACTGTTTAAAGGGGACTCAGGAGCCAGCAGGGGAAGCCCTGTCAGCATTGCTCCACTATTTCTGTGGTGGAGTGAGACAAGAAATCCTGCTCTGCTTCTCCTCCGTGGAACAATCTGATGAGAATTCTGCATGGGGATCCTTGATGAATTTTACTCCCCTCATCTCCTTCCCAGGGAGGAGCACTGGATGCAGCATTTTTCCATGTGTGATATGAGCACAGCAGCAACTGTAAGACGTTTACAAAGCCTGGGACATGGCCACTTTCTCAACAGTCAAAATCTGTCATATGATTGCAGCTAGTGCCTGGTATTAAAAACCGTTGAAAGGTTAAGGAGAAAGGAGCACAAAGCAATGAGCAAATAAAGGCAAGGGACATAGTGTATGTGTATATACCTATATTGCAGATAGGGAAAGCTGAAAAGTCCCAACACTGTCTTTGCAGGATTAAGGGCTCTATGATATATTTCTCAAACTGGTAAAGCCAAGTACATTGTTGCCAACTCTCACATGCATTAAAATCATAGATTTCATTTTAAAAAAAACTAGTTCCTAGCCCTCATGGTCACACAGAAATCTTGAAACGTGACCTAAATGCACCTTAAAGGCTCCCCCAGAAGAAAAGAACTTAACAAGAACCCCAAATTTATTTATTTATTAAAGATTTGATGATTTTTAAGCCAAATCCCACGATCTTTAGGCACCTAACATGATTTTTGACCATTTGGAGTTGGCAATACTGCCTCTATTAGTTATTCAGTGGATTTTCCCACTTCCTGGGAAATATCCCAGTATATCATCCTGATTATTGGTTTCATTAGAAGTGCAAGAACATGATGTATCCTGGCAGTCTCCAGCAGCTGGATGCCCATTGGGGATCATAGCTGGCCAGTACATATTAGAGCAGGTCCCAGGCTTTTCTAACCTATGCTTGTGGATAGGGATGGCTAGCGAATTTTGGAGCCATATCCAACTCTCTGATTGCCCCCACCATCTCTGCTGCACGCAGCAGAAACTGGAGATAACAGAGAACCTAGCCTTCTCTGTACAGTTCTAACCCCAGGGCTTTCAGGATCTGTCTCTATTAGACAGAATAACTGGAAACAAGAAGAAATGGGTGTGGGGGTGGAGAATGGAGTTCTTTAGTTTTGACTCTAAAATAAGGATTAACAGGCTTTGCCCAGAGGCATTAACCAAGCCAGATTTCCTTGTATGCTGATGAGAAAGGGCCATTCAGAGAGCATACCAAGTCTACGGTGGCCTGCAGGGAATCAATAAAGTGCCTGCACTGTCCTGTTCTTATGATTCCATAATTCCCTTACTACCATGCAGAACTAGAGCAGCTGGGTCAAAGATACTAGTCCGGAGACAGAGCAAGTATTTTGGAGCTGCTCTACATAAAATCAGACTCTGTGATAAACCTAGGGTGCCTTTTTGTTACCAAGGTTTCCGTCCCTTTAGCTAAGGCAGCAATCAAAGCAGTCCCAAAAGGTGAAAGGCAGAGAAGGATTAATTATATGACTCAGTGTTTACCTAACTCAGAGTCAGATTACCAGGGCTGAATCTGGGGAGAGGGATAGGTTTGAAAAGAGATGGCAAATAAAAGTATTTTAAAACAAAGTTGCCTAAAACAAACAACACAGAGTTAGTCTGAGTCACCCACAATTTGCCAGATAAGGCTAGTCCTAACAGGATGGGGTGGGAGCCGTTTTAATTGTATCCAATCTGCTCACAGAATGATGATGCATTTGCAAACAGAAGGAAAGAGGAAGTCAAGTGGGAAAATGCCCTAATCTCTGTGTTCTGCGAGCCTAGTTTGGATCATCAGAGAATGAATTTGGTGGCTACCTTAGCTACCCACCTTGGTTTTCCCATGATGGACCCAGATTTACAGTATAACAGAAAGAATGTTACTGAGCTGGGGTGTCCCTTGTTCTAAGTGATAAACTTTTGTCACAGACCAGGCAGTGGTGGCCAGGCCTAGAGCACAGAGTCAGAGGCCAGGAACAGCACCAATGGTCAGAGCCAGAGTTAGGAACCAAGCAAGTCTGTCTCAGGGGCAATTGCAGCTGCAGGCATAAGCACTGAGCAGCCACAGGCCTGGTGCTGCTGCTGGGCTTAAGAGAAAGCCAGGTGACACCTCTCAACCAATCAGGGTGTCTGGTCAATCAAGGCGTTCAGCTGTATGTCAATTAGCTGGCCCCAGCCTTGGCTGCAGGCCCTGATTCTGACAACTTTGAAGCTAGAGCTGGGTTTTTCATACTGTTCCATTGCTACCACTAAAAATAAACATTCCTTTCTGACTGGCTGGTTGTTGTGAGTCCATCTAATAGCTTTAAAATGAAGGCCCACTGATGTCAGCAGCACACCCTAGTGCTTTCCGACATCTCAAGGGGCTGGATTTGTCAGAATGAGTTGCACTGATGTAAGAGGCCAGTTGGGCCCTATCTGTGTTTTCATCTCACACTCCTCAGTCTGTGGCTACAGAAGCAAGGTGTACAATATCATCACACTATATTTAGATTTCCCCATCTTCCAAATCTATCCAGAAGTGGGAACTTCATTAAGGTGAATTCCAAGTTGGCTCCCTGATATCACAGTTTGTGCCTGTCCTGACCTTTGCAATGCCTGCTGTCCTACACAAAGGGAATGTCTTTTTCTTACAGGAACTCAATGTTATTCCTTGGTATTTATCTTTCAGGGCTGGAAATTCCCTGGAGCACAGGAGGGGTTTTAAAGAGCAAGTAACATAGATGTAACAAGCAGATATTGCTTTTAAAAACAACACAACGCCTCCCACAATATATAACCCCAAGCTTGAAAACCAAAAGTCCATCAGATCTTTATTCTTCATTGCATTACGTTCAGCATATTAAGCCAAAAAGACTACATTGTTATGGGTTATTTTGATCTTCGGCTAGATTAGTTTCATGATTTACAGATGAGGTGCATAGAATGCTGTGCTTCAAAAATATGTTTAATTTGCACATCATAATTTAAGTGATTATCTGGACAAAGTTGGGTCATCTTACCTCTTTGGGAAACATAACCTCCTATTAATTAAAGTATTCATATCAATATACTCCTTTAAACCCCTGAAGAAAGAGTACAATGTTGCTAGGAAAGTTTTATGTTGCCCAGTTGCCCAGTAACAGCCTTGTTTTGTGGCAACTTGCAACAGTACTCTGAGGTATGACCCAGCTTCTTTGTGAGACCTTCCTACTGCAATAGGTTATGATACTGTGAACTTGCAGCAGTTGATTCCTGAGAAGATCAGTTTGCAGTTCTGGACTTCATATCAATACAATCAAAGGCATCTGCAAGGCAGGGGTTTGTAACCATTTTAATACAACCACATTTGAATTTTCAAAAATACACACGCAATACGAAGGAAAATAAAGACCATACACTTAGTTAGTGTAGCTCCATTGACTCTACTTTTTACCAGTCAAGGATCTGACGATGACTGGATTACATTGAAAAGACCAACATAAATTCAGATGCTATAAATGCTCTTTTCAAATTGTGTCTCTCTTTGAGGCTTGTTTTGAAGCTTTGTGGTCTCCTGCTGAAAGGCAGTTCCCAATGGAAAGAACCTGGCATAATCTGATACATGGGCCATGTGGGCAACCCTTTCACTTGGGAACACAGAAGCTCTTGGTGAAGGTTGCTATGGGCAATGACAGAAAGAAGTCCTTTCATGCTCCTTTGAATTACAGTGGACTGAAATCAGAGTAAGAACCAGATGAGTCATTTGTGCACAAATGGGAGATGGGCCTGGAGTTTTTGTGCTATATATATAATGAGCCAGATCCCCAGCTGGTGCAAATCAGCATAGCTCCATTGACTTTAACAGAACTATTTAGATTTGCACTATATAGCTGGGCTATATATTTTGCCCCCCTGCATTAGGTAACAGGAAGCAAGGCAGTTTTGCAGCAAGATGTCCCCACCCCCAATTAAACCAACAAGGCAAGGCTGAATCCTTGAGACTCTGCATAATGATGCACTGACTATTAAAAAGCAAAACTTTTTTGTCGCAAATGAGTCAAAGAAGAAACATGGAATTTCCTTCAACAGGGAAAAATAAATCTTAAAAGAGCAACATCCCTTGCTGCTTGCACACCAGGTGTAAAATTGAAGCTGGTGTCAGGTTTCAAACCAACATATTTGCTGATTTAGAGCTAACACGTACTCTGCTCCTATTGGCTGGCCATCTGGGAAACGTAAACCATGCCAGTGAGTTATCAAAGGGGTGGAGGAATGTCTGGCAGAGAGCAGACTAAGTTTAAAAGCAGTGTTTCCTAATGTAATTTCATTAACCCCTAAAGAGCAGGCAACAGAAAGTGCTTCCATATTTTGACACTATAATACAAGTGGGCTAGGTTTCCCAACAATGTTCAAGAATAAATGGGGAAGGGGGTGTTTCAGAATACTTTCTTTTCTGATCTCTCCACTTTCTCTACTGACACCTGCAGAGGGGACCATCTTACCCTTTAACTGCTTCAAACTGATGTACTACGTGTGTAGTGCAGATGAGATGCAGCTGACAGAGAGCTCTCCCACTCTCTTCTCTAGCATCCAGTCGTACCGTTCTGATGGGAGCTGATCTGGTTGCCAGGGATCCTTCTCTGTGGTCAAGAGCTTTGGCTCAGTTGCTGGCATTTTGCGTCTGTCCCCCACCAGACATCCAGCCTATTCTGCCTTCCAACTTTCTGTACCCCTCATAGACCTGCCTCCATGTGACTTGCACCTTGGCTGCCACTCATCTCACATCGCTCCCTGCATACAAATGATTCTACAGGCTTTGGGTACCAGCAGTGTTTTCCCCAGAAATTGAAATTAGGTGGGGTGTTTGAATTTACTGGGGGTAGAAGAGGGGAGGGCCAACGAAGGGTGAGACCATGAGGGTCAAGGTGAGCTGTACTGCATCATAGTAAAAACTGAAAAATGTTTCACAACCATTTTATTGGATTTAACTCATGTTTTAAAATCATCACACATATTTAAGTTGATTACTCAAGCCTACTATGAAGCACTAAATCTACATCTTCTTGGTTTCTTGTTGTAATTTTGCACAACTCTGTTAATGAACTTGTCAAATGCAGTGCGTTCATCTCTGGTGGCTTCTCATGTGTCTGGTACTGCCAGTCCTTCGTGATATGCTCATGATCAGGCAGAAAGCGACTTCTTTCAGACCACAAAATTCTATTCAATGAAGAAAAAGAATGCTCAGCTTAGCTGTTGTGACTTGGAGTAGCAAGAGATGGATTTCTACTTCTTTCATCCAGGAAACATACCACAAAGATTGGATCAAACCACTAGTGATGCTAAAGAAGTTGAAGTCAAATCTTCATTCATTCATCGTATGACATTCCACTGTGCGTTCAAATTCTCTATTCTGCCCTGATCACATAGCAGCCCCATATAAAAACTGTCAGTGTTTATAAGACAGGCATCTGTAAAAGCTACGTAGAGGTTGAGTAGAATCCAGAAGTCGCTGTTATAGATTTCTAAGAATCAAGTACATGTACTATTTCAGCTGGCTTAACAAACACTTCTTGTCCTCTTCACTTAAGGATTCATTAGTCAACTTCTGGACTGAAGTCTTTACTTCTTCAAGTACGTTTTCAATGGATATCTATCTGTTTGATCCAAATGTAGCTTCTATTGCTGGACAAAGATCTACTACTGTTGTAGCAGATACCTGGATGGCATTGTTTAATGACTTAAATAGTTTCAACAGTACACTTACAAGAGAGAGAATGGCGATAATTTTCCATGAACTTAGTAGCAAAAATAGTCCACCAGCCTCATTACTTAGATCTGTCCCATCTCAGTAGAAACTTTCCAAAGCCAATAATAACAGCTGCAGTAATTTTAAAATCGCTCATAAGAAAGCCAGTGGGTTTTCCCAGGTTGGATTAATTTGAACTTCAGTCCCAGTGTATCTTCTATTATTTCCAAGACATTCAGTCCTTTTGGACTCTTGCTGAAAAAAGAGTATACTGAAGACATTTAATTTATGGCTTTTTTAATGTCTTCTGAAGATTCTGCAGCTCGTACTAGTGCTAGTTGGATTAGATGGCCTCTAGAGAGTGCATGTTGGAGTAGATGGCTAATAGGAGAGATTAGGCTTACACTTTTCTCTGAGCAAAGCTTGTATTCCATTATGTCTTCTAGAGAAGTTTGCAGCTCCATCAAACACACAAGCAGCCATCTGTCTGGGGTTCAATTAACAAGCATTTAACTCTTCTAAGATGTGGATTGTCACAGATGCAGCCTATCTGTCTTCTATAACCTGAACATCTAGAAATGCATCTATTGTCCCACCACTGACATCAAGATACATCAGCCACATATGCACATTTTTTTAATGTGGTGAAAGAATTCTTCATTTTTTCAACTGCTGAGTCTTTCACTGTTGTACCGCATGCTTCTAACCAGTCAGTTGAGTTTCTTGCAGAAAGATAGTGAGCATTTGCCTTTCTTGTTCGGAACCAGTCTCCAACTTCAGAATTAACAAGTGACAATGCACTTAACATTGGCCTCCAGTTTGTAGTGTGTGGTATCTCTTGCTTAAATAGATTGTATGATGTGACAGCCATGTTTGTTCGCATTAACTGTGTTGTATCTCCAGCATTCTTAACAGCCTCATTAAGTACTTCTAAAACAGGCTTTGATAGTGACTGGGTTATAAGGCTTTCTGCATGTCAATGCAGTCCAAAGACTTAGTGTTTTGAAGCCTTTTTACATAGATTATCAGTATTGGCTTATCTGATTGGTCTGGCAAACTAAGCTCCACCACTTTTACTACATAAATCCATGGTACACCCACATCTTGAATACTGTGTACAGTTCTGGTAGTCCCATCTCAAAAAGATATATTGGAATTGGAAAAGGTACAGAGAAGAGCAACTACAACTATTATGGGTATGGAATAGATTTCATATGAGGAGCGATTAAAAAGATTGGGACTTTTCATCTTGGAAAAGAGACAACTAAGAGCAGAAATGGTAGAGATCTTTAAAATCATGAATGGTGTGCAGAAAGTGAATAAGAAAATATTATTTAATCTTTCATATAACACAAGAACTAAGGGTCACCCAATTAAATTAATAAGCAGCAGGTTTAAAACAAAAAAAAAGGAAGTACTTCTTCACACAACACACAGTTAACCTGTGGAACTTTTTGCCAGGGGATGTTGTGAATGCCAAAACTATAACAAGGTTCAAAAAAGAACTAGCTGAGTTCATGAAGGATAGGTCCATCAGTGGCTATGAGCCAGGATTGGTGGGGATGCAACACCATGATCTGCGTGTCTCTAGCCTCTGTGTGGCCAGAAGCTGGGAGTGGATAACAGGGAATGGATCACTCGATGATTGCCTGTTCTGTTCATTCCCTCTGAAGCACCTTGCATTGGCCACTGTTGGAAGTCAGATACTGGGCTATATGGACCACTGGTCTGACCCAGTATGTCCATTCTTATGTTCTTATGTAAAAATTAATTATAATATCATAATAAAAATATTTAGTACAGAAACTCCCCAAGATTTGAGACAGAGACAACATGAGATAACAACCTCGGCAAATAATGCATTTTAAAAATCTTGGCCTACTAGGAAATGTATATGTAAGTTTCCCAGTCACAAATCTAGCATTCTGGAGCAAAGTCATTAAAACACAGTCCAACAAACAATGTTCCTTTAATGTGCCCTTCCCTTCTCCCTTCACCGAACCTCAGTCATAGTATTTTTCCTTGGTCAGAGGAGACCCAGAGTTCAGAAGTGCTTTCCCGTGAGTTCATCTCACACACTAGGGGGTGGGAGGGGAGAAGGCACCTTGCTTGTCTCTTCATAGGCCACTCACTCTGGCTGCTACTGTTTGTCATGCCACCATTCATTCCACCACTCTGTTGCCAATGGCTCTGAGCCACCATCTTCTGCTGCCACCTGCCACTGTGACCTCTACAAGTCAGTCTCTTGGGGTTGCACCCAGCTCTCAGTGCAGGTGGGACGCAGCCTCTTGCACAGAAACACTGTCCCACAGCAGGTCTAAGCACTTAGCCCTGATTATCCATGATTTCAGCTCTAGTGGTCACTTAAAAAAACAAAAGACTCTCTATGGAGCCTAATCAGCTCTATCTTTTAACAGGGGAGAGCAGCAGGTCAAATAATGCCTGTGACTTTTAGGCAGAGCCAACACCACCAAGCCAAACACCTGTCCCACATGCTCTCTCTCTCTTTCCAGTGGGATCTGGCATCCAGCTCCCACACTTAGCGTGTGCAGTTCATTCAGACCTTGCTTACAAATCATAATTTGAAATTATTAGGTTGGCCAACATCGCTGAAACCAATGCGCCGACATTGTTGTAAAAAACAACTGCTGTGAGAGGAAGCCAGCCTTTGTTTATACTTTTCAAACCTATGATGCTTTTTCAGGTACTAGTATTTTCTTATATACTGTATATGCTTTTGAAGTGTGCATTAATGGTTCAATTTCAATTCAAATTTCCAACTAACGACTAAATTGGCAACACTGCAACTAGTTGACCGCTGGGGCAGAGGGGGTGTTGATGGGGAAATTCAGTGAGGGTGTACACCCCACCTAGGGGGGATCTAGGGAAATCCCTGGGTACCAGTTGCCACAGCCAATCCTTTTTCTTCTTGTCAGATGTGCTCTACATCCCACCCACTTTCTGGAGGGTGATGCCTTCCTCCTCCCAGATATATCCCCCGATTCCACCAGATATAGGGGCAGAAATCCCCAAGACACTTGTTGGCACAAGAGCCAGTGGAGAATCTGGAAAGGTTAAGTGCCACACTTGTGCACACACACACACACACATAGGGCTGGTTTAAGCGTAAGCAAAGCAAGTGACTGCTCCAGGCCTGCTCTTCGGGGGCCCTGCAAGCTCTGCAAAACATGGTCTGGTTCTATCTGCCTTTCCAACAGCAGTTTAGAGAGTGGGAGGGAAACAACTCATTGCCAAACCCCTTGTTACACTCTGGCAATGAGACTGCAGTGGGAAGCGAATCCTAGCCTATTCCCCCACCGGCCAACTCTGCGGCATTGGATCTCTTCCCTTGTTTGGGGTTTGACTAATTGTTAATCTAGTTGTAACGTGCGTACATACCCACTCCCACACACCCCTACATCTTACTATCCCAGAAAGAGTAAATGAAGATACTAGGTCACTGTCATTTTTTCACATATAGATAAAGCTCAAGATCATAGAGTAAAATGATCTGCCTTAATTTCTATGCAGGACTCAGTAGAATAGGCTGAGATAGTCGAGGGGGCCTAAGAGAGTTAGGCACCCAATGCCCATAGACTTGAATGAATTGTACATGTTTATGGCATCAAAAACACCTAACCTCTGCATCTAGAATAACAGGCAGCAATTCTTGTCTCAAACAAACCAGGGCACTCTACCTTTAAGAGCTGCTTGTCAAAACAAACATACAAACCCCTAATGGTGCATATCTGAGCTACCCTAAGTGACAGGGTGTCAGATGTTATCGAGAGAGATTGTCTCTCTGGCTTGGAGTGAAAACCCTGGTCAGTTAAAGTGTAATCAGACTGATTTTGTTCGGGGCAAACAGCAAAATTTGCTTCTAATAACCAACACCTTTCTGCTTCCCCAATAAAATTCAAAGGCCATAAAAGGTGACAAAAAGATGTCTTGTATCCCTAGGAAAACTTTAATTCCCTTTTGGCCCACACAGATGACATCTCAAAGGCTCAAACTGTGGATTTTCTAACCCTAGAAATCTTAGTTTTTACAATCTTCATTTAGGGCCTGAGCCAAAGCTCACTGAAGTCAACAAAAAGACTCCCGCTGAATTCAGTGGGATTTGGCATTGGGCTAAATTCAACCCAGGTGTAATTCCAAGAATTGTGATGGAATTAGTCCTAAATTACACCAGTGTAGCTGAGATCAGAAGCTACCACATTGTGTTCATTGAATGGCAGCATTATCTTTCTAATATTGTGCTTTTCTAGTATAATAAAATAATAATCTAGTATTAAAAATAGTACATTGAAGTAATACAGAGCTTTCCATCCAGGGTTCTCAAAGCATTTTACACACAGCAAATAAGCTTCATGGCAGCCCTGTAGCAGGTATTATTATGATCAATTTATGGATGGGGAAACCGAGTCTTAGAAAATATCCTCTTACTGCAGATACTTATACTGCAAGTCAGCTACAGATGCAGGAATTGAATCCAGAACACCTGATTTACAGTCGTATGCTCTACGAACTTGAAAATATTTCCTATATGTCTATACCAACTGCTACTAACAATAGATCTATAGGAAGCTAAATTCACTGTCTCTGTTTCCACTATTGATACAGAAACTTGTTAATTCGAGTAGCAGTCCCAAATCAAATGTTCATAACACTTAACAGTTGATGCCCAGGGGACTCTAAAGTCAGCCTATTAATATCCTAGAGGAGTTGTGCCTTGAGCTAAATCTCAGCAAGCCAAAGAAGTCAAAGAAAGAACAGTACTAATGAGCTCTGAAGGGATCCAGCCTTCTTTGGCCCTTGGAGGTAGGTGGTGAAATGTCCAGCACTGAGGATCAAGAGGAAAGAGTACCTCTTTGAGGAGAAAGAGAGAGAAAGAGAGAGTTGTACATATGGAAATGAGGACAGAATTGCACATGAAGGGTCAAAGTTGTATCTATGGGGTCAAAGATAAACACACACAAAATTTAGCTGATGGCAATCACTCTGGGCTAGGATAAATTAAATTTTCAGGGTATGTATCAGAAAAATCTAGCAACAGTACAAATCCTCAAGTTTGGAGAACCAGTCAAACTCTGCCATCAGTCATGGATTAAGAAGAGATACAGGACGAGAGAGAGAGGGAAGGACAGGTTATCTCATACGTTCATAGGATATATAACCAACATTTCATCATCAAGAAAGGAATCTATAACTAATGTTAATAAAGTTTCTATGTTAAGGGTGTGTACATACAAGTCCAACAAAGGCAGTCCAAAGGAGTATATTTCCTTTTCTCAGCAAGAAGAAGTGCAGAGCAAGCTTGCAGTGCTGCAATATGTGATTTGAGAACATTTTTCTGAAAGGGCAAAATCCTTTCATGAAAGGATCATCAGCCGTCACTGCTAAATAAGATGGTTGTTATTCATATCTTTCCCACTGGAGGCAGGGAACAAACTATCTCATATTTTTGGTAAAAAGAAAAAGAAAAGGCTGCAGATATTCAGATAAATCCTGATCCAAAGCCCCTGGATGTCGGTGGGATCTCTCCACTGACTTCAATGAGCTTTGGAGCAGGCCCCAACTGAAATGTTAACATGATTAGAAGGAGTCCTGAACACTAGGAGGTGTTTAATAAAAAGAGTAGATAACAAACTTACTAGGCCAAATTCAGTCTTGGTCCAAACAGGTGCAATACCTTTGTCTTTAATAAAGCCTTGGCCACATACACCAGCACTGAATCTGGCCTATTGTATCAAACTTCTAATAGGTGCTGGTGGAAACAAAGAAGATGATGCTTCCGGTGTGCCACTCTAGCTGTTATTGTCTCTGTTGTACTCATGATCATCACTATTAACATGCATAGGGCATGTTGGAAGGTAGGTCACATAGCACTTTGCTAGGCTGTTGACACAGCCTGTCTAGAAATGCTACTGAAAGTACCAGGAGCACAAGAATTTTAGAAAACATTTCTAATAGAATGGGAATTGAAAGAGTTCTAGAAACCTCACACATCATCTTCTACATGCTTTAATTTGTTAAAAAATCTACATAATAAATCTAAGCAATAACTAATTAGAAAGGGGATAAATACTCAATAGGGTTGGCATCTCTTGGCTGTTGTGATTTGCACCCACAAAAGCTGTTCCTCAGTTCTGGACCATAATTTCAGTTATGAGAACACACTGGAATATTTGTGCCCTTAACTTCCTGAATGAGAGTGCAAGTCAAGAGGCATGGGTAATCAGATTAGTGCTCACCATTCAATCTGCATACACAAAAAAAGAAAGCACAAATTTTGCAGGTGGAAATTGCTTCCAAAAAGAGAGACGCAGGGCTTCAGCTTTCTGAAAAATTTTCACTATATATTTCTGAAGTAAAATGAAGTCAATTTACTCAGATCATTTTAAAATGAGTATAGCGTTGCATTTATTTTTTAAATTAAACCTTGTAGGCCAGATCCCTCAATGGAGCCACACCGATTTACATCCACTGGGGATCTGTCCCTTTAGGTCCTTATATTTTCAGGCTCTGTGCATTCAGATTCAGCAAGTTATAGTTTTTATCTGGGTTTTGCCCATCTAGAAAGTTATTTGTATTTGTTAGTTGTTGATGTTTCTCTTTGATGCCCTCAAATCACCATGATCATTGGAATAGCCAAATTAAAATTTCCCATAAAGCAGAGAAATGTTTGGTAAATCAATACCAGTGCTTGGTTTCCAGACGGAAACACCTATAAGGCTCAGCTGCTCCAGAATTTTTACATCTCACTTGGCTTAGACATGCCCCAAAGCCCTCCATCCAACCATGGTTATTACCTTTCAGATGAAGAGAACAGAATGTGGATGCTAAATTAGCCTCTGTTGTAGGATGCACTGCATATCTCCATCCCAAAAATATTTGTCTCAATAGAAAGCTCAAGGGTTCTCTGCTAATACTTTCATACCAGAAATGTAGGATCACATTGAACAGGAGATGGGTTTTAGACGGTGACTGATGACTATGGTAATAAGCCGATACTGGAGGTTCATTTCATTCCAAAGTACATAGCAAAGTTTTGATTATAATCAGTACCTGTTACAGATCAGTTCTAGTTTCAATAACGTTTTAAAAAAATAAAAATAAAATAAAATAACCCACTCAGCTCCTTTCTTTCTGTTTCCTACTTTGGTGACCCCTTGGCTATTTCTCAGAAGCGTCTCAGTCCCTGACCTCTTCCAGAAGTGATCAGAAACCCAGGAAGGAACTTCTTGCTGGCTCTTTCATACACAAAGGCCAGTGATCAGAACCACTACACCACTAATCACTGCAGCAAGCAAATTATCTTGGACCACAAAGTTTTCCTTAGAATTCAGCCTTAGTTCACTGTACATACTGTTCATACATAAAGTGCCGTAATTTCACACTTTTGTCTCCTAAACACTTTTCAAAACTCCCACTATACTCTGCAAAGTACTCTTTGGCTTGAAAAGGCAACCCTGCTTTAAAAAAAATCGATCTACCACTTACTTGTTTTTTGCTGTCTTTCTTGTCATTTAAATGCAAACAAACGAAAATAAAACTGAGTTTCACTTAACCTTCATTATATTAATAAAAAAGTCCATTCAAATATCAACCGTAAATTCAGGCAATACCTTATTAAGCAAAGGAAAAACAAGGTGGAAGATGAACACCCCGATGGAATCTCAGAAGAGTAGATTTATTCCAGCAAGTGCTTTACAGTGTCTGTTATCTCAGCCTTGGCTAAGCAAGAGAATGCTGGTGAAAATCTTTGCCTGGTACAGTACGGAGCCTCTGTTTCACAGGCCAGGAATTTTACATTGAATAATTTTTAACTTCAGCCCTGGGAGAAAAAACAGGGTTTTGCACGTATTGTCTGTTCAGTTAGATGCTTCACACAAAGAGGACTACTTAAACAAAGGGGAAAATGTATTACTCCTCACCTCTCTGACAACCCCCAGAAATAAGTAACTATCACAGGATTACTTTGCAGGGACAATAAATAGAAAAATATAATATAAAAGATTTTAACTTTTAAGAAATATAAATTATTGTGTGAATTCTCAGACATCATTCAGTGTTATTAGTTCCACTGATTCGCTGCTAATAAAATACCCACTTAGCAATTATAAAAGATGATAATACTCAGCACATATCATAATTAACTTTATTATTATTATTTGTACTGAGATCTGGGCCCCACTGTGCTAGGTGCTGTACAAACACATAATAAGAGATAGTCTCTGCCCTACGGAGGTTGCAATATACAAAGGGTGGGAGGGGAAGAAGAGTTACAGATGGATGAAGTGACATGCCCAAGGTTACATAGGAGGTTAGCAGTAAAGCCAGGAGCAGAATCCAGGTCCCTAAATCCTATCCAATGTCCTATCTACTGGACAATGTTGCCTGGTTAAATAAAGAATAATATAGTAAAATGATTGCAATAAGTCCTTACTGTGTATAACATATTTAATCTTCAAAGCACACTTGCAAACATTAACAATACAAACAATACAAACAAAAGCATTTATGAAGGAGATTTTCAGAGGCACTAAGGACAGCTAAGTACCCAATTCCCATTGAAAGTCAACAGGAGTTGGGTGCCTAATTCCTGTTTGTGCCCGGGAAAATCTTTCTCTGGTAAAATAGATAAATAAGATTATCCTGGTTTACAGATAGGAATACTGAGATACAGAGGTTAGGTGATTGTTTCTCTAAGTCACTCAGCAAGCCAGTGGCAGAGCATCAACTAAAACCCAAATCTCCTGACTCCCAGTCTCAGTCCCTTTCTCATTCCCCTAGCCCATGCTGCTCTTCGGTTATGCCCACACAGCAATCAATTCCCCATGATGAATAAGACACAATCTGAAATGTCTGATTCAAAAGAACAAAGAATACTTCATTCACATCTTTCTAAATGTTTTATTTCATCATCATAATATTTCTTTTCCTCTAAATAACTTTTATGATTCCTTTTGCTAATTTAAACTTATTCTGAAAACAAAATCTGATTAAAAATCTACTCCCTACCTGGCAGTGTGCATATACGTGCGCACAGTCATGCACACACACACACGCGCGCCCCACAAAACAGACACAATAAAAATGCCAACAGGGTCTGATTGCAAAATCTTGGTCTTTTCGTAATGTATTATGTTGTTGGTGTACACTGCATTGTTACTTAAATTCGAGTTATCACCTGGAGTTTTCCACACTGAAAGCCCTAAAGCTAGTACTCTGCAGGTGCTCAACGATTACAATTAAAGTCCTATTAAAATATCCATTTAAAATTACTCTCTTCAAGATGATCACATAATGCTAGACCAGTAAAGTCAATTTAATTAGGCCTTTGGGTTTGTCAGAAAGAAATCGAACAAAAATCCCTCTGGTTTTGAACTCATCTGGCATTGTGCAAAGACCATATAACATGCACAGTCTAGTAGGATGAAATACGAGGTGCACCTGCCTTCCCTTATGAGCTTGTGTATGTGTGAATTGGGAATTAGGTAGCCAGATATACTGCCTAAGAAGAGAAACACACTGACTTAAAGAGATCCTATCCATTAATTTAGGTCCACACATCAATAGTCAATTTTAACTCCATTTCTACGTACCCACGTTTGTGCACACAGATAATTGCACCTGCAAAATTAGGTACATGTCCAATTTATATATACAAATAGGTATTCGTGCACGTCAAATGGGCACAGATTTTTTGTGGGTACCCGCAGTTACACGCCAAAAAGTAGGTAAGCAAAAATGGTGGCTGGTGCCAAAACAATGGTTCTAAGTGTTGCTTGCTGTTAGGAATGGATAGATATTGAATTTGTTATATAGCATGACAAGTATATTGAAACATACAGCTCTTACAATGGCAATGAAACACATAGGGTTGCATTCTGATCTCAGTGACAGGTGTATAACAGGAGTAACTCCAGTGAAATCAATCAATATAAATTGCATGTGAGAGCTTAATCCAAACACCACTGAAGCCAAGGGAAAGATTCCCATTGTCTCCAAAGGGCTTTGGATCACACCCTGAAGGAGGTCAGAAACAGGCCCATACTGATACCTGGAAAATGTCATCAGTGACCGTTACACATAACTTTTTCCTTATAGAGTTTAAGGTACACAGGAAAAGAAGATTTGATCAAGATGCAGGAGTTGATTAGAAAACAAAACAGAAGAATACAAGAATTTACCATTTTTACAAAATCTCACAAATATAAGACTAATGGAACCATCATAATTAGACCCCTGTATACACAGAACTCTTTACTCAAAGACTTTAAGGCCAGAAGAGACTTTCATGATCATCTAGTCTGCCCTTCTGCACATTGCAAGCCAAAGAACCTCACCCATCCACTCCAGCAGCAGGCCCATAACCTCTACCTAAGTTACTGAAGTCTCCAATCTTGATTTAAAGACATCAAGTTACAGAGAATCCACCATTTACTCTAGTCCAAACCAGTAAGTGACCTATGCCCTATGCTGCAGAGGAAGGTGAAAAAAACTTGAGGTTTCTGCCAATTTAACCTGGGAGAAAATTTCTTCCTGACCCCCAAAATAGTGATCAGTTAGAGCATGAGCCTGTGGGTCAGACCCATCAGACACCTGGGAAAGAATTTTCTGTAGTAACCCAGAGTGCTCCCCTTCTACTGTCCTATCTCCGGGCATTGGAGATATTTGCTAATAGCAGGCATGGATGGACCACATGCTGTTGTGGGCAATCTCATCATACCATCCCTTCCATAAACTTATCAAGCTAGGCCTTAAACCAAATTAAGTTTTTTGTTCCCCCTCCACTTTCCAATTCCCCTAGGAAGGCTGTTCCAGAACTTCACTCCTCTGATGGTTAGAAACCTTCATCTAATTTCAAACCTAAACTCACTGATCGCCAATTTATATCCACTAATTCTTGTGCCAATACTGGCCCTTAAGTTAAAAAATTCCTCTCCATCCCTGGGGCTTATCCCTCTGATGTATTTATAGAGAGCAATCATATCTCCCCTCAGCCTTCATTTTGTTAGGCTAAACAAGCCAAGCTCCTTAAGTCTCCTATCATAAAATAGATTCTCCATTCCTCTGATCATCCTAGCAGCCCTTCTCTGTACTTGTTCCAGTTTGCATTCATCTTTCTTAAACATGGAAGAACAGAATTGCACACACTATTCCAGAGGAGGTCTCACCAGTGCATTGTATAATAACACTTCCCTCTCTCTACTGGAAATACCTTGCCTGATGCATCCTAGGATTGCACTAGATGTCATTGTCTTTGAGTTTCCATTTAGCATTAATATAAAAAACACAACACAATCTCTCTCTCACACCCACAGCCACGCCCAGAGGCACACAAATGTTCATTGTGGGAACCAGCAACAGAAACAGTGAACCTTTCTTTTAACAATGTCAGCTTTCATCCCAAAACTATAAACCTTCCAGAACCCTGCTTCCTGTTCTCCGTTAAGATTTGCAACCAATGGAAATAAATGCCCTTTGGGGAAGGACCAATGAGTTGGCTGGACTGTTTGTCCAGAAGATAAACATCATCATCATAATGAATAATAATGTACATAAGTTGAGGAAGCACTGAAACAAAATTCTCTGAAACACCTGTGACTGACTTTGCTTAGTGTAAACACAACCATGCCCATCTCCGGATAGCCTGGTAACATGCAACCAGGTGTTTCTGGGACAGATGCTGCCCATAACTACTGAAAGCTTCTACTAAGCAACATCTATCAAGAAGAGCTCAGAATTACAATTCACTTTTTCATGGGGGATAAGGGTCAGGAATCTTTGTATTTCTGGATTTCTTTTAGGGATACAGAAGATGTGGGAGGTATACAAATAAACCTGAATGCTTAACCACATGCAGTTAGCCTTCAATGACACATTTGAAAAACACGGCCAGACTCTCCTGTCCCAATAGGGCTGCTCTGTACAACTTTGGCAATGCAAAAAAGCCTTACATCTCTTCCCTTCCACTGAAATGTGACTGAGTTACAAGGAAACAAAACAGAAAATATAACTTTGTTATCAGCTCAGCATTGTTATTACCACAATCCAGTAATACGCTGTAACTGCTCTCCTCTTGTGCTCTTAATAAAATGGACTGAAAGGGGACTCCGTATTGAAATCTGACAGCACTCACAGTTTCAGCAGCAGCTACCTTAACCCTCTTATGTTTTCCAGATGAAGTGAGATTTTTCTGACTGAAATAACATTTGTCAACTGAGCTGCAACTAAGGAGTGGGGAAGGGATGTCCCACGACTCCCACCCTCTCAAAAGTCCCTTGTCACATGGGACTATTTGGGGAAGCCACTGAACTGATTCTCCTCTGCATTTCATCAGTGGATTGCAAGCACCCCAAAACTGTTACCATCAACTGTCTGGTTTTGAAATGCATGGTCTTAAAGAGACTCAGATCCCAATCCCTGTCTCTGGTCTTTCTCTTAAAACAAACGTTCACTCGCTTGCCACTTGTTTTCTTCACTTGCAAGGAGTCCCTTGCCACTCCACTACACTGATTTCTGTGGGGCTTCCTTGGAAGCACATTGGAACCTTGCCAAACATGTTTGGAGCACATTGGAGAAGGAAACGCTGTGTGTGACTGAAAGTACGGCTGCTCTTTAAAATATAGTCAAAGTTAAATATTATTGCCTGCTCTGCCCCAGGCAGTATTTATCTTTTGGGTCAATAAATTTTGATATTCAAAATCCATCTCTACAGAAGTCAGCATCTGCTTAGTCAACTTGCACTGGCTTTTTATTTCCGTATTTCTATATTCTTTTCCAAATCTGCGGTGATTGTGTAAGGGAAAGACTGCTAGAGCTATGGCTGCTGCAGACAAGAGCCTGCATAGGCTCCAGAATTCAAAGTGGGGAAACAGTCCTGCCCTTGCTATTCTGCATTGCCTATGGAGGAGGAGCAGAGTAGCTGTGGCCAAATGGAAGAACCAGAAGCAATCCAGCTTGCTCAGGGCAGAGTTCACTTCCAGCATCTGCTGCCACCAGCAGCTTATGTGCAGGGATGCTGGCGGGGTAGCTACATCCCTAGACTAGAATCACAGAAGTGTAGGACTGGAAGGAACCTTGAGAAGTTTTCTACTCCAGTCCCCTGCACTCAAGGCAGGTCTAAGTATTATCTAGATTAACTCCCCCTGGAACATTTTGACTAGCTCCCCAAGAACATTTAGTTAGGATATCTACCCGGTGTTCAAGGGAGGACTAGGCTGGAATCTTGGCCAACTGCTGCACAGATATGCTGAAGACTGGGTAGAGACTTCCTATTGCCCTCTGCTCCTCCAGTCCAATGCTGCAGAACAGGGCTGGATTGTGCCCATTTTCATATATCTGAACTGTCCCTCATTTTAGACCCAAATTTACCTCTGTCCCACATCAACAGGGTGTGCTTTCACTTAGTGGAGGCCACAGAAAATGCTATTCGTGGATCTCACATCATGTTCCCCTTTCTTGAATTAAAATTCTCCTTTCTCACTCATTTTGGCCTTAGCGTTGGGCCCTCCCTTGAGAGGCTGATCCGAATACGTCTCCCTACTATTGTCCTTCAGTCCTGACTAGAGATGGGTCCAAACTGTGACTTCAAACCCTCTTGACAGTGGGGGAAGTTTGTATTATGGGGCAGCACCTAGCCTCACCATACTTAAGGTTGCAGCAGAATTTCTGTTTAGAAACTGGATTTGGATCTCAACTTCATAGCTAGTCCCCATCTCTAACCCTGACCTGCTATTCAGTCATTTGTCCCATCAGTCATGCCGAATTATACCCAATTTATGGTTTAGCTATTTATGCAAATGAAGGCTAGGATGAAAGCACCCAATTAATTTTTACTTAGCCCCAAAAAAGATTGACATCCAGGTCTCCAAAGGTGAAAGGCTAGTACTCACCCAGTAATAAATTAGTGCTAAGCATGTACCCAGTGCAAAAACCGGCCACTTCAGGAACGGGATTCAAGATGAAAAGGAGGGTCACTATTTTCTCATCTCACCTGGAGGAGTTATCACCATGCAGTTCCAACCAATGTTAAAGCCACTTTCCTCAAGAGGACAATATATCCCCAAAGAATCACCCAATCCCATATCACCTGTGCGGGCACAAAATAACCTTGAATGGTAATTAGACATTGTAGTGCCCAAGGTGAGCAAGCATTTTTGCGCCCCCTAGAGGCAATGTGAGGGCATGCAGGAGCATGTGTCCCCCCCGCCACCCCCGTAAATATCTGCCTTCCATTTAGCACAGGTTTTCAAACTGTGGGGTGAGTAACTCTTGATAGTGGGGAGGGCACAATTTAAATGTTCTGGGGGGGGGGGTCACATGACTGCCCCATGCATTGCCTCTAGGCTAAGGTGTAGCAGCAGAGCTAGGAGCACCATGGCAGCAGCGAGCAAGGGCCTGCCTCAGGGAGTGTCTTGTGGCAGCCAGGCAGGGGCTGGATCCAGGAGGTGTCACCAGCCAGGCTCCTTCGGGGGAGAGGCAAAAATACATCAAGGGTGCAGCTCAGAGTTGTGCTACCCGCTCTGCCTGGGGAGTGCTCGGCCATGCAGAAGTGGCCCAGCTCGGGGAGCAGGGCAGAAAGGGCTGCCAGGCAGCCAGCATCCCGGCTCTCACAGCACGGACAGCTAGGAGCCGAAGCAGGCTGGGTAGCTCCCACCAGCTTCAAATCCACGCACCCCACAGTTTGAAAAACCTCTGTGCTAAAAAAAAAAGGCAGAAATCTGCATGCCCCTCCCATGCTGCCCCATTTTTCCACCCCCACGGCTGCCCCACTCATCCCGCCCTGGTTACAGCCTTACTTGCAGCACACTCATTATACAATACCACCTCTTCCAAAGCAAACCAAGGCAACCATATTGCAGCACAGGGAGCCGTTCTAAATGAAAAGGTGCATCAATAAAATATGATTTATAGTAACTTTGTGGGGACGTTTGTGCTTATCGTGCTCCAGATAAGATAGGAAGTGCTGAGAAAGGCTCATTAAAGCACACCCTGGTAGTCAGCATGTTAACAAACCTGCCTTCCAAAGCCTTATTAGCACAGAAAAGGTAGTTATAAACTGACAGCTGCCATGCTAAGGAGAAGTGGTGGAGGCAGGGTATTGCCTGTAGGTGATGGTGCTGTGATAGCTGAGGTTTAGAAGTAACCATATCTTTTACATTTGGAATGTTCCACCTGGTTGTTTATTAATTATCATTATTATTTGTATTCCAGTAGCACCTAGCGGCCTCAACCAAGAGCAGGGCCCCATTGTGGTAGGCACTACACATACACATAAATTCATAGAAACATATGGGTGGAAGGGACTTCAGATGGTCATCTGGTCCAGCTCCCACTGCTGAGGTGGGACCAACTATACCTAGACCTCTCCTGACAGGTGTTTGTCCAACCTGTTCTTAAAAACCTCCAATTATCGAGATTCTGCAAACTCCCTTGGAAGACTATTCCAAAGCTTAACTATCCTTAGAGTCAGAAAGGTTTTTTAATATCTAACCTAAACTCGCTGGCAGTAGATTAAGCCAATTACTTCTTGTCTTGTCCTGTATCACATTGTTGACTAATATTCAGTTGTGATCCACTAAGCCTCTGATCCTTTTCTGCAATACTACCACCTAGCCAGTTACTCCCTATTTTGTAGCTGTGCATTTGATTTTTCCTTCCTAACTGTAGTAGTTTGTACTTGTCTGTATTGAATTTCATCTTGTTAATTTCAGACAAATTTTCCAATTTATCAAGGTCATTTTGAATTCTATTTCTATCTTCCAATGTGCTAGCAACCTCTCACAGCATAGTGTCATCCACACATTTTATAACCATACTCTCCACTCCATTATCCAAGTCATTAATGAAAATATTGAATAGTACAGACCTAGGCCAGACCTCTGAAGGACCCCACTAGATACATACCCCAGTCTGATAATTATTCTTTGGGTATGATCTTTCAACCAGTTTTGCACCCACCGTATAATAATTTCATCTAGATCACATTTCCCTGATTTTCTTATGAGAATGTCACATGGGACTGTGTGAAAAGCCTTACTAAAATCAAGATACATCACATCTACAGCTTCCCCTCTAGCCACTAGTCTAGTAACCCCGTCAAAGAAGGAAATTAGGTTGGTCTGGCATTTGCTCTTGACAAATCAATGTTGGTTATTCCTTATATCCCTATTATCCTATAAGTACTTGCAAATTGATTGCTTAATAATTTGTTCCAGTGTCTTTATGGGTATTAGGCTGGCTGGTCTATAGTTCTCTGGGTCCCCTTTTCAAAGAGAAGTACTATGTTTGCCTTCCACAGAACCGACAATCTAAGTAGACAAGACAAAGGGTGGGAGGGAAAACGAAGGGAGGAAGTGACTCTGAGGCAGAGCTCGGAATAGAATGCAGGCATCCTGACTCCCAGGCCTCCCTGGTTCATCTGCATATTGAAATCCAGGACTGGCTTGGCAAAACTACTTAAGAAATACCAGTTTGGGGCCTGATCCTCTGATGAGTTCAGCACACACAGTTCTCCCATGTTGAGAGCCCAGTTGATGGTGCTCAGCACCTTTCAGGATTTGGCCCTCGATTTTAAGTTCAACAGTCAACAATTAAGCTCTGACCCTCACTTGCTCTGAGGAAAGAAGCTTTATTCATTCTTCTTCATAAAGGAACAATTTCCAAGCAAATAATAATGATTCTTGACAGGGGACAAATGCCCTGTGCAGGCAGCACCAGGCAAAGTGTTAATTCCCTGCTCTAGTCTCCTGCGGTTGTAGAATGATGGGATAATAAGGCAAGGCTGTTGCGGGATGCCCGGTTAGTTGAGCAGGAGTGAATCAGGAAACTTGTGGAAAATATCTGCCAGGGCCTCAGACTGCGGAGAATGCTCTGAACTGTGACATCAAAAGAAGAAGGGATTGTTTTGGCTGCCATCCAAGCAGGGTCTTCTGTTTCTTGTTATCAATGATAGCTAGTGCTGCAAGCCAGACAATAAAGACTTTAGAGAAAAGCCATCCTGGTAAAAGACACTAGGTTAAATTCATGTCACTGGAATGGCACCTGAGATACATTTTACCCACTTTGTTTTGTAAATTGCTTTTACCAGCTTGTTAGGGTGTTCACCTAGAAAGTTCTCAGAAACATTGTGACTGGAATAAGCTGATATACTAAATAAAATGTCGCATAAGTTCTCTCCCATTTTACCTAGCACCTCCTTTGTTTTCAGGCTCTTTCTGGACATAAAGAGGGTGACATGCCTTGCACTCTGGTGCCCCTCAGTGGCTAACACAAGAAAGGCACTGCCTACCTTAACTGTGCCCCCCAGTCTCGAGTGTGCTTCTGCAGAGAAAAGAGGGAGCAGAAAGGCAAGAGGACCCGGAAAAAAGAAGGAGGAAAGGATGCAAAAATCATAGGACTGTCAACACAGAGGGCCTATCTTTTAGCTTAACCCCTGTCTCCAGGAAGCCTTACTAGAGCAATGGATAGTGTGTGGTGGGGAAGGCTAGGCACAGATGTCATTGACAATGCATCAGAATGAAACAAGGGAAAGGATGGACAAAAATGCCTCACTGGAGAAGACCAGATCCAAGTCATCTCTATTGCAGTGCAGATTATACTCAGCAAAGCAATCACTCCCTTCCCTAGCTACGGTCAGTTGCATACTAATTCACAGACAGTCCTTTTTCTTTTTTGTTTCTCCATTTTATTAGCAAGTTTCCTAGAAAATGTGCCACTGATACTTCAAAGCTCTCTTTGTCTCTATGCATACAGGTCAGTTTAGACTAGAGCTTCTCTTTATGTCTGCAAATACAAATGATCAAGAATCCTTCTGAAATCCACACTGAATCTACAAGCCATATGACATTTTACAGAGGGCTGTAGCTTCTTATTCCTTCAAATATGTGCTACCATTGCTCTGCAACCAAGATACCAGGACAACCCAATGCAACCACAATCCAAAATGGCTATATAACAATTTTTACAAGTTTCTAACTACAGTTGAACAGGTCAGAGTATCTGTAACTGAACTCAAGCAGGCTACTGTCTAGACTTTAGATACAAACAATGCTGGGCCAAATCCTCAGCCAGTGTAAATCAGTGTAGTCCCATTGACTTCAATGGAGTGATGTTGCCATAAACCAGCTGAGGGCTTGGCCCATTATTTCTACATCCACTGAAATAACAGGATGACCAAATGGCTGAAAAAAGCATCAAGACGTCATGGAACAGGGGAAGCAAGAGTTCATGTCTCCCATTGGTTGTAGCGTGAGACCCCGTGAGAAAGCTTATTCCGATCCCTGCGCATCTGTCCAGTTCCTTTTCAACAGAGGCGCTGTATTCCCAACAGAACAAATGGCTATTGATGTATGTGTATCTTGTAATGCTCATCAGAGCCAGCAGAAGTTAGGCATGTAAGTACTTGCCCAATGACAGAGGAATATGAAAAGGGAGAATCTGTGAACTTAAAATGTATTTATGATGAGAATCTGCTCTATGCAAAAGGGTGAGTAGCTCAGGTACGACTGTGATAGGTGCCTTAGATGTAAAGCAGCCAGCTGAAGGGTTTTGAAAGTGCTGTAGTGTTTTATTTTTTTTTAAAGTGAAGATATTTCAGAGCTACTCCAAGAAAATGACTTAGAGCAGCAGAAGCTAAGACATTGCACTAGGACTGAGGAGATCTTAGTTCTCTTCCCCACTCTGCCACTGATCAGCTGTGTGACTCTGGACAAGCCTCTATGCCTCTGTTTTCCCCACCCACTTTTTATCTATTTAGATTGCAGGCTCTTTTAGGCAGGGATTGTCTCTCACTGTTGTATAGTGCCTAGTACAATGGGGCCATGATCTCAGTTGGGGCCCTCTAGATAGAAACTATTATAAAACAAATAATAAATAATATACTAATATAACAACTACCCATTCTTTGCATTTATTTTCCATCTCTTATCACAGCCATCTTGCTAAGAGGCAGAAGGGCAAGTTCATCCCTAGTGTAACTCTACTGACTGCAATGGAGTTAGACCAGTAATGTGTTTGGCCTAGAGTCACAAGAGATCACCCCACCTTCAGCAAAGAAAAGAAGTGTATGTGAACTGTGACATGGTTCACTGACCTGCTCTCATCCATTTAGATAGTAAAACAAAAACCTCACAGAAGCAATCAGCACAGTCACAAATCCATCTAGAGAGCCCGGTTTCATGTTCTCGCTGGAGGGCCTTTAACATCCAGCGATATAAAGCTGTTTTATGGAGGATGAGATCTCCAGTGAGGGAGAAAACAACATGAGAAAAACAATGCACTTCCTATTGTCTGCACTGCCGAAGCAATGAAATAAACTCTAGCCTACAGTTTCAGAAGTAATTAGTGATGTTTGGTGCCTCAGATTTGGGGTACCCAATTTGAGACACCCTAACACGGCCCAGTTTTCACAAAATGGGAGCTCAGCACTTTTTCAAAATCAGGCCCATTGAAGGTGTCTCAAGTTGGGCACCCACAAATCACTAGCCATTTCTGAAAATGTAGGTCTGTGTTCATTAGAGATTCATAGATTCCAAGGCCAGAAGAATCCTTTGTGATCATTTAGTTTGACTTCCTGTATAATACAGGCCATAGAACTTCTCCAGAATAATTACTTTTGAACTCATATCTTAAAAACAAAAATCTAAAATGACCAATGATGGAGAGTCCACCCTAAGTTTTGGTGAGGCTGAGCTGCAAAGTTCAGCTCCAGATCCAAAGTTTGCAGGTGTTCAGACCAGGGCCCATCTCTAATGCTAATGGAATGTTCAGTTAAATCCTCAAGATTCAGGAAAGTCAGATATCAGCTGGCTCACTTTCTTCCCCTTTGCTATCTGATCTCTTCTCCCTTAGCCTTCCTGTCCCTTCACATGTCATCCTTATCTCTGCCCACACCCCATTTGTGAGTATGCATTAAGATAAGGCAACTAGATAAGTAACCTCTCAGATGTCAATTTACCTGTATAATGTGATAATTTACTACAATTAGAGCATGAAATACTTCTGTATCTTCATCCTATTTAACTCAACCTGTAAAGTAAATATTTGCCCAAATTAATCACCCATGTTTTGCAAGCATGACCATCGTTGTTATTTTTTTATAGTTTATTTTGTTTTTGTTTTTTTGAGGTGGATTTTAAGGTCATTAGGGTGGGCAGTTTTCGGCCATCTGGGTAAAAGTTGTTATTTTTACTTTCTTGAACATTCGAGACAGGTGCTTTTTTCCATCACTTCCTGGTCTTACATACACACATTATTTATTTATTTATACCCTAATTTTTTAACATTTATTTAATACTTGTAACTGGAAGACACAAGTGTCCTTCAGAAACAATAACATTTCTTTTTATTTAAAACATTTACTAATGTTACAAAACATTTTTATTTAACATTGAATTTTTTTGTTTTAAAACATTTGCTGATGTTACTTTAAGCAGTAATCTTAAAACATGTGTACTTTAACAATAGCAACAGTTTTACAAAATAATCTTTAGTAACTTTACAAACAAAATAATTTATAACAATGTTAGTTTTGGACAAACAAATGGTAGTTTTAAAACAACCTCATCAATAGTAAACAAATTACCGTATATGCCCAAAATGCAAAGCCTCACAAAAACTGCTGTGGTGGTTTGTCATGTACCAAAAAAATAAAAGTATTTCACATAAAATCAATATAACAAAATCAAGCTTTGGGCCTACAGTATCTCCCATTGCCCTGGGTTAGGGAATGCATATTAGGGACAGCAATAAGAAACGTGGTCATTCTTCAACCCTCCTGATATTCCAAATTGGTTTGCATTCACTATAGTGCTTCAGAGGACACCAGAAGGTAATTAACTATTGGAGCAACTTGCCTAAGAAAGTGGGATTCTCTGTCACTTGAAGTCTTTAAATCAAGATGGGATATCTTTGTAAAAGATATGCTAACGCTCAGTCAGAAGTTATAAGATTGATGAAGATCTTACTAGGTGAATTTCTATGGTCTGTGTTTTGCAGGAGGACAGACTAGATGATCAGACCAGTCCTTTCTGGCCCTTAAATCTATTAATCAATTAATCAATATTATTGGGGTTACTGATTCTAGCAACCAATTGAATTCTAGTGATAAGATGGCTGATGCAGGTAGCAGTCTGATGTGAGAGGCAAGGTTAATAATGAAATTGAATCTCATTTATATTTCTGGTGGATGACTGATTACATGACAAGATATAGACAAAAGCATGAAACCAATGAAACAAAGTACAAGTTGTGTTCAATATGGTTCTCTATAAGTCTTCAGTGTTCCTATCTTACTGAAAAGTTCTGTTTCCCATTTAAACTTTGTGTTTGGCAAAAATTCTAATGGAAAATGCAACTCCCTTTAGACCAGTGGTTCTTAACCTTTCCAAACTACTGTACCCCTGAAGCCTGAGTCCCACCCCCACGGGGCTGAGGCATGTAACTTAGTTTCATGGCGCCCCTGTGGCTCCAGGCAATTGCCTTTCTTGGCACCCCCAATACCAGCTCTGCACTTGCGACCCCTCTAAAACCCCAGGTTAAGAAACACTGCTTTAGACATTAGTATCAAGAAAATAGGATGTTGTGCATAGGTGGGTAGAAGAAAATGGAAATGAACTACTGTCAGTGATCTGAAACTATAATACTTTCTTTATAAGGTTTGATCTTGTAAAGGGCTAACTAACTTCTGGAGTGTCTAATGGGAATCAAAGGTACCCTGCTACTTGCCAGATTGGGCCCTACAGTGAAATTTTCTCTACCATGTGTTTGTCTCATTTTGACTAATGGGGACAGGAATCTGCACTTTCTGAACTGTCGGATTCCTTAGGTTCATACATTAATTCTAAGCAAATAAAAATGTGCCTAATTTTCAAATTTGAATTCATAAATGTAAGCAATTAATTCTATGTTCAGGTGTCAGATTGGACCCCTAGAACTGGTATTTAGACACCTGGCATTGAAATGTAGTAAGGGGCCTCGCTTTCAATGCCCACATTTGGAAATTGGAGCCAAAATGACTGAGTAATCACAATGGACCTGCATCATTGAATTCAGTGGGAACATTGGCATTGACTTCAAAGGCAGCTAGCCTGGGCCTTGTCTGAACTGGAAATATTGCATCATTATTTGTGCAACATGACATCACAGATCTTAGAAAGCAGCCACTTGGGGATAGTAGAAAAACACACCAATTTTTACACACATTTGGTGAGCCCCCTTTAGCAGCCAAAAGTATATTTTCAACCGAAATGCAAAGGGACATGGAAATACGACCCCAGAGAGAACGTATTTTAAGAGGCTTCAAACCATAAAAGTCCATTTTATGAACCTTTAAAATGGAAGGAGTTGTTATGAATGTATGTGTGAAAGGCATCGAAAATCATCATCATATATATTTATTGAGCATAAAATCATTGCAGTCTGGTGTTTGCCTTTTTCAAAACTTTGCCACCTCTGTTGCATTATACTCCATCCAGCCCAAATAACTATCATTCTCCAAACTCCATCTCGGCTCTGCAAATTAGCATATGGTAAGAAATCAGGAGTGGAAAGCAAAATATGTTTATGCCCAACTTTATATGCAGAGAAGACATTATTTGATCTTAGCAAAGAGGTTACAAAGTGTAAACACAGTAATTAAGGCACCCATTCTAATTGCAGGCAGTTAATTGTACTGGATACTGCATAATTGAACCACCATCTGAGCTATAAGCCTTGCATTATTACAGCCCCCGACTAATCATTGGGGTTTATTTGGAGAAAGTTAGCAATCCCCTCCCCTGCTGATTAGGCTGAGTTCTAGGGTTCACCCATTACCACATCTGGCTGTTCAGTATTATCATTTACTCTTACTGCTATCCTTATTATGCCTGACAGATGGTATTAGATGTTTTTAGGAGACTTAAAGAAGGGGATTGAGGGGGTTAAAAAAATGCTATAAAAGGGATTTAAGGAGCCATATATTATATCGTTCTTGTTACAATATAATTGGTCCCGGGCTTCACTTTTACAGGTGTAGTTTTAACCCATTACATGGCCATAAGATGCCACGAATAGTGTTGGTTAAAATCTCATTGCTGGTTATGGACCTGATCCTGTTCCATTGAAATCGGTAGGATTTTTGGCATTCATTTGGAATAGGAACAGGGCTTCAGGGTGTAGTTTTGCATTATATTCTTTTCTAAAAAAGGTGCCCATGCGAATTCTGTGATTGGCATTGTACTAAAAATATAGAGCACCATTATTACAATGCCACTATTTTGTAGGCCCTGGAGGAGTTCCAGCAACAGAAATAAAGGTTTCATAAACTCCGCTGATTTTGTTCTTTAAGTCTCATAAAACAGATGGGAATGTTACACTACATGAGAAAACATCCTGGGATAAAACTACATGATGAACATGGGGCCATAAATCTGTTCATGGAGACACTTCTGTGTTCCTCATATTTGAGCCAGAATGCTTAGGAATGCCTCTTCCTCTTCCTCCTTTGGTTTAATGGCCAAACCACCATAGCCTGTGATCTCATTAGTTCTTCTAGGCAGGGTTTGGCATGCTCAAGATTTGGTTGGGGAACCTCTGAGGAAGACCCAAGTGCAGCAAGAAGGTTCTTCTAACCACATGTGACCATTTAAAGTCTTTTTGCAACAGTAGGGATGTTCATCCTTGCTTCCTAGACAACTGGGTAGATACATTATCCCTACCTAGATATTCTTCTTTTGTTTCACAAGATACAGTATTCTTCACCTCCTGTTGTAAAGGGCTACATGATATTGCTGTTAAACAATTGCTATGTTTCATCCTGAAACATGGGCTATATTCACAGCATATAGTTTATAAAGTGCTTTATAATCGTTCTGGAGGAAGGATACTATGCAGGCTACCACCATTGGGGACATCACCAGACTGATATGAGGAAGTAATGGGCAGGAATTGATTTCATTAGCAGCCCAACAATACAATAGATTTGTAGGTCTCAGCTTGATCTTCAGTGCATACTGCAAATCATCTACACTCAGTTCAGCATGACTGTGCAGAAAAGGACGATAGCCTAGCAAAAGGATGTAAACTGCTCCTATAAGTGGTGGGAGAATTCACAAAAAGTTTTTCTTCAAATGTCATCAATCCTACTGTTTATCCTGGATGTAGGGTGTGTACATGCATGTGTTAATTTTCATTTTTATTATATGTACATAATAACCTTGATGTACTGAAAATTATTCCTTTTAACACTTTTTAACACATATTGATGTTTATTTTGTAGAGCTCTATTATCCTATCACATCACATTCAAAGTGTTAATCCAGTTGGACAGTGCAATTTCTTTAAGTAGTCAACTAGTCATAAATAAAACTTAAATATTGGTATGAATAATGGAGGGGTGTGTTGTTTTGTTTATTTTATTCTTCCTTGAACAATTCTCTAATACAATTAATCATTTAAGGGGGCATAGTCAAAGTGTTTTTCACTTTGTTTAAAATCTTTTTCCTTCCTCTTTGTAAGAACCCATTGGAAAGCATTACACTGAAATTTGTTTCCTTACCAAATGCTCCCACTAGAGATGGATCTGCACCAAAGCCCCAGCTCCACGCAACCATGAACTATAGGCCATCTGATATCCAGCTCCAACATTTGCAGTGCAGGCCCATGCTGAGCAGAGATTGGGTTTTGATCATGAGTGCAATGTAGAATAGTCGGATTTTCAAAGCAAAAACACAAACACCAGACCTGAGAATGATGGCTGAGGATTTCAAGAGACAGTTTTGATGGACATTAGGTAGTACACATGAAAGAAAAGGGTGCCCATTCTTCCCTCCTCCTCAGCTTAACAATACCATTCCTCCTTTTTGCTATCTTGTGAACTTGACTCCATGTGAAGGGGAAATGCTAGTCCAAGGACTCATGTTGGATTAAGTTGTAGGGGAGAGAAGGTTGTCAGGCTCAGTCAGGGGGGTAGACAGATGCTTCAGGTGACCAGCAGTTTGTCGTCAGTTTCACCAGTTCAGCTCTCGGTGAATGGTGGCTCCTGATGGCTCCTTCAGCAGCCGATATTCAGGGATTGAAAAAAATATGACAAAAACACAGATTTCTGGTAAAACTGAGATAGATTTCAGGGGTACACATGCTAACCCTATGACAAGGCTGCAGCACTGATACAGTCATTTGGGGAGAAATGGACTGAGAACCCAGTCCTGTGCCAATGAAGTCAGTGACAAAATTCCCATTATCAATGGCACAGGATCATGACCTTAAAGAGCTGCATGGACTTTGCAAACAGACAAAAGGAGAAATTGGGGGGGGGGGGGAAGACTCTCTCTCTCTCTCCCTCCCCTTCTCTGGTATATTTATTAAACACTTAATGCAGAGATAATTTCAAATGACAGCAAAAGCAGCTCTCTGAACTACAGCAGAAATCCCTCTGTTTTGATCATCGTTAGAAGAGACTGCAGCAGTAGGATGGGCATGCAGGCTCCAAAGTGTGTTTTACCAGCCTAAGACACACTATTAAACAAAGATATTAAACATTTACTCCCTCATAAAAATGTGATTACCTGCATACGGAGAACTGATTTAAGACAATCTGCATGTTGTAGATCTTCCTGGGTGTCACTGGCGATTTTATGTTTTCCTTTCATGGTAATCAACTTTTAAAGAGCAAAGGGCTGGACTAACCTTTTACCAGTTGCTTATCTAATTTCATATTAATACGCTCGATAGCCAGACAGGCTATTTCTCATCACCAGCTCCTGTTCACAAGAGAAGCTGCTCTTTACAGAATAAGGTCACAACAGAAGATGGAAAGGCAATGTGTTTACTGGGCAGGACGCTAAAGGAGGAGTCATGCAATCTGGGATCTAAGTGAGCTCTCCCAATGGCCTGCTGTGTGAGCTTGAACCAGTCATCTAGGCCCAAATGTTCCAAAATAGCCTCTAAAGCAGTGGTTCTTAACCTTTCCAAACTACTGTACCCCTGAAGCCTGAGTCCCACCCCCACGGGGCTGAGGCATGTAACTTAGTTTCATGGCGCCCCTGTGGCTCCAGGCAATTGCCTTTCTTGCCACCCCCAATACCAGCTCTGCACTTGTGACCCCTCTAAAACCCCAGGTTAAGAAACACTGCTCTAAAGGGCTGATCCAATGCCCAAGGAATGGTGATTCTTTCCATTTAGGCCAACATTTTGGGTGCCTCAGTTTCTGAGTGCTCAACTTCAGACACCACAGGCCTGAATTTTCAGGAGTGAATGAAAATTTGAACTGTAACTGCTCTCTGCCTGAGTTTGTCCATCTTTAAAATGAAAATGATCATGATTACTTGCTTCTCCAAAGCGGTTTGAGATCTACATTTGAGATCTATTATTATTAATAGGCCGCTCTTTCATAGTAAATCATCATTGTGGTATTTTATAGGTAACAACATTCTAAATCAAGAATTATTGTTTACTAAACTATTTTTAGTAACCCTAGCCAATTATTTTTGGCTATACTTTTGATGGCAATATGGAGACTCTGTATTTGAAAGGAATAGATATCACAGTTGGATTGATAATGTGATATGGAACATTTAATCACTAGGTCACCAGTTTATATCTAGCCCTGTCAGCAGAGTAACAACAAAACAGTACCATGTAAAAGGGAGGCGATGTGGACTAGTAAATAGGGTACTAGCTTAAGACTCAGGACACATGGGTTCTTATTCCTGGCTCTGCTATTAGCCTGCTGGGTGACCGTGGGCAAATCATGTCACTTCTCTGTGCCTCAGTTTCTCCACTTGTAATAGGGAGATAATGATGTAAAGGTTTGAGGTCTACTGATGAAAAGTGATATAGATCAGAGCTCGGTGGTACTATTTTTATAATGGCTGCTCAGTTGCCAATGTTCAATGATTTGATATTTCTCTGTTCCTACTGGACGGGTGTCTGAATCACAGGCCTAGACTGGTGAAGTGGTGTGGGGAGAAGCTTGCACTGTTCTGTGAATAACTAGAGGTCATCAAAGCTGTCAATATAGCACCAATCTTGAGCGCTAACTTTGCTTTCAAAATAGTAAATGAAACTCTGAAGGATCTGTATTGCAGAAGATCACAGACATTTACCTTTGGTTGTGAAATTAGACATATAGAATATAGAGTGGAAATGTGTATTATTCATGAAATTATATACACTGTTCATCTTAATCATGGTTCTGTTCTGAATCTCTTGACAGGATATTTATTTGTAGAACCAGATTATCTCTTACTGTTTTATCTGAGGGTGCCATGTGCTTTAAATTAGATTTTCAAAGAATATCTTTCCGTCCACCCCCTTTTCATCCTTTCCCAATAAAGAATTTCTTATAAAATAGGAGGTTTTTGACAGGTCGCAAACTGAAGTTAATTGCAATATTAGGCCTTTTTCTCTCTTCATTTTTGATCATTCTAACATGAGGCCCTTCTCCTATCATTACTGCAGATAATAGGTTTCTATTTATGACACTCGCTCTCAATCACAAATAAATTTCCTTACTGAAATTGCATTGTACAAGGAGACCATCTGTATGGAAAAATAAAACAACCTCAGTTATTTTATATCAGTAGTGCACATATTAGGAATTATTCACCAAGCAAGCCAATTAACATTTCAAATGCTCAGTTTTGCTGAATTAATTCTTGATCTGCTATAAAATATAGACTGGAGACACCTAATCAAAAAGATTGATTTTCTTTTTAATGTCTAATACCTCACATCTTGTCATTTCACAGCACTGATGCAGTAAAATATGAAGGCAAGTAACACAGATACATAAGATAATGTGTATGCAGAGCATCCAAAAGATCAAAGTGCCTGATTCTCTCCCCAAACAGGTTTTACACTGGTGTAACTCTGTTGATTTCAGTGGAGTTAATCCTGATTTACACTGGTGTGATAGAATAAAATGTCCCAGGGATTTTTTAGAATAACAACAATGAACTGGGATAGTGTATGTGTATTCAGAAACACGAGCAATCTCATTCTGAAATGATTCTGAAAAATATTATAAATCTATGGTGCAATTTTAGCCTGTTGGGCTGCAAATCTCATTTTCACCAGTAGGTGTCACTCAAGTACTGCTTACTATTCCAATCTACCTCTGCAGAATGAGTCATCTCTTTAAAGTGTGGCTGGGCAGAAAGTTTTGACAGTCTAGGGGACTTGTTTCCCTGTTGTCTCTGGTTAAGCGGCACAACCATGAAATCTCGAGTTACATTAATAATATGTATGATCATTTCAGATTATAAACAGTGCATTGTTTGTTGACATCCTTTACTCTGAGACAAGGCGGATGAGGTAATATCTTTTATTGGACCAACTTCTGTTAGTGAGAGAGACAAGAGCTCTATGTAAACTCTCTCACCAACAGAAGTTGGTCCACTGAAAGACATTCCCTCACCAACTTTGTCTCTCTAATATCCTGGGACCAACACAGCTATAACAACCCTGCAAACACCCTTTCCTCTGGCATTCTCTACGCTGCAGAAACCCATGAAGGCTAGGGGAGAATCATGCTGTCCCTTGATGAACTCCTTAACAGTCTCCTTTTACAACCAAATCCACACAGATGTGTTATCTGGTTATTTGTTTGTCATAATCCCCAATGCACAGGGAGGCAAATCTTCCTTTTCTCTCTACTGCAGATGGCAAAATGACTAGTGCAGTTTCATGGTCCTGAGGCATGATTCGGGGAGACCATGGTAGGGGAACACACTGCACTGCAGCTCTGTGAGGCCCTATGTGCTGTGTAGGGAATGTATGGGCTTGGTGGAGGGACAGAGTTGAGAGATCTTCCCCTGCTTCTTCTTTCCCTTGACAATAGGGTACTGGTGCTTTGGAAGCTACTACAGCCATTTGGCTGGAATAAGAACGACAGGGTGCTTCTTCTCCTGCTTAGTAGTCTGAGGACAAAAGATTCTTCCCCTACCATTCACCCAGTGCACAGCTGAGTTGCTCAAAATGTGCAGTAGAGAGAGAAACCTTTAGCCACTGAGAACACAATTTCCCTTTAGCTACATTCATTCTACATGAGTAAAAGTAGCACCAAAAAAAAAGTTTAAAAGAAAAGGTAGCACAAAGGATGTTTTCACAAATAAAGCCATCAAAACAAAGCAGGGGGTGTGTCTAGCCATCTCAACCCTGCCCATGATGTAAACTGATATAGCCCTTGTGTCTGGAGGAGCAATGCATATTTTCTGGGAAAAGAAGAGAGCAGTACAAAAACCTGTTATGATTTGAAAGTGTATTTAAAATGAGCCCCTAACGTTGATTTGGGTGGTTGGAGGGGGCATAACTCGGAGTAATGGGTTGCAGAGAAAGGGAATAGTAGGCTGCTTTCCTTACAATGAGATCTATTAGCCTGTGGGATTGTTTCCCGGCAGAAATGGTAGAAGCTTTGCTGCCTGAGTCATTTATTACTAGATTGGACAAAGCACTAGAGATTTGAAAATCTACTGTGAGCACAAATCCTCAACTGGCAGAGAGCTGGACAAGATGACCTACTGGTAATAGTGCTTTTCCATCTCTAATCTCTCTGGACTTGATCCTGCAAAGTGCTGAGTGCATCCTGCAAAGTGCCCTTAGCAACTACTGACATCATGGGAGTGGATGGTGCTGAGTAACACACAGAATCAGCTCCATGATCCTATTACTGGGAAGCACCATTCCCAACCCTCTCATACAGAGTTATTATGATGTCTAGAAAATTGCATTGTTGGAAATGGCTCATATTAGATGTAAAACCTTCAGGGACAGATTATGGCACGCTCCAAGGGGAGAGAGCACAGGGAGCCCTTTTATCCCCAGCTCTCATGGGAGGCAGCCATTATTTGGTGGCTTGCACACCCAGGGAGCAAGGAAGGGAGGGGGCAGATTGGTATTTCCATAGAGATCTCTAGTGGGTGGTATTTGGGCTAGATGTTGATGTGACCCAGGTGCTTTCCCCTCTCTCACACATCCCCTACAAACTACAACCTGTTACACATGTATAGTAACCTCTACTGGTCAGCACATTCCCTGGCATTCATCTCCTCCTGCACTGAGCAAGCGTAACACTTTCAGGTCAGGCTGTGTACCCCCAGTAGCATGGCTCTAGCCCTTTAAGACATAATAGACTCCTAAAACTTTACAGCAGGGAGATGCTTCTTGTCTTTTTTGCTTTTCCCAAATGCCCAGACATCTCACTTGGAAACTGTCCCCTCCCTGCCTCTCACCTGCCCTGCCGGGAGATGATGAATGGGAAAAAGATACTTACAGTATACATATCACCACTGTCATTTTTATATCTAGTATATACGGTCTATATATTAGGTTTGCTCTCCTTGAGTTTCTGAAATACTGACAGAGTTGATCTGTGCACAGTGGCTGGAGGCTATTTCGCGTATGACATTTCATTTATGGCCAGTAAATACTTCAAAAGAATTCACGGCTTTGGTTCCTGCAGTTATACCTGCAGTTTGATATTAATTTGTTTTATCATAATATACAATGAATCATTCAGCTGTTTAGAGGTGTGATAGGGCTATCCCAGTTAAGTTAGACATCACACTGGTTAAGAAGGACAGTAGAAGAAAATATCAGCGATATACCTCTCTATGAGAGAGTACGTTTTGCATTAATTCTAAAGAATATATTTGGGACAAACAAGCAAATCTTGCCCTAACCTGAGTATATAAACAGAAGGGACGTGATATAAATTCAATCCCAATGAGATGCAGCAAAGTAAAGCAATCAGTGTTCACAGAAGGGTGAGGTGTCCTTGTAGCATGTCAAATAATTTATTGCCATTACTCTTATATGAAGCTCTAAAAAAGGACATCAGGATGCTTCTTCTGCCTTCATAAAAGCTTAATTTATATCTTCATTTTAGGGGCTGGTTCTGCTCACAAATGCTTTTTGACACACAGAACTACTTTGGAGAAACACTCACTCGAAATGCTGGTGAGAATCATCAGTTCAGTTAACGAGCCAAAGGAGGAAGAGTGATCACAAGTGAAACCCTTTTAATATATTTCTTCTGCCTTTCATATATGTATTTATTATGCTATTTTGGTAAATTAAGATCATCAAGTACTTTGTGGCTATCACCCCCACACTGTCTTCGTGTTTCTGAATTGGCTCAATAACTGCCATTAGGCTGGAGGTACTGCAGAATGGTTAGCATTGTACTTTAAAGCATGAGGTGTTTTCATAATGTGGAATCTAGTGATGGTGATATCTAAAAGAACAAAATCAAAGGGACTTGTTGGGTCAGATCCTCAGCTGCTGTAAATCAATATAGCTTCCATTAAGCCAATGGAGCTTCACCTATGCATACTAGCTGAGAATCTGATCTTTGACTTTATTAGAATGAAGAACAGACTGATGGGAAATTGGGCAGGGACACACACACAAAAATATACCGTTCTTATAACAGCTGTTCTTATTGGATTGTATCCCTCTGCCACACCCTTTGTACATTGCATGTTTTAGACTATAAGCGCTTCATGGCAGAAACCATGTTTTCTTACATTTTTGGACAGTGCGCAAGACAGGGAGGCCTCAATCTTAATTGGGGCCTTTGGGTGCTACTGTAATATGAAGATATTTCATTGTGTCACTAGGCAAAAAATTGAAGTCGGATGCTACTGAGTTTCCTGGGCCTTGTGAAAGCTCTTTAGGGGCTGGCAGGGACAGAAATGGAGCAATAATGCATCAGCTATGGCATCCTGGGGTCGGGGGCTGGTACTAGCTATTAGATCCAGGTAGTTGGGAATCCACTGGCTATGCACATCCACTACCCCACAAGCATCCCTCCATGATGCCATGGAGAAAGATGCCACAGACCAAATTTCAGGGAATGCCTCTCGCCATCTGCCCCATGGACAGTGGAATTACAGCAATTTGACTGCATTTAGGGCCTTCTGCATCTGTTTGGATGAGGATGTAGGATATGGCCCTCAATGAGTAAAGGAATGCAGTAATGTCATGTCCACGTAACTAAGTAAATTGGAAGATGGCATTGTTTGTCTGTGATGTGTAAACCTTTTACAATCTGGATTTAGACACTTATGAACACTAGTTTACATACCCAATGCAAATTCCATCTTTCCTACAGTACTTTAGACCAGCGTTTCTCAACCTTTTTGATACTAGGGATCGACTTGCTGTCTTCCTGAGCTGTATCAGGTAGACCTCGGGGACCGGCACCAATCCATGGACCGGTCATTGAGAAACAATGCTTTAGACAATGAGATCCTCCTGCAACGCAGGTGTAAGGGCTGCAGTGTTCAAAATAAAGGTACCTACCATGAGGTCTAGTCCCCTCCAAATGCATTGGATATTCACTCTCACTGCCTTAAGGCCTAATCCATTCAGGTGTGATGCACTGTCCACTCCCACTGAGTTCAATGGAAGGTAAGGATGCTCAGCAGCTCATAGGATCAAGCATCTGGTGCTAAGAAGAGGTCAACATATTGATCCCCGTCATTCATTGTGAAGAAAACACAACCTATATTGTCACAGAAGAGTGGCTCTGCTGAAACTAAAATATAATTGCTGCAAATCAGCGCAGTTACAGAAATCATCCCTCTGTGTATGGAGAGTGGATACCAGTAATTCATATTTCATTTCCAGCTAGTTACAAGACAGAGAGATAAAGTGCTAGATCTTGGTTCAGCAGCAGCCAAACCCCCAAAGAGACCTGATTCCAAAGTCACAGAGAAATTCATCAACTCAATAATCATTTTCCAAACATCCAATATACATACATGCATGCTTTACAATCCTAAATTGACTGATTACCTCAGAGACACCTCCACATGCCCCCTCTCTCTGAAACTCATCAACACAGATAAATCAGCCATCACTCTCTATTGGAAACCTTAAAAGGAACCTCAGAGCCGGGCTGCTGACTATGAAATTCACTTTTACCAGAGATCCAACTGAGCCCAAATCTTTCCACTACTAGGTCATATTGCAAGACCTGTTTCTTTGTCCAGGCTTTCTCCTAGTAGTTACAGAATTACCCTGACTATGTCCCCCTGGATGGCCACCATCTGGATTTATTCTTTCTTCAAGTAAACAGTTCTTACTGAGGAGAGAGAAAAGCAGAGAGGGGATCCCTGGATGGGTATTTGATGTATCTCTAATGTATGTAATGGATGCCCAGATGATGGGTGCTTTAGCAATGTGTATATCAATAACAACAGTTAAACTAACTGTGCATCTAACTGCTTTTCCTAAGTGCCTTCTTACATGTTTACACAATGCAGAGTGCACTGTCAGCAACTTCAATAAATAATCAGGTTTTCTGTAATCTGTTTTGCCACTTTTGCTAATGATCCATGTTTATGATAAACAAATGATTTTCCTTTGAAGAGCTTCAAGCTTCCCATGGTCTCATGTCCTCCTTCCATCCCCTTGCTCCCTCCTCCCATCTTCAGCTATGATACTTTATACATTCCCAGATCTGTGAGCAGACTAAGTTAAGTTTAACACAGTCTCTTCTAGGAAAATAAATATTAGATATGGCAGGTGTCAGCAGGGGAGCAATCTCTGTTATGTAAGGCCTTTGATCAAAACAGAAATTGTGGTAGGAGAACAGGTGAAAAAACTCTGGGAAGGTCTCCATAGGTTGTGTCATTGATGAGGATAAATGGAGAAGAAGAAGAAGAAAAGGAAAAAAAGATATGTCTAAAGCTCAGAATATGTGATACTCAATACAAAATCACTCATAGGCTTTAAATAACCCTAGATCTAAGATATAAATGTGTCCCAGAATTCTCTCCCATACATAAGGCACCTCGGTAAACTTGAGTTCATTGCTAGTGGTTCTGACCCCTCACTGATCCTTTCTGAGATTAGGTACCTTCTTTCCTGTCAATCTGTTTTAATGTTAAAGAGATTTTCAGTCCCTTGAGGATCTGAGGTAAAGAAAGGCCCCCATCTGTGCTCATTTACAGCATGGAATTGTATCTTTAGTGGCTCAATTCAAGACAATTTTGCAGTGACTTCAGAGAGATCTACATTATTAAATATTCGGGCTAAAATTCTGTGCTGAGCCTCACGAAGGTACATTGCAGAAGGTGCAGCCCATGGGGGAGGGAGGCAAAAGGGCTTTTAAGCCATCTTTTCAGCCTGGATTTCTGGGGAGTACTGAGGACTCCTCTAATTTACAGAATGCTGCTCCACACAATACCCTTAATGCTCCGTTCTATGATGCACTAGGCATGCCAGGAGTAGGACTGAGTGGGTCCATAATATGGTCCCGTTCCATCCTACTCCTGGCATGCCCTGTGCACTAGAGTTTGCAGTAGGGAGCAGATTTGGGCTGCCAAGTCGCACACATTGGGGCGGCAGGGGGAAGGAGAACTCCTCCCTCTATAAAACATTCAGCTATGATCAGAAATGAGGCCCTGAATGTTTACAGGTTCTGGAGGCTGGTTCTGAAGGCTGGTCCCTTCTCAGTAGCCTGAAAGATTTTGCTGAATTGCACCTGAATGATACCATCTGGGAACTTTCCAGGTATACAGCTTAGATCTTTGGACTCAATCCTGCAAACACTTACCCATGCCCTTAACTTTGTACATGTAAATATTCACACTAATTTCAATGGAAATTATGTATGAAAAATTGTGCACATCTTAAGTGTTTGTAGGGCTGGCACCTTTGAAGGAAGTGGGGAGGTGTAGGTATTTTAACTGTTAAATGTCAGGAAAAGAGTAGGTTGTCCATTTCTTGCTGTTTTACCAGTTTCTGCAGTTGAGAATTCTGCAACAAAAGGGAACATTACAAACCTTAGTTTTATTGTTATGCTTAATGTTCACATAGTTCATGTTTATTATACATATTCTTGAACCAATACAAATGATATACAACCCCTCACCTCAAATATTCTCTCCTTGGTATTTCAACTGTAGTGAAATGACAGTAATGACTCGGTAATAGAATCCTTTAGCTGGAAACAAACTGCAATGTCATAAAGTAGGATTTTGGTGCCTGACCAGTGCTGTGACATATCTGAACTGAGTATTTTGCAGAAGGGAGGAATAAAGCATCTACCAAAGGGATAGGTCATCTCCATATAGTTTCTTTAAACTACAGTATATGCCACTTGGTCTTATTATTAATAGCAGCCCCCCGAATGTGCTAGATACTATGGCCCAGATCCTCAGAAGTATATAGGCTTCCATTGGTTTCAATGGAAGTTTGAGCCGAAATACCTGTGAAGATCTGGGTCTATAAAGATGTAAAGGAAGATATAGTCCCTGCCTCAAAGACCCTCCAGTGCAAAAAGACACAAGGTAAAGGAAGGGTAGGGAAAAGGATTGCAACATATAATCAAAGTGTTCACATACATGGGAGTCTCCAGCCATATTTTGTTTTGAAGATAACCATTTGTATAAAGCAGTGCTTTTATCCCACTCCCTAACAAATCTTTTCCATTCATTTGTTTATGAAAAATATGGCTCACGTAAGACAGCATTCTAGTGATAACAGTTTTGTAATATGGATTTAACATCCATGCCTATATGCAAAACTACTTCCTGCCTCTCTTTTCCAATAGCTTCAGTAATAAGACCTAGTTCTTAAATAACACCATGCCCTCAAAGTGTTATACACACATTAACTACCCCTATAAAGCAGGGGAGGATTAGTGTGCACATTGTACAGATAGAGAATTAAGAGAACTCAGAGTTCCTGGATGCCAGCCCCATGCTCTGTCCACTAAGCAAAGCTGCCTCTCAATGAACCTGGTGGTCCCAGAATTACTGGGTGGAAAGTTGAAATACAGACCAGAACAATTCATTCCATGCCTCAGATCTAATCATGAACATGTTCTGTTCCTATGCCATTGAGCACCTGGCCCCTTATATCACTTCTGTGGAGTAGCAGGGCAAAATGGCTTCCTGGAAACATTCCCCCAGCAAAGGAGGAGTTTAGGGCCAATATATGCCACCTTCTTCTTGGGTTTAAGGCTGTGATGGGGCACGCTCGGGGCAGGAGTAGGGAAGTGCTCTGTAGCATTTCAGGAACAGTTCAAATAGCCTCCTGAGAGATACGGTACAATCAGCCCTCTCTCTCCCTCTCTCCATGCACCATCCTGACATGTGAGGTCCCCTGAGATTCTTCTCCTGGCAGATGCTCGATTTTAACCTGGGGGTATATGGAGGCAGAAGTTCCTCAATTCTGAAACTTGCTACCTCTATGTGTGTGACCAAGCCCTATGTCTGTTAATTTCCAGAGCAGAGCACAAAGCCTATGAGCCCATCCAACTCCCATTAAAGTCATTGGAAAAATTACCATGGCCTTTAAAGTGAGCTGGATTGGGTCCCAGGGCCAAAATAATCGAAAGTAGTCTCCAATTTTGGTTGCTTTAGATTTTGGGTCTTCAATCTGAGACGCTTAGAGCCAGAGCCTCAAAGTACGAAGGTGCTGAAATCCTACTAAAATCACAGGGAGTTATGCACCTAAATACCTTTGCCTCAAGGCTTAATTTACAGAGGTGCTGCACACCCCTAGCTTTCACAGATTTCTACTGGAGTTGCGGTGCAGAGTCATGCTAAAAATCAGACCCAAGTTATCCCAAGCTGAGCACTCCAAAAACAAGACAGGTAAAACCTGAGTTTGCTTTTGAAAATGTTGCCCTATGTGTTTGTCCAAACTTTTGCCTGAGATAGGGAACAGAGGTTGTGGTCCTGGTGTTGCTGTTGCTTTTGCTGGAGACTGAATAGTGCTAATTATTAGGTGAGCATCTCTAAATTGTTGGCTTTGGTAGACAGCGTTCAGTTTCATTGATTATGATTTTAAATTGTAAAGATGCCTCACAGCAAGCGTATTTTTATAAACTGGAAAATCAATCCCTTTTTATACTCAATATTTTTAAGCTGAGGCTGTCATCTTCTGGTGTAAGTCTTTCCATAAATCGGAACTACTGTTTTCTAGTTTAATCATCCTGCACTTTCAGAAAATCTTAGGCCAGAAAATCTTTGAGAGTAAGGAAGTGTATGAACACTGCCTAGTGAGTAGGTTACCTTTGCATAAGGACCCAGAGAACTTGATTTATGGCATGACACAATATATTGTATTAAAAGCTTGTGTGGCCAGATATATACTAGTGGTAAAATAAAAGAGAAACATTTGGGGGTGGAAGGGAGAAATAGTGTTAACTTTTGTGTAATTCAAGGTAAGTATAGGGTTAACAATTCAAGTGCAGTGATCTGATATTTAAGTGAATGCAGCTGTGCACCTTTAGAGGCTGTTAAATGAGTATTAGGTGAGCATAAAAGGAAGCCCAGGAGACTAGCTGGGGATTTTTTTTTTTCTGTGTGAGTTGGTGGTGGGCTAGGGTCAATGCAGGTAAAATGAAGTAAAGAACACTCAGTTTTAGCTCTGTACTCCTGTTTTTGTTATATGTGATGCTTATAAGGCTTTAAACGTCAAAAATCCCATGCAAATTGCATGGAAACTTTTTAACGACACCATAATAGAGACTCAATTTAAATGTATACCCCAAATTAAAACACATAGTAAGAGGACCGAAAGAGTGCCACTGTGGCTAAACAGCAAAGTAAAAGAAGCAGTTAGAGGCAAAAAAAAAAAAAAAAATCCTTTTAAAAAGTAGAAGTTAAATCCTATTGAGGAAAATAGAAAGGAGCATAAACTCTGGCAAGTGAAGTGTAAAAATATAATTAGGAAGGGCAAAAAAGAATTTGAAGAACAGCTAGCCAAAGACTCAAAAAGTAACAGCAAAAACATTTTAAGTACATCAGAAGCAGGAAGCCTGCTAAACAACCAGTGGGGCCACAGGACAATCGAGATGCTAAAGGAGCACTCAAGGAAGATAAGGTTGTTGTGGAGGAACTAAATGAATTCTTTGCATAAGTCTTCATGGTTGAGGATGTGAGGGAGATTCCCAAACCTGAATTATTCTTTTTAGGTGATAAATCTGAGGAACTGTACAGAGGAGATTTTGGAACAAATTGATAAATTAAACAGTAATAAGTCACCAGGACTAGATGACATCCACCCAAGGGTTCTGAAGGAACTCAAATGTGAAATTGCAGAACTACTAACTCTGATATGTAACCTATCATTTAAATATGCTTCTGTACCAGATGATTGGAGGATAGTAATGTGATGTCAATTTTTTAAAACAGCTTCTGAGGCGATCCCGGCAATTACAGGCTGGTAATCACTACCAGGCAAATTGGTTGAAACTATAGTAAAGAACAGAATTATCAAACCCATAGATGAACACGATTTGTGGAGGAAGAGTAAACATGTTTTTTGTAAAGGGAAATCATGCCTCGCCAATCAACTCTTTGAGGGGGGTCAACAAGCATGTGGACAAGAGTGATCCAATAGATAAAGTGTATTTAGATTTTTCAGAAAGCCTTTGATAAGGTCCCTCACCAAAGGCTATTAAGCAATTAAGTGATGATGGGATAAGAGGGAAGATCCTCTCCAGGATCAGTAACTGGTTAAAAGATAGGAAACAAAGGGTAGGAATGAATTATCAGGTTTCAGAATGGAGAGAGGTAAATAGTGGCATCCCCCAGGGGTCTAATGGGATCAGTGTTGTTCAACATATTCATAAATTATCTAGAAAAGGGGATAAACAGGAAGGTTGCAAAATTTACAGATGATACAAAACTACGCAAGATAGCTAAGTCCAAAGCAGACTGCAGAGAGTTACAAAGGGAACTCACAAAACTGGGTGACTGGGCAGCAAAATGGCAGATGAAATTCAATGTTGCTAAATGCAAAGTAGTGCACATTGGAAAACAATTCCAACTATACATATAAAATGTTGGGGCTTAAATTAATTGTTACCACTCAAGAAAGATCTTGGCATCATTATGGATAGTTCTCTGAAAACATCCACTCAATGTGCAGCGGCAGTCAAAAAAGCTAACAATGGAAAGGGATAGATAAAACAGAAAATATCTATCGCCTCTTTATAAATCCTGGGTATACCCACATCTTGAATACTGCTGCAGATCTGGTCTCCCCATCGCAAAAAAGATATATTGGAACTGAAAAAGGCATAAAAATGGGCAACTAAAATTATGAGGGGTTGGAAAAGCTTGCAAATGAGGAGAGATTAATAAGATTGGGACTTTTCAGCTTGGAAAGGAGACGACTAAGGGGGGATATGACAGAGCTCTGTAAAATCATGACTGGTGTGTGGAGAAAGTAAATAAGGAAGTGTTGTTTATTTCTTTTCATAACACACGAACTAGGGGTCACCAAATGAAATTAATAGGCAGCAGGTTTAAAACGAACAAAAGGAAGTATTTCTTCACACTATGCACAGTCAACCTATGGAACTCCTTGCCCGAGGATGTTATGAAGGCCAAGACTATAATGGGGTTCAAAAAAGAACTGGATAGGTCCATCAAAGGTATTAGCCAGGATAGGCAGGGATACTGGGCTAGATGGACCATTGGTCTGACCCAGTATGGTTGTTCTTATGTAAAATTTCAGTATTTCTGCCTACAATAGACTGATTGACAAGAGGTGGATTATTTAAATTTAGGGACCTATGATAGTTTTATTAGGATGAAATATCTAAAGTAGCCAGTGAGTGGATCTAAAATAGCAGCAGGCTTCTGTTACATACCTAAGGTTCTTCAGGCTCTTGCAAAAGCTTGTAGTTTACCCAGAGCTTAAATTCTCAGAGTATTTCTGGAGTCCCAGGGCTTGGGGCTTCAGTCCTGCAGGTTTGAAAATATTTACCAGAGCTCTGCCTCAGACAGCTCCGGCTGAATTTAAGCCCTGAGTTTACCTGTGCATCGATCACACTCATAAAGTATCCACACAGTGGATACCTGTAGTTTCCTAATTTCCTTTTAGGATTGTATCTTGGCTATGTCATATTTCTAAAGCCTGTCTATAGAAAAAATGTGAGATTGTCCTGTTTTTTCACACACAGCATAGCTCCGAGGTAGGAACAGCTTATTGTTTAAAGAGTGGGTAGTTAAACTGCTGATTACACATTGTGGCTTTTAGTGGTGAACAAAGATGTTGATACCAGGTATGGCAACGTCAAGCTTCACTGCTGCAGCCCTGCTTCTTATATCACTCTGTTGTATTCAGTGGGCATCTGACATCCAACAGCCACTTAAAAGATCAAAATTATTTCTTGAAAAGGGGAGAAGGAAATTTTCCACTTCTTGGCAGGGATAATTGTTATTGAAGTGCTGCTTCAATTCTGACTGTCTGGTGATAGCAAGACCCTAGAGAAGGATAGTATCATAGATGTTAGAAACATAAAAGAACTATTTGCAGACAGTTTATCTCCCAGCAGATGCAGGATTGTGAGTGCTCACAGTGCTTTCTAGGGTTTTTTCCCCCAGTCTGACATTAAACATCCCAAGTGACAGAATTGTCACACTTCCTTTTGTAGACTATTTCACCATCTCACATGCCTAACTGTCAGGAATCATTTCCTGAAACTCAGCCTAAAGTTTCATTTGCTTAACTTGATCCCACAAGTTCTAACTGTATCTCCAGGTACCACTTTAAAATTCTGCTGCCTCCTTAGTGTTTCATCCTTCAGCTATTTCTACTATTATACTGTTCCCTTATGGGATGACTGCCTGACTCATAATTATGTTCCTGAAAAAAACATTGGATTCTATTTTATGGAAGCTATATTCTATTGAGCAAAATCTTTTGTTGGATTTCACCCATCTTGTGGCTGTTTTGTGTAGGTTTTTTTGTTTTTTTACTATTTCTCATTTAGGCCAGGGTCCTACGTATCTGAGTTGAGTGAATGGGTCCCATCTAGAGCCTTCCTTACTACAACTGAGCCATTTAAATCAAAACGCAAATTCTGGAGCTGGCATAATTCTTAGTTGTATGGCTTAGAAATATCAGGAACTAAAGTCCCCTTCACCTTGAAGAGACAACTCTCAGTATGTAGCTACACACATACTCCCTGAAATACATTGTGAATTTCTTAGGTGAGAGAGGCATTTACAAATTATCAACTGTTTGCTCAGGAAAAGAAAAAGTTAAACTCCAAGGGCAGGTTGATAAATGGTAGAAACCTCATGCTTATTAAACCCAGACAAGAGAGCTATTAAATTACCCAACTTATGTAACTGCTAGAAGCCCCTTGGAAGAAAATCCTGCTGGACAAATCTTTGTTTCTCTTTTACTTCCTTTCTAGTGTTTTTCACCAGAAACATCAATCTTATGGGTGCTGTTCAGGGTTTAGAAACTTTCTTATTTTGTTTCATGTTTTTTGTTTCCTCCCTTCCTCCTTTTTTTTTTTAAATCCAAGGGCTCTTCAAACTTCTCTCCTAGACACTTCTAGCATTCTTTTTGCTCACTCCGGGAAATCTGTAAGTATTCACACTCCAAGCTAATCTTTCTGAGCCTCACAGCGTTCAGTGCTCTGTGAGTGAGGCACTGAATAAGGAGAGATGAAATATGATGAATCGTGACAAACACAGGAGGGTATGGTGAAGTTGCAGAGGCTTGCTTCAGCCTGTGGCAAAGACAACCTTGAAGAAAACTTGCTTTGGTCCGCAAAGAACTTGAAGGTGTGCTGTTCTGATTATTTCACAGCTGTCTCAGGGACTGAACAGTTGCTTGAACTGTAGCTGAGATTTTGTTCTGTGGCAGAGTAGTGAGGCTGAGTTTGCTTCTGTGCATGTGTCCATACAGTGCTCGCCAGGAAAAGGCCCATGTTTTTGTTTTTGCTTTTGCTTGACTATGAGAACATACGAGATACCTATAGCTCTAACAAAAAATAATTTCTAGGGAGACTGGAGTGGAGGCAGAGGTGTATGATCTTAATTCTCCCGTTACAAAGTATAAGACAACATTTCTACAAAAAAGCAGTGTTCTTAAAATGCTGCCAAATAGTTCAACAGCCAAGACTTTCTCTGCCCATCTGCAGTGACTGTAACTGTGTATTGTGTGTGTGTGTGTGCTGTTTTTACAAATGATTCTTTACAGTGGCTTACATTCAGTACAAGTACTGCCATGATGCAACTAAGCAAGTATCTGAGTCCATCTAATTTTATGAAGCCAAAAATAGTTTTTCCAATGAAATCTGGGAAGTCCCAGTCCTAAGTGTTACACAGTGAACACTGAAGACCAGCATACCAGGTTAAGGAGGAAACTTCTGCTCTTGGACACAGTTGTAGAAAGGCATGGAAAGAAAGCAGAGCACAGAAGTTATGTGCCAGGTGCTCTGACTAGCTGGAGATATAACTAAATGCAGTGCTTTGCTTCTGCAACATTCAAGCTCAAATTGTTTCAGAGAGGATTTGAGAGTATCAAAGTGACTCCACTCGAGGGAACTAATTTGCGTATTAGGAGTCCCAAATCCATTTAGGTCTTTAACAACAACCATGAAATAAGTGTAACCTCTCTAGTTTCCTACAAATGGTTCTCTGTAGACTTTTTATACCTTGCTCTGCTATAGGCTTAGTGAAATAGGAAAAGCAATTGCAGGTTTCTCATGTTAAGACTGCACTGTATCTTGCAAGAAGTATTGCTCTATGAAGCAGTTTTCTGACAAATTAACCATACGCTACAAAATTAACCCTAGTACTGTAAGAATGTTATGATACTGTATTTCAGCCTCAGCAACTAAATTTCTCTTTGGATTGCCCCAAAAATGTTATATGCTCAACTCTACCCTCAGCTTGGTGAGAGACATGGCTGCTTATCTTGTAAAATCAGCGCTGCTCATTTATTTGCAAGCACATTGGTTAATTTTATAAGACATACGATGCATGCCAGTATATACTATATCTTAATAGACCTCTTATAATTGATTTCCTTACTGTGATTTTCCCAACTATGCCAGTATCAAGTTTTTGTGCTCATCAGCTCAAATGAAAACAAAATCCTAGCCAAACAAAATGAAATTTATTTTTTTAATAAAACTTCAACAAATGCTAATATATAACGGAATATCCTTGTCCCAGGAACTAATAACGAAACCTATATATTGCTAGAAACATTAAAACTTCAAGATTCTTCCTAGTATGTTTTATACAAACTTGTACTTAATCTTTGTACTGGTAGCACGAGCTTTGAGACACAAATTTACATATTTGTCCTTCAATATTTTTCTTCTTTCTCCATCTGGGCTATATATGCCATGTACATTGCTATGAACGTGTTACAGTGTTGAAGCAATTAAACTGTAACTTATATAATTTATATATAAATGCTGAATATACCATCAAATGCAATATAGGAATAACACTCATCGGTCTTACAGGTGTTAGACACAGGGCCCAAACATAATTTTTTCAGGCCCAGTACAAACTTAACATGTGTCCCCTCCCGTAATGGGGATTGCAGCCTGGGTCGGGCCTTCGGGTCCCGGTAAAGTGTACCCTTTCCCCCATCCCCATGTGGGGGCCCTGTTTAGACATTTACCATTGCATACATTTACAAATGATTGTGTACAATTACAAACAATTACAAACAATTACAATTAAAAACAAAGCTTTAATCTGAAATACAGTACAGGAATAGATAAAAAGGAAAAAACACCATTATTTTAACAGTAATTATGATACAATTTGCTGAATAAAAGTTCCAGTATTAAAAAAACCAGAATGCTTATTTGGAGACAAAATGAAGACATTAACTCTCCACCTTGGCTATATTGTTCCAATTTCTCATATTAAGTGGAAAGCTATCTTTTTCAGGAGTTAAAATGCAACTGATGGTATGCCAGCTAATGCAACAGTTTTCCCCATTTTTTCCTTGTACAATGGATCTCTGTGGGATTGCCTAATCATTATAGTATCCATCTATTCAGATCTATTTAGATTGGTTAATCCTTTTCAGCATTTTTCCAAGGCAAGAAATGACTTTAATTTTTAGTATCAGCCAAATCTGTTGAAGTTATGAGCCATGTTTTTTCTCTTACATCTGTGAGATTTGTCCTGAAGTTTAACAATTTCAGTAACTTTTGTGTTTTTCAAATCTTTCCACCCACAGGCAAAAATTACTGGTCCTTTCTATAGAAACACATATTCCTCGTTCGTGACCTAAAATTATTTGCATGCTAATGATTTTAAGCATTTATAGCCACTGCCATGAGCCATGTTATATGCTTCCCTCCAATATGTCATCAACATGACTTAGGAATTGTATAACCAGGCCAATACCTCCCAGTCCAGCCCAATATGTTCTCCAGAAGTTATTCCATTGTAGTGTGATAAAAATCTTAGTCTTCCATAAAATTATTTAAAATAAAATGTGAACACTTTAAGGTGATGTCATAAACCAAGAAAAGTAAATAAATTCAAAGTTGAAGATTTACTGCTAACTAGGAAGATGTATTTTGATTATTGCTTGGAATGAGGAATGGTGCAAAACAACCTGAATACACAATTGGTTTCTGTGACTTTTGAACAAATTATCTATAAAATTTAGACATGATGGTGATGAGACATTATCAGACTCATCCCCATGTGGTCATTTCTCCTGATAGCTTTATGTACCAAATAACATTCTTTGAGTACCAGGCAATGCAGGCAATCTAGTTTACCACCCATGAAACAGGTTTGTGGTTTTAACCCCATCTCTGGGTGGAATTTAAAAGATTTTTAATTTCCATATCACTACTCAGGTGCACTCAGGCTGAAAACATCCCCTGATGAAAAAACATCAGATGCAACTGAACAGTTGACTCATTTTCCATGGGTAATATGGTGATTCAGTGATCATAACAGATGCTCAAAGGGGCTGCAAATAGGCCTCAGAAATGTCATATTTAAAAAACAAAAGTCCCATGATGTGGCAAGATGCCCATGTGGCAGCAGAGTAATTCCAATCTTGAATGTACCCCATATGCACTCACAATAGCACAATAGAACCTGTTATCAATGACTGACCTGTTGTAGAATAAACTTGCTATGCTGTGGAGTACACTGTGTATGTTCTAACATTCCATTGACATCAACGGAATACAATACAGGAAGTACAGTGGTAAGCCAGCAGTGACAGGGTTAAAGTGGAAATATATTTTATAGATAATAAAGTTGGTTGTAAATAGAACATATGGCTTCTGGAAATTCCCATTAGCCCAGCAACCTACAGGCCTTTACCCTGCAAGCACAAGGTTCTTGCACTCCTGCACCAACCAGAGGCTACATGCAGGCACAAATAAGGTTAAGTGCTAGACACGGACCTCTCCCCTGAGCAGTAATAAGTCTTGCTTTCTCTACATAACAGTTCTCTTAGTGCAGATATATAACCCAAAAAGGGATGTGGTGTGGGCAGACAATGGGTATATTTGAGGAGACATAAGCTTAATCATCAGCAGGCACACAGTGATGTGCTTGGCCTTACACCTGTTAGTAGGCATGGAGTTACTTCAGTTGTAAAGCAATGCTTTCATTAACACAGGATTCCTTTACTGCTCATTAATTTTTATTAAGTATCTCTACGCTCAACCCCTACTACCAGCACTGTGCAGGATCAAGTTCCGAAATTTCTATTCCTGTATGTTTGAGATAATACTGACAGTAACTACTTAAAAATAGAGACATAAATATTTCAATTAGAAATAATGTCTACTTCTATTTTTACATTGTAAAATTAAAAATCTGCCAGAAAGAAATACAAGGAAATTAGATCTTGGGGAAAAAAGCACTTGAGATCTGCTATTATACTTAATTCCAGCATCAGACATACACACACATCCCTGTACTATTGAATCATTTTTTTGTAAGCGTCTTTTCTTCTTTGTTAGACTAGATGTAATATCTGCATTACTAATCTCAAACCCCAACATAAATTAGACAAAGATCAATCATACCTGTCGTTTTCTTCTGAACTTCTGAAATGCCTCCTGGATGCTCGCAGTCTCAGTTTCCTTTTCATTTTTTTCCTGATCTAAACCTTCAAGATACACCATGAAACAGCAGTTTCTCCTTCTTCCTGATTCCATGCTTCTTTCTAGATAACTATTTTGGGCCTGCAATTATGAAAAAGTTTACTTTACAGATAAGTTGTAATTAAAATACACACCACTTGACTCAGCAATTGTATGTGAAACCCAATGACATTAAAAACCCTGCTGGAACTCATCGGTTCAATAGTATTGTAAATATGAGAAATATTAGATCCAAGCCATCCAGATGTTTTATGAAAACGGATCCAAAAATATTCTCATTGTATCTAAAATAGAATCAGCAACTGGAAGGACTAGATTAATTGTTTGAAATCAGATATTAGGCACTCTTCAGATGAGCTGGTCTACACTCTACTAACATAATCAACATGAATAGATAAACACACAGGTTTTAGTTCAAATGGCTAGTAAGTAAATACCACTCCTTGGCTTGATTGAAAAGTGAATAGTAACAGCTTTTAGGATGTTCTCTGATCCATCATACCATGCAATAGAAGTAAGGTAACTTTTTGCATATTTCTCAATTCTCTCAGTTTGTGAGAAACTCAAGATATATCTGACTGCAAAACTGTCTGATTTGTATAATATTGCTGGTATAAATCAAACCATTTCTATTAAATTTAATATGCAATTTAGTCCTCCCAGGGGTTCCTGTATATGCTAGAAATGCTGAGATGTTTCCCTGTTTGAGATACAGAAATTCTGCTGCCGGTTTAGTGGACCATAAAATTATGGCGATTTGAGACAGATTCTCTTGACCAGACATAAAGACTTGCAACCCCTAGTGTTTTTACTCTGGGTATGTAGGTCACTCCTGCTAAAATGTGATAGCTTTCTGCCTGGGTGCCCAACTATATGTCACCCAAGTAATCTTGAAGGAAGATAACAGGACGAGCAAATACATTGCAAAACACAAACTATCATTGCCACCTGGCATGTATTGTTCGTTGTATCCTATTGCAGACCCTTAACAATAACTCAGTGAGGATTTTTCTTAAATATTGAGGGTCCGATTTACCTTTGCACCAGTGTAAATTCACTGATGTCAATGTAGGTACACTAGTGTAAAACTGATGCGAGAGGAGAATCAAGACCTGAAACTTATCTTTTAGTTTTGTTTGATTTAAATGGTCAATAAGAAATAAGAGCTCTGTGTAAGCTCAAAACTTTGTATCTCTCACCAACAGAAGTTGGTCCAATAAAAGATATCCTCACCCACCTTGTATCTCTAATAAGAAATAAGCACTTTTTAGTTAGGAGAATCGCCTTGAATATTTGAAATTGTGTCAGTTAAGTGGATTTGCTGGCAGCCTAATAAAGCTACCAGGTAAAATGCTAAGGATCAAGACTAATCTCTGGCAATTTGGAGAGGTGAAGAGCAATTTTAAGGATGACACTTCAAACCTCTCTAAGTTGCATAGCACAGCTGAAAAAACCTTTCACTGCCTGCACAGAATGGCAGTAGTCCAGGAGGACTCTAACAGCACCTCAAGTCACATGGAACTTATACAGTGTTGCATACTCTTAAAAATAAGCACATGGAGAACAATAGGACATAAATGCTAGAAACAGTTCTCAGATAACGAGAACATAAGTAAAATTTGCATATCACACACAATCTGATTTTAATATCCCAAATCATTTTGCCTTAAGAAGTTATGAAACTCACTGGAATATGCCATTGGTCCAGATGAGTAAAGAATGCTCAGATATGTATGGCTTTCTACAATAACCCTCAGCCTCATGCCCCACTCCAAAAAAAAAAAAAAAAAAAAAAAAATTCAAACCAACAATAACAAAGCATTCTTTCAATGTGTAACCTAAAAAAAGCAGCTGAGATTTTTTTCCTGTCTTAGGTAAAAGAAATCAAGTTACATATCAAGCTGCCCTTTGCAACATTACGCAATGTCTTTGTGTGGTATCTTTCTGTAAAGTTAACCACTGCATATGCACTGCATATGCTTACCAAAAACAACCATTGCACATGTAACCGTGCATTGTTTGGGTGTTCTTGTCTTTCCCCCTGTGATCCTGTGTGTGACAGCCCCTTTTGCATCAGAGACCCTACACTAAGATCTTGCATTCTCCTGGCCCTGTTCATCATTTCTCTGTCTGTCTGTCTGTCTGGCATCTGTCAGTATTTCAGTAACTGCCCAGTTAGCAGTTCTGAGCCACAATTATGGAAGTCATAAATGAAAGGTAACTATATAGAAAGTGACAAATCATAAAAAGTAGGAAAAAATAGACCTATCTAATAAAACAGTGCAGAAATGATGCAAGACAGGCATTAAACTTAGTTCCAGAATACTGAAATGTTACCTACATGCAGCAGAAAAAGCATCTTCCCTTCTCACACCAAACACTTTCTCCTAATAAGCATCTAGATGTTACGGTGTATTAGAAATACCATAGGGAGACAGACAATAGATAATATAGTCCAGAAAAGTTTATTGCTGTAGCCAAAGCTCCCTTTCTCATAGCCTGATAAATATAGTTTAGTATCTCATCTTCCAGCCAATTCACATGTAGTAATAGGTATTTTCTTTCCACAAGTATGTTTTCCTTAATTTGGAAGCAAACTTATTTATAATTCTCCCTAATGTCTACTCAAGGGATAGTTATCACATATTAGTAGATATTCTTTTGTTTATTTTAATGATTGGCAACAACATCTTGGGGAGATGTCTGGACACATTACATGGGCAAACCTTGATAGGCAGAGCTGTCGACCCAATACAGTACCACTATAGAATTATTTAAAAATAAGTATTATAAACACACTGGCTATATTTCAAGATCAAATTCATATAAATCATACATCCATATTTAGTTAATTGCCACAATATGCCTATTAGCTTGTATATTGCATACAAAAAGGATGTAATCTTCCACCATCCTCACTCGGAAAGATTACTGCAGAATTGTAATGGGACAGCATGCCCAGTTTAGGTAACTTTAAGTAGATTAAGTAAATAGTTATTCCATGCTGATGAAATTTGTGTCCATGATCATACACATGGAGTTTGAGAGAACCCTGTTCTAATTTTTAAATGTCGCAGTAGTACTGAATATGGGAATTCTAGCATTCAAGAGGAGGTATTTAATGTACGCATTTGCATTGTCAACATCCGGAGTTCTTTTCCAGCAATTTTATTTCACAGCAGCGTTGGTCTGAGTTCTACAAACAGAACAATTTCAAGAACTGGGTGTATTTGTCAGTGCATAGATTTCCTTCTATCTTGTAAATTATAGAAATGTTACACTGATTCCAGGTTTAAACAGTGCACACTTTTCCCCTGCATCTGCAAACTTATAAGCGGCATATCTTGCCTTACGCAGAAATGATGCTAAGTTTCACAAACTTCTCAGATATTGAACAATGTAATAAGTTGTGGTATTGTATACACTATTCATAGGCTTTAAAGGACTGCCTCCTACATGCACTGGAACTGTACTAATTTTGATGTTCTGCCTGGGGTTTTTTGTGCTTTATATTCACCTATATGATTTATTTGTGAAACTTCTGTAGAGGGATGATGGGAAAGTCACAAGAACATCAAGAAGCTGCAGAGCAAGTTTATGGTGATATATTTACCAAACAATAAATGCAAACCACAACACAGTAAAAAGAGGAGGAGGAGGCACGTATTTCCTGACTATGAAGTCATTCTACATGTATAGTCGGTGAACCGAATAAAAAGTGCAGAGGGATGTGGGGCTGCTGACCTTTTTAATTGTCTGATTGGACAAAAATATGTGTCAGGACACTGGTAATGCAGCACTGTTAAGTCAAAATGCAGGGTCATTACAGTATGGTTCACTACCAACCCATTGCAATTTTATGGGCCATTAAAGTTATTTGAAAACCGGTTATAAAGAGATGTTCTCACCTTGAAAAATGGTATTTCTCTCCAAAATTGTTGCACATGAGGTTACTATATATGCAAGAAGTTAGCAAGAAAGCAAAAAAAAAATGTTTTGCTTTTTTCATTTTGTTTATTTTCTGCATCTGTTTATCTGAAGTTGTTGTTATAAATCATCTATCACTATGGTGTCTATGTGCCAAACAGAATTAAAATGCAGAAAGCTTAAATTCAAAATACTTTATCACCTCCCTGAGCAAGGTGGGATGGGTTGTACTGTATGTTCACCTTGGGTGGATGAAGTTCTAGGAATACTATCTCAAGGTTCAGCAGCATCTTTTTGAGCTGAGGTTTCTTCGGCCTTGTTCGTTCTCAAGGAGCATACTTGAAATTAATCTCTTCCTGTCTGATTTTTGTTTTTGTTTTTTTAGGCATTGTAACTATTCCTTTACCTGCTTTTCAAAGTTGATAATATAGAAAAAAATCAATTTTCAAAACGTAAAGCTGAAACTTACTGTACAAATTTTTTAAGGAGCTCCATTCAGCTTTCCAGATACACAGCCATGTAAATATTACAGTGAATCTATGTGTATTTGACAATATTTTGTGTTTAGTCAATTACACTATTGTCCAGTAGTCAATTAGTAAGTTTCTCCCTTGCTGAAAAGACCTTTATAAACATCAAGAGTAGAGAAATTTTCAAAGGATTTTTTAAAGATGTACTCTGGACATAGTATTTAAAAGAAGGATTTAGACATTGGATTTTTCTTAACTAGCCAACCGGCAGTCTTTCCATCTAATTTTCCATAATCTAGGCTTGTCAAAGAACACATGATCCTATGCGATTGTCGCCTTTATCAGTTAGCCCTGCAGAACTTTTGTTCCATTACCATGAAATTGCATGGTCATGGGGAGAGTAACTGCTCTTCCAGTATTTTAAAGGATGTCCCTTATTTCTTATCCCACAGTATAAATGAACATAATGTCCCCATGGCCTATGCATGGGTCAGATAGGAGGGAAAATAAAACGTGATACTTTCCCAATCTCTGCGCACTCGGAACAAAATGAGATGCCATCTACAATATTCTGTAGATCTTCAAAATATGATTGTCCCTCTTCTTACTAGCTTACATCAACAGTGAAATAGTTAAGAGCTTTCATGTAATGTTTCATGTTTCAGAGTTAACATCACATGGAGGTGTTCACATCTTTCTGGTTGTAATCTGTCTGCAGACACCATGTCGGTTTACACTTTGATCACATTTTGATTTCCCTTTGCACCCATAAGAGCTAGAGTTTTTGGTTTGTTTAAGTGAAAGCATGGATTCTGGAGCACAGGACATGGCAGTCTCCAAAGAATAGTTCCACCTTGCCAGCTCATTTTGACCCCTGGTCCAGTATGTCAAGAAAGGATGCCCCTTGTCTCATATTTCAGCAATAATCCCTCAAAGGATCAGACACTGATACCAGGGTGAGTCTGTGTAAATAAACTCTGCAGGGTGGGGGTCATCCTTTTGGAAATAAGTTTGGTCCCGTATTTCACGTCTCTCCTTGAAAGCGGGGTGCCGACCCAAGTTACAATGCAACCAGGTGATGTCAAGACACTTGTGTAACATCTGCAGCATTTGGGGGGAGCAAAATGGGGACAGCCTTTAAGAATCCTGGAGGCCCATTCTCCTCACCAGCCCCTTGCATTTATCCTGAAAAATCCTGTCCTAGCCCCATTTCTTTGCATCCATTTTGTAACTGACTTGATGGGATGGGGAAAGAGGATCCAGCTCTGTGCCCCCACCACCCCATTCCTCCCCAACCCATGTGGCACCAGGGTCCGGCACAGGCTCGTGGCATCCCGCAACATAGGGGTCTATTCCCCATCCAGCAACTTTTCCCCTCACCTGCTCCCTCCTCCTCCTCCTCACTCCTCCAGGGGCGTCTCTGTCTCCTAGCAACGCTCAAAATGGCTGACCCGCTCGGTGATTTCTGGGAATTGTAGTTCTGGGTACCCCGAGCGTCTCATCCCTCACCGAGGCTAAGGACTATATTTCCCAGTAGGCAGCGCGCTCCGGAGAGGGGCGCTCGTCGAGGAGGAGGCGCTGCGGGGGTTCCCCGTGTGGTGGGGAGGACACAGGTGGGGGAAGCGCGAAGTACTCTGGGAGTTGTAGTTTCGAACCGAGAGAGAGACTCCCCGGAGCCACTTGGCTGGAGGGCACAACAGGACTACAAGTCCCAGGGAGACGTAGGAGGGAGCGGGCAGGGCGCCGCTTGAGGGCGGGGGGTACGAAAGGGAACCTGCTGGCGGAGGCTCTGAAGGCTCCTCACTCAGGTGAGGGGGTTGCCGGGGGGCTGCCGGGTTTGAACCTCACCTGGGGCTGCCGGGTTTGAACCCGTTCTGGGGGTGCAGAGTCACTCCGATGCCTAGGCGAGACCCCGCTGTTCCTCCCATCTGCCCCGCGCTGTGGGGGCTCAGGCCTGCCGGGTGCCCCAGTGGGGGGCTCCGGATCGGGATCCCCCGCATCCTGGGGTGTAGAAAGGGGGCGATGAGGGGTCAGGCTTCCCCCATTCCCTGTGGTAGGGCTCTGTTTCCCCCTGTATTTGGGAGGGGGGATCAACGCCCCCCATATTTGGGGGGCACAAGTCAGTGTGAAGGCCAAAGCCCCCCATTTTCTATACATGGGGGACATTGAGGATGGGGAATGACTAGATGCCCCTTTTTTCCTTCGGAGAGGTGCGAAGAAATGCCCCCGTCTCTTCTTGTAAGTTTCCCCCCAATACCCACCTTTTTAGGGGGGGACAGTGAAGGACTCATATTTGCGATTCAAAATGTCCCAGTACCTCGTCCTGTAACCCCTTCAATACACCAATCTTTTTGGGAGCTGGCAGTGGGGAGAGTCTCGTTTGAGATTCATTTTAGCAGGATTTGCGAAACCTGGTTCAATCCGAATGAAAAAGGCTTAAAAAGTAAACTAAGCTTGAATGTGATTTAAAATTTGGCACTAAAACAGGCATAGCAAAAATGGTTCATCCTAGGATCAAGAAAGGTTCTCCTAAAAAAAACCCCAAACCTTAATAAAATCAAGTGCCTGTCTTAATGTTAGTAATTAGTGAAATTTCTGGAATGGGAAGGAGCAGTTGCACAAAGATTTCAAAGCTGCAGACAGAAAATAGCTTGTTGTATTATATATTTAGCAAGCAATGTGAACCACAGAAAAATAGGGAGAGGGTGTGGAGAATACATTCCCTGGCAAAGAAGCTACTGTACATTTTGACTCCGGGAGCGGTTGCAGCAATTTGGTATGTTGTAAAGGGAAGCCAAGGAAATAGAAATCTTTCTTTTCTTCCTAATCCCAACCCTTACAAATAAACTGTGTCAAATCAGACCTCTACCAAGTCGAACACCAGGAAATGCCCACATTTTTTATGCTGATTGGACAGTACAGAACCGCTCTCCAATGATAGAATTTTTGTAATATATCCTTCAAAAAAAATCACTTGTTCATATTATCACAGTTTGGCAGTCCTGGATTTTAGGTTTTGTTTTCAGGAAGTACTTTTAAAACTGTGTTTACCCAGTTTAATCTCTTTAATTGCACAAAATCAGGCTTAGTAAGTATCTAAAGCCATTTCTAAAGCACCTGTGACAGTGGCATGTAACTATACTTTGGCAACAAAACCCTGCCAACATTAATTTCTCTCATCAAATTTTGAAGGTAGCAGTAACAATGGTCATTGTAGAAGCAGTTATTGCCAACTTCTGGCTGACTGAACAATGATGGCAGTTTTGGGTCACCCAATGGCTGCTTTAGGCACATTTGAACCATGTTAACTCCCTCTCAGTGGAAATAGGGTTTAAAGTGAGTGCAACTTTCAAGTCTTGCAGATGGAGTGAGAGTCTGTTTCAGTGCTTGCAGGAGGCCTCACCTATAGGTAGGTCAACTCTGTAGGTCCCAACTAAACTAGCACAGTCTTTATCATTGGTGTGTGTAAGGAGAGCAGGAAAAACAGGTAAGGAGAGCTGGAAAAACAAGTCTTTTTTTTTTTTTTTAAAGCTTTCCTTTGTAAGGGATTGTGATAAGCACAGCCCAAATAATTGTCTGTCCTCCTATTGTGTAGGTTTCTTGCTAAGTGTATTTGCAGCATGAATGGAACCTAGCAGTACATGATGTTAAATTCCTCTCTCCTGAAATAAAAAGTGTTTATGGAAGATACAGTACTTCAGTATGAACCTCTGAAAAATTTGGTAAGTGAGAGTTTTTTGGCCTTTGCAAGTATGTGGTTTATGAAACTGGGATCTAAATTATTTTGCCTGTATGACATCCTGACAGTGATGAGCAACTTAAGATCACTTCAGAACTAAAAATGCATTTGGCAGAGAATGGAGCTGATAAAATGTCAAAATCCTATCTAATAACCAGAGACTAAATCCACCTGAAACGTATGCACCACATTTCTACCGCCCACTCCCTTTCTTTTTCCTTTTTGTTTGTTTGTTTTTATTTGGCCTGGATCTGGAAAAAACGAACTTACTGATATAAATCTTTCATAATACTGGGCTCAATGCTGAAAATACACCTAAACTAGTACAACTGATTACTATCCTTAAGTTTTGTTGTTTTTATAAAATCCTGGATTACAGAAGCACTCCTGCATCCAGGGAAGGGATAATTTTCTGGTTGTCGGGCTGCAGAGCCAAATAAATACTGCTGAGTAAAATTGTAAAACATGTAGCATATATGCATTAGAGCACATGAGATCAGAGCTGACAATGACTTAAGGTTTTAGTTTTTATTTCTGTCATTTTATGATAGGAAATATCTATTGTTTAATTGTAATGTCTATGTTTCCAAAGTAAAGTATGTTCACACCTGAGATATAAATACGTTTGGTCTGGACTCCAGTTTGTGTGTAATTTTTTTGAAACCGAAAGTAAAAGCCCTGCCAAATGTAGTACTTACCAGAGAATTGTTTTTCTAATTTGCTTGTAATTTGTTTCATTATGCATTAGCTTGTTCAGAATATATCTCCTCCTGTTATATTTTAAATTCTGAAACTTTACCTATTTAATCTGAGGACTTGTCAGTAATGTCAGTCTAAAGTCAACAATATTGCAATACTGATTGCATAGGGGATGTAGTATCTTTTCCCTCTAGTTAAAGTTAAAACTACTAGTTAAAGTACTGGCCATGGTGTTAGTAATAAGCCTATTACTATTTGATAGCTAGGGGCCCGTGTCAAATGAGTTGTATGGTCTTGATTTATTTCCTAGTAGATGGATGTCCACAGCACAGATTACCATCGTGGTGCGCTATTTGGCTATGTAGCACTTCTCTTAGCATGGAGAATGAGCCACTACAAGCTGTCTTTATGCAAGGCACCCAAACAATTGCAGCAGAGCTGAAGGAACTTTGCATGTGTTTTACCTATTTTATTAATAGCAAACTTGAGTTTCTAATTCTTGCTGACACCTTTCATGAGTGTGACTTTTAATTTAAACAAAATCTGTGAAGTTACCGGCATCATTTCACTGAATGTCTATGCCTAATCAGATCAATTATTCTTAATTTATTTACAGGTTTCCAACCTTCAGCATTTATTTCCTAAAAGTTACCTGGGTGCAGGGTGCATTTTTAGGACACACAGCTTCTGGTTATTTTTGGCACATATCTGGTTTTCTACAACTCCAAGTTCAGTATGGCATAGCTTCTCTTGGTATGAAGTTTACCATAATATATGGATTCCAGGAACTAAATTTCAAAGATTAAGTAGACATAACGTATTTTCAATGTATTCTTCTGTCTTAAAACAATTACTGGTATTTGGTATGACTTTTTTCTATGAGCAAATATTGGTTCAAACAAAATATAAAGATGCCTTTATAGTTTGAGAGGGAGAAAGATCAATGCACTGCAAAGATTCAAAGGCAGTTTTATCCGATGTCCTATTTCTGCTAGAACAGCTGCCGGGGAGATATTCTAGTTCAGTACGATCATTAGCAGCTGTGAACAAGTATCTGTCCATAAATGTAATTGTCTCATTGTTGATTAGTACTCTCATGTATTTCAGGGATGGAAATACATGCGGTGTGGAGCCTATGCCATAAACTTGTGTCCAACAAGAAAGAGTACCAGTCATTCTGAAAGCAGCTAGTTACTGATGTTTTCTAGTGCTGAAGATACTCAGTTTTTCTCTCCTGAAAGATAAATATATGTAGATGACAGGAAAATATTTGTTCGAACAGTTTTCTGCTCTGATTTCTTTCAATATTTAATTTTAGCATACTAATGAAGCAGATATCGACACATTTGTGCAGAGAGTCCAAGGTGTTAAAAAATTGATCAGCACCTGGCTATAACTGCTGGGGACGTTTTCTCAGTGAACATCTTCTACAATCAGAGGCAATATTTACTTTTTTGAGGAGCCTGAAGTATAGAAGATAAGACAAATTCTGTCTCTGAGAGTTGGCTGTATTAATGAGACAACAAATATTATAAATATACACACTGTCAACGTATGCTTTTTGAAGCTATAGAATTGATTGCTGTGTTGAACTGCTTGATAAATATCAAAAATAGTATTGGCTCCCCAGAGCAGCGAACGAGTCCCTTTTATGTAGCTCTGTAAGTAAGTACTCCATGTGCCGAATATATTTTTGAGTCAAATGTTTAGAAATGAGGTCTACTCTCTTCTGAAAATTCTAGTCAACATGCTTTGTTAAATCCCCTAAGGAACCTGGATTTGGTTTTGGTTAGGGGTCTGGGCAGTAGAACACATTTTTTTTTTTTAATCTTATGACATTTTTGGATCCTTTTGTCGATTGCACTGTGAATTACAAGCAAAGGCTTTTCAACTTTTTGTTTACCATAAAAGCATAAACATATAGGGTGTTTTAAACTGGAATATTTTCCACAGGGTAAGTCATTTTGAAATGTTTACCTTTGTCTGGTTGTAAAGCCAGTGTAATCTGCATTATTCCATTTTCTTACTAGAGGGAATTTTGTCACGAGCACTGAATGCATTTCCTCTATAGGATCAGTGTACTTTCTTTTGCTTTTTTAACCTGTATGATTGAATTTCTAAACCCTTGTCATAGTAAGAGGACCTTAAAGTAAATCCTCTGGAGTCTTTTTATTGAAAGGCTTTAATACTTGAAACAAAGCTGTATCTACATAACTCAAAGTAAATTATTCTTAGTATTTATATAACCACTTTACATTTTGATAATACCAAACAAAGAATATTCAGAATAGCCTTATGAGGGTAGGTATGTGTGTTGTCTATTTACAAATGTGTAAATTGAGGAACAAAATAATTGAGTGTCTTGCCCAAAACTGTACAAGAAATAAGTGGCAGAGTGGCCTAAATCCAACATTTATGATTTGTTGGCACCTCGTTCTGTGTTCTAATCTCTAGACAAGGTGTCTCTTTAAGTAATCGCAGAAGAACATTGATCATTGAGGTTTTGATTAAAACTAACAATGGAGGTTTCAAACATCCTGTTGAATGATACACCTTGTTTTCACCAGTTGTTTGGGGATCTATTCATGAATTATAAATTTATTTCCATCCTGCCCTAAAGATGTCCAGTTTTGTAATACCCAAATCTGAATTTTCCCCAATTCTTTCAGATGCACTTTTTCTTCTGGAGTATCTCCCCTCATACTCTCAAGAGCCCATTTTATAATTTGAGGTCACGCAAAGATCTCCCTTCCTAATGCAGGGCATTCAGCATGCACTTCATAACATAGAAGCCAGATATGGCATAGCTGTTGTTCCTGAGGTTCATTAATTCTCTGTTATAAATGTCTCATTTTGGAGAGCCATTTTGTTCATGGTGGATACATACACTTTGTTTCCAAGTACTGTAATCTGCACCAAGTAATAGCCAGTCTAATTAGGTGCTCAGTCTTTTCCTGGGGTCTTCAATTATCTATGTCAGCTAGTGCCAAGTACATAATGAACTTGAACTGACTGCTTATCATTTGGCAGTGGTGTCACTTTATTCATGTGTGTAAATTTAAATTTGAACTGATGAAATTGTGGAAGTTGTTGGATTGACACCACTGGGGATGTCACATTCTTTGATGTCCAGAGTAACGTATCCTGTGCAGTCTTTTCCCACTCTGCTCTGCCAGTGTGCCTAAATCATCCCTGACTGGGGGGACCTCTTCTAGGGGGAAGAGAGGTGTGTGCTCTCATAGCCTATTCTAATCCTCAGTCTCTAGGCTTACAAGAGCTTCAAAAGGGGCTAATTATAGTAGTGATCACTGTGAGGTGGAACTTTTTCCTACTAAGACCACCAAATTGACTGGTCCAATTTTTGGAGTTAGGGACCAGAAATATTTCTAACTATTTTATCTTCTGGTGTTAGAGACTTACAGAAGTTAATATTTAAGGATATTTTCTCTCAACAGGGTTATCAGGAGTCAAATTTATGTAACTTGTTTATGTGGGTTCTTTTAGCTTTTTTTATAATTGGTCAAGGTTGCATTATGTGACTCTCAGTAATTTGGTAATATCGTAAATTATTTTAAAATTCACCCACAGGATACTTTTTATGCAACATCACTTTTAAATAACTAGTTTCGGTTTATTAAATGACACTGAAAACCCATCTGGAGCTTTCAACCTGCAGTCAGCCATTTCTAACTTTTTGGTCCTATTAAACCTCAATCGCGAGGTCTTTCGTGTTTCCAATTTTCCTTTTATACTATGAAAAAAATAAACTTTCAAAGCAGCCTAGCTGCAGGAAGAGCAGTTCAGAAAAAATGGGTTTGGCTGCCATTGCCAGCAGAGTGATGGGTTACATGGTGGTGACATAGCACGTGTTTGAACACCACAGTCAGATCAAGGAGTTGAGGATACATTTTTGGTTAGCTAGACAGTTTATTAGTATGGAAAGAAGGGGATCGACTTCCATTGGGGTCCTTTTGGACCTGGCTGGAAAAAACGGAGAAAAGAAGACACATGTATGTAACAATAGTTTGAAAAACTATATTCTGCTTTGTATGGAGATACTTTAATGAGATTATTTTGAAACTATTGCTGCCAGAAATCCTGATTAGCTAAACTTCTGTTTGAATTTAGTAATGTTGCATGTTAGCTTGTAAACTTTATTAAGACTTCAAGTCTCAATGCTGGGGAGAATAACTGTGGCATTGCCTTTCTGAAGAGCTGTTACTCTCTATTCTAACACCAATCCCTTGCAGTTCAGTGCTGCAGCCGGAGGAGTCTGTTGTTGTCATGGGCAGGTTTATCAGTGATGGTGCCAGGCAGTAACTGTTCGTATTGCAATCCCATTGATTTTTAGATCATGGGTGTGGACTAGTCTCTGCATAGCCCTGTTTGGAGCAGACTGATAAGGCTCCTTGTTTCCTAGCAACCACATGGTCTGCCATAACCAGAAACCTGCCCCTCTGCAGCTGGAGTGAAAATTCTGAATGTCTCAAATTTGTACCTGTAAACAAGGTAAGTCTTTCCCTCTGCCACGCTGAATCTAAAAGCCTTTCTGTTCAGTTAAAATTAACATTTCAGCAGAAGTTTGTTTTGGATGCAGACAGAGAGAGAGAGAGAGCGAGAGATTCTGCCTTCTTTGTCCTTAATATAGTGCTCAATTCTCTCTCTTTTTATTTAGACATTTCTCATTCCTGGGCATGGCAGCGCCATATGTCCTTCTCCTAACTAGATTCATAGCTGAAGTTACCAGCAAATCCACTGAAAGTTTGGTATGTATTATATGCCATAACTCTACGTGAAGTTTCATTCTGCTTTGAATGAAATGGAGTTAAAAATATGCTAAATTATGTTAGGCAGGAAGTGAGGGTTTTCCCCCTCAAAATGCTGTTTATAGGTTTGGCGATCACAGGAAAAGGAGTACACCCAGAACTTGCCAGTAAATATTAATATCAGCTTTTCCTTCGTTCAAGCAGTGTTTGCTGCCAATTATCAATATGGTAGGTAGACTGAGCAAATTGTGCCTGACAAAAACTGCATTATTGATTGGATGCTCTGTCTAGACAGTTTGACAGTGAGGGTGAACTTGCTCTGAATGCTGCCTGTCAAAGATTTGATTCCACCCCGGGCACAAACCCACTGGCTAGAAAACATGAAGCTGGTCATGCTCTGAAAAACATAGATAATCATGATTTTGAAAGCATTTAGTCTTTCAAGCTGGTTGACAGAACAATCGCTACAAAAGTAGCCCAAAATACGGAAACCTAAAATCAGCTTTAAAAAGCTGCCCAAGGTTACAGAAAACTGCTGCTGCCTTATTGCACTGTGAATGGGCAGAAATTTATTGTTTTATTAATTGATGACTTCATGTAATAACGAGTACTATACTGGGTTAGTTTTGACTGAGTTTGACCCTTTAGTCATATGCTTGGATACTAGCCTGATTTTTTGTTACTTTCCACCAGGCTCAGTGAATCTGTGAGTTTTGAGACTTGAACAGCTTGGTATTTTTGACAAAAAATCAGATTTAATACGACTTAGTATCTTCAGAGTGTTAATCAAAACACTACCTAACTAGCATACAAACTATTATGCAGCACTTATCTCATAGGATTGTTTTGTAGATTTTTGTTCCCATATTACAATGAGTTAAGTGGACTTTGCCCATAGTTACGTGGTAGGTCAGTGACAGAGCTGGGAGAAGAATTGCAGAGTTCCTGGCTCCCGGCTCTGTGCTCAGTCCACTAGCCATATTGTTTCAGAACATTTTTTTTAGTCCTATGAGGAAGTAGTTTGTGCAACTTAAATGACACTCTCTCTCATTGCAACATGGATATCCAGAGAGAGAGAGTGGCTTTTCCATAAGGGAGGAGTTATGCTAGTAGTGTATCTCTTGCAAAAATACATCTTTTTATTTTTAAAATTTGGCATCAGGTGTTTGGCTTGTTTACATGAATATGAAGTGTTCTACTGAGCGCTTTCATTTTATAGTACTGACATCCTAACAGTGAGAGTGTTTGCTTTTTTTATAACTGAGTCCTACTGTCGATGCAGATACACGTTAAAAAGAGAGCAGCTTTATTCAGTGCGCTGTTGCACGGGAGCTTGGTTTTTGCCATGATTCAGATACTCACTCACATTCAGCATGTTTTTCAATTGCAATATTAATGCAAATCTCCCTTTGCTAAAGGTGCTGTATGAAATTAGGACACTCCAATACATATATGAAGTTTAATAAAAAATCAGCCTTCTCCTCACTTTGGTGTAAGGGGGAGGAATGAAGACCCTCAGATCTATGCACAGAGGAGACCTAGCTTAGCTGCCCCTGCAGCAGTACCCCTAGAGCCCACAGAGCACACTGCAAGTCTAAGATCTGTGCAGGGGAAACCAATGAGGATTAAGTGAGACAAAGTAGACATGCATCATTCTACACATTTACTATGGAGTCCCCTCTCTGGTGGGAATCCCCCTCCAAGGAGGGTTTCTGGGACAGCTCTCTCCCAGGGGAATCCTTGGGGCCACTAGGATCCAGAGATGCTGTGGAAGCACAGACCCGCACCCATGGATGATCCTGGCCTCTTGCTGATCCCCTGCCACCCTAAAATCTGCGGCTTTCTGAATGGTCCTATGGCCTGTTCTGTAAGGGGCAAAGAAAATGATTAGGGAAAATCTGTTGAGATGGCCACTCTGAGAGCTCCTTTTCCAGGGTTTTACCTCAGGAGAGTGATCCAGTCCATGGAAATGAAAAGTATGCTGTTCTAGAAAAGTTGGCAAGTACTTTTACAACATGGTTCTGTGAAGTCCCATCCAAAATCAACACTGACATGTAGAAAAGTTCCAGTGGGGTAGCCGTGTTAGTCTGTATACAGCAAAAACAATGAGAGTCCTGTAGCACTTTAAAGACTAACAAATTTCTGCAAGCATAAGCTTTCGTGGGCTGTATCTGACGAAGTGGGTTGCAGCCCATGAAAGCTTATGCCCACAGAAGTTTGTTAGTCTTTAAGGTGCTACAGGACTCTTGTTGGTTTTACTGACACGTAGTTTCTTTTACATTTGTTCACAAAGCCCTAATTTGGGCAGTTGCTGACTGGTCAAAATTATATCATTGATATAATCCATTGATATCTGTATCCCTCTACTGCTGATTATTAAAAAATAGTGACAATGCAGTGCTCATTGATACGGTTTCAACTGCCACTGTGATTTTTTCCTTTTTCTTTAGTCTGTACTGGATTGAGCTGTGTTTTTATTAAAGCCAAGAGCTGTGGGAAATGTGCTGTAATATTTTCCTTTTTAGGTTTCACAGCCAGAATGCTGTATGGATGTGTTGGATGCAAACAGCACCTGTCCAGTCACCAACCAGTGCAGTCCAGGTACTGTCTTTGTCCAAGAGAAATTCGTAGAGTATTTTTCTATAGCCAGTGGCAAAACATAGAAGCTAATTAATTTGTGAAGGAAAGAAAAGTTGCTCTACACATGCATCTTGAGTAATGTTCTCTGTATGAACACATTTAACTCCCATTAATGCTCATGGAAACTGCATGCTCACATGGGGAGGATAATAGCATGGCTTTGCTGAACTCGTTTTTTCGTTTTCACATAGCATAAAGTAGTAAGATGCAAAGTGTACTATAAATTAATACTTAAAAGTGCATGTGACGTAGAAACAGCAAAAATATAGTAATGTACAGCTAAGGGAGCAGGAAGAACGACTTAAGGCTTGGCTAATATGATGCAAATGTACTATCTCTTATTACCAGGAAATGATGCAGGTTCCCTTTTGTGCCACTTACAGCAGACTTTCAGAGAAATATTAGTTGATTCCCACTTCCTTTGTCATTCTCCAACAATGTCAGGAGAAAAGATGATCTTTAATGTTTGTAAAAATGAAGCATTTTTTCAGGTGAAGTGGAAAGCTTTAAAAGTAACCAAACTCTTCTAGACTCAAGATCAGTAAGAGAACGTATAGACTTAAATAATACCGATTCTCCGTAAAACTGAATAATTGAAAATCACTTTTTCCTTTTCTTTCTTATGACTAAAACCAGGGGTGGTTCTGTCTTTTCCTTATATTAAAATACATCTTAAGCTTACGTTATTTTTCTAAGCTAAATGCTTTGCTGCTCAGTTACTTAACCATTATATGATTACTACATTCATTTCTGTTCTTAAATGATCTGAGATGTGGCACAAACTGTTGTCCATAAGTTTTATAGATTCACATCTTTTTAAATCACGTTATAAAATGTGAATCTACTGAAATCTTTGGTGTCAGATAAAGTACTTCGTTGCTTCCTTCTTATTTACTGTAGAAAGCCTTTGCCCTTACAGTGGGTGCGTTTGTGTTTAGATTAAATGTCAGATGTAATTTATTACTAAGGGCATCAAATGTGTAGCTTCCCTCAGAGAAAAATGTAACAGCAGAGCTGTTTTCAAATCAGAGCTTTACTAATAGTGTGCTTTATGGGATAATTGATCCCAGTTTGGCCCAAGGCTCTGGAGGACTGGATTTTAGCCAACATAGTGAGTTTTTGCTTTAAAATCTAGACTGTAACCTAATCTGTCAGTCTTCTAATCATCAGGCTATTGCGTCATAAAACACATAGTGAAGCCACTACTGCTTTAGTCTATTAAATAAAGTTGGTGTTGAAGACGTGCCTTAGCTTTTTTTTTCTGTCTTATCAAAGATAAAAACTTGTGCGTTTAAACATAAATTGAGGGACTGAAGACATCACTCCAGACAAAAGTGTAATCAGTTTTCGGCCCTGTGTGGTAGGATGGCTGATATAAAAGACCCCACTACCTGTCAGGGAGTAGTTTAAACTGGCCTGAGCCCTTGTAAACTGATACAAACTATACAAACCCAAGGAAGTTTGGGCAATAGAAAAATAGTGTATTATGGGCCAACTTCATATTGTTCATTACTAGCTGTCGTGTGATTGACCGTGTTGAGCCCAATATATTCTGATGCAGGAGTTCCTTTCCTGGTTCTTAGCATCTCTCTACCTTAGCTTGTGATACGATACACACATGTGGTATTAAATCTTGTTTTATAAGGATGGGGACCATGAGGGTGCAGGAAAAATGTAAGAAGGGAGGTTCCTTCTTTTCCAGTAGTTTTTAAGGGATGGCAGGGAGAGGGTGATGCAATTTTCCTTTTTTTTTCATAATTTAAAAAACTAAACAGTGAATGGAATTATATTAAAATATTCTCCTAGCATTTGCTTGCTTGTAATTTATTTCTTCTTAATGTCCTTTTTATGTAGGATGCCTTGTTTTCCTATTGCAACGGGCACATTAGAAATTAAAGCTCTTTATTTGGTGTAGTATAATAGTAAACAAGAGACATTTTGTTGTTGCACAGGTTGCTACAGACAGTGGAATGATGATGGGAGTAGCAGTTGCATTAAATGCAAGAATGAAACCCCTCCTGTTGTGTCAATTTCCAATCTGACAGACTGTAGAAATAGTAAGTCATCTGCCCTCCCTTTAGCCTGATTTTTTTTTTTTTGCACTGGGGTCACTTTGTACAGACATTCAGTCCAAACGAGACTATCTTGTAAGAGGTTTCCGTTTCCATTCCTAGTTTTTCTTCTCTGAAATCTCCATCATTCTCAGAAGACCCTACTGTACCTGAGAAGCTTTGGATGACAAACCCTTCAAAACCCATCAGAACTTTCCTGAAATCAACCAGCAGAGATTTCTGTAGAGCTGTGTGAAGCACAGCATCCCATAATCTGGGATCTTTTGTCTCCTAATATCCTTTAGACACCTTTTGTTTATATATTAGAATATCTGATCTTTACAACCAAATGCAATACCCAAAACATACCTTTCTGTGGCTTTTAAGAACTCTCATTATCCGTAACATGCACAGCTCTGAAACAAATATCAAAATGGTTTTAAAAAAAAAAAAAACTTGCCTCAAACAAATAATTAACATTGAATTTCTTGAATGATTTAATCTCTATTGTTAAACAGGCATTTGCCGTGGGCACATAATAAAGACTCCTTCAGGCCTCAAATAGCTCTTTTATTCAGGAAGCTGGACTGCACTAGCTAGTGTGTAAGAGGCCCCATTTCTCATTTTTATTCTCCTCTGAGCCATGCACTTCATTTAATTAATATATCTTTTAGCAAAACTAGCGGAAGAGCTACCACAGGTTCATGTAAGGGTTTTGGGGCAATGCAATAATGAATGATTCCCTCTTTTGCCAGAAGAGGGCGATCATGCACCTCTTCTTTATCCCTCCCGAAGTGGTAGAGATGCTGTTTTGGAGTACTATTATCTCATGAGAGAAACCAGGCATCAGATATGATGGCTTATGTCACTCAAAACCTTTACTAAATCCGCACTGAATTTACTGCTTCATAAAAATGCTTTTTTCCCCATATAGCTGGTACCAGAGGAATGAATATTCAAATGAATATCAGTACCATAACCCCCTTTCTACAGAACATAGGTAAGTAAATGGAAATGTTTTATATGGGGGGCAGCCCTCTAAAGCTTTTTCTGTTGTCCTCTCCACCCCCTTGACAACATGGCGTTTGATATGATCTTGGTGAGATGTTTTCTCCCATATTATTAAGTGTTGCAGCCATTTTAGAATGTTTAATTATTCCAGACAGTAGGACTTTTTATTTATTTTAAAGAGCCAAACTTTGAGAGAACTGCATTTCTTCTACAGAATGGCGTTTGGTCCATCCTATTGTAGTGATCATGAAGCAATTATCTCAGGGGGAGAGAGACAGTTATGCCAGTTACTTGCCAATTGATTTTTAAATCTGGTGCTGCATCAAGTGTTGTGGGGTTTTTTTTTGTTTTGTTAGATCTGATGCCTAGCAACCTTGACGGGCTCTTCTAGAGCGTGAAACGTTTTGGTTCTGGAGCTGGTTGTAAACTGTACTAGTCACTTCAGTTTGACTCCTTACATGTATTGTTTCTCTTGTACTGCAAGCAAATAGAAATTGCAAATAATTAGATTGCTCAAGTGTGGGACACTTAATGTGAATGCTCATGCAATGAAAGGGTGAACAGCTGAAGTGTGGGCCACTATTGGGCCAGCACTGAACTGCTCTAGAAAAACCACTTAATGTGAATGCACATGCAATGAAAGGATAAACGGTATGGTCATAAACCAGATTCATGTACAGTTGTGTGCTATTCAGACGCCTTCCAGACAGCTCTGCCAGTGCACATAAATCTTGACCTGCAGCGCCTTTTGCTGTTCTAACCCTGTACTTCTCTGGCAGAGCCCACCAAAGATGCCCGGTTGTGTTAACTTATGATCTGCACAGAAGGGGTGTGGGAGGTCTAGGATGTGAGTAAGCTATTGATAGGAGTCTCATGATTCTTGGATTCTAGTTTATTGGGAGTATAAAACAAGTACTGCTTGTTTCCTTTTGTCCTACCATTTGATATGATACAGGCAAATCATCTTTGCAACTAGCTCTGTGAAACTTGTACCCAAATGATGAAGAAGAGCTATCCTGTCCAGGAAAATTGAGAACTAATATAAAGCTCTTTTAAAAAAGCAATTGCAAGTTTTAGGGAACGTCATTGGGAATTTAAGACAAACTACAGTGTTTTACTAAAACTCTGTCTAGGCCTAATGTTTAAAATCTCACTGAATATCTTGTCACCCTGACTGAGCATGAAACAAACTAAAAAATAGAATAAAGCCAGAATTTTTACTGTAGTAAAATCTGTATTCCATTTACAGTAAATACCAGAGATGTGTTATATCTGCTGGTTCTCTGTCCTGAACACAAGAATTTCAGCATTCCTCTGCTTTGTAAAATAAATCTGTGCCACCTCATGTGATCATGACCTTAAATAAAATAAGTGGAGCAAATGTTTTGGAGAAAACGTTTTCCTAGTGTCTAACTTCCCTTTGAGACATTAAAAATTGGTCTCCTCTGAAGACAGAATATTGTACCAATGATCTGACCTGATCTGGCCAATCGTGTATTGGGCAATTTAACTTTGCCTTAAGTGTGCTTATTAGTTTGATTACTAATCCACTTTTGTTCAATGGCTGGCAATACTGGTTTGAAAAGGATAAAAAAGGAAACACTTGGGACCAAAATCTATGGATGTGTTCAGGAGAACAAATAATTAAGATGGTGTAAGTAGAGGCTAAAACACCGCAAAATTAGCATTGGAGGACGTTCCCTAACTGTTTTGATGAGGCTTTGTGTCTGATATTTTGGTACACAGAAGTAATGTTCATTTCTCATCTAAATGTAAGGGAGTTACTCTGTATTTTCCATAGCAGTGATGGGAGAATAAATACCTTTGCTCTTTGTATCATAGGGATATCCAGTAAATAATAGGCTATTTCCTCCGATTTCACAGGGGGCCCAGAAGTGGCAGCTTCTCTGATTTTAGGGACATTTTTCATCAGTTTATTCCTGATACTGTCTGTGGCTTCATTCTTCTACCTCAAACGTGCCAATAAACTTCCAAGTATGTTCTACAGAAGAAACAAAGGTAAAGTGTTTGTAAGTCATTCTCTGTTTAGCTGGAAATTTGAGAGAAAGCCAAAACCTTTTCCATATGTTTTAGACTTCCATGTTCTACATTATTTTTAAAGCAGCAATTGTAATCTGTTCTGTGCAATTCTGTACCGGGACCAGGGCTGTTCAACATATGCATAAATGAACTGGAAAAAGAGCTAAACAGTGAGGTGGTAACATTTGCAAATGATACAAAATTATTCAAGATAGTTCATTCCAAAGCAGACTGCGAACAGTTATGAAGGGATCTCACAAAACTGGGTGACAGCAACAAAATGGCAGATGAAAATCAACATGAATTGATATGTTTTGCAGCAATACGGAACGTATTTATTTTCAATTTAGGTTTTGCACAGGTGCCTTTTGTGTGGCATCAATGCCTAACACCAGTTGAATTTTATGGTTTCAAAGGGTCCGACAATCCAGCCCTTCACGGTAGATGGTACCTACTGGTCTATATCTGGGATAAAAGCCAATGCTATCTGGACAGGCAGCATTTTTGTAGAGTTTGACAATAATACTTGTCATCCAAGGCTCTCAAAACACTTTACAAACATTAATTAAGCCCTACAACACTGTTGTACTGTACCGGTTTTACAGATCGGGAAACTGATGCACAGAAGGACAAGGGATTTACCCAAGATGAGGGAGCAGTAGCAGAATTAGGAGTAGAACCAGAGATTTCTTGTTTATTCCTCTTCTCTAACCACTATACTTGCTTCTCTGTTGCACATAGGATTACGTTGGACCCACAGAAACAGAGGACTGACACCTTTTATGGCAGGAATTCTTTCATTTTATAGTGAGATCTTTCCCCCACATACACTTTTGCTCATTTCTGCTTTTGTAGAACAATATTGGAAAGAAATGTCAATCTGAAATGCAGCTCTGTAGCTATAATCCAATGAGTTGAATTCCATGAAAGCCATTAGAATTATACCAGGTTTAAATTTTGCCCAAAATGTAATTTTTATGGCGTCACCTGGAATTTTCAGTCTTTGCAGTTGCAGAATATGTGTAAAACAGCTCTGTACATTATCACCCCCTAACATTTCCTGGTCGGAGAGCAAGTGTGTAAATATAGTGTATTTAACTTTTACACAGGAAGTTTTGAAATAATATAGAAATTGAAATGTATCTGTTTCTCTACTCATCTGGACCCCTTCCCTGTCCACACCACATGCAGTAGCTGCCATTTAAGAGCTTCTACCATTTTAACAAGGAGCTACACTTAGAAGCTAAATGGAGATGAGGGGATGGACCTGACTAACAACCAATTCAGAGCAAGACAGTCTCAGCAGAAATCAGTAAATAAGAGCAATAAACAAGCAAGGAGGAACATGAAATCAAAGTGACACACAGAACTTCAATAACTTAATTGCATAGCACAGCACGAGTGAATTTGATGCCTCTTAATGTAAAGTGTACAATAATAGACACCTAGAGTCTAAGTTATTTTATGCTTAAAGGAATTGTTACTATCATGAAAACTGACATTGAAACTGCTCTTACAAGTTTCTTTCAATAGGTTTAGGTAGCACAGATCTCTCTTTGTGGTTCATAAGTGGGTCAAGAGCTATCATGCTGTGACATCTTTAAATCTGGCAGGTTACCAAACTTATGCTGTTTAGCAACATTTAGACTAGAATTTCCACTTTTTGTGCTGCTAGTTCCCTTTTGTCCTAACATGTCACAGTGTTGAAAGTACAGTTTCTACATGAAGAAGAAGGGTTAAGAGCCCACCGGAGGGAATCTCTTAGGGGTGCTACCAGGCTGAATTTCATTTTGCCTCACTTTTGCTTTGGTATCTCCCGGTTCCTTCTGTTGCTTCCTGACTGCTGTATCCTTCTCTCTCCCTCTCTCCACACCATTTGCTGCCTTCACGCACTGACAGCTGGCTTCTACTGCTTTCCTTCCATGACAGCTCCTTCAAAGTGATGCTCCGGTGGCCCTCCTCAGGGAGCAAAATAAGAACTGATTTAATCCTGTAAGAATAAGTGTTTCCTGGAGAGCTTGGGAATCCTGTCCTTAATGCTCAAAAGCATCTTCTGGGCAACGTGCTCTGATTTCAGATACTCTTGAATTGATGTCTCCCACAAAGCAATGCAGGGAGAATTCTCCTTCTAGTGTTGGTTGGAATATTGGCCTATAAGATGGTTCATTCTGAAGAATTTCTACAACATATATGCAAATGAAGCAAACAGTTCCAACCTTCTAGAACAATAACGGCTTGTCTCTTTTCCCCTTAGCATCAGTTCTACAGCCCAGTGAAACAGTAAGTAAAATCATTCCTTCTAAGGGGCATAAATGTCTTTCAAATAATGTTAATTATTTATAGAGATACTGTCGGGTCAAATTTTTGGCCCAAATCTAGATTTTTGTAGAAATGGAACTTTTACAAAACTTAAGATAAAAAGAACTGTACCTGAATTACTTTAAAAATTCCAATCAGAATTTAAAACAGGTATTCCCTGCAGTTTTTATAACCCAGACTTTACAGCACTGTATTGGTGTATGAGAAATTGGAAGTGGAATTGACTAAAAAAATAAAGCAAGTCTCACAAGTTGATTGTCCATCCTGAGAAAAACACAGAACTAAACAGCATTAATAATGAGAAAATAGATTTTTAGAATTTATATTAGATTTTATTCTTTTAAGGAGTTATCACAAGTGAGGACATTTTGCTTATTAAAAATAATTGTAACCTTAGTGTCCACTTCTAGTTTCTGTAATATTAGAAAATGCAAATGCAAAGATCTTTTATATTTGACTCGGTCCTTATTCTGTTCTTGCTGCAGGCATCAATGATACCTCCACCTACTTCTTCAGGTAAGGGTCTGTCCAGATTTGAGGGATCTTTAAACCTTACTATGAATATTTTCACCTCCAATAACTTGCTCTGATAGCTTTTTCTTTTTTCTTTTCCCTTGTTGAGATGTAGTTAAGAAACACAAAACTACCTAGAAATAGCCCCAAAAATCTGAGTCTCATTGTGGGAGTGCCGGGAATACCCAGAAAGAAATTAAAAACAAAAACAAATATAAACTCCAGAAATCAAACCACAAAGTCTGTTCAGAGAACAGGTGTGACAATGTCTGTAATATTATCATTTGTTAATCTGGTGTCATTAGAGTAATTAACATGGACAACTATATTATCTAGTAAAAGTATTGCTTCCTTAATGGTGTCTTTGGCAGCTAAGAAATAGATGGCTTAGAAATGGATGAGTGTTCAGATTTTCATAGGTATTCAAAAAATGAATTATTCAGGCTGGGACATGTTTTCAAGGCTAGGACATCTTGAGGATTCCTGGGTGACTCATTTTCAGGCTCAATGGATTGAAGCATGTCACACCTCTTGAAACAAATGACACTTACATGGTGTTTGGAACATGAAAATTGTGGGGGGGGTTGGTAAGGTGGTTTTAATAATCATGAAAAGTTCAGGCAGTGACCCGTTCCCTGGAGAGATACTCATCTAATCGGTCCTCTTTCGTTCGTTCTTTTTGAACACACATCCTTGCAAGTAGTGCTCAGTGTATAATTAAATAATCCATTCGAGGAATGTGTTTGTTTGTTTATTCTTAACAAACATCCATTGAGAATTGCAGGGAAAAAAGCAGACACGGAGGCCACCAAAAAAAGTAGCAATATACTAACAAACATTGTTCTCAAAGCTGTAGCTATCAGTGTTGTTGATGTGCAAACAAGAAGGTTTAATAAAAGAGCCATATTGGCTACTTCTCCATTCAAAACATGGTAGAAGGTGAATTCAATCACTATTTTTGTCATATGAAAAAGTAAGCACTCTTTCATGTTTCAAGTATTTCTGAAAACAGTGCAAAGTTTAAAAAAAAAAATTCATTGACACATAACATTGCAAATGCTACAAAACTGTATTTGCGTATTTTACATTTGGGTATCAAAGAAACTTGTACTGCCTAGTAAGATAAATCTAGTAAAGTTATTTAATCGGGACACTACTGAAGACTAGCCTAATGCTGTGTATACCTGATCTGTGTACTCTGAAGACAATGATGAAACTCATATTGAGTTCAAAGGAAGACCGATCAAGCCTTCCAGGAACTGGATAAAATGTTGGTTTTTGGGTGAGTTTTAAACAAGCCTTTTTTTAAAAACAAAAACAAAAAACAAGCCAAACTGTTTACTTTCATTGTGTGCGTGTTGTGGGTTTGTTTAAATCTAAGATGCAAGAATTAAGGTTTAAATCTTTGTTCACACAATCTTCATTGTTTAGGCCTTCCTGCAGGCAGCATGCTGACTCTTAGCCCGAATTTGTTCTGGGCTTCAGAGGCATATAATCTGATTGAGCCAGGAACTCCTGAATTCTAATCCTGACTCTGACCTTTCTGCCTTGGTTTCTATAGCCATAAAACACGAATAATACATGGCTTATCTTTGTAAGGCTGAAGATGGAAAAATAATAATGGAAACATTAGTAACCAATGAGTACCCAATTTGATAAATAATTAAAGTGCTTCCTTCAGAAGAGGTGTGTTAGTGGGCTTTTTTAATATTCAGCCATAGGTCAAATTTTCTTCTCTATATTCTAGAATGACGATAGATGCCTTGAGATCATTGGCTGACATGTTTAAGTATGAGTTAATCATGAAGGCATGACTAGATAGCAGGTGCTGACTGTGTGTCTGTGTCCACCCTTCCAGTTCGAAAGCCACGCTACGTCAGACGAGAGCGGTCGTTAGTGATGTCTGCATCCGCTGCTATGATCCCTTCTGCAGAAACCAGGGTCAGCAATGTTTAGCCGTCAGTACTTCTCTGAGGACTTCGTAACCATGCAGTGTTGGAGAAGTTTTCTGTATACACTGAAGTGCCAGGGAAACGTCAGGAATAGCTGACCTAAGCCGAGCCACTGTGTCAAAAGGGTTTGTGCCAAACTGGGACAGAGACATTGAACTAATGCAAACATGTTGACTATAGGATATATCCAGTTCTGTGAACTGCTTTGGTGGGCTTGAAAAGCACTTTTCCGGCTCTGTGGTTTCATTTGTCTCCTAACAGAAGCTATGTTAAATCTGCAAAGGATCTGCCTTATTTTGGAACACTTTCGGCTTTGGCAAGATCCTTTTTCCTGAATTGTGATAGGCTCACTGGCTGTGGAGCTGAAGGCCTCAAGACAGCAGGCCAGCATAGAGTTTTGGGATTTATCAAGAAGGTGGGCTTGTTTAAAGGATCTGTTTGTATATGTTAACTCTAAGTGCCATGGCTTTAATGCTGCAGGAAAATACAAGTGTACTTTACATACAGTATCTCGATGCAAAAACTGATGCCTTCAGAAGCATCTTCTCATTCACAGAGGGCCATGGTTTTTAACTGTAGGTTTAGACCCACTATGTCCAGACATTGTAACCCTAAGTGCTGCTGAAGTCTGTGGACAGCATGGATCTGAACTAAAGCCCATGAAGTTGATGGGACTTTTTCCAGTGAATTTCATGGGTTTTTAGATCAGGCCTTACATGGGGATCCATTTGCTGTGGCTTAGCAGTTGATAAACAGCGATTTCTGCCCCATTGAGACACCCACCTTTCCCTCATTTCAGCATTGCATGAGGGTGGCTGGTGCAGTCTAAAGGAAGGCAAACTCTCTAAGCTTGGTTGAGCAACCCTGCATCACCTTGGTGAGCATTTACACACACTGATTTCAGTTGGAGTTGTCACGAATTCTCATCAGCACAAATAAGGATTTCACAGTCTAGTCCTCCATTGGTGCACATAAGGCCTACAGATCAGCACCTTAGCCTTTGAATTCCCCCACACACCACCTGCCTTTGTGCAAACCTCACTACCACAATGGGTCCTCTAGAGGAAATGACACGTGATGGACTTTTGTCACCAGCCAGTGGTCACCATCATGATTTCAAGAGCACAACAATTGATTCTTCTTTTTAAAAAATGCTAAAATACCTGTCTCTGGCCAATGTGACAGCCACATGGAGAGTGTAAACCTCACCATTCATATGCCCCTCTCTGCCTATGGTCAGAGGCTTGTTCAAAGGTATATATAGTAAGGTTTAGGGTTGTGACAGGGAGGAGCTGCTAGTTTTTTTTATTAAATGTCTATTTTATGCACTTTTTAATGTAGTGTAAATTATTTGCATTTCTTTCTTGAGAATGGAATCTCTCATTTTGCCGCTTTCCTCCGGTGAGGTTGAAGACAGTGGGGTTAAAGAAGAAGCCCTGAAGGAGCAGGGCCTGCTAGCCATACACACTGAATCACTATATGTAAAGCTTTGACTCCCCACCTATGATTAAATGAAACCTAGTTTTAATTGCTATTTTTTTCTCTAAAATTTATCAGCCACAGAAAGTCGGGCCGCTTATGAGAGGGGAAGTTTCCGTTCTTAAGTACTGTATGTGTATGGTTTGTCTGTTCCCAAAACAGGAGGTGGCAGTTTTGCCAGCGTTATTTTTTATGTCTGTTCTCTGTATCAATAGGATTTACCTCTGATACAAATGACATTTTGAGGTGGTAGGAAGATGTTCCAGCTATGAACTGACAAAGTGTCAGAAACAACTTAACCTTATAGGAAAAAAGTAACTATGCAATGATACAATGCAAAGATATTACATCTTTCATGGGAGGGAGTGTCTGCTTATGAATCTGTCAATGAAACTGCATCCTAGCTTAGTTGCTCATCAATTCTTTCCATACATAAATCATCATGAATGGGTCATTCTCTCCATTGATATGTGTGGACTGTAAATAGCCCATGTCACTGCTACATGTATGTATCTGTGTCTGATGAACGCTGTCTGATCCTTAAGTGTATCATTGTAACAGTTTAGTGCCAAGTTCAGATGCTCTGTTTCCTCCATTCCCAAGACAGAGTTCAGGTTTCTCCCTGCTAATGGTAACATTTTCTGTCAGACTTTTCAAACACAGCGAACTTTATTCCCATGGGTTTTGTAATTTGGGAGCTGCTCAGATTACATCAAAGCTGTCTGACCCAACTGGATCAGTAGAATCTACTTAGTGTTTTGCACTGTCATGTTAAATGTATAGTGTGGAGTTGTTGTTTTCTCCCCCATACGTCTGGCTTTATTAAACACTTGATGACTGAGTTTTGAGCTATAAATGGTTAATTCAAGGACAAAGGATTGATATTTAATGTACTGGGGTATTTTTAAATTGTGCCAAAATAAACACCTTTCAGCTTTTTTAACCATTGTTGAGGTCATGCTTGTATTTCCTTTCTAAGCACAGGAAGAAAGGGGCGAATTTAGCACAAGAAGCAGATCACTGATCCACCTCACTTGGCGTGTTGCGTCTTCCGGAGCTCAGGTTTCAGGAGACAGTAAAAATGTCCATAATTCTCCTGTCCAATTATGCAATATGATAGCAGAGCAATAAAGGGCGAGGAAAGCAGAATTCCTTGATGCTGGCACAGAATCTATTTGCCTCCTGAAGAACTCAAACTTTTTCCCTTTAACTTGTTTACCATTATAAATGTTTGTTTACAAGGATCTAAAGCGAGGACTATACCCCCTTTATGCCTGAATTCAGAGGTGATGGGCCAAATTCCCTACTGACAATAACTCCACTGAAGTCAGTGTAGTTATGCTGGCTGAGAATTTGGTGTGAAGTAAATGGTGGTTTAAATTTCATACCACCAAACTGGCATAAGGTTGTGTGGATCTGGTACCAAAGAGACAGAAGAGAGTACCAAGAAAAAATCTAACACAATGAGGCTGGAAGGTAAAGTAGACCCTTCCATGCCTGAGAGCGGTGTAGTGTATCACTTGTGAACCATTAACTCTTGTAAATCTGAACAATAAATTCTGTTTACAGCTCTCTAATCCCTTCATAGTAAAGAGTTCCTTTCTGAAAGGAATTTGATGCAGTAGCTAGGGCGTTCTTTATTGTAAACAGGAAGCTGTGTCTTGTGTTCAAATTTTCTTTGCGCACTAGATTTTCCATTTGGCTCAGTTCTCACTGTTGCCCTGAATATTCTGCAATCAGACAGCTGAACTAGAGATGGTTAAATAAATACAAAGGTATTTGCTCTTCCAGAAAACTTGCAAAAGTAAGAGTTGAGCAATGATCTTATAGATGGGAAATATGGTGTTTTCAGCAAAGTATGTCTCGGAGCAAGGATAAGTCAAAAGCTTTTGTACCTACAGTCTAGGCCCTGGGAAAATTCCAAAAAGTGTTGTCAAAGCAAGGATGACAGTGCAATGTATGAAAAGATACAGACATTGAAAATGATCCTATGGGATAGGAAACTTGAAAGATGTTTTGTCAGTTAACTGGACTCTGAGCCAAAGCACCTGCCAAAACATAACCTCCTCCTAGAAGATGAAGTGTTCAGTGGTTGAGCTATTAGCCACTGGATTGAATTCAATAGATGGAACAGGAAGCGAAGGGAGGGGAGTAGGAGCTAAGTAAATGTACAACAACAGAGAAGAATTTGGGGCAGCATCTAGTGCATACCGAAGAGGGGCTGTCTCTCTTCTAAGATATTCCTGCCGCCGGCTGAAGGTGACTGCACTCTGCATTGAGGAGAGTATGCATCACTTTTTGGACAATAAATATGAAACATTGGATTACTAAAAGCTGACACCCAATTATATACTCTCTCCAAAATGCTAGTGCTGGCATCTGGCCACTTTAGACTGAGTAACTGATGCAGAAATGGCATTGTCCTCAGCTAGCCAAGTACAGCAGCAGTTCTTCACTGTAGGGCTAGTGTCTGGAAATTTGTATGGGCAGCTAACTACATGGTTAGGACTCCTCCCCTTCTCCGCTTTGCCAAAGTCCTGAGATTGCCTCTTGAGCCTTTCTTGCATTCATTCCTCCCTGGGGAAAGTTTCCTGGAGATACTTTCTGGGAAATATACACAGGGTGCTAAGGGAATTCTACAACTTCCTTATCATAAAAGCTCAGGGACTGGAGGAAGTCGTCCTGAAACAGAAATCAATGCAGGGTGAGAGAGGCGGTGTGGGGGGAGGGGAAGAAAAACAGTGCTTTTTTTTTGTAGGCAAATGACTCAGCTAATGCTTATGACCTGAAGCAGCTGCCATCCACCTTGCACATTAATTCGTCTACACTGCTACAAAGAATGGGGTCTTAGATAGATGATCAGAGGAGTGGAATGGAGAGACACCAAGCCAGTGCGGGATGGCCCATGTGCAGGGAGGTTCAACTATTTGTGTGGCCATGTGAGTGTGCCATCTAATGCAAACCCCCAGGCAGGCATACCTTTTGCACTACAAAAACAGTCTTCCAATAATGCAGTGTCCATTGGCTTTAGTAGGAGTTGTACCTGCTCAAACCGGACGATGGTTTAGTCCTGCATTAGCGCTGCCCTGGGTAGAAGTGGGGTTTAAGGAATGTGCCTAGGGCCTCGATTTTTGTTTGAATTTTGCTTACGTTCTCCTTGCCACAAGACACTGTGAGGTCTATCCATGTGTATACCAACTATTTTGAATCTTTGTCATTTATTTGTAATACTCCCTGGGAAGAGAGAAATGAAATGGTGTAAACGTTCTGATTTTACAATCCATGCCTTGCCCTGTTTTTTTTTTTTTAACTGACTGGGATTTATCTGAATGCTTTTCCAGCCTGGTTCTAAAAGAGCCTGAATTACAGAAATGCAATTATGCACCTTTACCCAAAGCAGGAAAAGAAAACTGTTTTTAAACAACAGTTTTCGATATGATGCAACTCTTAGGTACTTGCTACAACGGATTAGTACTTCACCATCACGCTGGTTGTATTTTTTTGGTAATAAATTAATGTGGGAGGGTTTAGGCTGTAGCCCTGTCAGTTTCATTGTATAATGAGCAATGTTTATAAATAGATCCTTGGCTTTGTTGCTACCTCTCTTCCCTATACCATCACAGCCATCAAATTAAAATGTTCCCCTCTGTTACACTCCTACAGGGATTAAGGTTGTGAAACCCTTTGGAAAGGAATAGTTTACTTCTGAAAGGGCGATAGCTAATGCAGAACGCTGCAGTACAAGCAATCAGCTTTTCAAATGGCTATGACCTCATAGTTCCGGGTCCTGGTGATGTCATTGTCTATCAAATTTTGATGTCAATCACTCCCCTCTAAAATATACCACTGCTGCACTGTCCTTTCATGGCCATGACCCTGTTTCTAAAGTTGAATGCTACTCTCCACCCCAACCACTCACTTCTCACACTCCCACCCAACATGTAGGTTGTGTTTCTCGAGCACCAGAGCACTAAATACATCAGAAATAGCGGGGAGAGGATAGGAGGTGGAACCTTCTTTTGTATATGCTCTACACTAACAGGCAATCGCTGCCTTACGGCGTGAACTACTAATCCTCTGTTGGGGGGATTGTTGATTCCAACCAGTTGTATTTTCCTAAGCATTTTGAGTGTATCATTTAAATGGCCATCAAATGACTTTAATCTATGCCTTAAAATGATACACAAATGTGGTCAGTAGCAGATATACCAACACTGCCAAAGATTGGAAATAAGTGTGCACAGAAAGGAATTCTTGTTTTACAGCTGTTTTATGTGTTATACAATGAGCTACCGACATGTAAAGTATTAGGAAATGAGATGTAATTCGTCAAGCTGAGGTCACTAGTTGGCTCAAGGCATCTGTAATGAGATGTGCTGTAATGAGAAACAGAGCCTTGTTTAGCATCTGCTGCTGATTCAAATCCAGCCCACAGCGTTAATGACCACAAATTGTTGCCCTGTGATGACTGCTTGGCTTGTGTGAAATTGTGTGAGTCAATTTCCCAATGAGTAATAGCCATGTCACAAGCCACTATCAGAACTGGCACTAACTGACATGGTTGGCAGTCTTGACAGAGAGACCCGAGAATGAATGAGCACATAGAGAGAACTTTCCTCATTGCCAAAGGTCAAAGTTTAGAGTTCAGCTTCTGTTCTATCTGATACAAGGTAGATCAGTTCAGGGCCTGACTTACTTCTCTCTTACGCTGGTGTAAATCAGGAATAACACAATGGAAACCACTGGAGCTACACCGGTGTAACAATGGGAGAGGAGGGCTGTCAATTCCATGACCACTAAAGTTGCAAACAAATCCATAATCAATTAGACTTGCAGCCCCAAAGAATATACAAATGGAAAGACACAAGTTGGTATATTTGTTCAGCACCTTTATGCCTTGTACAGCTCCAATGTTTTATAAATAATGTGCCCCAAACCTGTATAGCAACTATGTGTGCATGGTTGTTTTGTTTAAAATAAGCCAGGGCCCATTTGAAGAGAGAGCAGACTAAAACCTGAAATGTAACTCATAGTCAGGTGAACAGCACAGCACAAGAAGTCACAGGTGTGGATTGCCAATAGCATCACTGGCCGATGAGATAATGCATCCAAACACGTAGTAACCTATGTTATGTGTGTACTCATCACAAGCTAAGTGTGATCCAAAGACTTTGCGTATTAGTTTTGTGACAAATTATTTTTGCCTCTGTGCTCTAACCTCAGAGCTGATGTGATATTAAGAATGCTGGATCAGATGAGAATTATACAAGGGCCACATGATTTAATGACTCGGCACCGTTGCAGATACGGTTTGGTTCTTTGTCTTGTCTTGGAATTCCCATCACTGCTTCGCTGATCTACACGGTGCTGAAAATGATAAACAGGACTGGGGAAGGGCAAATGAAAGTTGTTAATGAACAGAGAGTGACACAGGTTCTGAAGCGTTTACAAAACCTCGGTAAGATCAACCCTACAGGTTTAAATAATGAGTTCTCACAAGCCAGATGTTCTTCCGGCAGACAGGCAAACCCAAAATGAAACTCAAGCTGAATTGTACAATGGAGTTTTTTTGCAGTGTGTCCCTTGGCCAAAAAAAAATCTTGAAGACGAGTACTCAATGGCGCTCAGTTACCACGTCCTTGCTAGATGTATTCTTCCTACTAGCCGGGCTGGTGTTAGAACATTGGGGCCATTCTCCACTTTGTGCCTGAACAACAATGAAGCTCAGTGTGAAGTATGTTGTGTATTTTCTGTAGTTCCATTCCCAATATTTGGGGGAAAGAGAGAAAAAATGTTGTGGAGGAAAGGAAGAGTTGGTGCTGAGAGAGAGAGAAGAGAAAAGGACAGAAGAGAAAAACAAAGAAAAAAGACAATTCCTTTGCCTACTTTTTTCCCTCTCCTGCCATCCCTCTTCTCTTACTTCATCTTTTTATTTTTGTGGCCAAAAGAAGAGAAAAACCAGTGCACTCTTCCTCCTCACATGTCCCTTTTGATGTAAGACATGTTGGCAGGCACGTGGTTACTAATAAATAAATGACTAGCACTGGATGATGAATTTTATCTTAATCCAAGAAGTTTGAGTGGGGCTCAATGGCAGATCATGTGTAATGAGGCTGCCACAGTGTTCCTTAGCTGAAGCAGGGGTGGGCAGACTGGCTGCATCTGGAAGAACTGAAACTCTGGAAAGGAGGCAGGAAGCAAGCAATCTGAGAAAACTACACCAGAGATTTAAGCTAGGGCCAAGTCCTCCACATGGCTCAAATTCCATCTTTGTCCCCTTTGTTTACTAGAACTCTGTCCCACACGCACACAACTAGTGGTTGAATAATATACTGCAGTTAAACCTATCATTGGCGCTCTAATGCATCTCTGTCTACTAAACACTACCCCAGCCTAAATCCTTCCTTGTTGATCTGGTGTCCGGGAAAGTTTCCTAGCTGCGATACTTCCGACAGAACAGAGCTAGCCCATAAATGACTCTAAGCATGCAGGAAGGTTTGTCCCATTCATTTTATTGCCTGTTATTCCACCACCATCTGTAATATTCAGTATCGGTTGCTTCCTTCTGCCTATCTTGAAGGAAGGCCATGTGCTTGGCAATTGTGTTTGTTTCTTGTGGGGTGGGGCAGAAGGCAGAGGGCAAGACCTGGTATTGACACACTCCACTCTCTCCTTTCCCCTTCCTTTTCTGATACACCTTGTAGTTTCCATAACTATTTTATCTGGCTGAATGGTCATAATAAAGTGTTACGTAAAATCAGTTCAAAGTGTCTACTATGTCATCCTTTATAATATTTCATTTGAAGGGTGCCAGGAAAGCGTTGATTGATGTCAGAAATGCCAATAAACTTCCCCTGCTCTGTGTGTGGATTTCTTCCTTGTAACCGGTTTATATTTTGCAGTAAACAGCTGTTACGATGTGAACAGACGTCACCAGCATCCCTCCTCCCCAGTTTACAGGCCTGAAGTGTGGGGTTATTTTGTAACACACTAGAGAAGAAATGGAGCTGATGCGCATCGGGCACGTATGTACCAATGCATTTGTGTAAGGTCTGTTTCAGTGTATAAGGTGAGCTATTGTAAGCAATATTTGTGCTTTACAGCCCATGATGCATGCTCCTGATGACTTCTAAACAAGCTCCTGCATTTGGTTCTCCTGCATGTGGATGTGCTGGCTGTATTTTCATTTGATTTTGGTCTAGGCACAAATTAAGTTCCCCGTTCAGAAACGCACTTGAGCATGCACTTAAATGCTCTCCAAAGCTGGGGCCTATAACACTTTGGGCCAGATCCGCCGCTGGTGTAAATCAGCCTAGCTCCACTGACTTTGCAGAGAAAGGTCTGTGAAGCTGCATGTTTGCAGCTCCATCCGGCTTGCTCTCAAAATCACTTGTGCGGCAGGTATTTCAGTGGAGCAAATCTCCTCCTCCTCCCCAAGCAGAATCACACCCCGGCTGCTGCTTTCAGAGATGAGGGGCAAGATTCGCTTTGGTCTCTGTGATGGAGTTAAGAGTATCCAATTGTTGGTAAAAGAAATCCCCGAAGAGACTGAATTACTGCCGTGGCTCACAAATTCAATCTGAAGTGTGATTACAGCCATGATGCAATTCCCTATTTAGTCTCTCCCTGTGACTCCAGATCAAATTAGCTTCTTACTTGTAAACTAGGCTGAGGTTTCAATTTTCTTATTACCCCACACTCTGGCTAGATCTGACCACCCAACTGTGGTTTACAGCACCCAAATAATGAATATTCTGCAGGTGCAATTTAGCTGACAATATGAACACAGCAGCCCAGACTCTCTGTGCCATCGTGATATCGGCTCTGCTGAGCCTACAGACCAGATAACAGCTTGGTTTTGTCAGCCAAACTAAATGACACAAACACCCTGGGGCAGATTTGTTGAGCAAGAAGCTGCCATTTATCTCTAGCCACACGTTGGTGATTTTTGGTTAACAAAGAGCTTTACAAAATAAAATAATAAAAAGCCATCAGTCATGGAATGACTGAAGTTCAAGATGGGAGACTATTTTGGGACATAAGACCCCATCACTGTAGGACAGTTCCCTACACAAACTTCCCTGGTGCTTTAGTCCAAGTTACAAAGACACAGCTTCCATTTGAAATCAGACCACTGGGATGATGATTATTTCCAGTATTACCGTAGCAGCCCAGTGCCAGCATTGCAGAACCAGTGCACTAAGCGAACGTGAGCTGCGCTCCAATCTGCCTGGTGGATTGAGCGTGTGGTATTTACATTTAGTTAGCTCTCTCTATTGCTGGTGATGAGTGATTCTGTTGATGAGACGTTTCATGGCTGTTGAGGGTAGGAAGCAGAATGCAGCTTGATTCTGAGAGAATGGGGAGAGCTTGTAAATGGGGCAGTGGGAATGGCTGTCAAAATGATAAGAAGGTTAAATATTACTGAACATCATGCACATCAGATGGCACCACATGTTGCATCTGTCTTCGCTAAAGAACCAGCCAGAGTAGGAGAGGTAGAGGATTCTATTACACTTCCGTTACTGCTCTCACCACAGAGACAAACAACTTCCTTGGTATAATAAGGGTGTGACACACTGGATAGTTGGGAAGAGATTAATCTTTATATCCTGCCCCCAGTCATATGACCCCCGTCACATGGCAGTGGTCATTGTCCAGTGGCCAGTGTCACACTGTGTTTTGGATTCTCTCTCATACGTTTTGGAATTTCACTTTGGTATCGTTTGTAGGTGAAGCTTCTGGGTATTTTGATGTCATGGGTCCGTCTTTCCCTTCTGGATTCCTGAGCAGGGCTTTCGAAAAACCTGCAGCGCAGCCTAGGTTTTACGTTGAGTTTGTGCAGGCTTATCTAGGACTTGAAGAATGTATTAGTGTGGATACCTGGGCTTTGCAGAGATGATTGTTCAGGTTCCAGTTATACAGGCTAAGGCTGGGATTTTCAAAAGAACCCTAGGCCGTTAGGAACCCAAGTTCTTTGATTTATGGAGCTTCCAGTCACTTGGCAGACAGCAAGCCTTCTGGCCCAAACCACAGCTTGGAGCTCTTGGTTGGATAGGCTCTTTCTAGTCACAGATGGGCTCCACGTCACATAAGCACAACGCTCAATGAGTCGATTGGGGACGAGTGACCTCTGAGCTCAGGAGAGGTCCAGGACTGGACTAGCAAGGGTTGTTATGGGCTGAGGAAGGTGGAGGGACAGAGCTGTGAATAGAAAATGGGCAAAGCACTAATTTAGGTCTCTCATGCAAATGGTTGCTAGGCACAGACCCATGCTTCTCCAACCATGAAGAAGCTCATGAGGGGCCGAGTGTTGCAAAAGCGCAGGAAGAACAGTGGAAAATTTTTGTTGGCCGAAACAGGCAAGAGAAGGATTTCAACAGGTAAAGAAATAAGGACAAGTCATTTTAAACCTTAATGCTTAATAAATATACTTCTCTCTTCTAGAGGCCTTTTCACCTTTAGATCTCCAAGTGCTTTATGAAGCTGGTCGCTATCCTCACCATGTCTCTCAATCAGTCTGAAATATGTTCACACCTCAACCCGTCTACCCCCCCTGCCCCAGGAGCTCAGAAACTACAGCAACCAAGTGATGCAATGCATAATGCCAACCCCTGTAGGCGGCAGTCAGGCAAAACAGCCCGTGTACCAAATCTGCCACCACTGCTCAATCTAGCCACTAGCCCAGCCGGTTCACATGGCCATTCGCAGAGAGCTAGCGATGCTTTTGATGAGAATCCATGATGTAGGAACCTGGCGTGCTGAATGCAGCATAGACGTGCCTAAGCCCAGGAAGTCCTAGTACTCTGTGCCTCTGTCATACTGTAGCCTGCCACATAGCAAAGCCCATGTGGTGGGTCTCTGAGCATTGCCTCTGAAACAAAATTCTTTCAAAGCCATAAGCAGGTTGCTGGTGTGAACTTGATACCTACACCCATGGGAGGGGGGGGAGGGAAGGGGAGATGCGGTCCAAGGTGCCTCTCCTGCCCTGTACCTATACCTCAGTTTAACAAGGGGCATTCAAATAAAGGGTCTGGTTCTAGTGTGAATCCATATGACCCCAGATGGATGGAAAATGTTTGGTGAAACCCATGCAGCCAGAGACAAAACCCACTGAAGTCAGCGCAGTGTCAACTTCTTAGTGGGTTTTGGATCAGACCCTAAGAGAGATGAGCTTTGCACAGTATCCCTAGAAGTGGCCCTGAGATCCTGAAGACCTCTTGGTGGACTGGTCTCCTTCTGAAGGTATAGTAAAAAAAGATGCAAAAATGCTACCGGTTAATGAGGCACTTTTCTTTCAGGTGCGGTGGCAAGTGTCAGACTCTGCTCTGAGACAGTGTTGGTGACAGTTGCAAGATGCTTCCTCCAAACAATGCGGCTCTTCTTCCTAGGAGGGCATTTCGGCTGAATTATTTCTTGGCTTTAAATCTGTCGCCAACTGACTTTATGTGTGAACGCCTGGATTCAGGTGTGATTTGCACAAAAGCTCTGGGCTCATTTCTAATCCCAGGCAGGCCCATACTGCTGTTTTGAAACCCCATCCAAACCCTGCTTACCAGGAGACCACATTGACTCTGGAAGGGTTTCCATTCTGTCTCCAGCATTTCTCTATTTCACTAAAGATGTAGCCTTGGGAGGATGGTCTTATTCCAGTGAAAAACTTACTCCAGTGAAAAACCAGGTCCAGTGTATACAGGGTTTACAGTTTGGTTGCAGCCCCGCCCGGCCGCCCAGTATAGATAGCAACAGTTTTGCTTCAGGTGTCTAATGCTGCGGGTGTGAATGTACGTTTGACCCATTAAAACTGACCACAAACCTCTGTGCTTAGAGTAATATATTCAGCCTCAGTGCTGGCATGGGTGGAGAGCGGACAAAGGAGTTGAGAGGGAAGTAATTTCCCTTGCAAATATACAGCTGTATAATTTAGATAAGCCATTTTCCTCCACGTTGCATTGAAATGGGGCGGAGGGGAAGGAGTATACCTCATTCTAGTCAGGTAGGAGCCTGTGTAATACCCTAGCCTCCCCATTTACATCAGGCTATCCTTTCCAATTAGAGGAAGGCGAGGTGTTTAGTTAAAGACAAAGATTAAAAAATGCTCCATAATTCCAAAACCCTCTGCTGGCTTGTGTGTGTGTCCTGGATTCGGCCTCCAAACATGCAGACTCATTCTGATCTAGCTGGCAGGCTGTGTGCTCCTTTGGCATTTCTCCAATCGCCTCCGATCTGCTTTGGGACTTCTTCTGCCTGGAGAACTCCCTAGCAGCGTTGCATGGCTGCTTTTGCCTGTCTTGGACCTAGGCCTCTATGTGCTATAGAAATCTACAGGCAGTATCTCCCCAGCGTTGCTAGACCTCAATTGTGCTGGTGGGCTGGGGTGCTTTTAGCTCTTGGTCACCAGTTCAAATCCGACTTCGCCCCGTCAATGATTTGAGAGGCCTCTCTGCCCACTGCCTGTATGGTGCAGATTGGGGCAGTTCCCATTTTCCACATTGCAAAAGCCAGAACTGCAACTGATGCACCAACAAGTTTGGCTGCCATCGAGGACTGGATAGGGTTATAGAGACTAAACCACCCCTAGGGCAAGATTTTAGGCACATTGGCGAGACTGGCACTGCTCATGCTGTCGATTTAATTCTCCCTGGACTGCCAATCATCCTGGCACCTGTCAGCAGCACTAACTGAACATCTGTAGTTAATTATTGTTCATCAATTTCCGAGGAGAATAGCACGCATCTTAACTAAGCGATTGTGTGACAGATTAAGGAGCATGCTGAACCATACTTGGTATTCCACAACAGCACTAGAAAAATTAGCTTTTTGTTTCCTCCTCTTTCTTTTTTAAAGACACAAAAATCAAACAAGGAAATTAAATTTAACACCCCCCACCTCCCAATGTTGGCACAGCATTTGCAACTCAGCCCGATACAAGCCAGGAGATTCAAAGTCAGGGATGATGCTCCATCCTTACAGATGCACCACTGGGGCTTTCTAGTTTTTTTTAGGAAAACAAGAGAGAGCCTGCAAAGGGGTTTTCATTTTGATACTTCTTTAACACGAGGAGCTGAAATCTGCTGGCGTTATAACTTTCCTGGCTCATTTATTAACTAGCTAATCAGCATGGGGAGGGGGACGAGGGTTCAGGATGGGGCAATAGCTATGAGGAACTGTAAAGAAAATAGCACTAGGTTTTCAGTCTTACTGAAAAAAAGACATGGCTTGGAAGGTACCGTCACCTCAAACACCGTGAGCAGCTGATGGAGGCTGAACTGTTAATGATACAGTCAGGATGTTCTTATCAACAGAAGACTAGTTGGTGCCTTTAGACTCAGCCCTGAGCTAGGGGTGTGGTATGCAAAGCACATCACCGCATCAGGGAGGAAGCAAGTGTACGGCCTTCAGGCCTGTGTGCATAGCCCAATGGCAGGATAGTCTAGTGGTTAGGGTGCCGCTGTGAAGAAACTGGTGTTCAATTCCCTGCTCAGCCACAGGCTTTGTGTGTGACCGTACGTAAGCCAGTTAGGCTTGCTGTGCCCCTGTCTGTACAATGGGGATAACAGCACAACCCAGGTAGGGTTGTGAGGATAAATACATCAAAGCTTGTCAGGCGCACAGACTATGGCGCCATGTGAGTACAACAGAGCCTCCCCAAGGGCATTTGGAGTGGTCTTTTTCCACTGGAGAGGGTGTGGCGTCCAAGTCACCTTCTAGACTTTAGGACGTGAGACACCAGCAGGAGACGCAGCAACAAACTAGCAACCATGGTCACCCATAGATAGCCAGCCAGTGCTGAGACGCTGAGAGCTATGGGAACGGCAAGGATGCTGAAGTATCAGTCAAGAGATCAAGCAGATATCTGTGTTAATTTCAGGCTCAAGTAAGGGTGGGCCAAAGCCAGTGTTTGGACAAGAACAGGAGGCTCAACACAACCCACAAAAAAACAGTAGGGAAAAAAAATACAGCGCTGCACCATGGAAAATCCCTGCAGGCAGTCGGGCCTGGTGAGTCAATCCAGCGGCTTGTCCTCTTCTCTGCAAGTGCAGCTCTTCTTAAATCCACGGCACATGCTTTTGCTGGAGAAGAAGAACCGGTAGGGCTTAAAGAAAACGATAGGCAAGGAGTGAAATGCAAATTCTGCTCCTAAATCCTGTAAAGGCAGCTCTAGCAGCATTTAAGCTGTAATTAATCTTCAAGACAGGGAATGAACGGTTCCTTCCGTCGTGTCCCCCCCAGCATTAATTCTATAATTCCCCTGTGCCAGCCCACTTTTTTGGCTGGGTCAGACGAGACTGGATCTATTACAGCAGGAATAAGGTGGCCAAGCAGCCCACTTAGCTGTGTGGCCAGCCACCTGTTGCAGCCCCTTTTGCTCACCCCATACATTTCCTCTGTGGATGGGGTTCCTGCTGCAAGGAAGGGAAGCAAGCAGCTGGTCATGGCAATAATGGCGCTATTTAAATGCAAAGAGCAAGATGTGCAGGCTGGCTCCCCCCCTGCACCACAGTGTATAAAATGCCCTGACACACTATGCTCTATTGTTGGGGTTTTTAAAAACCCTTCTTAATGTTTGTGCTGTTTAATTGACGGCATTGGATTGTCATTGTTATTGCTATTAATCAGCAAAGCCCAGCATCGTCGCCCTTACATTATGACGTGCGGAAACCCTGATTAATTGAAGCTTTACTAGGAAACGATCCGGCTGCACGGATGAGGGCACCAGGCTGATTACACTTGGCCCGCCCCCCCCCCCCCCGGCCTCTGACCATTTGGGAGGGAGAGGCAGAGGCGAAAACTCCCTGATGGGGGCCTTTCCAGAGTGGACTCTGAATGCTTCCACTGAGGGGCAGAGGATGCATCAGCGCTGCCTGAAAGAAGCAAGAGACCGCCCCCCCAACTCTGCAGAAACCGGGGGGGGGGGTGGGGGGGGGCTAGTGGATGTACAGCATCATGGAGCCAAGGTGCCCCTACCCAAGGCAGCTACCCCCGGTGCATGGCCACAGAGTGGAGGGGGCTTCTGATGTAAGGCCCTAGAGCCGAGGGCGGTATGTTAGGTCCCAGGAAGGGTCTGGTGATGCGCCTCCCCAGAGAGAGACGCAGGGCTCCAGGACCCACTCCTGGCGAAGTTGAGCCTCCACCTTACGTTACCCTCCCCCCAAGTGGCCGTGCCATGTGTGGGGTACAGGACTGGGAGTTTAGTTTGGGTTGCCAACTTTCAACCAGGCCCCGCATTTTCCGATGTGGCCCCAATTCACTCCTCTCCCCCATAGCTTGCTCCCCTCGTCTCCAGTCCACCCCTGCCACGCCAGGCTGGGAGGAGCTGAGGCAGTCTGCCCACTTGGGGCACAGCCAAGTGGAGGAATTGGGGCACAGGCGGATGGGGGCGTCCACAGAGCAAGGGGCTGGGGTGGGGCAATGTGCAGCAGGGGCTTGAGCTGCTGTGTGAGGGGTCAGGGAATTGGGGCACAGTGGGATGGGGGTGGTCAGTCCTGGGTGTGAGGGGCTGGAGGCGGAAATCAGGTCTTGGGGGTGGTAGGGCGGGCCCTGGAGTGAAGGGCTGGGGTGGGGCAATCGGGCAGTTTTTTTTGGGGGGGGGGGGTCATTTCCCTGAGTTTCGGGGGGGGGGGGCAGGCTGGGGAAAGCAGGCACAGTGGGGCAGGAGTCAGTCCCCGGAGGCAGTGGAGCGAGGGGCTCCCGGGGGTTGGGGGGGGGGGTCACTCCAGCTAATGCGCGAGGGGCCAGGGCATCCGATTGTAGTGTGAACACACAACCCTGCTAAAAGGAAAGTTTTTCTCACACACTAAACAGTTAGCTGGCAACATTATGACACTGAGGTCCACAGCCCTTTAGCAGGAGTTGGCCAGGGTTTCGCTATTTTATCTAGATAATAAACCCTAGCTTTTATAGTGCTTTTCAGCAGTAGATCTCAAAGCACATTGCGAAGGACGTCAGGCTCATTACACCCATATTCTAGAGCGGGGAGGGGGAGGCGCCGAAGGGGCCGGGACTTGTCCAAGGTCACCCAGCAGCCAGAACCAGAAATATTAGCCAGGGAATCTGTCCCCCCCAGTCCAGTGCTCTAGACGCTGCTTCCCCAACAGTGTTGTCATAATAAAGTATTAATGAGTGTTTTGGAAAGCTATAAACCTGCCTGCTTCAGGCTCTATGCCAAAGGTAATGACCTGTGTTGTACAGGAAGCCAGACTAGATGATCCACTGGTCCCTTCTGGCCTAAAAAGACTTTGAACCTAAAGGTGCTTAGGAAGATTCATTTTCTCTGTGGGCATGTTAACCCATAATCTCACTGCACGATTTCTCGCCCTACCCTGAGGCAGCTGGTACCAGCCATTGTTGGTGACAGGCTAACGTGCTAGCTGGTCCTTGGGGCTGAGCCAGCCAGGCAATCCCTGCAGGGCAAAACCAACAGGCTCCATTTTGTTCTTTGTTAGCCCTTAGAACTGAATTCCGTCTGGGCTCGGCCCATGTCTGGACGTGGGGAAGAAAAGAAAGAGGGTTTTTTTCCCCCCTACTGAGAGTAGCATCTTACTGGGGGGGTGACACTCTCATAGACACTGCCCTTCCCACCCACTTCTTAGGTGCAGCCCATCTCCCATTCCTGCTTGTATCACCAGCCTTCTGCCAACCACAGTGCGCACCTGCCTAGGACCGAGACATCTTTAACATCTGCACCGCTGCTTTTATTGCAGTTCAGCCGCTGACGCCACCTTTCACTGGCTGCAGCTCTATATTTAGCACTAATCCCAGGCCACGCACTAGCAGCAGCTAGCCCCCGACTGAATATGCTCAGCCTCTGCGGGACGAGCCACCTGCGGGCCCGTTTTATCTCTGCTGGAGGGCGCACTGATCTCGCTGGTGCAGAGTAACTGTGTACACGATTTGATGTGAGGGAGTGGCAGAAACCGGTGATAAGGGGGCCAGGTGCTTGGGTCAATATCGCTTTCTGCTGAGTTAGATAAAGGCCAGGAGTCAGCTCGGCAAATCCTGCGCCCCAGCTGTTAAACTGCATGTGTGTGTGGCAGACACTGTCGTGGTGGCTCGTCTCTCACCGTGCACAGAGCCAAAGGTTCTGGGCTAATCCGTAGGATTCCTGCGCAGTGAAAGCTCCAGGCACTAACCCAGTGACTCTTATTACTGCATTATTGACAGGGCTTCCCCAATACCAGGAGGGGGCCCACAAACCCTCCACAAATTCAGCCACATGCCTGGGCTGAAAGAAAGAATAACGCTGGTTACTGATTGAGAACGTCTCTGCCTTTTACGGAGGACATTTAGAAAAGTCATCTTAGCTGGTGCTTGCAGTTTCTTCCCCCTTCACAGGGATTTATCTGTAGGACAAAGGATGGTAAAGCACCCTCTAAGCCAGCCGTTCCCTAGCTCTAAACCTCTCATTCGAAATCCTCGCTTACACAGGGAGAGTGATAGAATCTCGCTCCGCGTCCAGCTGCGATCCAGGAGTTGTGCACGCTCCAGCCGTACACACGCACACAGGTGGGGGAAGGAATGTAGAATGGCAGATCCCTGCTGTGGCAGATTCACCAGTCCAACCCTCAGAGTTCCTCAGGGCCTGTAGCTCTCCTGTGTTGGCTCTCTGCCCCTCAGCCCATCCCCAACTCCCATACAGTATAACAGTATCCCTTCCACCACCACTTGCCTCTCCCCTGCCTCCTGGCTTCTACAATTTTGCCCCTTAGTAACTTCCTAGTCAAGGGTACTGTCTGTTTTCTCCTATGCTTTACATTAGCATTTGCTGCCTAGAACAAGCAGTTTATTTCTTCCGCCGGACTTTTCCCATACGACGAATCAGTGCCCACAGTGGCTGTGGCTTATTCTGGTTTGAAGGCTTTCACCTTGCTCTGGGCATGGATTGCTGGCCTCTGACATGGAAAGTGAGTGCGCTCCTGCCTGATGCGGTATCTACCAACCTCAGCATTGTGGGGAGGAGGAGAGAGCTGTCTAATGATTCTGGTATTTACCAAAATCCCAGTAAAGAGTGTTTGAATGGCGCTGCATGCCATGTCGAGAGCTGCGCTATTTACTATCTGGCAAGACGAAGGCCCACCCTCGCCTTAGGAATTGCACAAGTAAATCACTGACATTTCTGTTAATAATTTCTGCATTTTTAATAAGTCAAAGAGAGTCAGTGCTGTCCTGTTGCTTCACACTCTAACCAGTTGGGATCTTGGGGGAAGGTGGTATGAAAGCCTCTGGTGGTGGCTGTTACCCAGCTGTCAAAGCTCTCAAAGTACTTTACAAAGGTGAGCAATAACACAATCCCCATTTTTCAGGTGAGGAAACTGAGGCAGAGGGAAGCGAAGTGACTTGCCCAGCAGGCCAGTGGCAGAGCTGTAACTAGAAAGCAGGTTTCCTGAGTTCCAGGCCGTTGTTCTATCACCTAGGACACATCACCTCTTCTAAGACTGCTTAAGAAAGGAATATTGGAGTCCCACTTTGCCTTACTTACCTTGAGAGATCAGTTAGCATGTTCTGCATTCCCTGCCTCCCTGTCCAAATGCCTAATCAACTGGAGATCAGAGCATAGGTCCACTAGCCTCAAAGCAGCTGTCACTTGTGCTCCACTTAAAACATTCATCGGTTGTGAGGATCTAAATCAGTTTGCAAACAAGTTTACAGCTAACTCCCAGGAATGAGAGTCTCAGAGATACTCATCGCTGTTTAAATTAAAAAAAAAAAAAAAACCAAACTGCATCACAAGTCTTATTGCTTGAACAGAGACGGTTGGAAGCGATAAGAGTGTTCTTTACAACCCTGGAGTTATATCGGTAAACAAAAAGCCAGCCATTTCCAGCAGAGAAACAGAGAATCTGCCTTGCTACAGTGAAATCCTGTTCCATCCAGAACTGTGATTCTCAGACTCTGAGGTCAACATACCTGGAAGGCAGGGGAGTGTGTGTGTGTGCATATGCACACTTGCATGTGGATCTCTGCAAATCAGACCAAGGGAAGAGGGAGCAGGAAGGTTAGGTCTTTAGTCTGCTAAGCAGCCCTATGCCAGTAATAATTGGCGTATACGAGCTAAGTAATAGTAATAATTACTATTACTACACTAAAATTTGTTATTTGCAATGTTATTTGCAAACTAAATGCTTGTTTATTATGCTTGATCTAAAAACGAGCTCTGGCCAGGCTTTCAGAAATCCTACCAAGGGAAAGCATCGCATGAAGCCAGCAGGTTCAGATCCCAGCCTTTCTGTGAGTGTAGCTCAATGCAGTAGTGTTTATTCACACGTGCAATTGTCCCATCTCCATACTGTCCCTCTTGCTGAAATAGTGCCACCAACAACAGCTGGAGGGTTACAGTGAAAGGGACGGGCCCATCAGCCAATTGGTTAAAGGGCAGATGAAAACTACAGCATCCAGCCTGCTCTCTCGGCAGCAGGGCAGGAACCAGCTAAGCTCTCCTGGTCGCTTGTGACTGGCTCTCCTTTCCAGGTATTTAGGGTGGAGTGCATGCAATGCAGTGGGTCACTCCACCCGCTGCACAGCTGCCAAGCAGGGCAGGGGTGGCAGGTGGTTGAATGTTTTCATTTTACTCAAGCCCTCACTCTCAACGAGGTTTCACTCCTTCGTTTCTGTAGAGAGTGGGGGGGGGGGGGCGTGTTTATCTCTGCCATGCGCTCCTCTTTAAAAATCAGCTGGGGACAAACCACTCTAGTTTGAGGAGCACAGTGGGAGTAGGGGGAGTTTTCCCCCAGGGAATTAGCCTTTGTGCGGCCACGTTTCTGTTCCCACCCCAACTAGAGCAACACGGCTGACAACAGAGCTTGTTCTCATGAGATCTCAGCTGCAGCTGTGTAGACTTCAAGGGTGCATTGTCCTAGGAAAAAAGAGGCGGTATCCAGCCACGATAGCAAACACAGGGAAATGAACATGAGGGCACAACATACCTTTTTTTTCCTAGCGAAGACAAGGCCAATGAGGTCGGCAAAGCTCAGCCAAGGTCTGAAACTTTAACTGCAGCAAGCCCCGGGAACCCCACAGTGTCTTTTTGAGCAAGGCCCTCTCGGTACGGGACATGCTGATTGGGTGTATTTTTAAATGCAAAAGGCGGCTGAAGCCCCATCTTCTGCAATATACAAGGATGATGGGGTTTTTGTTTTGTTTTGACAAAGAATGTAAAGGATTCTGTGGGCTTTGCTGAAGCTTCCATTAATACGATTGGCATTTACAGTACTAGAATCGTAGCACTGCAGCTGCAGTGGAATATACGTTATATCCAAAGCACCGGATTAAAAGAACGTTATTAAGGTTGCACAGTTAAGCGCTCAAACATCAGGCAATGCCAGAGAGAAGGCTGCCTGTGCAACCTTCATTCAGCCACCCTGTCCACATGCATTACAGGTTATCTTTAATTACATAATCACATAATATTGTTTCTAGCCACTTCCTTTCCAGGGTTTTATAATGGCAAGCATAAGGCAACCTTAGTTATAGCCTGTGCTGCCTCTGATATACCGTGTTCGTATAACTCAGGGTTACTCGATGGAAGGCAGGTGAAGAATTGAGGACTGTGTGTGGCCCCTTTCACCTTAGGATCTCACAGCCCTTTCCAACGCTGGGGCAGTAGCATTATACCCTTTTGACAGAAAGGGAGACTTCATAGAGATGAAGGGACTTGCCCCCAGGCGAACAGAGCCCAGCTCCTCTGATTACCCCGTCCTTGTTCAGCCAGGCACTCGGGCATACACTGAAGTGCTTTGCTGAGCAGGGACACCTCCGGGCACAATTCTGACAAAGTCCTGAGCACTTCTGAGCATGCTGGCTGCCCTCAACTCCCACTGGCTTCAGAAGGAAGAGACAACTCCTCCCCCGCGTCAGTGCACTAGAGTCTCCATAGAAAAGATGGGGAGTGGTGCTTTATTTAACACACAGCTAACTGCTGCCCGGTTCCCCGCCCTCCCGCTCCTCTAGCACCTACCAGGGTTGCTTTGCCAGTTCTGCAGCTGGTGTCCAGCCCCTGGTTCTGTGTTTGGCCTGCTGCAGTCTTTACATGCAAGAAGAAAGGACAGCCTGTTGCAGGGGAGAAAGCAGGCATTGCAGCAGCTGTACAAACAGAGGCTTGTCAAGAGCTTACGGAATGCTTAATGCTCCAACCATCCCCACAGCACTGGCATGAAAACCCGTGGGCCTTATTCAGTCTCTAATCCGTCTTACCCAGGCCTTCAGGGAGTTAAATAATGTGCAGAGCAAGGGATGTGACATCCCAGTCCTGCATAGGCACGGCCATGAGCCCCAAAACGGAACCCTTCATCGGAAACTCCCTTCATCTCCTCTCCTGTCCCTAACTGGGGGGTTTCAGATGAAACAGGCAGGGATCTCGCGAGCCCCTTGTCAAAGTCCAGCCCTCGAATGGAAGGAGGAGAGTTGATGGAATTTCCCTCATCCCCAGAGAACTCACACCCTCCCTAGCTCTTGCCATGGACACTCTGGGGCTCATATAACACCTGGAAGCCCCCGTCTTTGCCTTTGGGATGGCGTTTTCCCAGGGAAGGATACACCCGCCTCCAAGTCCACCTGCCAGGTTGTCACCCACCAAGCGCTGCGTGTTGTACACTCCCACCATGCTGCCTGGGCAAGAGACGCAACAGACGAACGTCCCAAGCCAAGGCCCTTCAACATGAGCTGGCTGCTGTGTGGCGCCTACCTCCCCGTTTATTAATATTTGCATTGCAGGGGTGCCACGAGGTGACAAGAAGACAGACGTTTTTTGAGTGAAATTCCACCCACACCATTTTTCTTGCAAATTCCATCAGCGACAGCAGCACTGGCAAGGTTTTGACAGCAATTTTTACCCAACTTGGGAGGATAATTTAGTTTTGGACCAAGCCAAACTGTTGTGTTGTTGCAACTTGACTGAAGCTCAGTGGCACTGCACTTTGGTTTCAAGAGAATTGGGGCAGTGCACGGGGCACGTTGCTCATTACATAAGCGATCACAACTGGAGTGATACGGAGCATCCCTGAAAATCCTTATTCCTCACGCCTGGCACCACCATCTATTTCCCAAGCTCAGACTATGGCCCCATGGGTCAGGGGTATGAGTAACACTGTAAGAACCTGGCCTCTAAAAGAACAGCCGTGAGGGCAATTGAAAATAGCACAGTGGTAATTGGTTGGTATTGTTCTAAGCCTTGCTTTCGTTGTCAGCACTACAATGCCTCATTAGTCCTGCGGTTAACCTCTGCTCATGAAAGGGGTTATGACCGTGTATTCCACTGCTGTCAGTAATGACAGCTGTCTTGCTGGTTCATGACTGAGAACATTCTGTTCATTCCTCAGGTAATTAGTTTGGTTCCCATGTGCTGAACAGGTGCTATGGCCCATGTTTACTTGGAATGATTGATGAACAGTAAATGACAAATAAAGGTACATGAATCAAAGCAGGCGTTAGTCTCTGTGCACTTCTTAATCGCTGGTGCCCCAGTCCAGCTCTTAATCTGGAGCGAGATCAGGCCCAGGATATCTCCAGCATCCACAGAAGCTTTGTCCTTAGTTCCTGAAGCAGTTTGTTTCACAGTCTGAGACTGGCCTCTTGAGAAGGCTCTGTCTCCTGACTAAATGAGTAGAAAGCATCACTGTAGAAATGTGGCTGAAACCAATATAAGGACTGAAATCTACCAGTACATCATTAAGAGCCTAAATGTTCACCAGGACTGGAAGAGGCTTGCATAATGACAGAAGCCCCAGGGCACTGCTTCCTGAGCATCAATGGGCTGGGAAAAAGGCTTGACACTAACTCCAGGAGAATGGCTGCTATTTCTACTATTTGGGAATGACGCCATGACTGGCTGATGAGTCATGCAGCCATGGAACCATAGCAGAGTAATAAATCACATGGGTATGACACGGTCTCCTCATCTCCTCAGCATTGTTAGATAATCCCTGGCCTTGCGCCTGACGACCGGAAATGAGGAATAGTGCAGTGTAGGCACCATAGCTGGATGCAGAGTTGGACTATGCTAAACTCCATAGCTGGCTGGTTCCGTGGCTTTGATATGACCTGCAATAACCCTCAGGCATTCTGAGCCAGAGCTGTCAAGGGGTGGGGCGCTTGGGTCTAGCTCCAGCACCGTGAAGCAGTAAAAGCTGCTCTTTAATTTTTATCAAGCTACACCACTGGCCATGTTAGTTCTTTGGGATACCCCTTAAAACACAGTAGTGGCCTGGCCGCGACCCCTCAGGACAGTAGAGTAGCTTTCACTTTACACATTATTAGTTCAAAAAAAGACTAAACTAGGGAACAGAACCCCATTTGACTGACTGACTGACCTCCTTGTCTCTCTCTTGGTTTATTGTTGCCGTTTGCCCCCATTTTCTCTCCCCGTTCGCTTTTTTGTTTCTTGCTCTCTTTCCCTCCAGCCTGGTTCTCCCATTGCTTGGCGGAACAGGCCGCCATTACCGGCAAGAGCAGACAGGCGTGTCCGGGCCCTGTGCAGGCGATATTCATTAGTGCAATCCTCCTCCTGGTTGCCCAAGTGTTGCCCCGTTCCCTGGAGTCTCCCCAGCGGTAAAATGGGTTTATAGCATCCCTGCCAAGCAGGGGGGCTGGGAAACTTACTTCATTGCTGTTTGCAAAGTGTTTTGAGAGCCTTTGATAGAAGGCGTTAGAAATGGACAAGGCACAATTATGTTAGAGGAATTCCCCCCCCCCCCCCCCGTGAGTTCCCATCCAGTTCATCAGCTGGCACACAGAACCTCTCATCCCTGGCAGTACATAAAGGTGTGCAGAGGAATTTAAATGATCAGATCGAGTCCTAGGTGCAAATTGCTGCAGCAATTATAAATATTTACACTGAGCATGTGGCCCAGGCCAGACTACATGAGTTAACAAGGGACAAAATCATTTGAGCACCTGTTGTGTAAACAGGATCATTAAATTGCATACAGCATAAGGTTTCACTGCTATAAAGGATGGCCCAGCATCAAAGAGCGACTTTAGCCTAGGGCCAAAGGAGGAGGATTGCTTGCCACAAAAGCACACTGAATATTGTACCTCAGCATTGCTTCTCCATCGAGTGCAGCCTAATTAATGGATGAGATGGTGGCACAGAGAGCTGGGATGCTGATACAGGGTCTGTGCCAAAGTTCATTGGGGCCAAAGGGATTATTTCCACTGACTTTGAATAGGCTCTGAGTCAGGGACTTGAACGCTGGTGGGAAAATGTAATCTAGGCGATCTCTCGCCGCTGTGCGCAATTAATGTCCTTCAGACTCCATTCTGGGCAGGTCTGGCCAGGCTTGTTAGAAAAGTCAGTTCACCCGTCCCTAGCACTGAGCTGATTATTCTTGGGCATGAAAGACGACGACACATCAGGAAACCAATGAAGAGGTTTGTAGGGGGCAGGGATCACAGGAGAGTGGCCGGGGTGTTGCCCTCCAGATGCCAGTGGGGAGAATCTTGGCTGAAGTGGTCCAGTTCTTAATTCTTTGTATTGCAATAGCACCTCCTACCTGTGACGCTTAGAGCACTTTGAAGGCATTAATGAAGGAAGGAAAGCCTTATAAAGACAGCCCAGCTTTGGTGTGACCCAGCACTGCTCGTTTTTCCAGCACTTCGGGCTGCAACCCAACCAGCCATGGCACAAGCTACAAAAAAAGGGTCCCCACAACGTAACCAAAAGGATTGCATGGCAGGCTGTCTACCAGGCCATGCTTCCCAGAATCCTGCTAGCATGGATGGAGGAGAGAGCAGAATAAGTTCTTTGACCTCCTGCTTTGTGTGCTTATTTTCTTCGCCACATTTCCTTTGTTTTGCTGTCTCCTTTCAGTTTGCACACACTGAAGGGGAAAGTGAAAAAGGCAGATTTTACTGGACCAGCCCTGGAAGCCCGGCAGTGAGGGCAGCCAATCGCAGTTTCTCTTTTAGTTTTCGTATTGAACTGTACACTTTATTTTAGTGCAAAAGGAGGTTGGCCAGATACTCATGTTAAGTCCCTGTCACGCTCCCAGCCAACTTTTCCTGGGGAATGAGGCCGTCTGGCAGCTGTTAAAAATAATTGTGGCTTAGTTGTTATTGGTTTTTCAAAGCTTCGGAGGCCGTGGTCACCCACGAAGTCATCACTTTGCCCACAGAGCTATATGAGAGACCGCAAACAATTAAATAGGGAAATTTCCCCAGAGGGGTACTCTGGAATGCCCAGTAACTGGAAGATTCATTGGTGAATGAGCCAAAACAGATCAAGACTCCAAGGGGCTTGGCATATGAGGCAACCTCTGCCTCACACAGCTTGCACACAAAGTGTAAGGGAGAAAGACGGATAATTACCTCCCCTGCTCTTTTTTTTTTTTAAACAGACGGGGTATTGAGGCCCAGAGAGATTAAGTGATTTGCCCAAGGTCACAAAGGAAATCCATAGCAGAGCCAGGGATTGGTCCCAGATCTCCTGAGTCCTAATCCAGTGTTTGAACCACATGGACCAGCTGCAACTTCCAATTGCATGGCAAAAATAATCTTAGAGCAAATATTTCTAGGCTGGAGTGTATACAGGCAGCGGTTTCCCCTAAAAACTTCTTCATTGTTTTAACCAACTAAAGTATTTGCAGTCGTCTTTCTTCTGTACTCTGACTAGTGCAACTTCTGAAGGAATTGTATCTATTTAATTTAGGCACAACTGGTCACGTTCTAAGGGGCAGCATAATAAAATATGTCCAACGATAGCTGGTGTAGAAAGACTTCTGGGCTTTAATCAAAGCAACACCTGATTGTGACATTCTCATTGTATTTCCCACGTTTGGAGGAAAGTCAGAAATAAAAATGACAGACAGACAGACAACCTCCTGCTCACCTTTGGAAACTGAAGCCAGAACGGTGATCAGTCTCGGCGCACTGGAGATCTAGCGTGGCCTCGCTGGGGAAGCGTGTGTGAGACAGACAGTCCCCCCGGGCAATCAGCCGTTGGAGCTGAGTCATTGTGTTCCGCACGTGTCAGTCACACGGGGGGCTGGTGTGGAAACCAAGGTAAACAAAGAGATGCTTGAAAACATCAGCAGTGCACAATGGTTGGCAACGGTGGGGCTTGAATTAAAATCTTCCTGTTTTGTTTGTCTCCATAGAAGTCACCGTCAGTTAAAGGCGTCGAATATTTGAACGTTCGCTTTTCTTCAAACCTTGGAAGAAGACCAGATCCTCACCTGCTGTAAATTGATGTAGCTTTATTGGCTTCAATAAAGTGATGCCAATTTACACCTGCCAACGATCTGGCCTTGAGCTTTGCCAGCACTAAGGCGCATCTGTTGCTTGAGTATTTCAGGGGAAGCAAACTGACTGGTGCTGGCACGAAGTTATTCATTTTGCTCCCAGTTCAACAAAGGCTCTGAGGCATGTGTTTAAGTCACTGGGAGTTTTTTAAATTGATGAAAAAATTATAACTGGACTTTTAATAAGCATCTCTGCTGCTTTGTCTAATATCCCCACTAGCTACTCACTGACATGGCTGATGTCTGAAAAGTACTATAGACACACACATCTCCAGCTGCTATTGTTCACATGTTCTACCGCATAGTTTGGATGCCTTAAGGCGGGAGTTGGGCTGTCTATCTGGTAAGTGTCTTATCTGTTCATTCTTCTTTCCTCTATTTCAGGTCTTCTTCTTTCAATGTAATCTGTACATTCAACACAAGAAAATCTCAAATTAAAAAAAAGAAAACCTTTTAAATGGAATTCTCATACCTTTAAAAAAAAAAATCACAGGTTGACTTTAGGAGTCGTATATTAGGCCAGATAACAAGCACCTGTGGAAGGATGATGTAACTTCAGGTTTAATCAAAAAAAATTTAAATATCACATTTCTTATTCCTAAAATCCACCCTTCTGGCTTAAAGCTGTATAGAATTTAGCAGGGATGAGGGAGATTTTCAAAGGCACAAATTGAGTGAGGTGCCCAACTCCCATTGAAAGTCAATGGGCTTTAAGCACCTAATGTCCCCCCAGACAAAAAAGACTCTATAGTAATTTAATAGGGCTCCACAGCAATTAGTGCAAAACCCTATAATAATTAATGGAGAATGAGATTCTATAGGATTATTTTGAACTACCCTATAGAATTATCTAGCAAGCATATACATTTTATAGGACAGTTCATTGAAGCTATAGAGAGGTTTATCATGCTTCGTTAACTTCTAACAGGGCTTTTCCATTAAAACAAAAAAGCGCTTTTTCAGCCAGTATCAAAGTGGGTGAATGCCAAAATATCCCATCTCTCACTGGAAGCCCGGAATGGTCCCTTTCTTGCTACAGATCCAAAATTATTTTAAATAATTTGCCCTGAATGAGGAATCAGAAGAAAAATAATTCCCCTTCTCAAAATTTGCTGGAATTACTAAGAGAGAGAGAATATTTTTTCATAAAGGGGATTTTTAAGCCCAGATGTATTTAACACGAGCTACTTAAAACTAGGCTAAACCAGACAAAGCACTAGACAAACATACCAGGGAGCGGATAGGCCTGCACAGACAATGGAGAAGATAAGCAAATAGTTGTTGCTCATCATCAGATTCCATAAACAGCAAAATACTACAAATACAGTGAACGAACACGTTTCTCTGTGAACCTGTTTCTCACCAATGAGCTTCCAACCTGCTTTGTTTGTCAAAAGAGAAACCGCCCCCTAGTGGAAACGGTCTTGCAGTCAATGGAATGATTCACTTAATTGGGAAAGCCAGGTGATGCAGGTAAGTCACCTCCAGACAGGAAGATATAAAAGACACCTGAGTAACAGGGGCAGGCCACATACACTGGGAGCTGCTGGAGATCATTTGCCCTACCAGATGAGCCTCACAGCACCTGGAAGCTTATCCACAAACTACCAGGGGACTTGGATATCAGAAGACAAGCAGAGACAGTTTATGAATAAAAAGCAGCTGAGACTAAAAACATCCTCCGAGGAGGAGCCACATCAGGGATAGAAATGAAGAGATAGAACATGCTTTTCTCCTGCTAAACTGCACTCAGTACAGGTAATTATAGACATTAATCTCAGTTATATAGCTCTTAACTCTGCATTCAGTTGCTAGGAGTTAAAGGCGGCACAGGGGAATCAGATTACATAGCATTAATGGCTACTGTGTTAACTGGGTTTTCTTTATCTTCGTTTTATGGTCAAGAAGGAAATTTAAGAGCTTTGCTTGGAAGTAAAACTACTTAATGCTTTTTCCAAGATCCTCAGATAGGCAAGCAATTTTGAATTTGTTGAGTTACTGTGTCTCCTTTCCTAACTCACTTTTGTACTGAAGTGTAAAAGGCTTATGGAAAACTTTGAAAATATTCTGGGGCAGATCCCCAGCTGGGGTAAATTGGCATTGCTTTGATACCATCAGTGGCGTGAGGCCAGTTTGAAGTAGCTGAAGTTCTGGACCTCTGTTTAAAATTGCTTCTTTGCACACCTGTGGCATTGTGAAACTAATCAAACAATTATGTCCTGTGTACAACCCAGAGGTGTTCTGCTGGGACTTCTCCTCTCTGATGTTACTTCTTGGATTCTGATTATTGTCCATTATTTGTACAGAAGTAGCTCCTCAAAGCCCCAGTAGAAATTTGGGGTCTGGCTGTGCTAGGTGCTGTACAAATACATAAGTGACAGTGTCTGAATAGAATAGACAAAGGAAGGGGAAATAGGGAGGGAGAAGTTCCAGGATACATAGCAAGTCAGGTCAGGACAACAAATAGAAACTAGGTGTCTTGACTTCCAATCCAGTGCCCTTCCACCCTTTTTTTTTTTTTGGCTCATCAACTTCCCAATTGAAATTAACATCTGCTCTGCCTGTCACATCACAGTCATCTCTCATGAACATAGTTCGTGATGCAGAGAGGATGGTGGTAACGGGTGGAGTGGACTCCTCAGAGTATCTTTTACCCCTGCACACACACCAACACCTTCCATAACAATGTAAAAAACAAAAAAATTAGAAATCAGAAAAGTCTAGTTTCCAACAGGGAGTCAGTGGCTCTTTAAAAAGAAGAATATCGTTATTTTAATTGACACACTCAATGTTTAGATTTGTAAAGCCATCTAAAGGATTTAAAACACATTTTATATTAAAACAAAGGTATCAAAATCCCCTAGGCAGATTTGGAATGCTCAACCTAAAAACATTTAACCCATGATTTTTTTTTAATTAACATCTCCTGTGGCAATCCACAGATGCTAGTTTATAAATTCAATATCTTCATACATACATGACCTTTTACTGGATGGAGCTTTGAGAAACAGCCAAGTTTGTGTGATTTTGATTAAAAAAAACCCAGAAACCTGCCCCAAGTTCTCTCCAAATTGGGCCCAGGTTTATGAACTGTTTGAAAATGGTTGTGATGGAATTACAAACTGCGCCAGTTTAAGTTTTGTGGCCAAAAAAAAAAGAAAAGAAAAGAAAAGGCTAGGATTTGCTAAAGAGCCTTGGCAGATATTAAAGGCCACTTGGTGACCTCTAGAATCAAGGATTTACTAGGTAACCCTAAGATTAAAAAGTGGGGGGAGGGGAGGAGAACAGTGTTCCCATTGATGAGCTAAATTCTCTTCATTAAGTGATCAGTTTTTTGGCTCATAGGTGCATAATCTAGGTACCTAACATTAGTTTCAACGGGCTGTAACAGCAGCAGTTTATTTCCTGCGGGGTGCGTGTGTGCGTGAGGGAGAGAGTCACGTATGCCCGCTTACTTTATGTGCATGGAGGAAAAAGGCAGGATTTGCAATACTCTAAAGTTAGCATCTTGCATTGCTTAAGATGAGGAAGTTCTTGCCCAAGGTTGGCCAACTACCAGTGCGATGACTCAGGAGTCATAATAAGGGCTGCGCTTTGAACAGTCCTGGCATGTCATCCATAGGCTGTACGTTTTTTCAATGCCAGCAAACAGGCTCACCCGGCTCAGGGAATAGCCTGAGATGACTGTTCCCCTGGCATTTACGAGGGAAATCTCCAATTAAATGTCTACTTTCCAGGACAAACTTTATACGCTCCATAAGTCAGGGTAGCTGCCATGTCGTCATGGAGACAATAGCCTCAAAATGCAAGGCCAGGTTTACATGCTAAAACTGCAGTGACTCCATCTCAAGTTGTGAATTAACTGTCTGCTGAGGGGCAGCATTAGCATTCATTGCCAGAGCTCCCACTCACGCACTCGCAGATGTCTTGCGGGGACAGAAAGAATCATGCAGCTTCAGTCAGAGTTGATAAGGCAGAAGCAGCTTCCCTCTGAGATAGCAACAGGGCAACAAGGAAATAGCTCAGTGGGAAATTGTCCCCGCTTGGGGCCCCTGCGGGAATTTCCTTAGGCAACTTTTCTTGCCCTGTCATGCTCGCAAGGCAGGTAAGATAGCTTTTCCCGCCTCCTCCTTGGGTGGAGGGAGCAGAGGACAGACATGATCTTGCAAAGTGCCAGGATGCCCTCAGCTCCTATGGGGGCATGCTGGAGGGTGAGGACGCTCTGGCAAGTGAGACGGCACCTGGTGGGTGGCGCTGACTATCAGCTGGACGGGATGTTCCATTAGTCCATATGGGGCACTGTATCAATGAATAAGATTTATCTATCTATCTTAGGCTTTTGCATTGGTGCCCATCACCGTAATACCTGAGCGCCTCCCAGGTTAATAGATTGGCATAGCAAGGTCCCTATGGAGTCTTCTGCTCTTCTCCACCCTTCTCAGATTATAGGAAGCAGCACTTGGGGTATGTTTTTTTTTGGCTTTTGTTGGCAGGGGGAGGCAGGCAGGGGGGGACAGCAGGTGTAAATACTGGCCCTTGGCTGTGGTGAAAGAGCTTTGGTCTGATGCTGGCTTAGCCTGAGGTCTGCTGGTGGCTTGTCTCTGTCTCAACACTTCAACTTTTGCTGGCTGAGGACTGTGGACTTGGGGGAAGAGGCGTGTTCTTTTCATGCCTAGCAAAAGCGATTTCAGCCCTGCTTGCATTGCAACTCTCAAGGGAGCCATGAGCGCGTCTGCATTAGCACTCCCTCTCTTTAGGGGATAAATAGAGGCTTTGGGAAAATGTAACAACAAAATTTAAGTGAGTCCCCCTCCCCCCCTTTTGTCTAGCATCTGACGTGACTCTCTTTGTCTCCTCAGGTTTGAGCATGTCGTGCTTCCCCCTCGCACGGCGCACATCGCCCCCGGATTCCCCCACCAGCCCTGTTCCTGCTGCTCCAGATGAAATCCCCATTCCCATTAGCCCCATCATTGTCACCTCCCCCACCGACGGCCGGAAGCTCAGCTCCCCAACGGCCAACCCTGCCTCCCCCAAGCCTACCTCCCCCATCGAGTGCTCCATCTGTTTCAACACCTACGACAACAGCTTCAAGACGCCCAAGTTGCTCCAGTGCTCGCACATCTTCTGCCTGGAGTGCGTGGCCCGCTTGGCTTCAGCGCTTCCCCCACACAGTGTCGAGGACCAGCTGCCCTGCCCCCTCTGCAGGCAGCTCACGGAGATCCCACACGAGGGGCCGCCGGCTCTGCAGACCAGCAGGGAGCTCCTGTCCACCCTACCTCCTGAATACCAGCGTGAAAAGCTGGTCTGGATGGAAGGCAGCAAGCTGTGCTGCAGGCAGTCATCCCAGGACCCAGAAGATCCCGACGCCTGCATCTGCCTGGACGTGGCCATGAGCAAGCCCAACCCCCCCGAGACGCCGACGGAGGGCATGGCTGGGAGGTTGTCCCGCTGCTCCATGTGCGACGACTGGAAACGCATCCTCCTCCTCTCAGCCCTGGTCATCATTCTGCTTTGCATCATTCTGTGGCCGGTCCAGTGCGCCCTGAAAACTGGGAACCTCCGCTGCTTCACAAGGACCGTTACGATCACCAGGCCGAACCTTGCTTCGTTTACACAAACAACTGCTCCAGCGCCTGTGACCAATCCACCCGCTCCCTAACAGCGGTTGGCGTTTCCCCAGGCTGCCCACTCAGAGCTCCATCAAAGCGCCTCCACCCCACGGAGCTAGTCCAAGGGCCCCGACCGCTGGACTTTGCCAATACACCTCACTGCCAAGCTACAGCTGCCCCTGTTCTTGGTCTACACGCTGCTCTGCCTATGCACTTCAGACGTGTCTCTCTCTCACACACACACACTTCTGCCAATGCCAAGTTGTGGGCCACGCAGAACAGGCGATGAAGCCACTGCTGCTTCACCTAACTCTCCCCCCACCATAAACTCTGCATAGATAACTGAGCTTTGACGACTTGCACAAGGCGTGATGTCCCAAGGGCACATTTGTAGGACTGCTGCTTCCCAGGAAAGGTGCACGTGGCTCCAGCCGTGGTGTTCTTGCCATACTCTGCTAAGACACAGCTGTGAACAGGCTCAGCACTTTCAACTCACAGATGGAAAGGAAGTGATAATTAAACAGATATTTTCTTGGAAACTGATAACGCTGTGAAAAAGTCTAGATGTGATTATTTCTACAGGGAAGAAATCCATCAGTTCTTGGAAAGAAGCATGCAAAAGCATGTGTATAGAGATCAAATGACAATATTTAATTTTATACAATGTGCTTGATTAAACATTTCAACTGTATTTTTGTTAGTGTTAAACTATTGAGGATGTTATTAGCTGCCTCTGCCTACTCTTGCTATTTGGATCTAGTATTAGCTTTTTACTCTGACTTCTGGTCAGCAGAACAAGCCTCAGCTCAGAGAAGACCATGCTGAAGTTGTGAAAAGAAAATGGTAAATTTGCACCTCTGCCTTCCAGGGAATTGTGCTTTTAATTAAAGTTCTCGGTTATATTTTTGTGGAATTGCCCAAAAATGTGGTTATTAGAAAATACAAATTTCTGCTTGTTTTTGTTACAAAGCCCTCTCTAATTAACATTTAGCATGGCCACTTTTTTTTTTTTTTTTTAAATTCAAAAACGTAAATGGGGGAGGGAGAAATTAATTTCTCTAACACGGGAAAAACCCTCACACTGTCCCTGGTTATCATTTCACAAAGAATTTTGCACAGTTCAACTTAAAGTGCAGCAACCAACGTCCAAGAGAAAAAACTAGATCTTTTTGCAGTATGGCTGGGAGAAGTGTCAGTTTAGCTCCATAATTTTAATATAGACCCCTTTTCAAACCAGCAGGGTAAGACAGGGGGCAGTTGGCTCCAGCTATATGTTTAATGGGATGACTTTTTTTACATTGCTCAAATTTAAAGGTCAGTGAACAATAAGCCACTGTTAGAGTAAAGACCTGATAATGCAATGTAAGAGAAGAATTCAACACAGCCAGCATTGGATGCAAGTGCTGTAATAGCATTTATATGCGTTGTATGTTTTACACAGGGGTCACCGTCTGCACAAGTTGGAGCAATGTCATTGAGCTTTCTTTTGGGGGGTCTTTACAGGTGTTAAGCTTAAAATCCAGAGCAGACGCTAACTGCATTTCCCAAAACTTTGCGGAACCAGAGTGTTCTGTGCCCAACTGGATGCAGAAAGCCAGGATACAAATAGTAGTGCTCTAAAGTAATCGATGTTCACACGCACCCGTCAGTTTGCAACTACATTCCCTCACCCTTAATGGCCCCCTGCTCTCTCTGGTGATCTTATTACTGCAGCCACCTGAACGGAGGGGAAAGGCTCATTTTGTGGGCTGGTCACAGCCAGAAAACACAAAGCCAGCCCCCGTCCTCCCCCAGTCTCTCCTCCTCCCATCAAAGCTGTAAAGATGGATTGGAGATTAGAATAGGGGAACTGGCTGCAGTTCAGCCAGCAGTGACACGAGAACTTTGCTAGGCCGGACTTCAGCAGGGTTCTGCTGCTGCAACAGATTCACAGCGTGTGGCTGATTTATCACAACTGGTATTGTCCATGCCAGGTCCCTAGCTGCTGGATCCAGGGCTTTTAACACAGGACTTGTCAGAACCGTCCGGGCTGGAAGAGACTCTCTTGGGTCATTTTGTCCACCCTCCCCCCCAGCAGACTACCAATGAAGTCTCGTCAGTAGTGGCTGGATGAAAAGTGTCTGCATAGCATCAAAGTCGAGGAGAAGGAATGTGACTGGGGCTAGCAGTAGTTAGCTGCTTTGTCACCGCACACACAGCTGACTGCCATAGGCTCATTTTACTTCCCACTACAAAACAAATGGCTCAGGCTGAGACGCTCCCCCTGCAACAATGCCATCTGTTCACGTGGATTTCCCTCGACAGCAGCATGTGCACCCAAATCCATCCCTTGCGGCCCCCGTTTAATATTCCTCACTTCCCCCTAGGCTGTGACACTGAAAGGCTGAGGGCCTGGATGGCTTTGGGAGAACTGGTAATGGGCTCACACAAGCTGCTCGGGCAGAACTAGCCAAAAGCTGTTTGGGCCACGGGGGAGGGAATCGGATCGGGGTCGAAGAGCAGCAGTTTTTTGGGCAGGAAAGGCCTGGCACCCGAAAGCATCATACCCCACTTGAAACGTCCAGCAGTCACTTTCACAAGCATTTGAAATGTAAATGCCCTTTTTCTTTAAAAAAACGAAACAAACCTTGAGAATATTCAAACATTTATTAAAAGTGCAATAAAAATAAACCGTCTCTTGTCCCTGTGACACCCGACTGGAGATGCCAGCCAGTAAATACAGTCACGTTACATCATTGTACTCTCTGTTCAACCCCTGTAGTGCCGTGTCAGAGCAGGAACTCCAGCACTGTGAGCTAATGCCACTGCCCAGCAAGTCCATTAGCCACCACAGACAACGGAAAAAGGAAGTGCTTCCTTAACACCTGCCCAAGACAAGCTCTCCTGGTTAAGGCCCTGGCACTCAGGCCCAGGATTCTTTCCCATAGCGAGGGGTCCTGCAGAAAGGAAGTCCTTTGGCAGAGCTGTTTGCAGACCCACGGCTGCAACAACAGGAAGAGCTGCCACTCAAAACGGAGATGCACTAAGAGCGGGAATATTAACACTCCAAAGCAATCTCTCTTTTCTTCCTCTTCCCGATGCTGTACCAATATTAGGCATTTCCCACAGCTCCCTTATTTTGTACAGATAGTATTAGCCTCACCATATAAACGTGGGGGAACTAACACAGGTCATCCAGCAGGCCAGTGGCAAAGTCAGGAATAGAACTCAGCAGTAGCGGGCCTTAAATCCTTGCTTCAGTCTAACGTGCTGATGGTATACGTGATGTTGCCCTCTGGCTGCAGAGCACACAGATCAGTTACCTCCCTGCTACTTTTACCACCAGCTACGGGAGATTCTTTTAGCTCAAGCGATAGAGGTCAGGGTTGTTGGAGAAGGCGGCTCCATGCTAGCGCCTCACTTGTGTGCGTGTCGGAATCTAGTAACTGTGCAGCATGCAGATTTTGCTACCAGACAGACAAGTCCACCGCACCACACTGGTTCTCTGCACACTGCAATAGCCGGGGTTGCTCCAGGGTCAGGATCTAGGTGCTTCAGCAGAGTTGCGTAAGTGCCAAGGTCTAGTACAGTAGAAAGGAGGTGCATTTTCTAAAGGAGTGAGCGAGGAGGGCATTTGCCCAGCTGCTATTTGCACCATATCTCGGTCCGGTCCATGTGCTCACTGCATCTCTTCCACGGCAGTAAAGCTAACCCAGGACTCAGTTTAAACACTTCTAGGTGAGAAGTGAGAAACCTCATGAAGCTGGGAAGTGCAGCAACACCCCGATGATTGTCCTTAGCAGGCAAAGCTCCTAAACACGTCGTCATTTTATTTTAAGTTTTTACAAAACAATTTTTTTTTTTTAATTTATTTTTTTAAACAAAAAATTAAAACTGAGCTTTTATGCCCCATGAACATCCAGAGGCACTTGCACATAAATATCAGCCTAAGTGAAAAAGGGAACGGAAAAGGTCGCTCCCGTGAATAAGTTAGATCGAGGCGTGTTCCTAAGGCGCGCACTCTGCCCTGCTCAGATGCTTTCAGCATTTTGGTTCCTCGCTGGATCCAAGAGGCTTGGAAGGGGTTGAGGGTAGAGGGGAGGCAGCGATGGCAGAACTTGGAAAGTGTGGATGTAAACATTGTAAATCCTAAAACCCAAAACAAGATAGGAGAGAGAAGGTATCAGTGATACTGTAGAATAGAGTGACGCACGCGAGAAAGACAAATGAGAGACTCCCAGTACGTGGGTGTCTGCGTCTCTCACTCCGGTATGCAATAGGAGGTGTGAATGCAGCGCAAGGGGACATACCTGTGCTAGGATGGCTAAAAATAGCAGTGTAGATGCGACAGAATGGGTTTCAGATACCCAAGGAGGTCCACACTACTGCATCTACAGAGCTATTTGTAGCCACGCTAGCCTGGGTGTATCGACTCAAGCTGCAATCCCACCAGACTGCAGTGTCGGCATGCCCTCAGAGTCCACTCTAGGAAACTGATAGTGGACTGAAAATCTCAGCTTGCACTGTTGGTCTCATTCTAAGGCAGTTTAAAAAAAAAAAAAAAAAAAAGTTGTGTTTTGAAGTCTTGCCCCATTTCTCTCCACCCCATCACCAGCTGGACCCTCTCCAGGAGCTGCGCAAACATTTTAAGTTCTGTTAAACTGACCCAGATCATAGCTGGTTTTCCCAGTGCAGATGGGACCCCACGCTTCAGATATGATGCCGAACACGGACTAGAGCCAACAGAATCCCGGTGGGGTTTAGTGCCAATCTCTCAGAAAACAGAAGGGGAACACTTGTACCTGTGGCAGCCTCCATTTAGCTCCCCTTTATCTTCCTGCGTTATTCATCCCTGAAACCTTTGGGCTTTTGATGTTCAGGTTCTCATAGACTGTAGCTGAGTCATCATCAACCCTGGAAAGACACGTAAAGCCTGGCCATGAGTAACCCGGTTACTTTCGATTCTTTCCCAAGCGCAGGTGCTTGGGGACCCTTGAACAGAATTCCATGTCTTTCCCCCAACAACCTTGTAGATGGCAAAATTGGGAATTACCCTCATACTGCTACACATGTGCACGCACACACACTTTACATGTTAAATGTACGAGGGATGGCAGGCATATTTAGACTGGACCTTGAACTTTCATCCAAGATGCTAGGCTTTTATATATGCATGCAACACTGGTACATGATTCGAGTGAGAATAGCCCCGGTGCTTTATTTTTATATATATAAAGACTGGGGTGAGTCAAAACTAGGGACTCACTGGAAGGGGGAGGCAGATAGAAATCTGGATCCAGTTCTTATTTTTGCAAACGGACCGACTTACTTAGAATGGGCCCAGTCCAAATCCCAGATCCAGGTAACCCTCAGCTTTGCCTGAAATCCAGTCCAGACTTTGTGAAATAATAAGTGATATGCAACATGCAGCAATGGGGGAATCATTTTCTTTGGCTTTGTCCCACGTGGGATTCCCTCCCCTCATCCTGAGATTCATTTGGAGTTTCAAGTTTAAACGCAGCCAAGAACTCCAAGTGGGAACAAGTGGAACCTCCAAGATTAGGAACCTTTAGACGGGTGGCATCAGCCCTGCAGGGTCCAGCTTGGCTTGCCAAGTTCACGATACTAGGGGCTTATTAAGTAATTGCCAACTGAACATCCCTACAATAGCTGCAAAAATGGGACAGGCCGGCAGGCTGGGGAGCTGCCGGGGGTGGCTATAACTGGCCATGCAAGTATTTATCCTTCTCCTGTTGCTAGCATGCTTAGAGGTGTTCACATGTGGAAGGAAGTGGCTGAAAGAGGGCAGCCATGGGGGCTATGGTCATTCAGTCCTATCCGCTCCCTTTCCCCGTCAGCCATCTCCCTCCACGCAAACTCACCCAGTCTGTGCCCGTGGTAGAGGTGGCTGCCCTTTGGCTCTGGCTTTATCCATTGGAGGGTATCGGATATTCAAGTAGTCTCGCTCTTTCCTCTTGTTCCTCTGAAAGAGAGAAAGCAAGGAGCTGAACTTCCACTAGAGGCAAGAACGGAGGCACAGGCTGCAGAGCAGATCTGCCCTATGGGTAAGCACAGAGGAGGGCTGGATGACAGCAAATTAGACGACTAGAAGATGTTTTCCCCCCAGAGATCTTCCACAGCAACGGGGTATAGAGCCCCGCTTTCCACGGCTGAAGAGAAGAGCAGAGGTGAGTGCAGCCGTGATCTCGAGCCCTGTTTACCTACCCTTTCTCTGTGGGATTGTCCAGCAAGCATTTCCTCTTGCTCCTGAGGCAGGGGATGTGTCTCATGCTAGATTATGGGCTACCCCAGATGCACAGAAGGCCCCAGATCTAACAGGTGGGGTGCTTGGTTCCACTGGAAAGCAACCACTTGAGGCTCATGAAATTGCCTCGTTTTTAGAGTTAAGATTTCCCCCCGTTTCATGATTAACCAGAAATGGGCCCGAGCCTGCCCTCCCTGGGTCCACACCCAGGAGCTGAATTGGGGAACCAACTTCATAGCGGGGTCTGCTGTGTCTTGGGCTGAGTCAATCCGCACCCAAGTTCCCCAGCCTGAAGCAGGCTGGGCTTGGATCTGGATTTCCAGCACTCGTGTCCAATGGGTCCAGGCCCAGGATTCAGATTCGCCCCATGCCAGGGAGAAGCATCTCCCTTCAGATCTGCTGTTCTGACCGAGGATTCGGTTCAGACCAGATTCTGCCACGGAGTCCATTCCCACCAATACATTGAACGTCGCGGAGCGTTCCAGCCACGCCTCTTGGGCGGGAACAGGACCCACCTGCTCCTCTTCTAGCCTCTTCTGCTCTGTCTCGATGTACTGCTGGACAGCCATGTAAACAAACTTGTACTGCGCCTCAGTCTGCACCATGCCGGAGCGCTGCCTGCGCACCATCTGGATGGTTTTGGGGATGTCTATGTCACAGTCCAAACCTGCTCAAGGGGGAAAAGCAAAGGATCAGGACTTGAGAGAGATTTGGGGGATTAGAGGAGGCAGCCCCTCCCCGCCAGTCACCAAACATACCCACTTCCTTTGCGTGGCTTGGAAGCCATGAAATTAACCCTTCTAGAAGGGCCCTGTAGGCTTTAATGGAGAAGGACTACCTATGTGCAGGTGGATGGAACTCTCCTACAGATGACGATGGAGAATTCCATCCTGGCTACGCTGGTTTGGAGGATGGGTCAACAGAGCTTCTAGAAAGGAGATCCTTCTCCATGATGGGCTAGAGTTTGCTAGAAGGATTTCGGCGAGAGCCGGTGCGGTGTCAGTCACACCTCTCCATAAAGGAAAGAGGGTTTTTAAGGGGGCACTCTGGGCGAACCACCCCAAGCAAGCCAACAGTAGAACTCCCAGTGAGACCAGAACCTCTCCTTGAGTATAACCCAGAGCTTGCTGTGTGTGTGGGGGGGAGGGGGTGTGGACATGCTTTATTTATTTGGGTTGGGAGTGAATTTCTTCCCCGATGAGGCAGAGCATTGTTCCCCCTTTGCCCCCCAGCTCAGAAATGGAAACTTAACATGCCAGTGGGATAAGAGGCCTTCCTCCCTACACCCTTTAGACAGTTTCAGATCAAAGCCCATACCCAGGGACAAATGGCAGAGCTGATCCCATTGGCCAGAGATCTTCAAACTCATTGCACTTGTAGGGGGATTGGATTAGACTATGCTGCGGTTCTGAAACCGAAGGGAACACCATGGGGGAAGGGGGCTGCTAATGCTGTGGGACAGATGAGTCGCCGTACCTTGCCGGTGAATAATATCCACCAGGATATCAATCACTATGATTGTGCCCGTGCGTCCTATCCCAGCGCTGGAGAGAGAACAGAAGGAGGGAATCAGTGTGGGAACAGCCCATATGCATCCCCGAACTTTAGAGAGATGGTTCAGTGCACCCCCCTCCATCGGCACATCAAACCCATCAGAGACAGCGCCTGGAATATTGGCTATAAAGACGTGCCGAAACAGGAGTCTGCAGAGCCCAGTGGTCTAGGCAGAGACCTGGGAACCCAAACCTCCCAAGTTCTAAGTCTGGCTCTGACACAGACTGCCTCTGGTCCCCATCCATCACAGCCCTAGAGAAGCGCTCAGTATTGACACGACACGAGGGGACATGGGAGGCTCATTTCATGGCCTTGATGTTGCCGAGGCCTCCTGAGCCAATAGGTGACATCTGTTAAATGGACTCAGTTCATTAATAGCTCACATGAGCAACAGACCCCCCCCGTCTCCAGCCACACAGGGACATTTTCCCCACTGGCCACCAACACAATCCCATGGCCTGGCAGGTCCCGGGTGCGCACCTGCAATGCACAACGATGGGCCCAGAGTCTGGAATGCTTCGCTGGGCTCGGTTTACTTGGTCCAGAAAGCTGAGCACACCTCCCGGCTCGTTGGGGACCCCGTGGTCTGGCCAGCTGAAATACTGGTAGTGCTTTATCTGTCTGGGATGCTCCTCCTGTAGAAGGAAGAGTCTGGTCACTTAGTTAGAACACCCCAGGTGCCACAGACAGTACACAATACACGCACACACGCCCCACAGAAGAAGATGGTTCTGGCCCCCCAGGAGCTTACAATGCAAGTAGAAAACGAGAGAAAACTGGTAGATGCAACCTAGAGATGAAGCAAACATGGTGCAGAGACTATTCTGCTAGGGTAGAACCCGGCTGTATACCACGCAAGCGAATAAGAGCGTGCAAAAGGAGGGATTCTTTTCCTGGAGAGGTCAGGTAAGTTCTGCCCCCATGCTGATCGCACCGGTCCTTGGTTGGGAAACTCTCACGAAGCCAACAGAACTCCAGTGCAAAGCCAAAAAGCACAGTGGAACGAGGAGCATTCCCTGCAATGCTGCAGCAACCTGAGCCTGACGGTGCTAAAATGCAAATGAATGCAAGAGCTGGAACCACGGGGATGATACCAGGAGGAGCCGCATCGATACGGTAAATATTTCTACAAGCAGCGCAAAGCTATGAAGCGACAGGCCGGCTCCCTCCCACGCGCCACAGCTCAGCGACAAAACGAGCAGCAGAAAGGAGAGGCCTCTCACCCGGTCTGTCCGCGTGATCTCCAGCTCCCGGAGGTAGTAACCCTGCGCCTCGCGCTCGCTCACGATCCGCACGCAGACGCGGCCGTACTCCTTGGTGCAGTTCTTGTCGGGCCAGTAGCGGAAACATTTATTCTGAAGGGACAGGGGAAACGTCAGCAAGGGGCTTAGCTCAGCATTCTGGACCGGGGAGCTGTACGGGAACCCTCTGGAGCTCAGCGAACTGAGCCTGCTGTACGGTGACAGCGGGAGCAGAGTGAGATCTCGTCGAGCCCCTGGCTGGGTCGGCGGCAGCAGGGACATCCGGTTCTAAAAGCATGAGCTGCTACTGCTTGAACTCGAGGCCCCAGTTCTGTTGGCAAGGCTGTGGAATACTCCCTACCCTTTGTACGTGACCCAGCCACCGCTAGCGGGGGGAAAGCGCGCCACCCTGAGTGGGTGTGGGTTACACCAGCACTTCCCTAGTGCATGACCAACATTAAGGGAAACCCTTGGTGAAGATGTAAAGCACCTTCCTCCACCAGCAGTCCCCTGGACTGTGGCGAGGCTTCCTGTGCACTGAGCGCTGCCAAGGACTATCCCCACTTTACCGATGTAAAGGCAGGTGGATCCGAGGCACCGTGAGGATAAGCGACTTGCTCAAGGTCCCACCATGAGGCAGTGGCCGAGCCAGGAAGAAAACCCAGGAGCACGGACCCCCACTCTCCAATCCCTCCTGCAAGAGACCAACTGCTGGTTCCAGCAAGGACGATGCTTGCAGGAGGTTAAACAGCCCAGAGTTTGATTGGGGTGGAGATCCCCACCCCCTAGCCACGTTGCCCCCAGGGGCCCTTCACGGGAAGGTTTTTAGCTTGCAGGACAAATTCCTAAAGAAGGCTAATCTCACAGGAGAAGGTCAGTTTCCCCTCGAGATCACACTATATTCTGTCCTTTGCCACTCGCAGTCCTGTGTCCGTGCGCAGCTCTGCCGCTCCATTTCAGCCCTGACCTGCAGCACCCCCTGCTGTCCCAGGTGCAGTTACACGGTCACTCCATGACTCAAGCCATCCCAAGGTACTATGGCTGCTTGCCAACATCCGGTTCTTTTTTACCCCATCTAAACCACCCCTAATGCCCTACTTTTGTACTTCAAGGCCTTGCCTATACCAGAAAGGGTGTGCAGCTATAGCTGTTGATTGATACGTGCTAGGCTAACATGTAGCTCAAACACATTCCCAATATCTATTATCCACACCGTATATTACCAGTATACATTAAGCCCATAATAGTAACATAACAGCAGTTTTATAGCCAAACTTGGCCTATCCTTTTTATATAACCCTACTCTTTTATGCTAATTATCCCAGAAGACCTTGCACTTGCTGAAGCAAGCATTTGCACAAGCAGATCGGCAACTTGTCAAAAATCAAGACACCATTCGTTCTATGTCTTAGTACAAGCTAGGGAAGCACCTCCATGGTACAGTACCTGAATGCTAGTATCCAAAACAAACATAAGGAAGGAACGGAACAAAAGTTAGGGAACCGGGACAAAATGATGGGCTGGATTTTAGTGACGTGTAACTTGTAAAATGATACCAGCTGGAATGTGTAATTCTGGGTTCACACCTTCTGTGTAAGGTGAATGTAACAACGCTGCACGAGACAGCTTCCCAGAGAGAGGTTCTATGGGATACCATTTTCCTGTCCTATATTATTGGCTTATAGCAATATACTTGCTTGGCACTGGTTATCTGGACTCTTGAATATATTTCATAAGCTAAAGTATGGTCAAGCAATTGACTAAACAAATTGATCAACAAGCTATATTGGGAAGGTCTTCTAATTCAGACACAGCTTCTACTGGCAAAAGAGTGCTTTTGTGGTTATAGTTTACACCACTTCCCTTAATAAAATAAGCTATTTGGGGAAAAGCCGTTAGTCAGTATGGCAGCATTTGAGCTAGGGCTGTATAAATTTGTTATTTAAAAACAAAGTAAGACCAAAAAACCACCACCCTAAGCAACACTGATATACCAGCAAAAGTTTCTAGTGTAGACATAGCCTTAGTAACCTCTCCTTATCAGTGGAAGCAGTTCTGATCAGTGGCTTTATTGGGTATTGTGACATATTGCTCAGGTTTTCCCCACCTCTGTGAGAGCTATGGCAATACATGCAGGTACAGCATATACAAGTTGTACAATTAGAACTCATCCCCTCCACTCCAACCCTACACACTCTCCAGGTTTATTGCAAGAAACACGGCAGCGATTTTGCAATGCCTCCAAGAAGTAGTCACCTGAGGGGTCACCCATAAAAAACTTCTCCTACCAAATAGATCAGCTGTGAAGGGGGAAACCTTGTTTGTTTCTTTTAGGAGCAAGAGTTAAAGAAACATTGCCATGCAAAGGAGCGACAATGGGGTGCAAACTAGGCACCGCCCACTTAACTAAATCCTGTTAACACTTGGCACTTTCTCCTTTCAACTGTAAGCATCTGCCTTCTCAAGGTTGAAGCAAAGTCATCAGGCCCTTTAAATCCTCTGGAGTATCCCTGCACCAGAAAAGCCACTTCCCTGCTGGAAAACTGCAACAGGGTGAATTCTAATAATCTGCAGCTTTCACCGCTCAGGTTACTGGCACTGTGCGTAAGGAAACGCAGTTGTCCATACAGGGTAATGTGGTTGAGTTAACAGACTGTTGAACTGCAAGACATTAACTGGCTATGCTTTGCATGGACTCCCCTTCAAATTCCAATACACTGTTCAGGCTCATCGTAAGCCAGGAGCAACTACTGAGGAATTAGACTGGATCATTACAACAGCGAAGCAGAGACATGGTGCCGTTGCAGGTAAACTGACACAAGTTGAAATGCTTATTAGAAAAGCACTTCCTCTATTTGTGCTGACCCCACTGGTAAGAGTGTGCAGGAGACATTTATCTTGGCCATGCTGCTGAGAGTTAGATCTGGGGCCGGGCAGGGGGTTGATGCCGTAGCCTTTTGCCACAGGAGGTCTGGCTTCCAAAAACAACTAAAAAAACCAACCTAGGCTTAAATTGCCTTTACTCCTCATCCTAACTGGGCACAGTTGGCTGAAAATTCTTACGGAGATGCTAAGCACTGGAACAAAGAAGGGGACGGCTAGGAGTGGGGTGCACCAGAAGTGTGAGGGGGACAGGAAGGGAAATAGCAGGTGTTGCCACAGGTCAGGCTTGAGGCGCTTTAATGGCTGTTTCTGGACTGAAAGAGCACGGGAGCCAGGTCAGGGCACACTGGCACAGCAGGCCTGGGATGGAATGGGCTGCTTGACGTTCCCTGCTGGCTCCGTCTGGCAAGCTGCCACTGGCCCTTGGCCACACCCGGCCTACTTTTGACTATTGCCATTGGTGGGTCACCATCACGGAGGCACCAGGTCGACACTCAGCCAATCACCGGTTTGTCAAATTTGCCTGGCCAAGAGGAAGGATAAAAGGCACCTGGCAGGCCAGCGGTCCCACAGACACGGACAACACGTCGGTCCGGTGACAACCTGCCACCCGAAATAATACCCACCCTGCCCCTCTCCACTTCCTTGGTCGTCATGACTATGACGTGGGTGTTTTCCTGGTACACCATGGCCCAGAAGTCGTTCACCGTCGTCTGTAGGCAGCCTTGGGTGGCAATGTAGACTTTGCAGTGCTCCGAGCTCCTCCCGTCTTCCGGTATGCTCTGGGTGTGGAGAAAAGGAATAGGAGTGAGGGACGAAGGACTGCCTCAGTGCAGCCCCTAGCAGGGAAGATGGGAGAGTCCTTCAGGACATGGCTGCCTTGCACCGCATGAGCTCGCCAGTAGAACATCTGCACCTGATGCTAACAGGCTTTCCACCAGGGACCAGTCTACATCAGAGGCCTGGACACTGAAATCGCTCGGTTTGCCATTTCTAGAGGCTCCCTGCCTGCAGCGCCCTCTGTAGGGCCTCGCCCCCATGTACTCAATGCCAGGGGCAGGTCACAGGACAGCTGCAGAAGTTCTAGTTGAACCACACTGGGAAAAAAATAAATAAAGTGACCTCATCGCTTGGCAAAGGCCAGGGGCTTCAACGCCCAAGCTGGACACGGCTGGAAATCCGGCTCCCAATCGGTTTCAGCTCCCAGGTGTCGCTGGACTGGCTGCGCCGGGGTAGCCAGGACACAGCGCCCAGCAGCAATGGCCATGCCTCGGGTCTGGACACGCACGTGCGGTTTCAAACAAAGCCCCGCTGCCCACATGGACGCATCTGAGCATTCCCACGCCAAAGTCCTGCAGCATTTTCTGGCCACCCAGAATGACGGGGGTAACCAGCGCTAGTCTCAGGGTTCCTGCACCTCCCTTGAGGTGACCTGACAAAGCGCTGGCTCCAGAGCGGACAGCAGGGCGTTAGGGGTCCAAAGAAAGGGTTACTAAGCAGCAACACCTCTTGCCAGATACTGACTGGAAGAGTCTCTCTAGAAGCAGGGAGCAGCCCACAGGGGCCTCCCCAAAGAAGTAGCTGGCTAAATAGCTGGTGGGGAAGTATCAGGAAACTGCTTGGGGGGCAGGAGGATTCTCAGCAGAGGCGGCATCCTCAATACATCTGGCCCTGTGACAAGCAAAATACGTGGGTGCCTGCTGGGCTTTTCCTGGTGAAGCTCCCCCCCTGGCGCCTCTTCGCCCACTCCTGGGCGGCGAGAGGCAGCCTTTGCTCCCCACCCACAAAAAGCCACCTGTCCCTCCCCACGTACCTTGATGTAGTTGGCGTTGATGTAGTCGGACCCTGGGACGCTCTCATCTACGTCTCGGAGCGCAACCCGCGTGGTGTCAACTGCACGGGAAGAGAAGCCACATTCGAGCCACACGCAGAAGCATCACTGCATTCCGCACCCGGCCCAGGAACTTGCCCACAGCCGCTCCCAGCAATCAGTCAGAGGCACAGACCACTCACACCTGCCCCAGCCCTAACAGAACCAGCTGGTCTATGTGGTTCTCACTGCAGAGTAAAGCAGGAGAAGCTCCCTATGTGACACACCAAGGCAGCCCATTCTGCCTGGCTCTGGGGTACACCACAAACCCATAACTTAGGCCAGACTCTTGGGAGGTGCTCAGACACTACGGTGGGCACAGTCGTACAAAGCTAAACCGGATTTGATTTCCCCGTGGTTTAGCTATGGTTTCATGTGATTTGTGGCGGATGCTAGTAAGGATCAACTGAGCTCTGGGGCTTGTTTGATCTCTGGGTACAAAGTGACAAAGGGGAAGAGGGAAAAGCATTTGCTGGAGTCCCTGTGATGCGAAAGTGCTAGGTTCAGGAAAGCAAAAGGCAGGACATTGAGCTAAATGGCCCACTGGCCTGATTAGATAGGTAAATCCCGTGTTCCTGAGAAGATGGGCAATGATTCACTGTGTCAATATTGGGCCAGGCCCTCTAAATGCCATGTAATCCCAGCCCCGAGCACCACAGCTCAACTGTCCCCGGAGCAGCTCAGCGGTTAGAACGACAGCCAGTGACTTCTTACAGGGGAGGATGTTCTTGTAGCGATTCTTCGTTTTGTTCTCCACTCGCTGCCCTTCCTTCCGGGGGTAGAGGAGCTTACACTCCTGCTGCTGCAGCATCTGTGGAGAAGGGGACATGCGAGTGAACGGTGACATGGAAACAAGGGGCTCTCTCAGCTACCATAGGGCGATCTGGGGGGGTGGGGGGGCCTTTCCTCCGACTTGGTATTGGAGAGGTGGGGAGCCAGAAGGCAGTTCCTCGAGAAACAGCTTCCAGGAATGGAGGAGAGGCGGGTGGGACTAGGGGAGGGATTCCTCAAACACAGCCTGGGGTGGGAGGATAAGAGTTGTGGGGAACTCCCTCAGATAGGGCAGGGTAGCCGGTGGGGGCTCCCCCTCACGCTCACACCCTGGACAAGCCTGATCTTTCAATGCGGGGATGGCGTCCTCCGCAGGTGGGCGGCAGGGGAGCGGCACACGGCGTGTCTCCTGTACCTCGAACTCTTCCCAGAAGCCTTGCTTGGCCTTCTCGCTGTGATCCGCCATTTTGTTCAGTTCCTTCACTCGGTTTTCGATGTTGGCGGCGTTGATGCGCGTGGCGTTAAAGGGCTGAAAGGCAAGTGGGTGCAGGCACATTCAGAACACAGAGAGAGACAGAGAGAGAGAGAGATGCCCTGTGAAACTGGAATTTTCCTCCCACAAGGGTCCCCTGCTCTCTTCTCCCCACTAGCTGAAGGATGGGCTTCAAAGCCAAGTCTCCTCCGCTCCCATCTTCCGCTGGATCCTGCAGTTTTAAGGCTGGGCTACTGACAAGACAGACAGTGTGCTGGGGTGGGGCAGCAGTTAGTTCCTGTGCACCGAGTCCACACTTGTTATTACCAGTCACCTGTTTCAGATGAACCACCGCTCCAGATTTCTCCACCATGGGGTTTTTCTTATAGTGCTCCACCAGGTCCGTGAGCGTGTCAAACCTCTCGCCTCCCCCAACGTCATACTTCCCATCCGGCTGTGGGCGGAAACGACAAGTTATCTGTGTGATCAGACAACGTGCCATGTGACCAATCCAATTCCCAGTGGACTTCAGGGAGAGCTGGACTGGCCATCGGAGAGCCAGGGTCACCAATTCCCCATCCCAAACTCAGGGTTAGGGTTTCCCACCTGGTAGCGGATCATCACGTGAGTCACTCGTGGCTTCCGGTCTCCAGTCTCCATCTTGTCTTCATTCGTCAGCACTGATAGGACAAAGTCTCCGGGCTTGCTTTGGCTCTCCCGCACCAGGAAGCTCCCCGGCTTGCCTTTCTCCGTCAAAAGCTTCTCTGCCTCCTTGCCAGTCAGGTGCCCATGGTACCACCTGAGAGAATGGTGAAGGGAGTCAAGGTGGAGGTGAGAGACAGATGTAGCAGCACACAAAGAGAAAAGAAAGATTCGCCTCCCTACAGACCAGCGGTGATTTAGATGGCACGGAGACCGGGCCAAAAACTTTTGTGATGCTACCTGGCAACCAGTGAGAGGGACCTAGAGATTCAGCTTTTATTGCAAACCCCAGACTCGAACGGGACAGAGAGAAGAGATGGGCTCCTCTCAGTCTAAACTCAGAAAGAGTGCTCCATGAACTCATGCAAAGTGGGCATGCCAAGTTTATCCTTGTCATTGCCGTGGCATTCCCGAAACACCGGCTTCACAGATCTCATCCCCACCAGCTGCCTAACTAGGAAAGTCCCCCACGTGGACTAATTAGGAGTAACACCCCAGTGACATTGCTCCTGTAGGCAGCAACGGCATGTCAAGATTTCATTAGGCTGAGAGGATGCAAACATCAGGACTTTTATTTGCCCCTCTGGACAAATAAAAAATGGCAGTAGCGTCAGATCTCACAGTGGTTTAATATACTAATCTATCCCTCTGGGGTCAGATCCTCATTAGGTTACAAGTGAAATCAGTCTAGCAGATCTCATTAGGGAATGTCTGTATTTAAAAAGAGAGACACAGTAGAACACTCAAAATTAACAGTGTTTGGTCAGCAAAAGCCCCCAACCGGAATAGCAGAGATTGCTTTATTGGCAAAACAATGCGCTGTAGGTCTGTGCCTGATTGACACCATGACCCCACTAGCTCAGCCACTCACTTTCCTGACCACCAAATTCAGCTCAAGATTTAACACTCACTGATGGGCCTTCCACTTGCTGCTGCGCTAGAGTTTGGGAAAACGGCAGGACTTTATCTGCTCCAAGAAACTAAAATCCATCGCTCCCTTTGCACAGAATTACCTTCCCATCTCCACGTTGCCCTGCTTTTAAAATGTGAGCCATTTATTGTTCCACACCTTCTCCACTAGATGGCAGCTCTAATATGCTCTGGACAGCGGGACGCAAGCTTTAATTAAGTAAGAAATCATACTGAAATAGCACTTTTCATCTGCAGAGCTTCAAGCACTTTACAAAAGTGGCGATTTCCCACACTGAGAGGTCATGTTATTTGCTCAAGGATACGCAGTGAACCAGAAGCATGGCTGGCTAAGAACACAACACAACACCACTCCTTCCAGCTCCCAGTCTTATGCCGTAACAACTGGAACATGTTGCTTTTATTCCTGAACAAATTTTAGTAACTTGTTCACTTGGGACCAGCAGCCTTGTTAGTTTAGCTTTAATAGTGGAAAGATGGTCCAATGGTTGGAGCACTGGGATGGCACTTGGGAGATCCAGGTTTGTTTCCTGCTCTACCACAAACTTCCTGGATGATTTTGGGTAAGTCTGTATGTCTCTGTGCGCGCCAGTCTTCCAGCCGTAAAAGAGGGGTAGGTAATCTTTTTCACCCAGTCTTTGTCTACTTAGATTTAAGCTCTTCAATGCAAGTCCTGCTGTATGTATGCAGTAAGACAACTAGCACAATCAGGCCTCTCGCCGCTATTGTAATATAGATTATGCTAAAGCAGAGCTTCCCTTTGCTTCAGAGCATCCGGCGCCCTCGCTCAATCAACAACTGAATAGTGGCTCTGGGCAGATGCCACTTGGTTCCCTGTTTGACGAGGCTGGTTTCTGGCCCACAAGCCAGACTAACAGGAATTCAAAGTGACCCAAAATACCTTCCAGGGACGATGCAATGGCATCACGTCATGTCTCAAGCAACCTTGTCCCAGAGGACAAACTTTATAGAGTGGGAACCAGCAAGGCTGGTCCTTAAGAAATCCCAACTCAGCTGGCTTTGGGGACAGCGGTTTCCACCGTGAGCTGTGGGGCACCTGAAGAGCAAAATCACTTTGCACCAACTGAGAACGTATTCGGGTTACACGTATGGGTGGATTTTACTGCTGCTGAAAGCGATGGAATGACGGCACTTAGCTAGAACCAGCCAGGCACCGCGCAAGCTTCCCACACGCTGCTCTGCAAATGTGTCTCGTTCCCAGCACCCTCTGCTATTCCAAAACCAGAGCCTCTCTCAGCTCTGCCAGTCCACATCCGCAGCCCCCCTTGCATTCCTAGACCTGGGCCGTGGTCATAGAGCACTGGCGATGAGCAGAAACCTTTGAAAAAACTTCTTCACTGTGACAGAGTCTTTTTGAAGGGAATCAATGTCGGGGGGGTTTCCACTTCTCCAGGACTTTTGCTAGTGTTAGTTGCTGTCCAGCCTCTTCTCACGTGGCACGATGTAATGAGCAACAAACCTGTCTTAGCAACCACACAGCACATGAGCCGGAGGGACTTCCCAGTCCCCCCCAGCCCGGGCGTCTCACATGATAGTGCACAGGGAACGGAGTTGCTCCATTTCAGGAAGTGAGACTGTCGCATCGACTGACTGCGGCTGCTAAAGTTAGAGTAATTAGGGGCTGGTAGTGGCATCTACGCCCACCTGCCCATGCATTTCCCTTTCTGGTCCAGGCATGCCAGCTCTCTGGGGGCATGTGACACTGGGGAAACCCAGGTGGGGAAACTGGAACAGGATGGTCAGGGGGTGGGGTCACTAATCTGGGACTCAGAGAAAGTCTGAAGTTACCGGAGGCAAGTTTGCAATTCGACAGAAGTCAAAGGGATCCACTGTGTCCTGGGATCGCACGACTGTCGCAAGGGGTGGGGCGACTGCAACAGCTTGCTGCCCTGCTAGATAGGACGGGGAAAGGAGAACGAGGGTCTATTGCTCGCAGCTCTTGGGCTATGAAACCCAAACACGCCCAGTTTTGGGCTCCATTTCAAACCCAGCCAGGTGCATGGTTAGCCACGGAGCAAACCTCCTCTGGGCACCATACTGACCAATGCTGGGGATCTGCCTGGCACGTTCACCGAGAGGGCTCCCGGGCCAGGCGCCAGGCACAGAGCAGCAGCTCACCTCTCCGAGGTGGGGTCCTGGCAGTTCAGAGGGTATTTCAGCTCAATGACGTTGCTGTTCTTCTCCCGCAGTAGCCCCTGCTGCTCAGTGTAGTACTGCACCAGCTCGGCCAGGGTAGCAAACTTCTCCCCTCCATAGAGGTCATAGTAGTCTCCGGTGTTCTGGATCTTAATGTGCGTCACCTCATCATTTCTCCTGGCGGGGGAGAAGACAAGACATTGCATCAGTGCCTGTGGACTACAGCAGAGAGCTTCAGAATCCAACAGCCTCGGTAGAATTCAAACACGATGGAAATATAATAAATAGCTCTCATCTAGCGCTTGTCATCAGTAGATCTCAAGAGGCTTTACAAAGGAGGCCAGTACCATTATTCCCATTTTACAGATAGACAAGTCAGCTCCTTCCCTGTGCCTCAGTTTCCCCAAAGTCAGTCGGCATGCCAGTGGCAGAGCTGGAAATTGAACCCCGGTCCCCCAGCATCCAGTGCTCTACCCACTAAGGAACGTGACCTCTGCTGATACATCCGTGTTAACCCACATCAAACAGAGTCATATCACACACTTTTACAGAAACCTCACATTGGAAGATTAGTATTTTTTCCCCAGCAATGCCCCCATTTAAAAGCATCTTGGGGCCTGATTTTTAGAGGGGCTGGGCATTTGCCTCTCCCATCAACGTGGGCCCTACAAGTGCGTAAGAGCACCAGAAGTTTCCGTACTTGCTTCAGACAATGTTTTCTTCTTTCTAACTCCAGAGCCGAGAGCTACTGCTCCCTCCTCCAATTAGTGCATTTTGCAGATCGCCGCTAAAGGACCATGGTGCATTTTTAATCACCTCCCCACCCCAGCTCCAGACCTTGGAACCTCAGGACAGAGGGACGAGGACTCCTTTCTAGTACCCGATGGACATTTATTCAGGCCTCAAGATACAGAACTTGTGCACAAATTCTGCATGACTGCTCCAGGTCTGGACTCACAGAGGTTACTAGAGGCATGCAGGACAGAGGTGCAACACCATTCTTGCACAGGACCCAGGACTGGACTGAGGCTGCAGGTCAGGATTCACTGGCAGAATGCACTGTCCATGGCAGAGTTGCATACGGTACGTCTACACAGCAGCAAGCTTCAGAGCCCAGATGGACAGACTTCCGCTACCATGCTAAAAATAGCCTCCCCTCCCCACTCACTCCCATCTAGGCTTCAGAGAAGCAAGCTACAACTTCCGAGCACTGTCTACACCGCTATTTTCAGGGCCGTAGCACAAGCCCGAGTGCATCGACCCGGGCTCGGAGGCTCGACTCCGCTGGCTGCCACCGGCTGTGTAGATGGTTTGTCCAGCCAGTGCGGGAGGAGAAATAGGTGCTGCAGCGTGTGGCTGGGATACACTGTTAGACTTGGGAGGGGAGCCTACGACAGGAAGAGCACGGGGTGTGTGGTTTTTTTTTTGATGGTTCAATCAGCGGTTTATTGCTCTGCGATGATGGAAATGCCAAGTTAACCAAATCACATGGATCTGAAGGGCAGGATTTAGATCCCGGGCACCGGCAGTGACCCGTGGAGAAAGCTTCCAGCCCACGCGCCACCTGGCTTGGAAACGAAAGCCAAGACCCGACTTTGGGTAGCGGCCAGCTCCCCACCACTCCTCAGCATTAAAAGTCTAATAGATCAAAACAAATAAGCAGCAGAACATGGACACAGCTGGATAATTTCATTCTCTCCCTTTCCCCTCAAGGTCTGAAGCCACCGTGTGTCTCGGAGCTCTGAGTGTGTGTGTTTTTATCAGCTTCTTCCAAGGGCCCCCTCAGCCCTTCGAAAACCCAGCCGGCTCCTGCCACAGCTCTTGCTAACCTTGCTGAGAGGCAGGCTAATTGCATTTTAGATGCACTTAGAGGCGGCCCACTGAACTCATCCGTGGTGGCCAGGAGCCTTCAATTGATGGATGAGCTGGCTGGGAGAGAGTTTTTTTTAATCTGGTTAAGAGACAGAGGGAGAGACAGGGACAAGCCACTCCAGGCCTCTATTTGTTGCCAAAGCAACCGCTACAGCAAGGCGGAGGAGACCTGGGAGGTGGCGAGGGGTGGGTTAGGTCATACAGAAGAGAGTCACCCGGCTCTGTGATGTAGTCTGCATGGGGTCAAACGGAACAAGGAGCCGGATCCAAAGCCCACTGAGTAAACGGGAGCCCTTCCCTTCATGGCGAACCGTCCCTGGGCGAGGCTGCTTTCAACGGGTCACCCCAGAAGCGGGGTGTGTGTCTAGGAGCTAAGTCGGACGAGGCGTGGTCAGGCCAGGACTACACTGCGGGTTTTGTGCTAACGTAGCTACATCAGCGTTGCTACTATGGCCAGGGCAAACTCCCGGTCTAGGGGCACTGCACTGCTGCAAGACGGGGCTGGCACCCGGGCTTCTGCTTAGCCACATAAACTCACTCCGACAGCTGCACCAGTACGAGCCCCGCTTTGCGCCGTGCCCGTGACAGGACTTCACAGCCGCCTCTTACATCAATTTAGCTGCTTCCGTGCAAATTCCTCTAGTCTAGACAAGCCCTTGCAGCAGCAGCAGCACCCGGAGGCTGAGGTTTCCTCTGTGGAAGAAGACTCAGAAGATGCAGGGTACGGACAGGTTGGTCTCCACTACTGGGAACCTGTGGAAGCATGCACGTGATGGCCTGCAACGTCTCCAGCCAGCCCTGAAACGGAACGATCTCTGACGGAGCAAGAAGTCAGTTTACCCCACCTGATGAGCTAGCCCCGTTTTGCTGGCCATTTTTTGGGCATAGATACAAGTCCTCCGCCGGCCTCCCAATTGACAGCACAATCATATCCGCATCTAGGGCCTGCATCACCAAAAGGGAGGTTTCTGCCATCACTGCGGCAGGAATCAAATAAGGAAAGGAGGTCTAACTCGTCACGCTAACTACCTTTAATTTGATCAGCAGCAGCAATAGCAAGGGAACAAAGTGACTGTCAGAGCAAATGGATTTTGCAAAAGAACGTCTCATTTAGGCACAGCCTCGGTGTGCAGGTCCCTTTTGAAGGCACGTAATAGCTGCAGCAACCAATTATTTTATACCAATAAAGCTATTCAAGAAGTGCAGATGAGTTTTAAGTGCCATCAGCCTTGCCGAACCCTCAGTGCGCCATGGCAAAATTCTGGCTTCTGGAAACACGGCTGCAGCCGCACGTTCTCCTGCCACTCAGCCTCCCCAAAGATTTGCCAGCCGCCCACATTAGGTCAGATCCTCAGCCGGTGTAAACCAGCAGAAGTGCCACAGGCAAGTTCCCCAGTGAAAGCCCAGGAGTGCCCATTTGCAATGCGCCAGCCAGGAGCTCACCCGGCCTTCTCGACTGAAGCTGATGGAGAAACTCACTGGAGTCAATGGAGCAGAGTTAGGTCAATGCCTGGGGTGTCTGAAAATCCACTCTACGGAGCTGTAGAACGTTTGGCCCAGCAATACATAAAACACTCTCTGGAGTGGCCGGCACTGCACGCCAGGAGCGCCACATGTCACACCTAGTAAACAGAGGAGCACAATGACGAGTGGGTGAATGGGAAGGGGGCGCTGGAAAGTGTTCATTATGTGATTTGGGATGCACTTGTTTTACCCAGCAGCGAGGCTGCACGGATGTCCCCACTGTCAAGGATTTGGCCATTTCCCCCGGGTTGGGTTTTTAATAGCCACAGCTCCTGAAATTTGCAGGTTTTGTTTGGCTGTGGGGGTGGATGGACGGACGGACGGAGATGCTAAACAGCCGAAGAGATTTGCCAAGTTAAAGCTGAGGCTGCATAGGAGGTAACAAGCCAGCAAGAACACAGGAGCAGCGGCGAGGACTAGCAACAAGCCCTCGGCATTTTAAGCCCTCCAGGGGCTAATGGAGACACTAACCCAGCCTGCCACGACCCTAATGTCTGCATCCATCATGGGAAGGACTACGTTCATCCTTGTGCACTGGTAGCCAGGGTGAGCAGGGTGGCACGTGCCAGGCTTTCCAGTGCCTTAACACAGCTGCATTACAAAGAAGCTTTTCTCCCAAGTGGCCCAGCCCGAGGGTGTTACACGAAGCGCTGCCGATGTGACATCACAACCTTTGCACTGCACCCGTGTGGACATGTGCGTTCATAATGGCACCAAGAGGGAGCGATCTCTAGGCCAGTGTTTCTCAGGCTTTGTGCTGGCGAGCCCATTTGGAGTTAGACACACCTGCTAGAAAAAATTGCAACCCTCTACCTCCAAGCCCTCTGCAACCCCACACGGGGCTCGGCTGGGGCTTTCTGCCGCAACCCCATGAATATGGAGTCGCGACCCCCAGTTTGGGAACCACTGCCCTAGGCTGCAGTTCCTCATGTTACAGCACGGCAGTGCGAAAGTTTTGTCCTGAACTGGGCAGCATCTGACCCAATCACAGCTGGCAGATTAAGCTCGCCAGTCATTTCATGCCAAAGGCTGGATGTGAAGAACCTTTGCTCAGCACAGAATGCACCAGATGGAAACCACATCTTTGCCATTTAGCCAGACGCTTTAAAGTTTCCTTCATCCCGCTGTCCCCTCCCCACAGCCCAACCCCATTCAAAACCTACAAAGCCTCAGTTCACTGAAATCCACCCTGGTCAAAGGGCTGCTAGCATTGCATGGATGCAAAGGGAAAATGGACAATTGAGGCCCTTTATCCAGGCAGCCCTCAAGGTCATGCCTAACACAAAGGGCATTGAGCGATTTCGTCTTTTTTCTTCTTTTCCTTTTACGATTTTTAAAGTCTCTCTGAGCAGCTTCAAACTGGGCACCAGAACCCGATCCCAGAATAACATCCTCACCCAACAGTCATCGACGCAACGACCTCGCCCGACGAGAAAAAAAACAAAACAGTAGAGCAGAGATATGCGAGGCACTGCAGCTGTGTCTCATCCAACGGCATTGCTACTGCTGGTTAACAACTTGGACATTGTACTAGCACATGGACGCAGCACATGTTTGCTAGCAAGATCCAACTTCTCTGGAGGTTTAAGAGAGTCAGCAAGTTCAAAATGCTTTGAGCCAGATGATGCAACCATTCTAGACTTCTCTCATTAAAAACATGGACGATTAGTGTGACAATGGTATAACTAGAGGCCCCCTTAGAGATCAGGGCACCCTCATGATAGGAAATGTATAAACTCAGAGACTCCCACTCCCTGCCCTGAAGCATTTATAATCTACTTAGAAAAGAGATAAAAGGAGAGAGATTTTGCATTTTTACTTCTATTCTATAGGCAAAGAACTGCAGTGCAAGGAGATAAGGTCACACACACAAAAAAAAAAATCAGTGACAGAGCTAAGATTCAAAAACAAGATCTCCTGAATCTAGTGCCTTAGCCACACTTCCTTTCGTAATATTCATAGCAGCAGCAGCAGCTCCTCACGTATAGGAAGAGCAGAGTGCCTGGAAAAGCCCTACCAGAGAATAGAATTCTGTCCTACATGATTTGCTAATGAAGTGGGAATGCCCATACCCAGCAACATTCAGAAGCAGCTGGGTAAAACTCACTATGGGTGGTCCAAATATTTAGCATGAGCTAAGAACTCACCCAGATCCTGCTCCCGGCCCCGAATTGAACCACAGCCCTTTTTTCGAGGGCTGAAAATATTTGAGATTATTATTTTAACGTTGCCCCTTTGGGAGAAGTTGTTCTCCGGTCTCTTAATTGGGCTAATTGAGAACAGACTCAAGATTTCCAGAACAGCTTCCATTTGGTTTCCAGGCAATTTCTAGACTGAAGACACTCAGATTGGTGTGTGTCTGAATGTGATATTTTTGGCACCAAAGGCAGAAGAACTGGTCTACAAGTCAAAACACGAGCCACATTTGTCTGCTGGGTCCCAAAGTATTTCTGGTCACATGTTTCATCAGGCAGAGCCACAAAGAGAGACGAAAGCTTATCAGGCAATGTGTGACCCCACTTGACAAACTGCAAAAACAACAAAAACCAAAATGTTGTCTATGCAAAACAGGAAGAGCCTCCCACGTATTTTAGAAACTTGGTTGAACACTTGGCCCGGCTCAGACAATAGCCTGAGCTCTCAGCAAAATGCTCAGTTCTCTACCATTACACCAGGCCAAAGAAACCCGCATGTTCTCCTCTTGCATTGTGGGATGCACATCCAAATGGACAGACAGAAATGACTCCGGAACGGACTCGAGTGTCTTCATCCAGCAGGTTAACGGTTCAAATCCAGGTCAGGCGTGTGAAGGCAAAAACTCACCACCACCCCATATCCCAGGAGCCTATCTGAAATCAGCTGATGGTCTCAGCCCTGTTTCCCATTGGATAGACGCTCACAATACAGCAATTTAGCAGAGAGGCCAAGGATCAAAAGAGTGAATTAGTCTCTCACCCTAGAATTGGTCTCTCTGGCTGAAGTTCAAGGCACACGTGAGCCTGTGTTGCTGCTGAACCTTTTTAGTCAGAAAGGCCTTAAAAAACCCAGGCTGTCAAGAGGGCATCTTTCACCATCACTGGAATCACTTGTGAGAAGCAGGAAGCTTTGATGCTCCATGCCATAGAGAAATCCCAGCGTTGAACCACCTCGGGATAGGTCACTTGATCACCTGTTCTGTTCATTCCCTCTGAAGCACCTGACATTGGCCTCCATCCAAAGACAGGATACTGGGCTAGATGGACCATTGGTCTGACCTAGTATGGCCGTTCTTATGTTCTCCCTTCTTTAAAGGCCCACCCAGACCACAAGAGGGTACACTTCAGGTGCCCCTCAGCCACGATGAATTAGCTCCCCATCAACCTAGTCTGCCTCACAGTTCACCAGGCTCCAAACCACCATTGCTCCATTGCTCCAGGCTCCAAACCACCATTGAGGCCAAATTCTCTGCTAGTGACACTCCAGTGAGTTCCTTGAATTTACATCCACAGAGGATTTGGCCCTTTTAAAGACAAAACAGGATTTTTACATACTTTTTGTCAGGAGAGAAACCCATCATTTGAGAAAGACAGTCTTGTGATTAAGGCGCTTGACTGAGACTCAGAACAGCTGGTTTCTAATCCCAGCTCCGACACAGACACGCTTTGTGATCCTTGGACAAGTCATTTCATTTGTCGGTCCCTAGCCATAAAATGAAAACACTCCCCCCTTTGTCTGGCCTATTTAGGCCATGAACTCTTTGAAGCTTGGACTTTCTCTTACTAAGCATATGTACAGTGTAACAGAGCAGTGATCTCAGAGGGGACCCCTAGGTGCTAACATACTAACCTTCAAGGACAATTGTTCTTTATAGAAGTTCTCTCAAGATTTCTTGAATTCCCCTTTGAGGCCCTTCTTTCCTCCTCACTCTATCTATACTCTTGCAAACAGTGTCTCGTTAGTAACGGTGTATTTGTAATATTTGATTTGAACCCTGCAGTGTGTATATATTATAGAATTTAGGATTCTGTCTCTTTGGTTATAGATTTAATCATCCAAATACCAGATGAATACTTTTACAGCATTCTGCAGTGGGGAGGCAAGGAGGGGACAACTTAAGTAATCCAGTGTACAGCTAACAATAACAGTGTCCTATAGACATGCTAATAGGGACATCACTATGGGACAGGGAAGCACGCTAGCCAGATTTTATTACCCAGAAGCATTTTCTATTGTATCCAGCAAACTAAGAGAAGATCTGTTCCCATAAAAGGTGACCCATTTACCAAGTTAATAGGGTCTCTATTAGGTGGTTTTAACAGATTTGTGTTACTACTCTGGCCCAAAGCCAGCTCCAGCTCAGGAAACTTTCAAAATACTGTTTCCCCTTGTTTAAAATTATTTACAGAGAACTGACTGATTCTGTAAATGGATGCTTGCTTTTCTCAGAGGTGATTCTAAATATTTGGATGCTTCAAAAGGCCAGAGACACAGCTCTGAGCACGCACCACAGTTCCCACATAACAGAGAAGGCCTAACACAGCGCAGGGTCTATCCCTGCTTTTCCCTGATTAAATCTCTAACACTGTTCTCCCCCATCACGTCAGCCCCGGTATAAGAGGCTAGTTCTGTTCAGAGCCAGTATTGAGCTTTATAAGTAGCATCAGGTCCTTCCTTTGAACTGATAAGAGAGTTGTGATTTAAGTGCGAGGAGAAAACAGAGCAAGCTTTTATGGTATTTTTAGAACATCTTCTAATCAGGACTGCAATATGCAAATGACCTTGGTGCAAACCAGCTGCAAGATGATTGGGTGAGCAACCTCGGTCACCATCCCACACCGCCCACCCTGACATTTTCCATAACTGTCCTTCAAACTTAATGAAGTTTTACAAACCCATTAATGTTTAAGAAACAAAATCTTTCCTAAAGTGCCCCATTACTCCCCAAGACCCTTGTCTACACTGGCTTTGTATGCCATTTTAATAAAATAGGCCAGAGCCCTGTGAAGAGGCTCCACTTCTCATAACCCACATGAGCCAGTCCCTGAAAGGATCATTCAACACTAATCCACTGATGTGCGCACAGTCGCCTTGTTATCTGTATTCCAGTAGCACGTAGATACCCCAACAGAGATCAAGGTTACATTGAGCGAGGCATTGTACAGATAGAAGAAGATAATTGTTGTATATTATCACCCCTTTAATCTGAGTCTGATAGTCACCGCTGCATTTCTTCAGCTCAAGTTGCAAGACCCTTTCTGTTCTATGCTGAAGCAAATATTCAGGCGTCTCTATTATTAAATGCATTGTATTACCATTGCTGGAGTGCTCAGAGTTTGAGACAGACTCAGTTAATAAAAGATCAGGACTCTCCGACCCAAGTCAAAAATAAAGACTGCTCAAGGAAACAAATTCCTCCTGACACTGGAATAAGATGAGCTTGCAACATCCCAAATGTGGTAACATGTTATCGTGACTAACTGAAAACTATCCTACGAGGGGGGCGGAAGGAAGGAAGTGAACAGAGAGATGAAGCCATGGAAGACTGGAGACAAAACATCCAAATCTTTCACTGATTTGGAAAGCACTAACCTGACTCACGCAGAAGTGACATGATTTTTCAAAAAAGTTCAAATAAAACACGGAGGGCATCACTCCATTTCTTACAGTAATAGAGTCTCTCCACACAGACCTGCCTATGCCCCATGTGAACCATTAATATAGAAGCCTACACAGAGTAATTGCTGCAGGGACAGAGGCAAATAATCCAGGATGTATAGAGCGGGGCGGGCTGGGGGTGATGTGGACAGAGGCTGCTGCATCTTTTGTGGAAAGCTTCTGAGATTCTGCAAAATAGCTTCCAGCCTCTCAAAAAAGACTGATCTGGAGATCCAGGAATACTTGGATCCCTTGATTTGGGGTCTGATCAGCCAGAGTGACATCTAACATTTCTTCTCAGCCCACATCCCTTCTCTCACTAACGAAGCTTGGAATAGCTGAAGGTGGAAGGCTGGGTTGCTCTCCGAAAAGGTACTTCCTGCTCCCAACTTTTCAAACCCTTTCGGTCCTTTGAAGACGACAGTTGCTATTTGCTCTGCAGACCAAAATTTTTTGCAAACAGCATGCAATCTTCCAATACATGGCAAAAAGCACATTCACCAAGGATATAATTCCAGCCACGAATGTGGGGGGGAAAAAAACCCAGGAGCAATGTGATTGGTTGAAATTCACATAATCAAACGCTACTCATTCTGTACACTGATCTATGCTTTATAGTTCCAATTCATGACAGCACACATGCTTACATGGCATCCATTTCAGTGGAGCATGAGCATGTGCTGATCTGCTTTCCTGAATCACAAAATGTGTGCAAGAGAAGATACTGTACGTCGTGCATATGGCCCAATTTATGTGACAAAAATCAGCATTTGAAGGTAGCAGTTAGAAATGAGAGGGGAGCTAAGGCAGGAAGATTTTAGATGACAATATATTTTCACAGGTAAGGCAGTTTCCATCTCCTAAGCATCTAATGCCTCAAATATCACATGCTGGTTTAAAAATCGAATGCACCAAGTTAGAGGCACTTTCCTGGAAACGTCTAAGTGTCACGGTTTTTGCTTATTTCTACTTTGTGTTCTGTGTGTGTCAGCTTGGGTCAGAATTTCCATTGAATCAAAATGCATTAGTGGGTTGTGGCCATACAATTGTTAAATATAAAGACCTCGCAGCAAACTGCAAATTCTGTGCCTGACACACACCTAGCTGTCCATGGGGGAGGGACATCTGACTTGGGTTGAGCTACCCACGTGGACAATATTTTTTAATTCAATATTTATACTGTGGTAACACCTAAAGACCATCCAGCTCAAGACCCCCATTAGGCTACGAACATAGTGACCTTCCCTGTTCCCAGAAAGTACTGGGAAAGCACCTGCATCCTTAACACATACAATTCCCCCCGATGTAAATTCATGGATCAAGCTAAATGGTAAACACAAGGGTCATCTTCCTCTGGAAAAGTTTTCCAGGTACTCCCTTGAAATCCTGAATCACGCTCTTCTGCTGCCCCCCAGCCCCTGCAAGAACAAGGGATATAGACTTCCTTATAAAAGATCTGGGAAGCTTTGGCCAGCAGTGGCTATTTTAGAGGAAGTCACTGGCATTTTAACTATTCTATCATGGCATGCATGAAGAGCAGAACAGAGGGGGATGCAGTTAGCTGGCATTACACCGAGAAACATGATTGATGATGATGCTAAGAACGGAGCCCCGGTGAGGGACTGGAATGGCAGGCGTGTGTGGGCAGAGTGCTGGAAAGGAAAACTTGAGAACCTGCGTCCGCCAGCGCACACACTATGCCTGACTCTACAGAGATGCCTTCAGCGGCTCACTCTGAAAACGAACACAACACTGACTCACTAAAAGCTGAAAGAAAAAAAAGGCACTAACGCCACACCAAGACAAACCCAGGCTCACCCTTCTTCTCTCCCAGTCATCAGCTTGTTCAAGGCAGCTCTGTGTGACTAACGATATTTTCCATTCTAATTAGAAACACTTCCTGTCTCTTATTAACTCAACAGCTTCTGATTGCAGAGATTACCAGCAGCATATGCAATTAAAGGCTGATCCTGAAACTCCCTTCTCTGCTGAGAAGTTAGCCATTTTCCTTCCCCAAGCCCCCCAATACTGCTCTGTAGTCATAGGTGGCCCGCCCAGCTTGTTAACTAACAGATCAACTGTTGCTTGCTTTGGAGAGTAACAAAGGCAAAAGCCTCTCTCACTGGCCAAGAAACTAGTTGCCCTCTGTAGATCAGCATGAATGAGGATATTCTGGGTTTCAGCAGCAGAGAGAGGACTTGGGTGGAGAGGGAGATGAAAAAGCAAGGCAAGATTTTATTTTTGGGCAACAGCAAGAGCAAAAACTCTCAATGGAAATATTCAAAAACACTATTAAAACCTGCAGGTGGCTACCAAAAGTCAGGGCGATGGGGGAGGGGATTGTGTCTCTCCAATTAACAAGTTATGCTCACATCCTGTAACATGGCAATACCCTACCAGATGGAAAAAATCTAACCAATATATTGCTGCATGGGGTTACTCTAAACAAAGTATAGGGTAATGTCTAGTAAGCTTAGAGCTTCCTAAATCATCACTCATTAAAAAACAAGAAACTTGATTAAAACAACATCAGAGAGGTTTGTACTCTAAGTGCACGGAGGGCAGGGACGCTGTTTTATTTATCGGTAAGGCACCATGTAGGCATGGCACAGGAGGAATTAAAACTACCACTGGAACACACAACCTTCCTCTTTTAACATCGCAGGCTCAGGGGTCAATTTTATTCTTTGCATTATCAGATACATAATAAGATAGACAATATCACGACGCCATTATATAAATCCATAGTACACCCAGCCTTTGAATACTGCATGCCATTCTCTTCACCTGACAGAGAAGGGTATGGAACAACTTCCATAAAAAGACTAGCTATTCACCTTGGAAAAGAAATGACAGAGGTCTATAAAATCATGAATGGGGTGGAGAAATTAAGGAAGCATTATTTGCCCCTTCACATAACATAAGAATCAGGGGGGTGTCACCAAATGAGTATTAATAGGCAGCAGGTTTAAAACAAGCAAAAAGGAAGTACTTCTTCAGACGACCCCCCCCCCCCTCCACCCCAGTCAACCTGTGGAACTCCTTTGCCAGAGGATGTTGTGAAGGCCAAAACTATAAATGGATTTTAAAAAGAACTAGATAAGTTCATGGAGGATAGGTCCATTAATGACTATTAGCCAAGATGGGCAGGGACGCAACCCCATGCTCTGGATGTCCCTAGAGCAGGCCTCTGACTGCCAGATGCTGGGACTGGGTGAAAGGGGATGGATCACTTGAGTGCACGGTTCAGTTCATTCCCACTGAAGCACTGGCCACTGTCGGAAGACAGGATACTGGGCTAGATGGACCATTGATCTGACCCAGCATGGCTGCTCTTGTGCTCATCTTCACTGTAACTTTCAGTGCAGTGGAGCCCTACCAGGGACAAATGGAATGTGATTCATTGTTTCCTGGAAGGCCGCATTCAAAAGCCAAGTCATCATAATCACAAGCTTCATTTCTCGAACGGCTTTCACCCCAAAGCGCTTTAAAGGTTCTGAACAGGGGACTGTGTGGAAATGCAGCCAATACTATTGTTGAGGGGTCTGCACTCTGAACGTTAGACAGTGAGACACTCTGAGCCAGTTTTCAAGAGCAAAGCTCTATTCTTACGGAAGTTATCTTGAGATCTTGTCCATGCAGAGCAGACAGGACCTGGGTTTTTGCAGGTCTCATTCAAAAGGCCTACACAACATGAATGGCACTCAGTTTTATCCCGGAACAATGAAGAGATCATCTATTCCTGCCGGGATTTAATACTGTACTGTAGGGTGATGAGCCATTCAAACTTGATACTCAGAGGACTAGCCTGTCTCTTGCACTTAAAGCCTTCAGTTATCAGCACACATCTAAACACACAACCCTGCCAGTGAGCTATTATGCATGCACAACAGGGATCAACAAGCTGGGAGTTGTGCCCACACACCAGGCCCAAAATCCAAAGCCTATGGAAGTCCGTGGAAAGACTCTCCCAGACTAACACGGTTTGGATCAGACCCACGTGGAGGTACATGTTCGCAGCATGCAGCTGCCTCTCCCTCCACTCCTCTTTGCACAAGCATTTCGTCAGGGATTCGCCCACTGAGCCAAGTGTTTGCAAGAGTGCATGCCTGCAAATTTCAGCCAATGCCGAGAGTTTGCATGGCACAAGCCTCCCCTGTCCCTGCAGCCATTTCCATACCTGACAGAGAGAGTGAAGTCTCCTGGATTGCTTTTACTAGGCCGGGCCAGAAAGCTCCCATGGACTCCTCTGGTCAGGAGCAATTTCTCTGCTTCTATTCCATTGATGTTGGGGTGAAACCACCTACAATGAAAATGCAGGGTGTGAAAAGAAATATATATTGAGTGCCATCCTATCAACATCTCTTCCATAGGACCGTTAAGATTGCCTTCTGTTCACGGATTAGGCCAGGTGGGAGAATTTAGGATCCACTGGAAAGCAATGGGTCTCTCCAACCCACCCGGTTACAATTCTCACATACACAGGCTGTCCCGCCACGGTCATAGGGCCAAGACCCGTCCTTTGCAGACATTCATATTTCAACAGCTCTTTCCAAACTCTTTCTCCCCCATTAGTTAGGGCACGGCAATTTCCGTTCCTCTCTCCTCTGTATCTGCTCAGACACAGAAGACTGGAAACATATATGTTAGTTATGGGGCAAGGGGGAGGGATGAAGGATGCAATGTTGATATTTGGAAGTTAGAGACCTAGAAAACCACCATCTCTACCTTCAATAACCAGTGGGAAGCTGAAGGAATTGAACCAAAAGTACTTAGAAGATAACAGTAGGGTTCTGAAGATGTGGGTGGGAGCAATCACACATGCATGCTATATACGCTTAGCGACCACCAATGCCAAGGGAAATCATACCCTATTTCTACGCCAAAACCCCCAAGAAAAAAAAAAAAACAGGGATTTTTCTCTTTTCCATCGACACAAGATGGTGAAAATGGCTGGGAAAATAACACTTGTGCTCCAACAGTTATAGATTTATTCCTAACTCAGGGGGGCAATACAGAAGCAGTTAACAAGTAGGCCAAAGTCATCCCTGAAGTCACGGTTGCCTTCAGTCAATTTGGCCCAACATAAGACAGGTCTGCATGTGTGCCTGCGGTATTCATTTAAAGGTTTGTGTGGGTGTTTTAAGACAGAAAAAAAAGCAAAAAGAAACAAAACCAAAATAGCATAAACACCAAAGCTCTTATGTTCTCTCATAGCCCTGACTCCTAAGCCAGAAGTCAAAGATCAAACCTTCAGAGTCTCCCACTCGGATTCTGCTGCCAAAGTGGGAGTGCTAGAGACACGGAAAGGCCTCTCCTCATCCGGGTCTACTGCCAGATCAGGAAAGGAGAAGGAGCTGGCCCGTGATTTACCAAGGCTGCACAAAGCCCTCATGACAGGAAGAGATTTTTCAAGGGGAAAAGCTAGTGCTACGTAGGCCAGTGAGTACGATTGCCCCCCTTCATGTTTCCTCATGATCGTCCCTTTTTTGTGTTTGCGGTCCCAGATGAAATGGCTCGGTGGTACCAGTTGTTTGTACTCCAGATTCGACAACGCTACCCGGGAGCCCAGTCTAGGCTTTGGTCAGTGAGGCGCCATGTTGATTAACAGGGTTAACCACGTGGTGTGTGGACACAAATCACTCGTTTTGTTAGAGCTGCAGTGCGGACAGTGCTCTGGAGAGCCCAATTTTCCAGGCCACGATTATACACCTGTACGTAGAAGAGCATCAACTGATTAACTCAAGAGGCACCATTCACGCTACAGCGGCTGTCAGGGACCGAACACGCCAAGGAGACAGAGCTACCGTTCTACCAGGAGGCAGCTCCTCCAAGTCAGGGTTGAGGCACATTGGCAGGGCATTATGGGGGAAGCTTGTCCTGCCGTTCCTGTGCTATGGGAGGTACCGAGAACCTCATCTTAATACCTCTTTTAAAGTGCGAGTGTAACCCATTGGCAAGCACGTGTCCCTCTATGCACAATCCACAGAGAATACAAGTCTGTTAAAGTGGCAGCTTGGAAGCCTTGACTTTTTAGCTTTAGGTCCTCATACTTGAGTTCTTGGTTCAATCCCTGGGGTGTCAGCCAAGACGGCAGCCATCCCACAAGCATGACTTTTAAAAAAAAAAAAAAAAAAAAAAAAGGCTATTAAAAGCTAGGAGAGTCTGCAGCATCAGATTATAAAGAAAGCGGAGAACACAGCGGGATGAGGGAGTTGCTCTGAGTGCTATTCAGCTGTGCCACTTGTGTCATCTTATATTATAGGGAGTACCAACGGAGAAGGGTTGGTAAAAAGGAGACCACTTATGGATAGCAGGCAAGGTTTATCGTTTAGGTTATTTTCATTTAATCTCAGGATTTGACACTCTGAACATCGACTGACCTCAGTTCTCATTTCCAAAATCCCTGAAGGAACAACAAGACACTGGTGCTTCCCTGACTAGCACAAGTTATAGCCTCACCTACACCAGGGCAAAGATTTTCCCAAAAGTGACCGTTTTTTGGTGCTCAGCCTGACACGCCTTAAACAGGGGTTGGTTTTCAGAACTGAAACGTGCTTTCAGAAAAATGAAGCTCCTTGAACAGCATTTCAAGTTGCACACCTAAAAACCTGAAGCACCCAAAATCATTAGTCACTTTTAAAAATCTTGACCTTAGTACGTGTTAGTTAAAAGGTCTTCACTAGCAAGCTCGAACAACACACCTTTCAATCCCAGCCAAGACAAACCCTTATGCAGGTGAACTGCTATAATATCCCTTGCATTAATCTCAGACGACAGCTAACTGCATAGTAATGTGAAGCTGTATCCTTCAAAGGCTTGTCATCACAGCAGACCACAAGAGCAAGCACTACCCCCCGCTCAGCCCCCCTCTTCCAATGATAATAGACAATCTTGGAAGAGACCTTTTCGGGTGGAGACATTTGCACTGCTACTCTAAACAAAGTGACGCCAAAATGCAAGACCTCCTTTTCAAATCAAACGTGTCGAGTGAAATTGGGGTCTTCACAAGAAGAGCAGATCTGGGAACATTTAATAAGTTAGCGCCCTACACATAAACTAAGCCCAATAAAACCTCACACGCCTCCTGTCAGGCAGGGAATCATCATCATCATCTCCGTTTTACAGATGGGGAAAGTGAGGGACAGAGAAATGTCTTGCCCCAGTGTGGGGGCATGAGTGAGAGACTCTCTCATGCATGCACACGCTTCAGATAAACGTAGCAGCTGCTGTACAATTAGAGGTCTATTTCCCCCGCCCCGAGTGAAATGCTCTCTTGGGGAAAAAAAAGTTGTCTGTGTTTTTTTGGAACAGTTACAGTGTACGTTGAAAATAGGGCCTGGAGACCAGAATCTGAACATTTTAGAACCTCATATTTCTGAGGCCGCAAGCAGTGACTCTCACACCCCTTTTATTATACCACCATATGCAGAAGCCAAATACTTCGTATTCTATAAAGCTGCTACAGCCAGAACAAAAAAAAAAAAAATGACTAATGGAGTTTAATGGAGCTCGGGGACAAGGCAAAGTTGCAAAATGACATGGATAATGTTTTAGCTAAGTGCCTAATGACAATAAAGATGGGCCAGGAGTATTGGGCATGATTTGTCTTCTCTCTTGCTAAATGCATGACGGGTAACTGTGGGCTACAAGTCTTTACATACATATAAACTCAATCCCTACCAGGGCAGACACACTCAAACCCGAGTCTGTTCTGAGACTAACTTGGTAACCATGGGATCAGAACTTCATGGACTGCTGAGAGCATCAGGATGGGGGGGGAGGGTGATATCCCCTTCCTCCCCACCACCCAAACGCATGCACACCCACGCACCTCTGTATCCCAAGATTAATATTTAAATGCTAGCAGATTGTTGGCTAGAGATATATTTTTGGCATCACAAAGCAGAGCAGCTTTATTAATGTCGTCACTTACGGCAGGAGGAACAGAAGTGCCGCACTTGGGAACATTCGGGTGCAGGCGAAGTGTTATGGGAGGGAAGGGGACAGAGTGGGGGAGGAGGGAGGGTCTCATTACTGTTGGTATGGGGGAATGGCTCAGCAGCAGAGAGATGCGCATTATCTGCTGGCTTTCCAGTCTCTTCCCTCACCCCGTATGTCCTTAGCTGCACTGGGCCCACTCCTACGGCTTGGAAAGGAGTCAAGTCAATACAAACATCCAAGCATACACCCCCCATCCCCTGTGTTTAGCGAGCATGAAGCATGAAAACCTAGGTGGTCCTCATAAACAGAGGCCGGAAAGGCCAACTTCCGAATTCAGTTGTGGAAGAATCTCTTCCAAAACATGAGCAGGTTTTTCCAGTAGGTTTACAGACCCCCACTGGGCGGTGGGGGTGGGGGGGAGGGGAGGGGAGGGAGGAGGAAGCTTCCCTTGCAGGTTTTCTTTCTGAATGCTACGTGCAGAAGGGAACGGCTTGCTGAGAACTGCTGTGGGATAGCCACGTTTCTGGGCTAGAGAACTAACTGCAGACTTGCAGCATGAAAGCCACTATTTCAGACCCAGGTGGTTATCACAAGGGTATCCCCACTTGGTAACTCCCTTTCCTAAATGCAAAGCCTTTGTGAAGGACTCTCTCTGCCAGTATGAGCAGCTGTGCAAAAACTGAGCACTCACCGACACTACAAACCAAACCTTTGAAAGGGCTGAAACGAATTCAGGTGACTAAATTCCCAACTACCCACTATATTTATTTATTTTTGCCTGTCTCTTTAATTTTCAGGTTCAAGGTTGGTTCAAAAGCAATAACCTCTGCCCTGGCAGGAAGCAAGAAGTACTTGAACATTTCAGTCTTGAAAGAAAACCGCTTCTAGTGAGATTCCCAACTCAATCTGACAACACAAGAAGTTTCTTTTCGTACAAATGACCCGTTATTGGTGCAGGACCGGCTAGTGTATCTTGCAGCTTATGAGGGCTAAAAATGGGAAGTCACAGCTTCCCAATAGGAGATGCAACATTTCCCTCTACAGCTTGAGATAGTGGGTTTAAAAAACAGAACAAAAAGCTAAAATAGTAATTGATTCAAGCCATCTTTAATTGTGAATAATGGTGCCCCCCCCCCCTCTCTCTCTCTCTCTCTCACACACACACACACACACACACACTCTCTCTCTCTCTCTCTCTCTCTCTCTCTCCTTCGGGAAGAAAAGCACACTATGAAAGCATGACGAACAACATTTTTCTAGTAGGTCCATTGTTTTAATGAACATTGATTGATTGCATAAGTGACCCACTGTAAAATAAAATTTAAATTGTTCTCAATAGTTGCATTTTTCTGGAACTGGGTCAGCCTTAAAAGACTTACTTTACACAAATAGAAAGATCTAATAACCATCATTTTTCGATCAGTAGCTGAAAACTACTTCAGGCAAGTCTGTTTTCCTACAAAGAAATGTAGATTTCCTCCATAACTCACTCAAACCAATTTAATTTAAATTGCATTTAAAAAAAAACAAACAAACAAACAAGCACTTTTCAGGAACCCAAAAATCAACAACTGAAGCTTCAGGAAATTTGTAAAACAAGACAGGAAACGAGTCAAGTTAAACACAGCACAGGTTACTCAGGCCTTTCTGGAAGCAAGCGGACTATGAAAGCCTGATTCAGTTTGGACAGGAATTGACACAGCAAGGCAGAGCTAATGCAGCGAGAGATGCTCTCTGTTTAAACGTAAAATCAGGCTGACTAATGCTCCAGCTCTCAGTCAAAAGGAGAAAGGTTCGACAACCACAAGAATACCAGAGAGCCCTCTGTGAAAACCTGGAATGACTAAGTGCACTTGGAGAATGCCAGACAACCGACATGATGCATGCACAACACTTTCCCTTGAGGCAACGCTTTTGAGTCTCAACACCTCTTGTGAGGTCAGGATCTTACTAGCTCTTCCACCTCCATGGGCTGCGTCTACACTTGTCTTTTTCCTGAGGCCTTGTTCACACTTGGGAATAGCCCCAGTTCAGCTAGCAGTGGACTGTGACGTGTGAAGGTGCACAAGGGTTGACCCTATGTCTAGACAAGGGCAAACTGGAGCTTGCAATGACTAAACTAGTTAGGGCTTACCCCAAGTTTTAGGTAGAAGCAAGCCTTGAATTGGTGCAAGCCCCCGGATTTGCTCTGCTCATAAGTGACGATAAACCCCAATTCGTTCAATTGCTTCAAATTCTGGCTTATCCTTGTCTACATTAGAAATGCTACAGTGGTACAGCTGCAGCACTGTAATGAAGACACTGTGGCCTAGTCTACACTACAAAGTTAGGTCGACATAAGCCACCTTGCATCAACCTAATTGTGCATGTGTCTCTGCTTAGATTTGACTCCCACCGCTGTAAGCTTTCCGATAGGCCAACACAGTAACGCCACCTACCCGAGCAGCACTGAGCCTGGTTGACATATAACGCCACCTGAAATGTGGACGCTGCGTAATCGATGTCAACCCTAAACAGTCCTCCAGCAGCTATCCCATAGTGCCTGATTTGACTGCTATGGTCACAGCTGTAAACTCCACCACCCCAGGGACACAGAGACATCCCCACCCCTGCCTCGTGTCACAAAGAACAGTTTCCCCCCTTTCCGAGACACCCAGGGCAGAACATTTTCTGCAGCCCTAGTGACAGGAAAGAAGAAGTATAAGACAGACTGCCAGGAAAAAGAAAATGAAATTTACATCTTGCTCAGAAGGGAAATCTGGTAAACACATATATGGACTCAGCCATGCATGCACATAGCTCTCCGCTGCGCACACAATCCTCCCCCAATGCACCAGTCAGAACATCTACTCCCACGACAGCCAGGATCACAAGCCCAAAGCTGGAATTACTTGGTAAGTGTTTGAGGAAAAAGTATCATGTCTTTGGCTTCACACTCATGAAATTCACCACAATGCACAAGAATCAGCACATGGCTTAAGCCTTATTTAGAGGGTTGACATTGGGCATACACATGTACACAAAATTGAGGGATAAAAATCAGTGGTTATTTAAGCATTTTTTTATCCATTTAGATTTTGCCCAGTTGCAGGAACTTATTGAGGGGCCAGACAATGGGGTGGGGGATGGGGTTGGGGGGGATAGAATCAGACAATTAATTCATAACGACAACATATGCTGAGATTCAAAAGTTAAAGGTCTCTAACCATTAACACGTAAGTTGCATATTTTGACATGTGATGTTGACAACGTAAATATCCTTAAATCAAACTAAGTTCTCAACCGTCATTTTTCTTAATCTGCCTATCTGTACATTTCAAATTATTATCGATGGAAATATTTTTTGTCGGTGTGTGTGTGTGGTGAAATGGATGTTTATCAATAAAAAAAAAAATCTACTCCTTCCAAGCCACGCCTGCCTAGAGGAAAGCTTGGGGTTGAATTCAAGCTGCTAACCCAAGTTAAGAGTCGCTATGTTTTTTCCACTGTTATTTTCACTAGAGTCAGCTCAGATGAGTTAAGAACATCCTTCTGTTTTGTTTTTTTGCAGCAAAGATGTACCCTAACTCTGACACTAATAGAAGGCAGAAAAACTTACATCTCCCTGAACCATGCTGTGGCAATAATATATAAGTCCCAAGACAGCAAGTTTTCATCTGGAGGACTGAAAGGAAAAAAGTAGATCGACTATTGTTACTAAGTTTTTTTTTTTTTTTTAAAAAAGACGGACACCAGCCATAAAAACCACCTCTGACCATTTTCAAATTTCTTGAAACTAAATCATCAAAAACCACATCATCCACAGATTAAAGCTCAAGAATTAGTTTTCTTCGTCTCTATATTATTGTAAACAGAATGAATCTAGACATTGTGAGATGAGCCAAAGTTGCCGGTCCCAAGACAAACATCACCCCCATATAACTGAGGGGTGGATGTTTGGTTTGAACCTTGCCTCTTAATAAAAGAGGAAGCTTTATTTAAAAAAAAAAAAAATAGCCCTGTGACGGTCAGGAGGCCATCCATGCTGGAATAGCGTGATACTCTAAGTAGTATCCAAGAATCAATTTTATTTAAAAATCTGTTTTGCAAAGAAAGGGAACTTGGAAAACAATATATATCCAGGTTCAAGTCTTCAAAGCTGCTTCTGGGTGTTTGGATGCCCATTTCCCATTAAAAAGAGATTTAAAATCCCACCCACCCTTATATTTTAACTTGCTCCCGAATGGTAGCTGTGCGGGTCCCAGGCCATGAAAGAAACAAGGTGGGTGAGAAAACATTTTATTGGATCAACTTCTGTTGGTGGGAGAAGCTTTAAAGCTTCCGACAGCTCTTTCTCAGGTCTGGAGAAGGTAACCGAAGTGTGCAAGCTAAACACAAGGTGGGACAGCTTGTTAAACGTAAGGGGTTCACATGTGCTGTAGGAAACCACTTAAAATGAAGTGTGGAATTAAGGGTTAGCAGGCAGAAGGGGTGTGTTACAAATGATTATGAGCCAGAAAAAGGGCAATCGCCCACTTCATTTCACATGGCTTTACCCCACCGTACCTTGTGTCTCACACATCGCTTACACTCTCAGAACACCGGTTAAGAGGAACAAACTTGGTGTGCACTTCTCCAGGTGTGAGTTGCACCCAGATAAGAAGTCACACTGGGAGACCCAGAGGAAAGTGTTGTCTTTTGGGGCCTGCTCCTGTGAGGAATTCAGTGTACCCTGTAAAGGCTGCGCACCTGAGCCGTAGTTGACCTCAAGTGGGCAGCGAAGGCACTCTTTCAAATGTAAACAAGCATCAGAAAGTTCATGTGGATTAAGGTAGAGTGAATTTAAAGCTGTTCCTAATAATAACTCCATGTGTGGACATTCTTACTCAAGAACAAATATGCTTTGTTCCCACTGGGTTAAGTTTATCAGTAACAAAGCATTTGTTAGGAACAATTCCATGTGTAGAAAAGCCCTTGGGCTTGTCTATGCAGAGAGGTTGCACCACTATGATCTGGTTTACACTTAAGTTCGGTCAACAGAGCTATATTGGTCAGGGTTTGACAACAGCATGTACCTGACCTAAGCCCCAGTGTAGATGTAGCTTCTGTCAACCTAGCTACCGTTGCTCGGGGAGGTGAAATTCCGACACCAACAGAAAAACCCCTTCCATTGGCATAGGCTGCATCTACATTATAGGGTGATACCAGCATAGCTATGGCAACATTGCTAAAGTGACAATGTCTCTGGAGCATAGACATACTCTGTAGCCTTCCTTATGCCAGTGGGAATTCTACTGTGCGCACTCACACGCAAGCACCCCCTTTTTTCTCTCAGCTTTATCCCACATCAATATAGCGCCCAAAATATTTGGTGTTTTAACGAATGAAGAAACAACAAAATTAATACCAAGCACACCACAAGTTACCAGCAACTGCCCATCCTTTAAAAGCCACCAAGTTGTAAAAGGAAGAGCAGAGCATCAAGAAATCAGTCAGGAACTGACTGAAAGCCAAAAGCATGAGTGCTTGGGTGCTCCATCGATTGTGAGTTGGGCCTCTAAAAAACCCTCATGGGTTTTTAAAACAAAAAATGCTGGGTTCTTTTTATAACCTTTCTAGTTTTTGAGTCTTAAGGTCACATTTTCAACCTTTTCTCCACAACCACAAGGGCTAGAAACTCACCCTCCCACTCTCAAATGAAAGCAGAGATTCTCAATTACTTGACTCCAGCAGCTGGGGCTTTAATATCAAATAGTGAAACACAAGTGATTAAAAAAACCCAGCACATCAACTGTGAAAACGCTAACCAGCGTGGGAGAGTAAATAAGCAAGATTTTTGGGAAACAGAAGTCATCATGCAAGAAGTCCACAACAGGGAGCAGCACGGAGCTCGTGTGTCACAGTTTTATCTTTAAGACCTCCGACCAAAAGGGTTTGTTGATATGGAGATGGAAATAAGCCAACAGTTTAATTCACTGTCATTTGGGGAGGCGTGTGAGCGTGGGTGTCACATTTGTTTTACTATATTAAAGCTTTCAATTGTGTTTTAGCGAAGCTGGGTATTTACTGTACACTAAGCGCTGCGTTTGCTTTGAGATGTTTTCATACACGTAGATTAGTGTTTATATCTTAAATCGTATGGTAATAACTGTTCTACATAAAAGCGTGTCTGCACATAAAACATTTCCGAAACCTGGTAAGACAAATCTGCCTCCTTTGCTCTTACTAGTCTGATTCAATTCAAATCCCATCAGGAGAATAATTATACCAAACCTAGCCTAAAGGGAGTGTGTTAAATAAACATGCCCAGCAAATACAGATCAGTTTTACATACAGGTAAACATTTTCATTTTCCCAAAGCAATCAGCATCTGGACAGCTAACTTGTTCCATGGCACATCACTTAAAACATCCTTTATGGGAAAAAAGTTTTACAGAACTTAAGGGAAACTTATAACATTTGGACAATGTTTAAACCAGCATTCACAATTCTATAGCCGGGACGAAGGTGCATTATGTTCCACGGGATTTGAAAGTCATTTCCATTGAACCCTATGTTTTAGACCTATGATTTCTTTAGGACTTTTCCATAAGGGGATGCCACATACATGTATGTAGAATGTTTTATTACTTTTGGCTGGAAAGTTATGCACCCCTTTAATTTCAACAGAGTCACAGATATACTTGGAAGGATTAGATAAGTGTTGGTAAACATTGATTTCACGTACACCCACAAACCAAGGTTCCATCGATAATAATCAAAATTTACAGATAGGCATATTAAGCAAAATGCTGATTGAGAATTTATTAGAATATAATTTAAGGATATTTGCTTTGACAGCATCACGGGTCAAAATGTACAAAGTGTCTTAACTGTTATAAAGCTTCAACTGTTTGAATTTCAACATCTGTCGTCATTAAACAACTATTGTCTGACCCTCCCCCTTCTGCAGTGACACATGCACGCACGCACATACACACATGCTTCCTGCAACTGTGAAAGTTTAAATAGTTCATCAGAAAATGTTTAAAAATATCAATATTTTCCATCAAAGTTATTTAAAAAAAAAAATTGAATTCTGCCAAGTCTAGTCATACAGATCAAGATCAAAAGGGCTCACCAGATCATCCAGTCTGATCTTCTGTGTCTCACAGGCCACCAATACCCCCAGCACCCACACACAGAATCCAACAACCAGAATTAGACCTAAGTATTACAACCCCCAAGAGATTAGACGATTATGTGTCACAGGCAGAGGATAGGGGCACTGAGGTACACAGAGTACTTAAGGCCCCTGTACTGGCAAGGAACTGATTAATAGAATTTGGGTGCCTCGCTTTCTTTAAAAATCCCATCTTTAAGGCATTATCGCTAGCACAAATAGACTCGTCTCGAAGGAACGCAGCATTTACTCAGAGTAAAAGGTGGGCCTGTTTCCAGGAGCATAGATGTTTACTCCAACATTTAAAGGCAAGTGGTTTCTCCAAGTGGCAATGAAGAATAGATATACTTACACTCTAAAGGCCCTGATCCTGCACTGATGGGAACAGCCCGACCCACGACGTATGTAGGTCTTTGCTGGACTGGGGCTTTAGTCAACTCACAAGAAAACTTTTTACAAGACAATTTTGAAAAAGTAGGGTGCGGCTTGCTGCTCTCCCGCAGTCCCAGGCCTTCTGGTCATGAGTATAGAGACAGCATTAGTGTTTTCAAACTGCCATCTTCCTGCCTTTGCTCAGAGCTGGTCTTGAGGACAATCAGGGAAGGACTCTAATGATAAGTCAGTACTAATGCTCTCACTGGTGCTAGACCAAGGGTGGGAGAATTCGCCGCACTTATGAAGGCTGGGTAGGCAGCCCAGATTATGCCTTATGTGACATTACTACCAAGGTCCTCTGAATCTTGCTGGAGTCCTCCAACTGACAGCAGCGAGGGGCTGATCTATCCAGTGTTAAAATATGCACATGCTACAAAAAACAACCCATGAGCAATTTTTATAGATATCTGTGCGACAGTCACAAACCCGCAGGAATGGGCAAGACTTTTTTTTTTTAAATTTGCTTTGCAATTCGCTTTTAAGAATTCAATCTCAACGCTACCTTAACACTTTGTCCTTCTACAGACCTTCCATCCAGGGATCTCAAAGCGCTCTTCAATCTAATAAATTTAATCTCTCAGCCAACCTGCGAGGCAAGAAAGTATTGTTCATTCCTCCCTCCTACCCCCTACCATTTTGAAGATGTAGGGCAGAAGCACTGAGAAGTGAAGTGATTTGCTGAAGATTAAACAAGTCTGTGGCAAAGCCAGGGACAGAATCCAGGTCTCCTGAGGACTAGTGCTGTGGTTTTACCCTATGACCATGTTTTAGTCAATTTCCATTTTCAGCCTGGTTTGTTAGCAGAGTTGAAGGGGGCATTCTTCATGGCAGACAAGTAGGATATTTCCTAGAGGCAAAGATTCCAATAATGACTAGCAGGCCTTTTTTGGGTGGGGCTCTGGACTGAGCCTTTTATTTATACAGAGCTAAACCTCTATAACTGCACTCACGTTAATAATCGGACAAAAACTTTCACACAACGCACAATTACACTGTGGAACTCATTGCCAGAAGAGGTAACCAAGGCCAAGAGCTTAGCAGGATGCAAAAGAGGATTGGATTAAAAAAAGGAATATTTAAAAATATATCAGTAAGGAAAAAAAAAAAGAGCAAAACAAATGTTAAGAGTGATATAAACCCCCATGCTTCAGGGCAGAAGTCACTCGGTCATTAATCGGGTCAGGATGGAAATTTCCCTGGGGAAAAGTTATCCCAAAAACTGCTTACTACAGGGTTTCTTCCACCTTCCTCAGAAGCTGCCAGAGCTAGCCATAGCTAGAGATGGGATACCGGTCTAGCTAGACCACAGGTTTGATCAGGTATGGCAATTTCTACATCTGTAGCAGCCTGTCTACTCTGGTAGATTAGGGGGCTGTGGCAGATGCCCAGGTGTGTACGTATTTCCAATTGCTAGCTGCACCCCATAGCCAGTGGCAGACTTTCCATCAGTGCCCTGTGACAAGAGCTGTACAGATATTTTCCATGTAGTTTTGAAGTTGCTGGCTAGAGTGTACACTCAAAAGGGACTTCCCCAGGGAAACACTGCTCAGAGCTACATGATGAGTCACTCCCCGGCAAGATGCTTCATACTGAGCCTTCTCCTCCCTCCCCTTCCCATCTATATATGGTCAAGAAAAGGTTGTGTTAAATCCTTCCCCACTGCCAGATCCTCAACGTGTTGCTGAGCAATAGGGGTTTCCAATGGAATGGCCATTCGGAGGAACGGGATAAAGCAGGTTAAAACTTGATCCATATTAGAGAAACAGGATTTAGTCATAACCAGCATCAAATAGCATTGAAAATAGCTATTGGAGTCTTATTTGCCTTTTAGTCCTTTACCAGCAGCTATTGGGTTTACTCCAACACTATACATTTAATAAATAAATAAACTGGCTTTTCTATAGTGCTTTTCATCAGTAGATCTCAACGTGCCTCTCAAAGAAGGTTGGTATCTTTACCCTCACTAGAGCCCTGCAACTGGGGTGGTAAAACAGCCGGACCCCCCCCCCCCCCCCCCCCCCCCCCCCCCCCCCCCCCCTCCCCCAACGTTTCTGGAAGTGAAGAGCAACATCTTGGTGAAAAGACGATCTCACCCACCAATTCGTTCTCTATTTCCAATGCACTCATCACCCTGATATCTGAGTGTCACATGTTCCACAAATCTATTTGCCAGCTGTAAATGAGTCCTTTAGTAGGTTTTTTCCTTTTTTTAGATCAGGGGCTCTACTGTTTCTTATTGATAAATTTCATGTATTTTACACATTCCTGATAAAAATGTAGTTGGGTGCCTAACTCCCTTAGACTGATAAAAATAAGTGGTGAAATGGGTAGAGGAGAGGTGTAGGCAGTGTTTTTCAAACCCCCCAGTTTGGCTAGACACGCAGTGGGAAACGCATGAGGGTTTGACTGTGAAAATTATGTCAAAAGCATCTCAGACAAGCTGCAAATCAGCTGGGGGGGGGGGGGGAGCTATCATCCTCCTCCTTCCGAGACAGGTCCCAAATATACAGTCAAAAGTACATTGGAAAGGAAAAGCTGACATGAGGAAAACACACTCTGTGGAGAACCCAACCCACACATTTAGGGAAGCCGAAGCAGCAAATAACTCAAAGGGAGAAGTTGACCCTGAAGGTTCCTACAGTGAAGATGTGAGAGAGTGAATTCTTGTTAATGAATAAGACTTCGCTCCCAAAGTTCTGGGCTCCCTTTCATCGGTGTCGTTCTCTTGAAGCCAGTGGATTTCCTCTGCACTGACCCAGTGTAACCAGAGGCTTGTTCGTTCAGTGGGGAGGCTTTTGCCACCATGGAGCTGCACTGGGTGCAGCTTATCCCAGTTTGAATCCAGGATAAGCCACTCCAGGTTCCCACCTTAAAAGACAGTGGTGCCACACATCTACACTAGAGGTTTGCATTAGCACCATTATGCCAGTGCAGTCACCACCAGGAGGGAGAAGCCTTGAGAGTCAAATTTGGTTCATAGTAAGCAACAGCTTGCATAGATTTGGGTGGATTTTTAACACACACAAGTAATTTATGACCACAGAAGTGTCATGGAAAGCTAATACAACCTACTCTCAAGTCATGTGGGCACTTTTAAAAAATCCCACGCTTTATATTTCATGACAGTCACAAAACCAGTCTCCTAACACCAGTTATTACTTCTTATTTCTCTAGTACCTTCCACAGAGCACCTCAAAGTGCTTTACAAACTGTAGTAGATTCAAGTTCACAACTTCACTGTGAGATCAGGACCTACTTGCATCCCCATTTTACAGGTGGGGGAAGGGAGGTGTACAAGGGTGGTTAAAGGCTTGATTTTCAGAGGTTCTGAACACACAGTCTCATTGGCTTCAAAAGTAAGTTGTGCGTGCTCAGCACTTCTAAAAATAATCAGGTGCTTTGGTCTCAGCCACACACGAAACTAGCACCCGGTTAAACTAAAATTGGTTATTCCACCGCTTTAGTTACACCAGGGCAAAGCTCTGCACAGACACTTACATCAGTTTGCCCCACACCAACTACAGTGACATGAACATAAGTGGCTTAGTCACACGGCACGTCAGGGGCAGAGCTAGACAAACAGAACCCAGGAGCCTTGGCTCCTAAGATCATGCTCTCATCACTAGCCCCTATCATCATTCTTGGCTTTTTGTTTCGCTTGAAGGTCAGCACCAGCTTTTACAAGAAACGTTCACATGTCACCATCGTGACTTGACACAGTAACGAAGGGCAAGTTTATTTAAGCATCACACTGGAGTGGAAGTCGGGGGGAAGCAGGCAGTAAGGAAGACCCCGCAGTTTTGTTCTGAGCAATTGCTAGCCTTAGGGTGGGTGTTCTCAGGCCTGGTAACATCATCAGGGTTGCGATACAGAGATCAATCATCCATTGCAGTCTCTGGGCTCCTTAAGCCACAAGCCATTGTTAATTCTCCACGGGGCATCCCAAATGCAAATGAATTAATCAGCTTCTGCTTTCTTGAGCCAGATAATTTTAGATTCTCTTTACCTATATGGCTCTGGCTAGAGACAGGGCTGCAACGATGGGCAGAGTCCTACAGCCTCTTTTCAGTTGTAGAGATGAACCTGCATTTCCAGCTCCTTCAAAGAGGGGCTGCAAAAATGTCCACGTGTGAATGTTCTTAAAAGCAAGAATTTTCCACCCGCCAGTGTGCTTTGCAGAATTAAGTCTCTGAAACGTGGAACTTGCTCACCGAACTCATTCTTTCTACTCTTTTAGTGCCAGTCTCTCCCCAATCCTCCTGCTGTTGGACCTTTGTCTCGGGCAGATCTTGCCATCCAAAACTGGCTCCATGGAACTCTACCATAAGGGCTTGAGCCAAAGGACAATGGAAATCTTGCCATGGGTCCCATTCTGCTTCACCCTGCATCTTGTGTAAAGTGCTCCATTCTATCCCCTCTTAGCCGTGATCCAAGCGACCGCCCAAGGTGCGAGGTAATGAGGAATCAAGCCTCTCTTCGACTCTCACAATCCATCTCTGCTTATTATGTAATTCTGCAAATTGTTAGGGACAGAATTTGAATGGAAGACCAAATAAAGCTGTGTTGCACTGCACACCAGTAGGCAGGCTATGATACAGCCAAGTACGACAGAGAGGATGTTTCTCCCCAGGTATATTCATAAAGGACCTATTTAAAAAATGGTCACCACCCAGATGTTCCTGGCTGGGGAAGCTAGGATACCGTGGCAGGCAATGATCTCATCTATCGATTTTCAGAAACAGGCTTTTCTGTAAAAGTCACTCGTAAGATATAGCACCAGGCGGGGTGGTTTCATTTGAAATCTGCTTTCCCTCAGGATTAAGGAGGGCTAATAGCTGAAGATGGGTCTTCAGGGTCTCCTACCACTAAATCCAAACTTTGGTCCTCTCCAGATATCATTTGCTCGGTAGAGTCAAGGTGTCTGGACCCCAGCTAAACTCCACACGCATAAAGTGGACGCCCTATAAAGTCAAAAGGAGAATGGGTTGCACCAGCCCTTTTGGAGAGTTGCATTTCTCAGTTTGATGAAGCAGGAATAGAAGGGTATGAACAGAACAAGGACCGGACAGGACAGAGGACAGCCAAAGAGCGCTTCCTTACAGACCCTGTCCTGGAAGGAGGATTGTCATTCTCCTTAGGCAGTGGGCATAAATACATAGCTTTCACTTACGGGGCCAGATGCCCAGCTGGTGTAAATTGCTGATTTACAATAGCTCAGGATCTGGCCCAGTGTTATGTCCACTGAGCTTCCCACTCACACCTTCAAGGTTCTGCACCTATTCCCTCATACTCTCCTTCTCATTCCCTTTGCTCTAGTCACATCTGCTTTTCCTATCCCTTTCCCTGGTTCCCACCTTCTTCCATGCTGCTTCTTCCACCTTGAACAGCATCCCTTTGTGGTATGCATCAAACCTTCTCCTTCAATCTCCCCCCTGAAAAGCACACTTTTGTAGTTTCCCTGCAAGATCAACCTTCTTTCAAGTTTAACTGGAGTCGTATGCATTATTTGTGTCTGCCCTACTTTGTGTCTTGAGATGAGAGACGCATAGCAGGACAGGGAAACTGATCTGTCAGAGCTGAATTCCAAGGGCTGAAATCTCCACTTCAAAACCAGGACTTTTTACATACTAAAGTGGACCTATTTAAACTCCAGAAATGGTCTTATTTGCAAATGGAAAAAAGCAGCAGAATTTCAGAGGGTTTTTTTTTAAAAACTTGGAAATTGAAGCAACACTGCTAATCTGAACCAAAACACATTTGTTTTTATTTTTAAATTAAATTGTGAATATTTCCTCCATCCCCAAAGTGGAAACAGGAAATTATACTGGAAATAAAGTTGCCGAGATGTAACAACTACACAACCTACAGTCACACTATCGCACGTTATCTCACAATAGCACCAATAACGTTCCCTTTTGGGAAACAAGTAAACGATACATAACTACGGTTTTATCCCACCCAAATTAAATCCTTATTTGAGGTGGTGTCCTGTAATGACATCTGCCTGGGCAACTATTGAGACGTCATCGCAAAAATAGGGCCTAGAGTCAATAGCATTTGTACTGCAGTAATCCCCAGAAGCCCCAATGGAGATGGCTATGCAGACACTCTAGACGCACATAGCCAAACAGGTCCTGCTACAAAGAACTTCTACTTTAAGTAGACAAAGGACAGAGAAAGAGAGAGAGGCACAGAGTGGTGAAGTGGCATGCTCTCAGCAAAGAGAGGACCAGAACCACATCTCTCAACTCCCCGGTTCAGTACTGTATCCAGCAGGTCACGTTGCCTCTCTAAATCAGGCCTGGTTTCTGCTAAGACGTGCCCCCAGATTGTCCAGGCTGAATGGAAGAGCGCATAGGTTTAAGTGTCGGCGTTTTAGAGGCCCAGCATGCTTGTTGCAAATGAGCCCTAACAACCAGCCTTAGCCCTCGAACATTTCTCAGCCAACTTTGCTTCCACACCCACAGTCGGCAGGAAAGCAGCTCTGCTCTGTACTGGCCAACAGAACGTGACCGGAGGAGACAACTGCGCACAGAGTTCACTTCTCTAAAGAAGGCTACGATCTACGTAGCAAAGAGTCAGAACCCATCACATGGCCCCCTCTTATCTCCCTGGGGAAACCCGAGAGAATACGACCCACGCGATCAGCTCAGACCTAGCCGACGTCAGAGCACAAGCTAACGCGTGGGGAGAAACCACAAGGACACGCTCCCCCCCCTTTGCAGCGTGGTTTTGGACTCGCGTTTACTAATCAGAATGGCCGTCCTTCGCTCTCCTTGCAGGGCTGGACGGCCTTTGTTCGTTTGAAAATTCCACGTGCTTACGCTTTTTAGCGGCCCACTAGTTTAACGATGGTTTTGTGACACGGGCAAAACAGGGACCGGGACGAGAGCGAGCGGCCTCTCACTGGTGACCCGAACAAGGACTTATGTCGCCTCACATCACAAGCGATAGAAGGCTAGCACATTAAACCAGCTGGATGGGGGACCCCCCGTCCCTCACGGGGCGGGACAGCCCCGAAAGGCACATTTCGAGTCCCAGGCGCAGGCCGAATGACTCTGGGACAGCACTTGTCCTGTGTTCCCTGTGGCACCCCTCTGCACCAGCCCAAGGCTCATGGGTAGCACCAACCTCTTTCCTGATGGGGAGGGGGAGAGACTGAGGTGGGCGTTAGCCCACCCTCGCCACGAGACCCTGCCCCCAGCTCCTCCTCTTCCCCACAAGGCTCCCCACCCCCGGGGGAGCCCAGGCTGCTGTGAGGAGCCCCGGAGTCCTGGACCCTCCACCTACCCTGGGCAGTGTGCACCAGGGGCAGGAGGGGTGTGGACATGGGCTGGAGGCTGCTCTTGGGCACCCCAGCCCCTTGCCCTGCCCTGGGGTTGGGGCCGCTGGCGGAGGAGGAGGAGGAGGAGGAGGAGCAGGAGGCAGGGCTCACGCAGGTCTCCCGTTTTTGCATTTTGAAAAAAGTTGTCACCCTACACCTGGAGCATCTTTGCATTGATCAGACAGACACACAGGGGGGGGGGGGGTGGGCGCGGGAGGATCATGCTCTGGAAGTTAAGGCACCAGAATAAGATTCAGGAAATGAGCTCAAGTTTGCAGGTCTGCCGCAGACTCCCTGGGACTCTGAGCAAGTCACTGCACCTCAGTGCCCCACCTGTAAAATGGGAACAGGCTAGAGTCCTAGGGACCACGCTGATCTCCCGAGGCCCTGTGATAGAAATCTTTTCAAAAGCAGAGGTGAGACTTGGCCCCACACAAAGCTAACCCAAAAGCTCTCTGGAAGGAAAGCAGAATTCGCTTTCCCACTAGACCCTGCCCTGCATGCACACCCTGAGCCAGAGCATGCTGCATATATCACAGGGACTTCCTCACAGCTCATCCCACACCAAGCCACAGCGCTGATGTGGAAAGCTGCTTTCAACAGTTTCCTCCCCACTCTCCCCCGATAAAAGCCATGAAGTGACAAGGAAGGGCAGCAGCTAAAAAAAGACGTCCTCTGGGGAGGAGAAGGATGATGAGCTGCTCCGGGAACGCAGTAAACTGCATGGCACTGAAAGATATGCTGACACACACAGTTGGCTTTGCCTTTACCTGCACCAAAATAAAACTGAGGCGTGCACAAATACAGGTGTGCTGAGGAGGAGAAAATAAGGAAATTGGCACAATCATGGGAATCGGCACATGGATCTCTCCCAGCCACAGGCCGGGGAGCAGCTGTGATGCACCCCATGACCACTGATGCAGTGCCCCCTGTCTACAGCCTCACAGGTGTGTACTCACACACACACACAAACACACAGCTGGACTCAATATGCTCTCCCCAAACAGACTGGCTTCTGCGTACCCAGCTACCTGCAATGTGGTGGAAGGGTGTCCATCACTCTACTATCAAGGCACTGTTTACAGAGAGTTTTAGCTCGAGGAATGACAAGTCACCATCCGTTTTTAAACCCTGATGTCTAGCAGATGCCAATGCTCTAAGCAGGAGCTCCCAGGGTAAGAGTCTAACGGAGCATGACTAGTGAGAGGTGAGCCTCTGCAGATGACCAGCTCAGACAGACACCCCCGCCTCTGGTTTATTGTGCCTGCAACACAGAGGTGGAAGTCTCACAAGAGGCAGCTACAGTTTCCAGCAATGTAGCAAGACCAGCCCGTCCAATAGGACTGCAGACGAAAGCTGGAAACATAGAGGCTGCCACAAAAACAGCAACTGATGGGGCAGCGGAGGGAGAGGTTAACTGCGCATGCTAGGATAGTCCAAACCTTCCATTTCGATCCATTCTAGAAACGGGAAGAGGGTTAGTGGCACAGGCGTGAAATGGTCCGTGTGCGCTTCCACGCTTGGGGCTACATATATGCCTGTGCATGCCTGCTTCCCAGATTTCCCATCCACAGGTGTCACAGTAAACTGGGCCATTATGACCAACCCTGTCGGTACTGCTCTGCTCAGTCTCTCTCAACCACAACCCCCAACAGGTGATTCAGGGACAGCGCTAAGCTGCAACCTAAGTGGTTCCAGCTGGTCTTTGGCCAGAAAGGAAGGATGACAAAAGATGGTGCAGAGCTCTGGGAGGGGGAGGCAGTAGAGTGGTCAGATTCCCAGTATCCTAAAAGAGATGCTTTCCCCTACCACAAGCAAAAGACAAACCCCATCTTCGAAATGAAATATTAGGGCTGCTTCTGTATTCAGATACACAAAGGCCCCTAATATAGGGCCTACAGAAATATAGCAGAGCTCACTCCATTCCTCCCCCGCCTTCACATTAGCATGCATTTCTAATGATCACTGCCTCATCAGATGTTGATTCATGTCGGGGTGTACATGGTGGAAGTCTGATTACTACTAACTCACAATACAGTGAAGGAAACTATACACAGAGTGGCCTCACAAGCACACAGTAAAGAGACTTGTCCCAGTTCTAATGATCTCAGGTGCTATCTGTAACTTGGACAGGTGCCGTGCTTGCAGACAAATGTTCTCTTCAAGTTGTCTCTAATTTCCTGGGGACATGGTGAAGCATCCTCAGGATGGCTTTGACTGCACTCCCCTGAGTCACACAATACACATTTGATTGGCTAACTGGCTCTAAACCTTCCCTGATGTGTTAGTTTTGCCCATTCACCTTCAGACATCATCTGCTTCCACAGTGTATGTTGTGGAGATGGGGGCAGGGCGGGGTATTGTATCTTGCAGCCATTGGCAAGGACTTTTGCTCTACATTTGATGAGCACAATCTCTCCAGCCGGACCTGCTATTACTGATCAGATCACACCATGACAAGTCTCACCTGGGAGTTCGGTTTACACAGCCAGTAGGCAAAAGATGCATCAAGTGGGGAAAAAAGTTGTAAATGGTTATCCATGCCCCTGAACTCAAATGGGGAAAGAGAAAGCTCTGCAATGGCAGGTCTCGTTTTCTCCCTTCCAAAACACTAGAGCAGTGCCTCACAGCTTACAACCACAACAAGGAGCTACAGGGGTGGGCTTCACTGTGGTGTTAAACAATTCTCCCCGTTGTCTCACAAACAGGATGCACTAATTTGCGACAACTGTCTGGAGGGAAGTATCTTAGCACACCAGGTCTTGTGTGTCCCAGGACACTAACAGCCACTGCTTCATGTAAATCTGTCAGCGACGTTTCCCCAGCTCAAGTGCTAATTTTAGAGTCGGTGTTTCCATCCGTTGCCACATTTGATTAACCCGAAACACGGTTCAGCCGCTTCGCGAGTCACTCGTGTGAACATGGCAGCACCTCCTTCGTGTCCCAGGCTTGCAGTCAGACCTGAGTTTGTTTGGCATCTGACTAGATCATAGCAGCTGGAAGCTGGCACTCAGCACTGGTGTAAAGAAATAGATACGTCCACCTCACATTCGGAGAGAGAGAGGGATTAAAGGGCAGACAGAACAGCTCGGCTAGCTGGGTTGTTTGGCTGAAGTGTCCCACCTGTGCCTTCCCCCAACACGGCTCCTCTTCAAACCCCTGACTCACTAGATGAAGTCTTCGAGGCAGATTCTTAGCTGGTGTAAGCAGCACTACAGTCATTTACCGGAGCCAGTGATCTAGCCTGTAGCAGATGCGTCTAGTAAGTGCAGTTACACTGTGAAATGTTGGAGAAAGGTGTGCAGGGGAACATGGGGAGCCCACCGCGCATTCAGACTAAGCAAAGAGTTTATTGGGTGGAGGGGAGAGAAAGAGACTAGCTCCCTATGGGCAAGTGCTCACATCACTGAAACCACTAAGAGTTGGCAGTAATTGGCAACGCCGTAATGCCTGCCTCTGCAGAGAGGACTCAATGGGCCAGGGAGACAGCTCTTTCTTGTCCCCTGGAGCTGGCCAGCCTAAGATCCATCAATGGGGCAGCACACGCTGCACCTGCTCTCAAGGGGAGAGGAGGACTTTAGCCCCTAGGGCCATCAAGCTGGTACTTTTCCTGTCATCCCCAACTCACACAGAACAGGCCAATGTACAGTTCAGGTAGGACAACAGCATGGAGTAGGCGATGAGCACAATTGGACCTTTCATTGCTACGGCAGCAATTTTCTCCACTTGTGGTGAACGGCTGTTCAGATCCCCAGGCTGCGTGCACAGGAAGGAAACGTCCGTGGGTGCAAGCCGTCAGGTGGCTAGCGTGAGGTTTTCAGGAGAAGGATCAGTTTCCATTGCAGATATCCAACTGTCACTGCCACTCCTCCAATGGGATTTGAGCAGATCGCTCTAGAAACTTGGGTGGATTATATCACTGTGGAAGTCTCTCTCTCTCGCTATTTAAAAGATATCGTTTTAATAACATGCATTGTATTACTCTCCCTACAAGATACAACACAGCCCACTCCAACCATTTATCTGCTTAGCATAAAAAGCATATAGTTTTAGCATGTACGCAGGTTCTTATCCACGCCCAAGCACTGTAGGGCTACGTAAAAAGTTTTGATGGAAAATGACAGAGGAAGGCTGGGCCAGTTGTTGGGCAATAGATAGGAGACCAGAGTTTGTTTCCTGCTCTGACACAGAATCCCTGTGTGACGACAGACTGAACAGCCGACCATAAGTGACTTTTCCCAGGTAATAGCACTTCCCTACCTCATAGGGCTGTTTTGAGATCAAACATTAAATGTTTGTGAGATGCTTAGTTCTAGTGTAGTGTAAACACCCAAGATTAAACAGAGAGGTGCATAAATGTCTGATGAGCCAGGTGTCTATTTGCAGATGTCTTTTCTACTTGCACAAGTTATCAAAGAAACATACTGGGACTTTGATACCCTACTTCCTTCCTCTTCTCACACAACACAGAAAGCCAGGATACGTCCAGGCAATATGTAAACTCTGGGAACTACGGGTTTTCTACAGCCATATATGAGATCACATTAAATGTGTTCTAAGGATGGATTTCAAAGCCTAGATGCTATGGTGACTGGCACACTGCCTACTGCCAAAGGACAGACTGCTCACTAGACTGCAGTATAGTCTTTGTTTGTCAACTATGCAATGGATAGACCAGAACAGACTGGAGTAAAAAAAGATACACGAGAAAGTTCAAGACAAGGGAGTTGGAGATACTCATGGGAACAGGCTGCGGTTTTGCTTGACCCTAGATTGGGTCCCTACGAAGGGGAGAAACTGGTCTAATGTAGTCCAGCCCGAATGCATAAGATACTATATGTCAGTAGCAGAATGTATCATCATCATCACCACCACCCCCACACACCACTGTATCAGGAAAAGAATTACCGCTAAGATTTTCTAAACAGCATATAGAGGATTTAGATCCATCATCCTTTAAAATTAATGGAGGGGCAACTAAACCCTCTAGGCCATTTTAAACATACCAACCATCCACAGAAAGGCTGAGGGAATAATGTAGCTGAGAATTCTTACCTCTTTCGGTTTGCAAGTTGTCCACAAGTATTTGGTAATTTACAAATGTTATATTCAAAATTACTGGCCAAATAAAACCTGTCAACTCTCCGATCTGCATGTTTATCTTACTATACTATGCACAAAGCACACTTCATATCCCCAGTAGGGACTGCATTACAACACAAAGCTAAAGTGGAACTACATAGCCAAGAGACCCTCAGAGACTAATACAAGCATCTCATTTAACCTCCATCAATTTAAGGATATTTAAAAGCATGTATGTCATGGCTATTCTCAGTCCCATTGTAATTAAGTTGTGCACGCACCTGGCAGAAAGTTGGGGCATTAAAATGTGTCACCAGCCACCTATGCAATTAGCTTGTTTGCCACCTGAGTGACCAGTCCCATCGTGGGACAGAAAGTTATTTGTTTAGCTGCTTTGCTGTGACCTGATGGAGCAGAATGCAGGTAGGAGCCGAGACTCCAGGAGGCAGGCAATGAGAGGGAACCAACTGGCTTTCACGAGGCACTCAGCAATAGATTTTAAGATGAGCTAAGGAGAGTGAAAATGGTGAAAGCCTTGAGTTGCTATTACGGCGGAACGGACAGCAGGTTAACTTACTGAACAGTAGCAACAGTCCAGACCTCAAAAGAGAGGGTTATGACCAGTCCACATCGTGATCAGACTAGTAATTTTGGAGTAAAATCTAAGCACGCTCAATGTCGTGTTCTGAGCAAGGGTCTGTCTGCAGAGCTCAATTTCAAAATAAGCTGGTTGCATTTAGCAGATTCAAAACGTGGCTTTAGGAACCTTGACATTTCTTATCCCAGCCCACTCGCCCCAAAGTTGATTTTGTGTGTGTCGGATATACTGGATACACACGCTTACTTCAGCCACCTGGTCTGATGGAGAGAATTTCACCTTTCCATTAGATTTCTTTCACGTGCAGCTGCTTTCATCATTTAAGTTGGGGTGGGTCTAGACCGCACTTTGAGGCCTCTGGTGCATTTTATGAATATTTGTAAAATTCAGTCATACGCGTTCAGCCCTTTGACGCTATGTAGGTGCTGTGGGTCATCATTAAGGAAAATGAAACTTGACGACTGTGCATGGCTAAGCATTCTAAACAAAGCAACAATAAATGCAATATTGCTACAAAGTAACAATACATAAGCCATTACATACACATTATATCACACTCGCAGCAAGCACCTCAGGGCAGGGACTTCCTCTCCAATGTGGTGTACAGCACCAAGCACCCCATCTGTGCTAATCACACAAATACAATTGCTCATACACTCTTTCCTAACACTAGTAAAAAACAAAACAAAACAAAACAAAAACCAGGGAAAGTCAAGCATCTGAGACAGTTTTCACTGCAGAGTCTTATACCCCCAAGGAAACTAGAACCTGCTACTATTTTGGGGCTTCTGGACAATATTAAGAATTATTTGCGATGCAATCATGCACAAAATGTGCTAAGTGCTGGTCTATTTGCCTAAGTGGAAGATTTTACAGGACCTGAACTACATAGAATTTGCACAATCTTCTCCCTTTTGCTTTGCTCTGACTGAAGAACATCTTCTTGATTTAAACACAGAAGCTACAGACACAACAGAGCTGTCCTCCTACCTCACCATAGCGGTCAAGGCTCACCAACCCCAGGAGCATGCAGAGAGTCGGTCGTTAGTCCACAGAAACCACAGGGCAGCTCAAAAAGAAGGAAAGGTTGAAGGCACAGGAGGGAGGGTTAGGAGGACTGGGATTTGGAGGAGAGTCTGCTGGTCAATAGGAGAGCGCCAGTCTTTAGCATCCTCAGGCAGGTTTGGCCAAGGTGACGGAGCCGGAGTGGTTTCGAACTGAGGAGTGACAGCTGAAGTTAAAAACCAACACAGCCCAGCTTATTCTGGAAGGGGGGGGTGGAGAGAAGAAAAGGAAGTCATCTCATTCTCTTATCAGCACAGAGCTGGCAGCTGTGAATGTAATGTTTAGAAGGAGCGGGGGAGGGGGGGGTTGAGCACACACACACACACACACACACACACACACACACACACACACACACACACACACACCCCCGTCTAGTTCAAGTGCAACTGAAGTGTGGCCTCCAGGACAAATGTGGTGGTGTGGAGCTCCTGCATCCCGATGGAGTTTCCTAGTGCTCCCTCCTCCGCACCTCTCCCTGGTGGAGAAGAGGCTGCAGAATTGATCCCAAATTCCGTTCCCGCTAGCGGCTCCCCGGGGTGGCTCTCAAGTACCACCATCAAAACCCACACAGGGCAGGCAACAGGAAGGAAAGATGCGCTTACGTTAAGGCACTTGGGCTGGGACTTAGGAAACCCGAGTTTACTTCCTGCCTGTGCCACAGGCTCCCTGTGGGACATCAGGAGAGTCGCTTCCTCCCTCCGCGACCCCATTCCCCATCTGTGAAACAAAGACGATAATCCTTCCTTTGTCTGTCTCGTCGTTTTACACGGCAGCTATTTAGATCAGGGGGTGTCTTTCACTACGTGTTTAGACAGCGCTTAGTGCAATGGGGGCTTCTCTGGTCTACCACAACAGTCATTTCAATACAACCCTGCTGCCTCTGTCTCTGCTGAACTGCATCAGACTCCCAAAGCTCCCTTTTTAAGAGCTATAGCCAGCACTCGGCAGGATGAGAGTGTGTGTGTGAAGAGAGTCTGGGTGCTGAGATACTAGCCAAGCAAGAATCTTGGTTCCTTTAAAATTCTGGCTGCAAGACTGAACTGCAGTCAAGACTGGCACAGCATCATTCTGGCTGGCTCCAACAGGGCCTGGGCATACGCTTCTAATCAGAGCTGCCCCTGGGTAGCCACAAGGGTATTCCTATCTTGCCCAAGGGGTGAGCAGGGCGTGATCCTGCTAAAGAAGACAGAGAAACACCCAGATCCACTCAATCAGGGCATCTGGCTACTGATTGGCAATCACAGCAACTGTGAGGAATAAATGGATTCAGAGCCACAGAGAGTGAGGAGATGGGAGAACTTCATTGCAACAAGCGAGACAGCCGGCAAAGGACAAAACCCTGCCGTTAATTTCCTCCACCCCAAGGATTCACACAGGGAAGGGCAACAAGCCTCCCTGGAATGAAGCCCACCCTCATGTGGGCTGGAGCACAGCTAAATATACATCAATCAGGGTATTCAATATCGAGGAACGTGGCAGCTTTTGCATCTGCGAGTGTTTAGTCCATTACCCAACAGGCACTTAGCACAATTATGGTTGCTCTGTGGCTAGCCTTTAATGTGCCAACAGAGCAGTTGAGGGACGGAAGAGATTAGAGGGCAGCAATATCCCAACCACAGAACAGTTCTCAGGCTCTGGGAGCCCTTGTTCCGTGCAAGGGCGTGGGTGAGCTGGGAAGTACCCTGCAGCAGGGGCGGAGGGGTACATGAAATCCGCTTGGATGGTAAGGATTCCAGTGAGGATTCGAGTCAGGTTCCTGCATGGTTCATTTGGCCAACAGCACTTGGCATGAAAACCTTCCCTTCCAGCCTGAGGAGCGACCTTACCTCAAACAGCCTGGGTCAGCAGAAAGGAGGGGAGAGGAGAACCGATGGACAGAATGAAACTTTGCCTGTAGGTAGCATTGAAGTGGAGGGATGACTTTCTGGGGGGATGTTTGGAATCAGACCCCAACCCCCAAAAGCTTGAGCCCCTGCCCCACTTTTGTCCACACACAAATCTGTCTGACTTGAGTCATTAAGCACTCAGGACCCAGGTCCTAGAACCCGGTTAATGGGGGTGGATCCCATTGGGACTCAGGTCCAAGCCATGTCATTTTACAGTGCGGACACAGCTCGGAATGGAGATCCGAGTCAGAAAGTCTGAACAGTGCAGTCTGGACATGTTGGCACAGCCGTGAGACCCCAGGCCAGTCAATGTAAACCCAGGTTCACAATGAAGCATGGACGCTAAAGCGTGGGTTTGGAACACCAAGTCCATTATACCAAGACCCAGGGAACCTGGGTTTGTGCACCTTGTAGATAAACCTGTCAAGGCCAGTTTCATCAGAGGATCTCCAAGCACTTCACAAAAGCAGGTTGTTTTCTCATTTTATAGTTTGGGAAACTGAGTCACAAAAAGGGGACTTGCCTCACAGGGAGTCAGAGGCAGGGCTGGGAATAGATTCCAGGACTCCCTACTCCCAGCCCAGTGCCTTAATCACTACAGCTGGTCAGAAATTTTTGGAGAAAGCTTTTTTTTTTTTTTTTTGGTGGGGGGAAGGTGGGAGAGGTGAGGGGGTCTGAAATGCCGATTTGTTGAAACTGGAACTTACAGTGGAAACGTAATGTTTTTGATAAGCTTTGGCTGGGAACATCTCAGGTCCAGGATGGAATTTGGGATCAAAATGAGAGAGAGGGAGGGAGGGAGACACCCCAGAATAGCCAATAGCCCAGTGGTTAGAGCACTTAACTGGATGTGGGAAATCCAGGTTCTAGCGCCTGGTCTGACCTGGGTAGAGCAAGGAGTTAAAGCTAGGTCTCTAACCACCTAGGTGAGCGCTCTAACCACTAGGGTGTTGGCCATTGTGGCATGGGCGAGCATCTGTCAATTTTTCCACAAATCACACACAGAAAAGTTTTGGTTTCACTCTGCAGTGGAATGGAAACAAGTGTTGAAATCTCAAACTATTCATGCAATGGAATTCTTGTTTGCCACCGGCCCAGCTATTCACACTTTCTGCTTCTCCTTTCATCTCCCTCTCTTAGTTGCTCTCAGTCTGTCAGCTAGAATGAAGGTGGAGGGGCCAGCACCGGGGGATTTGCCAGAGCCCATGAGCCCAGAGAGGACCATCTGGGAACTCTGCTATAGCTGATTGCACAGGCTTCTCCTGTGCGTTTCCTCCTGCCCCCTCTGTACCCTTTCCCTACAGGCCAGAGTGTGGTTGTGCCAAACCTACTATCCAGAAGCCATCCCCCTGGTACCTTGTCCGGGCCAGAAAAAGGGCAAGCTTGTACCCTCAAAACTTTCAGGGGCTTTTGTGCAGGCTTCATAATTCAGAAACACTGACCTTTTACACAACCTTTTTTCCATTCAGAAAAATCTTCCAAAACTCAGACTAAGCATATTTAGCATCTGATTCAGGCAAGATATTCAGAGACCACAAAGCGTCCAAATATGGTAAATTCAAGGTTACCTGGATGTCTAGCAATTACACGAATAAGCTGTAATTACACCACAAAAGGCCAGACAGTTACTTTCAACAAAAGCAATTTGTGCCTCCAGCTGCATAGAAAGACCGTCAGAACCATGAGTTAAAGTCACGGGAGCAGTCAATGCTCCGGTACTACACCCTTTAGTTCTCTGCCCACCCTTCAGCTGGTTGAGCCACCCTTCATGAACAATGGGCCCAATCCACCTCTCACTTATGCTAGTTTTGCACTAGTGTAATTCCACCAGTGTCGAAGGAGTTACCTTTGATTCACACCCATGTAAGGGAGATCAGAACAAGGGCAGTATGATTTTCGCCCTTTTTCCTGGTAGCAAGCTGCCTTTGCACCAACCCCGATTTCTGTTCTGTGTCTTTGTTACTTTCGACAAGGTGTTTGAATGACTTATTTTCAGACTCTGGATTGTGCAGAAAGGGCAAAAAACACCCCTCAGCAGAGATCCTGCGCAAGGTCAATGCACCACTTAAATCTCTTCATCCCCACTAAAGCCATTGGGGTTTAAGTGGCATATACACTTTGGATGGGACCACCACACAGTGGTGAATTTCACCCAAACAGTTGGTGTTGATTATTCACTGCTTGCACCACATGACTGTCACCTACCCCACCTAATATTGGTTTTGTTCCCTGTCTGGTTGACTGAAATATTTAAAAAAGTCTCATGACCAAGGGCCATCACTCTCTCAGCCTTCAGGATTCACCACCTTTTCCACAAATACCTTTGCAAAAGACCTAAGAGCAGCTTTGCCAACCCCAAGCAATTAAAAAAAAAAAAAAAAAGTCAAGAGTATGGCCCCCTAAAAAAAAATCATGATTAAAAGACGGGGGTTCTTCTTATTGGCCTTCTGTGTGAGCTGGGGAAGGGAGGAGAGAATCATATTTTCCAGATTTTCACACCCACCACAAAGGCTAGGAACGTTACGATTCTCACACAGTCACAGGATAGCAGGAATCAGGGATTTAAGACAAACCGCAAACATCATGGACCTCCACAAAATCCTCAAGAGTTGGCAACGCGGCCATAGGAATTTAGGAACTGCCCTTGGGGATCAGACCCATGGGCCATCTTGACCATTTGCCCTGATGGACAGCACCACGTGCTTCATAGACCAGGGCACTGCTCGTGAACAGAGGATAACATGACCACCCAAACAGCTGCATGTTACTGAAGGAGCCACAAGGCCTCAATCCCATTCTTCCCCAGGCATGTCTGTGTATCTCCATGTAGCTTATTCTAAAGTCAGTGCTGCCTGGAGGGGATCTCCCTATAAAAGGGTCAAGCTCTGGAGATCTTGCTGCAGGGTGGTGCTTGAGGCTGGCATTTTATTTTCTCCTTTACCTTCAGCTACACACACAAGACAGAGGTATTCCAGAGAGATCAACCCTGCAGCCTGCAACCCAACAGCACATAAGTCACAATATAATTTTCAAAGAGAAGAAAAACACTTCTCCACCCCCAGTCATTCAGAGGCTGAATACAGCTCTGTGGTGCCAAGGGAGATGCTAAATGGTGCCTCTCTAGTAATTAACAGCATCAGCAGTTTTACAACTAGAACATGACTTTCCTTTGTTTACTGCCAATGCTTCCGTGCAAACCTGAGCTTTAAAATAGAGACCGATTTCCTATTTGACACTCAAGCACTTTCCTCTTGGCTCAGTGCTGTGTGTGGGCAGACAGCGCTACCAATTAATGGTCAGAGATAGATGCAAGAGATAATAACTGTGATGATACTGGAAAGAAAAAGTAGGTTACATCCCAGGATGAAATGGGGCTGTACCGGACCTCCATTTTCCTTCTTGCTATGACTGACACACGCTAATATTTACACACACCAAACACATGTTTACTACCACATTTTGGGAATGGGTTATAACTCAGAAAAAACCCATTATAAAGCCACAAAAGTTCAGAATTAAAGGTGAACCTACAAGGAATCGAAACATTTTAAGTTATGAAACTCAGTCAAACCACCTTAACTCCGCTTCTTTGCCTGATTCTAACCTATTCATTTTTAGGCAGATAATCCTTTGTTTGTGGATTTTAGTGGGTGGGTCAATAAAGTTAAAATCAGTCTTACAACAGAAACTTGCTTCCAAACTTAGCTATGGAGTGGGTTACCAGTACTCCATGGGGAGGGAGGGGGGGGGGGGAGGGAAGGATGGGGGGAGTAGACAAACACACACTCACAGGCAGAGATTTTCGAAAGAAGCCTAATGAGTTAGGTGCCCAAATGCCACTGAAAGTCAATGGGAGATGGATACTTAACTCCCTCACATTACACTTTGAAACACTCAGGCTGTATTTTATTAAAAAAGGAACACAAGTCAGGAGTGGGGGGGGGGAGCGAGCTTCAGGATAAAATTTGTTCCGATTGGTATAGAAAATGTTTTTCCTTAGGCACTTGCCAGAAATCCTCCAACATGAGCCTAACAACTATGCAGCAACCGAGGCGAGAACTTTCTCCTGCAGTAAATATTTGTTTAAGCTCCATGGGAGGCGGTGGAGAGGAAATTGCTCTGCGCTTCCACGCTGGAGAAGGGCACGACCCAAACCACACTTCAACGCCAATAGCCCGACCGACAAAGAAGTAGGACGGACAGGCCGACCCCACAGAGGCAGATGCATGAACTTCATGTCGATGGGACTGCTCACTTGTGTAAAATTAAGCACGTGTGCAAGGGCTCAGGTTTGATTCACCCCTTTTGTTATTTCTGTGGAAGTGTCCACAGTCAGATTTGCAGTGAAGTAACCAAAGTGACTCAAAACTGATTTTGCTCTTTGGTCAACACGCAAACTTGCACCAAATCAGAACTCTTTGCAGGATTGGACCAAGGGACCAAAAGGAACAGGCAGCAACAGAATTAGGAAATTTGCTATTTCTCTCTCCACAGATTCCCTCCTTTTTTATAACAGATTATGCAACCAGAGCTGCAGAGCATTTCTAAACAGCACAAGATCTGCTCTTTTAGAAGAACAATAAAACCCATCACAAAGTGCCAGCAATTGCCCCACCCAGCAACATTTCCCACCCCCCAACTCATCAGTTTTGTGCACATCTCCTTGTCTATTTCACACTGGGGTGAGGCCGGTCAGATAAAGAAGGTGTCAACAGCTGCTGCTCTGCACATTGTATGCAGCACACACAGAAAAAAAAGCACTGTTAGCCCCCACTCCACCACTTCCCTTCTCAAAAGGAGATCCTGCCAAAAGCCTAGATGCTGGAATTATAAACGCACAATGCGGAGATTGCAGCCAAGAGAGAGCACTCCGTTCTCAAGGATTAATCTTTATAAAGGGGGAGTTAAAAGGGCCGGTTCTTGCATCTTCATAAATTTGATTAAGTTAAAATCACTGGAGGGGCGTAACCAGAACATGCCCCCTTCATCCTCTCCACTCAGATGTGTTTGAAATCCAGATCCAGTGGGCGAAACCACAAACCTAGCTCTCAACAGCCCAGTATTTGGGGGAAAAGGAACAAAGATCCAGCTCCTGATTTTGTGAGTTATGCCCAACTCTATTCTAAGAGCCAACCTGAAACTTCAAAGTTTGAGAATTTCATTTAACTCCTGTTTTACTTCCACCCAGTTATCTTAGTCTCTGCACTTCCTGGCTCTGTCCGGAGCTAGAATGACTAGAATAAGTCTATTCTTGCCAGATTTCCAGCCCACTTCTGCCGATGCAAGAGATTAGGAGAGGCATGTGGATTTGGAACATTCTGAAGTTCTAAGTAGTTTGTGTTTCCACTTCCCAAATCCTAATAGTCACCGAGAGCAATGTGTCAGGGCTAAGCAGCAAGCACGATCCTTTTACTGCTGCAGAGTTGAGATAGGAGCCTGGTTTCAGGGCATAAGTGAAATTAGCTTGGTTGGCTCAGCTTAGTTAACAAGCGGCTCTCTCTGATCTCTGCCAGATCATCCCCTACCATTCAGAACAAACGGCTAGCGAGATTCCAGAGGCTGGGTCTGGAACAGCAAATGTCATATTGCAGATTAGGACTCGAGGGCGGAGGGGAAGCTCAGCGAACTGCAGCCAGTCTTCCGCTTATAGAGTGTTCTCCTTCAGCAACTGGTTCACACACAAAATTTAAGAGCACTGGATCCCAAGGAAAGTGGAACAGTAACCAGCATGGAAAGAGTCTTGCAGGAACACAGGTTTAGCTGCCTGGCTGAAACGCCTGTGCAATGGCTTAGAGTTGACTTCCTTTGGGAGGTCCCTTGGCCAAAATGTTGGTGATGGTTTTTGGTTTTTTTGTTGTTGCTTTTTTAAGTTCCTTTGCTCCATCTGGTGGTTAGAAAGTTTTAAACTTTGCTGAACTGCCCACCAGCAGCTTCTTCCTACACATGAAATGTTAACTCAGCATCTTTAAAAAAAGCCCCACATTCTGACAAGTCATATTATAGCAAGACCTTAAGAGAGGCTATGAGAATAGCTCACCCCAAAGACTCACTTCTGCCCAAGACTCCTGCGAGGTGGACAGAGGTAAACGCACACTTTGAGAGGTGAGAATATGGGTGTGGGGAGCGACGGATGTTGGGACACCACGAAGCACCTTTATTAGATGCGGGACAAATGAGTGACGAAGACCTAGAAGGCCAGCAGATGGAATTTCTACTCGTGTTTGCACAGTACCTAGCCCAAAAGAGTCAACCACTGAGGCTCCTAGGTGCTGCTGCTACACTAACAATAATAAAGTCCCATTGGCTGCTCTTGGGCAGGTTAGTGAGACAAGGAGGCTTTTATTTCATTAAAAAAAAAGATAGCTGCAAAACTAATCACCTGTCACTGAGTCACAAATCCAGCAGTTCCCACTACTCAGCCCCTGTCTTCCCCATCTCGGGGCCTCTCACAGCACACCCCAACCAACCCTTCAGCTTCCTCTGGGTCCCCTTAGAAGCTCTTGCGGGTCACCCCTGCTCTGCCATGCACGTGTTCCTGTCTGAATGGCGGCCGACATAACCTTGAGAGACACGGACACCCGCCCAAAGGGGCATCCGACAGCTCAGCAGATTCCACAGTGCTCTTTGGGCTACTCCAGTGGTACAGAGGGCCCCAAAGCATTCAATGGGCAGTGGGTAGGGGGGGCGGTCAGTGACACTGTCCATGCTCTGCCAGTTCTGAAGGCAGACAGATGCTCACTTGTTCTCTCTCAGGGCTGCCAATCCAGCATCTTTCCCTCAGTAATAAACTCACACAAAATCAACCTGAGCAAGAACAGCTATTGCTGCTGCCAAGAGAGTTGCCCAAAACCTTTGCTAGGCCTTTACACGCACGCACACTTTCCTCTTTATCAAAACCCAACACTGCCTGGACACAGCACGTGGAGGACGTTGCTCTAGATAGAACAGGGAGCCGTCGGCATCGCGAGCGGGCTAAAGGACGTCTGCTGCATCAGAGGAGTTTTGTAGCTGCGAAGCTAGGACTCCGAGGAGAGACAGCTGGGACATCCGCATGGAACCAACACAGACACCCATCCTGGAAGGGCAGGGAACCTCTGGCATTTAGGAGACAATTTAAGCCTTAGAAAGCAGAACAACCCCTTACAGTTTGACACAGAGAGGCTGAATGATCTGGCCTCCTCTTTGCTCGGTTCAGGGAACAGAGCCTGTACTCTGACAACAAAAAATTCAGCGGCACTGACTCATAATCACCTCTTCCCCCTACCACCACCACCCACCCGCTGAACAACGAGGATCTTGCAGCCAGGATTTAGCCGTCTGTTTGGTGATAATGAAGACGCGAATTCAACCCACTTCCCTGTAGCACTACCCAGCTAAACAGGGTTCCCCAAGAGCAAGGAGGGGGCAATCTTAAAGAGGCTCATCTCAGTTACACTCAGCAACATTAGCCTCAGCCCAAGCTCCCTCCACCTTGGCATTAGAGTGAGCAGAAATCTCCTCTCCTTCTGTTATCTCCCGCCCCGACACCACATGGTCACGTGCATTTCTTCCGGGCCCCTGCTCGGCTGTCAGGATGATATAACAGGACGAGCTAATTAAACGAGGGGTTTATTTTGGTCCCGGGCAGGGTGACAAGGCAAAATATAGCCCATAACAGGCCTGTGTCGCCTCTGAAGAGCTGCCAGGGTTATTTTTTACCTCCATACATCATGAAGAATTGGAGAGGATTAAAAAAAAAAAGAAACCGAACAGGGCTATATTTAGAATTTAATCAGTGGCAGGGCGGGTTATGCGTCTGAGGGAGGAGGCTAATATTTAGGGAAGGGGGTGAGGACAACAGCACTCGGGCAACTGCTGTACATGGAAAGGACGCTGCTTTGATCAGTTGCAGGTCTCTTGTTTTGGTCTCTTTCACAAAAGAGCAGCCTGTTGTCACTCTGCAACCTTATCTTTGATCGGGTCCTTCCCACCCCATCAGCCTCTGCCCAGCAGGGGACAGTGTACTGATTTTGCCAGTCACGGGGCATGCTGGAAATCAAGACAAAAATAGTCCTTCCTATTAAACTACTGCTGAAGGAAGGGATACGTTCTCCATCATAGCTCCCCAAAGAAGATGCAATGCAGGGCTCTCATCAAAACTCCCTTGACACTAGAGAGCTTTCAGGTCATTCGAGAACCACCCACCATTAGCCCAGCTTCCTTGGAAATAAACAGTACTGACAACAAACTGGTCCTCCTACGTGCCCAATGCACAAAGGACAGGGGTACGTTACAGGACAAGTTAGCGAGATCTGGTTCTTGAGCTCAAGGGGCAGCAGCTCATCCCTTTTGCTCTGGAGGTCCCCGGTTTGATCCCCCGTCTGGGTGGCCATCTCACACGTACGCTCGAATCACGACACAGGCCCCTCCAAACTCATGATTTCTTAAAATATGAGTTTGTTTGGGGTTCTGTTGATTTGCCTCCTAGTTTCTCAGCCCCATATCATAGGAGCGTTACGAAACTTAATCCATTGCACCCCAGCATCTCAGCACCTCAGGAGGGAGGAGATGTAGAAGCACCTGGTACGATCCAGGAAACAAAAACACAGGCCAACAGGTTCAGACGGTGCTCCTAGAGTATTCAGCCGAAGTCTGACCATTGATTCCATGGAAGACGGTCCAGGGCTATTCAGTTGGAGCTGGTGTCCAGATTGCAGCTCCTCACCCCCGAGGAGGGAGGTTGATGACCCCCGAGTCAAGGAATAGATGCAATCACATGGGAATGGGGCCTCCCTGGGAAATGGTTTGGGGGAGATGCCCCCTTGTTCAATTTCCAGCAGCCTCTCAACATGCAGGTGGAAGGCAGGGTTCTTGTCCTTGCCTCTCGCTTCTAAGCGGCCAGCCTCCATTCTCACCCCCACACCCCCCTTTCACTCTAGCAGCAGGCAGGTTTCTTGTTTAGCTTCTGTTTATTAAGGCTGCTAGGAGGGAGGGGGACATCTTTTTATATCTAGCTGCTGGCTATAGCAAGCCTGAATTTATTTAAGTGCAGACTCTTATGTAAAAGCACAGAGGCGATTAGTAGGCAGCTAGTTATAGAGTCATGACACAATCCCCATTTAATAGCTGGAGAATTTCAACAGGTCAGGGATGGGAATAATTTCCATACCTTGTTATCAGGCAGCCATAGCTGGCTCTGATTCAGCTGGGGAGAAAGGAAGAGGGACTTCATGCAACCACTGTAATGCAACTCACCCGTCTTCTCCCCCAGCTATTGTAAAGCCAGAAAGGAGGAGGAGATCCTGCTGCTCTGGGACCACCTGGACTGTTCTTGGCTGGGATTATTGAAGAGGGAGAGAACGCCTTCTGTCCTGAAACTGAGACATCAGAGCCAAACTCTCTGCTGTCCACAGCAAGGACCCTGGACCAGACTAGCACACCAGGCTGAAAGGGATTTAAGGCCAGCCACAAGGAGGAGTGCAACAATCCCAAAGCACAGCACCTAGCACAGGGGGATCCTGGGCTCCGACTAGGGCTCCAAGGTGCTACGCTAATACAAATATCCAATGCGGCAGCTCCCTTTAAATTGGCCTGGTACGAAATTCTACATCCCAACGTTAACGCAACATCCCTAGGTGGTTGGTCGGTAATGGGGATTGAACCCAGGACACCAGGATTTAAAAGCACAAGCCTGTAAGCCAGCCACTAGAGGGGAACAGAGCCACATCGTGGGTTACACACAGAAAGCCGAGGTCATTTCCCCCACCCCTTTTCCTGAGAAGGGAAAACTCAGCTACATACCCCCCCTCCTCCCCCAATCACCACGGTAAATGATGGAGATTTTGCGCCGAGGTTGGCAAGTTTTCCCACGGCCTCTTCCGAAAACTGCTCTACACAACCAGCAAGCTCATGTAAAGACCTGGCTATTGTACGCCACTGCCCTCCCCTGGGGGGGATCCAGAACTGCATGGCGTGTGTGAGCGAGATGCACTGTACTTTCGGAGTGAGGGGAAGAGAATTCCACAGGAAGTTCCCGCTGGGCGTGGGGGTCATCGTCATGACAACAGGGAAGCGCTAGGTAGCCAGAGACTTGGTGCAATTAAAGTTGTTGCTGTTCTTTCCAACGGCCCTGTGCAACCACAGCCCAGAGGTGCCGGCTGAGGGTTACACACACATCCTTCCCTAAAGCCTTGAGCAGACGCGCCTGCCCTTCCTCCCGAAGTCAGCAAGCAGTCACATGTGCATTCAGTTTTTCTCTGGGGGGTTGGAGGGAGGCCTGAAGAGCAGGCTGGGAACCACACCCTGACCATCTCTTCCTGCACAGGAAGCCTAGGAGCAGATGCTTGCTACGAGATGGGCCCTTACCTGATATGCTATCAGGTCAGTTACAACTGCCAGCAGCCTTTCTAGAGAATCCTGCCGGCGTTTCCCACCCCTACTCGCACCGCTGCTTTCAGCCCGAAGAACCTGCAAGAAAACAGATTAAGTTAATCACTCCTGGCTGCAGCAAGCTCGCCAGCCCCAGCCTCCTGCGGGGAGCTGTCTCAGGGAGCATTGCCACGATTCACCCCGGAGCACGTGTCTGCCAGGAGTTACAAAACAGCATCTCAGCCAAGGGCACGGTGCAGCCACCAGGAGCAGGGGCTGCACCAGGCAAACTCTCAGTCCCTTTACCAGGGTGTCTGCTGTTCCCACCACAAAGCAGGTGAAGCTAATATATCAGAGACAGGGGGCCAAGGAAGGTAAGCTGTATTCCAAGCCAAGCACTTGGGTAAATTAATACAAGACAACTCTAAGAAATAGAAAAGCTTCTGCTGACCGTTGCTTTACATCACACACCTGGAGCAAATGGTGGAGGGCCGCATTGGAACAGATGGACTTACACAAGGGATGAATTTAGATCCTCCCATCTAAAAGGATCAGCGCTCCAGACCCAGAATAACCATCTGTTAAAGGAAAACCAGATTCCTTTCTCCAGACTCCCTCCTCACCATGTAAATGTTTAAGAGATCAGACAGCAAACAAACGGAAAATATTTGGAAATCGTTCTAACGCTGCATGTCAAGAATCAAGAGAGAAATAAAAAAAGGCAGAGGGGGAGGGGAAGCTGCGTTTCTCCTGTCCACACATTTATGGACAGTAATCCAACAAAGGATCCTTCCCAGCAAAGAGCAGAGCAAGACTCCAAGCTAAAACTGTTCTTGGTCATCCTCTAAATTCTGAAAGGGAAGTTTGGATTGCATGTTAGCCAGAGATGCAACCACTGGAGAAGATGGGGGTGACGGGGTAACCCCCCTGCAGTGCAGCACAGGATTAGTGAGTTATCATTCCTACTGACCCCCTTTTTAAATGTGATCCCATCCCTTAGTTGCCCTGGATAGCAAAGAAACAACCAGATCCTGCAGAGGGAGGGGAAAGAGAAAGGGGTACTGACTTTGGGAGATTTTCACCCCAGGATGTCTGCGGCAAGACTGGAATGGGCGGGACTTGTGCAGAATTTCCAGCTTACTTCCTGAATTTTTAAACCGTAGACGAAACTGACAATTTTCTGTCTCTTCCATCCCAAACAATAAGAAGGGAATTTTCAAAGAACGGCCAAAAAGTCAGTGCGAGTTTTGCCGGAGATTTTGATACAGGCAGGATCGCAGCCACACTCTTCTGCCAAAGCCCTCTTCATTTTAACATCAGGCTTGCTGAAGCTTTCTACGCTTTCTCCCTTCCATTGCAGGGATCCTTAGATGGAGCAGGGACTAAGCGAACGTACGGCAAGCTCCCAAGAGCCAACCGTCCATCAAACGGTTTTGCTATTCCAACAGATTTCTCTGCTTTTCCACCCCACGGGAAGCGGGGCAAGGGAAAGCAGGAGAGACGTTAAATCTCTTTCCCATATATGTCCCTCAGTCACTGTGAGCAGACAAAGCACAGGTCTTTGGAGAGCACCGTTGATATAAGCAGCAGTTTGAGCTGTTTGCAAAAAAAAAAAAAAAAAAAAAAAAAAATGCATATATACAGGAAGCTCCCAGTTCCTGATTTCCAGTTTGGTTTAATAAGAAGAATTTCCTTCTTCCCTTCAGACTCATGCAGGAAGCCTGCAAACAGACCAGCTCCATAATCTGATTAGGTTCCATCCTACGCACATTTCCTGAAACACAAAATGATTTGCAGCCGGAGTTACTTTCCATTCTGACCCACCGCTCAAAAGGTAGCAAGTGCAATTGCAGCCAGCGGATCAAAAGCGCTACAGAGCAACTGAGAGGAGGATGCAGTTATCAGATTTGTGCCTGGGAAAACTGCCCCCTGCTGGCACTTTCTCCTGTGCCCCCTGTAGGGCGGACAGTAAGTATCTACTTAGACTGACAGTCCCTCAGGGATGGGATGGTGTCTGAGTAGGACCAAGCGCAGTGCTTAATAAATAAGGTGTCCTGAGCCATTTGGAAAGGCTAGGATGAGCAAATGCAGAGCGTGTGCTTAGACACAAGCTGTATTCCAAGGGTAGCTGCATAGCCTGGGTGGTAAGGTAGGAATAGCCACCGAGAATTGTACGAGTACTTCTGTGGTGCTCATCACATGCCTCACCACCCCCACGTGAGGCCAGGAAATGCGATCTCCATCTCACAGATGGAGCAGCTGAGACACAAAGAGGAAGTGACTTGCCCAGGTCACACAGTGAGTCAGTGGCAGAGCCAGGACCAGACGCCAGGTCTCCCAGCTCTCAGGCCAGGGCTTTTCCCCCCTGCTTGGGGGAGGACTTGACTGGGGAGATACCCGTCGTGGGGAACAGCGGCTAGATGCCAGCTTTTTAACAGTGATCCTGATGCAGGGGAGGGCTTGCCTCTCTTCCCTCCCCGCACGCCGGGCCATTGAGAGGCTACTACTGCAGACAGCTCGTGGAGTCTCTGTTTCAGCTCAAGCCACCGAGGCTCGTGCTTTGAGCACCGAACGTCCGGGTTCAAATCACGGGGCGGGTCGTTAGACCTGCCATTTCATTGTCGGTGATCAGAGCAAAGCCATGCTCTGCAGGGTCCCTAGCTTCTGTTTGTCGGAAGCTGGGAACGGGTGATGGGATGAATCATTTGGTGATTGCCTGTTCTCTTCCCCCCACCCCCAGGGCAGCTGGCATTGGCCACTGTCGGAAGACAGGATACTGGGCCATTGCTCTGACCCAGTACGGCCGTTCTTTACTTCTCCAGGCAGGTGGCAGCAGCACAGCTCTGGGAGGAGGCCAGCTACAGCCATTTACCAGCTGTAACAGGCACTGCAGCAACTCTGTAATTAACCCAGATGGGGAAGGCAGGTGGGCAGCCTTTGTACACCAAGCAGTCTTGCTGTGGGCACCTTCCACATCTGAGGGGAGCATTGAAAGTTTCTGTCCTCTGTTAGCAACTTTGTTGCTTTATTAGAACACAAAGGGACAATTCACTTGGTTTTGCTAGGTTTGAGAAATCCCCTCTTAGAAACTAGATTAAAATAATCTTACTGGAAGAAGGTGACTCAACTACTCTTGGACTGCAAAAATAACTGGGGGGGGGGTAAGTCGGGGAAGGGGGAGGTCTAACTTCCTCTTTGGTGCACCAGCAGCTCTTCCAGTTAAACCACTGCTGCGAATGGTGAGGAATACTCTTTGGCAACCTGCGGGACAGACACACCTGCAGGGGGGGAAATATGTTCCAGGGACAAGAGCATTGTCTGTCTTGCTCTCAGTCTGGGACTGAAAATGCCCTCATGCAGCCAGCCTGACAGATGCAGTAACACGCTGGGCTAGCAACCAGCTGTACAAGAGATCCGGGTCCGCAGCCAAGAAGCAAGAGGCTACGCTGCTGCATGGCTGTGACGTTCTCTTAGCTGCTACAACACCAGAGACCAGACAAACCAGGTGCATCAGGGAGGTGCGGCGACCCAACCAAGGTGGCTCTTTGGCGTTCGTACTGATCCCAGATCTCAACCTCTGCAAGCCACTGGTCAGGGAAACATCCCGCGGGAGGAAAACAGGAAAACAAGGGTTATTTTGAGGACATCCTAATCAGGCTGTTTCCCTATTGCACCAAGCTAAAGTTACGGTCCTCGACTAGGAGCCTAGAGACAGTGCTGCAGTGGGATACACAGCTGCCCAGCAAAAGGACATGCCATGTCGTTTCGATTTCAAGGAATGCTTCCTGAGGTCTATTGGAAAGGCAAAAACACTACAGTTTTTAAACTTCCCTTTCAGCCAGCCCAGAAGTTCCCTGCCAGCTGCCAAGGCAAGCAGCTATTGCAAATACTTATGGTTAATATTTACATTCAGATTCAGTTCATGGAAATAGGTGGGTTCTCTTCAATGGAGGAGTGAGGCGCTTTGACCACAGGTTCCCGGCCGTTTGAGGGAGGACAGGTTTTTGGCATTATGTTTCCTATTGCAACAGAGCAGGGTGAAAAACCAAAACAGGAAGACTTAAGGGGGGCGATTCAAGGCATTTGCAGATCCATTTTATAGCTTCAACGGCTCAGGTCCATGGTAACGTCACATCCTCGGCACGTTGGATAACGTAACCTATCACCTTGTGGAAGGCAAATCAGTGTGGAGAAGACGCTCAGAAATGGGTCCAATGCGCTAGAGCAGCTCCTGCTTCTCACTCAAGCAGTTGAAGCACTGAAGACTTCACCTATAACTGGCAGGGTAACAGGAACCTTAAAGGGACCCTCAGTTGCACGCTGCAAAATGAAAATGGACCCAGTGCTTTGGCTAAACGAAGAAGCAGCCCTAACTTTCACCCACCCCGAACCTTTTCTCTAAAGAGAGGCACAAGTTGCAGAATCCAGGACAGGTCTGGATCCTGAATACCCCAAAGCTCAGGATTGTTTGGATTGAGGGTTTTGTTTCAGTCCATTATAAAGATGGAAGCACTTTGCCAACTTCAGATCCATATTTTGAACTCTGTTCAAACTCCCGGCTACTATTTGAGTCCCTCCTCCGCCCTCCAAGTCCTGATAACTTTCTCCCTTCGTTTTGCATTGTTGGATGTGCCACGCTGGAAGTTTTTCTGCCAAGATTTCCAGCCCCTTTTTTTTTGTTTGTTTAAATCCAAGAGATGTGACAAAGCTTAAGTATTACAAACGTTTAAACTTTGCCCTGGGCCATTCACTAGTTGGGAAGCATGAAGCTAGGCCACCTGGATAGTAGCATCCAGTCACACATGGTTAACGCGGAGTACTTATATATATTCTCCAGGGCTGAGCCTTCTGCAGCGCTCAAGACCTGTTCACAACATGCTATGCAGCAACTCAACAAGGGCGGATTGTTTAGGGACTATATTTTATATTACAGCAAAAATATGTTTGCTGGAACGCTTGATGGCAACAGTGTACAAGGAGAAAAACCAGGAAAGAGATTTTCAGAGACTCTAAAGGAGTTCATGTATGCTCCCAATTCTCACCATCTTTGAAAACCCCAGCACAGGTCTTATTTAAAATACCTATCCACCTGGAAGGTCCTTTTAAGCATTTAGAATACAGAAATGCACCGATACAAGCACTGATTTCTTCCAGGGGTTGCAATGGGGAAGCAGGGTCATTAATTCCCTAACTCGCAGTTTTGCAGGTGCAATGGCCATTAGCTTAGTGTTTATTCTACATTTTCATGCTCTAAGGCCAGTTTTGGGATGAAATCCTGGCCCTATTGAAGTGACTGGCCAAGTTCCCACTGACTTCAATAGGGCCAGGGTTTCACCCTTACATTTGCTGTAAACTCACTTACATGTTTGCCAAGCTGCAAGTTCAACTCGCTGCCTCCTTCGAGAGTTACATTTGCAATCTATGGAATAAAACAAATACAAAAAGACTCCGCTCTTTTTCATTGGTGCCTACTTGGAAAAAGGGAGCCCAAAACCTAAAAGCCAAAAGTGAAGTAGCATCTATACAGGCTGCTTAGAGTACGTCTACACTGCACACTATACTCAGACTCTGACTCCGGTTTGAGCCCCAGCTCCCTTTCTGCCCACACACAAATCAGTCTGACTCAGGTCAGCAAGCACTCAGGACCCAGGTGGCTCAGAGCACTAGTCCCGCTGTGATTCGGGTCCACACCCAGTCACTCTGGACACAGCTCAAGCCACAGACCTGAGTCAGAATGTCTGTGTAGCGGACATGTTAGCACAACTATGGGACCTGGGTCCAGCAATTGTAAACGCAGTGTGCACACTCAAGCGCAGGTGTGGAAACACCCAGTCCACAAGCCTGGATCGCACAGAGCTAGGTTTACAATGCACTAAAGACATACTCTTAGAGGATGGTAACATTAGTAAGAAGCGTGTGTTGTGTTGATTGCGAACAGTCATTGTCACTGTACAATGCACACAGAACCCATTAAAGGCTTTGAGTTGGCAACACGGTTTTAGATGCAACTTGCCCTTAAGAAGAAAGGTTTACATTTACACACAAACAGGAGGAAAGGAGGAAGTCCCACCCACCTTTCAGTGGGGGCTGCCTTCCCGGGGGTATGAAGAGAGAGCGACACAGGAGGGTCAGGAGCTGTGCACCATTTGTGCCTGCAAGGCATAAGTGGGGCTACAGCCTACTGCCATTAACCATCATAACCCAATGCTGGTCACTCCCACCTCAAGAAGGATAGAGAGGAACTGGAAAAGGTTCAGAGAAAGGCAACGAAAATGATCAAGGGTGTGGAATGGCTTGTACATGGAGGAGAGACTAAAAAGATTAGGGCTGTTCATCTTAGAAAGAGGCGACTAAGAGGGGATATGATAGAGATCTACAAAATCATGAACCGTGTGAAGAAAGTGAATAAGGAAGTGTTGTTTACCACTTCACGTAACATAAGAACCAGGGGTTACCCAATGAATATTAATAGGCAGCCGGTTTAAACAAAACATAAGGAAGTACTTCTTCACGCACACCGCACAATTAACCTGTGGAACTCATTGCCAGGAGATATTGTGATGGCCAAAAGGTATAACTAGTTCTTTTTTAAACCCTGTTAAGTTCACAGAAGACATGTCCATCCAAGATTATTAGGCCAGATGGTCAGCAATGCAACCCCACACTCGGGGTGACCCTAAGCCTCTGACTGTCAGAAGCCAGGAGGGGGAAGACAAGGCTGGATCATTCCAACTGCCCTGTTCTACACGCCTCCTGATGCTCAGGTCCAAGAGAGGATACTGGGTTAAATGGACCATTGGTCTGACCGAATATGGCAGTTCTTATAAATGAAGGCACAGATTCTGAGCTCTGTTTAGTGTAACTCAACTGAAGACAATGGGGATTATCCCAAAGTAAGTAAATTCAGGATCTGGCCCCAGGAACTCACATTTGCTACAGAATCGGTTTTTAGAGCCAGTGAGGAATTTTTCAGTGAACTGTTTTAACCAAAAATTGCTGCTTCATCAAAATCGTTCAAGAAACTGGGTCTGTTCTGACTAATCTTCTGAGACAAAACATTTTTGGAAAAAGTTTTTGAAATGCCTGAAATGTCTCATTTTGACATTTTCAATGAAAAAAATTTTTTTTAAACCTTGAAACAACTTTTTGTTTAGAAATTTTAGTAAATGTAGACTAAAGAGGTTAAACAAAAGAAGATTAAAATGGAAGTGAAATGTTTTGTAAGACACAAACTTGGGGGGCGGGGGGAGAAGGGGAGAAATGGATTTCTGGTTTTGGAGTATTTTTGAGATTGACTTTGTCCAGATTTGGGACAAAACATTTTTTCATTTACTCAAAAGTTCTCATAGGATGGGGAGACCATTTCCCACACAGCTCTGCTCATCTCCTCCACCCCTTCTTTCTTCCTAAACCTTGCAGTCCTGGGGAACTGATGGAAGTTACAGCCATACCCTGCACATCATTTTGCTGGCTCCTGCAGGACCCAATTACGAGCAACAGTACGAGTGCTGGGCATCTCCTTTCTAGGAACAGAACTCAGGGCATGTAGGAGCTAGAAGCAGCCTGTCACACCTGGGAGGCAGGATTTATCCATTCAGATCTCTGCATCACAGCAAGAGACCTCTAATCTCACTGAAGTGGATGGAAGCATGAGGCTGGGGGAGTTCTTAGACTCCTGATTTCCCAGCAAGCCAACCGTGGCGTTTCAGCAGAGCCCTGCTGCTCTCTCTAACCTTGCAGATTTGGGTGCTTTTCTGATAGTCAAAGCTTTGATGCCTTAACTGGAGCAGACGCTATTAAAAAGGGCGAGGGAGTGGAAGGACGAAGTGACCATTCTTTCATAGGGCTGTCTTTGAGAACCAATACAACAAAACTTTGGCAGACGACTAAAGTTAGGAGCTTGTCATGGCTTTGTGTTTCAGTTTTAAGACAAACACATTTCCCTCTACTGCAGAGTTGTAAATACTAGTCAGTTTGCATGCACGCACACTCACACTCTTGTACGGCCCCCACCAAGAATAATAAGGTAGTGTGATTAGTATCTGTCACCTGTGGTTCTCTCTCATGGGGGAAGGGGGTATTTAATTTTAACGTGATTTGATTAAATACAAGTATATATGTGCAATAAAAAAGGAACTATTTTCCCCATCCCAACCCTACACCTTCCTTTAAAGGGAGAGCAGTTTTAGTACATAACGTTATCTTCCCAAAACAGACACAGACGCACACGAGGTATGCCAAGGTGTGTGTGTCGTATGCCAATGACCAACGTGGCATACGACACATGCTGAATTCAGCTTTGTCTTCTTCTCAACTCTCCCCCCCCCCCCACACACACTTTATGGCCAATCATTTGTTCCGGTTTTGTATCTGGAGACAAGGAATTGTACAAATAAAGAGCTTCGTTGTCTGACTCTCGCTATTGTCCCAGTCCCATTGAACTCAACGAGGTTTTGTGCATAAGGCAAGCAGGATTCAGCCCTTAAAAAACGTCACCTCTTTGTAGCTCTCCAAAGAGATGCTTTCCTTTCCCCTCCTTTTCTGCGTTCTCCTCTCTTCTCCCTTTCCTCTCATCATTTCCCATTGCTATCTGTAGGCTTCGTAGAATTCTATTTTTTTTAAAATAATTTCAACAGATAATACCGATTTTCAAGAATTTTTCAGTCATCGATTTAATTTTCACACCTGCGCAGAATTTGGGTTTTAAGCATTTTCTTTTAATTTTTATCAATTTAAATGTTCACAGTTGTGAACAGTTATGGGGACGTGGGGGAAGGTTAGACCATTATTTAATATCAGTAGAGGCACTGCGATTCAAAGAGGTAAAGCTTTAACCATTAAACCACAAAATGTCACTGTCACATGTCAAAAAACATACCACATAAATATCCTTAAATCAAACTAATAAAGTTTTCGAGCCGCATTTTTCTTATTTTGCCTATCTGTACATTTCAATCATTAGTGGAAATATTCTTTCTTCAGTGTGCGCGTGTATTCTGACATCCATACGGACCGACCGTTACTGACGAAGAACTCATCCTTCCAAGCCTAGTTACACATCTAAAGGTGTACGCTCATCGGGGCAGGGAACTTGCTCTCCAGTCTGCACACCAAGTGCCCTTTAATATCCCTGTATAATGCTCAATCAGATGTGATTTTCAGCAGCCCATTTTAGGATTAGCCACATGCCGAAGCTCTCTCCTACGCAGCAGCAATCTGATCTTTGAAGGAAAGTTGTGTCAATTCACAGCTTGCACCCTGCTTCCATCACCTACCGCCTAAAGCCTTAAGTCTCAGCACCAACACGAATGAGACGTCTGGCCTAGAGTTTTACGTGGGAAGGGCCAAAAACAGCCCCCCCTGTAGCTGAGCACAGAACCTTCTTATTGCAGCAACTCTACAAGCCGAAGTGCTGTTTGGGATGAAGCTTTGCACAGGCAACCGAGCCAAGAGCAAACGCTTGCAAAGCATCCTCAGTTCAGGAAAGCAAATTACATTGCCCCTAGGCGGAAAGCCATAATGAGACAGCATGCAACTGGTCCTCGATATCCGGCAGGGCCTACTGTAAAGCATTAAATACACACACACAGTGAAGCTAGCATCTGGGGATCTGGTCTCTCTCCTAGTAGAAGGCAAGGAGACACCCCATCACCACCACCAGAGGATTTAAAGCCCAGGCTGGCTGGCTGTCTCTCGCACAACCCCCGTGCCTGGAATGTGACCCACAGTCCAAATCCTGCACACACTTGCCTCCAGGAGTCCAAGCTGGCAATCACCTCATCGCAGTCTTTCGATGCGGAGTGCATATATAGCCACAGAGGTGCAACTTTAAGCAGCATATCAGCAAATCTGGCTGCATCTCAGCCTGGGCAGGAGCCACTAGAGTCTCACTTGACCGAAGAGAACTCCCCCCCACTGCCGCCCTCACAGCAGCCTCTGACAGTAGGACAGGAAGACACTTCAGAGCCCTGCACTCACTTTCCAACACGCCACACTGCCATCCGTTGACAATGCAGCCTGTAAGTCTATCCATTCCAGAGCCCCTCAATTCCACCGGCTGCCATGCAAAACTGAAGTATTAGTGAACAAGAAAGCAGGCACGCTGAGAGACAAGACTTTGCACACCCATTGCCCTTTTCACCTATGCATCGCAAGGTGTTTCTACAGACACTCATTAAGCTACCCAACACACTTGCTAAGCAGGTGTGACAGCCACTGACTTGGCAGAGGTACTAGGGATCGAACTAAGGATCTCCAAAGCTAAACATGCGAGTCTCTGCAGCCTGAACAGAAGAGCCAGTCGCTGCAGCTGCGTTCTGGAACAGAACCACATGATTTCTGGATTGGGCACAGAGGACAGTGCAGAACACATACCGAGCTGGTGGGTTATACTGGCACTGGGACATATCCTCATCTGGTGTAAACCCTCGCAGCTTTATTGACTTCACTAAAATTCCTCATCTGTTGTAAGCCACGTAACTTCACTGAAGTCAATAGAGCTGGGAGGGCTTACACCAGATGAGGATCTGGCCTATTATCCCTATTTTACAGGCAGAGAAGCTGAGGCAGAGAAAACTTAAGGCAACCTGCTTCAGGTCACAGAGTGCTGGGACTGAGCTGAGAATAGAACCAAGTGTGCAGACTTCCACTCCTCCGCTCTAACTCCATTGCCAGTCAGCAGACATGTGCTTCATAACCGAACAAGACACCGACCAGTTTAGTGCCGGGCCTCTATTTTTTACTTCCCTGTTATACTTTTGACCATAAACATTCATGTGACTCTCCCTGCAGGAAAGAGTTTAGGGCAAACTTCAAACCTTTGCCTTAAAAAAAAAAAAAAAAAAAAAAAGTGTTAAGATCCAAAAACATGAACAAATTGAATTCCTTCAATTACCACCCAAACCCAGAGACATTATTTATATTGCTGTAGTGCAGGGGTTCTCTAACTGGGAGTTGTGACCCCTCAGAGGGCTGTGAGGTTATTGGGGGGAGGGAGGGGAGGAGGAGGTGTTTTGAGTTATCAGCCCCTGCACTTGCTGGTAAAGGTGGCATGGCATGGGGGTGGTCATCACAGCCAGAAATATTTTCAAAGGTGGTCCCACCAAAAAATGTTTGAGAATCCCTGAAGGAGCACCATTTATTGACCCATGATCCCACTGTGCTAGGTGCTGTACAAACAGAACAAAAAGATGGTCCCTGTCCTATAGCTACCCACATCACACAGTTTAAAACCACAGTCTCTTATGGTGTTGCTTTCCACCACCATCTCCTCCCTCCTGGCAGAAGAGAGCCCCCCATTTTTAATACGAACAAAAGCTTTGAAAGTTACTTTTCCTGACAGACTCCGAGGGCAAAGCCACTTGGGGGAGAGGGGATGTTAAGAAATATTTCTACAGTCCTATAGGGCCATACAGGTGTTTTGGGTTCACAGGATCGCAAGACAAAGCAGTGTGCATGCCAAAAAAAAAAAAATCCTTTGCAATGTCTGGTTATCTATTTTACACCCACTGCTCAGGCAGCCGGTTACTAAGGAGTCAAAGGTAGGTAACCCCTTTCTTCTCCCCTACTTAGCAAAACCCCTGCATTAATAAGCAGCTCCACTTCACAAGGTCCACTTTAAGCCCCCAATGACGACGCAAGCTGTTCCACACCATCAGAACCCCAGCGCCTATGAAAAGGCCCAAGGAAGTAAATGGGACTCCTCTGCGGAACTCTTGCAGGACAGGGCTTAAGTCAGGAACCATTTTGCAACTGATTACAACAGAGTCAGATTTAGGCCTCCAGTATTTAGGGAAGACATTCAAAGTCAGACCCCATCTCTCTCTCCTTTTGGGAAGAAGGGAAGCTTAACTCAAACTCTGCTAAGACATTTTGTCAAGGAAAACTGAAGCCGGACTGCTCACATGAGAGAGAGTACACAATTAATCCAGCCTTCACTGAAAAACTCAGCTGCTCCATAGTTAAAGGTGCGCTATCAACACTTTCAATGCGCCTATGAAACAGATAACCACACACATTACATATGGAAACCAGAACTCCGTTTTAACCACCCTGAGTGCTACCCATGGCCCGTGTACTAGGTTTAAATCAAGTCCTCTTGGTAAAGGACATCAGGCTTCGAAGAAAACTCACTTTTTGAATGAGAGGAGGACCAGGGGACAGACGGAGTTGAGAGAGAGGTGTGTGATAGATGGAAGTTAACTCCCTATTCATTTTGTTTTAAAAGGTCACCCCTTTGCCTTGCATTTACCTTGCCCACTAGCAAAAGAACAGCAATAGAAATCAGAACTTTGCTACTAAGATCCTCCTTTTATCCTGGCCAAAACAGCAACATCTGCCAAACAATTCTGGATCCTTTTATTCCCCCCTGCTTCAAATTCCTGGCTTTAGCAATGCCAGCCGGAAAATACTTTTCTGAGTCCTTTTCTACTTGCAAGGTATGGCCAATATCAGCTTCAATGCTACATGCACCTTCCGCTTCCTTTAAAGCGATGTTGCCCAAGAGGTTGATTAGATGATTCAAGGTAACTTACAAGCTCCAAACTGCAACGCGCACTAGATTCAGCCTTTAAAACAGAACCAAAAAAAAAAAAAAAAAACCACCCACAAAGCAAAAAAAAAAAAAATTTCCAAACCTTAAGGAGACATTCAAGTGATTTCCCCTATGCCATGTATTTCATCTCTCACTGCGGAAAGGTTTCGGGCTCTTTCTACTAACTCAGCAACCTTCAAAAATAATTTTAAAAAAGGAAACAGCCACAGAAGAGAAGACAAACCAAATAAAACCCAGGGACCGAACAGAAAAAGAAACTCGCCCTGTTTTCCCCCCCGGTGTTGACGACACACGGGAACAAAAGCACCAGCCAGGCCCCAGCAAGCAGAGCCGGGGAAGGGCTCCCTGCTCCTAGCGCACCCCTCGCCCGTGCACCGCCAGGGGGCCGCGCCCCGCAGGGGGTTTGGGGGCTGCTTCGCGCGGCGCGCGTTTAAAACCCCGCCGCTGCCGGTCCGGAGGCTTTGCACAGCCCGCAGGGCGCGCACCTGAGCCGCCAGCGCCCAGGCTCCGCAGCGAGCCGGGCGGGAGCAGACAAGAAGGGAGGGAGGCAAGCGGGTGCCGGGTGATCGCGGAGCCGGGTCGGAGCGGAGGAGGCGGAGCGGGGAAGGGGAGAGAAGCCCAGAGCCGGAGCGGGCGAGGGCCTGGCAGGAAGGAACCGAGGCGGCTGCTCCCGGCGCCGGGCGGCCCTTACCTGCGGGAAGTCATGGCAGGAGCGGGAGAGTCGCGGCCACCACCGGCTCAGGGGCTGCGGCTGCTGCTGCTCGGCGCTCGCAGTGGGCAAGCAAGGCGGCAGGGAGATGGAAGGGGGCGGGGCTCTCTTTCCACCACGCCACGCCCCCTTCCGTGCCGTATGTGGTCTGGCCACGCCCCCTTCCTCGTCCCCCTCCCAGGCCGATCATTGGGCGAGGCGGCCGGGCTAGCCCCGCCTCCCCCAGCTGGAAGGTTAACCCACGTGTCAGCAGGGGGAAAGCCCTCCCTGTGACGAGGGGAACCCCCGCCCTCTGCTCCTCCGCCCACTTCCCCCCCCTTGCTTGGCAACTGGCACCGCCCAGCAACAGCCGCGGCGGCTCTTAAAGGGGCAGCGCGCACCGCCGGTGTGGAGGGGGATGCGGCTTAGACAGCTGGGCGCTAGGTTCGAACGGCCTGGGGTCCCCTGGGGCCAGGGCACCGGGGCTGGAGGGTGGGCTGGGACAGGCCTGCTGGAGTCTGTACACTCAGCGGGGAGCAGCTCAACCCCCCCCCCTCCCCGCCCAGGGTGCTGTGAGCTTTACAGTCAAAATCCCCCCCCCTCCCCCATGTAGTCAGGCCTCGAGTAAATACATTCCTGGGGCAGGGCACATGGCATTTGTCCCAGCCACATCCTGGCTTTGGTGTCTGGGACTCTGGCTCAGTCACCGGGGGGTGCTTCATCCCGGGTCTCCGCACGCACCAGGCAGAAGGTCGGCGATCACATGGTGAGACGCCAGCCTGTGGCCTTGGGATAGGGCCTTGGTTAAAAGTCAGCTTTGTCCTGTAATTTCCATACCATTGTCCTTTGTTTTCAGGACACGTTCAGGCCGGGGCGCAGGAGGACAAGTTTACCTGCTGCTCAGGAGCAGAGAGAGAAAGAGAGAGACCCCTCCTCTCTGTTCTGCCACCCACTAAAGACACCACCGCCCTTCTTGTAACCCTGTTGCCCAGGATCACGTTTTTCCACCCCCTCCTATGCACCAGGCTGCTGCTTCCCCCCAGGTGTCTGCATGGTTTTCTCTATACCCCCACTCTGGCAAGCAGCCCCACTGAAGTGGGACTACTCACCCCCACAAGGTAAGGAGGGTTTGGTCCATATTTAGAAAAGGACTTTGGATGAACCAATATGTTTAAGACATTGATATAAAGCACTGACTCTATCGAGGGAAAAGAAGCCAAGGAACTCTTCCTTCTCCTCTGACCTAGTCTACATTATCATGCCCCTGATTTCTAAACTTTTATAATACATGTGTAATTGGCATTTATGACCTCTTATCACAGGCTCCTAAGTGCTTTCTACATATTAATTATGGCACGATGATTTCCCAGCCAGGGAAAGCATAGCCCCTGCTCTCTATAGCTTTCTGTGGTTTACATTATTATTTGCTTAATGTATTCTGATGTGCTGTTTACCTTCCTCCACAGTTCAAGACCTTTGTGTATGTCCCCCACCCCCCCCCACTGGATAAAGCTAACCTCATCTGCTCCCCTCAAACAAAACCACTTCATTAAAAGGACAGGACCGCCGCCTCACCTTTCCTTTCTGTGTTATCATCTTATCTGCTTTAATTGCCTGGCACGAAAGTTAACATAGGGTTGCCATCTTTCAAAATAAATAAATAAAATAAAATGCAGCACATAATTACTATGTGTAACAGCAAACATTTTGATTATATAATTAGCTACAACTGGAGGATGGTGTTTTTGGCTTTCATGGTCAAATGCCACAGTAATTCAACCCACTATATTACTGGGAGCCTGATTTAAGTGCTTAAAGAAAATTCTCTTTCAGTTAATGAATTTAGGGTAAAGCTGCCCACTGTGCCAGCCCCATACCAAGTAGGAATTAAAAACATGGCAGCTATGCTAATACAAAACCAAATAGCTGGCGTGAAGCTGCAAGCCATGTCAATATAATATCAGATACTGCCAGGGGACGTTGTGAAGGCCAAAACTATCACAGGGTTCAAAAAAGAACTAGATAAGTTCATGGAGGAGAGGTCCATCAATGGCTATTAGCCAGGCTGGTCGGGGATGCAACCCTATGCTCTGGGCATCCTTAGCCTCTGATTGATTGCCAGAAGCTGGGAGTGGACGACAGGGGATGGATTGCTCAGTGATTGCCTGTTCTGTTCATTCCCTCTGAAGAACCTAGTTCAGAAGACAGGATACTGGGCTAGATGGATCATTGGTCTGACCCAATGTGCCATTCTTATGGTCTTAAGAGGTAAGCCTATGAGCACTGACCCACTTGATCTTTAAAAGTTGGTTATATTCCTAGTTTTGCATTCTCTTTCAGAGAGAGAAAGAGAGAAAATATGAAAGGGCACATTGTGATCATCCCTGTGCCTATGCACTGATAGTAAAGAGAAGATCAGGCTTAGGTTTCAGAGGAACAAATACAACATTGACCACTCTGCCTCGGTACATCTCTTAAATCTGCAGCCCCTCACCCAAGGTTCCTTCCTTGGGTGTCTGATGAAAGTAGCAAGCTGGTAATTAAACTAGTTAGAAGATGCAAGGATGTTGAAGGCCCATTCTACTAGCCAATGGCTTTACAAACCAGCCACTAGAGGGCAAGATAGTTGCAAACCAATAACCCTCGAGTAGGTCCGTGTACTAGAAACTAATATGCAGCAGAGCTGCGACCACTTTTGTTAAATGAGGGAAGCCTGGGTACCGTAGACCTGAAGGATGCAGGCTGGAGCATGTTTACATCACATCTTTCATCAGAAGGATCACACAGCACTCTGTGGAAGGTGGTAGAAGAGCCAACCATGGATGCAGGCCAACAGGAGAATAATGTATGAGAACAGAGAAGGGGAAAAGAAAAAGCCAAAGTGATGAAATATGCATTTCAATGTCCTTGCAGTCTAGTCCCAGAGAAGAATAGAAGGAATAGTCTGAAACCTTAGGTGACGTGTGTGGGGAAGAGGACGGAGCTTTTAAAATGTGAAGGATAATAGAAAGGGATCTATATAATTGTTCTTCAAATTCTGCACTAAGACAAGTGGGAGGCAGTGTGGTCTGGGGGATAGAGCACTGGACAAGGAGTCAGGAGATTTGGCCTGTGTTTCCCTACACTGCCAGTGAGCTGCTGTGTGACCTGGGGCAAGTCACTTCCCCTCTCTGTTCCGCTATCTCCACTCCCACCTTTTGTCTGGCTTGTCTGTTTAGGTGGTGTGCTCTTTGGGGCAGGGGCTGTGGGAGAAACTGTGACTCGTGAGCCTCATTCGGCTCTTTTACAGTTAAACTGTGGCTCATAGAGCCCCCTGTGAACCCCCTCTCCCCCATTCTCTGCCTACCAGACAGGGGTGGGGAGCTCTGAGCTTCTGCCCTGCAGCAGGGTGGTGGCGCTAGAGGATTCTGCCCAGCTGGGAGGGAGTCTCGGGGGGTCAGTAAGTTTGACCACCCTTGCATTATGTGTTCATACAGCCCCGAGCACAATGAAGCCCTGATCTTAGTTGGAGGCTCTAGGAACTAAATATAAATAATGGAAGCTAGAGGCAGATCACACTTTCCACTTCACTTTCAAAAAAACCAAGAAACAAAAAACCCTCACAACACTGTATCAAAACACACTTACGATTGCACAAGGAACCTGCAATAATGAGGAAGCAGCACACTCCCTAACATACCACAGTCTTAAATTTACATGTAAGTATTAATCCCAACGTGCTTTTAAAAAGCTACAGCGAGCAACCATTTCACCCACCACTTAAATGCATCCGCTTCTTGGGTGGCACACAGCAGAGTGCAACACGACACAGTTTAAGACAGGAAGTAAAGAAGAAAACTGTAACCAATTGAAACTGAATGTGGGAGAATTTAGGAAGAGAGAATGTAATTGCTCCGAACTGGAAGATGGCCACTTCAGTAAGTGTCAGAAGCAACTTGGATTAGTACACTAATAGCTTCAGCAAAAAGCGAAGTTTAGGCTCTACCATGTTACCAGTTTCTGAAACACACACACAAACACACACACACACACACAGAGCACACTGCACGCTTGATAATGGCAGCCTTCCAGTTCTTTTTGAAACAACCATACCATGAAATCTAGTAGAAAGCAACACACCGTTAATGTGACAGGGAGACCAGGCAGGAAATTACCATTTAAAACGCACAGCAACCTAAAATCCAGGCTTCCATCCGTTCTCAACGTTCAGCTCACTCGATACTATCTACAGCCACTTCTCTTCCGCCTGGTAGATAGCCTCAGGGCCTGGCTCCAGTTTCACACTGAAGTCAGGCAGGAGTTACTTCACCTAAGTCAATAGAATTAAATGAGGGCAAATCTACACTACAAAATTAAGTCAGCCTAAATTCTGGTGACTTACAGCCACCGCAGTCATTAAACCGCTTCTGCACATCCACATGGCACTCCTTGCATCTGCGGTGTGCATTCGCACCGGGAGGGCCTGCATCCACTGCCTCGACCTAACCACGTCGACCTAAGCGGAGGGGGAGTTACTAAATTGGCGTGGCGGGCAAGTTCCGTCCGTGGGAGCTGCATTGTAGTGTAGCCACTTACAGAGTTGGGTCGCTGTCAGCTGCCTTCCATCAACCTGGCTTTGTCGTGTAGACCAGGGCTGAGAGAAGAATCCGACTCAGTCTCTTTCATACAGCCACATCAGCTTTAGGTAAAACAAATCATGCCCCTGGAAAGGCAAAGCAAAGCAAAACCCCTGTAGCCTGCAATTACCAGGTGAAGGCTGATTGGTGAGCTGTATGCAACCCATTTGGTGGCGCTTGTTACAGGTCCTAGTTGTCCCCATCAGAAGCATCACCCACCCACCCAGTGCCCCGCTAGTCTCAGCCAAACGGGCAAGAATTGAATGGGCCATGGAAGCAGAACGTCCCCTTAACTCCAAGCTGTGTTTCACCTCCTCTTTCCCCAGGGCACAGGTGAGGTACAGTTAGTGGGACACTGGGCCAGATCCTCAACTGGTGTCAAGTAGCCTCAAAGGAGCTAGGCACCAGCTGATCGGCTGGCCCATTGTCAGGCAGCTTGTACAAATAAGGCCACATTTGGTCACCTGCAGCCTAAATCCAGAAGACTTTTAAGGGTTTACACCACTTTATATGGAGACAGGGTTTAGCCCAAAGAAACTTGCCCCTGGCCCCTTTCCTAAATGCTGTAAGAAAACAAATCCAGCTGTCGAAGGCAGAAAAAGCCAGAACATGACTGACCAACTCCCCTTCCCCCAGCCCTGTACCCGCTTGCAGGAGCACAAATAGCAGTTTTAGAACTATAATAAGACACACCGAATTCCACGTCTATTCGGGGAATACCCAGAGTGCTGGCTGCAGAAGCTAGCTCATTTTTCAGTGAGGAGGATGGCAGGGTTGCATAGTTTTCCGCCCAGCTGCGAAGCAGGGGATTTTAGAACGTGTGATGAGACACAACAGTCAAAAAAAAGAACCCTCGCCCTTGTGTCCTCTAGTTCCTGGGAACACTTTGTAGCCCTCCACGGGTTCTCCTTGTGGCAGACGTGACTGGTAAAAGTCCAGCAGAGCTGAATGGAGACCTGTAACCCTTCTGAAGCCTCTTCAGCAGTCTGCAAGAGGCGTCTATCCCGACTAGAGAAAATTTCATGGGATGGTTAACAAAAAAAAAACCCAAAAAACCCCACCCCAAAAAATCAAACAAAACCCTGCTAGAAAGGATCTCATGCTCTCTTACATCCTAGAGCTGTTTGCAGTAACTGCTAGTGACCACCAGGACCAAATTGCTGCTATAAAAGCCCCCACTCCCCCCTCCCCAGCTAGTGGAGCTGCCCCTACTTCCACCAGCTGGGAATCTGACCTCCCAGATTCTGTCCAAGCTCAGCACTGCACTCTCCAGTGCCTGGCACACAGTGTGATTCAGAACAGTGGAGAGTCAGGCCCTGGGATGGTGAGATTTTCAGTGCAGGGATTGTCCCTTGATTGGTGTTTGTACCATGCCTAGCCCAATCGGGTCCCCTTTGGACCTACTGCAACATGAATGTTACATGGTAATAACCACTGTGCTATGTTTCAAGCCAAACCCCACTGATTTTATCCCTAGTGGGTGTTAGACTGGAGGTGTTGGTGGCAGTGCTGCTTTCTCTGCTCCAGCGGTCCCCAGTTCCCATCCTACCGAGGTTCCCTTCTCTTTCATTTGCTGCTGCTAATTCCAGGTGGGTCTCTCGAGGCAACGGCTCGGACGCATGCCAGGGAAGGATATCAAGCATCTGCAGAGAGGAGGAGCGGCAGTGGTGATGCATGCCCAACATGGCTGGATGGGAAGGGGGTGGGCGTGGAATCCATCATTCGTGCCCAAGTCCAAAGGCATTTCTTGCGGCAGGCTCAGGACACAGTATATTTAGCTATAATATATACATTCTCCGAGGCATTCATATTGGGGCAGGAGAGCAGTCTGGTAAATTCCGTCTGGGGCGCATATGCAGCAGGTGCTGGGCTGATTAACAATCTCCCACCCGCCAGAAAGCATAACCAGGGCAGAGGATTTACCTTACACGTGTAGAGTGCATTTCCATGCTGGGGAGTCCTAAAGCAAATAAATTAGGGGCCCAGTCTTTCTCCCCTTGGCTTCAACCGGAGCAAGATCAGGCCCTTGAAGAGCACCCCTGAAATGCGGCAACGTCTGGGGTGGAAGAGCAGCAAGCAGCACATAGAACAGTTCAACAGAGGAAGGAGGGAGATTCTTGGCTAAGGGCAACAGTATAAAACCCAATCCTTGCAAAAAGTACCAGGGAAGCCTCATTGTTCACGCCGCCAACACTGGCATTAAGGTTCTGTGTTCTAGGCAGTCACAAATCTTAGCAGACATACACCCATGGCTCTCTCTCCAGGAGAGTGAAGGCCCCATTTGATCCTAATTCTAAGGGTTTAGGTAGCAGCCTGGTCCGTAAGCCACATTTAGATAAGGTCAGTCATCCAGAAGGATCCCAAAGCATTTTACAAACCAATCAAAGTGATTTATAATCTCTCCCTAATCATCAATTATCTCTCTCATTTCCCCTACCGGAGAAATGCAGCCACTTCTGGGCTGACACAGAACCCCTGTTTACCAGCATACAGCACTACTATGCTAGTAAAAGAACACCTATGTAACTGAAAGTGCAGGGGCCTGGGATTTTAGTTTGGCAGAATGTAACCACCCAAACTGTACTTTTGCGGGACAGCATATTTAATGCCACTCCCCCAGTTTCTAAAAGGGCGTGAGATATGCAGCGATGGTAAAGGGCCAGGCCCTGACTTCTACATCTCATCTGAAAGGCTGCACCCCCGAGCTCATGTTGGGGCATTGGTTAAGAACTAAGTCAGGGAAGACAACACGACTGAGGTCCCATCATGGCCAGAAACACCCTGGGCTTTTCTTGGGCATTTCCCATCCAAGTATTGAACAGATCCAACGCTGCTTAACGCAGGAGGTCAGAGACAACCCTCTGGGGAGGCCAGCGGGGACAGGGCAGCAGCTGAACTGCTATGAACTTTCTAGGGCCGGCTCATCTCAGCCCTTAGGAGGGCAGATAAAGCAGGGACTGGTCCAGATCCAAAACCTGCTGAAGCTGATGAGAGTTGTTCCATTGCCTTTGATGGGCTCCAGATCAGGCCCACGCGGCATGCACACAAAGGCCATTCTTCCCTCTCTTATTATAGTAACCGGCCAGAAGCTTTTTCCTGGAATTTTGCTGCAGGGGAAAGAAATCAGCCCTGTGGCAGGAGCTAAGCTTTCACCAGCAGCAGACTTTTACAAGCGTGTTATAAATCCTGAAATGCGGGGTTTTTAATAACCCTTAATTACAGCAGCCGTGTGGCAGGCCCTATACTTAGAGAATGAGGGATTGTTATACGAGTAGATGTGATTTTCTGGGCCAGGGCCCTGTTTCGCGCCCTCTGAAGCGTTTCATGCCTTGTCCTTCCCTGGCAATAATACTTCGTCCTCAGAGCACTTTTTCCAGCCATAGACCTTAAGGCACTTTACCCAGATGGAGACATCTCATTATCTCTGGTTTTGCAGCCTGGGAACGTGCAGTGAGGTGAATTGACTAGCCTGGGCCACAGAGCAGAGACTGGAACCCAGGTCTCCTGATTCGCAGCCAGGCTGTCTGCACTACATCTAGCATACAAATGGGTCTAGCAGCGCACTGGTTGCCACGCTGCTTCAGACCATTAAGTCTAGTATTCTGCCTCCAGGAACAGCCAATAGCGGAGACTTCAGAGGGAGACGTTCCATAAATCACAGACCAGTGGTTCAGCCTCCCTTTTCCAGACTTCTCCACTGTGAGTCAGCACATGGCTGGGATTTCCCCATCCATTCAGTACTGGGCGAACAGCAAGCAGGGTGATCAGAACTACCCCAAGCTGCGTGGCCATGACAGAAAGTTATGCAAGGAAGTGTTACACGCACGCATGCCTGACACCCTCCTCCTTGGAGCTTCCATCCACAGACTGTGCCCTTCCCTTTGAAGCCCAGGATTTTGGAGGTTAAATAGGCTTGGGGAAGAGTGGAAGAAGAATGAAATATCTCCCCCCCTTCTCCCCCCCCCCACCCCCACACACTGAAATTCACCAGAGCAGAGGAGGCTTGTGGAGGGACTTTGTTTGCTATTGAACAGGGACAATTGAAACCATGGCAGGCTCATGGCAGAGGCTGAGATCAAGGATGGAAGAGGCCATTAAAAAAGAACTCCTTTCTCAACCCACAGGGCGGGCATGGCTGAGCAGTGCTGACAAGATAACGTGTGGGGTTAGTTTATGGAATGGTAAATCAGTAGCGCAGTTCTCCTCCCATTCGCCGTCGCTCCTGATTTACACCGGGGCAGGTGAGAGAAGGATCAGACGGTTTGGCTTTGTTTTTCAGAGGTGCTGAGCATCTGTGACTCCCACTGAGATTAAAAGGCCTGATTTTCAGGGATGACCAGCCCCCCGCTGCTGCCGTGTGCCCCTGGCATGACTAACCATCTTCCTTTCAGAGCCCGTGTGACCTCCTTCCAAAGCACAGGAAGGCCATTCCCGTGAATCGTGCCTGTCGCCTGCCACACACACCATCATGTGCCCAGAATGGCACTTTTCCTTCACCCTCCAGCTGCTTTCCCAGCGTCTGGAGTGCAACACAGACAGGCAGGGCCTTGCTTTTCATTCTGTGCCAGAAGACAGTGGCTTTTCTCCTGCCGCTTTGCGTCAGCTGCTTGAAGAGGTACCGATTTAGCAAGTCGCTGCCTGCTGCTGCATAAATAGGGTCATTGTCAAGAAAACCCTGAACCAGAAGGTTGATCTTCAGCAAAACATGGGCCCAGTGGCGAGTTGTGCATCCCTTTTTGCTCTTAATACACTGGCCCCATTGTTTCCCCTCTTAGAATTCTCTGGCGTCTGGTTGTCCATTGAAAAGTTGCCGTCCCACTGAGCCGATGCAGACATGCTAGACCCCCAGGACATGCTCATCATTGTGGGATGTCAAAAGCAACTTTGATTTTAAAATCTACTCACCTGCTGGTTAACAGGACTTGCATCCCCTGCCTCCCCCGACTCCATGCCGCTCAACTAAGTAAGGGCTTCTGTATATGGAAACATGAATAAAAGCCTCTGCTTGCCCTCTCCTTTTTATGTTAAAAGAAAAAGGAAAGAAAAGTAATTGCAACATTCGGAGACTAACAAACTTAAATTGGTTCCTAGGAGGTTTTAGTAGCTGTGCCATTCCACATCTGCCAGCTGTGACCCACATCCACAAAAGTTTGGAGAGTCGGGCACCTGAAACCCTTTGTGGCCAAAGCAACATGTACAGCTGTGACTTGTGGTGCAGACTAACCAACGAATCACGTGTCTTTTGTGACCATCCCCTCACAGGAGGGCTCCTCCGCTCGCTGTCCAGGCGTTAATGTTGCCACTTTCGGGGAGCTGTCCCGATACACCTGCTAAAGTAGCATCGTTTGGAGCTTCTTTTCAGCCTGCTGCAGCGGCACAAAACCTGCAAACAAATTCCTTTAGTTGCCAGCAAACCAGGATTTAGGACAAGGTCTTGACATTTCCAGCTGCCCCATGCATTTTAGGACAGGAAGTAGAAAGTTTTTGGCAGGGGAGTCGTACGTTAATTTGAGCCCCAGTCTATATGGTGAATGGGTCAGCCTGCTGTTCTTCTGAAACCCATACACAAAGGGCAGCTGGTGTCTTCAGACTTTGCTGCCAGGAACTAAAATAGTTATGTACCTAGGTCACCCTCGCCAGGGCGCTCCCTCGTGGCACGGTGTAGCCCTGCAGCATCCCTGCCTCAGTTTCCTCCTTTAAGATGGAGCCCCTGAGCCTTCTGCACATGGATTGGTGCTGGTGATGTGGCGTGGTCCTCCGGCCAAGTCACTCAACAAATTTAACCCTTTCTAGGATAACAAAAATCCACACAAACAAAAAGGTTTTTCTGCCCCTCTTGGGCAACTCTTCTGTTCACCTTCTGGGCTCAGCTCCCAGCTCCCTCTGGGCTACCTTTAAGCCATCCCTGTTCTGATTTAGAGTGCTGACTCCCAGCCTGCTTTCCCTGAAGCCCCTCTTGCTATTGCCACTCACAGGAGCTCCCTGCTCTCCACCCCCTACGCTTGGGTCCTGCAGAATTCCTCTTTGTGCTTTTAGCTGAAAGCCACTTCCACCCAGGGCTTGCTCCCTAGAGGCCCCTTTGCAGAAAGGTTTTCTTCCCAGGGGCCTCCCTGCTCCCTACAGACCCTATCTCGGGGCCTTCCACAGGAACGGAACCAAATCAAACCTGTTTCCCGTAGTGCCTCCTTCTGAGCTCCCTCAGCCCTTTCTATGAGGGCCAGGTGTTTATCAGGCTATCACCTGACTCCATTAGTCCCATGATCTCCTTCCTCTGCCCCACCTGGGGAGGCAAGCGAGTTGTATCACAGCTGGGGCTGGACTGAGGTTGTCACATGTCCAGGTTTTCCCCAGGTGTGTCCCTGTTTTGAGGTAGCTGTCCTGAGACATCTGTCAGGGGGCTCACTACATGCTGGTCAGGTTGATGGGCTCAGATCATCCCAGATAGTCCCAGGTTTTTGTACCTTAGAGGTGGCAATTTTGGCAGGGCTCATCTCCCCTTAAAGGGGCCAGCCCCCCTGTGAGAAGCTGCATTTTGGACTCTCACCCAAGAAGGGGGACACTGATGTCAGGGGAAGCTTGGGTGAACCCACTTTCTCTATGAGACATTGACAAGGCATGTGAAACAACTGTTATTAGTGTGTCTCAGAGAGGAGAAATCCAGCGTGGATTAGGTAAGACAAACCGGAGTGCTTTGGGGCAGCCAATGTAAAGGGGAGTGGCGAGGCGAGAAAGGAATATTGGTGGGGCGGAATGGGAGAAAAAATTCAGAGCGAGGCATGGCTGTAAGTGAGGTGAAGTAGAAGTGTTCGGATCAAGCGTGATCTCAGAGGGTGACTGTGGGAGGTTTAACAGGACTCCTAGAGCCTGGAGGGAGTCTGGATGGGGCAGGTTGAGCCCGTTGGCTCAGAGTGGAACGGTGGATGTGAGCTGGGTTTGTTTCTGGCCTGTATCAGTATACAGATGAAGATGCAGTCTGCAGTGATCTCCTGGCCCTAGCAGCACAGAGCAGGAGCAAGACTAAATAACACATTATTATATCCCTGTCACTGCAGGTTTTTAAGAAAGGGTTGGACAAACACCAGCCAGGGATGGTCGTGGTCCTTGTCTCAGTGCAGGGGGCTGGAGACTTGGTGCCGTCTTGAGGTGCCTTCCGCCCTGTGATTCCATATCCTCCGATCACGATGATCAGCTCATTGAGTGGCAGTTGTGTACACACATGATACAGACAGGGCTCAGGGTGGTGAGTGGGGGCTTAGCTCCGTTGCACCCGCAGACCCCAACTAACAAGAAATTTCTCCTCCCAGGCTCAGCAGTGAAACAGGTTAACAACGCTGGCATTTAAGTGGCATCATTCAACCTCTGAGTCAGCACAACCATGAGCTGAATGGGGCACTTCACACTTCTCCTAGCTGTTGTTTCAGGTGATGTGTTTGCAGACAAAAGACAGCCTCTCACCCCTGGAAAGGATGACATGCCACATCTCACTTTTAAAATGTCACTAAAGGCAATGCCTAGAACAGAAAAGGCAGGTCTGGCTCCAGGGGCAGAGGCACCGGGAAGATCAGTGATTTAATACTGGCTTTCTAAAGAGTTTGTAAATTTGTTTTAAAAGGCCTTTTCTATCCACCACAATTCAGTGTCAGAATCCAGCCCAAGCCTGCCCTTTTTAAACTGCCAGTTTTATTGTTCTGAGGCTTTGCCTGTAGGTAGAAAGACGTTAGCATGGATACTTGTAAAAATGGGGCCATGTCAAGTGAAGACGTAACCAGCCCCATTGCATTATATCTAGCTATATACAAAAAAAAAAAAAAAAGGAGAGAGAAAAACCCACCTGGAAGATGAAAACACGTCATTCATAATATACGCCCGCAGCAGGTCTCAGACCTGGCTGAGCCTTCCAGGAGCTACTGCAATGTAACTGTTAAAAAACAAGCTACAGGCCTGATCCAAAGTCTGCTGAAGCCAAAGGCATGACTCCCATTATAAGTGTCGAGCAGCAGCACCTAGGAGCCCCGTCATGGACCAGGATTCCATTGTGCTAGGGGCTGTGCAAACACAGAACAAAGGGCCCCTGCCTCAAAGAGCTTCCAGTCGAACACTCCCACTCATAGCTTTGGACAAGGCTCAGGCTAATTCTGGTGGATATTTACAGATCTCTACATTGTGCTTTTCATTTAGCACTAAGCTCAATAGACTTTAATGGCTGTCATTAATGTCTAGTCAGCAGGTATGTCTACATCACAGCTGTAGTAACTCAGTGTAGACACTCGGGCCTGGTCTACACTGGTGGCTTAATTCGCATTAAAGTCCCTTAATTCGAATTAATTACTCTCACGTCTACACTTACGCATTGTTAATTCAAATTAAGGAGCCTTTAAAATTGAATTAACAAGACCATCTCTGCAAGTGGCGTAGCGCCTAATCTGAATTTGTTAATTCAAATTAGTGTCAGTGTAGACACAATTGGTCTTAATTCGAATTAATTGGCCTCCGGAAGCTATCCCATAACGCCCCTTTTCAAAGTCCCCTCCTCTCAAGCAGCCGTGGGAAAATTTGAATCTTCATTTCCTATGTTTGCGGCCAGCGTGGAGAGAGAGCTTTCCTACTGTTCTCATCATGGCTACTGAAAAGCCCAAACATGCTCCAGCATGGAGTTGAGCTGAGGTCTTAGGAGTTATTCCTGACCCCCCCCCCGAGCAGTTCACCAGCACACAGGACAGCACAAATGAGCCCGTGGAAGGCACATCTAGTGAGTTTTCTTTCTTATTGATATTTCTGTCCTTGCACATTGTTTGGGGCGGATGAGGGGATCTCATGAGTTTTTTCTTGACTTTTTTTTGGTGCTTATCCAAGGCTCAATGTTTGTTTTCTCTGTGTTAAAAATATTACGTTTCTCATCTGTTGATATCACATTGAAAATTTAATGTATGTAATCTGTTATCCCTCCCTCACTTGAAAAAAGTGTTCAGGGGAGGGCTGCCTTGTAGGATTCTTCTCTGCAAGCAAAGCAGCCAGCATCCCCCCCACTCACCACACAGTGAATGGGTTTAAAATCCAAGCTGCGATCACCCCCCCCCCAGCAAGCCCTTTGCAGTTTGTCCCTTTAAGGCTTTGAAAGATTTCACCCCTGCCCCCTCCCCGTGGAGTGAATGGGTTTTAAATGCGGGCAGTGAGAGGAATTTTTGCTACATTGTTTCAATGGCCAATCATGGAAATTGATACTTTAAGAGTTTATTCACAGTGCTACATGTGGATACATTATATCATGCTCTCCATCAGTGAAACTGAAACATTTGTATCACTGTATTAATATGCTAACTGTGGCTCCCGTGTTATTTGTCTTTCATTCTACAGACACCTGGGCGGTGGATCCACCATTAAGAAGTGCTGCTGACAAAACTGTCTCAGATTAGAAAAAGGAAAAAAAAAAAGAAGCAGAGATGACATCTTTGCAGACCTCCTGAACGCCTCAGCAGCCGCACAGACAGAGCAAAGAGAGAGGTGGCTGACCTTGTCCCATAACATGGGACACATGCAGGACAATGATCGCAGCACCACGCTGGAGATGCTGCAACTCATGCGGGACCAGTCAGACATTCTACGGCATCTCGTAGACGGAGTCCCCCTGCAGCCCCTCAATAATGCTCCTCAACAGATGGCTATGCCACCTTCCCCCTCCCCAGCCCCCAATAGGTCTCGGAGGAGATTGTCCAGGAGGTATTACGTGCTTACCTCCACCCCAGATGTGAGCAGAAAGCTGTGGCGGCCACGCTGCGTGCTGGCCAGCAAGCTACCACCCTACCCCAGGAGACAGTGAAAGAACCCCTTCCCCCTGCCCCCATTACTTGAATGTAAGAAATAAAGGTTTGCATCATTCCACAACGTTTCTTTATTAAATCATATGTAGATCAGGAGGGAATTCTCAGGCACAGATATCGAATGGGCTTGGGTGGTGGGATGATTATTAAAGACAAACAACAGAGTGTGTGGGTTGGTGGAGGGAAAAATCAAAGGCAAGCAATATACAGGAGGTGGGGGGGGCATAAAAGGCAAACAGCACACAGGTGGGGGGGTTGGTTTGGTGGAGGGGAAAAAAGGCAAGCAACATACAGCGGGTGGTGGGGGGAGCGGCAAATAGCACACAGGTGAGGGGATTGGTTTAGTGGAGGAAAAAATCAAAGGCAAGCAACATACAGGATCATTGGTCTGCTGGATCTCTTGTAGCACGGCATCCATGGAGGCATAGATCACTCTTCTTCGCATTCTTGCTCGAGTTCTAAAGTAATCCAGGATAAGCCACGATGTATTTGTCACGGTCAAAATGAGAGCACAGTTCAGCTGGCTCCATGTTTCTGCAGCAATGGCGATTGGGGGAGTAAAAAAACAGCACGAAAATCCTTTTCCTGTTTGTCTGGGGGGGAAGCAGCGCTGCATCCTGGGACGATGACACTCCTCACAACACCCTCCGTGGTTAGTTGCACTGTGGGATAGCTTCCCACAGTGCGCTCCTTTCTAATTCGAATTAAGGCTGGCCAGTGTAGATGCAAAAAACCAGCAAAAACTCCATAGTATGGACAGTCTGCAGCGCTTTCTATAAATCGGTTTCTGAAAGTCGAATTAAGCTAATTCAAATTAGCACTGCAGTGTAGACATAGCCTCAGTACAGCGATAGGAAGGGTTCTCCTGTCGCTGTAGTTAAGCCACTTCCTGAGAGGCGGAACCTAGGCCAACAGAAGAATTCTTCATCAACCTAGTGCTGTCTACATCAAGGGTTAGCTGCATCTCTTGGGGTGAGGATTTTTTACAATCCTGAGACACATAGCTATGCCAACGTAAGTTTCCAGTGTCGACCTGCCCGATAGTTTTGGACCAGAGAAGTAAGAGGTTGATTCTAGAGTCAGATTCATCTATATCAAAGACACAAGGGCAGTAGCACAGCTTTTGAAATAGGGAACCATGGGTGAAGTGCATTGGAGGAGACTCTGCCTTTGGTTGTAAATGATATGCAATACATGATGGGTGGTCTCCATGGATTGCAAAATGATTGCCCCAGAAAGACCATGTAGCAATGACTTGAGATTTAGGCTCAGTAGGCCAGATCCTTAGCTAGTGTAAACTGACATCGCTCCAGTGAAGTCTGCTGTTGTAACCAGCTGAGGATCTGGCCGGTGCGTGTGTGTGGAAGGCAGACACATGCCACAAAGAGACAAAGCAAAGGCCCCTTTTAAACATATTTAATAGTTTTCAAACTTTATTTCATGGTGATTGACAAAAGACACAAGTTAGTAATGGTTATATCATGCTGCTCTACTGTGCATTGCCCTTCCGAATTCGTACAGCAGTTCACAATGGTCGTTAATTTACCCTAAAAATGAAGCCACGTGGACAGGCAAGTTGTAAAAAAAAAAAAAAAAAAAATTAAAAAAAAAATTAAAAAAAAAAGTCACAAACCCCAATGTCTTTTTTGTAGGTAGGCGTTATAAATGCTATTAATAATGAAGTTAAGTGCACAGCCCCTAGGGAGCGCTGCGGAATCTGATGTTGGGTCAAGATGCTTGACAACAAGAACACAATGTTTTGTTTTAAGGCATTTCCAAGCCCCAGCAAAAGCAGACAGTGTTTGGTTTGGTTGGTTCTTTTCAGTGACTGTGGCTTCATTTTAGTGGCATTCTGGGAAATTAGCAGCTTCCTCTGTGCGCACCCCTCTCCCTCTCCCCGGGGCTGGAGTCTTCAGTCCTTAATTGCAGCTGAGGAGGTTGCACTGTCCAGCTAGAACCTAGATTCTCAAAATAGAGAAAGAGAGTTTTGCATGTCCCCCTTGCCCCCACCCCAGTCCTAGTTAGCCTCCGGCTACCTACACCACGTGATTAAAGTCCAGTAGTCAGATTTGCTTTACAACACAATCACATTACTCCCCCACAGGAACCACAATATATTCTACAGCAGCCACTTAAAATGTGGCATCGCCACACACAAGAAAATACTGGAATCTCCATTGTAACTCACAGAAGGCCGTGACCCCCACTGAGTCACTAACCACTATGGATTTTTATAGGGACAGCAACTGCTTAGGCATAGATTTCCACAGGGAAAAACAGATCTATGTCTTGCCAGCTGGGACATGAAACAAGGGCTGTTCAGGCAGGATGGAGTTTTTGTTTCTTTAAGCGGGATCAGGTAAATAAAGCTAGGCAGAGGCAGGGAAAAGAAGAAACACACAAGCAAGAAATATCAAACAACCCCTGCCTCTTCCGCACCCCAAAAGAAGAGGAATCACAAGTCCAAGACGGGGCATCTTTTGAGACTTTGGACACATTCTAGCTTAGGCGTCCATGGTGCGATTGGGTTTGACTTTAGAAGTAGAACCCACCCCTCCTTGCTTTAAAAGAAAAACAATAAGTGGTTTTACAAGGTATGTCGGTCCCCTTTACTTCACCTGCCTTCAGATCTCGCCCCAAGAAAAGCAGTTGGGTTTCCTGGCTCAAAGTTCAGTCCAGAGAAAGGTTATTTTCTGTGAGGAGGAAGCACCAGCCAGCAGGCCAGAAAACAGGTGGGGAAACTGCAAACCGGTGTCACTCCTTGCTTCAACTGTATCTCACGTTATAGGAGGCAGGATCTTGCAAATGAATGCCCCCCTGCTCCATAAAGTGGGCTTTACATGCAGTAAAGCAACATCCACCTTGCTCAGAGGGGAAAGAGGATGAACTGTACTAACTAGCAGTGGTAGGTCCTTCCCACAGACAAAGAAACTGAACAGAGCAAGTCTAGGGGGACTAGACAGCAAGTGTGAAAAATCAGGACACCTTTTTTTCCGGGGGGAGGAGGGGAAGGAGAGAGGTATAGTTGCGTATATAAAACAAAGCCTCTAATATCAGGACGGTCCAGATTGTATGGGGCCGTCTGGTCACCCTAAGCAGCTCAGTCCTTTTCAGCATCTTGGTCCTTTTTTCTTAAGCAGCCTTGTGGGTTCTTTGCCTTTAACAAGTGAATCTGTGTTTGCATACAACATGTCTATGTAAACGGACACACACACACACACACACAGGATTTGTGGTTGGCATTACAGTATTTGCATCATAGCAAATTTTTGCAAGGAATGATTTGCATTGTGAAAAATAATAGCTTTAAAAAAACCCAAAAAAACCCCCACCCTGTCTCTTGCCTGGATGGTAAGGGCCCAATCTTGTTCCTCACTGAAGTTATGGTTTATAACATGGTAGTGTCTATGGGCCTTGGCCAGGATCGGGTCCCTCATTGTGCTGGCTGTCGTACAAACATGAAGTCAATGGCTAACTCCCATTAGCTTTCATGGCGTGTAAGCAGAAATCCTTAGGACAGCTGGTCCAAAACCATCCTCTCTGTAAATAGAGGACAGGCTGGAAAAGGGAGGTGTGCTTCAAATGGATTACAAAGGAAAAGGGCCCTTTATCCTGGACCTTCAAATCTTGTTGACTTTAACAGAAGATGTTGGGGGGAGGGAACCTCATGGGATCGAGCCCCAAACATCCAACACACTTCGCAGCGTTCTCACTGGCACAAGGGAGGGCAGGTTTTGGTAAACAGCAAAGACTCTTGGAAAGCACAGAGAGGCCAAGTGGGCAGTTGGGGCATGTCTGGATAAAAATAAAGCCTGGAAATAGGTTTCACAGCTGCTTCTGCACGCATCCAGGAGGAGGAGAGTGATTAACAAATAAAGAAGCCACTGCCCCTCCTCCGTCAAACTGATAAAAAAAGACCTTGAGTCCCAGCGAGTAGGCAGGGAGGCATCAGCCAACCACAGAGCGGTGCCATCCGACCTGCCACAAGCGGAGCTTGGTCTCTCTTCCTGCAAGGAGCGTTCCCTGACACAGCATCGCGGAGAAACCCACTTGAGATCCTTACACATTACTAACAGCGTGAAAAGAATGGGGTGGACATGAAGCCTGGAAAAGACTCTGTAGATCTCAGCCCCAGTCCCCTTCCCCGAAAGGACCGCTCCGCTGCTGAGTTAGAACCGAAGGAAGCCGTGTGTAGACATGGCCTGAGATTGCAAAGCAATGATTCCCCAAAGGCCACAGATCTTGCCAGCACGGAGATCCTTGCTTTTCTCCCCCTCCTGGGCGTGAACATGAACCAGCAATAAAAATAAAATAAGGGGGGGGGGCGGGGGGGAGAGCTTCAAGTATTAATGACATTTACAATGAAGGACGCTACGTGGGTTTGTCCCTCAGTCAGATCTTGGAGACTTGGTTCAGGGCTTGTTCTATGTTGCTGCTGCTTGATCACAGTCTGACCGACGTGGAAACACTGCAACCAAACAAATAACCAACCAACCAAAAAAAAAAGTGTTTCCTCCTCCTTTCTCCCTCATCCCCCCCCACTCCCCCCAAAATATAAAAAGCAATAAGTTTACAAAAATAGAAAATAATTACAGCAATAGGCAGGAGGGGGGAGGGGGAAGGAAGGGTCCCCGGGGGTTTATTTGGCTGAGCAGTATAATATCGTGGGGTTGTTTAAAGCGTCCTCCACCAGGTGCAGTTCTTGGCGGTCGACAATCACGTCCCTTATGCAGCCAATAAAGCCGGTGCTGTAGGCCTTGGGCAGTTTGTGAGCCACGCTGAGCTTCTCTATTCCCCCTGCAAGAGATGGCATGGAAGGATCAGGTAGGAGAACAGAGGATGGGCCGGTCTGTCTACAGCAGCAATACCTGGCCTCTGCCAGAGGCCCAGGTTTCAGAGGAAAGTGACTCTCTCCATTCTGGCCCTGGTCAATGCCGCGTGTGGTGCTGCACGTCTGGGGATTCCTTCCTGACCGCTCAGAGCAGAGTAGTTGATGCCATGGAGCTTAAGAGTTAATTACTAGAGCTGGGTGAAATGTTTCACCTGAAAAGTTTTCCTCTGTGGTTTGGCAAAAAATTAATTTGTTTGCAGGTAAATGTTAAGTCTGGGAAAAAAAATTGGTTTCCTTGGAGGGAATTTTTCAAACAAAAATTTACATTTCGAATCAGCAATTAGACTTAAAACATTGGTTTGTTTCTGTTTTGTTTTAAAGTGAAAATGCAATGAAATGACATTTTAAGTGGAAACAAAATTAATCTTTGGTTTTGTGATGTAATGCTGATTCAAAACAAAAACTGATGCTTTCAGCAGGAGAACACCTTTTTTTTTTTTTTTTAAACCAAAATTTCTTGTGGAAAAGATTCTGGTTTTCTGACCAGCTCTCTTGATTACCCTTCTCCTAATTCCCATGGTGACAAACTATAGAGGGATACAGCCAATGCATGGTTAAAGGCTGCATTTTTCATAAGGAAATCCCCCTGTAACTTTGGCATGGGAAATTGGTTAGACCTGAAAATGGCACCGTCTTTCCCAAATGATGGATGCGTCCATAAGTGCTGGAACTAGGGGTTCTGGCGTGAAGTGGTTTCCATTATATACAGGGTTTACAGTTTGGTTCAGTGGCTCTGAGCACCTCCCACTACACAAATTGTTCCAGACCCCCTGGATGTGTCTGCCAAGGCTGGAGAGAATTTGTCACGTTGCTTCTTTGATACAGATCATAAAAAATCCTACGCTGATTTAAAATGTTGTTGACCACTTCTATCTAGCTGAAGAACTCCCTACAGTGACTGAGCACCTCGCAATCCTTAAGGTATTGATCCCCCAGCACCCCGGGAGGTGGGGCAGCGCTATTAGAATCATTTGGCAGATGGGGAACCATTTGGCAGATTTGGTAGAGAGAAACTAAGTGACTTGCCCAAACGCTGTGGCAGAACAGAGAACTGAATGCAGTTCTCCCGCCTCAGAGGCTAGCACTCTAACAATTGGAGCATCCTTCATTTGCGCCTTTGTGCTCTAAAAGGGCTCACGCCTGCCTCTTCAAGCTGAGATCACGAGCACCGGCTGTATCTGAAGACCACAGGGTGTCATTGAGCAGTGTTAATAGTATTTGCTGTGGGTCGGTTTGGGCCCTCTCCTGCTCCCACTGAGGTGAACAAACAGTTCTGAGTTCAGTCCAGCTCTCACCCACGTCAAGAAGGGTTTTTGCCTTGGGCTTCAGTGAGGGCAGGATCGGAAACAATGAGCCAAGTTCTCTGCTGCTGTCAAATCCAGTGGAGTTGTGGCAGCAGAGAATTTGCTCCCACAGGGGTATGTCTGTTGACAGGCTGCATCTTGATAAAGACATACGGATATTTGTAGCAGGGTTGCTGCCTCCAGAGCACCACCCCTCCCTGGGCATTGGGTGGCCCTGCAGCATCTCTGCCTCAGTTTCCCTCAAACAACTCCACACAGGCTTTTTCTCTTGGCCAATACTACCCTGCTTTATTATCACAGACCATTCAAAACAGCCCCCAAAGTCCAGCTATTTACCCGTCCATGCTTTCATCAAATCCCTCATGCCTGGAGCCTTTCCCGGCTCTGGTCGCCATCCCAACCTCCATCTAGTGGCAGCATTCTCTCCCCTGGTATCATAGGGTCACCTGCAGGAGCCTTCTCCAGGCATCTCCTCCTCTTTCCTTGCTCAGGCCTTTCCCTTACTTATCCCAGAGGCCAGCTTGAGTCATATGACCCATTTCCCCACCTGGGGAGGCAAGCTGAGTATGGCACAGGTGGGGCCGAGAGACATCTCCCCTTTAACAGGCCAGTCACCCCGTGACAGCACTTCTTTTGCAAGATAACTAAGCACGTTCCCAGAGGGGACGGCTCCCACGCTTGGTTATACCTGTGCTTAAACACCTCGCTGAATTGGCGCCTCAAATACTTTAAAATGACTCCATTGGGAAGGGCTTGAAAAGTGCCCAGGTTTGTGTCTCCCTTTCTCTGCCCAGTGTAACAACACGCCGACCCCCAGCTGGAACGGCAGGGGGAACGTTCTGAGATAGGCGTGTGCAAAAGTCAGTTTTCTGTGGCAGCAGTGAAATTTTTTTTTAAAAAAAAAAGAGAAAGAAGTCATTATTTGAAACCTGAACACCATTCTCGGTCAGCGAAGCTGCTGGAGGAAAAACCACAGTGCCAGGGGCTATTCCCAGCACTGATTTCCAAACTGGACGTGGCTACATGGACATCTATGGCACATGGGAGAAACAGACTTCTACTCCTGCGTTCCCCATCAAGATGCTTCCTGGGTTTGGAGAATGTCCCCAGGTCCTTTTAATAGGCACTGCCCAGGCCCTGCCCAAGATTACATGAGAGGTGCGTGACATAGGTGAGAACAGACCAGACCCTTGATTTCTAAGGGAGTAGGGCACATCTTATCCGCTAAACCACAGCTCCTACCGGGCCATTTCTGTACTTGCTTAGCCCAGTGGTCAAAGAAGGCTAATGCTGACCCATGTGGGGAAAGTACTGTGAGATGGATAGAGGAAAACTGGCTGGTCCTTGACTCGTACGGCAGTGCATATGGCACAAAGCGGCCATCACCTTCCACAGCACTGTGGCCCATCACACAGATTGACCCCAGGGCTGGTATTTTCAAAGCCAATTAGGGGATTTAGGACTCAATTATTTAATGGCTACTGTGTATCTCAATCTCCTGAGGGGCTGTGAAATGCTCCGCTCTGGGGTACAGAAGGGAATTCTATTGTTCCTTACTGGGGTCAACTTACCCAGCCAAAGGGCTCCGTCGGTGTCTAGCTGGGTTGCTCCAAGTGGGGAAGAACTGGTTATGGGGGCTTCATTGCCAACCTGCAGGGAGCCTTCTCTGTGCACTCTGTGCCCGGAAGGGAGAGAGGAATAGATTGATACACTCAGTCAAAGGGCCTGGAGCAGCGCTCTGCTGACCTGACCAGGGAAGTTACAGAGATCTCCACCCCCATGCACCAGTCCCGCTCTCTCTGAGTCACCACATTCCTCTATCTATCTGCAGCCAGTGCTCCTGCACCATCCCCTGCAGCGACTCCTCCTGGGAGAGGCTAGTACAGTGGTTCCCAATGGTTTTGGCTCGAGGGCCACAGATATCATTTTTACAACCCTGAAGGGCCACCAGTCTCCGCCAGCAGGCCCCTCCTTCCCACACTGCTCCTCGCTGATCTCCCGTCTCCCTGACTGCAGCAGGGAAACCGCACGCGTCCTGTAGTCCTGTGCGCTCCACCTGGGTCCCTAGGCAGTGGCTCCCTTCTGCAGCCAGCAGGAGGGGAGCAGCGGGCCACTTTTGGCCCCCGGGTCACAGGTTGGGAACCCCTGGGTTAGTACAACAAGCCACTCGAGTTCTCCCTGCAGCCTGCCATGGCAGGGGGTCTTTCTGCCCGCCGACACCCCATACAAAGCTATTCCAGCAGCCCCTGCGTCCTCACGCTCCCTCTGGGCTCATCGGCAGAGACAACTGGCATTCCAGCCATGCGGGAAGCTCGCCGCTCCCCTCGCCACCAATATAAATAAAAGCCTTGCGAGTGAAGGGACGGCTCAGGACCAAGACGAACAGAATGTCAAGTCCTCGGCCAGCTAAAATAAAAGGCACGGACCCGGAGTGTTTCCTCGAGCCTGCCCCCGTGACATTTCCTAGAATCTGGGGCAGGCGAGTCAAGGCCTGCAACCCCTCCAACGCCGCATTGGCCGAATACCGCTCCTCTATTATTATCTGTAGGGCTCAGCAACCCCTGGGGACCACGGGCCCGGCTCCAGGGCCATGACTCAGGCGCTCTCGACATGACCCAGCCCAGCCCAGGCACGGCCGTGAGCACACAGTCTGCATCCCCGCTAGTCCTTAAGCTCCTCCGCCACCTGCCTCCCCAAACCTTCTCACCTGGAAGCTTTGATTTGGATCCACTGGTTGGTGTTCACCGGGACTGTGGAACGCAGGACAACCGGCTTGGAGCCAAGGTCATAGGTCATCTGCACGTAGCCGTCCACTATGGCGAGGGCGATGTAGTCCGACCGCTCCAGCCCCTTCCCGATCCACAGGATCAGACCCTGGGTGGCTTCCGTCTTGATGCTCAGTTCAAAGTGGTTCACCTGCAAGGCCTTCTCGCTGCACCCCGGGGCCGGGCAGGGGAGGGAACACAGGCCTGAGTCAGGAAGGGGGCTTCTGAAGCAATGGGCAATTCCTCCCCTTCCCCTCCTGGGGCAGAAAGGCAGGGGGCCAGCCCACCAGGGCAGCATGCTCCTCTGCTTCCAAGCAAGTCGCCCCCCAGCTGGTTAACCCCTGGGAGAGCCTCTAAAATAAGGCTTGGGGAGTGTGTGTGTGTGTGTGTGTGTGTGGTGGCTTACACAACTATCTGCAGTATGCGATGGATCTCAGGCACAGCAAGAGCCCCTCCTGACTCACAAGGCCTGAGGGGCAGGGGCTGAGGCAGCCCTCACGGGCAGCGCACGGTTCGGACCCATCTCTGCTAAGGTCCGAGGGATGTGAGCCGTGCCCTGGATTCCTGCTGGTATGCAGGCCCTGGAGGATGGCGGGGAGGAGGGCTGGGCAGGACCTTATTCTGCTACAAACATGGCTTCACGCGCAGCAACCTTTGAGCTGGGCAAGTTCAGTACAAAGGAGGCTCCGTCATCTGGACTAGAAGTGCTGTGGGGCAGAGTCAGCTGGGACAGATGCCCTTTTGCCCCACACCGGCAAGTGCCCTGGGACCGGCCCCAGCAGAGGAGACATGGGCCCATCACTCAGTCTGATGGTCCCACACACGAGGCAGGGAAGGACCCCGCACACCCCTTCCCCTCACTCCAAAAGCCCCAGGGCCGTTATCTGCCCAGCCCACTTGCCTGGCTCTCAGGACCTCAGCAGGGAGCCGCACCGGGCCAGCCCTGCGAGGTGCCCGCAGAGATGGGTGATGGAGTTACATTTAACTCGACCGCGGCCCTGCTGCCAGAGTGCCTTCTCGAGCATCCAGAAATAGCACCAAAGGGTTACTGGGGATAAGGTCTGGCTTTTCCGTAGCAACAAAACACTATGTCACTGAACGCCCCACCCCAGTGACTTGGACTGACCCCCGCCAGCCCCATGCCCTCCTCCCACCTGGCATGGCTCCTGGGAAGAGAGGCACGATGGGAGCTGGGAGAGGGCTGCACTTTGCACCTCGGGCAGCAAAGCCATCCTTCTCCTAAACTCAGTGCGCTGTGGGAGTTGGACTCAGAACCCACATCTCCACTCGGTCACTTCTGGGGGGTGACTATACCCCAACCCAGCTCCTGTCACCGGCTACAGCCCAGAGTAACGGGCCGCATTGTCACTGGGGGTACAAGTGGCTATAAAAACTGGGCTTCCTCATCTCTTCTCCCAGGGGGCCGCCATTGACACGCATGCACACAGGACACCGGACAAAACAGAGCATTTTATTCCCAAGGGACGCTGCATCCAAAGGACCAGATGGCAGCGGTGGGTGAAGGCCGCATTACCAGCATTTGCTCTATCAAGCGCTTGCTTGGTGGATGGGTTACTGTTGAAAGGCAGATCCAGAGAGGGTAAATGACTTGCTCTAGGTCACAGAGGAAGTCGGTGGCAGAGCTGTAGCCCCCTCTTCTGAGTCCTCGTCCCATGTGGGCCCCCTTCCCCCGGCCTCCCTTTATTTTAGGATCTCGCAGGCTGCGAACCATCGTCCCTTATAAATAAAAAGCCAAACGCACAGACACACGCCACAGACAGAGCGGGGCCACCGAAGCAGCAACCCCGGAGCGCACAAGACTCAAGAGCAGAAGCCTGGCGGACACTCACCTGTGATCCAGGGGATAGTCCAGCACTTCGGGACTTAGAAGCAGGAAGAAAGGGGAGGCATGCCATAAGTGCCAGAGGAGAAAAAAGAAACCCACCAGTCTGGCTGGCGGAAGGCACAGGGGAGTGGTGCATGGGCCTGCCTGGCTCAGGGCAGCTTCTCACCCTGACCACAAAGCCTGGGCCAGAGCAATGGTCTCTAGAGGGAACTGAAGCGGGGCATCAAACTTTCTTTGGAGCTGGCTGGATTTCCTGACACCAATTCTCAGCAAGGACGCGGCTCAATCCCTGCATGTCTGACCCACTCAGAAGCGTGGTGCTATCCAGCCTCCAATTTCACTAGAACTTTGCTGTGGATACTCTACAGAGAGTCTGGGAGCGGAGTGAGAGACTGCTTCCAGGCAGGCCCAGAGAGAGTGTTGTAAGGGTTTCTGCTAATTACACAGCTGCTTTTGCTACTGGTAGGTATTTGCATCAGGGATTCAAATGGTCAAATACAGACTGCCTGACTCTGGGCAAGAGGGGTGTGCATGGCTCAGGGGATGGGCAATCGGAGATGGAGCCTTTTGCCTCTAGCTGCTCAGCTCAGCAGTTCGGATCCAGCCCACAGTGACGGCAGATCCCACCCAACAGGTCTTCAGTGGCCTTTGGTGGATCTTAGTACAGTTTGTCATGGACAGGTGTCTTCATCAGCAAAATCGGCCCCTTTATTGGCTGTCTGATGAGCGGCCAAGGCCTGAATGGCTGTGGAGCAAACTCTGGGTCAGGGCTGGGGCACTTGGGCAGGGCTGGGGGGTGGGGGGGAGGAATGCCATGCTACAGCTGTTCTGCTGACATGGGGGAGGGACCATTCTCAGGGGCTGTGAATCCAGCACTGAAATCAGCGCCAATGAGTAATATTTCATGCCCAGCATGACACAGAAACACATGTGTAATTAGCGGCAGCCCCACATGGCTCCATGAGGCTTTACCCTTCTCTAGGCAGAGGAGTCTGGTTTCTAGCCACCAGTCCTTACGGGCAACTCTCCCAGAGCAAGCCCCGCGTGATGCCAGCTAGCGCCTGCTGCCAAATCCCAGCCGGAGAAGCGTTAAGCTCCCACTGCAGATTGGATGCCCAGATGAGTGGGCACTGGCTGGCACAGCCGGGAAGCAGTGACCCTTTCTCATTTCCTGGTAGGGCATGGAGAGGGACCAGGGCAGAGAGGTAGCAGCATTCCACCAGCCGAGGAGTGTGCATAGCTCCTCCGGGCACAGAGGGGCAGCCGGGCGTCCAGCTGCATGGCAAAGCGACTCAGCGCGCTGCCAGTCGGAAGGCTGCTGCAGCATGTGAGGTTCATGTCCTCTAGCTAGCGAGGAGCCAGGCTCCTGTGAGGACAGCCCGGGCTGCTCTCCGCATGCAGCGTCAGTCAGGCTGCTTTGCTTTCCGCCTCCCTCAGCGCAGACATGCACGCATGCAGGTTCTCAGCCTCCGAGCCCTCCTTCCAATTCCTGGCCTGGAGAGAATGAGGTGGGATGGGGATGCACGAGACAGCTTGTGTCCCCCAACCCCCAAACACACACAGAATAGGGATCTGCCCAGCAAGGCGGACACCCAGTAAATAAGCAGCTGTCAAGCTGACTTTGGAGAAGAATCTTCCCTCCCCAGCCAAACCCTGGCACCTGCATGTTGCCCAGGGGGGTCTGGGCCATGTTCTCTGGCGTGGCAGGATCTGAGGCCTGACTCGGCGCACCCTCCCTCTCACTTTACACAGCAGGGACTCACACCAGATTCACGCTGGTCCAAGTGAGGGGCAGAATCAGGCTCCCAGAGAGTCCACTCTGCTCACCGCTCAACCCCTTCATTGCTGACAGAAGAGACACTGGACAAAGGATCTCCCTGTCACTTCCTCCTCGCCTCCACGCCCATTGCCACAAACACACCTGCGCTGCTGGGGCTAACCCGCATACACTGCTGGGATAAATCCTGGCCTCACTGAAGTCAATGGCAAAGCGTCCATCAACTTCAGTGAGGCCAGCATCTCAGGCCTGGATTCTGAGACAGGAGCCCTTGCTACCCTATGCAAACAGGCTAACCTGAGCAGTGAAACGCAAGTGGCCCTTTCTCCCCAGGTGCTGGGAGAGAAATTCCCAGCAGCTGTCCTCTCCCTCCCACCCCCGCTCGCTATCTGGCCTCGTCTACCGCTGCGAGGAATGGGTCTCAGGGTCATGGAGTGAAGGGGGCGGCGGATGGCAATCTGTATGCAGTGGCAGAGGGCAGATGGCTGACAGGGAGGCATGGGTGATCTACTTACGCTGGGATCTCATTGGTCAGTTGGCTTGAAAACAAAGAAACAAGGACATTCAGAAGAGAGACAGACAGACAGACAGACAGACGAAGAGCAACGAGCAACGGAGATGCTCTCCAAAGAGAGTCAGCAGTGGGGTTAGGTGGGGAAGCTGAATGGGGAAAAGGGCAGGGAGCAATTCGGTATCTTGTCCAGAGATGCAGCATGGGCCCTGGAGACAGGCACCAACTGGATGGCTCCTGGAACCATGAGGCTGAGGAAGAGGTAGGAAGCTAGACGAGGTGCCCCTTGGATGAAATCAGAGACTGAGCTGGTTGGAAGAGTCCGTCCCTACTGGGAGCTTTGGCAGGGGCCACACAAAGTCAGCCACAGGCGGGCAGCACCCCCTGGCTGAAGGAGCACCAATATCAGCTGCCCATGAGACTCCACTGAGCATGACAGAACAGCCCCCAAAAGACCAGTGAAACACACTGATGAGCCAGGACCAAATGAGGTCCCCAAGCCAACGGCGGCGTACCAGGGACGGGTTTGGCCATGGTGCTGACGGAGGATGCCAACCAGAGCCTCCCTTGTAGCGCGGATGGCTCCTAGCAGCACCATCGCTATATAAGCAGCCAGGGAGAGAAATGACCCCAGGGTCCAGCTGAGTTCGTTTAAGCCATCAGTTTGAAAACAAAGGGCTCGATTCTGCCCTCAGTTAGGTCCTTGCCGGCCCATGCAAACGATCGATTTCAATGGGGCTGCAGAAGCAGAACAGAGGGTAGCATCGACCCCAAAGTTTGGGATTGCAGCCGTCAGGCGAAATGCTGCCCTCAGCTACACCCCGGCTGCTCCGTGGGACTCAGCATTGCTGGGGTGTAACTGAGGCCAGAATTTGGCCCGCTGCCTATGAAACGGGAACAAATTCTCCAATTCCCAGCCTGTGGCAGCCAACTGAAACTCCTGCGCGGGAGGAGAGCTAAGCAGCACGGTGGATTCACAGCACTAGGTGATCACAATGGTCCCTTCTGGCCTTGGACTCTATGAATCTCAGGTCTGCAAACCTGGCTTTGGATTTGGCTTCCAGACACCCGCACAGTGGAGCTGGGTCCTGCCGCCTCGCCCCTGATGGGTGTTTGGCACATCACAAGCCAGACAAGTGAGCATTGGGAGCCAGCCAATTATTATTATAGGAAATTTACAATAAGGAACCTATCGTTTCCTCAGTCCCGTAGCTCATTCGTTAGTTATACAGCAAAATATCAGCCTCAAGGGTGCAGGCCAGGCAAGGACAGGTCCTGGCAGAACACCGGTCTCGGACAGCTGGCAAGAAATCAAGCCAGGTGTAAGGTAGCCAAAAGCAGCGGGAAGGACAGGAAGAGATCCCAGCAGCACCGCTGGGTTGTGGGATCTCTTCTTGGCCTCCCCTCTTCAAGGGGGATTGGTTCAGAGCAGAAATGGGCTGAGCCTGAACCCGGGATCTGAAAACCCTTGATCCCTGAGGGAGTCCCCTGAACACTGCACGTGGGGCCCATCCTGCCTGGTGTGACAGCCGAGTCTGGGGGAGGGGAGCCTGTTCCATAAGGGAGACAGACGAAGAAGGAGACTGACAGTGAATGGAGACCAAGACACACAGAGATGGGAGAGCACAGAAAGGTGGGGAGCAGGCCCCTGGGAGAGCTGGGTGACGGCGCTGCGGAGGTCCCTAGTGGCAGGAGAGTTTACACATCAGCTCCTGATATTCTGCATCCTTAGGGCTGCCCAGACTGGCCCAGAGGTCTCACTCGTCCTCGAAGCCTCGCCCGGCTAGGTTTGCGGGTTAGAGTCCCAGTTCAGTTCCTGACACATCGTTGCCACTGGGTGGTGATTCACAGCCAGACCCAATAACTCCAGAGAGTGGATCCCAGCCAGCTTAGGGACTGCATGTGCACCAGACTTCCGCACAGCAGCTCCCGGCCTGGCTGAGCGGGGAAGCTACCACGCTAACCAACCTAACTCATGAGCAAAACCGTCCACCTCGGGATGTATTGCGGGTTGGAACTGAAGGGGAGGAAGAAACCAGACCAGCAGAGGGTGATGGGTGAAATCCCAGCTCTGCCTACCCCTGGTCTGAAGGCTTGATTCATCCTTTGCTGTATCGGCTGAGCTCCCACTAACACCCCTCCCCTTTAGTGTAACCTCCCCAAGCCGCAGTCCAGTTCACCTCTTTGTCACGGCGTTGTGGTACTCCACGTAGGTCCTGCCATCAAAGGCAACGGCCTCCGAATTGCCGGCTGCCTTCTCGATGTTCACTGGGGTGGGGAGAGGAGAAGCACAAGCAGAGATCACGACGCTATCAGGGCATCTCCACAGAGCAATAACAAACCAGCCCTGAACAGAGTGCTCCCGAGGGATTCAGAGCACCTGGCAAACTCCCCTAGCTCCTGGGGTTTGTTACAAACTAGACACCCTGAGCAAGTCCTTGGACAGATTCACTACAACTCACGCACCTTTCAAGTGGCCGGGGGTCAGCGGACGGAGTGAGCTCAGGCCAATACAGGGCCTAGCAGTCAAGTTGTTTGACATCCACAGCCTCGCTCCATTTTGAGGCAGAAGCGAGTGAAAGGGGCTAGGAGCTTTGGCTGAGCCTGGCTTTTGCAAGGTTGGGTTTATATAAAACCAAAGAGGAAACCAGGATCAGGGAGTGAACTAGAGGGTTATCATCTATTTCCTAAGCACGAAAGCCCAGATCTTTACGGGTATTTAGGCACCACTTCTTTCAGACTTTGCAGCGTAAGTCTGATTTTCAAAAGTACCGTAAGGGTAAGTTTCAAGAGAGTCAATGAGCTTAGGCCTTGTAATGCTGAGTGCAGTGATACCGACAGACCTTAACAAACCTGGGCCTTAGAGTGCATTTGCTCCTGCACAAAGCCACAGAGAAAGACACAGTCCCTGCCCCAAGGAGCTTACAGTGGAGACAGATGACACAGTTCAGATCCAAAATGCACAGGGAGAGCCAGGGGATGGAGCTCCCTTTTGTTAATTTACTGGGCAAGGTTTTTACTGACCTATGCTAACCCGTGAGAAATGGCACGGCCACAATGCGACGCCGCTCTCACGTGTTCATATCCTGCCTTTCTGTAGCACGGCCAGGTCAAATGAGCCCAAAGCCCTTTCCCAGTCACCTCCCCAGCTGCAGGAACATGGATGGCATCAGCTTGAATAAATCCCCAGCCGTGACCGAAGATTTCCAGCCGGCTGCCATCAGCTCGCTGCAGACCGTTTCATTGCAGAGGCCATTGCCAGTCTCACCCACGCCTGCTTCCCGCCAGCCTCACCTTTCTCACAGCGCGCCCCAGAGAAGCCCCGCTGGCAGGCGCACTCGTAGCTCTCCAGCCGGGGTTTGCACATTCCTCCGTTCTGGCAGGGGCTGGGTTTCTGGGAGCACTGGTGGGAGCGGAAGGAAGAGATCTCGATGGCGCTGCGGATGTTCTCTTCCTTCAGGACTGGGATGCCCTTCATGGAGATCTGAAAGGTGGGGGACAGAAGGGATGAAAACAAGAGGCAGCATGAGGGTTACACTCCGCTCCCAGCTGGGGTTTGGCGGGACGGTGGGTTCAAAGAAAGGAAGGACATGGAAATTCAGCCAATCGCCCCGCCAGAACGCACATCCCGGAGCCTGGTGTGTCCCTCCCGACGTGGACCTCCCGCACCCAATGCTGCTAACAAGCATCATCATCCTGCAAACCAGGCCCTCCCCCCCCCAGCCAATCCTAAGGCTCCTGTGATGTCTGCGATGGGTGGCGCCGTGGGGAACCAGGGAGGGAAGGGCTGCCAACCATTGGGTTCTCACTGTCGGATGCCCCTCGCCAGGCTGCCCGGCAGACCTCCCCTCGAAGCCACAGCCAGCGGCCTTACCTTCTGCACGGCTCCGTCGAAGCTGGTGGAGATGGCCGCGGCGCGAGCCAGCTTGCTGAAGTCGGGCGCTCCCCCCACATAGAGGGGCTCCTTCAGATTCAGGGAGGTGTGAGGAATCTGGGAGCGGGGAAAGAGGGCGAAAGGTGAACCCGGAACCAGGATGTGGAAGGGGGAGAGTGAACGGCCCAGCCCTGCAGCCTATCGGGGAAGGCAAGCTCCCCTGCTCTGCTGGCACCGCCGCGGGGCACTGGCTGTGTCAGCTGCTGTGTGGACTGACAGGAGCCCGGGAAGGCGGCTCAAAATGGGGACAGGGACCTAGCGCAGCTCCAGGGCCTGGCCTGGTGGGAAGGACGGAGACATCAGCCCCCTCCCCACCCTGACTGAAGCCAATGGTCCCTCACCCTAGGGAAGAGACCCCCTCACTGGGGCAGACACCCAAAGGGGGAACATTACAACATCCCTCCAATAAATACCTTCTCCCCATGGCCCTTCTCTCCCATGCACTGCTACCGCCCTCTTCTGGCCACCCTTAAATGATACAGCTGCTAACACAGCTCTTTTGGCCAACCTTCCCTCCCTCCCCCTTGTTCTTCCTCTCATTGAGAGGCTTTCCTGTGGCCCCGTTGCCATGGAAGCGGGGTGCCAATAATACATGGAGCCTCCCGGTGAGGAAGAATTATCGCCTTTTTTTTTTTTTTTTTTTTTTGCAGAGGGGGAACAGAGGCTCTGGGAGATTAAGTGAGTGACCGAGGAACACGCACCGCAGGATTCCCAGCCCACAAAGCTATCCTTGCCCCGCAGCTGCAATCCCTGGAGCAGCAGAGATCGCGGGGGCTGGCTGGACTGCTGGTGAGACCGCAGAGCAAACCAGGCTTCCGGCAAGACTCCAGCCGCTGCCCTGGCTGTGTAACTTTATGACAAGTTTTGCCGGAGCCAGAGATTTGCTCTGTGGGCCACCCGTGCTGCTCATGCCTGTTGCGTGGAGAACATGCCCCTTGTGGAGCTGAGCCCCGCCTTCACACCAGGGCCCTGGAGAGCTGCTACATATCAAGTCAGTCTCTGAAATCAAAAGGGTTGGGGGAAAGCGGTGCGGCTGCAGGAACAGACCCCCGAGCCAGACCGCCACGGTCTTACAAGCCGTTAAAAAGAAAGGAATTTCATGTGAATTCAGTGCTGATGAAGGTGCCAGATAGACTCCCCTGGAGAGTGGGGGCCTCTAGGTCTGTTCCTACCCTGAGACTTCAAATAAATAAATTTTGACACACTCTGGCTAGGGCATATGTGGAACCACTGCCCCCTATTAGACAGAATCATTTGTGTGTCATATGCCCCAGACAGCAAACAACTATAGTGAGAGTCTCTTTTCGGTCACACAGCAGGGGTTTGTGGTCTCAGAGCAGGAGGATCTGGGCTCTATCTTTGCTATCACTATAAAGCCAACGGTGGGCAGCCTAACAACACCTAGAAATTTCCAAGTAGTGGCCACAATATTTATCATTCACAAAGCAGCAGTGGAAGTTTGCCGTCTGGCCGGCAAAGACGAGGTTATATTAATCACTAGCTAACACTTTGCAGAGTTAAAACAAGAAGGAATGACCAGATTACTGAAATGTGCCAAAATCAAATAGAACTCGCTGAAATTAATGAAGGAAAAGAAACAAAAATGTGTCTAGTCTACAGAAATCAGAGAGTGGGGTTGGTCTGACAGAGAGGGTGGGCGGATGGAGATGAGGATGGATCACTTAGGTTTGAATGGAGGAATGAAAAACAACATGTCAATGGCATATGAGATGGAAGTGCGGTGAGTTATACTTATCTTTACCTTACGGGATTTCTGAAATCCAGACAGCAGGGGAGGGAAAAATACGAATGAAAATCAAAAGAGAGAGAGAGAGAGAGAGAGAGAAACAGGAAATCAGTGGGGTACCGTCATAACATGCAGGGCTGCAAGTGCATTGGCTAACGGCTGTTCCCTCGTTAGCAGGCAATTAAGACAGGAAAGATGCAGAATGGAGTGGCAGGCGGTGCTGCTGTCCTGCCAGGACAAACGCTGCTTTAAAAAGGGCAACTTTAATACCAAAGGAATCTTGAAAAGGGAAAAAAGGAGCATTTATGGAAATCAGACAGGCCTTGGCGCCCTGTGTTCCCTTTGCTATTGCGGAGAGAGTGCTGTTGGAGGAATCAAAGAACTCTCATCCGGCTGTAGGTGCATAGCGGTCCCACATTTTAACAGACATCACATTCTTGACATGGGGGAGCTCATGGAGGATGGCACAAATCCAGCCACTTGGTTGCACGGTGGAGAGGGAGGAATGTCCTGTTTTAAGCTACAGATGGGCACAATCCACTGCCACTAAACTGTAATCTAGCTCCAGATAGGCACAAACTACCCTGCCTATACTATAGGCAAGCATGGGCAACCCATACTGCACTCCCTCGAGGCCTATGAGAGGTCAGCTCCAAACCTAGAGACTTGGTCCCATCTTTAGTGTAAACCCAGATGACTCTGGTAATAAGCGAATGCCGAGAGAGAATCTAAAGCTGCCTAGGCAATGAAACTGGACCTGGTTTCCCCAAATACCAAAGTCTGTCTCACTGGAAGGCTTATAACCTTCATCCCTAGAAACTTTTCCATTGTGGATTTAGAACATCAGTGTCTAACTTGCTGTGAGTGGGGCCGTTTGTAGGGAGAAGGGAGAAGCATAGACGGAAGCGGGGCAGAAAAACCAGAAAAATAAAGCTACCAGTTGTAAGCAGAGCAGAGAGAGTGGTGACAGATTTGTTGGCACCTGTGTGATCATGGTAACTACTTTCAATAACTCAATCATCACAGAAACCTTTTCTTTCCCCCTGAAAAGCGCTGTCTGGCTCTTCATTTGGAGAGCACGGGAAAGGCTCCTGATGCTGGATCCAAGGGGTGGATTGAAACCGACACTAGACCCCAGTGGAGAAAGGGTCATGTACCTGCAGCTGGGATGCCTGACTGGACACGACCCAGAGCCGGTATCTGGGGAGGCAGGGATATGTTAGAACAGGTGACTTTATCTCTTGCAAAAGGGCTGCCAGATCCCCTGGTGGGGTGGGCAGGAAAAGAAGGGTATAATCTCAGAGCAGCCCTGCTCTGATACGGAGGAGACATTCCCCTAGTGACCCAGGGCAGTTCAGTGAGGGTCTCAGCCTAGCCTGGGGAAAGCTGATCCCACACAGCTCTGCAAAGGTATCTCAAATCTGCCACATGGCGCCCCATCCCTCATCACTGCTCCCTGGGTTTCCCACGCCCTCCTTCCGGCCCCGAGCAGCGGGCACTAAGCATGTCCAGCTGCGTGAAGTGGAAAAATGCCCACGACACAACAACTGGGGCTGAGAATCACTCAACTCATTTTGCTTGTGAAAGGCATGGATTTGAAGCCTGTCTAAGCTGAAGAGGCCCCAGCTGGCTCCTCAAAGCGAGGTCTGCCTCTCCTGCCATTCCCCTGGCTTTGCATCCTTGTGAGCGTCACTGCAATCAGCGCGGCTGGTACAAGAAGCCAAAGATGGGCTGCGTCAGAGCGAGGGGTGGGTACTGTCTCTTGAGGGCAGGGGGGGGCCTTCTCCTGCCAGGATCTCACTGGCATGGCAACTTACCGGTGACTCTCCCATCACCCTCTCGCCGTTGTTAATCCGCATCACCCCCTTGCGCCCGTTCCTCTCCAGCGACACACTGATCCAGGAGTTCAGAGGGACCGGCTCCTTGCTCCTGGTTATGAGGTTTGGTGAGGAAGAAAGGAGGGGGAAAACACAGCTGGGGTGAAAGCCATCCAGCAAATACACCGGCGGGGGACAGAGTGTGCTGGCTGGTATTTACTATTTGCAATAGGGGAGCACCTCCTGGCCGGAGTCCCATCAGCACGCGATCAGGGCCCTGCACACGGAGGGTATGTCTACACTACAACCAGACTGCAGCACATGTCGAGCTGCCTGAGCTAGCTTTGCTCTACCTAGCGCCAATAACAACAGCAGTGGAGACACGGCAGCAGAGTAGGTACCCAGGGTCCTGGGGTGGGCTTGTAAAGTCCGTGCTGCCAGGGTTTCCCTGTTATTGTTATAGGATCTGGCTAGAACAATACATGCTGCAGTCACATCTCTGATTGCAGTGTAGACATGCTACGTGAGTGACAGGCCCTGTCCCAAGGAGCTTAGTTTAAATTGACATGACAAGGGCAGGAGACGGGAAGGATTCTTCTCCCCATTCTACAGATGGGGAACTGAGGCCCAGAGGGGGACATCTTCAGAAAGCATTTAGGAGCCTAAGTCTCAGTGGAAGTCAACAGGACTAAGGTTGCTCAGGGCCAGATTTTCAAAGGAGTTTCGGTTCCTGGAGATGCACAGAAGCGCCTCGTGGGATTTCCAAAAGCTCCAGGGAGTCCGGTACCTAATGGGCTTAGGCCCCTTTGGAAACCTCGCTAGACACCTTGCTGCATCTTAATACTTTTGAAAAATCTGGCGCCCTAAGCAACAGGCCCAAGGCCCCAAAGTGTGTCTGTGGCAGAGCTGGGAAGGAAGCCAAGGTCTCCTGGCCTGACGTCCAGAGCCTTCTCCATTAACTAGACCATCCTTCAGCTCTGCATCAAGGGAGAAGGAGCCAAGACTCAATCAGCAACAACACGCAGGAGATGGCCCAGCTCACCCCACGCTGCTGGGGGCTCTGGTGAAACACAACGGGCACAATTCCCTGTGACACGTCCAGGCTGCTCCCTCCTGCTCAATGCCCTCGGCACCCGGCCATTTTATAGCAGAGCTCATCAGTGTTTCGAGATGTGTCAGTCAATCTTCCCCAGGAAGCCTCCATCTCTGACAAGCATTAGACTCAACAGGCCCAGTCGTCAGCTGGCCTACGTTGATGGAGCTGTATTGACATCTGTTGGGCTGTGCTGAGTCCCAGGTAAGGATCTGTCCCCGGAATTATTAACACAGAAGATGAGCAAGCACTGATGGAGCAGATTTAACCCCCCGGCTGCCTCGAGGGCAGAGCTCCAGGCGCTCCCTGAGGCCAGCAGAGGAGTCTGACAGCAGGGGTTGCAGAAGAAGTACCTGCTCTCTGGTGAAAGGGCAGCATCATGCATCACCAGGAGAAACAAGTCTCATCTCCTGGTACTGGGACACTATCGCCGTTGGGCCTGGGACTCGGTGCCAGAACCTGCTGGGCCGGAGCAGGGCTGGGGCGCAGTGACCCGGATTAAAGTGAGCCATTCCAATTTTGGCTACTAGGTCAAACCGCCCGTTGGGGTTTTGCTCAGGGGCTGTGCAGCTGCTCAAAGCTAGGGCGATTGCTGATCTGCCCCACGCTCCACCCCCCTCCTGCAGCGGGGCTGGCCCCGGTGCCTGCTAAGAGGAGTGCTGCCTGGCTGTTTCCCCCCCCACACACACCTCTCCTGCTCCTCCTCGGAGCAACACAAACCAACGAGCCAGAGAGGTCCTTGAGTTAAGCCCCTCACCCGTCTTCCCCTTCCAAACATGGGGCCGACCCGGTTCTGGCGAGGAGTCATAGGGGACACTCTCCCATGCCTTCTGACTGCCCCAAGCGTAGCCTCAAAGCCAGCGCTAGGGCACTTCGATCTAGAGAACAGAGCCCGTCGCCAGTGGGCCCAGCTTCCCCACGCAGCCCCGGGGCGCTTACTTGAGCACGGCCGCCCCTTTGCCCAGGTCGTATCTGTACTCCAGGTAGCCATCGTGCAAGGCCAGAGACACAAAGTCCCCTTTGCCGTCCGTCTTCTGCCCGTTGTAGAAGACCATGCCGCTGGGGTTCCTGGCCAGGAACACGACCTCCATGGACATCTTGTCCCTGAGGGAGACAGGGCATGAGTGCCGCCCTCCGAACCAGCCACCCCGGGGCGATTGCCACGCCAGCCCCCTGCACGGTCTCTCCCTTCGTCCCCTCTCAAGGGGCGGCCCTGCAAGGTCTCTGCACGCACAGCCTGACACCCCGGGCAGCGGCGTCCTCCATTCAGCCGCACAACGGGGACTGCAGCCGGGCCAGCTTCCTCCGACCCCGGCCCCGAGGGTCTGAGTGGCACAGACGCCTTGAGGGCCAAGTCTCCATGGCCCGCAGCTGGGCCCACTGACTCAGCCTGCAATGCCGTAGCTATCTGCACGAGGGTCCTTTCAACCCTGGGACCCCCTCCCACTTAGCAATGTGGGAAGGACAGGGCCTGGGGGGGTGCTGTGCCCTGGGGGAAAGCAGCTGGACAGAGGGAGGGGAGAAGAGGAAACACAGCCCCACTCCCCTTAGGAACAGTTCTTGGTCCCCCCCGCCATCCCAGCCACCCCAGGAGCCCTGTCTCTCCCTCTCACACTTCCCCTCCCCCTCCCCACTGGCCTCCCAAGCGTCTCCGCGGTTGTGAAACACGCTCACTGCAGCTCGGGCACGAAGGTCTGCAGCCCCTTCAGCTCCAGGTAGGAGAAGCCGTTGAACTCCGGGAGGAAGGGCCGGGTCTGGTCCTGCTCCGTCACTGAGTTGGAAAACAAGAGGGGGTGAGATGGGAAGAGGAGAAGCCACTTTGGTCAGTGCCCCCAAGGCCTCCTTCACAGAGACCCCGTCCCACGCTCAGGACCCATCGCAGCCCACCTGCCTCGCAGAACTCCCCTTCCCGCCCCATGGGGCACTCGCACTTGGCGCCCCCCTCTGGCAGCACCAGGCAGGTCGCCGAGACGTGGCACGGGTTGGGGTCGCAGGGGTTCCTCTCATCGGCACAGGTCGGACCTAAGGGAGGAAAGCAGCAGGTCAGCTCGGCCCAGGGAGGGGTCCGGGGCCGTACAATCAGATGTGCGCACCCGGGGGAGGAATGTTGCCGGTCCCTGGAGCGGGGTGCCCCGCCTGACGCCTGCCTCTAGCGTTTCTCAAAGGCAGCCACGGCGGCCGGCTTTTCTTGCGGCCACAACCTCCTGGGCTGCAATTGGGGGGGGGGAGCGGCAAAGGAGCAGCCCTTCCCCCTCCCCGTTGCCGTGATACACTGCCTTGGTGTTGGTTGCTGGCGCTGGCAGAGGGATTGGGCCCTGCCCCCCTCTGGAGACACATGGGGCACAACACTGCAGGAACAGGCAGCTGGTGAGTTCCCCACCTTCCCAGGAGCGGTGGGGCTGGGGCTTCGGGCTTCAGCTCTGGGGTGGCAGGCTCTGGCTGTGGGGCTTTGGTCCCTGTCCTCTGGATTATGGGCTCTGGCCCCCCGCTGCCTCCCCCAGACTCTCACCCCCATCGCCCCTAGCCCCCAGTGCTTCCCCCAATCTCCCTTCCAGGGCTCAATTTGTCCCCAGGCTTGCTGGGGTGGAGTAAGTCGGCTGTGCAAAGTGCTACCTGAATGTTTGTTAATAGCACTTTGCACAGCAGACTTACTAGCTAGCAATAAATAACTGACAGTGATTTGGGCAGGTAGATGGGCATAGTCAGTTGTTTTTCCTAAAGGTAATTCAATATTTTAGGAAAAAGTGCGAGAATGGCCAGCAGCAAGAGTTGGTGGCCGCATTCTGAGGCCACCAAAAATCTTGTCCTGAGAACTCCTCCCTCCGAGGGCCGGCTGCACCTGCTGGGTCAGCAATGGACTGATGCCCTTCCCTGGCGTTAATAGGGACAGGCCATGTTGCTGGAGATTCTGCCTTTTGGGTCACCTAAAACCCAAGAGGCTTTGAGCGACCAAGTATGCTCATCAATTTTTTTTGTAAGAGCAGCTGAGTGTTAACTCTGGGGTCCTGGCCTCAGGATTCACCGCCAATTCTGCACCATTGCTGTGCACTGCGACGCAGCCACCAGGTCCGCGCCACCCCCCCCCCAGAGGTGGCTGCATGTCAGTGGCGACATCCCCCAGGGATGCCCTGCATCCCAGTGTCACTTCTCCTGCTTCTCACCTGTGTAGCCGTTGAGACACTGGCAGTGGAACATCTCGGCCTCCTTCACGTGGCAGATGGCGCCGTGGTGGCAGGGGTTGGGGTGGCAGGGGTTGTTGCCGCACTCGCCCACCCCGCTGCCGTACAGCACGTCGCTGCCCTTCTCCCGCAGATCGTACATCTGGTTGTTCACATCCAGCAGGCGGATGCAGCCCTTCAGGCCGGCCATGGCTGATGTGCGATCTGCCACCCTGAAGGGACGTGGGACGTGAGGGCGGAGCTCAGGGGAGGCAGCTGGGCCGGGGCAGAAAGGGGGCGCCGCAGCAGGAGGCAGCATGCACCCAATATCTTGGCTTTGGCTATGCTCATTCACGGAGAATCCAGGCCAGGATCCTCCCCTCCAAACCACACTCCACCTCTGCCCAGGATAAGGGGTTCCCCCTGCCAAAAATGCCCCCCTGAGCTCCAGGATCCTCTAAAAGGCTACCTCTAAAATCACCCCCGATTTCGTTCCAAAGAGGACTCAAACCCTCCCAGGATGTACTGCCAGAAGCCGCCAGCAGGAAGCGCTAGGACACCAGGAGCAGCTGTTCCACAGGGGAAGCCTGGTCCGCCCGCTACTCACGCAGCCATCTGGTCTTCTGGCACCCCTCCGATGAACAGATCCGTGTCCAGGTTGAGCCCGTCAGTACCGCTCGGGCTTTCCCCGTTCACATGAGGCTCCCCATCCACCGACAGCATGCCACTGCGGCGGTTCCGGTTCACCACCAGCTGATGCCACTTGCCAGGCTCCACGGGCACCTTGCTGGTGATTATGCCTGTGCCAGATCCCGTGTTGAACCTGAAATGAGGGAGGGGGGTGGTGGGTTTGGCGCAATGCCGCGGCTATGGGTGCGTCTGAACCACAGGAAAAGTGGTGCTTGGGACAGCTTCTCAGTTAGATGCTGCAGCCACATCGCAGCTGCCACTTCCCACCACAGAGAGGGCTGCGTTTGAGTGGTGGGTGATGTGATCTCTGTACACACCAGGCAGGTTTTGGGATCTTAGGGTAGGCAAATGGGACTCGTTACCTAGGCCTTCCCTGAGGACCCCCTGCTGTCCAGAATTTGCAGCCTCACCCGCCTCTGGCCCCCCACACCACCGTTTCATTTCAAACGGAGAACTTTCATTTCGGCCTTTGAAGTCCCCAAAATGTACAGGGTATGGATTTTTGGATTCCCCCTTCTCTCTCTCTCTTCCCTCCCCCATCCTTTTCCAGTAGAAAAAAGGAATTAGAAAAGGGGGGAGGAGCACGACCCCCAAAAATCAACACCCCAGAAATGTGCAGGTTTTGAAAACCAAACTGCAACAAACGTTGTCATGGGCTTCTGCTGAAAACCTGAATTTTTTTTTTTTTTTTGGGGGTGCAAAAGTGTTCGTTTCCTTCAAGAACTCGTCCTTCTGATTCTAACAACTGGATCACACCCACTTTCCCCACTTCCCGGAGCTGGCTGGGTTCAGACCCCTGCTGTGCTCTCTGTCCGGTGCTTTGCATCCCATCGGCCCCCACAGGCAAGACCTCGCTGGGGCAGGTTAGAAGCCATCACCTGCCCGGGTGACGCCTGCCCCCTTTTAAAAAGGAGGCTGTTAGCAGCAGTCGGGGGGTCGGGAGAACTGGGACAGAGAGGTGATGTGGAGGACTCAGGCTGAAGACCGTCTGGCTGGGGGGCATTTTCAATGACAGAGCAACCCATGGAACGTCCAGGGGAGTTGGGTTCCTGCTCACCCAGCTAGGCTGCTTCCCTCCCTTCCCCACTGAGTAGCCCTCGATGGGGAACGGGCCCAGGCCGACGGGCCGGTGGCACTCACCGGAGCTCCACGAACCCACTGACCAGCGCCAGGGAGATGAAGTCCTTGCCCTGGCTCTGCCCGTTGTAAAGCAGCAGCCCGCTGAGGTCGGAGGCCCGGAACTCCATGGCGATGCGCACCGTGTGGTAGGCCTTCATCATCTTGAAGGCCAGGTACGACTTCCCGCCGAAGCTGGGGATGAAGTATCTGATGGCTGTGAGCACAGACGGAGAGAGGAGGGTGCGTGGGGGGAGAGACAACTCCTGATGTGAATCCAAGAGCACCACTCTCCCCGCACGTCTGTGGGATGGGGTCAGAGATAGAGAGCTCCCACCCGCCTCACGCCAAGCCATTGTGGGATCTGTCCCCTACACCATCCTCCCTGGTCATTTATCCAGCCTAGCGCTCAACGCCTCCAAGTGACAGGGCTTCCACAGGGTGATTGCTCCACAGCCGTATAGATCTCACTGTTCCCTTCACCCACCGGATATTTAGCTCATGTTTCCTCTTGTTTAGTTTCACCCCTTTGTTCCCAGATGGACCCCATGTGGATCGCCCTCAGTTCTCCTCCTGCGTCTGGGTTGGATATGCCTTTCACACACTCACAGACAACTGCCCCGTCCCCCCCGTCCGGCTGAGCTGTGCCCATCGTTCCTCATAACCCGACCCCTCCAGCCTTTAGGTCATTTTTATCTCTTCTCCCTGAATCCCACATGATAGATCTACATTGATCACCCCATTTCTTATTTATCGCAGCTGAGATTTTCAAAGGGAGCTGGACGGCCAGTTCCCATTAAAACTAACAGGCCTGGACATCCGCATCCAAAGGCAGCTCTGAAAGCCTCGGCTTTCTGCGTTAGGGGCAATAATTTCCAGAATCAACACTTTACAATCCTATCCTGCACCCCAACCTGGCACTGATTTGCCACTCTGAGCTGTCAGAACAGAAACGGCTTCGGTTGCAGCACACTGCCAATTCAGAGTAGTTTGTTAAGCGGCCCAGAGTGCTGGGGGAGAGTTCCTGAACCCCCTAGGTGCATCCACTGTGGTATGAGAGGACACTTGGAGCTGTTTCTTTGCTAGACGGTATCCAGCATTCACTGGCCTCAGGGGCTGAGAACAGCATGTCCCACCAGCTGGTACGAGCCGCCCATAGCTCACAATCCTCATGCTGCAGGGCACTGGTGCATCACTGCCTGGGGTCAGGAAGAAATTGCTGCCAGAAGCCTCCCCCTCACTAATGCTGTCATATTTCTAATGAGGTGCCTTCCACAGGGAGTGTCACACCTGTTTTGAACAGAAGCAAGACACAGGGCTAAAGGGACCACTGGCCCATTCCAATGTGGCATTTCCAGCATGCTCCAGCCTGCAGTGCCTTTGGGAGCAGGGTGGACGAAGAGGGAGAGAAAAAATGATTTTGAATTTGATCCTGATTTATGAAGAGAATGAGCATGCAATTCAGAGAATCAGAGACGTGTAGGACTGGAAAGACCTGGAGAGGTCATCTAGTCCAGTCCCCTGCATTCAAAGCAGGACTATGTACTAACTAGACCATTCCTGACATTTTTTTTTTTTTTGTTCTGCATGATGCACAAATAACCAAAGAGGCTGGAACTAGGGGTTTGGGGGTGCTGCTACACGCCCTGGCTTGAAATGCTTTCCACTATAGACAGGGTTTACAGTCTGGCTCAATGGCTTTCAGCACCCCCACTATAAAAATGTTTCCAGCACCTATGCAGATAACTGTGTGTGCAAATGGCTAATTGCAATCATTTGCACATGCACTGCCTGGGCTGGGCACCCCATTGCACGTGCAAGTTGGGTGTGCCTAACACAAATCCGCTTCACTGTCATTCACTGGGAATTATGGGGCCATGTCTACCCCCCACCTCCAGTCGGAGTCCCTGGGGGCTGCTGGACCTCAGCACCTTTCAGTAAGTCCCCCCGGCATTCATTCACAGCTCCCCACAGACCAGAGGCCACGTACATTTCTCGCAGACCGCGCCCCCTTTCCCTGCGGGGCAGCTGCAGGTGAATTCCTTCCCCTCGTCCTCACAGGTGCCGCCATGCAGGCAGGGATGGGAGTCACAGGGCCGGGCTGGCTTCTTGGTGGCCGGGGGCTGGACCGGGGGCTTCCTCCGGGTGGTGGCCGGCATGGTGGTGGCAGGTCTTCTGGTGGTGACGGGCCCTGCCACCTTGGTGCTCGGCCTCTCCATGGCCTCCGGGGGCAGGACGTGGGCAGCGGTGGGGGCGGGGAACCGGCGGGTGGTGGCAGGAGGCATGGTGGTGGCGGTGGTGGTTGTGGTGGTGGTAGTGAAGAGCCTGGGGATCCAGTCTGAAACACAGCAAGAGGAAGGTTGGTCCTCAGAAGGAGTTTGGCACCCAGCTGGCATCCCTGGGGAAGGTAGGGGCTCGGGAGCCAGGCTCCTGGGTTCAATTCCCAGCTTTCAGAGGGAGGCAGAGTAGTTAGAGTGGGGAGGTGTCTAGCACTCAGGACTCCTGGGTTCTACTCCTCGCACCAGTGCTCGATGATGAGAGCAGGGGATAGGGACTCAGGACGCCTGGGTTCTATTCCTAGTTCTGATAATTACCTGCCCATGCCTCAGTTTTCCCACCTGTAACAGGCGATTAGTGGCTTTTCAGGGGCTGCGCTTTGATCCTGATCCTTCCCACCCCCTTACCAGGATTGGTTCATTCAGGAAGCGACATCTCCTGCCCTCCATTGGGCCTGGATGAACCACCCCAAGGGATAGGGGCTGAAGAACAGTCTGTTCCCCCGCATTGAAAGGCTGGAGAAATGCCGGATTCGCGGCTCAAGTCCCACTGCCACCTCTCTCCCTGGAGCCGTCCCCTCCGACTAACTGCCCTTCCTTGGGGATGACGAGACCCACGGCGCGGGCTGGCAGGGGCGTGGCTCTCGCAGCGTCTAGCCTGCCCGGGCAGCTGGCCGAGTGGCCGTCACTGCAGTAGAGCAGGGCTAATCAAGCAAAAGGCTCAATCCGCTCCCTGATCAAACTGAACTGCAGGCGACGTCAATCCTTGCTTGTGCTTCGCTCTTCCCTGGCAGATCAATAGGAAACCGATTGTTCAGGCTCATCAGCTAGAAGCCCATGGGACTGACCAGCCATCTCCCCTGGCCCCCCGCTTACAGGGAGACAGCGGCGATGGGGGATGTTTTACCATTTGGGGGGCACTCAAGCTCTGTGACCTGAGTTCTTGTGCTGCAGCCTCATGTCGCCCCCAACTGCACGGGAGCGCAAGGGGCGGGGTGACTGTCAGGGCTGCAGCCCCTCCTTGGTGGATGGGGGGGAGCCGCAGATTACAACCCGGAGGTTTCGGTCCTGTGCGCAGGCAACAGGGGAAGAAATGGAGACAAAAGGTCAGACCCTCAGCAGGTGGAAATCAACACTCAAGGGAGCCGCCCACATTCGATCTGGCCTGACAGTTCGCTGCGGGCCAGGTGCGATTTTTCAGGCTGTCTAAGGGAACCCAGCGGTTCTCCAGGAGCAAAGCTGCGCAGAACGCAGCCCCCAGCACGTCCCAGAGACCCGCGCCGCTCCTCATTAGAGCGGGGCCTGGCTAACCCCAGCGTTATCATCTCTGTGGATGAAAACAGCCTCCGGAGGACAAAGTGCCAAGAGGAAGCATTTGAAAGGCTCCTGCCGGAGATGAAAAGAGGCAGACGAGGACAGATGCAGGGAGGGTGAGAGCGAGTGAGCGACACGGGCAGACTGAAGGCAGAGGCAGCTCACCGAAGTCCATGAATTTGACGTGTTCTTGCGGAGGCTTCTTCACAAGAAGGGTCCTCTTCTTGGAGGCTTTGATCTGCTTGAGAAGGGCCTTCTGCACGTCAGCCGTCGTGTAGGTGGTGGCTGCTCCCATCCAGGAGGAGGAAGGGAAAGGCAAAGAGTGAGGCTGTCGTAGTCCCCAGCACCCCTCTCTTTCACGTAATCCCCTGGAAGCATCTGAATTGATGCCTTTCGTTCCCTTCCCTGCTGCAGAGCTGCAGCCCTTCCACCCCCCCCAGCACGCCCGCTACACGTGCTGAACAAAAGACCCGGCGTTTTTGACACGGCCCTTTCCCGCTTGTGCTACTTCCTTGGGTTTGCGGCAGCTCCAGTGCCACGGTTCTCCCGCCCCACCCCTTCCCGGCAGCTGGAGACGCCGCGGAGTCGGCAGGGACAGGAGGGGTGGCTCTCACCTGGGTCAAAGTGGGACTCCACGATGACGCGGACTGCGCTGCTCTGGCCCAGGTCTCGCACGCGGATGCTCTTGAAATCCTTCTTCACGTCGGAGTTCCGGAAAAGCTCGTCCAGCTGGTTGGCCGGGGGGGGAGAAACACAAAGCAAGGTAGTCAGACTGGGCCCCCACCTCCTTCCAGCCTCAGGATCCTGGCCTACCTGGCCCAGCGGTCAGATTGTGATGAGGCCCATGTTCCCACTGGGGTCCATATCTGAGCCTTTGCTTATTAGAAGGAGAAGCAGGATTATACTAGTGAGCTACAGGCGCTAGCAGAGATCGGGGGCCCCTCGCTGTGCCAGGCGCTGCGCAGACACTCCCACCCTGAGATCCGGCCACCCTTGTGCCCCATACTGCACTGACTCCCAACCAAGATTCTCCTCTCCCCCTACCCCATTGCTCTGGACACGGCACAGACCCCTGACTGAGCTCGGGGGGCCCTGCTTCTGCCTGGTGCCCCACAGACTACCGACCAAGGTCAACCCAGCCCCCATTATGCCAAGCGCTGAGCAGATCCCCCGTTGGGCTGGATGCGGCAGAGACCCCCTGACTGAGATAAGGCCCCCTGTCATGCTGGGTGCTGTGCCGGCCCCCTGACCATGATCCCTCCCATCACCTCCCCTGCCATGCCGGGTGCTGCGCGGACACTTGGTGAAAGGGAGTCACTGCCCCGACGGTTCACCATGGACGGTAAAAAGACAAGACAGACAAGGCTGGGAGAAAGGGAAAGTCTGTATCCCCATTTCACAGAGGGAGGATTGGAGGCATGGAGGGGCGGATTTATTAAGTATTTAGACACTGAACAATGCAGATTGGCACCACGTGGCATTTTCAAAAGCAGCTAAGCAAGTTCGGTGCCCAACTCCCATAGGACTCCCACATCCCACTGAGCCCCTAGCTACATTTTTAGGCCCCTAAATACCTCTGGCCTTGAGAACTGGAGCGACTTGCCCAGGATCACACGGAGTTTGTGGTGGAGAAGGGGATCTCCTGAGTTCCAGCCCGATGCCTTAACACATCCTTCCATCTGTCTGTCCAGCCTGAGACATAACTGGCTCTCACCTTGACAGGATCCGAGCCCCTGCTCCACTTCCCCTCAGCCAGAGGACAAGGACACAAGAATGTCCCAAAGGAAAGGTTCCTCGGGGTTTCTCTACACTGGGAAAGTTCTCCCCACCCTCCGAAGGTTGGCCCTAATATCTCCATGTGCTAAAGAGCCACAAGAATACCTATGCAAATGGGCTTGTTCCTAGGGAATGAAGGATGAACCAACTGATTCTAGTCTTGGCTCAGCCACGATCCTACCACGTGACCTACCCATTCTGTGCCTCAGTTTCCCCATTTGCAAAATGGGGATGATGAAATCTACCTCCTGAGGGGCGGCGAGGGTGAAGGTGCTTTGAGCGCCTCAGGTGGAAGCCTCTATTGCAATGCAAAATATTGTTCCTGTTCCACGCAGCTGCATGAATCATATCACCCATATGCCGAGTGCACGTCTACTTAAGTAACTGTACCAAGCACTTGCCAAATTCCTAAGCAGCAGCCGGAATGGTCTCGGAATGCTAACTACGCCGGTTCCACTCCTATGGCTGCTGTGAATTTGCTGTACCACCCTGCAGGCTGCATGGCATTCCTGCTCCCCCATCCCACATGCTGCCTAGCACATCCACGGGGGCATGATGCTCACCGGATTGCTGGCAAAGGGAGAGGGAGTTTTACAAGTCTTGGAAAAGCAGGGAACTGTATTTACGAGAGCAGCTTTCCGAGGTGCCTGGAGCTAAGCATGGAGTAGAAACAAAGGGCTGGGACAGCCCCTTTTCCAGGGGGTCTTTCATGAATACAGAGACACTTACAGCCACGGAGAGACCCAAAGCAACGTGCCTTAGCCAAGCTGCCCCACAGTCCCCACCAATGGAAGCTCTTCAGCTTGGGAGTTTTTCCAAAGTTCACTTCCAACTTTGGGGTTTAAGCCCATCTCTTATTATAACAACACAGAGCCCAATTTTACTCTGAGGATCTCAAAGCACTCGACATAGGCAGCAAGGTCATACTGTTCCTATTTCACAGACAGGAACACTGAGGCACAGAGGGGTGTGTGTGTGTTGGGTAGCGTGTCTTACCCAAGGGCACCTGGGGCTTCAATGGCACAGCCAGGAGCATTATCCAGGTCTCATATCAGTTTTCCCATCCACTAAAAAACTCGGCCTCGCTGAATTTACCCTGGTAACATACGTCCTGGTGAATGCATTGTGGATCCATTCCAGTGCCAGGTCTCTGCATTAACCTTTTTGCCCACATGGGGTGGTGGTGGTTGGGGGGTGGAAAGCAGTGAGCAGAAAAGGGTTGCTGTTGGAACGCAGGCATTGCCAAGGTGTCACCTACCTTGTAGACACAAGGCAGTGCTAGAGAGGCATGTCTGTTACATATTAACCCAGCATGTGTGAGAGATCCCCTGGCCCATTGATGGCCAGCCCATCGAGACATCTGAACCCTGGTACTTACAGCCATTGAGAGAGATTCTCTGTTAGCTCCCGTGTCAGGGGCGTGTGTTCTTGGAGCCGGAAGTCATGAGCTCTATTCCCCCTGCTAGCCCCACGTTCAGCACAGGGCCTTTACCCTCTGATGGCAGCTGAATGAAGGATGCCTCGACATCCCCCTCTGACCCAAGCCGGATAGCGCTTATCTATTGCCAAAGCTAGGACTGCACCGGGGCAGCCGACTCACCGCGCTCTCAATGCTCCTGGCTGTTTCCCCGAAGAGCTCTGATTTGGGGTCGGCCATCTCGGGTGTATAGAACAGCTCCTGGCCCTCCACCTCCTCCAAGATGAGGACTCCCTGGAAGACCTTGGTGGCTACAGGCAGGAGGGGCAATAAGACAGAAAGCAGACGGACTCGTTTAGGGGGCTAGCTGGGAAGGGGCGGGCAGCGAAGAGCTGAGCGGCGTGTTCAGACCCAGGCAGGGGTGGATGGCAGTGTGTGGGTAGTGCCAGGGCTTGGGTTAGTTTTGATGAGTCTGGAGAGTGCTATGGAGGATTAGTATCTGAGGCTGCTGGAGCAGGTGGGTCAGATGGCAAAAACCAGGCTAGAGATGGCAGCTTTTACCATACGGTTTCCTCTGAACTCTGGCCCGGATAGCAGCCCCCCTGGACCGGCTGGGTAACAAGAGAAAGATGTTAACCAGAGCAGGACACAATCAATACGGCAGGGTCAGACACGTGCATGCAACACACAGAGGCAGCTGAGGGCGCCCCCAGGGAAGTGGGTGCCCCTGGCAGGGAGAAGGCCCTACAACCTGTTTGTAGGTTCTGGGGATCCGTGTTCTGGCACCGCCTGCAGGCCTCCCCCGAGCCACCCAGAAATCAGTGGAAGGGGAAGGAAAACGCAAGCAGCGCAAAGGGGGACCTCTCCAGTCTACCCCATGGGGGTGCACGGGGAGCTGCAGGAAACGACCCTCCTGGCCCTGGTGTTTGTATGTGGAGGGATCGCACCCCCTTATGGGGGTGGGGGTATTGTACGCACCCCGCTGGAAACAGCATGGTGTGTCGGGGAGGGGGCAACAAGGAGAACCCTGGGAGAAACCCACCTGGAACGTGCACGGGGAGGGGAGCTGGTTTGCTAAGCTTGGGAGCAGGGCGTGTATGCGGAGCGGGTGCTGGGGGCTGAGGAGACACGCACCCCGCACTGAGCGGCCCCAGCTCTCACGCCCTCTGGGCACAGGGTGAGCTCAGAAGGAAACTCGCCACCTCAACCGCTCAGAGCGAGATGGGAGCCGCGCAGACGGGGGACAGCGACGCCTGCTGCCAGGGGGCAGGACACGAATGAAACAGAGGGCCCCGGGCGCCTTCGCCATAAAACCCAAACACAGCCATGGGCTCGCCGCAGACCAGAAGGTCGTTAGCCAGAGACAAAACCCCAGGCAACGCCCCCCTTGCCTGTCCTCGCTACCGCCAGGGCCAGCCCGAATCACCCCCATTGCACCTCAAAACCTGGGCAAAGGGGCAGGCCAGGCTATTTCAGAGACAGGAGGGGAACCATTTCGAAAGTCGAGGAGCCCTCCGGAAGAAGGCCTAGCCTCTCCGCTGCACGCTCTGCTGACTGCGAGGAACGAGGGGGGGTGGGAAGTAATCTCTTCCACGTACGATCGTCCCAGGCCATTTGGGCCTGCCGTCGGTCAAAGCTAGCACCTGCAACTCCAGCCAACAGGCTGCCAGTGCTGATCTGGGAGCGAGACACCCGCCAAACAAGCAGGGACCCGCACCAGCCTTCGTGCCACGTCATGTGCCTGGGCTCTAGTCTAGACGGGACAATGGCTTCCAATCGCTCGTCGCCAACGTGGAGATCAAGGGATTTTGCCTCAACCTCCACTTGTGGGACAGACACTCACCAGGGCAGTTGCTTCCTTCAGTGTCGACAGCTGCCGTCTTGCCATCCGAGCAGCATCCCAGGGGGGTGTTGTAACACGTCGCTCTTTCAACGGCGGGGGTGGACGTGACTTGGCTCTCCTCTGGCTCCTCTTCCCCTGCATGGCATTAGGGACGACATGGGCACATCAGAGCCCCGGCGAGAGGCGGGACCCCTGCCCTGGACCTGTCCCAGCCACGGCAAGAGGCGAGACCCCACCGTCACAGCCCCGACTAGAGGTGGGACCCCGGTTGCGATGGCTAAAGGCGGGACCCAATCGCCACACTACAGCACCAGCTAAAGATGTCTCCTAACCCAAACCCTAGATCCAAGTCCCTCCCTGGAATCGGGCGAGGCCCAGACCCGCCTGGGCCCGTGTTTGGTGTCGGCCTTTCCCCACACAGCATTCAGCGGCTAGCCGTCCGGGGAGAGGAGCTGCTTAGCTATCTGAAGGACACCGCGCAGGCTGGCCCAGGAGACTGCTACGGAGACATGGAGCCTGGAATCGCCAGAGGGCAGGTCTGACGCCTCCTCAGACGGGCTGTGACCCAGTCAGCGGTAGCCACTGTCAGCCTGGTGGCCTGTGGGAGACGGACGGGCAGGCAACCCTCGCAGGCAGCCCTCCTCACTGCTAACGCCCCCTTGCTTTGCTGAGAAGCCCAGGGCCGAACGGGCAGCACGCACCGCCGGTCTCACCCCGGCCTCACAGCTCCGATCCCTCCCCAAGCCGGTGCTGTGACAAGCCTTCCAGGAGGTCTGGGCCGTGAGCTGAGAGGCAGCACGATCTCAGTGCCCTGGCACTGGGATAGCTTTAGCAGTGCCAGCTCCGCTCAGGGCCCGCCAGCTGGAACAGCTGCTAAGGCGGCCGCAGAGGCTGGGGTGCCATGCAACGGCAACGCTATTGAACCAGAGCCGAGGGCAGTTACCGGCAGAGCCAGCCCCACTGGCTTCCTGGTCCCCGCTGATGCCAAGCTCTGGGTCTCCGCTGCCTTCTGCACTGCCAGACTCTGAGGATGCGGGCTGCGGGGTGGCCAGGACCACCGGAGCAGTGGAGATGGGGCGGACGGTGGTCCTGCGGACCCCCTGAGTGGTCCAGGCGGTGGTTGCGGGCCGGGCGGTGGTCACCCGTCTCGTGGCAGGCTGGCTTCTGGGAACGGGCTTTGCTTCGAAGAGCAGGGAAGCCGTGGCCGTCTCTGTGGGGTCGGGGGCCCGAGTGCTGAGCCGGAGAGGCGGGGGGTGGAGGAGCTTGTCCAGGGGCAGCGTGGGCAGTGGCGTGGGGTGCACGGTATGACTCATGTGGGTGATGGATTCTGAAAGAGGAGCAGCAAGAGGAGGTGGTTAGAGGGGCGGCGTGGACAGGAGCTGGGTCTACAGCCACGTGCGGCCCGCTGGGAACAGCAAACAGGCACCCGGGCACTCTCCATGGGAACTGAGCCCACTTGAAGCTCTGCTTCCACTGAGAGGTGTGGGGGAAGTGGGGTCCCCCCTTTGCAGTCATGGGGCCCAAGAGTGCCCAGGGCCAGCCCTCCAGGGGAGGGACAGAGGGAGGCAGCCGGAGAGTGCCTAACAGCGCCATAAAATCGTAGAAATGTCAGGCTAGAAGGGACCTCGATGGGTCATTTAGTCCAGTCCCTGCACTGAGGCAGGGCTAAGTATTATCTAGACCATCCCTGCCAGGTGTTTGTCTAGCCTGTTCTTACAAACCTCCGGTGATGGAGACCCCACAACCTCCCGAGATCATTTGTTCCAGCGCTTAACTACCCTGACAGTCGGGAAGTCTCCCGAATGGCGAACCTAAATCTCCCTTGCTGCTATTTAAGCCCATTGTTTCTTTTCCTGTCTTCAGCGGATAAGGAGAACAATCTATCACCCTCCTCTTTATAACAGCCTTGTACATACCTGAAGACTGTTATCATTCGCCCCTCAGGCTTCTCTTCTCCAGACTAAACAAACCCCATTTTTTCAATCCTCCCTCCGAGGTCGTGTTCTCTAGACCTTTCATCATTTTTGTTACTCTCCTCTGGACTTTCTCCAATTTGCCCACATCTTTCCTGATACGTGGCGCCCAGAACTGGACACAATCCTCCAGCTGAGGCCTTAGCAGTGCTGAGTAGGGCAGAAGAATTACTTCTCGTGTCTTGCTTACAACACTCCTGCTAATATGGCCCTGAACCATGTTCGCTTCTTTTGCACCTGCACCACGTGGTTGACAGATTGGCATTTAGTTTGTGATCCATTCTAACTCCCAGATCCATTTCTGCAGCACTCCTTCCTAGGCAGTCATTTCCCATTTTGTATTTGGGCCGTTGATTATTCCTTCCTAAGTGCAGTACTTTGCATTTATCCTCCTTGAATTTCATCCTATTTATTTCAGGCCTTTCTGCCAGTTTGTCAAGATCATTTTGAATTCTAATGCTGTCCTCCAAAGTGCTTGCAACCCCTCCCATCTGGGCATCGTCCACAAACTGTATAACTGTCCTCTCTATGCCATTACCCAAATTATTCATGAAGATAGATACGAATAGAACCAGACCCAGGTCAGATCCCTAAGGGACCCCACTCGATATGCCCTTCCAGCTTGACCATGAACCACCGATAACTACTCTCTGAGTTCGCTTTTCCCACCAGTCGTGCACCCGCTTTATAGTAGGTTTGTCTAGGATATATTGCCCTAGTTTGCTCATGAGAAGTTCATGTGGGACAGTATCGAAAACCTTAATGAAGTCGAGACATATCACAACTACTGCTTCCCCCCATCCACAAGACCTGTCAAAGAAGGATACCATTGCTGACTGTCACTTATCACCTTCCTATCTTCTAGGGGCTTAGTCATGCAGAGAGGAGAGGGCTGGCACTGCCCATATATGCCTGTCTGGGGGGGCAGCCGGGGAAGAGACTCACCATGGCACTGCCCAACATGCTTCACCTTGATGACCTGCCCCTGTCGGCACGCGATGGTCTTCAGCTGGCACTCGTCGCCGTAGGTCACCCCGTCAGAGCCACAGACCTGGGAAGGGCAAGGGAGAGTGGAGGCAGCTGGAGAGACAGGCACCTCCTCTCATCAGCCCTTCTGTAAAGCGGAGCCCACGTGGGACATGGGTTTCTCCACCCCTCCCCACCCACAATGCAAAATAAACCTCTCTCTTTAAATGATCAGACAAGGGCTAAAGGCCAGGGAGAATCTTGCTGGCCTCCCTGCTGGGAGGAGACTGCACCTCCCACAAGGGAGACACTGGGAGACGACTCTGAAGCAGCATGGCCGAGCTGGCTAAATGCACGAGTGCCTGCAGTCTGGCCCCCAGCCGCACAGACTGCCTCTTCCTTTTACCTTGGTCATGTTGGCCTCCACGCACAGCAGGGATGGGCACTCGCAGTGGGCAAAGCCGTTGACCTCCACGCATGATGCCCCGAACTCGCAGATCATCTCGTGGCAGGACTTTGGCGCAGAGGGATCTGCGGGTGAGAGGAAGGAAAAGAGGCATATGCAGGCGGTAGTGCGCTTGGTTGTGGATGCAAAACAAGCCCAGCGCAGTCAGGGACTTTCCCGAGAAGTTTAAACTGGTCCCACGAAGGTGCACAAGACAGATTTTTTGCCTGGCCCTCCAAACTGGTTACAGGCCAGTGATCTGAGACAATCTATTGCCATGAGTCTGTGGGTGTACAGACATCACTGTTGTGGATGCGAATAGAACTCAGGACACATTGCTCCTAAAAAATAAGCTCTTAGTGCTGAAAGAACGAGAGTCTTGTAGCACTTTAAAGACTAACAAATTTAATTTCTGCAGGCATAAACTTTCGTGGGCTGTAACCACTTCTCTACGGTAGCCTGAGCACGAGGACTTGGATCCCCTCTCTGCGTCAGCCACTAAGAGGTGACAGGATGGCACCCGCATGAACAGGTCTAACGCTCTGTTCAGCAGAGGGCAGTGGCATCCGTGCACCCGCTAGCCAGTACATCACAATGTGACCCGAGATTTCATCCTCAATGAAAAACAGCCACGGGCTCAATGGCTTCCTCACCTCACCTTTCTCACAGCCGGTCATCCCCAGTTTGCTTCCGTTGGGGCACTGATTGCATTTCATGCCGGTGATGCCAGTCTTACAAGAGCACAGTCCGGTCATCTGCTCGCAGTCATCACGCACCGAGCCCACCGGGTCGCAGTTACAAGCTTTGTGAAGAGGCAGAAGGGAGGAAAGGAACAAACATTGCAACATTTTAGAATGCTCGCCTTCCCCTTTTCCCGATCACAAATGTGTTTTGCACTTGGTAGTGCCTCCCATCAGAAGAGCTGAGAACCTCCACAAATCAGTGCATTCAGCTTCACTAACCCCCCAGTTGCATTCATTTCAATGGAACAAATGGGACCAAAGAGTCAAAGGTGTTAACGTGCCCCAGTCACTGTCCAAGATTAAACAAGGTTTGGGGTTTAGCAAACCAAGTCCTCAGCCTGTTTGGTACCATGGCAAACACTCCATTAAAAACCTCTTTACACTTTTATTAAAGATACAAAAAAGAAGGAAAAATAATTAAAGCACTTGAAATGCACAGCATTAAATAAGGCTTGCATTTTAACATTGTCCCTTATTCCCTCTCCTTGGAGCTGGAGAGAGTTTTTAGAGGGAACCCCCCCACACACCCCATTTGATAGTCTTTTAGATGGTATTAAAAAGGGGGGAAACGTCCTGTCAGAGGAAAAGGAAAGAAGTTAGTTGAAACGGGTTGGAACTGCTGCTGTTGTTAAAGTCTGATCCTGTTTCTTGAAGGCAAAACAAGGCAAACACACACAAAAGGGGAGAAAAAAGAACAGCAAAGATGGCAAATGTCCAGTAATTCCTGCACGGAGCCCACATCTTGTGGTTCAGCTGGAGGGAGTCTTTAAAGGCCTCAAGTGGTGGAGAGTTCACCACAACCCTTGGGTAGCTGTTCCAATGGTTCATCACCTTCTCCGTTAAAAGACTGGCATCCTATTTCCAGTCTCAACTTTTCTGGCATCACCTCCCACCTACCAGGCCTATGTTTAGACCAACACTCACTCCCAGAGCCAAGAGTAGAACTCAAGAGTCCTAACCTCCCAGGCCTGTGCTTGAATCGACAAAGCATCCTGCCTCCCATTTAACTGCATAATGTCATTGTAAAACTTGAGCTCACAATCCCAGAGCCTGAGACTTGGATTCAGCCCCTTTACCCAAGGCTGAGACCAGGTGGAAACACGATACACGCCTATCACTCCGGAGAGAGAGATCTCCATCATTTCAGAGACCGAGAGAGAGACGGAATCACATTCTCCATTGTTTGCAATCTCCTTCATATCACTCCTTTCCCTGACCAGTCTGTCCTCTCCCCATTTGGCACATATCGATTTTCTGGCTCGTGTCTCCGATGGAGCTTGAAATTAACATGGCTTTTTTTGTTTACTTCCTTGTTTGTACACGGGCACCGTCGGCCAGGTCAGCGCAGATTTGGGAATCGGTCGTTCAGAGCCTGACAGGGATTTGGGGGAGCGTCTGACGTTCCCTTGTAACGGGCTGGGTAGCCAGCATGCTGGCTCCTGTCACCCCAGATGGTGGACACAGCCTTTGCCCCTGAGTGCAATGTCACCCCTGGGTCTGACGCAGCAGCGTTGGGGAGCGCCTGGCATCAGTTTGGAGACATGTCCCCAGAGCGCTAGCCTCTGAGAGAAGAGCAGAAATACCGAGAGTCTGGGCTACCGTACAGTGCTAGGAGCGATCCTTCCTTCCAGCCCAGAGAAAGTGACCAGCCCTGCCCAGATGTCCCTGCTAGAGAGGAGTAACAGAGGTGGCCTTGGTTTTATTAAAATTGTACCAAAAATCAAAGATCTGGCGCCCACTTAACCAGTAACCCTAAAGACCAGGGTGAGACAGGCTGGGTAATAAGGCCTGGTTCTGGCACCTTCCCTAATAGCAAGGCCCTGGCACGTAACTTAAACATTAGCTCTATCCACCCAAGGGAACAGGCTGGTCTCTGGGAAGTGTCATTCTCCCCGTCCCTACCTTGTTAGGTCTTAAGCCCCCCCCTGTGTTTGGCTCTCCTCCTGCAAGTGGGATCTAGTTAACATCTGGAGCCAAGCAGGCCTAGCAAGTGGGATCTAGTTAACATCTGGAGCCAAGCAGGCCAAGCTCTCTTCTAGGGAGATGGTTTAATCCCAGTGTTACCTATTTTTGTGGGAGGGGCAGCCGGGGAAGGGTAAACACGAGTGCTCTGTGGGCTCCTCCACCCACACGCCCTCCTCCCCGGCGCTGCCCTGTACTCACGGGTGCAGCCGCTCTTGCCGTCCGTGACGATCCCGCGGAAGTTCCAGAAGCCGGGCTCGCAGCGGTCGCACTTCAGGCCCCCCACCCCCGGCTTGCAGGAGCACTGGCCGGTGGTGGGGTCACAGGCTCCCCCGTACGAGCCATAGGGGTTGCACAGACAGATGCCTGAGAGAGTCGAAGAGAACAAACCCTCAGTCCCGTCAGCAGCGATCAGCAAGGGTCCGAAACCGGAGCGGGCTTCACTTGGCTACAGGCACCAACCTGGCCCGCTCGTCTGGGGTTGTACCACATTCCCAGGGCTGGTACCAGGACACGGATCAACATACCCTCTGTCAGCCCCTACCAAACCTTTTCCCCTTAAAATCCCCCTTCTTACCATGGGGGGGATCTCTTAAAACTTTCAGGCTACGCCTATTCACTTTGCTGGTATCTATCATTCCTCTCTCTCTAAAATGAGGGAGGAGACCCAGAGAAAGAGAGAGATTCCCCTGTATTTCTGGGGAGCCGGGGTGAGAGAGATGGATAATCCCATAATATCTGGGGTGAGAGACAGGCTAGGAAAGGAAGGGGAGGCCAGCAGCTGTGGCGTCCTACCTCCCCACTCCCCGGGGTTGCACTAGAGAAATAAGAAGAAATCATTATCTCCAGAACCAGCTGGGGGGAATAAATACAAGCCGAGGTGCTGGAGTCACTCGCAACAGGTGATTACATCTAGATTTATGCTCCTGTCGCCAATGTGAGGGCGGAACAGAAGGTGGAAAAGAAGTTGGATTCAGAGCAAGCCAATCAGTCCGGGTGGCTTCTTCCAGGCGGTGATACCATGTGAGAGTCCAGAAGGGAGTGTGAGGCCCCAGCCATAGTTGGGGGGTCACTGACCCATAAGATGACAATTGTAATTTGCATTGCAGTAGCCCTTAGGAGCCCCAGTCACAGATCAGGACCCAATTGCGCCAGGTGCTGTACAAACGCAGAACAAAAAGGCAGTCCCTGCCCCAAGGAGCTTACAACGGAAATATAAGACAAGAGACAACCGGTGCAGACAGACAGACGAACGGGGAAGCACAAGGAAACAATGAGACCATGCTGGCCAAGGTGGCAGGGAGGGGGTCACACCAAACCAGCCCCCTAAACAGCTGTCAAGTGTTTTGCAGGCCTGGCGGCAAAGAAGAGTTTTAGGGAGGACAATGAGCTGGCTTTGGGGGGGTTACAAGGAGCTCCGCGTGAGGGGCAGCGTGGGAGAAAGCACGATTTGAGAATTAATTAAATTTGAGAATTTAACAAGCGGGCGATGAAGGCTGGGATCACGTGGTGCCAGGTGCTGGCCCCTTTGGACGTTCCTCTTTGGGCTGAATCCCACGCGCAGTGACCCCGGGCCAAGAGAGCTCTGCCATGACGAGGGCGCCGTCAGAACACTGCTGCTTATTGAATTACATGGCACATTAAATGACACTAAATCCCCATCAAGCGTACATTAGCCAGGCCCATACGTGGCTTTAACTGCGTTTCCGCAGTCTAATGTGCTTTCCTAACAGCCGGTCACAGCCTCAGCGGTTAATATACGGCTAATGCCTTTCAGAACACGCCTTCTGTGAAAGAGCCGACTCCGGTAATTATTTAATAAATATTAAGGGTACGTTCATCAACGCAGCCTCCTGAGAAGTGGATTCACCTCTCGGTCATCGCTAGGACGGGCTGTAAAGGATTTGCCATGGATGTGGGCATGGATCTGTCTTGTACTCATTCTCCAGGATCAGGGCTGGAGCAAATATTTGCATAGCCCCAAACGCCCTGAGATGGTGAAAGATGCCTTACGTAAGGGCTCGCACCGCCAGGGGAGCGCTGAGCACCCTCGGCTCCAGTAACATGGGAGCTCAGTCCCAGGCAGGATGAGGCTCTAGGAAACGTCTGCGGCCATCCAATAACGGGCCAGGCGGCAGAGCAGCTCTGCTCGCTGTCTTTGAACTGCCACCCGGCGAGCAGCCCAGAGAAAACAAACAAAGGCACCGCTTGCCAAAGCCTGTCTGAGCTTCGCTCCACTGGGAGCCAGCTGCCATCTGTGCAGGCCGTGAGAGCGCCCGCTGGGTCTGGTCCTTGCCCAGAGAGGGCCGGAGGTTTGGGGCATCCAGTCCAGAGCAGCCCTCTTGCATTGCTCCCCGCGGAGATTTAGGGCAGCTTCTGAACCGGAAGCGAACGGACGACAAGGGATTCACAACTCAGGACCCCCGTCTCCCTCGTCTGCTACGAGAGATTCCTCCCCCAGCCCCACATTTCACTCACTTGGGCAGCCAGCTGAGCCCACTCCGAGGGCCAAGGTTGTATTGTCTGGACAACATCCATATATGGTCTGGCTGCAGTGCAGAACCAGGAGCGGCGGGGAAGGCGTTGCAACAGCTACGGAGAGAGGGAGGGATGCAGGTCACATCTTGGGCCGGCAGGGAACCTCAGCTATAGCCAGGCTGTCTCGGCAATGTAACAAATGCATGGGATCCGGGGCGAGGAGTCTGTCCGTGTCTTCCCTGCACAGACACCCTTGGTCTCTGCTCTTCACTGGGGCAGGGCTGCGGACCCCAGGCCCTCCCCATTGCAAGAAGCAGCATGCAGACGTGTAAATGGATACCCAAACGGCTCTGCTGCTGAATCGGTACCAACAAAGCAACGCTAGTCCACGTGACAGAGTGCTAGGAGCCTAGAGCTGACCCCGCACACTGGTCATTGTGGTACGAGCTATTCTAGTGATGGAGGGGCTTTCCCTGGGGAGGGTGGGCATCCAATGGCTTGATGAGGCAGGAGGCTGACGAGCTGATGACAGCTGGGAAAGGCCAGGAAGGAAGTGTAAGTGGGGAGGCTGGCAGGGGCCAGGGGATGCAGGATCCCAGGATGATCAGATCCTGACCTCTCCCTCCCTGGAGGGCAGGCTAAGGGGGAAGTTTACTACCAATCGCATGTGGCTGCATGAGGCTGTACTGGTGACCTGGTGGAGGGGACCCAATAAATACCGCACCGGTGTTTATAAACTCTAAAACCTCCAGCCTGTTTGTGGTGGTCCAAAGGGTGGAGAAAGGACCCTGTTGCAGTCCCAGACAAAAGGCAGAGGAGCATGTGCTGCTGTGGGGACGGAGCTGGCTAAAGGCTGCATTCAATGCCCGTGGGTCCGAGCCTCAGCGGGGACTCACCACGGCAGGCTCCTTGGCTGGTGATGTAGAGGTCCTGCTGTTTCTCGCAGCGTGTCTTCTTGAGCTCGCACTCGTTAGCATAGGTTGCACCGTCAGAGCCGCACACCTGCTCGGAGAATTGGCGGGGCGGGGAGAAATAGATCACTGTCTGCCATGCCCAGTGTGCAGAGAATGGACTATCCCCCCCAGCAATGGAGAGACACCCGGGGTGCCCCCAGCGCCCAGCCAGTGCTGGGCAGGGAAGCTGGTATTCTACACCCGGCACTAGCCAATCCTGCCGAGGGGGAATACTGGCTACTGAGGGAGATGCCAGCCTGCAGCACCTGGGATCCCAGGGGGAGGGCAGCAGGGTGTGTCCCTCAGCTCTGGCAACCCCAGTGTGGGGGGAAGGCCTCTGGGCAGCAAGTGGACTGGCTGTTTCCGCCCCAGCGTCAACAGGCATTTGGAGAGTCCCCCTGAGAAGAGGGGGATGAGGGAAGGATGGACAGGTCAGCAGGGGCACAGGAACCCAGTGGGACTTCCTCCAAATCTTGAATGGGCCCTGTGAGTCTGGGACAGTTTGCAGGAACTTCTCTCCCCCCTACCAGGATTTCCAAATCCCCCCCCCCGGTTGTGGCCGGGGTTAGAAGAGCTGCTCTACCCCGTGCCAGGCTGGGCTTGCGAGACCTCCGCCCCTCCCTGGGCTGAGCTCTCTTCCCAAAGCCAGAGACGGGCAGGCGGGGGAGTGAGGGGAGTTACCGGGTTGCGTGTCACGGCCAGGCAGATGAAGTCACACACACAGCGATCCTCTTCCACGTCCTCGTCCCACGAGCCCCCGTACAGCCGGCAGCGGTTATGTTCGCACTCGTTATCGTCCCCAGAGCCTGAGCCCCCCGAGCCACACTCTGCACAGGAAAGGAAGGTGCCGGGAGTGAGGGGGGGCCCCCCAGAGCCACGGACCCTGGAGGCTGACTGCTTATCATGCACACCTGGTTCTCCAAGGGCAGCAGGACCCTGCTCCCCTAGGACAGAGCATCCAGCCCACCCGGGGTAGAATACGGCCAGTGGCAAGGGGACCTCTCTCTCAAGGTTTCTTGAAGCCGGGCTTAGGGCTTCCCCATGTAGCATCCCTGTGCTGCCTGGGCGAGCAAAAGCTCAGAGCTCATGTCCAACCTGGATGGCTACCTGGGGATCAGACGCTGATGAGCTCCACACACAGTACGACCAGCAGCCGGCTGGCTTCACAACAGTTTAACTCAGCAGCAGCGGCTCCCTCCTCTTTAACCCAGCCTGTCCCTCCCGCGCTGCAACAGGCAAATGGATTCCTTCTGCTCAGATAAACACAGAGACCTGAGCAGAAAGGGTGGGTGGGGTTTTTTTGGGGTTTTGTTTTTTAGTTTAAAGTCCAGCCTAGCAGATATTACTGGCTTGGCAGAGAGACGCTTCATGTGCTGTGTGTCAGCTAAGCTCCCCGACCTAGCAGCCTCTCCACGAGACACTCAGAGCTCTGGCAGCAAGAGGAAGATGTTGATTTTCAAAGGCTTTAAAAAAAAAAACGGCCCCCTTTTTTATTGAGTGATCAAAGGGTGGGAGCTGGCGTTACACAGAGAATTATTTAAGCTCTTCTTCCTGAAGGACAGCAACCTGAAATTCCTTGGGGAGGACTGTAATCAAACATCATGTTGTGTCTTCCACTCCCCCTACCCTGCCACAGCGCTCAAGCCCTATCTGGCTAAACTACACGTGCAATGAGCTAGACGGTCTCAGCGGACAGAGTTAACGCATTGCAGGGGCAAGGCGGATGCTGTTCCTCTACTGGCCTTCGGCCAGCCCTGCTCCGAAGTATTCCTGCCCTGGAGGTCTGGATTTATCTATTTCAGGCCACCAATGAAATGAGTTTGGAGGCCTTAACCTCACCCCTGACGGGTGGCTGGGCCCAGGCTGCTTCAGAGCAGGGTACTGCAGGTGAGGATTGATGCAGGAGGGGCAGGGCTGGTGCCGCAGAGGCTGCTGTGGATCAGTAGGGCAGAGCCTGGGGTATGGGTCCCAGGACTGGAGCAGCAAGGGGCTGCAGGGCAGGATTGAGGTGCACGGGCAGGATTGAGGTGCACAGGCAGAGGGGCATGTGGACTGGAACAGCAGCTGACACAGCAGGTCAGGATTGAGGGCAAAAAAAGCCAGGAAGCCTGGGAAGCTTGCCCAGTTTGGCCGCATTCTGCTCAGCGGCACGAACGGGGATTCAGTGCAGAGCAGCCCAGTGACCCGCTTCTCAGCCGCTGCTGGCAGCTCCCTGCCTCCAGCTGGAGCAGGACTGGACGAGCTCAGGGACAGGCACTGAAGCCTGGACTCCCACGCTGGGCCTCACCCCACACCTACTCGAGTCCGTGACAAGACTCCCCTTGACTTCAGAGGGGGATCGGGCCCTTCCAAACCAGCCTGGATCTGCTACCCTCTGTCTGGCGGCCTGCGTGAAGTGGGCTCCTGGTTTCTGTCCATCTCCCTAACCCATTGCCCCCAGACTCCAGAGAAGCGCTGGGGGGGTTACATGGGCCGAGGTCACTGAGCGCCCCTCTGCCCACTCTAGGTTGGGATGGGCAGGCCAGGACGTGCAGGAGGCTGCCTCTGGGGCTCCGCAGAGGCCTTGCCTGTCCAGGGCTGTTGACCCGCTGCTTTCACTCACCAGCCTGAAAGGCTGCACACAGCTAATCTCCTCCACACCCTGCCCCAGGGCTGCTCAGAACGGGGTCCGCGGCCGGGACCCCCCTGGAGCCTGGCCGAGCAGGGGCTCAGCAAAGAGACGTTTCCCCAGGTACCCAGTTAATGGCAACCGCGGGCCTGACCCCAACCAAGTCCCAGGGCAGCTGGGCGCCCGGCCTCAGGAACCGCTCCTCACGCCTGTCTCGAGCCTGGGCCCTTTGAAGTGTGAAATTAAAGCCGTGATCAGCCTCCGCGCCCAGGCCCATTAGGCGGCGCCAACTTTCATTACCGCTGGCTAAAAAGACAAAGGGGGCGGGTGCCAGGTGCTGTCCATGACAGAGCGCCAGGCCAAGCCGCCAGCGTGAGCTCGGGAGAGCTGCTCTCCCCTGCCGCAGGGGCAGCGGAGGAGCATCCCGGCTCCCAGCGCAGCTCCGCTCGCCTGCTGCGATACAGAGAAAGGAGCGGCCACCTTCCAGGCACAGCGGGGCTTGCCAGGAGATTGGGTGAAGCCTTGAAAATACGCCTGCCACACAAGAGCCCCGGGCGCCATGAGGGGAGGAAGAAACCCTGCCACAGAGAGCGCTCTGTGGGTCGCCCAGGGGGCGGGAAGGTGACGGCTGGGGCAGGACAAACCATGGGTGCAGGACGTTTGCCTTTGGAGCACACAGTGCAAACCCCATGCGTGAGGAAGTCCAAGCCCTCCCCCCGCTCCTCACATCCTCCTGCCCCCCCCCCGAACGGGAGGGAATGGAGCCCCCTACCGTCCTCACAAGGCCCCGTCCTGGAAACCTCGATGGTCGTCTTCTGCTGGCAGGAAGCCACCCGCAGCTGGCACGGGCTGTCGTAGGTGACGCCGTCGCTGCCGCACACCTGGGAGAAGGGCTGCCTCTTGCAGCGCGGGCACACGCACTGCCCGCCCACGCACGTGCTCCCGAAGAAGCAGACCGCACTGCCGCACGACTCTGGGGGGAGAAGGGGGAGAACGGGGAGGGAGAGAGAAGAGGAGTGAGACGCAGCAGAGAGCCGCCCATTGCAATCATCAGGCCAGGCTGGGCCCCCTGTGCCCCCAGAGAGGGCCTGGCCACTGACTGCTTCGTCACTGGGTAAACCCACGCCTGAAAGAGCTCAAGACAGAAGAAACTAGGGGATGAAACTGTTCCCACAGCAGAGACCTGAGCACCCACAACTCCCGGAAGCCAATGGGTGCTGCAGGTAGCCAGCCCCTGCGAACACAGGGCCAACGGTGCATTCCACTCCGCACCCTCGGTCCCCTACCCACAGCAGGTCGGAGCCCAGATTTGCAGCCCGAGGTGGATGGAGGGTCCCACTGCACTCAGATTTCTACTCTGACATTTATCAATGAGCTCCCGGCCCCTGCTCAGCTGGGAAAGGTCAAACCCAGCAGCACAAAGATGCATTATTTGGTCCAGTGTATCATTTGCTCCAATGTACCATTTAGTCGGTACTTTTAATTCATTTGCAAATTAGCACAGACCATTCTAGGCTGGGCCAAAGTGCATGGGGTGGAGGGACAGAGGGAGCAGAAGATCAGGTAGAAACTAACCCCTGAGGGGGGAGGAAAAAAGAAACCAATAAAAGGGGCATGATGACCACCATGCAGTTGAGACAGCTGGGTTTAAAGGCAGCTGTAGATTTCAAGGTTCTAGCACGGATCCCTGTCCGGCACAGACGGAGAGCGCTCAGCACCTTCCACGTCAAGGCTGGAATCAGTATTTCAATAAGGTTGATTAAGCTTCATGACACCGGTGAGGGGAGGTATTACCCTTGTTTCACGTAGGGGGAAACTGAGGCATACAGGGATTGTGACTGAGATTTGCAAAGCCAGCTAAGGGATTTGCATGCCCCGTTCCCATTAAAATGAATGGGAAGTGTGAATCCGTTCATTATTATAGTTTGTATTACCATACCCCTAGGAGCCCTAGTTGTGGACCGGGACAGCCTAGGTGGCTTCGAAAGACTATGCTTTAGGGTCTTGCCCTGGGTCATGTAGTGAATGGGTCAGTGGAAGAGCTGGGGATGACCCTGTTAGAACTGGGCTATTACAGCCTTGGCATCTTCCCAGTCCATCTGCCCTGCAGGGTGAAGCCCATTGAAAAACATTCAGCTCCTGTTAAAAAATAGGGGAAAAAATTGTGGCTGAGATTTCAAAGCCGACCAAGGGATTGAGACACGTAACTCTAATTCGTGGTAATGTGTCTAAATCCCTAATCAGCTTTGAAAGTCTCAACCAAAGGGTTTCACATCTGTTTGAGGATGGCTCTCACAGATGAAATAAAGAAATATCTGTACAAACTGGGCAAGAAAACTCTGCTAGAACCAGCCGGGTCAGATTAGCGTAGCTCCATTGCTGTGCACGCCGAGGACTTGGCCCGAAAGCAGGCAAAGATGGCTGTGCTAACTTGGTTCCTGATCCAGGCTGGAGAGGGCCTGAGAGTAACAAATGAAGGAAATTCTTATGATGAAAACCATTCCCTCTGCCAGCCTATTGCCTGTGATCTTTCTGCTTCCCCAGGACCTGCAGACATGAAGAGCAAGATTGCCAGCCATGGCTGGGGATCTTGGATGCCTCCCTTTCTGGATGCTCAAGTTGAAGCATCTTAAAGGTGCCTGGTTTATAGAAAGTGCCTAGCATCCGCCCTCTGACCATTGAGCCTCTTTAAGATGTCTCAAGTTGGCCTGCAAAAATGGAGGCACCCGAAGTCACTGGTGAAAATTAGGTTATTTTCTTCCTTGGATCAAAACCTCTTTGGATTTTATTCCTTTCACTTGGGGAGGGTGGAACTCAAACAACACACCGGGTTAAGAAAGGAGTGTGGAGGTATAGGGGAAGGACAGCGCCCCGGCAGACTCACTGCAGTCTCCTTGAGCGGCCACCTGGAGGTTGGTCTGCTGCGTGCACGCCCGGACGTGGAGCTCGCACTCGTTGCTGTAGGTGTTCCCGTCTGTGCCACAGACTGGCTGGGAGGATGGGACACATTCTGTTGGGCACACACACCTGCCCGTCTCCGCCTCGCAGATGGCCCCGAACTGACATTTGCCGCAACGGTCTGAAGAAATAAAAATAGAAAGGGACAAGAAACCCACAGACAAAGTCAAGTCACAAAGCACTGGCAAGGAAAGGAAGGTCTTGCAGAATAATCCATGGTCCCAAATGCATGCCACGTCAATGCTCCAGGCAAGGAGGGGTTAACAGTGCTGTACTCCTTCATGGCGAGAAGACAGCTATAGCAGGAAGATTAGCCTGGAGAAAGGATCAGAGCTTAAGGACACACTGGCCTTGTCTGTGCAGACTTCTTCCTGACAATCGCCCTACATTGCTCTAGCATGGCTCCAGCACAGAGACTGCGTGGTAACGGGAATGCTAGTGCGGGGGGGAGGGATTGTTACCATCATGGCATCGAGAACGGCTCTGACAGCTTAAGCCGAAGCCCCCTGAGGTTAATGGGAAGGGTCCCACTGACTCCAGTGGGCATTGGGTCACGCCCAGAGACCAGAATGGAAAGCAGAACCAGGTAAAAAGCCGCCTGGGCTTCAGGTCTGGTTGTTCGAGTTTTTCCACCCACGGAAATGATCACAGTGTTGCAAATGGAGGGCGGAGACTGTGTCTTGGAGAGGGAGAGAAAAAAAAAGGCCCCAATCCTCAACTGGGATAAATCAGCGCACCTCCATCTGGCCATAAGAGCCTACTGTTCCATTTATAGGATTTCATAAGAAGCATTATATATTTCTATAGCAATTTTCAACTCAGAGCATTTCACAAGTTAGCAAGACCCACACAGAAATGCAGCCACCTCTGGGGTGGAACACAGATGCTTTTTAACAGTGCACAGCAACATGCTAGGGCAGTTTTGGGCAGCAAGTCCAAGGGGAATTCAGGTAGAAGAGTAAAATTAACTCCAGGTTGGAATGTGGCCATGGCAACAGGGTTAGACACTGGAAAGACTCATGGGAAGTGTCATGGGGACCTTTAATGCCTGCGAGAGAACAGGCAAAGTAAAATAACGAAAAGATAAAAAATGGCCAGATTCCCTAGCTGGTATAAACCGGCGTCGCTCCATGGCGATTTACACCAGCGGGAGGATCTGGCCCATTGTTTGGATGATTTCTCAGTGTTCTGTGGAGACACTGTTCACCCTTTAACAGCCACACCCGAAATTAACAGACCGGGTGTATCTAAGCCCTTTGCTACGCTCTAGCCTTTGTGCTCACTGTACAGCGGAGAGCTGCCTCGGTAGCACTCGCCGGCTTCTGCTCGGCCCGGCGGCAGGAGCGGAGGTGACACCCGTGGGAGAGGGTGGGGGGGCCATTGCCGCCTAGAGACTCCAGAGACGGGAGCATGATAGTGAGTCTCCTATGAGGCCAGCGTGGGGAGGGGGAGGCTGATTGTGCGGGAGGAGCCCCTGCATTGCCACATGAGTAACCTCTTCAGCGGCATCCATCAGTGCCTGCCTCGGACCCTGAGCTCTGCCGTCGCTCCAGACGCTGGGAGGAGGGGGGAGGAAATGGGGGCACAGCCATCTCTTCTGAACGCAGCATCAAGGCAGCAGTCAACTTCCATCCAACCCCCCCACCATGCTCCCCCCCCCCCCCCGGCACCTGCAGGGAGCCCCAGTGGGTAAGGTGGGGGGAGGAAGGAGCAGGCTGGGAGGGGAAGGAAGGAGTCGCTCAGAGGCAGAGAGGCTTCGCTGTAAAGCCCAGCAGGGCCAGGGGTAATTGCGCTGAAATGTCACCGGTGTATGTCATTGCAGCTCCTACACGGGGCCGGAGTGAGTGTGGGGCCGCGTGCAATTACTAAGGGTGATAAATTAGTCCTGGTATCAACAGCCACAGGGAGACGAGGGTGACCACCCAGGCAGCTTGCAAATCTCCTGGGGGTGAAGGATTTGCTTCCAATATCTGGGAGATTGGGGGGGAGGGGGAAAGGAGTTAGGTGACAGGGCTGTGGAAATGTGAGGGGGGGTGAGGTTTTTTCTTACGTTCTGGATCCCTGGAGCAAGTTACTCCCAGCAGAAGGGGGGAGGGGAGGGGCTGGCGCTGCCTGGCGGGGCAGCCCCCCTTTCCCACTCCAAACCTGCACTGAAGTTTGCAGAGGCCGGCGCAGGGTATGTCATTTACCCAAACCCATTCCCCGCTTTCCCAGCCCCACCCTCGCCCCTGCTGCCCACCCTTGAGAAAGTCTGCTCTCTAGAGCCTGAGAGATGAGACGAGCGCTCTACCATCTGGGATTGGGGGGGAGGGGGGGGTTGAACCCCATTTTCTGGGACTGTTCAGATCAAAATCCTCTGGGACACCGTGAAAAAGAGAGAACACCCCAGAAAAGCTGCAGCCACCGTAGCCCACAGCGAAGCAAAGGAAGACATTTCCTGCACCCCCATGGGCGTATCTTCCCATAGATCCTGGCCGGCAGCTGGGCTGCCAGCTCTTGCTTTGTGCCTGAAGCCAGACATGTCAAAGCAGGGAGTCAGGGCTGCCACTTGGTATGGCTTGTCCAAATGCAGGCGCTGCAGGCCCCAAGTCTTGTTTTGGGTTCCCCCAATTTCCTGCAGGACAGGCTCAGAGGGCATGGGCTTGGCACTGCAAATGCAGGGGGGCCATGGAGATATGGCAGCAGGAGATGACGGGGGCTGCACTGGTGGCAGCTCGAGGAGGCTGAAACACAGGCTGGATTCACAGGACGAAAAGCCTCTTGGTGAATCAAGCTCAGGTTTCAGGCAGAGGCCAGCCAACCTCTCAGGCTGCCTAATTCCCGCCCGTGCTGGGAGCTGAGTCTCAGGGCCTGGGTACCTTCAAACTCAAAGCAAAACCTCACAACAGGAGCAACTGATCCCCCGGGATGGAACACCCTGAAAATACGGAAGCGGATCCCAACTTCCCAGCTAAGGGCCGTCCATAGCAAAACCAAGGAGAGGATTGCACAAAGCCCTGGCCATTGGCCCGCTGCTCTAGCAGCAGGTCTAGGTGGAGAAGAAGAGAAGAGCGAAGTCTCAAGACCAGGCCTAGGAAGTCCAGGGGGACGGGGAGTTGCGAGGAGGAGGGTGGCCTGTGTGTTCCAGAAGGCACCAAACCCACGTCCAAATGCAATGAACATTTCTCAAGGCGGGACCTGCTGAGTCCCCTTCTCCGGGTTTATTAGGATGTCCCCAGGACTGGGTGTGCTTAGAGTCATTCACAGCAACACCTCTCCTCGCCTCCCTCTCCTCCTACACGCTGTCAGCCTGGGAGCATGCGCCTGGCCAGCACATGAAGTCCTGTCACGGCGGGAGAGCCCGGCACCAGCCAGCACCTCCGCTCTCCTGGCCCGGGTGTGTTCAGTGACTCACTGGTTAACGTCCTCTTTCAAAGGAGCATCCCCTTCCCCCCTCCATTTGATTCACCAGGAATTTGGCTGGAGGAAGATTTTTCTCATTTTACTTTCATGCAGCAGCTGTTGCTTTGGATCGGTGGGGGGGAGAGAGACGAAAAAAAAATTCCCAAACCCATGCCTGGCTAGCGTGAGCTGGTGGCTGGAATGTTTCTATTTATAGCCTGCCATTTTCAGCCCATTGGTGGGTTTCAGAAGTGGGTAGAGGGCTGTTTGAGACAGGCTCTGCGGGAAGATCTGCCTATGGGGATGTGGGAATTTTCTTCCTGCAACCCAGGAAGCCAGGGGCTGTTTATATCCCTTCCACATGCCAATTGTCTCTCAGGTAACTGAAGATATTCTTAATGCACACAGCAACGTCCAATCGGCTTGTGAATCCTCCTAAGCGCATTGCTATCTTGTAGCGGTGAGTTCCACGGGTGAACTGTGCATTATGTAAAATGTTCCTCTTTTCTAAGCATTACATTTGAGGCCCTTTCATCACAGTAAGCGTCCCTCCTGTATCAAATAGCCATCTGCGCTGAGAGCTGTAACGTGCTCCTACACTCAGAAACTAAACAGCAAGCCTGAACTTTGGCTCTGGCACTCTGCATATCCCACATAAACCCCTACTCCCTGAGGTCGTAGTGTATAAAGCCAGGCATCAGCTCACGATAACCCCTGCAGTGCAGCGAACAAGCAGTGAGACTGCAAGCAGGATAACCCAATTTTGTCATAAACACATGAGGCTAAATCCCACCTATGCAACACCCCTGACTTCAATAGGGTGGCAGGGGTGGACCGGACAGCAGAGCATGGAGGAGGGACATGCAGCACTAGGATTAAGTCCTAGTAGGGAGAGCACGGCACAGCCATCCCTGAGAATTTTGTTTTTTCTCGTGGATAACTGGCGCATTCCAAAAGGTGCAGGAAAAGCCTTTAGGAGCCTTTAGGCCATGTGGTTTTGTGGGATGCAGCCAGCGGAAGGAGAGTGATAAATTCCCCCCCAGGCAGAGGAACATCCCCACCCTGTATTTCTACAGCAAGAAAAGGAAAATCACCACTCAGATTGGTTCCTTTCCCCAGATCAACCCCTTCTGCTGAGCTGTGGTTATTTTTAACCCATCGGAAGGCGAAGGAATAAGCCTCTTGAACAGCAGGTGCCAACTAGCCACGTCATTATCTCTGCTCTCCGGGGCGCCTGATGATTTCACTGCCGTCTGAGTGGGCAGTGGGTGATCTAAGCGGGCGTTTGCCTGGCGAGATGAACAGGGAATGGCAAGCCATGGGTAGATATACGCACATGTGCACGCGCCGATGCACGCTCTGCTCCAGCCCCAAGGGCAGAGAGATGCTCCTGGCTTGGGAAACTGATCGTTTCCACACGACACGCACTGTGGCGGGCAGCGCTTGGGGCTTCTTATGCACAGAGATTTCATTCAGCCGAGATCCAGCTTGACTCTCAAGTAACTGCAGACGCTTTGATGAACAGCCACAGCGACCTGCTCTGCCACTGATTCTGCGCCCTTCCCACGCACCTCGCCGTGCTTTGTCACACCTCCCAATTGAGTTAGCCTGGCTACCCCGCCAAGATAGGAAACAGAAACCCAGGAAAGGCAAAGTGGCAAAATCAGGACCAGAACCCAGGAGTCCTGACTCCCAAGGCTTGTTCTCCCATTGGCTCACGCTTTCTTCAAGCGCAGCCCCCCCATATTCAGCCCATCAGCAGCCAGCTCACTCCACCACTAGCAGTCCCACCGCACTGTCTACAGTAGGTGGTGGTACACCTGATTTACAAAAAAACCCTCAAGATCCCAGGGAAAGCCTCAATGCTTTTAGGAACAGTCTGAACACTTTGCTTTTCCCCCAGGCTGGGCAGGAGATTCCATCCTGCAGGGATGAGATTAACCTCTCTAATCAGGAATAGAACGGGATGAAAAAGTATGGGACCAAAGGCAAGAAAGGCGTTCCTTAGGATCCAGGGGGGTTCAGAGCTGGACCTCTGAACTCTTGAGTTCCATCCCCAGTTCGGCCACTGACTCACTGCACAAACCTGGGCAGATCACGTCCCTGCGCTGTGCCTCAGTTTCCTGACCAGTAAGATGAGGACGCTCCTGCTCTCTCGCTGTGGGGTTTGGGAGGCGAAGAGCACTTCCCGTCGGTGGAGCATGTTGGAAGTGCCAGGTGCAAGAGGCTAGAGTCTCTCTTCACTGGACCCCTTTATTCCTAGAGCTACTGACCCCATGGGGTCAGCAGTCACATGACTCACCTCATCTGCAAGAGCGACAGATTCCAATGGCAACAAGGGGGTGTGGGGCTGCCAGAGCTGCTGGGAAGTGGTTGCCACCAGGCCCTGCCCTTCACCAACGCAGCCGGAGGAAAGGGCAGATTCTGGTGGGATGCCAATGATGTAAGGTCCGTGGCCAGGTGGGGTGGGACTATCCTGCTGCAGATCCAGGACTTGGGCGTGGAGGAAGAGTCTGGCTGACTGCAATGGGGCGCACACAGGGGGAGGGGTCACTGGCTCTGTTTCCCCCTAACCCGCACCCCTGCCAGCTAATCCTGAGCCCTCCTGGGCCTCCCCCTCCTGGCTTCGATGTTCACCTTCAACAGAGCCACGTGCCGGCCACTCACCGCAGGGGCCTTTGTGCCTCACTTTGATCTCCTTCTTGAGGACGCAGGCCATGGCCTCCAGCTCGCAGGGGTTGCCGTAGGTGCGGTTGTCGCTGCCGCAGACGGGGTCGTAGCGGCTGAGGCACACCTGCTGGCACTCACACACCGCCTCCTGGTTCTTCACCACGCAGGTGGCCCCAAAGGTGCATGCCACGCTCAGGCACGGGCTGGGCATGCCCAGGTCTGTGTGGGAGCAGGAAGAGAAGTCAGTGCACCAGCCACCCCTCCCGCCGTCCGCATCTGGCACGGAGGAGGCAAAGGCTGGGGCGTCCCCAGCGGGCAAGCAAAGACCAATGCACGCGAGCCATCCCAGCCCTTGGACTCATGCTTGCCAGCCCCAGCCAGGACCACGCTGCCCCTGGGTGGAAGAAATAACGATGGGGTCACAAACCCTGTCGTCCCCTGTTTCCAGTGCCCTTAATATCACATGCCACCCTGGCATCCCAGGCCCGGGGTCCATCTCAGAGACAGGGGCAACCCCTGGCGAAATGATCGAGGGGATGAAAGGAAACAGGCTCTCTTCCCCAAACACAGCCTCTCTCTCACTGACGTCCCCTCTACCAGGACTCCTGCTTTCTTCCCTCCGCTCCCGCCCCCGTTTTATTTTCTAAGGCGGTTGCTCTCATAGTCCCCCCTGGATATTGGACAGACACTCCGGCTTCTAGCTAGGTCCTTATCCTATGCCCATCCCCAGGATATCTGGGCCTCCTCGAGGGATCACAGTCCCATCCGAGCGCCATTTCCCGTCCATTCCGTAGCCACCGCTGAGCAGGGCCCGTGGGGAAAGCTCCTGATGTCCAGTTAGGACAGGAATAGGTGCCTGCTGCAGTGGCTTTCCCCTGTAAAGCCTGCACAGCTGGGGGACGTCATTTCTGGGAGCTCCGATTCCCACCCCCAGCAGAAGACAGCGGGCGCACATGCTGTGTCTGGTGGTGATGTGGGGCTGGGCCCCCCTGAAGCCGCCCCACCCTCCTCTCTGCTGCTGCAGTGAGGCAAATCCCACCTGTAGGGCCGGAGCCAAATCGCCAGCTCTGGGGTGGAGGAGAGGGCAAAGAGCAGCAGAACGCCCTCCTCCCGTGGCAGGGCCCTGGATGATCTCAGCTCTCCCTCTGTTACTGGCACTGAGCGTGTCACGGGGGGCAGGTCCCATTGGCTCAGAGGGACCTTAACGGTCTGAAAGTTACGGTGGGGCAAAATCCATCCTGCTAAAGCCTTACACCTTCCAGTGAAACCTGTCCTTTGCACCAACACACACACCCAGCCGGTCCCTCGCACTAACACGCATGCAGACACACCCAGCCAGTCTCTCGCACCAACACACACAAGGACAGACCAAGCCAGTCCCTCACACCAACACACATCAGACACACCCATCCCATTCCTCCCAGCAACATGCACACACACAGAGCCCATCCTTTGCACCAACACATGCACACACACAGCCCATCCCTCAAACCCACATCCACCCCAACACACACCCCTTCATATCTCAGAACAATACACACACACACACACACACACAGAGCCGATCCCTCACACCAACATGCACGCACACACACACTTTGCACCAACACCCTCCCACCTGTGACTGTATCTAGAGAGGCCTACCTCGTGATGGCACTGATACCTGCATTAGGTTCTGACACACCATGCTCCATCCCTCCCATCCTCTCCCCGTCTACTTCCTATTCTCGCCCCCTTTCCTTTCACTAGCATGGAGGGGATAGTGGGGACTGGGAGGAGATCCTCTCAGGGGCCGGTGCAGAGAGCAGATCAGCCTCGCTCCTCCCTGTACAGGTCATTGCAGAGCTGCACGAGCCCAGGTTGAAATGCCAGGAACACGTGCAGCAGGGGGCCTGAGGTGGGCCGAACCAACTTGGCCCGGAGGATGCCGAGACTTCACCGGAGCATGGCTGGCCAGCGCAGAGCGTGAAGGGCGTCCCTCTCCCACCCGCCAGAGGCTCTGGGGGGCTGCACAAATAACTCCACTTGCATGCGTGTCGTGCTGAGAGCGGAGACGGGGTGCTGAGCCCGTTCAGATGGAGAGAGATCTGAGCCCGATTATTCTTTCACCTGTGCAGTCTCTGCACCAGTGTGACTCTGCCTCCACTGGAGTGACTCCTGGTTTGCACCAGTGGAAGAGGCAAATCAAGCCCCAGCATCCCTGCCCCACTGTGGACAGCACGGTCACCTGCCCCCGGGAGGCTTTTTTTTATATTTCTGGGGGGCAGAAAGAGCAGCACTGAATCTGCACTCGTAACCCCCTGGGCAGGCAGTGGCACAAAGGGCTGGCTGCGTTTCCTTCACCGCCCAGAAGCTGGTGCTGTGGTTTAGGCTGCTTACAGGCCAAGACAGGCAGCTAAAGGCAGGACTGTGTGAACTGCTGGGGGAGAGACAGCAGTCCAGCCCAGGGGGCCGCTCCGTGTTACTCAACCAACCACCCTGGGGAGCGAGGGGAGGGGAAAGAGGAGAAAGAAACTCCGCGTGAAACTCTGAAAAGGAGACGTGAGGACGAGTGAGGGGGACACGTAAGGCAGCAAAAGCAAGATAGACGCAACAGGGCACACGCCGAGACCAAACCAGACATGCAGCGACAACAACAAAGCCACAAACCGGCGCAGGGCGGGAAAGGCAAACTCTTTGCCAAGCCTGCGGGTGCTGCCTGGAGAAGTGGGCAGGGTCCCTCCTGGAGACAGCCTGCTTCTCCTTCTGATGGGAAATTGAATCCTGGGGCCTCTCGGTAGGAAGCTGGAGGAGTTAATGGTTTGGTCTCCCAGGCCCACAGCCTGGGCCTTTCAGAGCTTCCCATCAGCACCATGGAGAGATCCCGCCTAGCAAGCAGCCACGTTTGCCCCAAGCAGATGCTCATGGTTCCAGCCATGGAGAAGGAGAAGGAATGGAGGAGGTCCTAGAATGCAGGGCCCCCACATGGGGGGTGGAAGGGTACACTTTACCGGGGCCCGGAGGCCCTGGGGGGCCCAGCCCAGGCTGCAACCCCCATTACGGGAGGGGGCCTGTGTGAAAAGTTTGTACTGGACCCAAAAAAATTATGCTTGGGCCCTGCTAGAATGGGGCAAGACACACTACCCTGATGAGAGAGGGTCTCCACGTTTGGAGCTCGAGGCTGGGCAGGGAGACGACTGGCCAATTCGGGATCTGGACCGAAGGGCTGGGAGGTTGGGGGGTGGGGGGGGGAGGAGAAGAGAGTCGGCCAAGATTCTGCTTCCGGCTCATCTCTCATACTTGCACCCCAATCCGTTCCCTCCCCAATTCTTCCTGCAGCCCATGGCTTCTGAGCTTTCCCCACGCAGCGCCGGCGCCTCTCTGCAGCGCCAGCAGGCCGGCTGACATCTCTTGCTTTGGTTTCTCATTTCTGAAGACACGTTTCCCAGAGTGGCGCAGAGGCACGTGCGTAGATGGGAAAACGGCCTCTGCCAGGCACAATCAGGTTGAACGAGGGGTGGGAGGCTGGGGGGAAAGAGCCCAGGCCTGGAGGAGAGCGGCGCAGCTGCTCTGACGTTTCTCACCCCTCTAGCAATCCAGACCTGGCAGTTTGATCCGCAGGCTGAGAGCATTTTCCAAACCACCGCGGGCACGCATTGAAGTCAAGGGGAGTTTTGCCATTGATTGCAAAGGGCGCAGAAGCAGACACTTCCGTAACGCCTCCCATCCAAGGACCTCGGAGTGTTTTAACAATCGATGGGCAATTATGACTCATCCCCACCTGAGAGTCCTCAGCTCCAATTTACAGGTGGGGCCATATCTCAGGGGACCATATTGTTAAGTGCCCCGCATGTCACCTGACTGAGCTTTGCACAAACTTAGCCAGCCACTTCAGTGCCTAGAGGGGAGATGAGCTTTTTAGATAACTGGCCCCTGGGGAGTTAAGTGGAAGAGAAGTAAATGGCCCCTGGCACTCCTGCCTGGAGTCCACCGCTCTGAACGGCAGACTGCTCTCCCTGCTTGGGTTTGCTGCATCCAAAGGCTTTCTAAGCAGCCCCCTGCCGGTCGGCTCTGATGCCATCTATCCTGATGCTATGGCTGCGTGCTCCCAGTGAGAAACTCAAGACAGGAGAAGGCCAGATTTCAAAATCAGCCCTTTGCCATGCGTTTTAGCGGTGGGGACATGATGCAGCAGGTTCAATCCTTTCCACACCCTGAGCTGACACAGACAAGAACGGCACGCGTGCACACACGCGTGTGCAGTGCGCTAAGGAGGGGGATGGGAGAAAGCACCTCAATCTCAGGCAGCCAGAGTCTACAACCATGCCTGGGGGGATGGGGGGGGGGACCATAAAATCAACCAGCCCGAATTGACTCATCAGCCGGGAAGAGGCACCCAGGGGGCTTGAGAAGGATAACAGGCATTCAGGCAAAACACCAGATGCCCACAACAGAGCCTGCGGTTGTGTGGCCACCTCCCAGCCCCATTCCTGTCCACCTCAGAGAAGGAGATGCAAACTGGAGCAAGCATTAAAAATACCTCATTACACTGCAAGGTACTTTCATTCCAGGCAGGAAGGGGTGGCGAGGTAAAAAACCTGGGGGAATCTTTCCATCCCAAGGGCTTTTAAATAAGGCCAGGGAGAAGGAGAGTTGGGGGAGAGGAAGAGAGAGATCAACATCCTAGGGAATGCCATTGGCTAAGGAAAAGGGTAGAAAGCAGACCTCTGAGCAGAAACGTCCCGGTTGGGAGTGGTAGGGTGCTGCGCGGACGCACGTCCTTTCTCCAAACAGGCAATGCTGTAAAACACAAGACAAAGAAAGAAAGAAAGAAAGAAAAAAAAGAAAGAAAGAACGAAAGAAAGAGGAAAACAGACAGACACAGCTACAGAGACCTTCCCTCTGCCCCTGTCAAACTCTGCCTCTCCCAAATTCCTAACCCGCTCATCCCATCTTCCCTCACCTAGAGGTGGCTTTTCAGATCCTTCCATCTTTGTTTGGAAGTAGAAAGGAAGTTAAAAAGTAATAAGTGATGGCAAGGCTGGGGCTGTTTTGCCTGGCTTTGTTTCCTTCCCCAGCTGCTGGAGAAAAGCAAACAGCAGGGCTGAGAGTTCATTAGGCAGGTATCTGTGAAAGATTAAAAGCATCATGTTGCCGTGTTAATAGGCTGCCTTTCATTTCCTTCCCCTCTGTAGGCTCTAGTTATGCTAAATCTTCTTCACTTAGAAACTGGCTATCAGCTGCAATCTTCCTCCAGGAGGCTGAGAGTTTAGAGGCAGCCTCCAAAGAAGGGGCTTTGATGTGCACATCAGGGCGTACGACTGGATCCAGGCTCCCTGAACCCCCCCACTTTGGGCTGGAACCACTCCGCGGTTTCCGCCTGGCTGTAAAAGGAGACACCCCCAGATTTCTTCAGGGAGGTTCCTATTCCCCTCCCCACCACCACCTGGGCCCTCCCAGGGGAAGGGATGCTCTAGATCCCTGGAGCCTTCACCTTGCTCCCTATAGTGGAGACAGGAGGGAAAGTCAGGGATTGTAACGGGCACATGAAGGTGTGTGAGAGCACATGGAGCTATTTCCTTAAGGCCTCTTTCTCTGCAGAGCAGGTAAAGCACAGACAGCTCCTAGCCAGCTTCCCCCACCCCCAGCCACTGTCCTCCAGTATGCCTGCTGGACCCCACCGCTACATCCCTTCAGCTTCCCTCACAACAGAGAAGAGGCAGGACGCAGGCAGAATGAATTTACAGGAGATTCTGTACGGACACAGACCCTGTAGTTCTCGCTGGCTCGCTAGCTCCCTTCTGGAGCAGAACTGGGCTGTCACCCGGACTGAAATCTCCAAGTCTTGGCTGATCAAGCATCAAAGTCTGCTTCACCTCCCATGCCTAGCATCACCTCATAAAGTCTCCCTAAACCCGGCCTGGACTAAGCAGCTGACTACACTACAGCCTTCACGGTCCTGTCAATCTGTGGCCAGACTGCCAGAAAGGACAAGTTAACACTGGGGATTGTGCTTTTCTGCTGGGGATGCATGCCCTGTACAAACTACACTGAGATCGCATTCTCATTCTGTGCAGGTCACTTCTGGTCTTGTGCTGGGTTTGAACTCGTGACCTGGAGGTGGAAGGCAGCAGCTGAGGAAATGAGAGGGCTGACAGTGAAAGAGAAGGCTTGTGGCTTGACTACACTGCATGGCGCTTTGCAACTGAGCTGTCACATGGTCTCTGAAACCTCCAAGTCTTGGCTGATCAAGCATCAAACTCTGCTTCACCTCTTGCCCAGGATTTTATTAACTTTCCATCCCACAAGCAAATGCTGTTGAAAGGAACAGTGTGTGTGCCTGCTCTCCTGGCTGGCTGCATGGCCTGCAGGGAAAGGAGGAAAGGGAAAGCAGTCAAATGAAGGAGAATCAAAACAGCAGGAGGAGAGAAGCTACCCCATATGAGACAGAGCAGGGTTGAGACGACAATGGCAGAATCTGCCAAACATTTGTTTCCAGGAGCCAGCAAGGGACAGATACGCCGAGATGCCATGTTGATATACAGCCAGATTCTGCTCTCACTGATGTTGGTGTAAATCTGGAGTGACTCCACTGAAGCTCGTGGAGCTACTCCAGATTTACACCCTCGTGGCTTGAGCAGTGTTGAGATACTAACAGAGACATAGGGCTGGATTTTCAGAAGAGCTGAGACATTAGGGTTTGATCCCACGCCCATTAAAATCATTGGAAAGACTCCAACCCTTTCAATGGGCCTTGGAAGGAACAGAACTTCAAGAGCAGCGCAACAGAGGAAGGAGTGAATACAGCTTAGGGAAGGAAAACAAAGTCCAGGGCGGCCAACTTTCACAATTTTACTGCAAGTCTTGCAGTAGTTGCTGTTTTTCCTAAAGCCCCAGCTCTTGGAGTCCTGTGAATATATAAGAATCAATGTTTTCACTAGAAAAAGAAAAGCAAGTTTCTAGCCCTCATGGTTGCAGAGAAAAACTTGAAAAAAGTGACTCCTACTGCTTCAACGACCAGAAAAGTATCCAAGTGTTCTGTTTAAAAAGGAAAATCACGATTCCATTAAACCAATCTGATGACTGACAAATGATTTTAAAGCAGGCAGGGTTGCTAACATTGAGACTCTGACAGCAGGAGAACAAAGCCAGCCCAACGTTCCTGAAAAAGTGGGGTTAACCTAAGATCTTTTAAGAAGGTTTGAGATGATACAAGAGCAATTCGAAGATACAGCTATACTTTTTCTATAATAAAATAAATACCACCTGAAATCAACAATTCTTCCAATTGATGCCAGTCAGTGGGCTGACTGTAGTTAACTCATTCAGTTTCCAGGGCAACAGCTGAATTTCATAATCCCAGAGAAACCCAGGCCCCCATTCTATCCCACAACCCAGATCCCTTAAACAGCTTTCATCAATGGGTCCTTCACCCAACTCTTCCCCAGAGACGAGACAAAGACATGACGAGACCATCAGAGAGAAACAGCACTGAGAAGAGTTCCTTATGGCGGGCACCTAGAGCAGAGAAAGGCTGGAAAGCATGGAGGGGGAAGCAATGAAAGGGACTTGGGAGACTGGCACTACCCCTGGTAAGAGGATGAGCAATGAGGGCTGCTTCCGAGTTGCATGATACAGCATGTGCACTTGGCAGGGAGTGGCTGGATGGGGGACATGAACTGAACATTCAAGATGCTTCTTGTTGTTATTGTGCAAACCATTTTTTCCCCTCCGTCCCAGAACACATCAGACACAGACGACACTGGAGCAGAGAGAGAGAGAAATGGCAAGCGACGGAGACAGAGGAGAGAGACAGGTGGTACTCAGGATCGGGCAGAAGGAAGAAGAGGAGGGGATGGATCTTACTGGCCTGTAGGTCATAAAGGGGAAGAAGGGCCGCCCAGTGGCTACAGGGACGTGGACACGACTTACCTCTGGGGTCTGGACAGCACGGTTTCTCCTTCGCCACGTTATGTGTGAAAGCAGGAGGGGGCGTGGAGCGTTCTCCCCGCTGGGGGTGGGTAACAAAGCAGGTGGGGGAGATGCACTGGGACAAATAGGACCGCCGCAGTGCCGCTTACCACAAGGGCCCTCATGCTTCACCGGGATGGCGGCTTTCTGCTGGCACTCTGCCTTCTGGCGCTCGCAGTCGTTGCTGTAGGTCCGGCTGTCCCTTGCGCAGACGGGCCGGTAGGCGCCGTCGCAGGCGATCCGGTCACAGGAGCAGCGGGTGGTGCCCCGGCGGTTGAGGCACACGGCCTTGAACTTGCACTCATCCTTGCACATGTCTGGAACAGGAGGAGGGAGGCACCGCTGACGCCTGCAGCTGGCAGCAGGAGTGGGACTAGCTGGCGTTGATCTGCTAGCACTCGGGGGGGGGGGGGGGGGGGGCCGCGGGAATGGGGCGGGGCGCTCGGGCCGGGTGCAAAGGGGACCCCAGCGTGGAATAGACCAAGGAGCACAGATCTACCCACACGCAGCTAGGAAGAGAACTGGGAAGAGGGGACGCACAAACGTATGGAAAAGCTCCGGCTCACCAGCCGTTTGCTGGCTCCACTGTAAGGTGGCTGCAGATCCCGGGAGCTCATCCCAGGAGACTTGCTGAAGGGGGGCCAGGGTGAGGACTACCTGGGGGAGTTCAGAGAGACTGAGGCCTGTGTTCAATTTGACATGAGTGGCCTCAGCACAGGGGTGTTCAGATCCATACTCCCGGATACAGCCCAGCTCTCGTTGAGGGACGGATGCAGATTCTGAAGCAACAGTCCCTTCCCCGCCCTCCAGGATTATCGAGTCTTCTCTGCTGCCCCCGGAGCCAGGGCCACCAGACACAGGCTTCGCTATCCAGCCTGGCCCACTGGGCCGTCACCCCCAGCACTCGTCTCCAGCAGTGACCTGCACCGGGTTCTCCACTCGGTCAGTGGGGCCAGATGACGAAGGTGGGGAGAGGCTGGGAGGGGGGAAGCTTCTCTGTCCAAATCCGGCAGGTTTAGCTGGGGCGGGGGAAGCGTCACATTTCCCTGGGCAGCACCCCCTGGCGGGGCACCCCAGGGAAGGAAACGGGCAGCCCTGTAACACAAGTTCTTACCCGCCCCCCTGCTGTCAGACAAGTAGCTGAGAGGTACTTACCCTGAGGCTGGCACTGCCCCGAACGCACCTTCTGGATCTCCAGCCCCCGGATGGCACCCGACCGCCCCATGACGCACTCGTTGTCGTAGGTCACCCCGTCGTCGCCGCACACCGGGTCCCTCTTTGGAGGGCAGTTTTCAGGCCGGGAGAGTAGGTCCGCTCTGCGGGTGCGGGGGTTCACCCGGCACACCCGGTTCATGTCATTGAGGGTGCTCGCACATGGATCTGCACAGGAACCGTGGAGAGGAGAGAGAGAGACGCTCTCAGAGCTGCACAGCCATCTCCGGGGTCTGCTCAACACGCCCCAGCAGGGTCGGGCTGTCCTAAGCCTGGCCCCATCGCACCCCAATATAGCTCTTTGCGGCCCTGGTGCTCCCTTCTCTCTCGGTATCTACAAGACTCTGTTGAAGTAAGACCCCGTCCGCAGAGGGAGAGATCCAGGGGACTCATGGTGACGAGAAAGGTGGCTGACAAATTCAGAGGCTGAGGGTTTGACCCAGCCAGTCGCTGTCCCAATCACTCATCGCCAGGAGCACGTGCAAAAGCAAGCGGGACTTGAATAGCACAAAGGTGAACCGGGATGGTCTAAACCCGCCCTCTGACAGCCCTGCCCAGGCATCCGAACGCTGGCCTGCAGCGCTCTTCGCTACGCCAGTCCGGAGCCCCACACGCAGCTAGGGTTGTCCTAGAGCCTCCAGGAATTAAAGGCTACATCACGTGATGAAGCCTCCAGGAATTCATCCAGCCGAAACTGGCCATATTAGCATACTAAATACACAGGCAAAACCAGACGCCATCTAGGTGCTAATCCCTTCTCGAGTCCTGGGCTTTTTAGTTCCTTATTTTTCTTGCCAAGTGCAAATACTTGGGCTGCGGAGAGTCATTTTCAGCTGTAATTGTTGACACAGGATTGAATTTTTCTCCTCTTTTAATCCTAACACACAGACACTCCTGTGTGCCTGGAGGCCCCGGAGCAGGCTTTGGATCAGGGCCCTAGCATTACCCTGTAGCTGCTGCTGGGATGCAACAGGACCGTGCATTGGAAGGGAGGTGGGGCTCCTGCCGTGGTGACCAGGGTCATCTGCACAGCGAAAAAAGGACCCACGGCAGTGAGTCTTGGAGCCAGGGTCAACTGACTTGGGCTGGCGCTGTGGGGCTAAAGACAGCCGTGTAGACCTTTGGGTTTGGGCTGGAATCCGGGGTCTGAAACCTGGCAAGGGAGGGAGGGGTCCGGAGCCCGGGCTCCAGCCCGAGCCTGAACATCTTCACTGATCATTTCAGGCCCACCATGTGAGCGTCACGAGCCCAAGTCAGCTGAGCCGAGTGCGGAGAGCTTTTAGCTGCCTGGACTGAGTCTAGGACTGTAGGCAGGGGAACAAGATTCCCACTATTCAGTTGTGGTCCACGTTATGAAAAGGTCTGTGAACACTGTGCCTCCCCCAGTCTAAAATTACCTCCCGCTGCCCTGGGGAAATGGTTTTACTGCTCAGCAGCTCTCACCATTAGGAACTGGTTCCTGATTCTCGGCCTGAATGCTTGTTTTGCTCAATTGCTTCATGTTACTTCTCGCCCCACCCTGACTTCTCCTTGGGGTTCATACGCCTCGAAGCCCCTGCAGACAGGTTTGCTTCTTGATGGCCCAATCCTCCGAGGTGCTGAGTGCCAGTGAATTGGTAGGGGACGAAGGCAATCGGGACGTGGCCGCCCTGGGTCCTAGTTCTCCTCCTTTCTCCTTTACCCCAGACCCTTCAGTCCTTCCACCGCTCGTGCTGCTCTCCTCTGAATTCCCTTCCCTTTCCTCCTAATGCTCAGCTGTCCAGAGCTGAACACAGCTTCCAGGTGCTGTCTGGCGAGCCCTTCCTGGCCCAGACACACACGCACCCTGCCCCAGCTCGGGGTGATTTTGTGACATCAGGGCAACTTGGTGTATTGCAAAAATGAACAGCTCTTCCAATGTCCCGCCTCGCCCTCCTCCCCCCACACAATTACAGATGGGGAACCTGGCACGTCTCCTTCATAATCTGGTGTTTTTCCTAATTAATATGGTCACTTTTAATTGCAAAGCTCCAGAGCAATAATTAAACACAACGGAGGCTGTCCTGGGGCTAGACATACTCCCCGGGGATCACTATCACTCTGGGTGACTGATGGGTTCCTTTCATTAGGGGACGCCACCTGTTTCTTCAAGGCCTGTGACTGCTGGAGAAGCAGTTTGGCAGGAGAGGCCTGCAGTCAATGCAGGGCAGGGGGAGAAAGAGGCGCTCAGAGCCTCGTCTCTGCTCCAGTATAAAGCACTGTCCCAATACTGGGGAGCCCCCTGCCCTGGCTCTGGTACTGAAGTGCTCCTCGGAAAGCCCTAGTCTCAGTTTGAGCGCTGGGGCAGTCCCTGTCCCAGCTCACACCCTAGGGAGTGGTTTCCGACTGCCCCAGCCCCATTTTCTTAGCGTAACGGAAAGCCAGCAGTCAGGTACTGCCTTCTCCCAGCCCCGGGGCCAGGCTGCCCCAGCGGCCTCGGGGAAGCCCTTGGAAAGGGGAGGAGGCCCCAGTGGAAGTGTAGACAGAGTGACTTTAGATTGAATGCTGTGACTGGACAGTCTGGAGGCTGAGTACGATTGGTTTGTGCGGGTCTTTTGTTGTTCTTCGCTGCCTAGACTGATCTCAGAAGCCCCCAAATAAAGAAATCGACCCACTGTGCTTTGGCCTTTACCACGTGGTGGCCTGATTCCCTCCCTCCAGCATTTCCAAGTGCAGCATTTCCTGCTTTTTCCCTGCACCGGTAGAACTGAAGGTGGCTCAGGCCACCATATGCAGCTGCGTTAGCCCACGGCCACCCTGCGGCTACCAGGAGGAGCTCACAGCTGTATTCTCACAGCGTCCCCCCCCCCCGCACATGCCCAGCACGCACTCCGCCCTGAAGCTTCTAGGGCTGCTAGCCGGCTGGCACGACACCGAGCTCAAGCCTGGTATGGCAATTCCCTCTGCAGGGCAGATCGGTCGTATTAGTTCAAGCAAATCCTCCCGCTTGGGGCTGGAGGTCCTCCCCACCCCCACCCCCCCCCCCCCCGGCACTCGCGGGCTTTCCCGGCGTGGGCAGGGCACTCACCGCAGGGCCCATCGAACTTCTTGAAGATGTTCTCCTGCTTGTCACAGGCGTGCTTGTTGAGCTGGCACTCGCCACGGTAGTCCTTGCCGTCGCTGCCGCACACCGTGCTCTCGGCCGCGCCGCTGCAGGAGGCCGGGCAGATGCACTTGGCCGACTGGCCGTCCGTGGAGCGGGCGCAGGTGCTGCCGAAACTGCACGTCACCTCGGTGCAGGGGTCCTTGGAACCTGGAGAGAGAAGGGACCCGGCGCTGGTGGGTGAACACAGCGCGGTCCTCGCCCCACATCCCTTCACTCTCCATCCTACTCCCCTCGTCAGCCTTCCTCTCCTCCCTGCCTCCCCCACCAGGCCTGGGAGGGAGATGGGCACGAGGATGAGATTGGTGGGCAAGATCCTTCCCCGCGGCCCAGTTAAGGACGAAGGGTCCCTTTCCAGAGCAGGACATCCTGGACTACACTCTCCTTGCTCAGCAAAAGCCCAGCAGCACCTGCACTAGCAGCAGCCCGGACAGCCCCCTGGTAAGTTCAGGGCTTTCACACAAATCATTCTCCTCCAGTCACAAAATGAAGCATCCCACCCTCTGCATCCTGCGTCCTGCAGAATGCTACGGAGCGGTACAGGGAGGCTCAGATCAGCACAAAAGAAAGCATCTAGATGCCGGGCAGACGGCAGAGCAGCAAGGGCCGAAATCCAGCCCCGCTCCGACAGGGCCCGTTCAAGGGACGTTTGCGACTCAGAGCCACGTGCTGCTCCGGCAACGCAAGGGCCTAACCTATCCCTGCACACGCACAAGGGATGCAGACAGGTGATCATCACCATCATCACCACCAAGGCAAATCCCACCGGGGCGTAGCCTCCTGGCAGATCACGTAGCCCCTGGATTGAAATCTAGCTAGATCCTTTAGACTGGCTGACCAGCGTAGGTGCGTCACTGGCCCTTTTATTGCACCACTAAAGGTTTTAGCAACCACACAATCACAAACAGGGGAAGCTGGGATCAGTTATTAAGGGCTCAATGCCAGGAACACACAAGGGTCATGCCTAGTTAAGGATGCGTGTCCTACGTGCTCCTCCGCACACACAGTCCGCGTGTGAACCAGACATGCCGAAAGGCGCCTGAACCAGTGCGGGGGCTAGGACCGTCGTGGGTGGGACTCATCAGCAAGAAAGCTCTGCAGTTGCCCAGACTTTTCCTCGCTGTCATTACAGGACAGAGTGACCTCGTCTCCACTTGGCTTTGAGTTGTCCGTCATGCTCTCACGAGGGGCTCGATCCGGCAAGATGCTGAGTGTTTGATCTGGCCAAGTACTGCAGTACACACTTCGCTTTCTGCAGGTGAGTAATGCTGCGGTCAACGGGGCTGCTCACGTGCGTAAAGTGAAGCATTTGCCTCAGTGCTTGGCTGGATCCAAGCCAGACTGCTCTGCCTCTTCCAGCCTGCGGGGCCTGATCCAAAGCCTTCCGACGTCAACGAATGTCTCTCCGTGGGCTTCAGCTGGACTTTGGATCAGGCCCCACACGCCTGATCTCGCAAGCTGCTGCGCATCCGTTCCTGAAATCAACTGGAATGGAGGGTGCGCAGCCCTTTGCAGAATCAGCCCCTCAATCCAGGATAGTCACACAAGGAGACGCCCTTGCCCCAACCCCCTGGTGTTTCAGACACATCTGCATCCCCAGCTTCCTGCTCCCAATTCCCCTGCTCCCCTCCCTGCAAGCTCTCTTCCAGACTCTTGTTCCCGCAAACAAGCAAAACAAGGGTCCTTAAGGTACCGCCAGCAACATGTAATTGGAGGAAGAACTCAAGGAGCAATTGCCTCGCTGACAGGGACGGGCCAAAATTTATTTGTCGGCTTTTTTTTTTTTTTTTAATTTGTCACTTTTTTATTATTATTATTTTAAATAAATCACTCGGCACACTCTCGCCTCTGACGAGGCCTGTGGCAGGAGTGCCGAGCGCAGATTTATTGTGAGCCGGAGCGTTGTGCTAGGGAAAGGTCAAGTTAATTTACTCTGAGACGAGGAGACTGGGGTCTCATTTACTCAGCTCCTTGCTCACAGCTGGTGCATGCCAGCCCCGGGAAGGGCCTTTATTAGCCTCACTCATCCGGCCTCCTGGAAAAATATCCATCCCCGAGCCAGGGGCTCACCTAGCTGTGTGCGTGGGCTAATCTGTCAGACTCTTTCTCCACAGCAGGTGAATTGGCTCTTGCTACTAGAGGCAGTGTTGTTTAGTGGCTAGAGTACCAGCCTGGGGCTTAGACAAGATCTGTTCCTGGTTTTGCCGCTGAGTGGCTGTATGGCCCTGGCCAAGTTACTTCCCCCCACCGTGCCTCAGTTGCCCATCTGTTAAATAAAGATAACATGTGAAAGTGCTTAGAGCCGTTTAGCTGAAGAGTGCTACAGAACAGCCCGGCAGTTTCTCCTCCCCTCTCTTGATTGGACTGAATCCAGGCAGGGCTGGAAGAGAGATGGAGAGAACTAGGGACATTTTCTTCACCTTCACTGCTCCCTGGATACTCTCGCTCTTTATGGTATGGCGAAGGCTGGAGCTGGGGCGGGGGGTGTCTTCTCCCTAGCACCGAGGGACGTCAGCAGCCAGGGGAAGTGGAAAAGGCATTAGGAAAGCTGGCACCAGGCTGAATGGTCAGGCAGCAGGGTTAGCCATCTACACGGCCAAAAAAATCCCAGCGAGTCTCAGAGCCCGGGTCAGCTGACTCCAGCCAGCAGGGCTAAAAATAGTCTGTACACCGGGGATGGCTCTGGCACCTAACCCTTTTCCTTGGACCCTGCTTCCAGTCTTGGGACTTCTCTCTCCTTCTCCATCCTCACCCGCTCCCTACAGTGCTTTGACAATGGTTGAGGACTTGCTGTGACCTCTAGTTTCACAGCCCCCATCCTCTCCAAGCTCCTGACGGCTGTATCCCTTTAAGAACGCCACCGATGCCGGAGCATCAGTACGAGGCCAGGTCAAGCTGACGCATGGATGCCCATCTGGCCTGGCCGGGGCGAGCGCGTCCTCCCCCAACTCACCGCATGCCCCCTTGCTGATGACTTTGATCCGCCTCTGCTGGTTGCACTGGGCTTTCTCCAGCTCACACTCGTTGCTGTAGGTGGAATAGTCCGAGCCACAGACCGGGGCCACCACCGAAGGGCAGATAGTCTTCTTGCAGACGCAGGAGGCCTGCGAGGAGTTGGTGGCGCTCTTCTCGCACAGGGCTCCGAATCCGCACAGCATCCCTCGGCACACTGCAGGGGAGAGAGACAGACAGAGGCCAGGTCAGCCGGGGATGCTTATCCGGAGACACAAAACAATGGGAGCCAGGGTCTAACAGTCACAAGAGCCCAGATGCCTGGGTTCAGCACCTGAATCTAGGAGTGGGTTTAATTATTAGTTAGGAGCCATGAAGGACCGAGAGCCCCCACTCCTGGGTGCGGTTCCTGACTTCTTAGTTTGAAGCTGTGAAGGACCGAGAGCACAGATTCCCAGGGGTTGGACCTGACTGTGTGCCTCAGTTTCCCCCCCTGTGAGATAATCCCCGCCTGCCATATGGGGATGCTGGATGGGCCGGTTATTCTCTTTGCCCACCTCCGATCGTTATGTATCTGTTCAGCACTCGTGGGCTCAGCAAATGGTGCACGAAACCCAGCTATAAAGACAGTCCCCAGGAGCCTGCCTTCGAGAGACCAAGACATGCCAAGGTGCCGTGGGACACACAGCAACCAGTGAGGCCGCTGGAAGAACAAAGTCTTCGTGAGAGTCGTTATTTACACGTGGCCAAAGGGTGCCAGTCCGGGCCAGACCCTGCCCTGGTGGGACCATCGCCGCTGGCCAGGAAAGGAGCGGGGTCACGCCGCGATATTAATGATCAACTCTCCTGCCTCTGCACAGCAACGTTTGCCGCCCTCCGGCCTCGGGCCTGTCCCTGCACGGCTGCCTGCCCTCCAGAGCAGGGTCCTCCTCAGCGGCTCCTGCAGCCTCACGAGGTACTGATGCCCATGGGAGTCTTTCCAGGGCCTTCCCTGGGCTTTGGATCAGGCCCAGGGACAGTAACCCCCTGCCAAATGACACCTCAAAGGGAGGGGGTTTTACACTCCCCCAGCTCACATGCACAGCGGGGCAGCCCTGACGCTGTACACCCCCCTCCTCCCCGGGACGCCAGGGTACAGGATCACTCCCACCTCTCCATGTCTGACCTCGCCGAGTCCCGCCCGGGGTGCTGCTTCGGCCCTGCTCTACGCCCTTTGCCGTCCCTCCGCGGGATGATTCATCAGCAAGGAACCGTGAAAAGAACCGGGAGAGAGAGTCGAGGGCTAGCGGCTAGAGCACAGATCTGGGCGCCAAGCGCTTCCTGGGCTCTCATCCACACGCTGACACCAACTCTCTTCTATGGCAGCGGGCACGTGTGCAGACCCCGGTGAACTGGGGATATTGGCTATTTGCCTGCAGATGGCTTAAGTCATGATTGCAGGAGACAAAAGGGGCTTTCAATACTGCCGTCGTCCCAGGGATGCAGTGGGGAGGAAGAGGAACCTGCAAGGCCTTTGTCGGTCCTTTGGATTTGCACCCTGCACCTCTCCGCACATGTCAGGTGCCATGAGGGCCTGTCTCACCTTCAGGTTGCTGGGTAAAAGCAAACTCAGTCAGCTGGGAGGCAGAGTGGTCTAGAGGAAAGGGACTGAGTGTTCCCAGCTCAGCCCCTGCCCCGTGACGTGACCTTGGGCAAATCACTTCCCCTCTCTCCCTCTCCCATCTTTTGTCGGTCTTGTTGATTAAGAGCATAATCTCTTTGAGGGAGAGATGGTCACTTACTCTGTGCATTACAGCACCTACCACCACAGGGCCTGATCTACAGTGATACAAAGAATGAGATGAGACATGGCCATGAGGGCAGGGCGGGTGAAATGAACCGGGCCATGGAGAGATTCTTGGCCCCACCCACAGAGGTAGATGGATGAACCGCCCCTGATTGTCCCCAAAGTATTGACAGTGACCACGCCTTTTCTGAGCTGATGGCTGGGATCAAGCTTTCCAGAGCCCTCCACACCAACCAGCATTTAATGACGCCCATTCACGTAAGAGAGAAAGGCAATTCAAAGAAAAAGCTGAGAGTAAAGGAAAAGAAAAACGTCCTCACCTTGTAACCCAGTGTGGGGTAGAAAACACACACACACTATCTTTAACACATTGCAATTTATGCAAATCAAGTGGGATCACATGGCTGAGGGTGTCTTTATACTAGGAGATGCACAAATCTCTTTATCATATACAGTAATCAGAGCAGCCAGCGCAAACCAGTTCAGCATCTGAATTGCTAATGTAACAGGAAAGATAATTTTGAAGTTTGCAGAGGTGGGGGCCAGTGCATGCAAACTCTGATATGTGCAGGTGGGGGTTGTGAGTTACAACGGTGGGAGGAGATGACAGAGTTCTGTGACCACTTCCTCTAATGTCACCGACACGTGGAGAACAATAAATATCCGCCACATTCACAGCCCCTGGGCACACACATCCAGAGCACACCCTCTCGCTGCACAAACTACGCGTGCGCACTCCGGTGGAGTACACACCTATCGCACATCATGCATACCATGCATTCATGCACACAAGCCCATGACATATAACCGTCATCACACTTAGAACACACACATATCTACTGCACACATGCACTACACATACATTACAGACACACATACACACACCCTGCATATACTTAGAGTTGGCAGAATTCATTTTTTTTAAATAATTCCAATGGGTTTTTAAAGCGTATTCAAAAACTATTCTTATGCATTTAAATGTGCACACTTGTGGGAAACTAGGCAGGGGATGTCAGCCAGTGGAGGGCAGAAATAATTCTTTAATGACAAAAGACGCTGAGATTCCAAAACGTTAAAGGTCGCTGTTAAAACAAACTGTCAACATCGCATGTCAAAATACACAAAGTGAATATCCTTAAATCAAACCCTAAATGGCCCTCAAGCAGCATTTTCTTACTTTGCCTCTCTGCAAATTCTGATCGTTACTGATGGAAAAACTTTTTTGGGGGGGTCAGTTTGGGTGTATACAGTGCTATTGACATCTACCAACATTTACCGATAAAAATCTAAGCCTTCCAAGCCTGCATATCCCCCCCCTCCGACACACACACATTAAACTGCACTCACTACACACCCACCCACCCCATATCCATATACACAATATATGTTAAAAATGGAGACTGACCTACATACTAGAGAGAGAAAAAAAAATCATAAAAGGCAAAATAAAAAGCTTGGCAGTGGCTCATTTACACTTCAATTCCCGGCCGCTTGGCTTTGACTGCTCTGAGATTTTGAGCTCATATGCACAGCAACAATGCGCCACTAAGAGACTAATATCGTCAAATAAAAAAGAACTCTCTCTCTCTCCTACCCAATATCTAAAAGCAATTTATCATTTTTATGAAGCTCGGTGGATAGTCTCCCTCACTCTTTCCCTTGCTGTTGCTCTCCCTCGCTCTCTATCTTTTTTATTTTTTTTCATGCAGATGAGTTTGGCTGGCTTCAAGATTAGAGGGTGCAAGAGACGATAGACAGCATGTGAATATGACATGCAGGACAAGTGGGGATTGATCCATCCCCACCTTCCTCTTGAGCAGGTTCTTCGGAGCAGAAGTGTAACTGTGGAGTACATAATCAAGTTGCCACTCAGAGGGAAGAGGGGAGGCAGAGACAGAGCTGTCTTGGTGACCAGACTTCTCAAAAGGCAAAGGGAGGAAGCCAGTGAGCCAGACAGATGCGGGGAGGCAGAGCAAACCTCGAGCAGATTTCAATTAGCTACCTGCTTGGAGAAGACCGGGCAGGAGTGGGTGACAGGGAGTGAGGTGCTAGCATTCCTGCCTGGCATGTAACATAAAAGTACCCAATTCATCCCCCAGTGCAAACCTTCTCACTCTGTGGGAGCTGGGCTGGGCTGGGCTGTTCTATTTGGGAGAGGGGTGGATATGCCAGCTAAAGCCTCACAGAGCTCAGTTCACTGCCACCACCCACACCCGTATGGGAGCTTCTGAGTCTGAAGTCAGAAAGTCAGGCTGAAGGGGAGTGGGAGCACGTGTTGGTGGGGAGGGTTGCCAAGACGCCCTGGTGATGGGCACGGAATAAGAGCCTGGAGCATAGAATGCGGATAATCCTAGGATAAGGCAGGAGTAACCCACATACCCATCGTTCACAACTGCAGGCAGGAGGAAAGGAGAAGGGGCGCCCATCAGTGGACTTGGATTCTTCCCACGGCGCCCCACTTGGACTCTTCTCTTCAGCGCCGCTGCGGGCAGGATCTGTACATCTACATTGCACCGTACGCGTCCCCTGAACCTTCCAATCACACCGGACACAAGGCCTGTGCTCAGAGAGACTCCTCCCGCCCACACCTGGGCGAGACAGGGGCTAGCAGCTCAGGTGCAGAGGGGAACGGACACTTCACGGCCAGAATGCCAGCCCGGGGAGGTAGCATGGCCCAGGTGGACATGGCACTGATGTGAGACTCAGAACCTCACCGTTCCGCTCCCGGCTTCCCCACGGATTCCCCGGGTTACCTTGAGCAAGTCACTTAGCCTCTCAGTGCCTCAGTTCTCCCTCTGCAAAAACGGTACAATAGCACTGCCTTCCCTCGCAGGGCTGTGGCGCGGTGCTCAGATATTACAGCAGCGGGTGCCATAGAAATACCAGAGACAGAGAGTGAGGCTGCCCAAGAAATGTGGGGTTTGAAGGCAGAGAGGGAGCAGGCTGCGCGGACCGTAGTTTGAAAGCGCAAACCCAAGAGCAGGAGGGCTGGAGACAGGGGCGTCAGGAGCAAGAACAGGACTTTGTGTGGGGGAGACAGGATGAGCAGACACGATGTAAATGGATGCAATCTTTTAGGCCTGTCTGCCGCCAGGCACTGGCCTGGTGCCCATGTGAGTGGCATCAGGAGGAAGGTGTGGGCATGGCCCTCGCGCTGGGGGGGAAGTGCCCCGTAAACATCTGCAAAACTCATCCAGGATCATTTTTTCTAACGCAGCCTCAAAGCTCTCTGTTGCCGTGACGCCTACAACGATCTTGACAACAGTTGGGCTGCCGGTGTGCTGAGAGCAGCACCTCCCTCCCTGAATAGGAGGGAAGATTTCCTAGTGCAAAGGGTCACAGGGACTGTGGAGATTTCCCCCAAGGGGCAGAATGGAAACGTCATTGCTCGACCCAGGGTGGCCCTTGGGAACAGTCTGCCACTAGGAGGGGATGGACTGGGGGGACCTGATCCCTTCCCTCCGCCTCCCCTGACAGAAGAGCCCATTACAGATGGCAGTCTGGGGACTAAAACAGGCAGGCACCCAAACCCCACTTCCTCTCTAAGAAGGACCCAGCAGCGATAGCCGAAGCAGCTGCAGGCATTTGGGGGAGGCAAGGCAGCAGAGTCCTATGGGGTTTAGGAGCTCACTGCACCCACAAACTGAGGTCTTCTCCTCAGCTCACCCCAACCTGATCCATTGTAGATGAGCCCCCATCATCGGGGGGGAGAGGGGAGGATGTCATCCAGGACTCTGTTCTGCAGCCCAGTCTGGGCTTCTCTAGCCATGTCATGCTGTGACCAATGCGGCACTGGGCCCCCACAGCCCCCGTCTCCTTCTCCATTTTGTCTGGGACGAGGCCTGGTGAATAATTTAAAGCAAGATAGCAGGGTGCGACGGCGTCAGCTCCCCTTGTGCAGCCAGGAGCGGGCGAGGACACAGCTGGATCAGGGGGGTGCTGAAAGATGCATGAGGGCAGCGGCACTGAGCCAACAGCACACGTTGGGATCATTTCCTCCACCCTGCCCTGGCCTCCCCAGCCCCCAGCCCCATGCTGCTCAGCTGCACTAAAGAGCTCGGGCGGGGAGAGTCTGACGCTGGGAAATCACCCGTTTGCATCCGTCAAGAACACGCCCCCCGCCCCCCTTGCTGATTCTATACCAGAGAGACACAGCGAGATCCAGGTCTTGGGGGGACGCTTGAGACATAGCTAGAAATCACCAATCCAAAGCACTCCCGTCAAACACTGCGCCAGCACCCAGCATCCCACCCCCAATCCTAGTGGCAAGCCTTCGGGAAGCGGTGAGCTGGGAGGTGACAGCTTTGCCCCTTTGCCCAGACCCACAGTGGTTAATTCAGGGAACAAAGGGACATTGTGGTGGGGGAAGGAATGTCTGAACAGAGGCTGGGCCTTATACGTTTAATCCACACCCACCCTGCCCCCATAGTTCCAATTTAGGACTAACTCAAATCAATAACTGATGCTCCGTCTGATTTCCCATTACAATTACGGCTCAGCGCAGCTGTGCCATTGACAGATGCATGCTCCGGGGGTGAGGGGAAGGTGCACTGGGGGTCAGTTCTCCCATTCGGCCCCTCCTCGGGCGCAAACACTCTGCTGACCTCTGCGCACCACCAGGAACTCTTGTGCAGCAGAGGCAGAGGGAGGTAACACTATATCACGAGGACAATTATTTCAGACACCAGCTCCATTATTCAAAACACAAGTGATGCTCAGAAAGAGATGGGTTCTTGGGGACCAGGAATGATTTCCATTTAACCTGCTGATCCTAACCACATATGGGAGGGATGGGTTCAGATGAGAGCTTCCCAGAGAAAGAAAAAAAAGAACATTTAGACTTTACGCAGCCCTTTTCATCTGTCTCTCTCAGTGCTCTTCAGAAAGGGGCACTGCTCCCACAGACACCAGTGGGATTTTTACTACTGCTGTCAGGAACAGAGTCAGGCCAGCACTGAGCACTTCTGAAAATCACAACCCTCATTTACTGGTCACAATTTTAGGGTGCCTTTCCTTTCCGCATTGGTCTCAGCCTTCGGGCTGAAGTTAAGACCAGTCAGTTTCACTTTTGCCTCTAGCCCCGCTGCTGTCCATTTCACTTCCCAGCACCCCTGCAATTCCCCAGGGCTCTGGTTGCAAACATTACAGAGAAAATGGTTTGTTTTTTATCCTTTAAAATGTTGCACTGGAATTTAAAATACTGGAAACATTTCTATTGGTCTTAATGTTTCCTAAAAGTTTTTTAATTTTTTTTTTTTTTTTTTTTTAATTTTCAATTTGATCTGGTGACAGCCTCTCTAAAACAGGGGACGATCCCTAGCATTTGTGTATTTAAGCATTTCTCAATTTTAAAATGATACAAAACAACACAGATAAAATGATGGAAGGGCAGCAAACTATAAGAAGGATATCTGGATGAGGCTGCATAAGGATATTAAATGATCAAGCTTTCATTCCTTCTACTTGGAGCAAAGTTAAACAATCACACTCAGGTTACATACATACTGACATGTAAACAGAAGACTAGGTGAGTGTTTTTATTTCACATCCCAAAAGATTTGGCCAAAGGTTTAAATTTTGTGGGGAAAAAAAAAAAAAAAAAGGCTCTCATACCTGAATCTAATAGACACATTTCCACTTGAACAGAAAAATCGATCAGTCTATAATTCAGTGAATGTCATTGTTTTAACCCCAGCCATTACAGCACTAGTATAAGACTAGAGCCCCTTAACAAGTGGTGTGTTTAGTGGGGCGAGAGGGTCAAGAATGAGGACTCACCCTGATGTGGAATTTCCTCTCTTTGTGTAAGAGTGAAACTGACTTCATTGGATTTTCACTGAGACATAAACATATAAAAATAAGCAAAAAACCAACCCTCCAAAATGCTAAATAGTAACAAGCAAATCGGATGTTTACATTTCTTTCACTTTCAATAATCTCAGGTATTATCGGTAAAGAAACGTTTGTTCTCAGAAGATGATTTTAAATTTGATTTTACAAAGCGCCTGTCCACTGTCACGATGAGGCTGGATTATGCAAGCACAAAGCCCAGAGAGAATAAAATAAACACTTTTATTCTCCCATCAAAAACTGAGAAATACAGACCAGGTTTATTATAACTGGCAAAGACGCTCAGCTGTACAAGCGCTGCATAGCATGAAATTTCCACTGAAGTCAGCAGGAGTTTTCCTTTCCACAACAGATCTCTCTTCAGTTGTACTTTAATTTTAGATATCCTGGCAGAAGTTACCGCAAATTGGAAAGTGAAAAATTTTAAAATACAAAGAGGTGTTAACCCTCCTATTCAGGATAGCACTTAAGCAGGTTTGTAACATTAAGCATGCGTATGAAGGTCCTTTTTCTACAAGACATCAGCACGTTCATAGGTGCTTTGTTGAATCGAGGTGTACAGTAGTAACAAGTGTAGTAAGAAATGTTCCTGGGATTCCCATCATAATAAAAAGGTACAGCAGATTGCGTCTGAGTAAATATCAAACAGCAGGAATATCACCCATGATGGCAAAGACCTCTTTGCATTCATGCCAGCCGGGGTTTGGAACGACATAAATTTGCGTTTAAAAATACCATCGAACGGGCTGCAGGCACATCTTTCCATGTGTTGTGATTATATGCGTCACCGACAGGCCAAGTCTCAATTTTCCTAGGCACTATGCAGACGTAACAAAGAGATGGTCCTTTCCCTCAGAATCTAAGTATATGACTACAGACAACAGGTGGACACGATGCAGAGACGAGAGAGCACAATACAGCAATGAGACAAACTTAGCCAGCACGATCATCTAAAAGAGATGCTCCAGGTCAAACAGGAATTAGTTCAGGGAAGTCCTTTGGCCTGTGTTATACAGGAGGTCAGACTAGATCACAATGATCCTTCTGGCCTTGCAACCAATGAATTGCATACTAGCTGCTTAACCACATATGTGAGAGTTATAGAAACCTCCCACACAGGAGAGCTGTGTCCTAACCCCAACTGCCACCGATTCCCAGGCTGCATCTATGCTAGCAAAACTATTCCTCCATACTTCTTTATTGCTGATAGCAATGGTGGAGGCTGGGGAAAACAGCCACATTAAGAAGCAGGGGCAGGAGGTTGACGTTAGCCAAGCTCAAACTGGAAATAAGGTGCTTTTAAAAAAACAAACAAAAAGCAGTGAGGGTAATCAATCAGTGGAACCTCAGAGCTCGGGGTGTGGTAAATCCTCCAGGGGCTTTAAATCAAGATTGGATGTCTTTCTAAGGGAGATGCTCTACATCTGTCACAAGTCAGGCTGTATTTAAGTGTTCCCCAGATGAAATCCCTGGCCCGTTATGTGGGATGCGAGACTAGGTGACCACAATGGTCTCTTCTGGCCTTAACACGTAGGAGGATGCAGGGCTTATGCACTTTCATCTCCACGTCATGGTTAGATGACATGATGGCCGAAACACCTGAGCCACGTCTACACTACAGCTCCCACCTTCACCCCCAAAGGTGGAATTGCATCCATGATAAATGATGGGTCTCTGTTCCCCTGCATGATCTTGAGCGAGTCACAACCTATGGGTGCCTCAATTTCCTCATCTGTAAAGTGATAATATTCCCCATCACTGAGTGTCCTACCATGGATGTTCTGAGTCATGAAGTGGGTCTGCTGGATGGTGCAAGAGCGGTGTGCGTTTGCGTGGAGGATTGTGTCCGAAGAATATCGTGGTTCTATTTAAATCATCGTGTGCGTAGAACTGCAAAGAATAAGGTGTCCGCAGAGCGGTCAATAGCTCTTTGTGAATGGAGCCGAGAGCTGACCTTTTCCCCAAGCTCCCTGAGTTGTTGAGGGTGAGACGCAAGCAGAGTAGGACTACCAATACAACACTTCAGCAAGCTGCACAAAGCCGAAAGGGAGGACCCAACCTTACAGTAACTGTGCTGCCTCCCGTCAAACTGCTCTTGGCTCTGCCGGAGCAAAGAAAAAACCAAAACATTCACGGGTGGGGGAGGGGAAGCAATAGGTGTCAGTGGGATTGATTTGCACCAATATCTTTGCTGCCACAGTGGGAAGAGCCATCGTTACCGCATGCCTGGTGAAGTCTGGCTGAGCTCTCCATCGCTTCCCTCTGTGATTCAGGGCTTGCGAAAGGGAGGAAGGTTTGGGTGAAGGGGAAGGAGGCAGGGGAATGGGAGGCTAAAGCAACCTGGATTTGTAGCCTCCTCCTAGCGAGGCTGTGCCAGGCTCAGGCGCTCCTGCTTGTATGGTGCAGGGACTGGCTCCTTCGAGATTGAGAGCACGACGGAAGGTTAATGAGGATTTTCATTCTCTGACGAACCGAGTTATGGGGACTGAGCCAACCAAGGTGATCCGGCCTTAAACCGGAACACCCAGAGCTGGGGAAGATCTCGGCCTGTCTCTGCCGGGAGTCTGTTTCTGCAGCACCAGACTAGCAACAGCTGGGATGGTGGCTGCCTTCTCCCTTTCCCTGACAGCGACCCCCTCCCTCCGTCCTTCCCGCCGTGACAAGCAGATGGAGGAATGAACTCCAGTGCCCTTACGCTATCCATTTACAGCGCAACAGCCTGCCCACCAGACCTTCGTGAGCAGCATGCCGCGTTTGCAGAAGGCTCCGATGCGAGGAACGGGAAGACCCCTCTGGAAGGGAGTCGTGTCTCTCACAGTGGTCGGCCGGGGCCAACCAGACACAAAAGTGACGCATGGAAACACTCCCCCTTGTCCCTACCGATGCAGCCACAATGCGGCCAAAGGGAGCCCAGGAAATAGAACCAACTTCCCCGGGAAAGGCAGGTCTTTGGGATTTGGATTCCACAATTACAACAAGGGAATTGGCTGGGGGGAGATGGCTGGATGGGCAAAGAAACGGGTGATGGAGGAGAGACGTGCCACCGGCTCCCATCATTCCGGAGCAATACAGCTCTCACCTACCTGAGAGAGCTATGCTGGTAACAGAAACTGGTTATAGCTAAACTAGTTCTAGGTTTATAGCTAAACCTTTATAACTAGGTTATAGCTAAACCAGTGCAAAATGCTGGGACGACACTTTTTTTTTGGTCTAACAGTGGTTGATGACGCCTTGAGTTAAGCGGAAATAAACCACTTGCACGGAAATAAGGGCACCCACGCAGCCTTCTGCACTGCCACAAACCACACGGGTTTAAATTCAGACCTTAAATGATGCCCAGGCCACTTCCTCACACAGCCCTAGGTCGGCACCGCTAAATGCGTGGGTCACTTTTCTCATCATGAAAAAAACCGCCGGTGTTTAGACCAGCCTCTCCTCACTTGGGTGCTGAGGGACACAAGCAAACCCCGGTCTGCAGATAGCTGGTGCTAGCTCCACCTCCTCGCTTCCAACTGCTTCTACAAACCCCGAGGCCCTCCCCTGCCAAGCATGCCCAAAATAACAGCTGAAAACAAGCAGGATGCCCAGCCGAGCGGCCTCCACTCCACAGGGAGGGCAGGAGCGGGGACCAAAGCCACCGAGGGAACGCTTACAAATAGCTCTTCCTCCCGCCGCGCTACTCTTCTATGGAAACAACTGCTGGCGTAGGCACAGGGATGCTGGGCGCACGGGAGAGGTGTTCACACGGCAACGCCTAAAACCGTTTGAGGATCTGGGCTCAGCCAATCAGATAACTCGATCAGCGGCGCACGCTTGGTGGGAGGCACTGAAAAGGCCCTGGCCCTGCAGCACCAACATTTGCTGTTATCTGTAACGGATAGTGCCAGTGAATTAAACTCCCTGCTTCTGGTAAAGCCTGGATGGCGGCTGAGCAAGATGCCTCTCTCCCCACCCTGTTTTCTCAGCCTCCACTGGACGGCCAGAGAATTCATCCGGGGAACAGGAGGGTCAGGGAGTCGGGAGGCCTGTTCCCAGCTATGCCCCTGATTTCTGTGGGGCCCTGTGCCCCAGTTTCCCCTTTTCCAAAACGGGGATCATAATAATTGCCATACTTTTTAGACCCATGGCTGAAAGGCTCCATATGAGCATTAAGGATTAATACCAGCCTAGCTTCGTCAAGTACTTTGAGAGCCCAAGACAAAAGACGCTATATAATAATAACCTGAAGTGTTTTTGTATTATTGCTTATGTTTATTATTATTAAGCCAGAGAAGGTTTTTTTTGGGGGGGTTAATGCTTAAATTGCTCTTTTTCCTTGCACTGAAAAAGAAAACATGTTCAGACTCCTCACTGATTGCTCATTACACACACACACACGGCCGGCTCCCTCTCGCTTTGCTTGCACTACTGCCTCGCAGATCCTGCTGGCTGTACCCAGATTGCACTTGCCATGACATTAACATGAAGGGCCTGCTGGGAATGTGTGGGTAGACACAAGTGTGCTTCACGCCAGGTCAGGGGGACCCGAACAACCTCAGCCTCCTGCTCCTGGACATTAATCTTGCAAGGAAAGTGGGGGGGGGAAGGGGGGGGAGGTGCTATACAGAGGAAGGAGGAGGGGAAATGTCTAGAACCAGAGAAAGTAGGATCCTGACAATTCCTTCTTCTCCCTAGCCGAAGGCAGGCTGCACATTTGGCAGTCTGGATTGGCTCCAGATCACAGAAGCGTCTGTCCCCTCTCCAAACAGGCAGAGAAAACAATCAGAAAAGCACAGTAGGAAACTTGATTAAAACTCATGGGCAGGAGATAGGAGGTGGGATTTACCTAGATTCATGGTTTAAAATGTCTCCGATTACAGGAACTGGGGGTGGCGGGAGAAATAAAAAACCCCACAGACATGCTGTTCGCTCAGGATAAACTGCAGTTTAAAATTCCTCCAGTTAGGGACATGTCCTGGGGAAATAAAAGAGGGCCTCCCCGGTCCAGTGACAAATGCACCAGCAGCAGAAGAAGGGGTAGTTCAGGGTATTCTAGGGAGCTGCTGGGAACTCAACTGAGACCATCAACAATGTCACATGTTCTCAAACAGCTGCCAGATGCAAAGCACTGCTGCCCAACATGTCTCTGTGCCTAAGAGGAGCAAACTTCCCTTCCCCCCAGATGCTCGGCACACTCTATGCACCCATCTCACCTTGACACTCCGGCGAAAGCATGCGAGGCCTGCCTATCGTGGCGCTTGGCTACACTGAGAAAATGCACCCCCTGCGCTGACTCACATGATCTTAAGCACGATTTTGCCCTTAATGTAGGCAAGGACTGCCAAGGTTAGAAGTGAGGTAGGTCTTGTCTACACAGGGACACTCAGGAAAATTCATCTGAATTAGCTAAAGGTGTGAATTTAAAATGGATTTGCTAAACTGCATTAAGCCCCTGTGTAGACTTAAACTGCATTAAACCACTGTGTGAATTCAGTTTAGCTTCCTTCACTTTGGAAATGAATGAAACTAAACTGAATTAAGGCTTCTTTAACTAATCCATTAAAACAATTCATCCAGATTAATTTTCCTGGGCGTCTCCCCGTAGACAAGCACTTCAAATGGTCACGGTGACCCGACGGCTGTCCACAAGCACCTAACACATCTTTAAACAGGATTTGTTCCTGGCTATGCTTGGCACCACATAGAACGGCATGTTAGTGAAAATGAATTTTCTAACATGATTCGTTTTCCCCACCACAGCGTGGCCTCTCCATTTGTCCACCTGGACCAGAGTTTACGCCAGCATAATCCACTGGGGTGTGTTACATGTACCTCTCCACAGAGGCTGCAAGTCTATTCCAGCGCCAGCTCACCAACACTGGCTCTTCAGCTCAAGCAACTCCTGCTTTTAACTCAGGAGGGCACTGCCTCACGCCCCCAGGGCGTCAGCCCGAACGGTGGCTACCACACAAGCATCAGCACGTGGCCCCTGCTGTGTCCACGAGACATCCCAACAAGCTTTGTGACCAAAGGGTTTGCCGTAATGCTGCCTTGCCTTTACAGCAATGTGTCAAAGCCTGCCCCTGCTTTGCTACAGTATGCGGCCTTGGAAGGGAGACGTGAATATCCCGAAAGCAAACTGGGGCAACATTTGGGAAATCCAGGCTGGGTATAGGGGCCAGCGCTTTGTTGCAGCAAATTTCTCTTTACTCTGTTTCATTCAAAGTCCCTCATCTTAAAGGTACTAAGGGAGGGCACACACAACATGGCATCACTGAAACAGATCTAATAATTTAGCTGGTCAGTTTCCCCTTGAATGGAACCCTTCTGTGCACAGAGTTTATGCCTCTATAAATGTTTCACTGAACACTCATTGCATCACCTCTGCTGCCGTCCAATAACACAGCACAAAAGGGGCCCAATCCAAACCCCTTGAAAGTCAAAAAGAATCTTTCCATTGTCTTCATAGGGACCAGGCCCCTGTTCATAAAAGCCGTGGTGTTATCACAGGAAACGGTAAAATCATAGCGAGAACTTGATACATACACACACAGAGCTCAACTCAAGAAGCAGTAAGAGGTGTCTGAAGGGGTGTATATGACAAGGAGAGAAAGGAAACGTTTGTGGTGACATTGGGAGGTAGAATTAGCAGGAATAGGATGAAATTAAAGAGTGGAAAATTCAGGCTGAATATTAAGGGAAGTTTGGTTTTAGCTGATTGTTAGACTGAAAACTATTTTCTCTGGGACGCTCCATTGGTCCATTTAAAACCAGACTGGACAATGCCCTTGGGAATACACATAAGAGAACAATCCTAGAATGGACATGGCAGGGGAGGAGGGGAATAGGTGTGATGATCTAATAGGTCTTTTTCATCTCTAATGGGTATTGATGGCCACCCCGCGAACAGGGGTATCTATGTGTCTTTTTGCCCAGCTTCCATGCTTTGCCATAGATTGCCCAGAGGAGCATGAGTTCAGAGAATTTAAATTGAGAAATTTCCTCCTGCAATAAAACTTAGATCCATATCTCAAGAAACATAGGCACTGTCACACTGGATCAGACCCATGGCTCATTCACACCCTTATCCTGTCTCTGACAGGGACCAGCACTATAAGGGGACAATTAGGCAGCAGTCTAACCATGGTAGAAGTTTTTTCCTGACCTATAGACATTTATCAATGGGCTAAGGTACTGAGCTTTTTCAGTCCTCTTCTGGATACGCTCTGGCCCTGCCTCCTTAGAGGGCATTTGGTGCCTGCCAGGCACATATGTAGGATAATCTTCCTTCCTTTCCCATACCCCTGGCACTGGGTTCTGGAGATGACCCTGAGCCATCTCCATTGAGAAGGGGCCTGGGGCATTGCCATCGAATATGTAAAGAAATGATGAGTGCTAAATCTGGGTGGGGAGGAGGGTGTCTGGTTTTATGTCTCCTTTGAGATTAAAGCAAAAGAGGAAAAACAAAGTCCCCAGGAACCAGGAGTGCAGGCGATGGGGAAGGAGCCATGCCGTGTGTGTGTGCATGTGTGTCAGGACGGGAAAGGCCAGCATGAATTCTGCATGAGGCTGAGGTGTATGTTGCCATGGAGACTAGTTAGGCCGGAGCTCCAGCTGAGACTCATCTGTGCACATTTACTCCTCCACTTGGGCCCACCCTCCCGGCCATCAATATTAATTACATCAGCAGTGTCTTGTTTGGTGAGGGGGAAGGAATCTGCCACTCTCACGCCATCAGGAGAACAGCTGGGAAGCCACCCCATCTGAAGACAGTGGAAACCTCCACGAAGCACAGGCTAGGAAAGCCAGGCACTGAGCTGTGTATGTAACATACAACAACTCCTGCTCCCCGGAGTGCTCCGGGCTGCAAGCACAAGACCCGTGGGCTCCAGCAAGCAGGGCTCGGATTTCAACTTGGGTCACCAGTGAAGCGAGGACGGAGGGCTCGTGCGGGACAACACCAATGCCATGGCCTTTGGCCCTGGCACTCTCTGCTCAAGGGCCCCAGCACGGTAGTAATATCAGGACCCGTGAGAAGATGAACATCTGTTCACATGTACCTAAAGTCTGTCACTTACACGTGTTACATGCTGGATTTGTGGGAGGTCATACAGTGATCTGCGTGAACTAATATTAAAAGTCTCGTGGTCAAAGACATGGATTCTATTCCTGGCTCTGCTACTGGCTTTCTGGGTGACCATGGGCAACTCACTGCCGTCTCCGTGCCTCAGTTTCCCCATCTGTGAAATAGGCATAATGATACTGGATGCCTCTTGTGAAGTGCTTTGAGATCTGCTGAAGAATTGTGCTATATATGGGCTAAGTACAATTGTGTAAATATGTTACATGCTACGCTGCATGAAATATGCACGTGACATTCTATGCACGTGACAAACGTGCCCATTCCACCATGGATGCTTACAGCTTGATCTGCATTGGCAGAGCGACACAGGGAAATTTTACACAGTGCCTGCCAGCCTCCACTATGCCTGCCACGTCCCAATTCTTTGGTGCAGGGATCGGCCCACCTCTGCTTATCTACCTAGTCAGAAGAGCTGGCGTCTGCTATGGCCACCCTAGGGCACAGGGGAGGAAATGATCAAGTCTATATTAGGCGGAGATGGTGAGATGATGGGAGCAGATGAAAGAGAGGGGTGACAGGGTAATTAACAGTGGGACGTGAATACATGAGCACCTGTCATATAGACAGTGGCCACAGGAAGCAAGGTTATCACATTGGCATGCATCAAACCCCTCCACTGCTCTGGGAGGCACAAAGACAATGTGAGCTAACGTGCTCCAAGACTTGCCCATACTGGAGGGGGGCTCCTTTTATGCATCCATCTTAAAAACCCCAACTCTCTTCCATCTCTATAGTCCTTCTGCACCCTAAGTGCTTCACCAGCTTTTGCATACAACCCCACTGAAACGGAGCCGGGGGTGGCAAATAACCTACCGCACAACAGTGGGAGAGGGGAAAATGCTGGCTAGTAATGCAGCTGCAAACGCTGGCTGCTACACGGAGCCTCACAGAAGCCCTAATAAATAGATGGAGCAGGCAGGATCCCCGCTTTAAGGTCATGACTGAAAGACGCACAGAATAATGGACAAGGTGCACGGGAAGGATGAAGCACTCTCACACACACACACACACACACACACACACACACACACACACGCGCACGCGCACGCGCCAACAGGGCACAATAATTGTGCACTTCCATCAATTACAGCCTCCGCTTTCCATTGCCCTGATGCTGCAGAAGGGCTTTATGTTCATAAGATGCCACTTTTGTCATTGACACTAAAAACAGAAGCCGGGTCCATTCAGTGCTCCCGTTTTTACCAAGTTTAAAAGCAGTTCAGTCCCTCCCTACCAGCACTAACCAGACAAAAGGGGGAGTGGAAGGACAGCTGGATTACTTATGTTTCACTAATTAAGGAGGCGTGGAGGGGGGAGGGAGGGAGAGAGTTTGTCCAGGTGGCAGAAGTAAAGGTGAAGGCATGTACAGGCAGGCAGAGGAATGGCGACAAGCTGGAGCTACGAGGCGGGGCGATGCTTGGGGTGGGAGGGGCTTAAGCGTCATGTTCTCATTATTCGAAACATCAAAGTCAGTCTTGCATATCAAACACCAACCTGGAGTCTCTCTCATTAATTTGTCACAAGTGCCACGGTGAGAACAGCTCTGAGCAGGCTGGCTGAGACTTCTAATCAGCAACAGAATTCATCAGCCTGCACTGGAGATGGATGCAGGTCACAGGTGCGTTGCACTCTGTGTTTGGCATTGACCTTTCTCTCTAACAAGCTCCAGCCCCCGCGCCACACCCATGGAAAAGCACGTGGGCGCGAGCAGAATCTGCCCTGAAGAAACGTTCGGCAGTGAAAAATAGAAGAAATGGCTCAACGCATGAAGGATAGATTCAAATGAAAAGGAAGATAGACTATCCAGGGAGGAGGAAGAGAAAGAAATGAAGAGTCAATTTAACCTGCTCTCTTCTATTGAATCCACACTTCGCAAAATTCACCAGAGACACGATTCCGGCCCTTTTAAAAAAACCCAGAGGGATTCGAGCTATCCCTGAGGAAGATGCTCAGGGGTTATGGGGGCGAGGGCCACGTAAGTAGATGGATGGAAGACAAGAAGACTGATCCTGACCTCCTCTGGAAAGTGATTGGGATTGACAGACGGAAAGCGCTACGTGAGAGCTTCATGTTACCATGAATTGTCCAGACTCAAAACTAGCTTTCAGTTCCATGGTCTGACAATCCCAAAAGATGAAAGCTGAACCCTGCCTCTCACTAGCCTTGCCCAGGCCATGTGGCATCAGCGCTCCGCCTTTCGCCAGCCCTGCTATAGGCTCCCCCCGTGCACGGGTGGGGGGGCCTTTGGATTTTGGCCAATCCTTTCATGTTCGCATTTGTGGCGGCTCAGACTTCTTTGTCGGCTACTCCTATTAAATATTAAACACGGCGACGGCACCTTAAAGCGACGCTGGCCTGAGCCAAGTTGCCAGCTGTAATTACCTATGATTGCACTCAAATATTCATCCACCGACAGCAATGGCTGCTGTGAGCTGGATCCGCCATGGAAGTTCTGCTTGCAACACAGGGCACTGTGGGCTTTGCCATGAACGTTGGAGATGTAAGAGGCTGGTTCGGGGGGAAGGGAGAGAGACCAACAGGCATGGAATAGGCAGAAACCTTGCCCAGCCTTTTGTGATCAGCACTAGTTTGTGAAGCACTGACAACTTGTTTGGCCCTGTGTAAGAAACGACGACAGCTCCTGCCCCAGAGACTTTAGGACCGACACAGAAGATGAGGTGATCTGGAGACCCGGAAGGGAGTAGCCCTACCTCAATGAAGAGCTACAGCACTCAGGCCCCGCTGGTCCTGGGCTCCCCACAAAGCTCTGCCAATACACAGCAAGCCTGACTTACAGCTTTCTTTTGCTCCTGTGCAGAGAGGCTACCAATTTCACTGGGTTCGGCGACCATCATTTAGACTCAGCTGTGACCCACTGCAGGTCCAATGCCCGTTCCTGAGCGGGAATGTATTAAAAGCACTCGTTCGCGGCAGTAGCCTGCCACACAGAGAAGGGGCGTCTCTTTCATCCGGCAAGGGACGCTCAGGAAATCTACATATGCACAGTGCAAATATACCCAGTCCGACAGGGTGACAGCTGTGCACCCTGGGGGCTCCTCTTCCTGGCCAGTATTTGACCTGTCACACCAACGATGAGTCGCTCGCTGTATCACTGAGATCGTGGGGCGGGGCCACCAGAGAGGGGATGTGGCTTGTTCATGGGAATCTGGCCCTGCTGGGGAACTGGAAACAAATCTTCCCATTCTGCTTTTCGGAGCCAGTGGGTGCCTGCTGCATTGCCAAGGGGGGGAAGAAGAATGGCCAGCGGGAACAAGTGGCTCTAGAGAAGGCACAGAGACAAGCTCTGGAGGAAGGGACTGGAATCCGGGACCAGGAACCGAAGTGCCAGGTCCAGCACCCTGCAGGCTGGTTCTCAATCCAATGGTGAGAAACAAAACTGTCTGTATCAGGCAGTAGCTGCTCACAGGAGGTGGCATGCAGCAGTGCCCCCTTTTGGGGAGGCTAAGGGCCCTCTGGGGGCAGGGCAGCCTGCTGGATAGGGAATTGGAGTCAGGAGAACTAGGTTCAATTCCTGCCTCCACCAGCGACCTGCTGGGTGACTTGGGCAAGCCACTTCCCCTTCTGCACTGTCTGTCTCGTCTGTTAGATCATGAACTCTTTGGGGCAGGGATGGTCTCTCGCTATGCATCCGTACAGCACCTAGCACAATAAAGCCCTGCTCTCAGTAGTAGCCTCTTAGCACTACATTCTTACAAGTAAGTTTCCCCCACCTCCTGCCCCTTCCATGCCCGGAGAAGCATCATTTCCTCCTAGGCACCAACCGTTTTGCCTCTGCTTCAATCCTCCCCACCGCTCCCACTGCTGCTCGCTGGTGACACTGCTCCCCGGCTTGTGTCTCAGCTGTATTGGGGCCTGTCCAGATGCCGGGGAGCAGGGATGGCGTCCGTCACGGGCCGCGCGCACCTGCAACGCTGTAAAGGGGTGATGAATGCCATTAGCATCTGCACAGCCGTCCCCACCAGAGAGGCCAACACAGCTGTTCTTTTGGCTTGCTGCTCCCTCAAAGACGCTGAAATCTGTAAGGAAGGCCCAGATTCAATCATACGTGTGTAATTTACAAGAACAATAGGGGAGATAGCCAAGGGTCCCACACTGAATCACATGGCTATAGGACGAAGTAGACTGTCCCCCAGGGTCATTATCCTCAGGTACAATGCTGCAAGGAAGCTTATTCAAAACCCATAGTCTCTTCTCAGCCTCCACAAGATAAAAGCCAGTGTCAGGCGCAAAATTAAGCCAGCAGGAAAACCTCACATTAAAAAAAACAAGTAAAGTTCATTCCAGGGCTGACTTTAGGGTTTGCAATAATGCAACAGTTGGTCATATAAGGAATGGAGAGGAGGATTCCAGCACGTTCCCTGCTCAGCAGAGGCGACGAGCATGCAGGAGGAAGCTTTCTTTGGTGATAGCTTCCTGGACACAATTCCCCATGACTATGAGCCAGCAGGACAATCAAGTCAGGTGGTGGAGTTGGAATGAAGGGAGGGTTTGGAAGGCGGGTGGCTGGCTGTGTTGATACTGCCAGAGTGAGGATCCTCGATCAGACAAGACAAGGCAATACAGTCTTGACAGTTCTCCTATCTTCCCCTTTCCTCTGGATAGTTAAACCTTGCAACATGAGAAAGCTAAAACTTCACTGCAAATGGAGAGGGAAAAAAAATACTCTCAAGAGATCAAAAGTGGTGTCTAATAACCACTGCTACTTTCCAAAAGCTGAGCAGTAAGATGAGCTATGTTTAGCATCTACTCTCTCCCCAGAGCAACCCTGAACCAGTGTGAACTGGTTGAGCTGAAATGTGCTCTGCTGCAGCTGGGCTCCTGGGGTGCACAGCAGAGCCAGCATCCCATAACCAGTAACGGACACGTTCCCATTACACAAAGAAGCAAGGAAACCTGAGTGGCTGCTGCTGACAGAGAGGAAACAGCCATGTTCTAGGCACCTAGGAGAGCCATCTCCACCTGCACTGGATCCTAGCCAGGACAGCCACAAGCAGAGATAATGGAAAGTTATCAGAGTAACATGCAGTTTAGCTAGTTCTGAATGGGGCCCCTCCACAGTAACCCTGTATCGTTTCTATAGCCTGGCAGAAGATTGGTTTTACGTTCTTCTGAAAGGTCCCACTCCACTTCCATGGGAGTTTTCTACCTTTCTTAGGTGCTTGCAGGACCACAGTATCTGACTGCCCCCCTCCCCCAGTCTTTAATGCATTTATCCTCATGATGCCCTTGTGCAGTAGGGAAGTACTAATCTCCCCATTTTATACAGAGGGAACTGAGGCACAGAAAGGCTAGGTGACATGCCCAAGGTCATGCAGGGAGTTTGTGTCAGAGCCAGGAATTGACTCAGTCTCTTGAATCCCAGGCTAACACGCTAACCACTGGGCCATTCTTCCTCATCCTCTGGCCACTGACTGACAGGCCCAGGTACAAGCCCAGGGTGGTATGTTATAACTGGTACTCTCCTAACAGACCACTGCCAGGGGACAGCTGACTTCATCAATGACCTTCCAGTGAGGTTAATTCTTTCATCTCCTGCTCAGGTATCATTGAGGAAGGGGAGCCGTGGCATACGGGGGGGAGAAGGGGGAATCAAACATTCTCCCTTCTGAACAACTCTGATACAAAGAACAGCTTGTTAGGTTTTCTGTACTCCCTTTCACATGTCAGGGATTTGTGCTTAGAACGAGAGCGCTCTCTTTCTCCCCACCCCCTCTTTTCTGCTACACCCTTGCTTCTACACGTAGATCCCTCTGATTTCAGCTATTGCCAGAGGAATTACTCATTATTAGAAATCAGCAGAAAGCTGTACGCTTGCCATTGTCACTTCACTGCAGGGTCCAGTAGGCTGGGAAGCAGCCAGACCCTGCCATAGGAACACAAATGGACTGGGGTCACCAAGCAAGTTCAGCCACACGAGTGTCTGATGGACTTTAGAGGGAGTTTGGAGTGCCCAGGTCCTCGTGGATATGAGGCTGGATCAAGCCCTGATCCATGGCACAGAGGTGCAATGAAAACAGATCAGTAGGTCAATACTCCCGTCTATATTTTTAAAAAGACTTAAGGAGCTACAAGGCTGTATGTAATTAAAGGGAGCAGCTGGGGGGAGGTTGGAGAAGGGGGAAAAAGTTGCTGAAGAACACAGTATAAAAATTTAACCTTGCACAAACAGAAAGGGCAATTTTTTGTGATGTGATGTGTGACAAAATTCTCGCCACGCTCCGATTCCCCCGACGTCTCCTCACACCAACACGCAGCCCTCGAACGTGCTGCTCTTCAACTTTCCCATAAGGAAAAGAAGGACAACAAGCTCTGCCTTAAGAGCCGTAAGAACCATCGCAAAGGTATGGCCACGTGTTAATTGCAGGGATGCTGCAGAGTGAAGTAGACGGAACCACCCCGAGGGGTTCTGGTGAGCTCACGACCATAGCGAGAATCCAGCACGGTGTTGTTTTAGCTATGCCGCCCATCACTTTCCCAGGTGCACACGTCTAGGCTATCGGGCTATTAAGAGACTGGCCACTCCAGAACACCACGTAGGTTCCGGCCCTTATGCTCACCTGAGCAGCACACACAGCTCCTTGTCAAAGCCTGAATCATCAGAGGCTTTCTCCAGCATCTTGGGAAAATTACCTCCACCTTTCCTGCAAAAGCCTTCAAAACACATACCCACGCCCTGCGCAGACAGACTGTGCAAAGCATACACCCATTCCCTGCGCAGAGCAACTGACCCTGCTTCCGGGGAGTCCTCGAAGTTCTAGTTAAGCACAGAATTGGAGGCAGCTTTTGTGGGCCTTTCCCTTCCACCAGTGATTGAGACCAAAGCTATTGGCATGAAGGACCTCGCTACGGTGCTTGGTGATTCCCCACCAGCAGCCTCGGCCCAGTTTGACGTGAGAGCTGGTTGCCACGGCAACGATTCCCCTAACGAGGATTGGGAGTTCAGGTAGGGGGAAAAACGAGACTCCCTCTGTTCCCTGTTGAAGAGCTGGAGGCCCTGTTTACATGCACGTGGCCTCAGTCAAGGAGGATTTACTTAGCCGCAATTGTGTTTGTGACAAGAGCCTTGACAACACAATCAGCAAGATGGTCTCTAAGTAGTTTGAAGGATGTGGTTTGCCATGAAGCTTTTCTCACCTCCCCTTCCCCTGCATGGAGAGGAGAGGTCATGGTAGCCACTCAGGGCCCAGAAGGAGCATCAGTGCGGCTTATCATCAAAGCCTCACTGTCTGGGAGAATTTGTTAGGTGAAGAATTGACAGAGGTGGACACAACAGCTTCAGGCCTTAGTTAGATGGATTACTGCGGGAGTGGATCAATTTCCCCACTCAAACTGCCCAGAGAGTCGGGTCAGCTCCAGGCCCTTCAAAGACTGTGTATGTGTGTGTGCGCACACACAAGGACCAGGGACCAGAGGGTGGGGTGGAGAAATGATTGGTGGGCAGAGGAAGAGAAGGGAGGTTGTCGTGCATCTAAACTCCATGGAATTAATTCAGCCCCTCCAGGCAGCCGGGGCTATCAATTCACCCGGCAGAGTCCATGCCTGCTATTGGCTTGCATCACAAGAGAAAGAGGATGGATTCAGCAGCCAAAGCCAGCAGGGCGTTGCCCTACCGCTGCGCACAAGGGGGAAGAGACTGAAGAGTTTCCGTGGTTTAGTTTAAGTCGTGTTTCAGTAGCTTTCCTCCTGGCATGGCTGAATTTCCCCTCGAGCAGGTGCGGCAGGAAACGCAGAGCTGCTTATTTGGGAAAGCAGCCTGGGGCATCTCTGTGAAGGTCAGCTTGGAGACAGGGTTGGGAAGAGGGGATGCCGGGAGGTTGTGGAAGCTGGTGGAGCTCTCTTGCCAGGGAGGTGGGTACTTCCCAGCCTTCCCAGGGCCCTGGCACTGCAGCTCTACCCCTGCCTTTGAGAGGAGCTTTGGGTCCCAGCTCAAGTGGTGCTGGAAACCAACAAGGGACCTCCCCGAGCTCCGCTGCAGGTTCTGGAGCACCTGAGCATGAGTTTGGGAAGTGATGACCCCACTGCGTGCCCACGCACAGGCAACAATTCAGCTGGGAGATCACCCATCATCTTAGGGACCAGCGAGCCCACCGCCGGCCTTCCAAACTCAGCCCAGCACTAGGAGGTTACAGCAGGGGGGGCTAGAGAACGCTGATTATGTAAGAACACAGGACGAAGATCCCAATTTGGGACAATTTGCTGGGACACCTGGTTCCTCTGTTCTCCTCCCATCTCCAGCTGCAGTGAGACCCCACGCTCGATCAGCGTGGCACCAAAGTAAGAGCGGGACTTGCCAGGAAGAGAGCAGGCAATCGGAAAGGGGCTTCCGGAAGTCCACTTGCCTTCTCCCAGTTGGGGCTCCAGGAAGACGGAAGCCCTGTGTAGGCACCAGAGCATGTCATCTCTGAGAGCCGCTCACGAGAAACTCCCGGCTGTGGCATTGGCAGGCTTGAATGTTAAAGCTTTATCAGGCTTTAATGCCACCGTGCGCTCCGCGCCACAGGACCGACCCCTTCGTGCGGATACAAGGATGGAATCCAGCATTGGGTCTTGGGTGGCCCTTGACCACAGCATTCAAACAGAGCCTGGCCTTGAAGGCAGGCCTGGGTCAGCAAATCCCACCTGAAGCCACAGTTACCATCCATCACAAGGGAAGCCAGCCGGCACCCCGGGGTCAGCGCACAGGCCGGAGTGGGGAACACAGATGAAGAGGAATAGAGAAGCCTTCCCTGTGTTACCAGCTACACAGTCTTGGGGCAGCCAATAACGGGACCTTCCATGCTTGGCTAGAGATAGCCACGATGTAGGTCAGGGCAGCATCACCCAGATCCGATCAACACTGGGGCTGACAGAGTGAATCTCGAACTGGAATTCAGCTCTTTGGGGTATTTGTCTCCTCTCTCCTAGCCCCCCCAGCGCTAATCTTGCTATCAGGCTTTCACGTGAACTGCCTTTCATCACTTTACAGTCGTGAATTGCCAGTCATGATCACTTAAAGCTCCGGGACGAAAACCATGGTCAGCAACTATGCTCCTCGGGCACGATGGACCTCTCGACAATACGGGCTTGTCTTCGCAGACAGCGCAGCAGCTGCACCGCTGTAGTGCTTTAGGGAAGACGCTCCTACACCAACAGGGGAGCTTCTCCCATCCACCTCCCCAAAGAGTCGATAGCTGTATCGATGGAGAAGCTCTCCCACAGACATAGTGCTAACAGGGGGTTAGGTCGGTGTAACTACGTTGCCCAGGGCTGTGGGTTCTTCACCCCCCCCCAAGCGATGTAGTTATACCGACACAGGTCTGTCGTGTAGACCTGGCCTACGTGTAAAGCTCACCTGTGCGGGAGACAGGTCTCTCCCCGAGGTCGCTCAGAGGCTGTGCAATGGACCTGCCTTCTGTTACACAATCACAGAGCAACAGGTGTATTGAAAACCCAGAACCCCTCGAACACGAGACGCTCCGCAGCACATGCTTCTTTTAGACGAGGATGAGAGACCAAACAACATGGGACAGACGGGGGGGGGGGGGCCCACCGCTCAATGCTCTGCTCAAAGGCGCTCATACAACGGTGGTGATGAGTGCAGTCTAGAATAGCAAAAGGGGCCAGCAAGCCTCTCCCCCTTCCTAAATTCACCAGTCAGAAACAAAATTAAATGGGCCTGCTTAGAAAGACCCCTGTAAAATGGGGATAATGGTACTGACCTCCTTTGTCAAGTCTTTTGAGATCTAAGACTAAAAAGAGCAAGTTGTTATTATACACTATTATTGCAGAGACTTTCCAGACTAGGATTATTTATTTGTATTCGGGCAGTGACTATAGGCCCCAGCTGAGATCAGGGCCCCGTTGCGCTAGGTGTGGAGTGTACGTACGTGTAACTAACACACACACACACACACACACACACACACACACACACACACTCTCTCTCTCCCTACCCCAAACAGTTTAGCCAGAAAGGCAGGCTTATTATCCCCCATTTTACAGATGGGGAACTGAGACCCAGAGAGATTAATTGACTTGCCCAAGGTCACCCAGGGATTCTACGGCAGAGGTGGGAGTTGACTCCCAATCTCCAGCCAGAGCCTTCGCCACAAACCCAGCCTTCCTCTGGAAGGATATTTTCACCCACATTTTCTTTTGCAAGACATGACCAAACTCACTCCTCCCCCGCTGCAGGTGCCACATGCACTGTGTAAATAACCAGCACCGAAAAAGGTAGGAGGAGGACTAAGAGCCTTGCATGATTTCTCAGCCGAAGTCAGTTATCCCTCCGATTACATCTTTAACAATAGGTCCCTGGGCTGAGCAAGCCATGGAGGCTCATTAATTGCAGGTGTGAATTAAGGCATTTAAATTAAGCAGCCAAAAAAGCAGCGACCACAGCTCGGCGTGGGACAGGCAAGACCAAAACCACTGTCTCCTTAAGTCTGAAGCAAGGTTTACACTCAGCCCCAGGAAAGCCTCTCATATAGAAAGCCAAAGCATCCGTGCAGATGGCTGAGCTCCCGCCCCCCCTCCACACCTCCTCAACACTTTAGACGTTTAACAGATTCTGCTAAGCCAGGCAGATAACCCCTTCCAGGTTCCTGGGCTCCCAAACTGTTTGCACTGTCAAGTTCCTGGGCAAATTTCCATGCGACAAATTGATAGCAGAGAAAGCCAGAAGAAGGGGAGAGACAGACTTATTGCCATCTCCGCTGAAACCCCAAGCAATTGACGTATAAATGTGATGACATTGGTTTGGTTTGGTTTTTAAAGTGAATTTAGCACTGGTGAATGGTGCTGGAGTCGTGTCCCCACAGACTGGGGAACAGCGATTAAAAATATAAATTAAAAAAAAAAGAAAAACCACAGAGCGAACAGCCCGCAGGTGGCAGCGATGCGGGCTTCCTCCAAGCACCCTGCTAACCTAACTCTGCCTGGAGCTGGAGGGGCCCCTGGATAGGGAAGTGAGAACTCTTTCAGCAGCACTCCGCACAGGCCCAGCAAGGGGCAGGGAAAGAAGTCAGCTGCTGATTCTTTTAAAGGGGGTGGGCGGTGAAGGTTTGCAATACAACATTGGCGCTAAACAGATTCTAAGTAACACGCAGCGCCTTCCTTCCCCGCCAACCTCTGCCCGCGGTGCCGTACGCACGTAGCTAGATGGGGGCAGGCTACGGCGCAGAACAAACAGGCTGGATTTCCACCCCAGGGCGCTGAGGCACAGGTAAAAGGGAACGGTTAACAGTCAGGAAGAGCAGAGGGGCCTCGGTGATGGTCTCTTATGATCGGCTACAAGGATCCGGTCTGGAAGTGGAAGCCCTGGAGGAGAAGCAGGAGCACGCCTGCATAGGCCTGAAGCCAGAGCACAGCACCAAGGGCAGGGGAGACCCAGCCAGAGTCAAACCGGCAGGATTTACAGCGCTTTAGGATTTAATTGGCTAACTGATTCTCAACGCGGAGGAGAAAAGCTGCCTGCAAAGCAAACCCGCTGCCCCCGCCCCCAAGCCCAGCCAGCCACCCCTCTGCAAACCCTGAATTTACGGGGCTGCCAGGCCAGAGAAAAATTAAATATTGGAAAAACCACTATCAAATGGCTCTTCTTCCCTTTGTGCATCACGGCCGGTTTTATGGGTCCATAAACAGGTGCTTTGCCGGGCCCCGTGCAGCGGTGGGGGGGGAGGCATCGCTCCGGCCGCTCTCATTGAGCCAGAGGGAGATTGAATGGCCCGGCCCGCAGCCCCCTTCTCTTTCAGCAGCTTCCAAAGACATTAGCAGCACTGTCGCTCGAGCTCTGGTGAGTGACGGGAAGGGAATCAATCCCCCACGGGCTGGAGACACCCCCGCCCCAGGACAACGCGCTGGTCAGAGGCACATTCGAGCTCCCGAGAGAGCTCAGGGGGGACGGTTGCCCCGCCCAGCAAGGGGGTGCGGGAGCCGGTGACGTAGCCTGAGGTTTTCAGAACAGGCTGGGGGCTCCCCAAGAGCTGCAGCTCAGCACACGTGCTTGATCCAGGAGGCCACTGAGCTCGGCTCTCTTCAGCCAGGGAAAGGAGCAGAGACCGTCCACAGGGTGCAGCCTGGCCTCAAAGGATCGCCACAGGAAGGAAAAAGCTTCTCGGGGGAAGGAGCAAATAGTGACCATGGGCCCTTACACGGCACTCCCCATCCTGAGTGGCTTTCAAACCTCTCCGTGAGACAGGGCAGTGGTAACGTCCTCGGCGAGATATTGGGGAAACTGAGGCACAGAGGTCAAGAGACTAGATGGGAACTCCCAGACCTGTGCTAAGCGAAGCGGAGAAGGCTATTTACCTTTTCCCCAAGCCTGGGCAGTAGAAGTGGGGTGGGGGCAGGGCAGAGCTATCCCTTGCCACAGGTAGGGGGAAAAAGGTGGGGGAACTGTGAGATCTGATGTCACAGGTGCCAGGAAGGATTCTTGGCTTCCCAGGAGAGCACGAGGTATCGGGAGGAAGGGGGGAGTTGAACGTTGGCTTCATGCACCACTCTGACATCGCAGGTGCTTCTGTTCTGGAGCATGGGGAAGGGACGCCAAGGCAAGAGGAGAGAAGGGGGAAAACGTCCCCTGACGTTACTCGTCCCGGAGTTGGGTGCTGCAGGTCTGATTAGCACTTGGCTAACAGAGCAATAGATGGAATGAGACTCATCAGCCTATCAAGGAGGATCTAGTCCAGGGTATTTAATTAGCAGCCACCTGCAGACGACGGCGTGGTTTGTGTACAGCGCTGAGCGCAGTAGGCATTTCAAAAAACCCTGCAGCAGATATTGGGCCAGACCATGAAGCATCTTAGGCCCAAAGTGCCATGGTCCCACACGCAGGAGCCGAGCAGAGCCACAGAGTCACATTCCACCCCTTCCCTCTCCGGAGAGCTGGGCTCGAACTTGTTGCAAGTCACAAGGGAAATAAGCTGGGTGGGCTCAGACATCGTTCCTGGCAAATGCCTGCCCATGTCAAAAAGCCGGAGAGCTCACCGAGCCGGGCACAGTTTGGCTATGGCCTGGGCTCAAAAGGATGTGCCAGAGAGCAGGGTGGAGCTGTGGTGACGCCGCTGGGAGGAGACCTGGGAATGAAGTGGCTGAGCTGCATCGGCCGGGCTGTGAGAGGGAGGCTGGAACGACGCCTGTCTGCATTTGGGGATGTTCCAGTCAGTGTTAATCCCTCATTCCCACGACTACCAGCGTTCCCACCGAAGGATACGTGCTCCATGGCGCTCATGCACAGCAGAGCTCACTGAGTACGCGGTCCGGGGGGAGGGAGGGGCTCTCTTTGAACTTCCCACAACAGAGACAGGTCTCTCCCCCACACGCATGACGGGAATAGCTTTGTCTCTCTGCTGATGTTGTCTCTAATGCGCCTGTCAGCTGCCGGCTATGCCATCCGCGCTCCACATAGATCTTACTAGCAATTACCCAAGTGGAGACAGCTTTCAAAAACTCTGCAGAGCAGCCCCTGGGGGGAGGAGGAGACAGGAAAGGAGGGTGGGGGGAGATCTCCGGGTTGGCTTAACCCATCAGCCAAATGCCTCATCCTATATATTCAACCTGATGGACCAGGAATGCCCACCACACATCTTCACTGCATTAAAAAGGGCACTATTCCCTGTACGCCCTTTGCTCCGTTACAACAGCTCCACCGCACACCCCACTTAGCAACTCGAGAGATGGATGCTAAAAACAACAAGCACCCAGCCATATGCATTGCAAACAGAACCTGTAACCCCCCCCCACATATTTCACTCTAGGGGCTAATGCAAAATCCAGCTCACTCTCTCACACACACCCTTCTGTGCAATGGTTGTCAAAAAAATCCCGCCAGCACATGGCGGCTTCCAGAGGATGTGGCTGAGGCAGACACACAGCCATCCTTTCGCTCCCCTATTCAGACAAGCTATTCCACCCTCCCCATGCTTCTGAAAAAGGGAGTGAATATATCCGCAACTGGTGGAAGTGGACACAGCTCATTTGGTTTCGGTGGAACCACAGATTTCAGCCAGCTGGGCGCTACGGCCCTGCTGAGCAACAGCAAAGATCTCACGGGGTTCCCACCTGCCCAAATGCAGGAATGATGGCGGGCTTCTGCACGTGGGAGCGGCTGGAGAGATAACAGGATTAGTCGTCCCAGTTTGGGGGAAGGGAGCATCCGCTCCATAAATCAGTCTGTGGCTGAGGAGTTTTCTAGCGTAGAGACTCGTTTATATAAAACAGAACTGAAAGCCCAGTGTTATTCTCTAATCCTACCCCTCCAACACTGGGCATGTGTGGTTGTATGTGTGGATGTCAGATAGCCATGGGGGTTAAAAGCCTGCAGTCAGTTTCATTCTCCATCCATTCTTTGAAGAAAGGATGAAACCCAAACCCCAACCCTTGGTTCAAAATTTCAAGACATCTTCCGAGAATCCAGGGTTTCAGCTCAGCCCACCTTGCTTCATGTTTTTTAATCAATGATCACAACCACAAAGTCTTTAAAAAGAAACATTAGCTTTGGTTATGCAAAGAGAAGGTGGAAAAAATTCACACATCCCACTGCACCAGACAGATGTGACATGACAGAAATTGTTCCATATGAGCATCTTCTTTAGAAGATTAGGGACAAAAACTGAATTTTCATGCAATAGGTAATTTCCCTTATCGAAAGAGACGCACAGACGTGGAACAGAGCAGGATGTGATGCAATGGCAGATCGCTAGAGAGGTGGCACTGGGAGAAGGGCTTAGCTTGCCAGGACTTTGGTTTGCTGTGTCTATAATATAGTCTCACGTCTAGCTTCGTACACTGTTTGGAAATCAAGGTATTAAATATGAAAAATAAAAACCAACCAACGAATCAACCCACCCCAAAGAGCGTTAGGGCTTCCGGATAAAACCACAGACGCACACATCCCCAGCTGGTGTAAATGAGCGTACAGGCACAGGAGTCAATAGAGCTATTCAGGTTGGCAAGAGCTGAGCATCTGGCCCAGAATGTAAAGCGGTAATAACCACACCGAGGGGCACTTTTGTGTTGAGCAGAGTTGGAGAAAAAGCAATTGACATAGCTTGCCGTTTTCTCTGCTCTCTGTCAATACTGCACATGTTCACGGCACAGATACGCCTCCCCCCAGGAGTGTCGGCCTTACACTTCGTCACACCACAATCTGCGGCTGGCAGAGAACAATGAGCATGACATCACTAGTTCAGTGTCACAACTTCATCATAGCGAGGGCAGCTGGGAAGGGCAAAGCTCTAGTGTAAACAAGGAGGATCCCCCCACACACACACCCCCCCCCCCCCAGTGTCTTTTAATATCTAGCAAGTTGGGAGACAACGGGTCATGGGAAGGGTCAAGTGGGTTAAGGCTATTAATGGAAGGGTCCCCCACAATTAAAGGTTATAGGTAGGACAAATACAACCACATGTACAGGTGTCTGTTTCACTCTAGTCTGCTACGGCTCCCATGCCCACAGCATGAGAGCACCTTCGTCTGACCGAGCCCAGCCAACCCTTTAACTGGATTAGGAGAGCCAGGCACGGCTCAGGCAACTCCACAAACGAGAGCTCTGGCCCCCATCCCGCAAAGACTTGCGCACATGCTGTACTTGAACCCGTGCATAATCCCGTGGAAGTCAACGGAGGACGTCTGTGCTGAAAAGTTAAGCACGTGCACAAGTCTCTGCAGGATTGGGACCTATGATATGTATGCAGGTTCTCTGACGCAGTCATGTCCTGCCGGCGGTGGAGTCAGTCTTGTAAAGAAATCTGCACCCCCTCTTTCCACGCTGCACTCCAAAGCTTCACACGGGCAAGGGGGGAGTTCCAGATTTTTATCATATGCATTTGAAATGTTTTAGGCTCTTTAGGCACCCAAGCGAGACTTGTGCATTTCCACCTCCTGACGGGGGACTCTGTGGAATGTGTCAGCTGGATGGGTTGGTTATTAATATTTCAGAGCCCTGAGATGGGAGATACACCTACGTTCCTTTTTATTTTTGAATTTCATGTCTTCTTTGGTCCAATTATAGATTAATGACATTTTATCTGGCATCTGTTTCTCCCCCATCTTCCTCTCCACCCCCACCCGGAGAGAGAGAAACTAACATGCTATTAATCGGCTACATTTTTAGATGGGGTTATCTGTGCATTCAATCTGTGAAACATGGATAAGGTGATTGAACAGAATGGAGGGAGAACACGAGGCATTTTTCCCATTGGGGGAAATAGCATAGGGCCCCGGAAGGGGAATTCCACTGAGGCAGGGATGAAGATGGCAACATGAGACCATGAGGCTGGGAGGGTTAAAATAAAAGGATAATGGGGAGTCCAGGAGCAGAAAGCCTTCTGACTCCATCGAGGATGCAAATAACCCCAGGGAAGGGGAGAGGGTTAGATTAGACATTTCTAAGCACCTTACTGGCTTGCTGTCAAGACAGACATGACCATGGCAGTAAAAGGCACCTGATGTCCAGCTGCAAACCAGTTTCCATTTTGCTTCTGATGGCAGGAAGATACTCAAAGTGCTGTGCCCGCTACGGTCAGAGCCTGATAGATTTTGTGCAATGTTAGTACAGCAGTACAGCAAAGAGCTCAAAGACTGGAAAAGCCATGGTGACTCAACTTCCCCTGTCACCCCAAGACCTGGAGCCTTTCCCAAATTGGTCTGTATATCCTAGGTTGTGACTTTACAAACCAAGATAAAGAACAGCTCAAACCTTTGCCCTAGGCTTGGCTGCTCCTATGGTTCCTCCTTTCTGGATTGCTCAGCCCACACCCTATATCCCCTCTCACTCCAAAAGCACCTCCCGCTTCTTATATCCTGAAGAGGCAATGAGCCATCTGGCTCAGTGAGTCTGCAGAACCCACTTAACTCTTTCCCAGTTTCAGGGAAACACTTCCAGCCTGTTAGGCATGTCTACGGGGGTCCATTGACAGAGTAGCCTGGGAGATGGGGAAAGTTTGTATAATTGCTGCCCATACAGTGGTTAAGCAGAGGCCTTCAGTCTCTGGGCCTTTTGCCAACAAAGACTTGAGAAAAAAGGATTTTAAAAAAAGTTGTTAAACCAATAGCTCTGATTATTTTGCCACTCGGGCAAGGACTTGGGTTGTTCCTTTCCAGAGCCCTCAGAACTTGTGAGCTTAATGACGCTGAGTCTTTCTGCACTGAGGAGACCAATGGGACCACGAGGGAGACGATTGCTCCCCCGCTTCTCCCCACACACTGATACCTCACCACCTTGAAAAAGGGCTTTCCCTTGCCATCCTGCCGGGAACTCTCAGCACCACGTGTCCAGGGCATCTCCTCCCCCACCGCCTCTCGCTTGTCTGCAAACCAGCCATTCAGCACTTTGATTGTCTTTCCCACCCCCTCACCAATGCCCAGTGCAAAAAGCACTGCCAACGCCCAGCACACCTTGGGGACAACTGCAGCGTGGCCACAGAATTAGTCACCGCTACTTTTCCCCCTGTAAGATGACTAAGATCCATCTCTGGCTAAATGGCTTAACGGGGAACTTTGCAAGGAGACCTATTAGAGGTTTAAAAGATCTGCCTGCTGCAGTTCTAGACAGGTTTGTGCCACCCCTTCCCAGGAAGCGGTGTCAAAGAAAAGGAGCCACATGGTGTTGTCTCCCTCCAGGAGTGAGAGCAAACAAAGCCACTCTGCTCCCTCCTAGGCAGGCAGAGAAATGGGGGAAGAGGGGGGGCAGCCCAGCTGGCTCAGGCTGCAAAAGAGAAGGGAGGAAGCATGCACGTGTGAACCAGTGATTTAGCTCAGGGGAGAAAGAGAAATGAGTCAGGCTGAGAAATAGATCACTGGGTCAGGGAGGCGCTTCTCCACGAGGCAGCTGGAGGAAGCAGAAGAGGCTCAAGTGATTCGCTTTCAAGTGCATCCCAAGTGCAGAAAAATTAAGCGTTAGGAAGTGATCCTCTACTTACCATCCTGCGGCATTGGCAGCGGCTGGGGGAAATAGTTACCGGGCTTGTCTGCAAAGAAACAAACACAGCAGGGAGATCAGAGACTCCTCCAGCACTGACACAACTCTCTCCCCCCTCCACTGCCCCCAGGTGACAGAGCACACCAGTCCTAATCAGGAATAGAACGCAGGAGTGCTGGCTTTGCCGTTGCAATTGCTTGACCCTTTGTCATGCCAGGCTGGGCAGATCCCACACATTTTAATGAGGCTCATTTGGGTTCAGACCTAATGATTCTGAGCGTTTCCTACAGAACCGGACCTCTATGGCTGGCAGTACCAGGGGACACTTACTACCTAGGAGCATGCATTGCAGGCTGGGGCTGGTCCGTCTAACCTGGTTCTCACAAAGCCTTCCCAGTCATCTCCCGCAGTTCGGCTAGGTTATTTCTGGCTGCCTTGGGCAATTATGTGCCATTTCATCAAGACCACCCCGCCCAGCTGTGATGCAAATCAAACTATTTGTTACTTATCACCCAAGAGCCTCCCAAGATGCCAATTCATCAAGGCATTCCAGTTGATCAGCTGCACTATTTTGAGAGCAACAGCCTCACATGCAAGGAGGAGGCAGGGCAGGGGGAATAGAACAAATGGGTAGCCTGGGGCATAGATGAAAGATGCAGACCAGGCTTCTACAGAACCGAGTCTTGGGGAGAGAAGCTTAGGAAGTTACAAACCTTCCTCTGAAAATAAATCAGAACCTGATGGACGGAGGGAGCTTCTCCAAATTGTGATTCGTTAGCTCCCTTCGTCACTGCCTGTCACGTTTCCCCACAGAAAACATCTTCGCTTCCAGCTCCTGAATTATAGTGGAGCAACCTAGTTCCCTACATCTTTATGAAGTGACTTGCCCAAGGTCGAAAAGCAAGACTATGGCAGAGGCAAAAATTGAATGCAGGTCTCCCATACGGCAGTCCAACGCCCTAATCACCAGACCATCCTTCCAGGCCAGCTACAGCACTAGAAACACTGTTTGGACCCTGCTCTGTACAACACTGCTTTTTAGCTGCTGTGTGCAGTGCCCTAACTGCACTCAGGTGGGAGGATGCAGCATTTCCAGATGCGGGGGATTTGATTTCCCAGCCAGCAGCCCTCCCCACCTCCTACACGCTGTCTCGCAGCAGGAGTTTGATACCCAGGGAAGTTTCCTGGCCGAGCATACAGCTGAGAAACGCTTGCTCTGAAAGCTTTGGAGGAAAGCCGCAGCCTGATGGATATCTCCTCCCCATGCTGTGTAACCAAGCCTGGTGCAGGAGGGACTGGCAGGGGTGTTAGACACCTGTGCAGGGAGACGCTCTGAGTGGACTTGGCAGAAGGGGCTAGTGGAACACACAGGCCACTCTGCCAGACTCTGGTGTCAGTCACCCCCTCAGCCTCTAGCTCCCGGGAGCCAGTGGGACCAGCTCCCAGGGGAAGCCTATGCTTCCTTGCGCTCACCCCAATGCCTCGGGGAGAGCCAGGGAAGAGATGCAGAGGGGAGAGAGGGCAGGGCTCCGAGGGCCACCGGCCATCAGACAGAGGGACGCGCACCCCACCCCAACGACACACACAAAACAGTAGAGTGAGGGTAATGGCAAGCAGAGGATTAGGCATCTTGCCCAAAGCCAGTCAGTGGCAGAGGCAGTCGTGCGGTATGAAGCTCGTGGGAGCTCCTGGCTCCCAGCCCTGTGCTCAGACTGCACCTCCCTTCACACAGAGCCCTGGCAGAACCACGGTCGCTGCCTTTCTCCTCCCGTCTGACAGCTGCCCGGACAGTTTCTCCTGTGACAGGACTGTACAGATGCAGGCAGGAGGAAACACAGCCCCCACCCAGGAAGGGGAGTCTGCAGTGCCACGCTCCAGTTCTCTCCTCCAACACCTGGCAGGGGCTCAGGCAGCAGCTCTTGCGAGACCAAGCGAGCGAGGGGCTGAAAAGGAGCAGGGATCCCAGCTCTCAGCCACACTCACCTCTGCTCGGCAGAGAACGGGCCTTGGGGGGGATCAGAGAGAGGCAGGACAGACAGGAAAAGGAGGGGCTCAGAGACACCAACTGACTGGCATTAGGAAGAGATGGCAAGACCCAGGAGAGGAGGGGGAATCCCAGCCTGTGGCACATGGTGGCTATTGGGATCAAGGCTCAGACTGGGAGGCAACAATTAGGAGTCAGAATCAGGCTGTCCTGATTTAAAACCCCCTCCCCCACACTCCCAGCCGCCCCTCCCCATCCCACCACGGCAACCTGGATGGCCAGGACACCTACAGTTATTGAGGAAGAGCAGCACGGCAAATCCCAGGGTGGAGGTGGCCAGGAGGATGAGGCAGATGTTGCAGGGAATCATGAAATAGCGCACCACCAGGGAGACCTTGTGCTGGTAGATCCGGTCCCGCTCCAAGGAGCTGGGCGCCAGGGGGTACTGGCAGGCCGTCATGCCGCTGCTGGCACGGGCCCAGCCGGCCGCTGGCACATCCAAGGCAGAGGACCCAGCAGGGGTGCAGGATACCCCCCCTTCCTCTTCCGGAGCTGCAGGGAGCTACGTTTTCCCAGGGATTCCCATCCTCCGGCTGGTGCGTATGTATGGAGCGGGCTCAGCTCACTTTCAGGAGGAAAAGCTTACAGGCACACACCCCATCTCTACAGCCTGCACGGTGCCGCAGGGGTTAGGATCCAGGGCCCGACCCGGAGCACGAGGGGCCAGTCAGGAGAAACTCAGGAAAGACTCAGGTTCACAAATTCCCTTCGAGCCAGGTATTGCAGGTGAGGACTGCAGGATCCACATCAACAAACAAAGCAAACAGCTGCCCGGGAGGCAGAGGATCAAACGCCCAGAGGCCTCCAAACTTCTGAGCCGCAACCCGCCAGGGGCTAGCGCAGGAGGAGAAGAAATTCCAATGGGCAGTGCTGTCTCACTGGTTCGCCCGCCCAGCAGCGGGAGCTCTGGTTCCAGAAACAGGGTCCTGCCCCCAGAAGGGGGAGAACTTATCATGGACACACAAGCAGGACACCCCCACTCCACGGCCTCCGTAAAGAAGAAAGGTCCCTATTTCGGGGGAGGCGTGGCTGCTCCAGATGGACGCGGCTGCCTGGCTGGCGCCCAAGTTCAAATGCCGGATGCCTCTTGCTGCTGGGATGCTGAGCTTCTGTGGTCCATGTGTCTGACTGTAAATCCTAGAGGGGGACACCGGTGCCAGTCTCTGCCCCTCCCTCTCAGCTGAGATCTGATCGCCAAGCACAGGGAGCGTAACTAGCAGTTTGCCCACGTTCCAGCCCAGGGCAGCTCTCTTGCCACACTTCCCTCTTCAAAGTGATGGCAAAGTCCATCCCCGCTCGGCTGCTGCATCCTAGAGAGCAACTGGCTCGTGGCTCTCCTCCTCCGCGGCCAGCTCCTTCGCACCCCTCTGCCCCTCCTCTGAGCCGGGACTTCGGGAGGGGGCCCACACTTCGCTTCTCCTCCTTCCCACGCCACCGGCTCTCAGAGCCCGCCTGCAGAGAGCACAGCCACCTGGCACAACCGCCGCCACCACGCCGACTGGGACGGGCCAGCTCCCTTCCTCATGCCACTCGGACATGCCACTCCGGCCAGGAGAGATCCCGATTCCTCGCTGAGCCAGGCATCAAGGGACACACACACACACACAAACGCAAATAATAACCAAGCCACCGGCGCTAGCAGCAGCTTGGCTGGGTGGGTGGGAAGGAGCGGGGCTTAGAGACCTAATTCCAGAGCCCGGGGCTTCATCTCACACGACTGAAGGTTTGGGCAGCTCAAAACAAAAAGCAACTGTGTTACCTCGTGCTCCATGCACCCAACTTGCTTTATCCGCTGCCAGCACCTCGATGGGCTCGGTAGGTGGGGAGGGCTAGGCGACCCGGTGTGGGGGGGGGTGGAGCAGAAGAAGGCCAGGAGCGTGTTATTGCTCAGTGCCTGTCTCTATCCAGAGCTTTGCACTGACTCCACGCACCCCCATTCTGATTCCTCGGGGTGAGCTCGCTGGGGCAGTGGGGCGTCCCTGGGAGAGCTCCGGCGAACGCCCAGCGTCCCTTCACAACATCGGCAAGCCG